>NC_082341.1:51177098-52446736 GCF_027477595.1 Haemorhous mexicanus
TTCAGTAAATATTCCAAATTCATCAGAAAGAAAATTCGAAGACCAGGAATCCCCACTCAAATGACCTACTTCAAATAGTCTGCACGCATAAGAGACATCAAGCAGGTGCTCTCATCTGTTAGGGGAATACCCAGCCAGTATATTATTGTCTACTTAGGAGGCAATAATTTTGGAAATCATTGAATTTTTTGTATTGCAAGTGAATGGTCAACACATTTTATTACTGGATTAGGTAAAATCATGTCTTCTGCATCCTTTCAGAGAGGAAGATTACCTGGATCTAAAGCTGCTCAGCTCCATGATGGGATGCTTTGTCTTCAAAGGGAACTCTAGTCTTCGTCCTTTTGGATTGCTTCCATAGCTTTTCACTCACTCTTCAGGTACCTGTTAAAATGGCCTCTTATCCCATGCAAATTTTTATGGGCATAGTCACTGAATTGGGAAGTATTCCATAAAGTCCACAGGCCTTGTTGAGATGGATGCACAGGTCTCAAGGGTGTTAGCAGATGTTATTCTGAGGCCACTCCTGATCATGTTGGATGGACCATGGTGACTGAGGAAAGCGCCCAAAGACTGGATGAAAGCAAATGTCACCCATCTTCAAAAAAGGCAACCAGGAGGACTCAGAAAAGTACAAGCCAGCCAGCCTCATTTGGATCCCCAGGAAGTTGATGGAGTAGCTATTCCTGGAAAGCATTGCCAGGCACACGAAGGAGGACAGAACAAATGTAGTCAGCATGGATTTACCAGGGGAAATTGGTGCTTGACGACTTTTTAAACTCCTCTGGTGAATGAACTTGCCTGGTAGATGAAGAGAATATCATCTGCCTGGGCTTCAGGGAAGTTTTGGACGTTTATCTACATGGCAGCACACATACCTACGGGAAGGAATAGTGCAAAGAGCAGGGAACCAGTGTCTTTTCAATGATGCTCAGTGAAAAGACAAGAGGCAGTGGGCACACACTGCAATACAGGAGATTGCCTCTGAGCATCACAAAATTATTTTTTATCGTGACGGTGACTGAACCATGGCACAGAGTGTCCAGAAAGATGGTGGAGTCTGGATCATTGAAGACATTAAAAGTAGGCCCAGATATAATCCTGGGCAACAAGCTCTAGGTATCCTGGTTGAAGCAGGGGGATGGGACTTGGTGAGCCCCACAGAGCCCTTCCACCCTCATTCATTCTGTGCTAGTGAATTCTCTTAGAGATGCATTTCAAGGACTGGCATGACAAAGCTCTGTGCAGAGTGAGATCCAAATGGACATGGGATTTAAGTTCCTTAAGTAGTGTTCAAGAAGAATGTAAAACTCCAGGAAACCTGTCTCTTCCATAACTGAATCCCTTTCATGGGAAAATTCCCCAGCTCTAGAAAGATCCTCTGAGACGCATGCTTAAGACTGACACCGGCAGAGCAAATTTCTCCCTATGCGTGTCTAAGACCAGTTAGGATCTTTACCAAAAGTGTTGTCAACGTAGTCACAGAAGGCATATTGTTAAGAAGTGACAACTTACATCAGAATGGCAAATATTGGTCCAGCAATGAATTACTGTATGGGAATTATCGACTTGTATTCCAAATAAATAAAAAGGAGTTGGTCTTTATTGAACTCTTTCATTGCAATATTCATAAGGGAAGAAAAAGACCTATGTCCTTAACTTTCTTAATTCTAACAAAGATTTAAAACATTCCTTGTAAAAAGCGTATCTGAATTATCGGTCTATGAAACAATTTGAGTTGGGAAAAAAGTCCTAAAATTGTGTAGACAGTTGCAGAGAAAGCAAGAAAATAGGAAAGAAACAAAAACAGAGAAAAAGAGTCATCTTGAGTCTGCTAGCTAGTTCTAGAAGTAGTCTGCTAGAAAAAGGAAACCCCAGTGGAATTTCAAATGTGTTCATGCACTTGATTCAGTAACTGGTCAATGTAAAAACCAGTCCTTTCGTACAACTTCCCCCAGCAACAAAAACTTCAACAGATTGACGCCACCATCATGCCTGTCCCAGATGTATTTAAAAGAGAAATGATGATTTTCTTGAAAATCTATTTGCGTACAAGTTGCAAGACATTGGAGGGATTCTCCACATTCTCCTTCCTCCACGCGGCTTGAAAGTATATTTGATAAAATATGCAACAAAGCATGTGATTTACAAGGTAGAGTAAAATGGATGACTTGGGAATTGATCTCTTTTGGATATGAAACTTCATATCCACTCTCTGGGAAGTTTCTAAAAGAAATGATGGAGCTGAGGCATGAATCTGCCTCTCCGAGTGCTAAGCAAACATAGACACTCCCCTTCACATGGCCCCACCTTCCGCACACACCTAGGCATGCACAGAGATCAGCATAGCAGATCATGAACACCTTGGAAAAGACTGAAATGCTAAATAGCTCTCTTTGTGGACAAAATAGCCGGTACACTATTTCAAATATCTGGTACAAAAACTCTGTTGAATATCTACCTCATATTTAAAACACAGCTTTTCATTGAATTCTGTTTGCAGAATATTTTCCTTCCATTTGTTCCTTTAAAATTCCTTTGTTCTATGTCTAGAAATATTTTCTTCTAAAAATAGAAAAAATTAGATGATGTCTTTTCAGAAGAAAACATTGGTTTAGACAATTTTTAACCATCATGGTATGGAAGAATTTATTTGTCCCTCACTAAGGAGGAATAAGTATTTTGATCCTAGATCATTTACAGTGAAATACTTGACATTTTTAAGATGCTTTCAATCAATTTTGATCCTCATTGCTTATTCATTGTAAACAGTAAGTTTTCAGTGCATGGAAAGTGTGTGTGGTATGTCTACATTAGTTCAAACACCAATTCCAACTAATGGCCAGGCTGAACTACAGTAAATAATGTCCTGAAGGATATTTTGCTGCCTTCTTTGGCACTCCTTGAAATCCTAATGATTGGCATGAAGTGTCGAAATACAGAGATTTTCTCTCAGAGGGTGTCCCATGATGAAACCCATCCCATGTGTTTGATGTTGTAGTTCTTATCGCTTTTAAAAGTTGATATCTTCTGCACAGTTTTCATGAAGCTTTCTGTTACAGTAGTGAAAATCACAGAGAAATGCAATTTTGTACAACTTTGAATTTACCCCAAGAGCTGAGAGAAAATTTGTTCGTATACCTCAATCTGAGTCTCTTCTATATTCAAGCTTTGTTTATCTACCATCAAGGGTCGCATTCGTTGCTGTTCAAAGCCCCATCCAAGCTGACTTGAATACGTTCAGGGATGGGACATCCACAACTTCTCTGGGCAACCCGAAGCAGCGTTCCAGCACCCCAACAGCAAAAAATGTCTTCCTTTCATCTAATAGAGATCAGAAATACTAAATCTAGGTATATAAACTTTGAGGAAAGGTTTGAAATTCTATTGATTTGAAACACATTTGATATGAATACTAACTTCCAGACGACTGAAATATGTTGATGGCCATTTGAGATTGACACTTTTTGAAAAAGTGCATGGAATTGAAAATTAAAACCGGCAAAATTAAAAACTTCTTGCCATTTTCTTTTAACTCTGATCTTCAAAATTGCATAGGTCAGATATCTGTGCTTCATGCAAATCTCTCAGATACTCTCAGACCAAAGCTTTTCTTTCAGACTAAACTGCAGTTTAGGTAGAACACGAGTGCTTAGTGAAGGTTTTTCTGGGCATAGGGGGATTTGTGTGCACAAGAGGTTTTATCCAAACTGGAAAATTCATCCCAGCTGCATTTGTTCATCATTCCTACTGCATCAGGCCTGAAGATTCTGTGAAAAGTATCCTGTGGACCTTGAACATAGCTCATGTGAAAGAGATGAGAGGTGATGGAGAAGTTGAGGGAGAGAATCAAGAGCATATGGCCCAGTAAAGGCACCAGAAGGTATTTTTTCATGTGGTCCACAGCCCAAACAATTGTTTAGCACCGTTTGAAGGCTGTGTTTGACCAACAGGGCTGAAGCAGGTCTTCAAAATATCCAGTAGATCAAAATCCATGGAAGCAAATGACCCTGGCCAGTCACCTTGCTGCTGATCATTCACCCTCCATACCAGCTGATCAGGCCTAAGAATGCTGCTGCAAAAGTGTTGTGAAAAAGGTAGGCACATTTTCACAGAGGCAGGGGAAAATGCCCTTGGATGGTGATTCCAAGGGATAACTTGATGGCGCAAGTTAGGTACTCTTATCTACTGTGCAATATTGAAGTTGGTGAGTTCACCATCTGTAAGCATCACTTTAGAAAATAAATGTTTGATCCACAAAACGATACTTCCTATGTCCTGTCTACCTGCTTCATTTCAGCCAAGGAATAGGCTACGTTCCATCAGCAAAGTGTTCATGATCATATGCTTCTTTAAACTGTGGTCATTCTTTCTTTTTTTCTAAATCAGACACTGTCTATTCCTAAGATTCAGATGTCCATGGGTAGGGGTGTAATTAAGTTCACTGTTAAAAAATATCCTTCTTGTTATCTTTTTAATAAATTACTGAGATGTAACATCAGTCTGAGAGCTGAAACCTTCATTTGCTGTTTGCCAAGTATCATCTATGCGATACAAATTCTATTTGACCCATCCATTGCCATCTAATACTACTAATAATGCCTTCACAACCTTTACTTCATCGTTAGGGATTTTGGAGAAGTGAAAGATTTGAACATAAGCAAGGGCATTTGTTCAAGATGCTCCAGAAAGAGCTGCCGTCTGTTCTCTTCCTTGCTGCCTATGTTGGCAGGAAGCTGCAAAAAACCCAAAGATAACTAGAAAGAGTGTTACTTTTAGTCTAAATTTGGAAATGATGTTTGGAATACCCTGTTAAATGAAAAGGTGCTCTTTTAAAAGATGGCATCTTCAGGGGAAAAGTCAGTTTAGAGAGGTTTTGAGACAGTTGCTTCTGGAAAAAAAAAAAAAAAATTTGAGGTATCCAAGGTCTTTAGCCATACCACTTGGAAGATTGATTCAAAACACAGTTCCTTCATCTAGGAAGAACAGAGGACCATAGATGCAGCCCATTTCAAAACGGAGTTCTTGATGTGTCAGGTTGGGATTTACTGGACATCATTTCTTGTAAAGTCGAGGGACTGCAGTTAGCTCTCCAATAATTTCCTTCTCTGAAATTCATCTGCATTTGCTCCTTTCTCCAGCGTTCCCATTTCTTAGTGCTGGTATACTCCATCTATGCATTAGAATATTCAACTGGAGTGTGTGTCCGATATTTTCTAGTTCAAATTGGCTGGAACGCAATGGATAGTTCCAGTTGCTTGTATACACTAGTTTTATTTTGACAAGTTTTCTTTGAACAATGTTGAAGCAGCAGTAGCAAATCGGAAGTACAGCTTGCAGCAGGGAAAGACACTTCTGCTTGCTCAAGTTTCCTGTAGTCAGATAGATGCCAAAAGGCTTTTCATAGTACTACTACTGTCTTGTAGGAATACTTGATCTAATCCTACCTTTGATACAATTACGAATGGGCTACTTTTCCACAAGGTGGAACATTTTTCTTTTAATAATATGTTTTTTGTAAGTTGGAAACATGAACTTGTGCACCAGTCAGGTGGAAGGTACTCTTACTTCTTCATAAGTTTCACAACATTATTTAGAAAATATTGACTCTGTGTAACTTCAAAAGAAGAATTCTGGGCATCTTCATTCTATTGATGTGATTTTTTTTCTACCATGCTCTTCTTGTTTTCTATGGAACTCATTTTTACCAATAGAAATATTTTTCCCTGACACCTATGGAAAATACCTATGTTTCCTCAATATTGCAGCCTCAGTACACTGTTTAGAATTATTTCAACATGGTCCCAAGCATATCCGACAGCTAGACAGCAGAGGTTAGCAACAGTGAGTGGGAATAACTTCTGAACCATTTCAGTAGATTTTCCAGGAAGGGCTTGCTTTCTGCCCCTGCACATTTTCCCAGAGATATTGTCTGGTGAACAGTTGCATCAAAAGAGTATTTTTGCACAAACCTTGGGCCAAGCTCTGTCTCAGATTTACTAGTGAATGCAAAGAGGGTGAAAGTGCTGCTTCAAAGCCCTCTGTGTGCTTTCCGTACCAAAAGGGAGGTGACCCCAGCAATAACTTTTTGATCTCTCTTCAAAACACGAGGCACGTCACCACCTCATTCATCTTTTTCTGGGACTCAGCATCTAAAGACCAAGAAGCCCTCTTGCTTGCTAAAGTGTGTTCAGCAAAAAACCCTTGTCCCATCAGCAAATTGGAACACAGCTGCATTCCAGTCAATACCAATGCTGGCAGGGCAATACTCTAGCCCAGTAGTAACATGCCACTGTTAGAAGACTGTGTAAAAATCTTTGTGTACAAAGTAATGGGAGGGAAAAATAGAATTGGGAAGAACTGCACATTGTTCTGGAAAAAGCCTCCTGCCACAGTCTTACAGACGTCATTTTCTGGTATCATTTTTAAGAGTTGGAGTTTCTTAAATTTTGTACAAGATAAAATCTTACTGGACCTTGAAGTTTCCCTACTAGAAGTACAGCCATTTCTTAGTAGAATAGAAGTAAGCCCTTTGAATATGTACAAATGGCCTTTCAAAATACATATGCTATAGCCCACTGTGAAAGGAATTAGCTATAAAAATAGAAATTCAAAGGTTTAAAAAGGTTTTGAATAAAGTAAGTCTAAGGTGATAGAAGAAGAAGAAAACAGCAGTTTTCTTCTTCTGCTGAAAAAACAACTCCGAGGACATTGTACTCTACAGGTGTATTATATCACTTTCTGAAAAACGGAGTAGGTTTGCTATTTCAAAAGGTTTTCATTAGGAAGGAAGAGATTCCTTTGGAAAAAAAAACTTCAAATTGACTTGACATGAATGTTATGACACTTCACCAATCAGGAAGAAAAATTCTCATCACTTGATATGGAAATCATGACGGTAACGGAGTCAAGGATGTCTAAGCCGTGCCATCAGGAACATAAAAAAGCATTAGAATGCTGGTAAGACTGAGCTCCTGAACTAGTGAGAAGAGAACGCAACCAAAACATTTTCCTTTAAGAGTCTTCAGCATGAACAGCAGATCAAATGTTTTCCTGTGAAGTATTTATGAATAGAATTAACCTTTAAAAGAACATTGTTTTCAAAAACCTGTGTCCAGTATCTCTTAGAATGATACAGAGTTCTTATTACTAGACAAAAGAAAAGCACTTTTTTCCAAACTGTTGTGCACTTTTAAACGATCTACAATAAAAAGAGTACTTTTTCATGCTGGGCATGATGTTCATTACAAAAAAGCCTTGTCGCACGCTTGGTACTCTAGTGTCTTGATTAGCATCGTTTTTTATTCATTGACTCTTTTTCACCTTGAAATAATGGCGTCTTTGTACTTATGCAGCATCCATGAAGAATTTCTTGGGTGTCATTTTGTACTCGATCCTAAATGGCAGGTTCTGCATTCTGCCATCCGTCTAGCTTTCCCATTTGATGCAGCTTCTGAGAGGTCTTTTCAGAATTGAGGACTACCTGCAAGAATGATGCTAAATGCATGCATTTTACTCCTTGGTTAATGCAAAAGAGTTTCTCCTTTACAGCATAATAATAACAGGAAAAGAATGATGGTGGATTCAATTCTTATAGTAATACAAAGAGAACTATTATCATCATTAGAAACCAAGCAAGTCATATTTATTGCTCATGCAGTAAAACCACTAATGCAAATTACCCCGTAAATTCAAAATTAATCTGTATCACAGGAGTGGATTGAATGTCTCTCTTGATATTTTGCTTAAAGCAGAAAATTAATTCTTTTGACAGCCAACTCATAATTGCAACCTAACTTTCAACTCCAGCTTTCAAACAGTGGAAACATGTCTGTTTATAACACGATACAGTACCGTACACAAGACCAAAACAGGTCCTAGACGTTCAAATGAAAGAAAAGATCAAAGGACAGATTAATTCGTGTCTGCAAGCCCTCAAGAGCGTGCAGGTCAAAAGTCCCCAGAAAACTAGGCCAGTGGCACAAATTCTCAATGTTGGCACCAGCAGAAGCAGCTGCTATCTTTCTAGGATGCAATCTTGCTTACATCATCCTTCAAAGCAATCTTCTGTCCCCCTGCCCAATATGCCTTCTGCTCTACTCCTTGGACTTCACGTTTGCATTTCTACAGAGTCCTGCAAAGTGACTCAAAGTTCAGGTAATAGATTTCCAAGATTTAGAAATATTGTGTTAAGTCTATTTCTTTCGTATTTCATCCCGTCTAAGCATACTGAACCTTCTGAGGTGAAATATGTCGAGTATGTCACGTGTAGTTTACATGTTAGTTCTGCTTGACATTAAAACTTCGCACAGACCCCTGGGATGCCTTACTGCAAAAATATATAGCTGCAAAGAGTGGTTGCACAAAGTTAGAAGGGCCAGAAAACCATGTAAACAACCTAACAGTAGAGGCTTGAATTTCTGAATATAATCTTGCACCATCTAAAGTCAAAATAGAATATTGAAATGATTTTCATCTAATAATGAGCGTGGGGAAGAAAGAATCCAGATAGGATTTTTTTTTTTTTGAAACAGTTCCAGGAAATACATGGCCTTAACTTGGAAGTATAGCATTAAATATTTTTATACAGCATGAGTTCTCATTACCTAATCATATGATTTGTAGAACTGAATTGGAAAGTAGGAAATAAACAAAGAAAAATATTCAAGCTATAAAAAATGTGAGTTTAAAATTTTCTTTGTATTTCTGATTAAAACGATGAGGTAGCCAAATGGTCACCCATTATTTTCAAAAGCATCTGGACATAAAAAACGGATCAATTTTGGCGGGACTTGGATGTCCGGTATTCCTGAAAAGCTTTATTTCACTGCTTCCCAAGCCTGATTCAATCCCCTTAAATGCAGCTGTATTTCAGTTGCTCAGTGAAACTGTCCATCTCATGCATATAGTTTACAAATAATCTGCAGAAAAAGCTAGCTAGATTTAAAGATCTTTTTTCTGTAAATGGCCTTCAACTGATTTCTACAAACACACAGCTGGGATTTCTGCTGTCTTCTTCAGGCCACTTCCTGCAGAGACCTCTCCATTAAATTTGTCTCGTTCTACTAAGAACGCTTCTGGTGATCCAAAGTCAGCACTGGGATTGTCCAACTGCATGGAATTACTGTCTGCTAGAGCTGCACACTGAGGGCTTCTGTGTGCAGCATCATGTGAGCCCTGCTAATGTCACCCTGTTGGTATAAACTGAGCTAAGTGGACCTTAAGGGACAAGATTGTGCACTGATTTTGTAATAGAAATTAGGTACTAAGAAGGAGGCGGGAGGATTTCAATGTTTCTGCCCCCAGCTGAAGCAACACTAAATCTCGGTCCTTATCTGAAAAACAAGGTGAATTAACCCGTTTGGCATTCATATGCCAAAAAGGTCAGTAATACACTCAGAACTGTCAAAAGAGTAACAATTCCAATCATTACTTTCTAAAAAGAATTCATTTGAAGAAGTCAGGAAGACAGATGAAACATGCAAATATCCTACCCTGAGAATCATTCTGTTGATTTGCACAGGTTTCTTATTAAATTCCCATCTAATGCATTGGACGTGTGTACTTGCGATGACACAAATACTTGCAAAGCTTACCAGATAAATCATGTTCTCTTCAAACAGCAAAGCATTTCTTGATGGCTGCATTTGCTAATTCCATTTAGACTCAATGTTCTTAAAGGTCTTTTCCAACCAAAGTTCCAACCATCATTCTCTAAGTCGCACATCCTGATTGTCCTGGTTTAGGGCTAAATTTGGCAGAAAACCTCACAAAGGGCCACTGCACCCTCCCCCCCACCGAAAGCCCACCCACACAGCCGCTCCCTTCAACTGGTTTGGGGAGAGAAGTGGGAAAAAGCTGTTGATTTAACAGGCAAAGCACTTCCCAGCACAAAAAAATGAACAATACCAGATGACAAAACTCATTTGCCGCACTGAAGAGACGACAAATCAGAAAGTCTCTCCTGTGGGTGCTCACTCTGTTATAAACCCCTCCAGCAATGGGGAAGGCTGCTGCCCAGGGTAGGCCCCAGTAGGCCACAAAGTGCAAGTTCCCAGTGCTTCCCAGGTCCCAGTCCGGAGCAGATTCGAAACGTTCCAAGAAAAGGGAAAGGAAAAAAAAAACCAGTCCAGGGAAAACTCTGCATCAGCCAGCTAACCCAACTAAAAAGCAAATGCGTGCTCTGTTCTGCTCCGTCAGTGCCCAGACAACACAGTGCAGCGCAGAATGTGGAAGAGTGTTGCTTTTTAAGGAGTGCAGCCTCTGATAAGAAACTCGGTGCTTCTTCTTCTCCCCACCTTTGCTCTCAGAACCAGTCTTGAAGGCAGAGAATATCATATCCAGCATTAAGAGAACAGATGACTGGGGATACAAGCATCATAAAGTCACCCTAGGACACTGCTCCTTTGAGATATGTCACCAGACTATGCTAAGACCAAGTTTTGGAACTGCTCATTAAAATTCTACTCTCACAGTGAAGCTGAGGAGGAAACACAGCTCACTACAGTTACCTTGTGGCATGCCAGTGCTTCCTTTCCATCACAATGGTCTTCGTTTTTAAGTCCCTGACATCACAGGCATCATGAAACATCCTTTGTGCAGGAAGGAAGAAAATATTCTTCTCATTGATGCTGATGGGTTAGCTGACATGCAAAGCAGTTAATTCAAAGTGACAGAGCAATCAAGTCAATAGGAAAACTCACCACAGTTTTGTTTACTCCCCTAAATCCTCACTATCCCAAAATACAAGAACAGCTGTAAAAGCCTTGTGGCTACCTAATTTTTTCCTAGACCTACATGGTGGGGTAAGAGATAAACAATCCCAAACTATGGTAATCCACAACAAAGCATTCTTGACCTCATATTCAGGTTCTGCATAGCGAGCTCTTCCTCCTGATCAAGTTATTCCATCGCAATACTTTGGGGAGTATCTCAGAGGGCTGGCTGTTGTTTGGTTTGAAAGCATCTTGATCATTCAGGAACCCAGTAGCAAGGACAAAGTTTAAAAGAAGATAGTGCTATGCATTGATTTTCATCTAGGACAGAGATATTTCTACAACACAGAAGGCTGACCTAATGCTTCACGACAACGTGGCTGAAGTGGCATCCTGGTCCCCATAGGTTTTTCTCTTTACTTTTAGCTGCTTTCTTACCAGATTAATGAGCTGAACTAGCTCAAAAAAGAATCAGATAAGTGCCAGAGCTTTCAAACAAACAAACAAACAAACAAACAAAAAAAAAAAAAAAAAAAAAAAAAAAAAAACCAAAACAGACGCAAAAGGGTGCATTTGAAAACAGAAGTTTTTTGTACTTTTCATAGATACATGGCATTCTCTAGAATGATATTGCTCCAATGCTTCGGGTTTGGTTTTGTTTTTGTTTTTTTCCTCAATTCGAAATGTTACACATTCTTCTTTGGCCATTTTAGTAAACTGATTTTCTGATCCATGTGAAAGACAGTCCGAAGTTCCCCTCATTTGCCTCACGACCGTCCCCAGGACAGACATGGGGACCCTGAGGACCCTGACTGGAATGCTGGCATGCCGGTCAGAGAGGAATGCCAGAAATCCTGAGGCCCCTGAGCAGAATTCTGGCCTGCCAAGTGATTGTTGGCAGCTGTGTCTACAGTGACTGCTTCTAGCAGGGCCTGCCAAGGGGCGAGGCGACCTATGGGCCTGCACGTGCTTCGCGACACCAGCCCAGGAATTTTCCCACCTCTTGGCCAGATGAACTTGCTGGGGCAACTGTGGTAGCCGCCCCATGGAAAATCCTTCATCTGCTCCACTACCACCGTGAGGGACGCAGATTGAAGCCCCCCTCCCAAGGACTGAGGCTGAGACGCCCGTCATTCTGATCCAGGGCTACTGGCCTGACTGAAGCAGGATGCCTGCTAAGTGTTGCCTGCAGATGTGTTCGCGGGACCTAAACTGGTTTCCTATAGAAACCAGTCCTGAAACAATAGCTCCCACTCACTGCTGATATTGATATTGACTTCTCCTGCTGAGAACATGGACTGTCTGTACCCGTCTTCAATACCATTTTCCCCCTCAGCAATTTCAATAGACTTGCTCTTTATTGTATCTGCTCCCCCTCAGCCATTTCTAGATCTGTTTCCCCCCTCAGCAATGGACTAGAATAGAACCTTGAGATAACCAGGACTCTGAGATCTCCCCTAGGAGAACTCCATCGGCTGGGCTGCGAGGACTTCATCTCTCTCCATTTGGTAGCTATACTCCCTCTCTCTTTCTCCCCCTCTTTTCTATTCTTTTCCTCTCCCTAATTCCTTGAAGGCATTTGCTGTGGTCATTCTAGAAAGGTGCATTTGTTTGGAGTGATACTGCAATCCCTTTTCCATCTTGTCTTTTGCCCTCCGAGATCAGTTAAGAAAACATCATCCCCCCTTGGTAGGAGCGGATCAGAACAATATGTTCTTTCCAGCTGAAATTGGTTCTAGTCAATAGAAGCACACTGGTAGGTAAAAGTAGACTATAAAAGATAACCTTCAGAATGTATTTCCCATGTCTTCCCATTCAAGCAAGTGAAGAAAGCAGACAGATCTTCAGATAACATGCTATGCGAATTGAAAGGAATCTTCTTGGAGGCAACTGTGAAACTCACGCAATGAAATACAGATGAGAGAGATGAAAGGGTCACATATGATGTCAAATCTATTCTTTTAATGTTTGAATGAAACAAGATTTCTTGAAGTAAAATCCTACAAAATGAAGGTGAACTTGCAGAAGCAATTGAACTGGGTCTCCTTTAGAAACACAATGTTGTCTAATTAAACTGAGCATTCAGGAAGGCAACCTTGAAATCAAAAGGATTTAGAAAAATACAAAATACCAAGACTGGCAGTTCGTTATCTTTCACGGTCTCTTTAAGATAAGATTGATTTGAACTTCCACTTGTAGTAGGTCTGAAGACATTAGGAATGATGCAATATGAAAAAACCAAAACAAAACAACTTTCTCAAAAAGCTTTGAGAAACCAGAGAAATGATGATTTTTATTGGTTAGGTAGTCCTTTAAAATTTGTCTTGGGGGAAAGAGATAAAAAACTGACTGAGATCAAATGACTGTGGAGTATATTCCAAAACAGTAATGAAGAAGGTAAGGGGCAAGAGCCTGTTAGAAAAATACTATGCTGGCTTCATCTGTTGAAAGCATTCCAGAATGGTTGAAATTATGAATCATATCTTCTGGGATTAAAAAAAAAAAAAAAAAAAAAAAAAAAAGAGGAAGAAAACAGAAGGAAAAAAATATTTTGAACATATTTTTCCATTCCAAGATGGTATAATGGCTTTATTTCATTTTGTTCCTATGACCGGTTAATAGCTTATGAAATGTTTAGCAATAGAGAGTGAGAGTCTTCACACTAGCCATACCATTTGGATGTGTCTCTTTTACTTTCTAGAGCAGCAGATATGGTTTAGCACTCCACAATTCAGTCCCCAAAAGTGAGTAAGTGTGGCAGATTTAACCTAACTGCCCAGTCCACCAAAATGCCTAATTATCTTGAAAAATGCTTTGCTCTATCTCATGATCTGGACATGTCTCTCTAGCTCCACTTTGAGCTTCTTGATCTTTCATCTACAGGATGAGATCCAATTTAGCTTAGCAAGGATGTAGCCTTTCCAAACCATATCTTTTACCTTCTGTATTCTTACAAGTACATTTCTACCGCAGGGACCAGTTTGGAAGATCTTAGTTGTTTTATTCCTTAGATTATGTTGCTGCATTAATTAGCTCTTCTTTGAAGTTTTTTCCCTGCTCAAGTATAGGGTCAGTGCTGAAATGATTGTGATGCTAACTCCTTATGATCTATTCTGCAGGCTTACAGAGTATGCAGCAAAGTTTTCTCTTCTTCTGAGGACATTCTACTCTTTTGATGAGAAATGCTGAAGGTCTGACTTCAGTTGCAAAGGTATCTGATTGACAGATTGTAAAATTGTTAAGTCTAGTAACAGCAGGAAAAGCGTGCTCTTGCTCTCTATGTAAATGTCGTGTCAGCTGCTGTTGGGATAAAAAGCATGAGCATAAGCAAAGATATCTGCATGGATAGAAAAGAAAGAAAGAAGATATTTGTTGTGATTTCTGCACTAAGGAGCAAGAAGAAGCATGAAGCGCTAATTTCAGTGGCTAAGACAGTATCGTCCTTGGGCCAGTTCTCTTCAACATCTTTTGAACCACTTGGACTCGGCACTTGAAGGAATATTAAGCAAGTTTGCCAGAGACGCTACATTGGGAGGAGCTGCCAACTAACTCCCTTGAGGCCAGTGAGACACTGCAGAGAGATCTTGACAAATAAGAGAGATGGGCAATTATGGCTGGCCGGGAGTCTATGCACAAATCACGAAAGGGGCGGGACTGCTGGGGAAGGCGTCCCAAGCTGTTGTATTTTCCAGCATCAGTCTCATGACATGCTTATGACAGTGGGAAGATGCCAGCAGCTCACGTCCCCAGCAGCAGAAAAAGAACTTCATGTTACAACTTACTTGAAAAGCTTTTTGACCAATCCCACAAAGCAAAAGCATATTGACAGTAGTTCTATCCGATCCCTAGAAGCACACAGAACTTTGGTTCAAAGAACGCTTGCTTCTTTTGAATAAAAGACCTGCTTGTAAGCCTTAAGATAGAATGCACAGAGCTCCATTATTAAGCTTAGAACTTCCTAACATCTGGCTAGATCTACTTTGCTGTAGCTTAGGGAGTTCTTCTGGTCAAGCTTTAATACACAGGCCATTGTTCTATTTGTCCTTACTTCTCTACTTCTTCTATCATTTTTCTGCTGACAAACCTTATGACTACTGCTTAGCTCCAAGCACAGTTCTGCTGTCTCTGAGGCCTGCCTTTTGCAGCTTTCCCAAAATCCTCTGTTTCCAAGGATTGCCACAGGCAATCCCCAACCTTAGGGAGTTGTGCGACGACAAGTGCTGGATTCAGCACCTGGGACAGGGCAATCCTGCTCTGTGTGTGTGTATAGACTAGGGAGCCAGAGGCTGAAAGGAAGCCAGGCTCCTGGCCAATGGCAAGCTAAATGTGCATCAGCAGTGCCCTGGCAGCCAGGAGGGCCAAGCCTGTCCTGGGGTGCATCAGGCACAGTATCACCAGCTGGGCAAGAGAGGGCATTGTCCTGCTCTGCTCTGCCCTGCTCTGCTCTGCTGTGTTCTGGGGCGGCCTCACCTTGAGTGCTTGGGGGCAGTTTTGGGTACCACAATGAAAAAAGACATGAAGGTATCGGAAAGTTCTCCAATGAGGTTTACAAGGACAGAACTGGAGGAAATAGCATGCAGCTGAATCAGGGGAGGCTCAGGTCCGGTATCAGGAAAAAGTTTTTTAACCAGAGGATGGCTGGGCACTGGAAGAGTCTCTCCAGGGTGTGCTCACAGCATCACACCTATCTTGAGTTCAAGAACCTTTGGGACATTGCTCTCAGGCATCTGGTGTGATTCTTGAGGAAGGTCCCATGCAGGGCCAGAAGTTGGACTTGATGCTCCTGACGGGCCCCTTCCAATTCAACTGATTCTACCACTCTATGATTCTGTCCTGGCCACTCAAGGTATATTGCTTGATCTCACCAGATTTTGACCTGCTCTTGTTGGTCAGAATTTGTCCCTACTGCCTAATGATATTTACCACAAAAGACAAAGGGCCTTTTCTCAATTTTCTCAAGAAAGTTGAAGATGCACCCTAGAATCCTAAAAAAGTCTTTTCCTTGAAACAACACTGTCTCCTGCCCAGTATTCTTTCCAGATCTTAAGGAGAAAGAAGGCAAAATCAGGGGATGTATTACAATGAAGCACTGTCAAGTTTCCGGACCTTTAGCAGTATATTTGTACTTCCACTATTCTTTTCTATAAAATCATGGTTTTGTAGAGCATGTCATTTTCTAGCAAGACACATTTTTGCAGCTGAGCCCATCAGTCTCTGTGAGAATATATTGTCAAAAGCACAAAACATATGAATGGGCAGTGGCAAGTGAGGGGAAAAAGCAGTATGGGAAGCAGCTCCGTGATACTACAGTAAGACAAGGAGGAGGAGGTGTTCCAGTTGACAGAGCAAAGAATCCCCCGCAGTCCCTGGAGATATCGTAGTGAAGCAGGTTGTCTCCCAGCAGTCCCTAGAGAACCATGGAGGAACACATACCTACAGTGCAGCTGCTGGAAAGCTCCATGCCACAACAGGTGAAAGTGCCTTGAAGGAAGCTGCAGCTTGTGGAGGGAGGGCCAGAAAACCATCCTTGACTTCTTCTTTAGCGGAAGAGTATGTGCAAATGTTTAACAGCTGCTAACTGGAATCTATCCTCTTTCCAGTTCTTGTCGTAGGTAAGTAGGACAATACAAGAATTAGAAGCCTAAACTGTTTTGCATGAGGCTCCCATTCTCTCTGCCACTCCCTTAAAATTTACTTTGAGATGAAATAAAACTCATGATCAAGTTCCTAAGGCTTGATGGTCAGGCTTCTCAGAAAACAGGCAGTGCAAAGAACTCTTGTCACTGTCATTTTTTTTCATAGAACTAAAAAAGTTAAAGTACTGTTTTCTAAGAACTTACGAAAATCAACTGGTAGAGGTGGTGAGAGTGAAGAGTATAATTAAGCTGGAAAGAGACTATCATGTAGCTACCTCATCTGCATAGAAGTTTTTTTACCAGGAACTCTGGACTTTTAAACAGATTTAGGACACAATAGTTATCTCTGGGAATGTTTTAGTATGTATAGAACATTCATCTTTAAATAGCTCGATCTGTTTTACCGTTATGACTTATGTTTTAAATTTTATTTGAGGAGAAATATTTGCCATTCAGATCATTTCAAGTTCTGAAGCATTTCAGTTGTTGACAGTTTTTGCTGTCTCCTGAGGGCAGGAAAATAGTCCTGGAACCAATACTGAAAGAAACTAGATGGAAAAATTAGTTTTCCGCATTCTTTTCTGTCTATTCTATGAGGCACAAGAGCAAAACCACTGCTATGAGTCTGAGTTGCCTTACCACACATGGATGACAACCTTGTAGTGAGTAGTCTGTTATTTGCACACATTTCTGATGCTGGTGGTTACCTGTTGTGCAGAAAGATCTGTAAACTCTTTTCACGGAAAGACATTCCTGAATTGCTTCACTTATCTCTGAAGCAGAGAACTAAGCTGGCACTCTACTTTGGAGATCTTCCTGTGCTCGTCCCCAAACCCGTTTCCTTCAAATGCAATTTACTTTCAACCAAAGCACTTCATTACTTCATCAGGTAATCTCTTGTTCTTAATGTTCGGGGTAGTGTTCTAAAAGGGTAAGAACATATTCTAGTAAGAAGGTAGAACCTCTTTCTTAAGTAGTAGACATCACTGGGCTTTGGTTCATGCACCAGAACAACAGCAAGGAATGTCGTTTGCAATCAATAGATGGGTTGGGGAAACCGGCCACAAGTTTAGGAATCTTTCTCCAATTAATTATGCTTTAAAATTTGTCTCTTAGCATTTCAAGTGTTTTTTTATTAAAACAATCAACTATTTATTACCTGTACCACAACGAAGCACAATCAGCAGTGCTTGTGCATCCTTCACCAATTCCAAGAAGAAGAATGGTCTGAGCCTCCAGTATAGCTCATTACCATAAGCTGAAAAAAAGTTCTTGGACAGCTTTCTTTTGCATCCTTCTAAACCTTATGCAGCACTTCCTTGCCAATCTCACTTTTTCTTTTCTCCAGGAGATGGTAAGAACTCGAGTACCTTCATGAAAACCGTCGCGGGTCGCTTGCTGTGCTGGCAGAGTTCCTTTTTGAGATAATGCCTGGAAAAGCTTTTCGCTAAGGTCTAGGCGGCAAGAGACGCAGAAGACGGGCATAGGCAGCTGTCCGAAGGTAGATGCCGGTCCCCGGCGGCTTTCGGCAGAAGCCGCGGTTCGGAGCGCACCGCGACCGGCAGAAAGCTCTGGGCGCGAAAAAGCCGCTTCTTCGCCTCCGGCAGCCGGAGAGCTCGGCCGATGCTGAGACGTCAAGAACGAAGCCGCACAGCACTGGGATTAAGTGAGCAGCTCTCAAACTGAGGGAAAACGATAACTAACCACTTTCCAACAGTTTCAACTTGCATTACCATAAGTAGGGAAAAAGTTCTTGGACAGCTTTCTTTTGCATCCTTCTAAACCTTATGCAGCACTCTCTGGCCAATCTCACTTTTTCTTTTCTCCAGGAGATGGTAAGAACTCGAGTACCTTCATGACAACCGTCGCGGGTCGCTTGCTGTGCTGGCAGAGTTCCTTTTTGAGATAATGCCTGGAAAAGCTTTTCGCTAAGGTCTAGGCGGCAAGAGACGCAGAAGACGGGCATAGGCAGCTGTCCGAAGGTAGGTGCCGGTCCCCGGCGGCTTTCGGCAGAAGCCGCGGTTCGGAGCGCACCGCGACCGGCAGAAAGCTCTGGGCGCGAAAAAGCCGCTTCTTCGCCTCCGGCAGCCGGAGAGCTCGGCCGATGCTGAGACGTCAAGAACGAAGCCGCACAGCACTGGGATTAAGTGAGCAGCTCTCAAACTGAGGGAAAACGATAACTAACCACTTTCCAACAGTTTCAACTTGCATTACCATAAGTAGGGAAAAAGTTCTTGGACAGCTTTCTTTTGCATCCTTCTAAACCTTATGCAGCACTCTCTGGCTAATCTTACATTTTTTTTCTTTTCTCCAGGAGATGGTAAGAACTCGAGTACCTTCATGACAACCGTCGCGGGTCGCTTGCTGTGCTGGCAGAGTTCCTTTTTGAGATAATGCCTGGAAAAGCTTTTCGCTAAGGTCTAGGCGGCAGGAGACGCAGAAGACGGGCATAGGCAGCTGTCCGAAGGTAGGTGCCGGTCCCCGGCGGCTTTCGGCAGAAGCCGCGGTTCGGAGCGCACCGCGACCGGCAGAAAGCTCTGGGCGCGAAAAAGCCGCTTCTTCGCCTCCGGCAGCCGGAGAGCTCGGCCGATGCTGAGACGTCAAGAACGAAGCCGCACAGCACTGGGATTAAGTGAGCAGCTCTCAAACTGAGGGAAAACGATAACTAACCACTTTCCAACAGTTTCAACTTGCATTACCATAAGTAGGGAAAAAGTTCTTGGACAGCTTTCTTTTGCATCCTTCTAAACCTTATGCAGCACTTCCTGGCCAATCTCACTTTTTCTTTTCTCCAGGAGATGGTAAGAACTCGAGTACCTTCATGACAACCGTCGCGGGTCGCTTGCTGTGCTGGCACAGTTCCTTTTTGAGATAATGCCTGGAAAAGCATTTCGCTAAGGTCTAGGCGGCAAGAGACGCAGAAGACGGGCATACGCAGCTGTCCGAAGGTAGGTGCCGGTCCCCGGCGGCTTTCGGCAGAAGCCGCGGTTCGGAGCGCACCGCGACCGGCAGAAAGCTCTGGGCGCGAAAAAGCCACTTCTTCGCCTCCGGCAGCCGGAGAGCTCGGCCGATGCTGAGACGTCAAGAACGAAGCCGCACAGCACTGGGATTAAGTGAGCAGCTCTCAAACTGAGGGAAAACGATAACTAACCACTTTCCAACAGTTTCAACTTGCATTACCATAAGTAGGGAAAAAGTTCTTGGACAGCTTTCTTTTGCATCCTTCTAAACCTTATGCAGCACTTCCTGGTCAATCTTACATTTTCTTTTCTCCAGGAGATGGGAAGAACTCGAGTACCTTCATGAAAACCGTCGCGGGTCGCTTGCTGTGCTGGCAGAGTTCCTTTTTGAGATAATGCTTGGAAAAGCTTTTCGCTAAGGTCTAGGCGGCAAGAGACGCAGAAGACGGGCATACGCAGCTGTCCGAAGGTAGGTGCCGGTAGCCGGATTCTTTTAACAGAAGCCGCTCTTCGGCGGGCTCTCTTACCTTCATAATGGGTTTTGCTGGAGGAAGCCGCTTTTTCGTTTCCGGGAATACCTAGAGAGGAACACTAGCTAAAGACGTGATTGGCACCATTATGTCGAGTTTTGCTCGTTCCAGCAGGAATAACTGTGTTCTTCCTTACGCTAGATGGCGCTGCTTATCAAGGTTTGGCTGCTTTTAATCATTTGGGGTGCTGGATGTTCAAACGACTTATCGTAACTTCTTCTATTTTAAGTCAGGTGCTCACTGACGTAGATCCTATTAGATATAGCACACTGCAAATAGGAGGTGAAATAGATTTATTGTTACTAGCACATGGGTACGAGTGTTAGGAATTTTATAAGGAATATGTTGCATGAATCTTTTGGACCATTCTGCAGCCATTCATACGAAACTCACACAAGTACAAGACAATATGAAGAAATTGACTGGGAACGAGTGGGGTTTGCATCAATGGTTTGAGGGATGGGAAAGAACTGGGTGGTTGAAAGATCTCGTAAATGGAGCTTTGTTTTTACCAGTAGTCATGATTTCATTGCTTTGTGTTATTCCATGCATCGTGAAACTGGTGTGCCTCTTGCTAAAAATAACATTGGAAAAGATCTGGCTGGTGCAAGAAGAAGGGGCAATTGTGACAATGTATCTGAACCGCTTAGACTACGGGCTGCACCAGCCATCCAGCGTGGAACGGTTCTTCTCAGAATTTTCTCAGGGCCCTCTGGAATTCATCAAGACATAAGCCTTGCTAAAACAAGAGAGGAAAAGCTGAGAAACTAAATTCCAAGACCACAAGAACTCCAAAACGGGGGGGGGGGGGGGGGGGGGGGGGGCAAAGTACCTGGACTGTAAGGAAACACATCTTCTGAGAGGTGCACGCAGAATGCGTGGACAAGACAAAGGCACCAATAAGAAAAGCGTGACTAGCGTGTGCAGAGAGTCAGAATGAGTAAGTGCATCATGTAAACCATACACGGCTTCTGCTTAATCCTCTTGGTCCATTGTGCAGGAGTCCTGAATTTCCCATAAGTGATACTTACTAAAAGGGTTCTGATTTTAATGCTAGAGTTACTGTCTATACGATGATTCATGGGAATAGTTCTTTCAAGTCCTTCCCTTGCTGACATCAGTCAGTTTCATCTTTTCCTGAATGTACTGCTGGCTATACATAAGTGATGAATAGAAGGGAATGAGTTTTAGGGATATGTTGCAAGGAAATAGATTGGTAGCTCTGCTTCCATTTCCATTGTCTAAGAAGAATTCCGAATATTTTTGGCCCTTTCATAGACCTCTGACTAGATTAGCATCAGCAGGGAGGGACATTTAATTGGTTTTTCTCCTTTTTAGAGAGAAGCTAACGAAAAAGTTTCACCAGAATCAGAGCAGGCTGCGTAACAAGAAGAGCGTCATGAAAAGGCACCAATCCTATCCTCTTAGTATTGCTAGTTGTGATTGGACTTCAATGAAATGTGTCAACTCTCTGTTCCTGGGTATCACATCAGTAACAGGTACTTCATCTGCTGTACTTCTCTCCTAAAGCTAAGAACAGAATCCCAAATAATCTTGATTCCAAGGTCTCAATTCACCCTGTGATGCTGACAGGTGAAATAGGAGTGGAAAATGCACCAGTAAATGAACTTGAATGGCCTATCTAAATCAGCGGCCACTGATTTCCTGAAGGCCTTAACAGGTCAGTTGCCCCTATTTTTCTTGGGGTTCTTTTATTCTTTGGTCATGTTTTTCTTGGGATTCTTTGAATCCTTCCCCACCAGTTCAGCCTCTGCTCTCAAATCCTTTGCTGTCATTTAAAGTATCTCAAGAGCCTGGAAACCTGTTGTCTTTATTTATCAACCCATTATTCCCTTCCAAAGGTTGTTTGCCTCAAGTCTCATTCTTGCTGATTTTCTGCTAGTTCATTGTCAGATGGCAGCAGGTGTTCTGTAAGAGCAAGTACACAATCCTATCGCTTGCTTTTCTTTTGATTTGGCCTGTCTAGAAAATGGAATGACTGAACATCTCCAACAGCATTTTCTCTCCCCATTGTGTTTCACCGCAAGGGCAGATGCCAATCCATCTACCTAAACTCTTGGTGGTGAAGAAACTAGTGGTATGCTGTTGCATATAGGTAGAACTTTCCGAAAGGAAGGCCTTGTAAAACCATGGCTGAGGCCCGTTACTTTGGCTAAGTAGAAAATGACTAGGGGAAAGTGAGACAGCTGAATTAGAGGTAGATCAAGAAGTTCTAGAAGCATTGCGTGTTCACAGCGTGGGGTATGACGGTTGGTTGAATTATGTTTGTTGCGGCTTAAAGCTATGCAAGTGATAAAGGCCTGACTGCTTCAAAAGCCTGGCTTTTGCAAGAAAGCGGCTCTCCTTTGCACCTGCCTGGGGACTCTGCGTCACTACGGACCCTCACGCCCAGTTTGCCAAGGAGATGATGAGTAGGAATGTTGCAGAGCTGCTGTGTGCATATGAAAGGAATGGCAGAGAGTGAAGCCATGGACAATTTCTGGGCTTTAGTACAATGCTGCTGCATTGGTGCCAGTTTAGTCGGTTTTCCATCAGTGGCATTTCTGTCTAAAGTACACTGCCCAGAGTCTTTCTAGCATTTGATGCCATTTCCTTACTGCCATTAATACCTTCCTTCAGTTTAAAGGATGAGAGAATCTTTACAGGATTTTGAAGATCCCTGTTAGGAAACACTATGCCAGAGGAGTCATCACTCCCTTTTCTTTTGCCTCCTTTGTAATTTTTATAGACTCATTTCACATTTCTGCTAATGGCAAAAAGAATACTGAGACTACTTAGCAGGGTTGACGCTCTCAGCTGCTTTCCTCTTTCCTACTGCTTCATACCGGATGTGACTTGATGGCCTCGTTTTGCAATCAGCATTTTGCTGTGGTTTGCTAAAACCTGGCATGCACTGCCAACTCACAACTTGTGTGTTGGCATTTCAGGGGCTTTGATGGGTTCCTTTCTGAGATTGCCATGCACTGGACTTTCACAGTCACAAAGACTTCATCCACCATCGGTCAAATTTCAGTATTTAATACTCTTTCCTGGAATGTAGGCAACCTAGCAGCAAGTACTAAATTCGCTGCAAGCCCTGTCTTCCCAAAGGACCATTCAAAAAGTTTGCTTTTCCCCTCTGACCAATCTGACAGTATTTTGATGAAGAATTTGGTACCTTAATAGAACCTCTTAGAAGGGATCTCATGGCAGACAACATCTCAGGCTTTCTTGAAATACTGGCTCCTTTGGATCTCAATTCCATTCAGAGTGCATTTAGGATTTTTTTTTCACTGAAGCCATTCAACAATGCCTCTTCTCTTTAAAATGTGCTGCAGGTGAGAAAGATGGATCCCCGTGAAAGGTTCTATTGATATCAAAATTTGTGCCCAATGGACTGTGCTGATGGAAATCAAATACTAGTCTAGTATTTTGAATCCAAATAATTCCTCCCAATCAGGCCCGACAGGATTGTTTGGCTTTGAATCTGAGCACGTGGACAGTAGTGGATGGTCCACAGGTTGAAAAGAGTGTAGATTCTTCTCCTTCTTTTCATTGATGGCTCAGAGACTGAAAAGGCAGCTCCAAAATGGTAAATACATCCCTACAGATTCAAAAATTGTTCTTCTTAATTTGCATCTCCACCATAACAACAGATGCTTAGAACTAAATTACCAATGGGAATTTTATAGCTTCTCAGAAATGAAACAGGACCTGGCTTATGGGCCTTAGCAGTAGCTACAAGTTTTTCAGCACAAGGCATCTCAAAAGTATTTTAACTTTACCGTACTTTTCTGTCTTATGCTTTCATCTCAAGGATGCAGGAAAAAAAAAAAAACACAACAAAAAAAACCAAAAAAAAAAAAAAAAAAAAAACAAAACAAGAAACCCCACCAAATTGATAATAAGCAAAATCAGTGACATATATAGAAACAGATCCCATGGTTTTTAACTTCCAAACTTGTCTTCTCAGCACACTCTCTACAATGGAATTGTTTCCCTATCTGCCTTGAAACATTTTGCAGCAAAAACACTCTAAGGTCCTGCTGGGTGTTTTGTTCAAAAATGACTTCTTCTGGTTTTCTGTCCATAAGCGGAGTAACGTGACTGTGCTGGCAGCTGACCAAAGGAGGTAGGAAGAGTAATCATCATCCACAACACTGGGGCTAAAGAAATTTCCACAGAAAATTACCTGCCCTATTACTTGTTCACGTGTTGGGTTGAACGTTCAGAATCTGTTTCCATTTTCCCCATTCATAGAATGTTCTATTTCACAGAATTCCAGCCCCTCAAACATCAGTCCTGCCAGAACTGCCCACCATAGGGGGCTGGCATAGGGGATCTGCTAATGTCCACTGACTCTTACCAGTATAGTGCTTGTCACTGTTGCAGATCAAGAACTTCTGAATAGTTTGGATTCATGCTCTTTGAGGGGTTGAAAACAAGAAAAGAATGACTAGACATTTCCATGATCAAATCCCCTGATGGAATAAAAATAGGAGCATAATAAATGTATTCATTGTTCTAAGAAGGGAGATGAAGGCTCCAAATGATTACTTGCATACTTCCTGTTCTAAATCCCTTGTTATCTGGCAAATTGCAGAAGATTCCAGGCTTTTGCCAAAATGCAAACCAGGTTAAAATGTGAAGCCTTACAGTTTACTGGATATAAAACTTCATCATCCATTTTTAAATCTTTGAGATTGTTATGTACTTCCTATTACTACCCTGAGGTTTAGAGCTGTAATTCAGAGAGAAAAGAATGCTATCTTGAATTCATTCTAGTAAATCGGCACTCTCATCTTGTCGGCACTCTCTCCTCTTGGTTTTCACTTCTGAAACTCTGTACGGAAGAGTGCATTAATGCATAGAGCTCTGCATCAATTCTTTACAACAGTTTCCTCTGTAATTCTTCTTTCAAGGCAAACCTATAAAAAGCCACACTTTCTTACCCCACCACTTCTAAAATTCTATTGAGAAGCAAAAAAAAAAAAAAACCCATCAAACCACTAAATCACTGCTCCAATAAAAAAAGCAGTCCATTAACTGCTTTCTTAGCAGGTTCTTTACCTTGTATTAATATGGCAACCTTTTCTTGCTCTTCTAGATTAGAACCAAATTCTTCCAGCATATAAGGAAACATAGGTTTACTGTATCTGATTCTTAGATACAGAAGTCCAGCAAGGAGTTCAGACCTCAAAAGAAGTGTCTGTACAACGAGATTCAGCACAACGTTGAGACATATTAGCTATTTTTCAAGAAAAGCGGCCAAACTGAAACTTTTTAGACTTCTCTACAATCATGCGTGCCTGCTTCCAGAACCTGACCTTCGTTGCTGGAAACTAGCTGCAATGTTACTGTAAACAATGCTGTGAATGTCATCATCATCGTCATTCTTCTCTTCCATTGAAAACCTCAAGTGGAGTCGCGTCACTTCTCTTCAAAATTCTGTATTTCCTTGCAAACTGGTCAAATAAGGATAAATAAAGCGTTCTGTTCATTCGGTTTAAACCTAATGTTCAAAATGAAAAAAAAAAAATCCATTCAGATATGGTCTGCAATAATACAGTAGAAGAGAAGATGAACCAGACTGGCCTACAACAGAAAGAAGTGAAGCAGAATTTGGGAATTTGGAAGACCTTATGATGAATAATTCAAATAAATAAATAAAAAAAATATTGCCTACCCAAATTCAATCAGTGATGCACAGACAGAGAAAAAGTACTAATTACTACTCATATTTCTTTCATTCTCAGACAAGAAGTTCAATGATCCTCTTGAATGCACGGAAGATTCTTGGAAAAGACAGCAGCCTTCTTCTTCACCACATACTCCTCAGAACTCCAGGAGACAAATCATTTGAGCTGTGAGGATCTTTCTCTCTGTAAAACTCCCAGAGCATAGCCAATATTCTATTCCTTTAGGGATCCTCGCCTCCCTGGGGGAGTGCTGGATAGTCTACATCCCGGTACATCAGCCAGACACTCCACCTTATTTCCCATGGCTACTGCAGCAAGGACATCATCTACACTGGCTTTCTAGCCAAAATAGATGCAAGGCACAACAAAGAACATAGCCAACACCTTGAGCACAGCTTATGGGTTTTGAATGAAAAATCTCAGGATGGCAATACTGGATCTTCTGATCCAAACCATCAGGAAACATTTCTTTAGAGGTGTTGGGAAAGATGAAAGTTTGACGAGAAAGTCTCACAGATATGTATGCTTGGCAGAAAGATTTTTCAATGTGGAGTCTGAAGAAGGAATAGAGTTGGAAGCAAGTTTTGATCTAGAAGAAAAGAATTGCTGAGCCAGTCTTACTGGATAACCGAGGATACCGTAGTTAGAAGAGGGTTTTATGACTTACAGCAAAGGATAAACCCACCCCAAACAAGAAGATGTTTTTACCAAGCAGGAAGCTAGCACAGGCAAACAAGTCAGCAAATGCTGCAAGCAGAAAAAGCTCTCCAAATTTTCCACTGTCAAGAAAACTGAAAAACAACTTTCCGCTTCAACTGTAATATACTGACTTTTAGTGAGTGGAGAATAGCAACATATGGTAATTAGAGTCGTTAGGATAGGCTATAGATAATAGTTAAGGGATAGATTGGTTCTACTGTATGAAGATGCTCAGCAAAGTGCCAAAACCAAAGGGTCTCCAGGCCTGCCTGCAGCTAGAGCTGACAGCTGTAGGCACAGGCTCTGTTGCCCACTACCCTGGACTGCTGCAACGTCTTGGATGGAATAAACTGCATTTTGGAGAGCCGCCTGGACTCCCACATCCCTCATTTAGGCTCTTCCATGGAGGTGAAAAAAGCCTCTGGGTATTGTACAAAAAAACAGCTATGTAATCTAGAGTTGCATGACCCAATATTTCTATTGAACTGGAACAATTTTTATCAATATTATGGATCCACTTCTTTTCAGTGCGTTTGGTCAAAAACATAAAGCATCGTTTAAAAGACATTCTTGGATGCGTACTAAGTACTACGAATTAGTTAAGGTGTTGGTTTGGCATGGCTTGGTTTTTGGTGGGGAGGGAAGAAGCCAGCCACAGAAGTGATTTCTTGTGCAAAGCTCCTAGAAGCTTCCTCCATGCCTGGCAAAGTGAATCCCTGCTTGGCACTAAGAACAGACATGCTGCTGAGCCAATTACAGAAGCTGGTAGCGCCTTGGTGATATATTTAAGAAGGAAATCAAAACTGCAGCCAGTTAACCTTGAAGTTGGGAAATTTTTAGGTTGGCACCTCTTCTGCTTTGAAAGCCAAACCAGTGAGACACTCTGTTGCAGTGTGTGTTTATTATTGTACTGCAGTTCTAGTAGTCCGTTTTCTAAGGCTTCCTATTTTGTGCTGTTATAGCATATGTTATTATGAATGGATTGTTCCTTTCCCCCCAGTATTGTTGGCCTTTGCCCTAGCTGTCCCTCTCCCCAAAGACCTGCCCTTTTGTTCCCTGTTCCTTCTCCCATTGAACATCAACCCCTCCCCAAGCCTGCCCCTTTCTCTAGAAACTTCTCTCTCAATTTTGTACCCTTCAAAACCCCAGTGGTTTCTTCAAGTTATTCTCCTCCCCTGTAGTCCCCCTACTGGTTTCAACATTGTATTCCCCTCCTTGTCTACCACCCCCAGTTTCTCCCAGTTGGTTAAAGATTGCATCCTCCCCTGGGACCTTCCCCCCATTTAGAAGTTGATGGATGCCTTTGAATCAGTGTCTTTCTGTCCTTGACCCTCCAGGGAGTAAACTGAAAAATATGCAGAAGACCTCTCCCTGTTCCTTGTCCCTGCTCTCAGCGCAGTTCTATCCCCAAGGCAGTCCACCTGTGCCGTAGAGCAGCTGTGCCCTACAGCTGCAGCCCGGATTCGACAGCTTTCTTGGGGCGGCCCACTCTCGCTGTCGGTGTCGGGAGCTAGTTGGGCTGAAGAAATCCAGCACCGCAGCAAGACTCCAAGTCAGAAATCCAGTTTATTAGGAAAAGGAGGAAAAACCCAAATCCATGCAAGAGTACAAAAGAAAAACCACTGACAGAGTCAGAATACAAGCTGACGTCCTGCTAGTTAGGGTGGTGAAAGCAGTTTGGATGAAATGGTCTTGTTGAAGTGGTGATTCTTTAGAAACCATCTGGTAACTCTCGTCCTCTGGAAAACCAGTGGCTAAGGGTGGCCGTTCCTCTGGCAATGCAGTAGAAATAGTGCTTCTTGCCTTCCAAAACCCAGATTATATCCAGGTGGGGATGCTTAGCTCCTACCCCCTGGGCAGAGCATCTCCCAATGGGCTGATATCATTCTGAGTCATGATGTGGGTCCTTGATTACCCGTGAAACAGAAATGGCTCCTGGAGGGAGTTATCTCTGAGTCATGTGGCAAGACATTGATGGGCCCATTAACAGGAGAGAAGGAAAAAACGATGCCACCCCTGGTTTCCTCAGTTCTTGAGGGTGGGAATAGGATGCATTTTGATATTGTAAGCTAGGACAATACAGGATGCAGGTTTTTGCATTTGCAGGGAGTTTGTATGGATTTGAAAAGTATCCTCATAGCAGAAGCACAAAAGTATTCTCATACCCCTTTTAATCATCTTCAAATGAAGCAATTCTCCCAATAACCTAAGGCATGAATGACTTGCGAGTGAGTTGAAGGAACACGCCAAAGATAAGTAGTGTTCAACTGCAGAGAATTGTTTAGGGACATCATACCCTAATATTTTAAATCAGAAAGCATGGATGGACGGGTCTTTTTTCCTTGGTTGACTACAGAACCAGCGGTCCTTTGCAGGAGGGTCTTTGGATTTAGGATGAGACTGGCAACTAAGAGCATGGCTACACAGAAGGTGCTACTTTTAGACCAGAACATTCAACTACTAAAGGCAGATAGGAGAGTAGCTGATTAGTGACAGCTCCGACAGGAGGAGTCTGCGGCTTACCCCATGGGAACAATAGTAGCACATTTCAATTTTAGAAAACCATTCTTTTCAGAGGACCAAGCATCAGTGAAAAGAAAAGGTCGAGTAAAGAGATCCTAGTGCTCTTCTGATCAGAAGCATCTTCCTCCATATGAGAGTATTTAGGAAAGGACAGTGCGTTCATAAGGAAAGGTGTGCCAGTTACAAAACCTGCAGAACAAGGCAAGACAAACTTATATATTTTATTTGCTATTTTTATTTCACCTGCTAAAAAATGATTTTTTTTAAGACTGAATTTTATGAATTCTGCAACGCTGTCTTTTTGAACGTCTTCCTACTCGTATTAAACACCGAGGTGACAAAGAGAGCAGCAGTGGAAGGAAAGCTGGTCCATCTCCCCCTCCTTGTGGCTTTAGGCCAGTGAGCGATTAGAAGTTGGTCACTTCATTTGAGATAAATAGCTTTACCAAGAGAGAATATTATCCAGCCTTGATCTTTCTTTTGGAGCTGATCCACTTTGTAGTCATGAATTCTTGACTCAGCTGGGGAGAAACAATGGCATTACGGCCATGGATGTTAGAGTGCGCTGATGGGAAATGAAGTTTTCATCTTCCGGTCCTTGCTTCAGTAAATATTCCAAATTCATCAGAAAGAAAATTCGAAGACCACGAATCCCCACTCAAATGACCTACTTCAAATAGTCTGCACGCATAAGAGACATCAAGCAGGTGCTCTCATCTGTTAGGGGAATACCCAGCCAGTATATTATTGTCTACTTAGGAGGCAATAATTTTGGAAATCATTGAATTTTTTGTATTGCAAGTGAATGGTCAACACATTTTATTACTGGATTAGGTAAAATCATGTCTTCTGCATCCTTTCAGAGAGGAAGATTACCTGGATCTAAAGCTGCTCAGCTCCATGATGGGATGCTTTGTCTTCAAAGGGAACTCTAGTCTTCGTCCTTTTGGATTGCTTCCATAGCTTTTCACTCACTCTTCAGGTACCTGTTAAAATGGCCTCTTATCCCATGCAAATTTTTATGGGCATAGTCACTGAATTGGGAAGTATTCCATAAAGTCCACAGGCCTTGTTGAGATGGATGCACAGGTCTCAAGGGTGTTAGCAGATGTTATTCTGAGGCCACTCCTGATCATGTTGGATGGACCATGGTGACTGAGGAAAGCGCCCAAAGACTGGATGAAAGCAAATGTCACCCATCTTCAAAAAAGGCAACCAGGAGGACTCAGAAAAGTACAAGCCAGCCAGCCTCATTTGGATCCCCAGGAAGTTGATGGAGTAGCTATTCCTGGAAAGCATTGCCAGGCACACGAAGGAGGACAGAACAAATGTAGTCAGCATGGATTTACCAGGGGAAATTGGTGCTTGACGACTTTTTAAACTCCTCTGGTGAATGAACTTGCCTGGTAGATGAAGAGAATATCATCTGCCTGGGCTTCAGGGAAGTTTTGGACGTTTATCTACATGGCAGCACACATACCTACGGGAAGGAATAGTGCAAAGAGCAGGGAACCAGTGTCTTTTCAATGATGCTCAGTGAAAAGACAAGAGGCAGTGGGCACACACTGCAATACAGGAGATTGCCTCTGAGCATCACAAAATTATTTTTTATCGTGACGGTGACTGAACCATGGCACAGAGTGTCCAGAAAGATGGTGGAGTCTGGATCATTGAAGACATTAAAAGTAGGCCCAGATATAATCCTGGGCAACAGGCTCTAGGTATCCTGGTTGAAGCAGGGGGATGGGACTTGGTGAGCCCCACAGAGCCCTTCCACCCTCATTCATTCTGTGCTAGTGAATTCTCTTAGAGATGCATTTCAAGGACTGGCATGACAAAGCTCTGTGCAGAGTGAGATCCAAATGGACATGGGATTTAAGTTCCTTAAGTAGTGTTCAAGAAGAATGTAAAACTCCAGGAAACCTGTCTCTTCCATAACTGAATCCCTTTCATGGGAAAATTCCCCAGCTCTAGAAAGATCCTCTGAGACGCATGCTTAAGACTGACACTGGCAGAGCAAATTTCTCCCTATGCGTGTCTAAGACCAGTTAGGATCTTTACCAAAAGTGTTGTCAACGTAGTCACAGAAGGCATATTGTTAAGAAGTGACAACTTACATCAGAATGGCAAATATTGGTCCAGCAATGAATTACTGTATGGGAATTATCGACTTGTATTCCAAATAAATAAAAAGGAGTTGGTCTTTATTGAACTCTTTCATTGCAATATTCATAAGGGAAGAAAAAGACCTATGTCCTTAACTTTCTTAATTCTAACAAAGATTTAAAACATTCCTTGTAAAAAGCGTATCTGAATTATCGGTCTATGAAACAATTTGAGTTGGGAAAAAAGTCCTAAAATTGTGTAGACAGTTGCAGAGAAAGCAAGAAAATAGGAAAGAAACAAAAACAGAGAAAAAGAGTCATCTTGAGTCTGCTAGCTAGTTCTAGAAGTAGTCTGCTAGAAAAAGGAAACCCCAGTGGAATTTCAAATGTGTTCATGCACTTGATTCAGTAACTGGTCAATGTAAAAACCAGTCCTTTCGTACAACTTCCCCCAGCAACAAAAACTTCAACAGATTGACGCCACCATCATGCCTGTCCCAGATGTATTTAAAAGAGAAATGATGATTTTCTTGAAAATCTATTTGCGTACAAGTTGCAAGACATTGGAGGGATTCTCCACATTCTCCTTCCTCCACGCGGCTTGAAAGTATATTTGATAAAATATGCAACAAAGCATGTGATTTACAAGGTAGAGTAAAATGGATGACTTGGGAATTGATCTCTTTTGGATATGAAACTTCATATCCACTCTCTGGGAAGTTTCTAAAAGAAATGATGGAGCTGAGGCATGAATCTGCCTCTCCGAGTGCTAAGCAAACATAGACACTCCCCTTCACATGGCCCCACCTTCCGCACACACCTAGGCATGCACAGAGATCAGCATAGCAGATCATGAACACCTTGGAAAAGACTGAAATGCTAAATAGCTCTCTTTGTGGACAAAATAGCCGGTACACTATTTCAAATATCTGGTACAAAAACTCTGTTGAATATCTACCTCATATTTAAAACACAGCTTTTCATTGAATTCTGTTTGCAGAATATTTTCCTTCCATTTGTTCCTTTAAAATTCCTTTGTTCTATGTCTAGAAATATTTTCTTCTAAAAATAGAAAAAATTAGATGATGTCTTTTCAGAAGAAAACATTGGTTTAGACAATTTTTAACCATCATGGTATGGAAGAATTTATTTGTCCCTCACTAAGGAGGAATAAGTATTTTGATCCTAGATCATTTACAGTGAAATACTTGACATTTTTAAGATGCTTTCAATCAATTTTGATCCTCATTGCTTATTCATTGTAAACAGTAAGTTTTCAGTGCATGGAAAGTGTGTGTGGTATGTCTACATTAGTTCAAACACCAATTCCAACTAATGGCCAGGCTGAACTACAGTAAATAATGTCCTGAAGGATATTTTGCTGCCTTCTTTGGCACTCCTTGAAATCCTAATGATTGGCATGAAGTGTTGAAATACAGAGATTTTCTCTCAGAGGGTGTCCCATGATGAAACCCATCCCATGTGTTTGATGTTGTAGTTCTTATCGCTTTTAAAAGTTGATATCTTCTGCACAGTTTTCATGAAGCTTTCTGTTACAGTAGTGAAAATCACAGAGAAATGCAATTTTGTACAACTTTGAATTTACCCCAAGAGCTGAGAGAAAATTTGTTCGTATACCTCAATCTGAGTCTCTTCTATATTCAAGCTTTGTTTATCTACCATCAAGGGTCGCATTCGTTGCTGTTCAAAGCCCCATCCAAGCTGACTTGAATACGTTCAGGGATGGGACATCCACAACTTCTCTGGGCAACCCGAAGCAGCGTTCCAGCACCCCAACAGCAAAAAATGTCTTCCTTTCATCTAATAGAGATCAGAAATACTAAATCTAGGTATATAAACTTTGAGGAAAGGTTTGAAATTCTATTGATTTGAAACACATTTGATATGAATACTAACTTCCAGACGACTGAAATATGTTGATGGCCATTTGAGATTGACACTTTTTGAAAAAGTGCATGGAATTGAAAATTAAAACCGGCAAAATTAAAAACTTCTTGCCATTTTCTTTTAACTCATATCTTCAAAATTGCATAGGTCAGATATCTGTGCTTCATGCAAATCTCTCAGATACTCTCAGACCAAAGCTTTTCTTTCAGACTAAACTGCAGTTTAGGTAGAACACGAGTGCTTAGTGAAGGTTTTTCTGGGCATAGGGGGATTTGTGTGCACAAGAGGTTTTATCCAAACTGGAAAATTCATCCCAGCTGCATTTGTTCATCATTCCTACTGCATCAGGCCTGAAGATTCTGTGAAAAGTATCCTGTGGACCTTGAACATAGCTCATGTGAAAGAGATGAGAGGTGATGGAGAAGTTGAGGGAGAGAATCAAGAGCATATGGCCCAGTAAAGGCACCAGAAGGTATTTTTTCATGTGGTCCACAGCCCAAACAATTGTTTAGCACCGTTTGAAGGCTGTGTTTGACCAACAGGGCTGAAGCAGGTCTTCAAAATATCCAGTAGATCAAAATCCATGGAAGCAAATGACCCTGGCCAGTCACCTTGCTGCTGATCATTCACCCTCCATACCAGCTGATCAGGCCTAAGAATGCTGCTGCAAAAGTGTTGTGAAAAAGGTAGGCACATTTTCACAGAGGCAGGGGAAAATGCCCTTGGATGGTGATTCCAAGGGATAACTTGATGGCGCAAGTTAGGTACTCTTATCTACTGTGCAATATTGAAGTTGGTGAGTTCACCATCTGTAAGCATCACTTTAGAAAATAAATGTTTGATCCACAAAACGATACTTCCTATGTCCTGTCTACCTGCTTCATTTCAGCCAAGGAATAGGCTACGTTCCATCAGCAAAGTGTTCATGATCATATGCTTCTTTAAACTGTGGTCATTCTTTCTTTTTTTCTAAATCAGACACTGTCTATTCCTAAGATTCAGATGTCCATGGGTAGGGGTGTAATTAAGTTCACTGTTAAAAAATATCCTTCTTGTTATCTTTTTAATAAATTACTGAGATGTAACATCAGTCTGAGAGCTGAAACCTTCATTTGTTGTTTGCCAAGTATCATCTATGCGATACAAATTCTATTTGACCCATCCATTGCCATCTAATACTACTAGTAATGCCTTCACAACCTTTACTTCATCGTTAGGGATTTTGGAGAAGTGAAAGATTTGAACATAAGCAAGGGCATTTGTTCAAGATGCTCCAGAAAGAGCTGCCGTCTGTTCTCTTCCTTGCTGCCTATGTTGGCAGGAAGCTGCAAAAAACCCAAAGATAACTAGAAAGAGTGTTACTTTTAGTCTAAATTTGGAAATGATGTTTGGAATACCCTGTTAAATGAAAAGGTGCTCTTTTAAAAGATGGCATCTTCAGGGGAAAAGTCAGTTTAGAGAGGTTTTGAGACAGTTGCTTCTGGAAAAAAAAAAAAAAAATTTGAGGTATCCAAGGTCTTTAGCCATACCACTTGGAAGATTGATTCAAAACACAGTTCCTTCATCTAGGAAGAACAGAGGACCATAGATGCAGCCCATTTCAAAACGGAGTTCTTTATGTGTCAGGTTGGGATTTACTGGACATCATTTCTTGTAAAGTCGAGGGACTGCAGTTAGCTCTCCAATAATTTCCTTCTCTGAAATTCATCTGCATTTGCTCCTTTCTCCAGCGTTCCCATTTCTTAGTGCTGGTATACTCCATCTATGCATTAGAATATTCAACTGGAGTGTGTGTCCGATATTTTCTAGTTCAAATTGGCTGGAACGCAATGGATAGTTCCAGTTGCTTGTATACACTAGTTTTATTTTGACAAGTTTTCTTTGAACAATGTTGAAGCAGCAGTAGCAAATCGGAAGTACAGCTTGCAGCAGGGAAAGACACTTCTGCTTGCTCAAGTTTCCTGTAGTCAGATAGATGCCAAAAGGCTTTTCATAGTACTACTACTGTCTTGTAGGAATACTTGATCTAATCCTACCTTTGATACAATTACGAATGGGCTACTTTTCCACAAGGTGGAACATTTTTCTTTTAATAATATGTTTTTTGTAAGTTGGAAACATGAACTTGTGCACCAGTCAGGTGGAAGGTACTCTTACTTCTTCATAAGTTTCACAACATTATTTAGAAAATATTGACTCTGTGTAACTTCAAAAGAAGAATTCTGGGCATCTTCATTCTATTGATGTGATTTTTTTTCTACCATGCTGTTCTTGTTTTCTATGGAACTCATTTTTACCAATAGAAATATTTTTCCCTGACACCTATGGAAAATACCTATGTTTCCTCAATATTGCAGCCTCAGTACACTGTTTAGAATTATTTCAACATGGTCCCAAGCATATCCGACAGCTAGACAGCAGAGGTTAGCAACAGTGAGTGGGAATAACTTCTGAACCATTTCAGTAGATTTCCCAGGAAGGCCTTGCTTTCTGCCCCTGCAAATTTTCCCAGAGATATTGTCTGGTGAACAGTTGCATCAAAAGAGTATTTTTGCACAAACCTTGGGCCAAGCTCTGTCTCAGATTTACTAGTGAATGCAAAGAGGGTGAAAGTGCTGCTTCAAAGCCCTCTGTGTGCTTTCCGTACCAAAAGGGAGGTGACCCCAGCAATAACTTTTTGATCTCTCTTCAAAACACGAGGCACGTCACCACCTCATTCATCTTTTTCTGGGACTCAGCATCTAAAGACCAAGAAGCCCTCTTGCTTGCTAAAGTGTGTTCAGCAAAAAACCCTTGTCCCATCAGCAAATTGGAACACAGCTGCATTCCAGTCAATACCAATGCTGGCAGGGCAATACTCTAGCCCAGTAGTAACATGCCACTGTTAGAAGACTGTGTAAAAATCTTTGTGTACAAAGTAATGGGAGGGAAAAATAGAATTGGGAAGAACTGCACATTGTTCTGGAAAAAGCCTCCTGCCACAGTCTTACAGACGTCATTTTCTGGTATCATTTTTAAGAGTTGGAGTTTCTTAAATTTTGTACAAGATAAAATCTTACTGGACCTTGAAGTTTCCCTACTAGAAGTACAGCCATTTCTTAGTAGAATAGAAGTAAGCCCTTTGAATATGTACAAATGGCCTTTCAAAATACATATGCTATAGCCCACTGTGAAAGGAATTAGCTATAAAAATAGAAATTCAAAGGTTTAAAAAGGTTTTGAATAAAGTAAGTCTAAGGTGATAGAAGAAGAAGAAAACAGCAGTTTTCTTCTTCTGCTGAAAAAACAACTCCGAGGACATTGTACTCTACAGGTGTATTATATCACTTTCTGAAAAACGGAGTAGGTTTGCTATTTCAAAAGGTTTTCATTAGGAAGGAAGAGATTCCTTTGGAAAAAAAAACTTCAAATTGACTTGACATGAATGTTATGACACTTCACCAATCAGGAAGAAAAATTCTCATCACTTGATATGGAAATCATGACGGTAACGGAGTCAAGGATGTCTAAGCCGTGCCATCAGGAACATAAAAAAGCATTAGAATGCTGGTAAGACTGAGCTCCTGAACTAGTGAGAAGAGAACGCAACCAAAACATTTTCCTTTAAGAGTCTTCAGCATGAACAGCAGATCAAATGTTTTCCTGTAAAGTATTTATGAATAGAATTAACCTTTAAAAGAACATTGTTTTCAAAAACCTGTGTCCAGTATCTCTTAGAATGATACAGAGTTCTTATTACTAGACAAAAGAAAAGCACTTTTTTCCAAACTGTTGTGCACTTTTAAACGATCTACAATAAAAAGAGTACTTTTTCATGCTGGGCATGATGTTCATTACAAAAAAGCCTTGTCGCACGCTTGGTACTCTAGTGTCTTGATTAGCATCGTTTTTTATTCATTGACTCTTTTTCACCTTGAAATAATGGCGTCTTTGTACTTATGCAGCATCCATGAAGAATTTCTTGGGTGTCATTTTGTACTCGATCCTAAATGGCAGGTTCTGCATTCTGCCATCCGTCTAGCTTTCCCATTTGATGCAGCTTCTGAGAGGTCTTTTCAGAATTGAGGACTACCTGCAAGAATGATGCTAAATGCATGCATTTTACTCCTTGGTTAATGCAAAAGAGTTTCTCCTTTACAGCATAATAATAACAGGAAAAGAATGATGGTGGATTCAATTCTTATAGTAATACAAAGAGAACTATTATCATCATTAGAAACCAAGCAAGTCATATTTATTGCTCATGCAGTACAACCACTAATGCAAATTACCCTGTAAATTCAAAATGAATCTGTATCACAGGAGTGGATTGAATGTCTCTCTTGATATTTTGCTTAAAGCAGAAAATTAATTCTTTTGACAGCCAACTCATAATTGCAACCTAACTTTCAACTCCAGCTTTCAAACAGTGGAAACATGTCTGTTTATAACACGATACAGTACCGTACACAAGACCAAAACAGGTCCTAGACGTTCAAATGAAAGAAAAGATCAAAGGACAGATTAATTCGTGTCTGCAAGCCCTCAAGAGCGTGCAGGTCAAAAGTCCCCAGAAAACTAGGCCAGTGGCACAAATTCTCGATGTTGGCACCAGCAGAAGCAGCTGCTATCTTTCTAGGATGCAATCTTGCTTACATCATCCTTCAAAGCAATCTTCTGTCCCCCTGCCCAATATGCCTTCTGCTCTACTCCTTGGACTTCACGTTTGCATTTCTACAGAGTCCTGCAAAGTGACTCAAAGTTCAGGTAATAGATTTCCAAGATTTAGAAATATTGTGTTAAGTCTATTTCTTTCGTATTTCATCCCGTCTAAGCATACTGAACTTTCTGAGGTGAAATATGTCGAGTATGTCACGTGTAGTTTACATGTTAGTTCTGCTTGACATTAAAACTTCGCACAGACCCCTGGGATGCCTTACTGCAAAAATATATAGCTGCAAAGAGTGGTTGCACAAAGTTAGAAGGGCCAGAAAACCATGTAAGCAACCTAACAGTAGAGGCTTGAATTTCTGAATATAATCTTGCACCATCTAAAGTCAAAATAGAATATTGAAATGATTTTCATCTAATAATGAGCGTGGGGAAGAAAGAATCCAGATAGGATTTTTTTTTTTTTGAAACAGTTCCAGGAAATACATGGCCTTAACTTGGAAGTATAGCATTAAATATTTTTATACAGCATGAGTTCTCATTACCTAATCATATGATTTGTAGAACTGAATTGGAAAGTAGGAAATAAACAAAGAAAAATATTCAAGCTATAAAAAATGTGAGTTTAAAATTTTCTTTGTATTTCTGATTAAAACGATGAGGTAGCCAAATGGTCACCCATTATTTTCAAAAGCATCTGGACATAAAAAACGGATCAATTTTGGCGGGACTTGGATGTCCGGTATTCCTGAAAAGCTTTATTTCACTGCTTCCCAAGCCTGATTCAATCCCCTTAAATGCAGCTGTATTTCAGTTGCTCAGTGAAACTGTCCATCTCATGCATATAGTTTACAAATAATCTGCAGAAAAAGCTAGCTAGATTTAAAGATCTTTTTTCTGTAAATGGCCTTCAACTGATTTCTACAAACACACAGCTGGGATTTCTGCTGTCTTCTTCAGGCCACTTCCTGCAGAGACCTCTCCATTAAATTTGTCTCGTTCTACTAAGAACGCTTCTGGTGATCCAAAGTCAGCACTGGGATTGTCCAACTGCATGGAATTACTGTCTGCTAGAGCTGCACACTGAGGGCTTCTGTGTGCAGCATCATGTGAGCCCTGCTAATGTCACCCTGTTGGTATAAACTGAGCTAAGTGGACCTTAAGGGACAAGATTGTGCACTGATTTTGTAATAGAAATTAGGTACTAAGAAGGAGGCGGGAGGATTTCAATGTTTCTGCCCCCAGCTGAAGCAACACTAAATCTCGGTCCTTATCTGAAACACAAGGTGAATTAACCCGTTTGGCATTCATATGCCAAAAAGGTCAGTAATACACTCAGAACTGTCAAAAGAGTAACAATTCCAATCATTACTTTCTAAAAAGAATTCATTTGAAGAAGTCAGGAAGACAGATGAAACATGCAAATATCCTACCCTGAGAATCATTCTGTTGATCTGCACAGGTTTCTTATTAAATTCCCATCTAATGCATTGGACATGTGTACTTGCGATGACACAAATACTTGCAAAGCTTACCAGATAAATCATGTTCTCTTCAAACAGCAAAGCATTTCTTGATGGCTGCATTTGCTAATTCCATTTAGACTCAATGTTCTTAAAGGTCTTTTCCAACCAAAGTTCCAACCATCATTCTCTAAGTCGCACATCCTGATTGTCCTGGTTTAGGGCTAAATTTGGCAGAAAACCTCACAAAGGGCCACTGCACCCTCCCCCCCACCAAAAGCCCACCCACACAGCCGCTCCCTTCAACTGGTTTGGGGAGAGAAGTGGGAAAAAGCTGTTGATTTAACAGGCAAAGCACTTCCCAGCACAAAAAAATGAACAATACCAGATGACAAAACTCATTTGCCGCACTGAAGAGACGACAAATCAGAAAGTCTCTCCTGTGGGTGCTCACTCTGTTATCAACCCCTCCAGCAATGGGGAAGGCTGCTGCCCAGGGTAGGCCCCAGTAGGCCACAAAGTGCAAGTTCCCAGTGCTTCCCAGGTCCCAGTCCGGAGCAGATTCGAAACGTTCCAAGAAAAGGGAAAGGAAAAAAAAAAACAGTCCAGGGAAAACTCTGCCTCAGCCAGCTAACCCAACTAAAAAGCAAATGTGTGCTCTGTTCTGCTCCGTCAGTGCCCAGACAACACAGTGCAGCGCAGAATGTGGAAGAGTGTTGCTTTTTAAGGAGTGCAGCCTCTGATAAGAAACTCAGTGCTTCTTCTTCTCCCCACCTTTGCTCTCAGAACCAGTCTTGAAGGCAGAGAATATCATATCCAGCATTAAGAGAACAGATGACTGGGGATACAAGCATCATAAAGTCACCCTAGGACACCGCTCCTTTGAGATATGTCACCAGACTATGCTAAGACCAAGTTTTGGAACTGCTCATTAAAATTCTACGCTCACAGTGAAGCTGAGGAGGAAACACAGCTCACTACAGTTACCTTGTGGCATGCCAGTGCTTCCTTTCAATCACAATGGTCTTCGTTTTTAAGTCCCTGACATCACAGGCATCATGAAACATCCTTTGTGCAGGAAGGAAGAAAATATTCTTCTCATTGATGCTGATGGGTTAGCTGACATGCAAAGCAGTTAATTCAAAGTGACAGAGCAATCAAGTCAATAGGAAAACTCACCACAGTTTTGTTTACTCCCCTAAATCCTTACTATCCCAAAATACAAGAACAGCTGTAAAAGCCTTGTGGCTACCTAATTTTTTCCTAGACCTACATGGTGGGGTAAGAGATAAACAATCCCAAACTATGGTAATCCACAACAAAGCATTCTTGACCTCATATTCAGGTTCTGCATAGCGAGCTCTTCCTCCTGATCAAGTTATTCCATCGCAATACTTTGGGGAGTATCTCAGAGGGCTGGCTGTTGTTTGGTTTGAAAGCATCTTGATCATTCAGGAACCCAGTAGCAAGGACAAAGTTTAAAAGAAGATAGTGCTATGCATTGATTTTCATCTAGGACAGAGATATTTCTACAACACAGAAGGCTGACCTAATGCTTCACGACAACGTGGCTGAAGTGGCATCCTGGTCCCCATAGGTTTTTCTCTTTACTTTTAGCTGCTTTCTTACCAGATTAATGAGCTGAACTAGCTCAAAAAAGAATCAGATAAGTGCCAGAGCTTTCAAACAAACAAACAAACAAAAAAAAAAAACAAAACAAAAAAAAAAAAAAAAACCAAAACAGACGCAAAAGGGTGCATTTGAAAACAGAAGTTTTTTGTACTTTTCATAGATACATGGCATTCTCTAGAATGATATTGCTCCAATGCTTCGTGTTTGGTTTTGTTTTTGTTTTTTTCCTCAATTCGAAATGTTACACATTCTTTTTTGGCCATTTTAGTAAACTGATTTTCTGATCCATGTGAAAGACAGTCCAAAGTTCCCCTCATTTGCCTCACGACCGTCCCCAGGACAGACATGGGGACCCTGAGGACCCTGACTGGAATGCTGGCATGCCGGTCAGAGAGGAATGCCAGAAATCCTGAGGCCCCTGAGCAGAATTCTGGCCTGCCAAGTGATTGTTGGCAGCTGTGTCTACAGTGACTGCTTCTAGCAGGGCCTGCCAAGGGGCGAGGCGACCTATGGGCCTGCACGTGCTTCGCGACACCAGCCCAGGAATTTTCCCACCTCTTGGCCAGATGAACTTGCTGGGGCAACTGTGGTAGCCGCCCCATGGAAAATCCTTCATCTGCTCCACTACCACCGTGAGGGACGCAGATTGAAGCCCCCCTCCCAAGGACTGAGGCTGAGACGCCCGTCATTCTGATCCAGGGCTACTGGCCTGACTGAAGCAGGATGCCTGCTAAGTGTTGCCTGCAGATGTGTTCGCGGGACCTAAACTGGTTTCCTATAGAAACCAGTCCTGAAACAATAGCTCCCACTCACTGCTGATATTGATATTGACTTCTCCTGCTGAGAACATGGACTGTCTGTACCCGTCTTCAATACCATTTTTCCCCTCAGCAATTTCAATAGACTTGCTCTTTATTGTATCTGCTCCCCCTCAGCCATTTCTAGATCTGTTTCCCTCCTCAGCAATGGACTAGAATAGAACCTTGAGATAACCAGGACTCTGAGATCTCCCCTAGGAGAACTCCATCGGCTGGGCTGCGAGGACTTCATCTCTCTCCATTTGGTAGCTATACTCCCTCTCTCTTTCTCCCCCTCTTTTCTATTCTTTTCCTCTCCCTAATTCCTTGAAGGCATTTGCTGTGGTCATTCTAGAAAGGTGCATTTGTTTGGAGTGATACTGCAATCCCTTTTCCATCTTGTCTTTTGCCCTCCGAGATCAGTTAAGAAAACATCATCCCCCCTTGGTAGGAGCGGATCAGAACAATATGTTCTTTCCAGCTGAAATTGGTTCTAGTCAATAGAAGCACACTGGTAGGTAAAAGTAGACTATAAAAGATAACCTTCAGAATGTATTTCCCATGTCTTCCCATTCAAGCAAGTGAAGAAAGCAGACAGATCTTCAGATAACATGCTATGCGAATTGAAAGGAATCTTCTTGGAGGCAACTGTGAAACTCACGCAATGAAATACAGATGAGAGAGATGAAAGGGTCACATATGATGTCAAATCTATTCTTTTAATGTTTGAATGAAACAAGATTTCTTGAAGTACAATCCTACAAAATGAAGGTGAACTTGCAGAAGCAATTGAACTGGGTCTCCTTTAGAAACACAATGTTGTCTAATTAAACTGAGCATTCAGGAAGGCAACCTTGAAATCAAAAGGATTTAGAAAAATACAAAATACCAAGACTGGCAGTTCGTTATCTTTCACGGTCTCTTTAAGATAAGATTGATTTGAACTTCCACTTGTAGTAGGTCTGAAGACATTAGGAATGATGCAATATGAAAAAACCAAAACAAAACAACTTTCTCAAAAAGCTTTGAGAAACCAGAGAAATGATGATTTTTATTGGTTAGGTAGTCCTTTAAAATTTGTCTTGGGGGAAAGAGATAAAAAACTGACTGAGATCAAATGACTGTGGAGTATATTCCAAAACAGTAATGAAGAAGGTAAGGGGCAAGAGCCTGTTAGAAAAATACTATGCTGGCTTCATCTGTTGAAAGCATTCCAGAATGGTTGAAATTATGAATCATATCTTCTGGGATTAAAAAAAAAAAAAAAAAAAAAAAAAAAAGAGGAAGAAAACAGAAGGAAAAAAATATTTTGAACATATTTTTCCATTCCAAGATGGTATAATGGCTTTATTTCATTTTGTTCCTATGACCGGTTAATAGCTTATGAAATGTTTAGCAATAGAGAGTGAGAGTCTTCACACTAGCCATACCATTTGGATGTGTCTCTTTTACTTTCTAGAGCAGCAGATATGGTTTAGCACTCCACAATTCAGTCCCCAAAAGTGAGTAAGTGTGGCAGATTTAACCTAACTGCCCAGTCCACCAAAATGCCTAATTATCTTGAAAAATGCTTTGCTCTATCTCATGATCTGGACATGTCTCTCTAGCTCCACTTTGAGCTTCTTGATCTTTCATCTACAGGATGAGATCCAATTTAGCTTAGCAAGGATGTAGCCTTTCCAAACCATATCTTTTACCTTCTGTATTCTTACAAGTACATTTCTACCGCAGGGACCAGTTTGGAAGATCTTAGTTGTTTTATTCCTTAGATTATGTTGCTGCATTAATTAGCTCTTCTTTGAAGTTTTTTCCCTGCTCAAGTATAGGGTCAGTGCTGAAATGATTGTGATGCTAACTCCTTATGATCTATTCTGCAGGCTTACAGAGTATGCAGCAAAGTTTTCTCTTCTTCTGAGGACATTCTACTCTTTTGATGAGAAATGCTGAAGGTCTGACTTCAGTTGCAAAGGTATCTGATTGACAGATTGTAAAATTGTTAAGTCTAGTAACAGCAGGAAAAGCGTGCTCTTGCTCTCTATGTAAATGTCGTGTCAGCTGCTGTTGGGATAAAAAGCATGAGCATAAGCAAAGATATCTGCATGGATAGAAAAGAAAGAAAGAAGATATTTGTTGTGATTTCTGCACTAAGGAGCAAGAAGAAGCATGAAGCGCTAATTTCAGTGGCTAAGACAGTATCGTCCTTGGGCCAGTTCTCTTCAACATCTTTTGAACCACTTGGACTCGGCACTTGAAGGAATATTAAGCAAGTTTGCCAGAGACGCTACATTGGGAGGAGCTGCCAACTAACTCCCTTGAGGCCAGTGAGACACTGCAGAGAGATCTTGACAAATAAGAGAGATGGGCAATTATGGCTGGCCGGGAGTCTATGCACAAATCACGAAAGGGGCGGGACTGCTGGGGAAGGCGTCCCAAGCTGTTGTATTTTCCAGCATCAGTCTCATGACATGCTTATGACAGTGGGAAGATGCCAGCAGCTCACGTCCCCAGCAGCAGAAAAAGAACTTCATGTTACAACTTACTTGAAAAGCTTTTTGACCAATCCCACAAAGCAAAAGCATATTGACAGTAGTTCTATCCGATCCCTAGAAGCACACAGAACTTTGGTTCAAAGAACGCTTGCTTCTTTTGAATAAAAGACCTGCTTGTAAGCCTTAAGATAGAATGCACAGAGCTCCATTATTAAGCTTAGAACTTCCTAACATCTGGCTAGATCTACTTTGCTGTAGCTTAGGGAGTTCTTCTGGTCAAGCTTTAATACACAGGCCATTGTTCTATTTGTCCTTACTTCTCTACTTCTTCTATCATTTTTCTGCTGACAAACCTTATGACTACTGCTTAGCTCCAAGCACAGTTCTGCTGTCTCTGAGGCCTGCCTTTTGCAGCTTTCCCAAAATCCTCTGTTTCCAAGGATTGCCACAGGCAATCCCCAACCTTAGGGAGTTGTGCGACGACAAGTGCTGGATTCAGCACCTGGGACAGGGCAATCCTGCTCTGTGTGTGTGTATAGAGTAGGGAGCCAGAGGCTGAAAGGAAGCCAGGCTCCTGGCCAATGGCAAGCTAAATGTGCATCAGCAGTGCCCTGGCAGCCAGGAGGGCCAAGCCTGTCCTGGGGTGCATCAGGCACAGTATCACCAGCTGGGCAAGAGAGGGCATTGTCCTGCTCTGCTCTGCCCTGCTCTGCTCTGCTGTGTTCTGGGGCGGCCTCACCTTGAGTGCTTGGGGGCAGTTTTGGGTACCACAATGAAAAAAGACATGAAGGTATCAGAAAGTTCTCCAATGAGGTTTACAAGGACAGAACTGGAGGAAATAGCATGCAGCTGAGTCAGGGGAGGCTCAGGTCCGGTATCAGGAAAAAGTTTTTTAACCAGAGGATGGCTGGGCACTGGAAGAGTCTCTCCAGGGTGTGCTCACAGCATCACACCTATCTTGAGTTCAAGAACCTTTGGGACATTGCTCTCAGGCATCTGGTGTGATTCTTGAGGAAGGTCCCATGCAGGGCCAGAAGTTGGACTTGATGCTCCTGACGGGCCCCTTCCAATTCAACTGATTCTACCACTCTATGATTCTGTCCTGGCCACTCAAGGTATATTGCTTGATCTCACCAGATTTTGACCTGCTCTTGTTGGTCAGAATTTGTCCCTACTGCCTAATGATATTTACCACAAAAGACAAAGGGCCTTTTCTCAATTTTCTCAAGAAAGTTGAAGATGCACCCTAGAATCCTAAAAAAGTCTTTTCCTTGAAACAACACTGTCTCCTGCCCAGTATTCTTTCCAGATCTTAAGGAGAAAGAAGGCAAAATCAGGGGATGTATTACAATGAAGCACTGTCAAGTTTCCGGACCTTTAGCAGTATATTTGTACTTCCACTATTCTTTTCTATAAAATCATGGTTTTGTAGAGCATGTCATTTTCTAGCAAGACACATTTTTGCAGCTGAGCCCATCAGTCTCTGTGAGAATATATTGTCAAAAGCACAAAACATATGAATGGGCAGTGGCAAGTGAGGGGAAAAAGCAGTATGGGAAGCAGCTCCGTGATACTACAGTAAGACAAGGAGGAGGAGGTGTTCCAGTTGACAGAGCAAAGAATCCCCCGCAGTCCCTGGAGATATCCTAGTGAAGCAGGTTGTCTCCCAGCAGTCCCTAGAGAACCATGGAGGAACACATACCTACAGTGCAGCTGCTGGAAAGCTCCATGCCACAACAGGTGAAAGTGCCTTGAAGGAAGCTGCAGCTTGTGGAGGGAGGGCCAGAAAACCATCCTTGACCTCTTCTTTAGCGGAAGAGTATGTGCAAATGTTTAACAGCTGCTAACTGGAATCTATCCTCTTTCCAGTTCTTGTCGTAGGTAAGTAGGACAATACAAGAATTAGAAGCCTAAACTGTTTTGCATGAGGCTCCCATTCTCTCTGCCACTCCCTTAAAATTTACTTTGAGATGAAATAAAACTCATGATCAAGTTCCTAAGGCTTGATGGTCAGGCTTCTCAGAAAACAGGCAGTGCAAAGAACTCTTGTCACTGTCATTTTTTTTCATAGAACTAAAAAAGTTAAAGTACTGTTTTCTAAGAACTTACGAAAATCAACTGGTAGAGGTGGTGAGAGTGAAGAGTATAATTAAGCTGGAAAGAGACTATCATGTAGCTACCTCATCTGCATAGAAGTTTTTTTACCAGGAACTCTGGACTTTTAAACAGATTTAGGACACAATAGTTATCTCTGGGAATGTTTTAGTATGTATAGAACATTCATCTTTAAATAGCTCGATCTGTTTTACCGTTATGACTTATGTTTTAAATTTTATTTGAGGAGAAATATTTGCCATTCAGATCATTTCAAGTTCTGAAGCATTTCAGTTGTTGACAGTTTTTGCTGTCTCCTGAGGGCAGGAAAATAGTCCTGGAACCAATACTGAAAGAAACTAGATGGAAAAATTAGTTTTCCGCATTCTTTTCTGTCTATTCTATGAGGCACAAGAGCAAAACCACTGCTATGAGTCTGAGTTGCCTTACCACTCATGGATGACAACCTTGTAGTGAGTAGTCTGTTATTTGCACACATTTCTGATGCTGGTGGTTACCTGTTGTGCAGAAAGATCTGTAAACTCTTTTCACGGAATGACATTCCTGAATTGCTTCACTTATCTCTGAAGCAGAGAACTAAGCTGGCACTCTACTTCGGAGATCTTCCTGTGCTCGCCCCCAAACCCGTTTCCTTCAAATGCAATTTACTTTCAACCAAAGCACTTCATTACTTCATCAGGTAATCTCTTGTTCTTAATGTTCGGGGTAGTGTTCTAAAAGGGTAAGAACATATTCTAGTAAGAAGGTAGAACCTCTTTCTTAAGTAGTAGACATCACTGGGCTTTGGTTCATGCACCAGAACAACAGCAAGGAATGTCGTTTGCAATCAATAGATGGGTTGGGGAAACCGGCCACAAGTTTAGGAATCTTTCTCCAATTAATTATGCTTTAAAATTTGTCTCTTAGCATTTCAAGTGTTTTTTTATTAAAACAATCAACTATTTATTACCTGTACCACAACGAAGCACAATCAGCAGTGCTTGTGCATCCTTCACCAATTCCAAGAAGAAGAATGGTCTGAGCCTCCAGTATAGCTCATTACCATAAGCTGAAAAAAAGTTCTTGGACAGCTTTCTTTTGCATCCTTCTAAACCTTATGCAGCACTTCCTGGCCAATCTTACATTTTCTTTTCTCCATGAGATGGTAAGAACTCGAGTACCTTCATGAAAACCGTCGCGGGTCGCTTGCTGTGCTGGCAGAGTTCCTTTTTGAGATAATGCCTGGAAAAGCTTTTCGCTAAGGTCTAGGCGGCAAGAGACGCAGAAGACGGGCATAGGCAGCTGTCCGAAGGTAGGTGCCGGTCCCCGGCGGCTTTCGGCAGAAGCCGCGGTTCGGAGCGCACCGCGACCGGCAGAAAGCTCTGGGCGCGAAAAAGCCGCTTCTTCGCCTCCGGCAGCCGGAGAGCTCGGCCGATGCTGAGACGTCAAGAACGAAGCCGCACAGCACTGGGATTAAGTGAGCAGCTCTCAAACTGAGGGAAAACGATAACTAACCACTTTCCAACAGTTTCAACTTGCATTACCATAAGTAGGGAAAAAGTTCTTGGACAGCTTTCTTTTGCATCCTTCTAAACCTTATGCAGCACTCTCTGGCTAATCTTACATTTTTTTTCTCCAGGAGATGGTAAGAACTCGAGTACCTTCATGACAACCGTCGCGGGTCGCTTGCTGTGCTGGCAGAGTTCCTTTTTGAGATAATGCCTGGAAAAGCTTTTCGCTAAGGTCTAGGCGGCAAGAGACGCAGAAGACGGGCATACGCAGCTGTCCGAAGGTAGGTGCCGGTCCCCGGCGGCTTTCGGCAGAAGCCGCGGTTCAGAGCGCACCGCGACCGGCAGAAAGCTCTGGGCGCGAAAAAGCCGCTTCTTCGCCTCCGGCAGCCGGAGAGCTCGGCCGATGCTGAGACGTCAAGAACGAAGCCGCACAGCACTGGGATGAAGTGAGCAGCTCTGAAACTGAGGGAAAACGATAACTAACCACTTTCCAACAGTTTCAACTTGCATTACCATAAGTAGGGAAAAAGTTCTTGGACAGCTTTCTTTTGCATCCTTCTAAACCTTATGCAGCACTCTCTGGCTAATCTTACTTTTTTTTTTTCCAGGAGATGGTAAGAACTCGAGTACCTTCATGACAACCGTCGCGGGTCGCTTGCTGTGCTGGCAGAGTTCCTTTTTGAGATAATGCTTGGAAAAGCATTTCGCTAAGGTCTAGGCGGCAAGAGACGCAGAAGACGGGCATAGGCAGCTGTCCGAAGGTAGGTGCCGGTCCCCGGCGGCTTTCGGCAGAAGCCGCGGTTCGGAGCGCACCGCGACCGGCAGAAAGCTCTGGGCGCGAAAAAGCCGCTTCTTCGCCTCCGGCAGCCGGAGAGCTCGGCCGATGCTGAGACGTCAAGAACGAAGCCGCACAGCACTGGGATGAAGTGAGCAGCTCTGAAACTGAGGGAAAACGATAACTAACCACTTTCCAACAGTTTCAACTTGCATTACCATAAGTAGGGAAAAAGTTCTTGGACAGCTTTCTTTTGCATCCTTCTAAACCTTATGCAGCACTCTCTGGCTAATCTTACTTTTTTTTTTTCCAGGAGATGGTAAGAACTCGAGTACCTTCATGACAACCGTCGCGGGTCGCTTGCTGTGCTGGCAGAGTTCCTTTTTGAGATAATGCTTGGAAAAGCATTTCGCTAAGGTCTAGGCGGCAAGAGACGCAGAAGACGGGCATAGGCAGCTGTCCGAAGGTAGGTGCCGGTCCCCGGCGGCTTTCGGCAGAAGCCGCGGTTCGGAGCGCACCGCGACCGGCAGAAAGCTCTGGGCGCGAAAAAGCCGCTTCTTCGCCTCCGGCAGCCGGAGAGCTCGGCCGACGCTGAGACGTCAAGAACGAAGCCGCACAGCACTTGGATTAAGTGAGCAGCTCTGAAACTGAGGGAAAACGATAACTAACCACTTTCCAACAGTTTCAACTTGCATTACCATAAGTAGGGAAAAAGTTCTTGGACAGCTTTCTTTTGCATCCTTCTAAACCTTAGGCAGCACTCTCTGGCCAATCTCACTTTTTCTTTTCTCCAGGAGATGGTAAGAACTCGAGTACCTTCATGAAAACCGTCGCGGGTCGCTTGCTGTGCTGGCAGAGTTCCTTTTTGAGAAAATGCCTGGAAAAGCTTTTCGCTAAGGTCTAGGCGGCAAGAGACGCAGAAGACGGGCATAGGCAGCTGTCCGAAGGTAGGTGCCGGTCCCCGGCGGCTTTCGGCAGAAGCCGCGGTTCGGAGCGCACCGCGACCGGCAGAAAGCTCTGGGCGCGAAAAAGCCGCTTCTTCGCCTCCGGCAGCCGGAGAGCTCGGCCGATGCTGAGACGTCAAGAACGAAGCCGCACAGCACTGGGATGAAGTGAGCAGCTCTGAAACTGAGGGAAAACGATAACTAACCACTTTCCAACAGTTTCAACTTGCATTACCATAAGTAGGGAAAAAGTTCTTGGACAGCTTTCTTTTGCATCCTTCTAAACCTTATGCAGCACTCTCTGGCTAATCTTACTTTTTTTTTTTCCAGGAGATGGTAAGAACTCGAGTACCTTCATGACAACCGTCGCGGGTCGCTTGCTGTGCTGGCAGAGTTCCTTTTTGAGATAATGCTTGGAAAAGCATTTCGCTAAGGTCTAGGCGGCAAGAGACGCAGAAGACGGGCATAGGCAGCTGTCCGAAGGTAGGTGCCGGTCCCCGGCGGCTTTCGGCAGAAGCCGCGGTTCGGAGCGCACCGCGACCGGCAGAAAGCTCTGGGCGCGAAAAAGCCGCTTCTTCGCCTCCGGCAGCCGGAGAGCTCGGCCGACGCTGAGACGTCAAGAACGAAGCCGCACAGCACTTGGATTAAGTGAGCAGCTCTGAAACTGAGGGAAAACGATAACTTACCACTTTCCAACAGTTTCAACTTGCATTACCATAAGTAGGGAAAAAGTTCTTGGACAGCTTTCTTTTGCATCCTTCTAAACCTTATGCAGCACTTCCTGGTCAATCTTACATTTTCTTTTCTCCATGAGATGGTAAGAACTCGAGTACCTTCATGACAACCGTCGCGGGTCGCTTGCTGTGCTGGCAGAGTTCATTTTAGAGAAAATGCCTGGAAAAGCTTTTCGCTAAGGTCTAGGCGGCAGGAGACGTAGAAGACGGGCATACGCAGCTGTCCGAAGGTAGGTGCCGGTCCCCGGCGGCTTTCGGCAGAAGCCGCGGTTCGGAGCGCACCGCGACCGGCAGAAAGCTCTGGGCGCAAAAAAGCCGCTTCTTCGCCTCCGGCAGCCGGAGAGCTCGGCCGATGCTGAGACGTCAAGAACGAAGCCGCACAGCACTGGGATTAAGTGAGCAGCTCTCAAACTGAGGGAAAACGATAACTAACCACTTTCCAACAGTTTCAACTTGCATTACCATAAGTAGGGAAAAAGTTCTTGGACAGCTTTCTTTTGCATCCTGCTAAACCTTATGCAGCACTTCCTGGTCAATCTTACATTTTCTTTTCTCCAGGTGATGGTAAGAACTCGAGTACCTTCATGAAAACCGTCGCGGGTCGCTTGCTGTGCTGGCAGAGTTCCTTTTTGAGATAATGCCTGGAAAAGCTTTTCGCTAAGGTCTAGGCGGCAGGAGACGCAAAAGACGGGCATACGCAGCTGTCCGAAGGTAGGTGCCGGTCCCCGGCGGCTTTCGGCAGAAGCCGCGGTTCGGAGCGCACCGCGACCGGCAGAAAGCTCTGGGCGCGAAAAAGCCGCTTCTTCGCCTCCGGCAGCCGGAGAGCTCGGCCGATGCTGAGACGTCAAGAACGAAGCCGCACAGCACTGGGATTAAGTGAGCAGCTCTCAAACTGAGGGAAAACGATAACTAACCACTTTCCAACAGTTTCAACTTGCATTACCATAAGTAGGGAAAAAGTTCTTGGACAGCTTTCTTTTGCATCCTTCTAAACCTTATGCAGCACTCTCTGGCTAATCTTACTTTTTTTTTTTCCAGGAGATGGTAAGAACTCGAGTACCTTCATGACAACCGTCGCGGGTCGCTTGCTGTGCTGGCAGAGTTCCTTTTTGAGATAATGCTTGGAAAAGCATTTCGCTAAGGTCTAGGCGGCAAGAGACGCAGAAGACGGGCATAGGCAGCTGTCCGAAGGTAGGTGCCGGTCCCCGGCGGCTTTCGGCAGAAGCCGCGGTTCGGAGCGCACCGCGACCGGCAGAAAGCTCTGGGCGCGAAAAAGCCGCTTCTTCGCCTCCGGCAGCCGGAGAGCTCGGCCGATGCTGAGACGTCAAGAACGAAGCCGCACAGCACTGGGATGAAGTGAGCAGCTCTGAAACTGAGGGAAAACGATAACTAACCACTTTCCAACAGTTTCAACTTGCATTACCATAAGTAGGGAAAAAGTTCTTGGACAGCTTTCTTTTGCATCCTTCTAAACCTTATGCAGCACTCTCTGGCTAATCTTACTTTTTTTTTTTCCAGGAGATGGTAAGAACTCGAGTACCTTCATGACAACCGTCGCGGGTCGCTTGCTGTGCTGGCAGAGTTCCTTTTTGAGATAATGCTTGGAAAAGCATTTCGCTAAGGTCTAGGCGGCAAGAGACGCAGAAGACGGGCATAGGCAGCTGTCCGAAGGTAGGTGCCGGTCCCCGGCGGCTTTCGGCAGAAGCCGCGGTTCGGAGCGCACCGCGACCGGCAGAAAGCTCTGGGCGCGAAAAAGCCGCTTCTTCGCCTCCGGCAGCCGGAGAGCTCGGCCGACGCTGAGACGTCAAGAACGAAGCCGCACAGCACTTGGATTAAGTGAGCAGCTCTGAAACTGAGGGAAAACGATAACTAACCACTTTCCAACAGTTTCAACTTGCATTACCATAAGTAGGGAAAAAGTTCTTGGACAGCTTTCTTTTGCATCCTTCTAAACCTTAGGCAGCACTCTCTGGCCAATCTCACTTTTTCTTTTCTCCAGGAGATGGTAAGAACTCGAGTACCTTCATGAAAACCGTCGCGGGTCGCTTGCTGTGCTGGCAGAGTTCCTTTTTGAGAAAATGCCTGGAAAAGCTTTTCGCTAAGGTCTAGGCGGCAAGAGACGCAGAAGACGGGCATAGGCAGCTGTCCGAAGGTAGGTGCCGGTCCCCGGCGGCTTTCGGCAGAAGCCGCGGTTCGGAGCGCACCGCGACCGGCAGAAAGCTCTGGGCGCGAAAAAGCCGCTTCTTCGCCTCCGGCAGCCGGAGAGCTCGGCCGATGCTGAGACGTCAAGAACGAAGCCGCACAGCACTGGGATGAAGTGAGCAGCTCTGAAACTGAGGGAAAACGATAACTAACCACTTTCCAACAGTTTCAACTTGCATTACCATAAGTAGGGAAAAAGTTCTTGGACAGCTTTCTTTTGCATCCTTCTAAACCTTATGCAGCACTCTCTGGCTAATCTTACTTTTTTTTTTTCCAGGAGATGGTAAGAACTCGAGTACCTTCATGACAACCGTCGCGGGTCGCTTGCTGTGCTGGCAGAGTTCCTTTTTGAGATAATGCTTGGAAAAGCATTTCGCTAAGGTCTAGGCGGCAAGAGACGCAGAAGACGGGCATAGGCAGCTGTCCGAAGGTAGGTGCCGGTCCCCGGCGGCTTTCGGCAGAAGCCGCGGTTCGGAGCGCACCGCGACCGGCAGAAAGCTCTGGGCGCGAAAAAGCCGCTTCTTCGCCTCCGGCAGCCGGAGAGCTCGGCCGACGCTGAGACGTCAAGAACGAAGCCGCACAGCACTTGGATTAAGTGAGCAGCTCTGAAACTGAGGGAAAACGATAACTTACCACTTTCCAACAGTTTCAACTTGCATTACCATAAGTAGGGAAAAAGTTCTTGGACAGCTTTCTTTTGCATCCTTCTAAACCTTATGCAGCACTTCCTGGTCAATCTTACATTTTCTTTTCTCCATGAGATGGTAAGAACTCGAGTACCTTCATGACAACCGTCGCGGGTCGCTTGCTGTGCTGGCAGAGTTCATTTTAGAGAAAATGCCTGGAAAAGCTTTTCGCTAAGGTCTAGGCGGCAGGAGACGTAGAAGACGGGCATACGCAGCTGTCCGAAGGTAGGTGCCGGTCCCCGGCGGCTTTCGGCAGAAGCCGCGGTTCGGAGCGCACCGCGACCGGCAGAAAGCTCTGGGCGCAAAAAAGCCGCTTCTTCGCCTCCGGCAGCCGGAGAGCTCGGCCGATGCTGAGACGTCAAGAACGAAGCCGCACAGCACTGGGATTAAGTGAGCAGCTCTCAAACTGAGGGAAAACGATAACTAACCACTTTCCAACAGTTTCAACTTGCATTACCATAAGTAGGGAAAAAGTTCTTGGACAGCTTTCTTTTGCATCCTGCTAAACCTTATGCAGCACTTCCTGGTCAATCTTACATTTTCTTTTCTCCAGGTGATGGTAAGAACTCGAGTACCTTCATGAAAACCGTCGCGGGTCGCTTGCTGTGCTGGCAGAGTTCCTTTTTGAGATAATGCCTGGAAAAGCTTTTCGCTAAGGTCTAGGCGGCAGGAGACGCAAAAGACGGGCATACGCAGCTGTCCGAAGGTAGGTGCCGGTCCCCGGCGGCTTTCGGCAGAAGCCGCGGTTCGGAGCGCACCGCGACCGGCAGAAAGCTCTGGGCGCGAAAAAGCCGCTTCTTCGCCTCCGGCAGCCGGAGAGCTCGGCCGATGCTGAGACGTCAAGAACGAAGCCGCACAGCACTGGGATTAAGTGAGCAGCTCTCAAACTGAGGGAAAACGATAACTAACCACTTTCCAACAGTTTCAACTTGCATTACCATAAGTAGGGAAAAAGTTCTTGGACAGCTTTCTTTTGCATCCTTCTAAACCTTATGCAGCACTCTCTGGCTAATCTTACTTTTTTTTTTTCCAGGAGATGGTAAGAACTCGAGTACCTTCATGACAACCGTCGCGGGTCGCTTGCTGTGCTGGCAGAGTTCCTTTTTGAGATAATGCTTGGAAAAGCATTTCGCTAAGGTCTAGGCGGCAAGAGACGCAGAAGACGGGCATAGGCAGCTGTCCGAAGGTAGGTGCCGGTCCCCGGCGGCTTTCGGCAGAAGCCGCGGTTCGGAGCGCACCGCGACCGGCAGAAAGCTCTGGGCGCGAAAAAGCCGCTTCTTCGCCTCCGGCAGCCGGAGAGCTCGGCCGATGCTGAGACGTCAAGAACGAAGCCGCACAGCACTGGGATGAAGTGAGCAGCTCTGAAACTGAGGGAAAACGATAACTAACCACTTTCCAACAGTTTCAACTTGCATTACCATAAGTAGGGAAAAAGTTCTTGGACAGCTTTCTTTTGCATCCTTCTAAACCTTATGCAGCACTCTCTGGCTAATCTTACTTTTTTTTTTTCCAGGAGATGGTAAGAACTCGAGTACCTTCATGACAACCGTCGCGGGTCGCTTGCTGTGCTGGCAGAGTTCCTTTTTGAGATAATGCTTGGAAAAGCATTTCGCTAAGGTCTAGGCGGCAAGAGACGCAGAAGACGGGCATAGGCAGCTGTCCGAAGGTAGGTGCCGGTCCCCGGCGGCTTTCGGCAGAAGCCGCGGTTCGGAGCGCACCGCGACCGGCAGAAAGCTCTGGGCGCGAAAAAGCCGCTTCTTCGCCTCCGGCAGCCGGAGAGCTCGGCCGACGCTGAGACGTCAAGAACGAAGCCGCACAGCACTTGGATTAAGTGAGCAGCTCTGAAACTGAGGGAAAACGATAACTAACCACTTTCCAACAGTTTCAACTTGCATTACCATAAGTAGGGAAAAAGTTCTTGGACAGCTTTCTTTTGCATCCTGCTAAACCTTATGCAGCACTTCCTGGTCAATCTTACATTTTCTTTTCTCCAGGTGATGGTAAGAACTCGAGTACCTTCATGAAAACCGTCGCGGGTCGCTTGCTGTGCTGGCAGAGTTCCTTTTTGAGATAATGCCTGGAAAAGCTTTTCGCTAAGGTCTAGGCGGCAGGAGACGCAAAAGACGGGCATACGCAGCTGTCCGAAGGTAGGTGCCGGTCCCCGGCGGCTTTCGGCAGAAGCCGCGGTTCGGAGCGCACCGCGACCGGCAGAAAGCTCTGGGCGCGAAAAAGCCGCTTCTTCGCCTCCGGCAGCCGGAGAGCTCGGCCGATGCTGAGACGTCAAGAACGAAGCCGCACAGCACTGGGATTAAGTGAGCAGCTCTCAAACTGAGGGAAAACGATAACTAACCACTTTCCAACAGTTTCAACTTGCATTACCATAAGTAGGGAAAAAGTTCTTGGACAGCTTTCTTTTGCATCCTTCTAAACCTTATGCAGCACTCTCTGGCTAATCTTACTTTTTTTTTTTCCAGGAGATGGTAAGAACTCGAGTACCTTCATGACAACCGTCGCGGGTCGCTTGCTGTGCTGGCAGAGTTCCTTTTTGAGATAATGCTTGGAAAAGCATTTCGCTAAGGTCTAGGCGGCAAGAGACGCAGAAGACGGGCATAGGCAGCTGTCCGAAGGTAGGTGCCGGTCCCCGGCGGCTTTCGGCAGAAGCCGCGGTTCGGAGCGCACCGCGACCGGCAGAAAGCTCTGGGCGCGAAAAAGCCGCTTCTTCGCCTCCGCCAGCCGGAGAGCTCGGCCGATGCTGAGACGTCAAGAACGAAGCCGCACAGCACTGGGATGAAGTGAGCAGCTCTGAAACTGAGGGAAAACGATAACTAACCACTTTCCAACAGTTTCAACTTGCATTACCATAAGTAGGGAAAAAGTTCTTGGACAGCTTTCTTTTGCATCCTTCTAAACCTTATGCAGCACTCTCTGGCTAATCTTACTTTTTTTTTTTCCAGGAGATGGTAAGAACTCGAGTACCTTCATGACAACCGTCGCGGGTCGCTTGCTGTGCTGGCAGAGTTCCTTTTTGAGATAATGCTTGGAAAAGCATTTCGCTAAGGTCTAGGCGGCAAGAGACGCAGAAGACGGGCATAGGCAGCTGTCCGAAGGTAGGTGCCGGTCCCCGGCGGCTTTCGGCAGAAGCCGCGGTTCGGAGCGCACCGCGACCGGCAGAAAGCTCTGGGCGCGAAAAAGCCGCTTCTTCGCCTCCGGCAGCCGGAGAGCTCGGCCGACGCTGAGACGTCAAGAACGAAGCCGCACAGCACTGGGATTAAGTGAGCAGCTCTCAAACTGAGGGAAAACGATAACTAACCACTTTCCAACAGTTTCAACTTGCATTACCATAAGTAGGGAAAAAGTTCTTGGACAGCTTTCTTTTGCATCCTTCTAAACCTTATGCAGCACTTCCTGGTCAATCTTACATTTTCTTTTCTCCATGAGATGGTAAGAACTCGAGTACCTTAATGACAGTAGTCGCGGGTCGCTTGCTGTGCTGGCAGAGTTCATTTTAGAGAAAATGCCTGGAAAAGCTTTTCGCTAAGGTCTAGGCGGCAGGAGACGTAGAAGACGGGCATACGCAGCTGTCCGAAGGTAGGTGCCGGTCCCCGGCGGCTTTCGGCAGAAGCCGCGGTTCGGAGCGCACCGCGACCGGCAGAAAGCTCTGGGCTCGAAAAAGCCGCTTCTTCGCCTCCGGCAGCCGGAGAGCTCGGCCGATGCTGAGACGTCAAGAACGAAGCCGCACAGCACTGGGATTAAGTGAGCAGCTCTCAAACTGAGGGAAAACGATAACTAACCACTTTCCAACAGTTTCAACTTGCATTACCATAAGTAGGGAAAAAGTTCTTGGACAGCTTTCTTTTGCATCCTTCTAAACCTTATGCAGCACTCTCTGGTCAATCTTACATTTTCTTTTCTCCAGGAGATGGTAAGAACTCGAGTACCTTCATGAAAACCGTCGCGGGTCGCTTGCTGTGCTGGCAGAGTTCCTTTTTGAGATAATGCCTGGAAAAGCTTTTCGCTAAGGTCTAGGCGGCAGGAGACGCAGAAGACGGGCATAGGCAGCTGTCCGAAGGTAGGTGCCGGTCCCCGGCGGCTTTCGGCAGAAGCCGCGGTTCGGAGCGCACCGCGACCGGCAGAAAGCTCTGGGCGCGAAAAAGCCGCTTCTTCGCCTCCGGCAGCCGGAGAGCTCGGCCGATGCTGAGACGTCAAGAACGAAGCCGCACAGCACTGGGATTAAGTGAGCAGCTCTCAAACTGAGGGAAAACGATAACTAACCACTTTCCAACAGTTTCAACTTGCATTACCATAAGTAGGGAAAAAGTTCTTGGACAGCTTTCTTTTGCATCCTTCTAAACCTTATGCAGCACTCCCTGGCCAATCTTACATTTTCTTTTCTCCATGAGATGGTAAGAACTCGAGTACCTTCATGAAAACCGTCGCGGGTCGCTTGCTGTGCTGGCAGAGTTCCTTTTTGAGAAAATGCTTGGAAAAGCTTTTCGCTAAGGTCTAGGCGGCAAGAGACGCAGAAGACGGGCATACGCAGCTGTCCGAAGGAAGGTGCCGGTCCCCGGCGGCTTTCGGCAGAAGCCGCGGTTCGGAGCGCACCGCGACCGGCAGAAAGCTCTGGGCGCAAAAAAGCCGCTTCTTCGCCTCCGGCAGCCGGAGAGCTCGGCCGATGCTGAGACGTCAAGAACGAAGCCGCACAGCACTGGGATGAAGTGAGCAGCTCTGAAACTGAGGGAAAACGATAACTAACCACTTTCCAACAGTTTCAACTTGCATTACCATAAGTAGGGAAAAAGTTCTTGGACAGCTTTCTTTTGCATCCTTCTAAACCTTATGCAGCACTCTCTGGCTAATCTTACTTTTTTTTTTTCCAGGAGATGGTAAGAACTCGAGTACCTTCATGACAACCGTCGCGGGTCGCTTGCTGTGCTGGCAGAGTTCCTTTTTGAGATAATGCTTGGAAAAGCATTTCGCTAAGGTCTAGGCGGCAAGAGACGCAGAAGACGGGCATAGGCAGCTGTCCGAAGGTAGGTGCCGGTCCCCGGCGGCTTTCGGCAGAAGCCGCGGTTCGGAGCGCACCGCGACCGGCAGAAAGCTCTGGGCGCGAAAAAGCCGCTTCTTCGCCTCCGGCAGCCGGAGAGCTCGGCCGACGCTGAGACGTCAAGAACGAAGCCGCACAGCACTGGGATTAAGTGAGCAGCTCTGAAACTGAGGGAAAACGATAACTAACCACTTTCCAACAGTTTCAACTTGCATTACCATAAGTAGGGAAAAAGTTCTTGGACAGCTTTCTTTTGCATCCTTCTAAACCTTATGCAGCACTTCCTGGTCAATCTTACATTTTCTTTTCTCCATGAGATGGTAAGAACTCGAGTACCTTAATGACAGTAGTCGCGGGTCGCTTGCTGTGCTGGCAGAGTTCATTTTAGAGAAAATGCCTGGAAAAGCTTTTCGCTAAGGTCTAGGCGGCAGGAGACGTAGAAGACGGGCATACGCAGCTGTCCGAAGGTAGGTGCCGGTCCCCGGCGGCTTTCGGCAGAAGCCGCGGTTCGGAGCGCACCGCGACCGGCAGAAAGCTCTGGGCTCGAAAAAGCCGCTTCTTCGCCTCCGGCAGCCGGAGAGCTCGGCCGATGCTGAGACGTCAAGAACGAAGCCGCACAGCACTGGGATTAAGTGAGCAGCTCTCAAACTGAGGGAAAACGATAACTAACCACTTTCCAACAGTTTCAACTTGCATTACCATAAGTAGGGAAAAAGTTCTTGGACAGCTTTCTTTTGCATCCTTCTAAACCTTATGCAGCACTCTCTGGTCAATCTTACATTTTCTTTTCTCCAGGAGATGGTAAGAACTCGAGTACCTTCATGAAAACCGTCGCGGGTCGCTTGCTGTGCTGGCAGAGTTCCTTTTTGAGATAATGCCTGGAAAAGCTTTTCGCTAAGGTCTAGGCGGCAGGAGACGCAGAAGACGGGCATAGGCAGCTGTCCGAAGGTAGGTGCCGGTCCCCGGCGGCTTTCGGCAGAAGCCGCGGTTCGGAGCGCACCGCGACCGGCAGAAAGCTCTGGGCGCGAAAAAGCCGCTTCTTCGCCTCCGGCAGCCGGAGAGCTCGGCCGATGCTGAGACGTCAAGAACGAAGCCGCACAGCACTGGGATGAAGTGAGCAGCTCTGAAACTGAGGGAAAACGATAACTAACCACTTTCCAACAGTTTCAACTTGCATTACCATAAGTAGGGAAAAAGTTCTTGGACAGCTTTCTTTTGCATCCTTCTAAACCTTATGCAGCACTCTCTGGCTAATCTTACTTTTTTTTTTTCCAGGAGATGGTAAGAACTCGAGTACCTTCATGACAACCGTCGCGGGTCGCTTGCTGTGCTGGCAGAGTTCCTTTTTGAGATAATGCTTGGAAAAGCATTTCGCTAAGGTCTAGGCGGCAAGAGACGCAGAAGACGGGCATAGGCAGCTGTCCGAAGGTAGGTGCCGGTCCCCGGCGGCTTTCGGCAGAAGCCGCGGTTCGGAGCGCACCGCGACCGGCAGAAAGCTCTGGGCGCGAAAAAGCCGCTTCTTCGCCTCCGGCAGCCGGAGAGCTCGGCCGACGCTGAGACGTCAAGAACGAAGCCGCACAGCACTTGGATTAAGTGAGCAGCTCTGAAACTGAGGGAAAACGATAACTAACCACTTTCCAACAGTTTCAACTTGCATTACCATAAGTAGGGAAAAAGTTCTTGGACAGCTTTCTTTTGCATCCTGCTAAACCTTATGCAGCACTTCCTGGTCAATCTTACATTTTCTTTTCTCCAGGTGATGGTAAGAACTCGAGTACCTTCATGAAAACCGTCGCGGGTCGCTTGCTGTGCTGGCAGAGTTCCTTTTTGAGATAATGCCTGGAAAAGCTTTTCGCTAAGGTCTAGGCGGCAGGAGACGCAAAAGACGGGCATACGCAGCTGTCCGAAGGTAGGTGCCGGTCCCCGGCGGCTTTCGGCAGAAGCCGCGGTTCGGAGCGCACCGCGACCGGCAGAAAGCTCTGGGCGCGAAAAAGCCGCTTCTTCGCCTCCGGCAGCCGGAGAGCTCGGCCGATGCTGAGACGTCAAGAACGAAGCCGCACAGCACTGGGATTAAGTGAGCAGCTCTCAAACTGAGGGAAAACGATAACTAACCACTTTCCAACAGTTTCAACTTGCATTACCATAAGTAGGGAAAAAGTTCTTGGACAGCTTTCTTTTGCATCCTTCTAAACCTTATGCAGCACTCTCTGGCTAATCTTACTTTTTTTTTTTCCAGGAGATGGTAAGAACTCGAGTACCTTCATGACAACCGTCGCGGGTCGCTTGCTGTGCTGGCAGAGTTCCTTTTTGAGATAATGCTTGGAAAAGCATTTCGCTAAGGTCTAGGCGGCAAGAGACGCAGAAGACGGGCATAGGCAGCTGTCCGAAGGTAGGTGCCGGTCCCCGGCGGCTTTCGGCAGAAGCCGCGGTTCGGAGCGCACCGCGACCGGCAGAAAGCTCTGGGCGCGAAAAAGCCGCTTCTTCGCCTCCGCCAGCCGGAGAGCTCGGCCGATGCTGAGACGTCAAGAACGAAGCCGCACAGCACTGGGATGAAGTGAGCAGCTCTGAAACTGAGGGAAAACGATAACTAACCACTTTCCAACAGTTTCAACTTGCATTACCATAAGTAGGGAAAAAGTTCTTGGACAGCTTTCTTTTGCATCCTTCTAAACCTTATGCAGCACTCTCTGGCTAATCTTACTTTTTTTTTTTCCAGGAGATGGTAAGAACTCGAGTACCTTCATGACAACCGTCGCGGGTCGCTTGCTGTGCTGGCAGAGTTCCTTTTTGAGATAATGCTTGGAAAAGCATTTCGCTAAGGTCTAGGCGGCAAGAGACGCAGAAGACGGGCATAGGCAGCTGTCCGAAGGTAGGTGCCGGTCCCCGGCGGCTTTCGGCAGAAGCCGCGGTTCGGAGCGCACCGCGACCGGCAGAAAGCTCTGGGCGCGAAAAAGCCGCTTCTTCGCCTCCGGCAGCCGGAGAGCTCGGCCGACGCTGAGACGTCAAGAACGAAGCCGCACAGCACTGGGATTAAGTGAGCAGCTCTGAAACTGAGGGAAAACGATAACTAACCACTTTCCAACAGTTTCAACTTGCATTACCATAAGTAGGGAAAAAGTTCTTGGACAGCTTTCTTTTGCATCCTTCTAAACCTTATGCAGCACTTCCTGGTCAATCTTACATTTTCTTTTCTCCATGAGATGGTAAGAACTCGAGTACCTTAATGACAGTAGTCGCGGGTCGCTTGCTGTGCTGGCAGAGTTCATTTTAGAGAAAATGCCTGGAAAAGCTTTTCGCTAAGGTCTAGGCGGCAGGAGACGTAGAAGACGGGCATACGCAGCTGTCCGAAGGTAGGTGCCGGTCCCCGGCGGCTTTCGGCAGAAGCCGCGGTTCGGAGCGCACCGCGACCGGCAGAAAGCTCTGGGCTCGAAAAAGCCGCTTCTTCGCCTCCGGCAGCCGGAGAGCTCGGCCGATGCTGAGACGTCAAGAACGAAGCCGCACAGCACTGGGATTAAGTGAGCAGCTCTCAAACTGAGGGAAAACGATAACTAACCACTTTCCAACAGTTTCAACTTGCATTACCATAAGTAGGGAAAAAGTTCTTGGACAGCTTTCTTTTGCATCCTTCTAAACCTTATGCAGCACTCTCTGGTCAATCTTACATTTTCTTTTCTCCAGGAGATGGTAAGAACTCGAGTACCTTCATGAAAACCGTCGCGGGACGCTTGCTGTGCTGGCAGAGTTCCTTTTTGAGATAATGCCTGGAAAAGCTTTTCGCTAAGGTCTAGGCGGCAGGAGACGCAGAAGACGGGCATAGGCAGCTGTCCGAAGGTAGGTGCCGGTCCCCGGCGGCTTTCGGCAGAAGCCGCGGTTCGGAGCGCACCGCGACCGGCAGAAAGCTCTGGGCGCGAAAAAGCCGCTTCTTCGCCTCCGGCAGCCGGAGAGCTCGGCCGATGCTGAGACGTCAAGAACGAAGCCGCACAGCACTGGGATTAAGTGAGCAGCTCTCAAACTGAGGGAAAACGATAACTAACCACTTTCCAACAGTTTCAACTTGCATTACCATAAGTAGGGAAAAAGTTCTTGGACAGCTTTCTTTTGCATCCTTCTAAACCTTATGCAGCACTCCCTGGCCAATCTTACATTTTCTTTTCTCCATGAGATGGTAAGAACTCGAGTACCTTCATGAAAACCGTCGCGGGTCGCTTGCTGTGCTGGCAGAGTTCCTTTTTGAGAAAATGCTTGGAAAAGCTTTTCGCTAAGGTCTAGGCGGCAAGAGACGCAGAAGACGGGCATACGCAGCTGTCCGAAGGAAGGTGCCGGTCCCCGGCGGCTTTCGGCAGAAGCCGCGGTTCGGAGCGCACCGCGACCGGCAGAAAGCTCTGGGCGCAAAAAAGCCGCTTCTTCGCCTCCGGCAGCCGGAGAGCTCGGCCGATGCTGAGACGTCAAGAACGAAGCCGCACAGCACTGGGATGAAGTGAGCAGCTCTGAAACTGAGGGAAAACGATAACTAACCACTTTCCAACAGTTTCAACTTGCATTACCATAAGTAGGGAAAAAGTTCTTGGACAGCTTTCTTTTGCATCCTTCTAAACCTTATGCAGCACTCTCTGGCTAATCTTACTTTTTTTTTTTCCAGGAGATGGTAAGAACTCGAGTACCTTCATGACAACCGTCGCGGGTCGCTTGCTGTGCTGGCAGAGTTCCTTTTTGAGATAATGCTTGGAAAAGCATTTCGCTAAGGTCTAGGCGGCAAGAGACGCAGAAGACGGGCATAGGCAGCTGTCCGAAGGTAGGTGCCGGTCCCCGGCGGCTTTCGGCAGAAGCCGCGGTTCGGAGCGCACCGCGACCGGCAGAAAGCTCTGGGCGCGAAAAAGCCGCTTCTTCGCCTCCGGCAGCCGGAGAGCTCGGCCGACGCTGAGACGTCAAGAACGAAGCCGCACAGCACTGGGATTAAGTGAGCAGCTCTGAAACTGAGGGAAAACGATAACTAACCACTTTCCAACAGTTTCAACTTGCATTACCATAAGTAGGGAAAAAGTTCTTGGACAGCTTTCTTTTGCATCCTTCTAAACCTTATGCAGCACTTCCTGGTCAATCTTACATTTTCTTTTCTCCATGAGATGGTAAGAACTCGAGTACCTTAATGACAGTAGTCGCGGGTCGCTTGCTGTGCTGGCAGAGTTCATTTTAGAGAAAATGCCTGGAAAAGCTTTTCGCTAAGGTCTAGGCGGCAGGAGACGTAGAAGACGGGCATACGCAGCTGTCCGAAGGTAGGTGCCGGTCCCCGGCGGCTTTCGGCAGAAGCCGCGGTTCGGAGCGCACCGCGACCGGCAGAAAGCTCTGGGCTCGAAAAAGCCGCTTCTTCGCCTCCGGCAGCCGGAGAGCTCGGCCGATGCTGAGACGTCAAGAACGAAGCCGCACAGCACTGGGATTAAGTGAGCAGCTCTCAAACTGAGGGAAAACGATAACTAACCACTTTCCAACAGTTTCAACTTGCATTACCATAAGTAGGGAAAAAGTTCTTGGACAGCTTTCTTTTGCATCCTTCTAAACCTTATGCAGCACTCTCTGGTCAATCTTACATTTTCTTTTCTCCAGGAGATGGTAAGAACTCGAGTACCTTCATGAAAACCGTCGCGGGTCGCTTGCTGTGCTGGCAGAGTTCCTTTTTGAGATAATGCCTGGAAAAGCTTTTCGCTAAGGTCTAGGCGGCAGGAGACGCAGAAGACGGGCATAGGCAGCTGTCCGAAGGTAGGTGCCGGTCCCCGGCGGCTTTCGGCAGAAGCCGCGGTTCGGAGCGCACCGCGACCGGCAGAAAGCTCTGGGCGCGAAAAAGCCGCTTCTTCGCCTCCGGCAGCCGGAGAGCTCGGCCGATGCTGAGACGTCAAGAACGAAGCCGCACAGCACTGGGATTAAGTGAGCAGCTCTCAAACTGAGGGAAAACGATAACTAACCACTTTCCAACAGTTTCAACTTGCATTACCATAAGTAGGGAAAAAGTTCTTGGACAGCTTTCTTTTGCATCCTTCTAAACCTTATGCAGCACTCCCTGGCCAATCTTACATTTTCTTTTCTCCATGAGATGGTAAGAACTCGAGTACCTTCATGAAAACCGTCGCGGGTCGCTTGCTGTGCTGGCAGAGTTCCTTTTTGAGAAAATGCTTGGAAAAGCTTTTCGCTAAGGTCTAGGCGGCAAGAGACGCAGAAGACGGGCATACGCAGCTGTCCGAAGGAAGGTGCCGGTCCCCGGCGGCTTTCGGCAGAAGCCGCGGTTCGGAGCGCACCGCGACCGGCAGAAAGCTCTGGGCGCAAAAAAGCCGCTTCTTCGCCTCCGGCAGCCGGAGAGCTCGGCCGATGCTGAGACGTCAAGAACGAAGCCGCACAGCACTGGGATTAAGTGAGCAGCTCTGAAACTGAGGGAAAACGATAACTAACCACTTTCCAACAGTTTCAACTTGCATTACCATAAGTAGGGAAAAAGTTCTTGGACAGCTTTCTTTTGCATCCTTCTAAACTTTATGCAGCACTTCCTGGCCAATCTCACTTTTTCTTTTCTCCAGGAGATGGTAAGAACTCGAGTACCTTCATGACAACCGTCGCGGGTCGCTTGCTGTGCTGGCAGAGTTCCTTTTTGAGATAATGCCTGGAAAAGCATTTCGCTAAGGTCTAGGCGGCAAGAGACGTAGAAGACGGGCATACGCAGCTGTCCGAAGGTAGGTGCCGGTCCCCGGCGGCTTTCGGCAGAAGCCGCGGTTCGGAGCGCACCGCGACCGGCAGAAAGCTCTGGGCTCGAAAAAGCCGCTTCTTCGCCTCCGGCAGCCGGAGAGCTCGGCCGATGCTGAGACGTCAAGAACGAAGCCGCACAGCACTGGGATTAAGTGAGCAGCTCTCAAACTGAGGGAAAACGATAACTAACCACTTTCCAACAGTTTCAACTTGCATTACCATAAGTAGGGAAAAAAGTTCTTGGACAGCTTTCTTTTGCATCCTTCTAAACCTTATGCAGCACTCTCTGGCCAATCTCACTTTTTCTTTTCTCCAGGAGATGGTAAGAACTCGAGTACCCTCATGACAACCGTCGCGGGTCGCTTGCTGTGCTGGCAGAGTTCCTTTTTGAGATAATGCCTGGAAAAGCATTTCGCTAAGGTCTAGGCGGCAAGAGACGCAGAAGACGGGCATACGCAGCTGTCCGAAGGTAGGTGCCGGTCCCCGGCGGCTTTCGGCAGAAGCCGCGGTTCGGAGCGCACCGCGACCGGCAGAAAGCTCTGGGCGCGAAAAAGCCGCTTCTTCGCCTCCGGCAGCCGGAGAGCTCGGCCGATGCTGAGACGTCAAGAACGAAGCCGCACAGCACTGGGATTAAGTGAGCAGCTCTCAAACTGAGGGAAAACGATAACTAACCACTTTCCAACAGTTTCAACTTGCATTACCATAAGTAGGGAAAAAGTTCTTGGACAGCTTTCTTTTGCATCCTTCTAAACCTTATGCAGCACTTCCTGGCCAATCTCACTTTTTCTTTTCTCCAGGAGATGGTAAGAACTCGAGTACCTTCATGACAACCGTCGCGGGTCGCTTGCTGTGCTGGCAGAGTTCCTTTTTGAGATAATGCCTGGAAAAGCATTTCGCTAAGGTCTAGGCGGCAAGAGACGTAGAAGACGGGCATACGCAGCTGTCCGAAGGTAGGTGCCGGTAGCCGGATTCTTTTAACAGAAGCCGCTCTTCGGCGGGCTCTCTTACCTTCATAATGGGTTTTGCTGGAGGAAGCCGCTTTTTCGTTTCCGGGAATACCTAGAGAGGAACACTAGCTAAAGACGTGATTGGCACCATTATGTCGAGTTTTGCTCGTTCCAGCAGGAATAACTGTGTTCTTCCTTACGCTAGATGGCGCTGCTTATCAAGGTTTGGCTGCTTTTAACCACTTGGGGTGCTGGATGTTCAAACGACTTATCGTAACTTCTTCTATTTTAAGTCAGGTGCTCACTGACGTAGATCCTATTAGATATAGCACACTGCAAATAGGAGGTGAAATAGATTTATTGTTACTAGCACATGGGTACGAGTGTTAGGAATTTTATAAGGAATATGTTGCATGAATCTTTTGGACCATTCTGCAGCCATTCATACGAAACTCACACAAGTACAAGACAATATGAAGAAATTGACTGGGAACGAGTGGGGTTTGCATCAATGGTTTGAGGGATGGGAAAGAACTGGGTGGTTGAAAGATCTCGTAAATGGAGCTTTGTTTTTACCAGTAGTCATGATTTCATTGCTTTGTGTTATTCCATGCATCGTGAAACTGGTGTGCCTCTTGCTAAAAATGACATTGGAAAAGATCTGGCTGGTGCAAGAAGAAGGGGCAATTGTGACAATGTATCTGAACCGCTTAGACTACGGGCTGCACCAGCCATCCAGCGTGGAACGGTTCTTCTCAGAATTTTCTCAGGGCCCTCTGGAATTCATCAAGACATAAGCCTTGCTAAAACAAGAGAGGAAAAGCTGAGAAACTAAATTCCAAGACCACAAGAACTCCAAAACGGGGGGGGGGGGGGGGGGGGGCAAAGTACCTGGACTGTAAGGAAACACATCTTCTGAGAGGTGCACGCAGAATGCGTGGACAAGACAAAGGCACCAACAAGAAAAGCGTGACTAGCGTGTGCAGAGAGTCAGAATGAGTAAGTGCATCATGTAAACCATACACGGCTTCTGCTTAATCCTCTTGGTCCATTGTGCAGGAGTCCTGAATTTCCCATAAGTGATACTTACTAAAAGGGTTCTGATTTTAATGCTAGAGTTACTGTCTATACGATGATTCATGGGAATAGTTCTTTCAAGTCCTTCCCTTGCTGACATCAGTCAGTTTCATCTTTTCCTGAATGTACTGCTGGCTATACATAAGTGATGAATAGAAGGGAATGAGTTTTAGGGATATGTTGCAAGGAAATAGATTGGTAGCTCTGCTTCCATTTCCATTGTCTAAGAAGAATTCCGAATATTTTTGGCCCTTTCATAGACCTCTGACTCGATTAGCATCAGCAGGGAGGGACATTTAATTGGTTTTTCTCCTTTTTAGAGAGAAGCTAATGAAAAAGTTTCACCAGAATCAGAACAGGCTGCGTAACAAGAAGAGCGTCATGAAAAGGCGCCAATCCTATCCTCTTAGTATTGCTAGTTGTGATTGGACTTCAATGAAATGTGTCAACTCTCTGTTCCTGGGTATCACATCAGTAACAGGTACTTCATCTGCTGTACTTCTCTCCTAAAGCTAAGAACAGAATCCCAAATAATCTTGATTCCAAGGTCTCAATTCACCCTGTGATGCTGACAGGTGAAATAGGAGTGGAAAATGCACCAGTAAATGAACTTGAATGGCCTATCTAAATCAGCGGCCACTGATTTCCTGAAGGCCTTAACAGGTCAGTTGCCCCTATTTTTCTTGGGGTTCTTTTATTCTTTGGTCATGTTTTTCTTGGGATTCTTTGAATCCTTCCCCACCAGCTCAGCCTCTGCTCTCAAATCCTTTGCTGTCATTTAAAGTATCTCAAGAGCCTGGAAACCTGTTGTCTTTATTTATCAACCCATTATTCCCTTCCAAAGGTTGTTTGCCTCAAGTCTCATTCTTGCTGATTTTCTGCTAGTTCATTGTCAGATGGCAGCAGGTGTTCTGTAAGAGCAAGTACACAATCCTATCGCTTGCTTTTCTTTTGATTTGGCCTGTCTAGAAAATGGAATGACTGAACATCTCCAACAGCATTTTCTCTCCCCATTGTGTTTCACCGCAAGGGCAGATGCCAATCCATCTACCTAAACTCTTGGTGGTGAAGAAACTAGTGGTATGCTGTTGCATATAGGTAGAACTTTCCGAAAGGAAGGCCTTGTAAAACCATGGCTGAGGCCCGTTACTTTGGCTAAGTAGAAAATGACTAGGGGAAAGTGAGACAGCTGAATTAGAGGTAGATCAAGAAGTTCTAGAAGCATTGCGTGTTCACAGCGTGGGGTATGACGGTTGGTTGAATTATGTTTGTTGCGGCTTAAAGCTATGCAAGTGATAAAGGCCTGACTGCTTCAAAAGCCTGGCTTTTGCAAGAAAGCGGCTCTCCTTTGCACCTGCCTGGGGACTCTGCGTCACTACGGACCCTCACGCCCAGTTTGCCAAGGAGATGATGAGTAGGAATGTTGCAGAGCTGCTGTGTGCATATGAAAGGAATGGCAGAGAGTGAAGCCGTGGACAATTTCTGGGCTTTAGTACAATGCTGCTGCATTGGTGCCAGTTTAGTCGGTTTTCCATCAGTGGCATTTCTGTCTAGAAGTACACTGCCCAGAGTCTTTCTAGCATTTGATGCCATTTCCTTACTGCCGTTAATACCTTCCTTCAGTTTAAAGGATGAGAGAATCTTTACAGGATTTTGAAGATCCCTGTTAGGAAACACTATGCCAGAGGAGTCATCACTCCCTTTTCTTTTGCCTCCTTTGTAATTTTTATAGACTCATTTCACATTTCTGCTAATGGCAATAAGAATACTGAGACTACTTAGCAGGGTTGACGCTCTCAGCTGCTTTCCTCTTTCCTACTGCTTCATACCGGATGTGACTTGATGGCCTCGTTTTGCAATCAGCATTTTGCTGTGGTTTGCTAAAACCTGGCATGCACTGCCAACTCACAACTTGTGTGTTGGCATTTCAGGGGCTTTGATGGGTTCCTTTCTGAGATTGCCATGCACTGGACTTTCACAGTCACAAAGACTTCATCCACCATCGGTCAAATTTCAGTATTTAATACTCTTTCCTGGAATGTAGGCAACCTAGCAGCAAGTACTAAATTCGCTGCAAGCCCTGTCTTCCCAAAGGACCATTCAAAAAGTTTGCTTTTCCCCTCTGACCAATCTGACAGTATTTTGATGAAGAATTTGGTACCTTAATAGAACCTCTTAGAAGGGATCTCATGGCAGACAACATCTCAGGCTTTCTTGAAATACTGGCTCCTTTGGATCTCAATTCCATTCAGAGTGCATTTAGGATTTTTTTTTCACTGAAGCCATTCAACAATGCCTCTTCTCTTTAAAATGTGCTGCAGGTGAGAAAGATGGATCCCCGTGAAAGGTTCTATTGATATCAAAATTTGTGCCCAATGGACTGTGCTGATGGAAATCAAATACTAGTCTAGTATTTTGAATCCAAATAATTCCTCCCAATCAGGCCCGACAGGATTGTTTGGCTTTGAATCTGAGCACGTGGACAGTAGTGGATGGTCCACAGGTTGAAAAGAGTGTAGATTCTTCTCCTTCTTTTCATTGATGGCTCAGAGACTGAAAAGGCAGCTCCAAAATGGTAAATACATCCCTACAGATTCAAAAATTGTTCTTCTTAATTTGCATCTCCACCATAACAACAGATGCTTAGAACTAAATTACCAATGGGAATTTTATAGCTTCTCAGAAATGAAACAGGACCTGGCTTATGGGCCTTAGCAGTAGCTACAAGTTTTTCAGCACAAGGCATCTCAAAAGTATTTTAACTTTACCGTACTTTTCTGTCTTATGCTTTCATCTCAAGGATGCAGGAAAAAAAAAAAAACACAACAAAAAAAACCAAAAAAAAAAAAAAAACAAAACAAGAAACCCCACCAAATTGATAATAAGCAAAATCAGTGACATATATAGAAACAGATCCCATGGTTTTTAACTTCCAAACTTGTCTTCTCAGCACACTCTCTACAATGGAATTGTTTCCCTATCTGCCTTGAAACATTTTGCAGCAAAAACACTCTAAGGTCCTGCTGGGTGTTTTGTTCAAAAATGACTTCTTCTGGTTTTCTGTCCATAAGCGGAGTAACGTGACTGTGCTGGCAGCTGACCAAAGGAGGTAGGAAGAGTAATCATCATCCACAACACTGGGGCTAAAGAAATTTCCACAGAAAATTACCTGCCCTAGTACTTGTTCACGTGTTGGGTTGAACGTTCAGAATCTGTTTCCATTTTCCCCATTCATAGAATGTTCTATTTCACAGAATTCCAGCCCCTCAAACATCAGTCCTGCCAGAACTGCCCGCCATAGGGGGCTGGCATAGGGGATCTGCTAATGTCCACTGACTCTTACCAGTAGAGTGCTTGTCACTGTTGCAGATCAAGAACTTCTGAATAGTTTGGATTCATGCTCTTTGAGGGGTTGAAAACAAGAAAAGAATGACTAGACATTTCCATGATCAAATCCCCTGATGGAATAAAAATAGGAGCATAATAAATGTATTCATTGTTCTAAGAAGGGAGATGAAGGCTCCAAATGATTACTTGCATACTTCCTGTTCTAAATCCCTTGTTATCTGGCAAATTGCAGAAGATTCCAGGCTTTTGCCAAAATGCAAACCAGGTTAAAATGTGAAGCCTTACAGTTTACTGGATATAAAACTTCATCATCCATTTTTAAATCTTTGAGATTGTTATGTACTTCCTATTACTACCCTGAGGTTTAGAGCTGTAATTCAGAGAGAAAAGAATGCTATCTTGAATTCATTCTAGTAAATCGGCACTCTCATCTTGTCGGCACTCTCTCCTCTTGGTTTTCACTTCTGAAACTCTGTACGGAAGAGTGCATTAATGCATAGAGCTCTGCATCAATTCTTTACAACAGTTTCCTCTGTAATTCTTCTTTCAAGGCAAACCTATAAAAAGCCACACTTTCTTACCCCACCACTTCTAAAATTCTATTGAGAAGCAAAAAAAAAAAAAACCCATCAAACCACTAAATCACTGCTCCAATAAAAAAAGCAGTCCATTAACTGCTTTCTTAGCAGGTTCTTTACCTTGTATTAATATGGCAACCTTTTCTTGCTCTTCTAGATTAGAACCAAATTCTTCCAGCATATAAGGAAACATAGGTTTACTGTATCTGATTCTTAGATACAGAAGTCCAGCAAGGAGTTCAGACCTCAAAAGAAGTGTCTGTACAACGAGATTCAGCACAACGTTGAGACATATTAGCTATTTTTCAAGAAAAGCGGCCAAACTGAAACTTTTTAGACTTCTCTACAATCATGCGTGCCTGCTTCCAGAACCTGACCTTCGTTGCTGGAAACTAGCTGCAATGTTACTGTAAACAATGCTGTGAATGTCATCATCATCGTCATTCTTCTCTTCCATTGAAAACCTCAAGTGGAGTCGCGTCACTTCTCTTCAAAATTCTGTATTTCCTTGCAAACTGGTCAAATAAGGATAAATAAAGCGTTCTGTTCATTCGGTTTAAACCTAATGTTCAAAATGAAAAAAAAAAAATCCATTCAGATATGGTCTGCAATAATACAGTAGAAGAGAAGATGAACCAGACTGGCCTACAACAGAAAGAAGTGAAGCAGAATTTGGGAATTTGGAAGACCTTATGATGAATAATTCAAATAAATAAATAAAAAAAATATTGCCTACCCAAATTCAATCAGTGATGCACAGACAGAGAAAAAGTACTAATTACTACTCATATTTCTTTCATTCTCAGACAAGAAGTTCAATGATCCTCTTGAATGCACAGAAGATTCTTGGAAAAGACAGCAGCCTTCTTCTTCACCACATACTCCTCAGAACTCCAGGAGACAAATCATTTGAGCTGTGAGGATCTTTCTCTCTGTAAAACTCCCAGAGCATAGCCAATATTCTATTCCTTTAGGGATCCTCGCCTCCCTGGGGGAGTGCTGGATAGTCTACATCCCGGTACATCAGCCAGACACTCCACCTTATTTCCCATGGCTACTGCAGCAAGGACATCATCTACACTGGCTTTCTAGCCAAAATAGATGCAAGGCACAACAAAGAACATAGCCAAAACCTTGAGCACAGCTTATGGGTTTTGAATGAAAAATCTCAGGATGGCAATACTGGATCTTCTGATCCAAACCATCAGGAATCATTTCTTTAGAGGTGTTGGGAAAGATGAAAGTTTGACGAGAAAGTCTCACAGATATGTATGCTTGGCAGAAAGATTTTTCAATGTGGAGTCTGAAGAAGGAATAGAGTTGGAAGCAAGTTTTGATCTAGAAGAAAAGAATTGCTGAGCCAGTCTTACTGGATAACCGAGGATACCTTAGTTAGAAGAGGGTTTTATGACTTACAGCAAAGGATAAACCCACCCCAAACAAGAAGATGTTTTTACCAAGCAGGAAGCTAGCACAGGCAAACAAGTCAGCAAATGCTGCAAGCAGAAAAAGCTCTCCAAATTTTCCACTGTCAAGAAAACTGAAAAACAACTTTCCGCTTCAGCTGTAATATACTGACTTTTAGTGAGTGGAGAATAGCAACATATGGTAATTAGAGTCGTTAGGATAGGCTATAGATAATAGTTAAGGGATAGATTGGTTCTACTGTATGAAGATGCTCAGCAAAGTGCCAAAACCAAAGGGTCTCCAGGCCTGCCTGCAGCTAGAGCTGACAGCTGTAGGCACAGGCTCTGTTGCCCACTACCCTGGACTGCTGCAACGTCTTGGATGGAATAAACTGCATTTTGGAGAGCCGCCTGGACTCCCACATCCCTCATTTAGGCTCTTCCATGGAGGTGAAAAAAGCCTCTGGGTATTGTACAAAAAAACAGCTATGTAATCTAGAGTTGCATGACCCAATATTTCTATTGAACTGGAACAATTTTTATCAATATTATGGATCCACTTCTTTTCAGTGCGTTTGGTCAAAAACATAAAGCATCGTTTAAAAGACATTCTTGGATGCGTACTAAGTACTACGAATTAGTTAAGGTGTTGGTTTGGCATGGCTTGGTTTTTGGTGGGGAGGGAAGAAGCCAGCCACAGAAGTGATTTTTTGTGCAAAGCTCCTAGAAGCTTCCTCCATGCCTGGCAAAGTGAATCCCTGCTTGGCACTAAGAACAGACATGCTGCTGAGCCAATTACAGAAGCTGGTAGCGCCTTGGTGATATATTTAAGAAGGAAATCAAAACTGCAGCCAGTTAACCTTGAAGTTGGGAAATTTTTAGGTTGGCACCTCTTCTGCTTTGAAAGCCAAACCAGTGAGACACTCTGTTGCAGTGTGTGTTTATTATTGTACTGCAGTTCTAGTAGTCCGTTTTCTAAGGCTTCCTATTTTGTGCTGTTATAGCATATGTTATTATGAATGGATTGTTCCTTTCCCCCCTGTATTGTTGGCTTTTGCCCTAGCTGTCCCTCTCCCCAAAGACCTGCCCTTTTGTTCCCTGTTCCTTCTCCCATTGAACATCAACCCCTCCCCAAGCCTGCCCCTTTCTCTAGAAACTTCTCTCTCAATTTTGTACCCTTCAAAACCCCAGTGGTTTCTTCAAGTTATTCTCCTCCCCTGTAGTCCCCCTACTGGTTTCAACATTGTATTCCCCTCCTTGTCTACCACCCCCAGTTTCTCCCAGTTGGTTAAAGATTGTATCCTCCCCTGGGACCTTCCCCCCATTTAGAAGTTGATGGATGCCTTTGAATCAGTGTCTTTCTGTCCTTGACCCTCCAGGGAGTAAACTGAAAAATATGCAGAAGACCTCTCCCTGTTCCTTGTCCCTGCTCTCAGCGCAGTTCTATCCCCAAGGCAGTCCACCTGTGCCGTAGAGCAGCTGTGCCCTACAGCTGCAGCCCGGATTCGACAGCTTTCTTGGGGCGGCCCACTCTCGCTGTCGGTGTCGGGAGCTAGTTGGGCTGAAGAAATCCAGCACCGCAGCAAGACTCCAAGTCAGAAATCCAGTTTATTAGGAAAAGGGGGAAAAACCCAAATCCATGCAAGAGTACAAAAGAAAAACCACTGACAGAGTCAGAATACAAGCTGACGTCCTGCTAGTTAGGGTGGTGAAAGCAGTTTGGATGAAATGGTCTTGTTGAAGTGGTGATTCTTTAGAAACCATCTGGTAACTCTCGTCCTCTGGAAAACCAGTGGCTAAGGGTGGCCGTTCCTCTGGCAATGCAGTAGAAATAGTGCTTCTTGCCTTCCAAAACCCAGATGATATCCAGGTGGGGATGCTTAGCTCCTACCCCCTGGGCAGAGCATCTCCCAATGGGCTGATATCATTCTGAGTCATGATGTGGGTCCTTGATTACCCGTGAAACAGAAATGGCTCCTGGAGGGAGTTATCTCTGAGTCATGTGGCAAGACATTGATGGGCCCATTAACAGGAGAGAAGGAAAAAACGATGCCACCCCTGGTTTCCTCAGTTCTTGAGGGTGGGAATAGGATGCATTTTGATATTGTAAGCTAGGACAATACAGGATGCAGGTTTTTGCATTTGCAGGGAGTTTGTATGGATTTGAAAAGTATCCTCATAGCAGAAGCACAAAAGTATTCTCATACCCCTTTTAATCATCTTCAAATGAAGCAATTCTCCCAATAACCTAAGGCATGAATGACTTGCGAGTGAGTTGAAGGAACACGCCAAAGATAAGTAGTGTTCAACTGCAGAGAATTGTTTAGGGACATCATACCCTAATATTTTAAATCAGAAAGCATGGATGGACGGGTCTTTTTTCCTTGGTTGACTACAGAACCAGCGGTCCTTTGCAGGAGGGTCTTTGGATTTAGGATGAGACTGGCAACTAAGAGCATGGCTACACAGAAGGTGCTACTTTTAGACCAGAACATTCAACTACTAAAGGCAGATAGGAGAGTAGCTGATTAGTGACAGCTCCGACAGGAGGAGTCTGCGGCTTACCCCATGGGAACAATAGTAGCACATTTCAATTTTAGAAAACCATTCTTTTCAGAGGACCAAGCATCAGTGAAAAGAAAAGGTCGAGTAAAGACATCCTAGTGCTCTTCTGATCAGAAGCATCTTCCTCCATATGAGAGTATTTAGGAAAGGACAGTGCGTTCATAAGGAAAGGTGTGCCAGTTACAAAACCTGCAGAACAAGGCAAGACAAACTTATATATTTTATTTGCTATTTTTATTTCACCTGCTAAAAAATGATTTTTTTTAAGACTGAATTTTATGAATTCTGCAACGCTGTCTTTTTGAACGTCTTCCTACTCGTATTAAACACCGAGGTGACAAAGAGAGCAGCAGTGGAAGGAAAGCTGGTCCATCTCCCCCTCCTTGTGGCTTTAGGCCAGTGAGCGATTAGAAGTTGGTCACTTCATTTGAGATAAATAGCTTTACCAAGAGAGAATATTATCCAGCCTTGATCTTTCCTTTGGAGCTGATCCACTTTGTAGTCATGAATTCTTGACTCAGCTGGGGAGAAACAACGCCATTACGGCCATGGATGTTAGAGTGCGCTGATGGGAAATGAAGTTTTCATCTTCCGGTCCTTGCTTCAGTAAATATTCCAAATTCATCAGAAAGAAAATTCGAAGACCAGGAATCCCCACTCAAATGACCTACTTCAAATAGTCTGCACGCATAAGAGACATCAAGCAGGTGCTCTCATCTGTTAGGGGAATACCCAGCCAGTATATTATTGTCTACTTAGGAGGCAATAATTTTGGAAATCATTGAATTTTTTGTATTGCAAGTGAATGGTCAACACATTTTATTACTGGATTAGGTAAAATCATGTCTTCTGCATCCTTTCAGAGAGGAAGATTACCTGGATCTAAAGCTGCTCAGCTCCATGATGGGATGCTTTGTCTTCAAAGGGAACTCTAGTCTTCGTCCTTTTGGATTGCTTCCATAGCTTTTCACTCACTCTTCAGGTACCTGTTAAAATGGCCTCTTATCCCATGCAAATTTTTATGGGCATAGTCACTGAATTGGGAAGTATTCCATAAAGTCCACAGGCCTTGTTGAGATGGATGCACAGGTCTCAAGGGTGTTAGCAGATGTTATTCTGAGGCCACTCCTGATCATGTTGGATGGACCATGGTGACTGAGGAAAGCACCCAAAGACTGGATGAAAGCAAATGTCACCCATCTTCAAAAAAGGCAACCAGGAGGACTCAGAAAAGTACAAGCCAGCCAGCCTCATTTGGATCCCCAGGAAGTTGATGGAGTAGCTATTCCTGGAAAGCATTGCCAGGCACACGAAGGAGGACAGAACAAATGTAGTCAGCATGGATTTACCAGGGGAAATTGGTGCTTGACGACTTTTTAAACTCCTCTGGTGAATGAACTTGCCTGGTAGATGAAGAGAATATCATCTGCCTGGGCTTCAGGGAAGTTTTGGACGTTTATCTACATGGCAGCACACATACCTACGGGAAGGAATAGTGCAAAGAGCAGGGAACCAGTGTCTTTTCAATGATGCTCAGTGAAAAGACAAGAGGCAGTGGGCACACACTGCAATACAGGAGATTGCCTCTGAGCATCACAAAATTATTTTTTATCGTGACGGTGACTGAACCATGGCACAGAGTGTCCAGAAAGATGGTGGAGTCTGGATCATTGAAGACATTAAAAGTAGGCCCAGATATAATCCTGGGCAACAGGCTCTAGGTATCCTGGTTGAAGCAGGGGGATGGGACTTGGTGAGCCCCACAGAGCCCTTCCACCCTCATTCATTCTGTGCTAGTGAATTCTCTTAGAGATGCATTTCAAGGACTGGCATGACAAAGCTCTGTACAGAGTGAGATCCAAATGGACATGGGATTTAAGTTCCTTAAGTAGTGTTCAAGAAGAATGTAAAACTCCAGGAAACCTGTCTCTTCCATAACTGAATCCCTTTCATGGGAAAATTCCCCAGCTCTAGAAAGATCCTCTGAGACGCATGCTTAAGACTGACACTGGCAGAGCAAATTTCTCCCTATGCGTGTCTAAGACCAGTTAGGATCTTTACCAAAAGTGTTGTCAACGTAGTCACAGAAGGCATATTGTTAAGAAGTGACAACTTACATCAGAATGGCAAATATTGGTCCACCAATGAATTACTGTATGGGAATTATCGACTTGTATTCCAAATAAATAAAAAGGAGTTGGTCTTTATTGAACTCTTTCATTGCAATATTCATAAGGGAAGAAAAAGACCTATGTCCTTAACTTTCTTAATTCTAACAAAGATTTAAAACATTCCTTGTAAAAAGCGTATCTGAATTATCGGTCTATGAAACAATTTGAGTTGGGAAAAAAGTCCTAAAATTGTGTAGACAGTTGCAGAGAAAGCAAGAAAATAGGAAAGAAACAAAAACAGAGAAAAAGAGTCATCTTGAGTCTGCTAGCTAGTTCTAGAAGTAGTCTGCTAGAAAAAGGAAACCCCAGTGGAATTTCAAATGTGTTCATGCACTTGATTCAGTAACTGGTCAATGTAAAAACCAGTCCTTTCGTACAACTTCCCCCAGCAACAAAAACTTCAACAGATTGACGCCACCATCATGCCTGTCCCAGATGTATTTAAAAGAGAAATGATGATTTTCTTGAAAATCTATTTGCGTACAAGTTGCAAGACATTGGAGGGATTCTCCACATTCTCCTTCCTCCACGCGGCTTGAAAGTATATTTGATAAAATATGCAACAAAGCATGTGATTTACAAGGTAGAGTAAAATGGATGACTTGGGAATTGATCTCTTTTGGATATGAAACTTCATATCCACTCTCTGGGAAGTTTCTAAAAGAAATGATGGAGCTGAGGCATGAATCTGCCACTCCGAGTGCTAAGCAAACATAGACACTCCCCTTCACATGGCCCCACCTTCCGCACACACCTAGGCATGCACAGAGATCAGCATAGCAGATCATGAACACCTTGGAAAAGACTGAAATGCTAAATAGCTCTCTTTGTGGACAAAATAGCCGGTACACTATTTCAAATATCTGGTACAAAAACTCTGTTGAATATCTGCCTCATATTTAAAACACAGCTTTTCATTGAATTCTGTTTGCAGAATATTTTCCTTCCATTTGTTCCTTTAAAATTCCTTTGTTCTATGTCTAGAAATATTTTCTTCTAAAAATAGAAAAAATTAGATGATGTCTTTTCAGAAGAAAACATTGGTTTAGACAATTTTTAACCATCATGGTATGGAAGAATTTATTTGTCCCTCACTAAGGAGGAATAAGTATTTTGATCCTAGATCATTTACAGTGAAATACTTGACATTTTTAAGATGCTTTCAATCAATTTTGATCCTCATTGCTTATTCATTGTAAACAGTAAGTTTTCAGTGCATGGAAAGTGTGTGTGGTATGTCTACATTAGTTCAAACACCAATTCCAACTAATGGCCAGGCTGAACTACAGTAAATAATGTCCTGAAGGATATTTTGCTGCCTTCTTTGGCACTCCTTGAAATCCTAATGATTGGCATGAAGTGTCGAAATACAGAGATTTTCTCTCAGAGGGTGTCCCATGATGAAACCCATCCCATGTGTTTGATGTTGTAGTTCTTATCGCTTTTAAAAGTTGATATCTTCTGCACAGTTTTCATGAAGCTTTCTGTTACAGTAGTGAAAATCACAGAGAAATGCAATTTTGTACAACTTTGAATTTACCCCAAGAGCTGAGAGAAAATTTGTTCGTATACCTCAATCTGAGTCTCTTCTATATTCAAGCTTTGTTTATCTCCCATCAAGGGTCGCATTCGTTGCTGTTCAAAGCCCCATCCAAGCTGACTTGAATACGTTCAGGGATGGGACATCCACAACTTCTCTGGGCAACCCGAAGCAGCGTTCCAGCACCCCAACAGCAAAAAATGTCTTCCTTTCATCTAATAGAGATCAGAAATACTAAATCTAGGTATATAAACTTGGAGGAAAGGTTTGAAATTCTATTGATTTGAAACACATTTGATATGAATACTAACTTCCAGACGACTGAAATATGTTGATGGCCATTTGAGATTGACACTTTTTGAAAAAGTGCATGGAATTGAAAATTAAAACCGGCAAAATTAAAAACTTCTTGCCATTTTCTTTTAACTCTGATCTTCAAAATTGCATAGGTCAGATATCTGTGCTTCATGCAAATCTCTCAGATACTCTCAGACCAAAGCTTTTCTTTCAGACTAAACTGCGGTTTAGGTAGAACACGAGTGCTTAGTGAAGGTTTTTCTGGGCATAGGGGGATTTGTGTGCACAAGAGGTTTTATCCAAACTGGAAAATTCATCCCAGCTGCATTTGTTCATCATTCCTACTGCATCAGGCCTGAAGATTCTGTGAAAAGTATCCTGTGGACCTTGAACATAGCTCATGTGAAAGAGATGAGAGGTGATGGAGAAGTTGAGGGAGAGAATCAAGAGCATATGGCCCAGTAAAGGCACCAGAAGGTATTTTTTCATGTGGTCCACAGCCCAAACAATTGTTTAGCACCGTTTGAAGGCTGTGTTTGACCAACAGGGCTGAAGCAGGTCTTCAAAATATCCAGTAGATCAAAATCCATGGAAGCAAATGACCCTGGCCAGTCACCTTGCTGCTGATCATTCACCCTCCATACCAGCTGATCAGGCCTAAGAATGCTGCTGCAAAAGTGTTGTGAAAAAGGTAGGCACATTTTCACAGAGGCAGGGGAAAATGCCCTTGGATGGTGATTCCAAGGGATAACTTGATGGCGCAAGTTAGGTACTCTTATCTACTGTGCAATATTGAAGTTGGTGAGTTCACCATCTGTAAGCATCACTTTAGAAAATAAATGTTTGATCCACAAAACGATACTTCCTATGTCCTGTCTACCTGCTTCATTTCAGCCAAGGAATAGGCTACGTTCCATCAGCAAAGTGTTCATGATCATATGCTTCTTTAAACTGTGGTCATTCTTTCTTTTTTTCTAAATCAGACACTGTGTATTCCTAAGATTCAGATGTCCATGGGTAGGGGTGTAATTAAGTTCACTGTTAAAAAATATCCTTCTTGTTATCTTTTTAATAAATTACTGAGATGTAACATCAGTCTGAGAGCTGAAACCTTCATTTGCTGTTTGCCAAGTATCATCTATGCGATACAAATTCTATTTGACCCATCCATTGCCATCTAATACTACTAGTAATGCCTTCACAACCTTTACTTCATCGTTAGGGATTTTGGAGAAGTGAAAGATTTGAACATAAGCAAGGGCATTTGTTCAAGATGCTCCAGAAAGAGCTGCCGTCTGTTCTCTTCCTTGCTGCCTATGTTGGCAGGAAGCTGCAAAAAACCCAAAGATAACTAGAAAGAGTGTTACTTTTAGTCTAAATTTGGAAATGATGTTTGGAATACCCTGTTAAATGAAAAGGTGCTCTTTTAAAAGATGGCATCTTCAGGGGAAAAGTCAGTTTAGAGAGGTTTTGAGACAGTTGCTTCTGGAAAAAAAAAAAAAAAAATTGAGGTATCCAAGGTCTTTAGCCATACCACTTGGAAGATTGATTCAAAACACAGTTCCTTCATCTAGGAAGAACAGAGGACCATAGATGCAGCCCATTTCAAAACGGAGTTCTTTATGTGTCAGGTTGGGATTTACTGGACATCATTTCTTGTAAAGTCGAGGGACTGCAGTTAGCTCTCCAATAATTTCCTTCCCTGAAATTCATCTGCATTTGCTCCTTTCTCCAGCGTTCCCATTTCTTAGTGCTGGTATACTCCATCTATGCATTAGAATATTCAACTGGAGTGTGTGTCCGATATTTTCTAGTTCAAATTGGCTGGAACGCAATGGATAGTTCCAGTTGCTTGTATACACTAGTTTTATTTTGACAAGTTTTCTTTGAACAATGTTGAAGCAGCAGTAGCAAATCGGAAGTACAGCTTGCAGCAGGGAAAGACACTTCTGCTTGCTCAAGTTTCCTGTAGTCAGATAGATGCCAAAAGGCTTTTCATAGTACTACTACTGTCTTGTAGGAATACTTGATCTAATCCTACCTTTGATACAATTACGAATGGGCTACTTTTCCACAAGGTGGAACATTTTTCTTTTAATAATATGTTTTTTGTAAGTTGGAAACATGAACTTGTGCACCAGTCAGGTGGAAGGTACTCTTACTTCTTCATAAGTTTCACAACATTATTTAGAAAATATTGACTCTGTGTAACTTCAAAAGAAGAATTCTGGGCATCTTCATTCTATTGATGTGATTTTTTTTCTACCATGCTGTTCTTGTTTTCTATGGAACTCATTTTTACCAATAGAAATATTTTTCCCTGACACCTATGGAAAATACCTATGTTTCCTCAATATTGCAGCCTCAGTACACTGTTTAGAATTATTTCAACATGGTCCCAAGCATATCCGACAGCTAGACAGCAGAGGTTAGCAACAGTGAGTGGGAATAACTTCTGAACCATTTCAGTAGATTTCCCAGGAAGGGCTTGCTTTCTGCCCCTGCAAATTTTCCCAGAGATATTGTCTGGTGAACAGTTGCATCAAAAGAGTATTTTTGCACAAACCTTGGGCCAAGCTCTGTCTCAGATTTACTAGTGAATGCAAAGAGGGTGAAAGTGCTGCTTCAAAGCCCTCTGTGTGCTTTCCGTACCAAAAGGGAGGTGACCCCAGCAATAACTTTTTGATCTCTCTTCAAAACACGAGGCACGTCACCACCTCATTCATCTTTTTCTGGGACTCAGCATCTAAAGACCAAGAAGCCCTCTTGCTTGCTAAAGTGTGTTCAGCAAAAAACCCTTGTCCCATCAGCAAATTGGAACACAGCTGCATTCCAGTCAATACCAATGCTGGCAGGGCAATACTCTAGCCCAGTAGTAACATGCCACTGTTAGAAGACTGTGTAAAAATCTTTGTGTACAAAGTAATGGGAGGGAAAAATAGAATTGGGAAGAACTGCACATTGTTCTGGAAAAAGCCTCCTGCCACAGTCTTACAGACGTCATTTTCTGGTATCATTTTTAAGAGTTGGAGTTTCTTAAATTTTGTACAAGATAAAATCTTACTGGACCTTGAAGTTTCCCTACTAGAAGTACAGCCATTTCTTAGTAGAATAGAAGTAAGCCCTTTGAATATGTACAAATGGCCTTTCAAAATACATATGCTATAGCCCACTGTGAAAGGAATTAGCTATAAAAATAGAAATTCAAAGGTTTAAAAAGGTTTTGAATAAAGTAAGTCTAAGGTGATAGAAGAAGAAGAAAACAGCAGTTTTCTTCTTCTGCTGAAAAAACAACTCCGAGGACATTGTACTCTACAGGTGTATTATATCACTTTCTGAAAAACGGAGTAGGTTTGCTATTTCAAAAGGTTTTCATTAGGAAGGAAGAGATTCCTTTGGAAAAAAAAACTTCAAATTGACTTGACATGAATGTTATGACACTTCACCAATCAGGAAGAAAAATTCTCATCACTTGATATGGAAATCATGACGGTAACGGAGTCAAGGATGTCTAAGCCGTGCCATCAGGAACATAAAAAAGCATTAGAATGCTGGTAAGACTGAGCTCCTGAACTAGTCAGAAGAGAACGCAACCAAAACATTTTCCTTTAAGAGTCTTCAGCATGAACAGCAGATCAAATGTTTTCCTGTGAAGTATTTATGAATAGAATTAACCTTTAAAAGAACATTGTTTTCAAAAACCTGTGTCCAGTATCTCTTAGAATGATACAGAGTTCTTATTACTAGACAAAAGAAAAGCACTTTTTTCCAAACTGTTGTGCACTTTTAAACGATCTACAATAAAAAGAGTACTTTTTCATGCTGGGCATGATGTTCATTACAAAAAAGCCTTGTCGCACGCTTGGTACTCTAGTGTCTTGATTAGCATCGTTTTTTATTCATTGACTCTTTTTCACCTTGAAATAATGGCGTCTTTGTACTTATGCAGCATCCATGAAGAATTTCTTGGGTGTCATTTTGTACTCGATCCTAAATGGCAGGTTCTGCATTCTGCCATCCGTCTAGCTTTCCCATTTGATGCAGCTTCTGAGAGGTCTTTTCAGAATTGAGGACTTCCTGCAAGAATGATGCTAAATGCATGCATTTTACTCCTTGGGTAATGCAAAAGAGTTTCTCCTTTACAGCATAATAATAACAGGAAAAGAATGATGGTGGATTCAATTCTTATAGTAATACAAAGAGAACTATTATCATCATTAGAAACCAAGCAAGTCATATTTATTGCTCATGCAGTACAACCACTAATGCAAATTACCCTGTAAATTCAAAATGAATCTGTATCACAGGAGTGGATTGAATGTCTCTCTTGATATTTTGCTTAAAGCAGAAAATTAATTCTTTTGACAGCCAACTCATAATTGCAACCTAACTTTCAACTCCAGCTTTCAAACAGTGGAAACATGTCTGTTTATAACACGATACAGTACCGTACACAAGACCAAAACAGGTCCTAGACGTTCAAATGAAAGAAAAGATCAAAGGACAGATTAATTCGTGTCTGCAAGCCCTCAAGAGCGTGCAGGTCAAAAGTCCCCAGAAAACTAGGCCAGTGGCACAAATTCTCGATGTTGGCACCAGCAGAAGCAGCTGCTATCTTTCTAGGATGCAATCTTGCTTACATCATCCTTCAAAGCAATCTTCTGTCCCCCTGCCCAATATGCCTTCTGCTCTACTCCTTGGACTTCACGTTTGCATTTCTACAGAGTCCTGCAAAGTGACTCAAAGTTCAGGTAATAGATTTCCAAGATTTAGAAATATTGTGTTAAGTCTATTTCTTTCGTATTTCATCCCGTCTAAGCATACTGAACTTTCTGAGGTGAAATATGTCGAGTATGTCACGTGTAGTTTACATGTTAGTTCTGCTTGACATTAAAACTTCGCACAGACCCCTGGGATGCCTTACTGCAAAAATATATAGCTGCAAAGAGTGGTTGCACAAAGTTAGAAGGGCCAGAAAACCATGTAAACAACCTAACAGTAGAGGCTTGAATTTCTGAATATAATCTTGCACCATCTAAAGTCAAAATAGAATATTGAAATGATTTTCATCTAATAATGAGCGTGGGGAAGAAAGAATCCAGATAGGATTTTTTTTTTTTTGAAACAGTTCCAGGAAATACATGGCCTTAACTTGGAAGTATAGCATTAAATATTTTTATACAGCATGAGTTCTCATTACCTAATCATATGATTTGTAGAACTGAATTGGAAAGTAGGAAATAAACAAAGAAAAATATTCAAGCTATAAAAAATGTGAGTTTAAAATTTTCTTTGTATTTCTGATTAAAACGATGAGGTAGCCAAATGGTCACCCATTATTTTCAAAAGCATCTGGACATAAAAAACGGATCAATTTTGGCGGGACTTGGATGTCCGGTATTCCTGAAAAGCTTTATTTCACTGCTTCCCAAGCCTGATTCAATCCCCTTAAATGCAGCTGTATTTCAGTTGCTCAGTGAAACTGTCCATCTCATGCATATAGTTTACAAATAATCTGCAGAAAAAGCTAGCTAGATTTAAAGATCTTTTTTCTGTAAATGGCCTTCAACTGATTTCTACAAACACACAGCTGGGATTTCTGCTGTCTTCTTCAGGCCACTTCCTGCAGAGACCTCTCCATTAAATTTGTCTCGTTCTACTAAGAACGCTTCTGGTGATCCAAAGTCAGCACTGGGATTGTCCAACTGCATGGAATTACTGTCTGCTAGAGCTGCACACTGAGGGCTTCTGTGTGCAGCATCATGTGAGCCCTGCTAATGTCACCCTGTTGGTATAAACTGAGCTAAGTGGACCTTAAGGGACAAGATTGTGCACTGATTTTGTAATAGAAATTAGGTACTAAGAAGGAGGCGGGAGGATTTCAATGTTTCTGCCCCCAGCTGAAGCAACACTAAATCTCGGTCCTTATCTGAAAAACGAGGTGAATTAACCCGTTTGGCATTCATATGCCAAAAAGGTCAGTAATACACTCAGAACTGTCAAAAGAGTAACAATTCCAATCATTACTTTCTAAAAAGAATTCATTTGAAGAAGTCAGGAAGACAGATGAAACATGCAAATATCCTACCCTGAGAATCATTCTGTTGATCTGCACAGGTTTCTTATTAAATTCCCATCTAATGCATTGGACATGTGTACTTGCGATGACACAAATACTTGCAAAGCTTACCAGATAAATCATGTTCTCTTCAAACAGCAAAGCATTTCTTGATGGCTGCATTTGCTAATTCCATTTAGACTCAATGTTCTTAAAGGTCTTTTCCAACCAAAGTTCCAACCATCATTCTCTAAGTCGCACATCCTGATTGTCCTGGTTTAGGGCTAAATTTGGCAGAAAACCTCACAAAGGGCCACTGCACCCTCCCCCCCACCGAAAGCCCACCCACACAGCCGCTCCCTTCAACTGGTTTGGGGAGAGAAGTGGGAAAAAGCTGTTGATTTAACAGGCAAAGCACTTCCCAGCACAAAAAAATGAACAATACCAGATGACAAAACTCATTTGCCGCACTGAAGAGACGACAAATCAGAAAGTCTCTCCTGTGGGTGCTCACTCTGTTATAAACCCCTCCAGCAATGGGGAAGGCTGCTGCCCAGGGTAGGCCCCAGTAGGCCACAAAGTGCAAGTTCCCAGTGCTTCCCAGGTCCCAGTCCGGAGCAGATTCGAAACGTTCCAAGAAAAGGGAAAGGAAAAAACAAAACAGTCCAGGGAAAACTCTGCCTCAGCCAGCTAACCCAACTAAAAAGCAAATGCGTGCTCTGTTCTGCTCCGTCAGTGCCCAGACAACACAGTGCAGCGCAGAATGTGGAAGAGTGTTGCTTTTTAAGGAGTGCAGCCTCTGATAAGAAACTCGGTGCTTCTTCTTCTCCCCACCTTTGCTCTCAGAACCAGTCTTGAAGGCAGAGAATATCATATCCAGCATTAAGAGAACAGATGACTGGGGATACAAGCATCATAAAGTCACCCTAGGACACTGCTCCTTTGAGATATGTCACCAGACTATGCTAAGACCAAGTTTTGGAACTGCTCATTAAAATTCTACGCTCACAGTGAAGCTGAGGAGGAAACACAGCTCACTACAGTTACCTTGTGGCATGCCAGTGCTTCCTTTCAATCACAATGGTCTTCGTTTTTAAGTCCCTGACATCACAGGCATCATGAAACATCCTTTGTGCAGGAAGGAAGAAAATATTCTTCTCATTGATGCTGATGGGTTAGCTGACATGCAAAGCAGTTAATTCAAAGTGACAGAGCAATCAAGTCAATAGGAAAACTCACCACAGTTTTGTTTACTCCCCTAAATCCTTACTATCCCAAAATACAAGAACAGCTGTAAAAGCCTTGTGGCTACCTAATTTTTTCCTAGACCTACATGGTGGGGTAAGAGATAAACAATCCCAAACTATGGTAATCCACAACAAAGCATTCTTGACCTCATATTCAGGTTCTGCATAGCGAGCTCTTCCTCCTGATCAAGTTATTCCATCGCAATACTTTGGGGAGTATCTCAGAGGGCTGGCTGTTGTTTGGTTTGAAAGCATCTTGATCATTCAGGAACCCAGTAGCAAGGACAAAGTTTAAAAGAAGATAGTGCTATGCATTGATTTTCATCTAGGACAGAGATATTTCTACAACACAGAAGGCTGACCTAATGCTTCACGACAACGTGGCTGAAGTGGCATCCTGGTCCCCATAGGTTTTTCTCTTTACTTTTAGCTGCTTTCTTACCAGATTAATGAGCTGAACTAGCTCAAAAAAGAATCAGATAAGTGCCAGAGCTTTCAAACAAACAAACAAACAAACAAAAAAAAAAAAAAAAAAAAAAAAAAAAAAAAAACCAAAACAGACGCAAAAGGGTGCATTTGAAAACAGATGTTTTTTGTACTTTTCATAGATACATGGCATTCTCTAGAATGATATTGCTCCAATGCTTCGGGTTTGGTTTTGTTTTTGTTTTTTTCCTCAATTCGAAATGTTACACATTCTTCTTTGGCCATTTTAGTAAACTGATTTTCTGATCCATGTGAAAGACAGTCCGAAGTTCCCCTCATTTGCCTCACGACCGTCCCCAGGACAGACATGGGGACCCTGAGGACCCTGACTGGAATGCTGGCATGCCGGTCAGAGAGGAATGCCAGAAATCCTGAGGCCCCTGAGCAGAATTCTGGCCTGCCAAGTGATTGTTGGCAGCTGTGTCTACAGTGACTGCTTCTAGCAGGGCCTGCCAAGGGGCGAGGCGACCTATGGGCCTGCACGTGCTTCGCGACACCAGCCCAGGAATTTTCCCACCTCTTGGCCAGATGAACTTGCTGGGGCAACTGTGGTAGCCGCCCCATGGAAAATCCTTCATCTGCTCCACTACCACCGTGAGGGACGCAGATTGAAGCCCCCCTCCCAAGGACTGAGGCTGAGACGCCCGTCATTCTGATCCAGGGCTACTGGCCTGACTGAAGCAGGATGCCTGCTAAGTGTTGCCTGCAGATGTGTTCGCGGGACCTAAACTGGTTTCCTATAGAAACCAGTCCTGAAACAATAGCTCCCACTCACTGCTGATATTGATATTGACTTCTCCTGCTGAGAACATGGACTGTCTGTACCCGTCTTCAATACCATTTTCCCCCTCAGCAATTTCAATAGACTTGCTCTTTATTGTATCTGCTCCCCCTCAGCCATTTCTAGATCTGTTTCCCCCCTCAGCAATGGACTAGAATAGAACCTTGAGATAACCAGGACTCTGAGATCTCCCCTAGGAGAACTCCATCGGCTGGGCTGCGAGGACTTCATCTCTCTCTATTTGGTAGCTATACTCCCTCTCTCTTTCTCCCCCTCTTTTCTATTCTTTTCCTCTCCCTAATTCCTTGAAGGCATTTGCTGTGGTCATTCTAGAAAGGTGCATTTGTTTGGAGTGATACTGCAATCCCTTTTCCATCTTGTCTTTTGCCCTCCGAGATCAGTTAAGAAAACATCATCCCCCCTTGGTAGGAGCGGATCAGAACAATATGTTCTTTCCAGCTGAAATTGGTTCTAGTCAATAGAAGCACACTGGTAGGTAAAAGTAGACTATAAAAGATAACCTTCAGAATGTATTTCCCATGTCTTCCCATTCAAGCAAGTGAAGAAAGCAGACAGATCTTCAGATAACATGCTATGCGAATTGAAAGGAATCTTCTTGGAGGCAACTGTGAAACTCACGCAATGAAATACAGATGAGAGAGATGAAAGGGTCACATATGATGTCAAATCTATTCTTTTAATGTTTGAATGAAACAAGATTTCTTCAAGTACAATCCTACAAAATGAAGGTGAACTTGCAGAAGCAATTGAACTGGGTCTCCTTTAGAAACACAATGTTGTCTAATTAAACTGAGCATTCAGGAAGGCAACCTTGAAATCAAAAGGATTTAGAAAAATACAAAATACCAAGACTGGCAGTTCGTTATCTTTCACGGTCTCTTTAAGATAAGATTGATTTGAACTTCCACTTGTAGTAGGTCTGAAGACATTAGGAATGATGCAATATGAAAAAACCAAAACAAAACAACTTTCTCAAAAAGCTTTGAGAAACCAGAGAAATGATGATTTTTATTGGTTAGGTAGTCCTTTAAAATTTGTCTTGGGGGAAAGAGATAAAAAACTGACTGAGATCAAATGACTGTGGAGTATATTCCAAAACAGTAATGAAGAAGGTAAGGGGCAAGAGCCTGTTAGAAAAATACTATGCTGGCTTCATCTGTTGAAAGCATTCCAGAATGGTTGAAATTATGAATCATATCTTGTGGGATTAAAAAAAAAAAAAAAAAAAAAAAAAAAAAAGAGGAAGAAAACAGAAGGAAAAAAATATTTTGAACATATTTTTCCATTCCAAGATGGTATAATGGCTTTATTTCATTTTGTTCCTATGACCGGTTAATAGCTTATGAAATGTTTAGCAATAGAGAGTGAGAGTCTTCACACTAGCCATACCATTTGGATGTGTCTCTTTTACTTTCTAGAGCAGCAGATATGGTTTAGCACTCCACAATTCAGTCCCCAAAAGTGAGTAAGTGTGGCAGATTTAACCTAACTGCCCAGTCCACCAAAATGCCTAATTATCTTGAAAAATGCTTTGCTCTATCTCATGATCTGGACATGTCTCTCTAGCTCCACTTTGAGCTTCTTGATCTTTCATCTACAGGATGAGATCCAATTTAGCTTAGCAAGGATGTAGCCTTTCCAAACCATATCTTTTACCTTCTGTATTCTTACAAGTACATTTCTACCGCAGGGACCAGTTTGGAAGATCTTAGTTGTTTTATTCCTTAGATTATGTTGCTGCATTAATTAGCTCTTCTTTGAAGTTTTTTCCCTGCTCAAGTATAGGGTCAGTGCTGAAATGATTGTGATGCTAACTCCTTATGATCTATTCTGCAGGCTTACAGAGTATGCAGCAAAGTTTTCTCTTCTTCTGAGGACATTCTACTCTGTTGATGAGAAATGCTGAAGGTCTGACTTCAGTTGCAAAGGTATCTGATTGACAGATTGCAAAATTGTTAAGTCTAGTAACAGCAGGAAAAGCGTGCTCTTGCTCTGTATGTAAATGTCGTGTCAGCTGCTGTTGGGATAAAAAGCATGAGCATAAGCAAAGATATCTGCATGGATAGAAAAGAAACAAAGAAGATATTTGTTGTGATTTCTGCACTAAGGAGCAAGAAGAAGCATGAAGCGCTAATTTCAGTGGCTAAGACAGTATCGTCCTTGGGCCAGTTCTCTTCAACATCTTTTGAACCACTTGGACTCGGCACTTGAAGGAATATTAAGCAAGTTTGCCAGAGACGCTACATTGGGAGGAGCTGCCAACTAACTCCCTTGAGGCCAGTGAGACACTGCAGAGAGATCTTGACAAATAAGAGAGATGGGCAATTATGGCTGGCCGGGAGTCTATGCACAAATCACGAAAGGGGCGGGACTGCTGGGGAAGGCGTCCCAAGCTGTTGTATTTTCCAGCATCAGTCTCATGACATGCTTATGACAGTGGGAAGATGCCAGCAGCTCACGTCCCCAGCAGCAGAAAAAGAACTTCATGTTACAACTTACTTGAAAAGCTTTTTGACCAATCCCACAAAGCAAAAGCATATTGACAGTAGTTCTATCCGATCCCTAGAAGCACACAGAACTTTGGTTCAAAGAACGCTTGCTTCTTTTGAATAAAAGACCTGCTTGTAAGCCTTAAGATAGAATGCACAGAGCTCTATTATTAAGCTTAGAACTTCCTAACATCTGGCTAGATCTACTTTGCTGTAGCTTAGGGAGTTCTTCTGGTCAAGCTTTAATACACAGGCCATTGTTCTATTTGTCCTTACTTCTCTACTTCTTCTATCATTTTTCTGCTGACAAACCTTATGACTACTGCTTAGCTCCAAGCACAGTTCTGCTGTCTCTGAGGCCTGCCTTTTGCAGCTTTCCCAAAATCCTCTGTTTCCAAGGATTCCCACAGGCAATCCCCAACCTTAGGGAGTTGTGCGATGACAAGTGCTGGATTCAGCACCTGGGACAGGGCAATCCTGCTCTGTGTGTGTGTATAGACTAGGGAGCCAGAGGCTGAAAGGAAGCCAGGCTCCTGGCCAATGGCAAGCTAAATGTGCATCAGCAGTGCCCTGGCAGCCAGGAGGGCCAAGCCTGTCCTGGGGTGCATCAGGCACAGTATCACCAGCTGGGCAAGAGAGGGCATTGTCCTGCTCTGCTCTGCCCTGCTCTGCTGTGTTCTGGGGCGGCCTCACCTTGAGTGCTTGGGGGCAGTTTTGGGTACCACAATGAAAAAAGACATGAAGGTATCAGAAAGTTCTCCAATGAGGTTTACAAGGACAGAACTGGAGGAAATAGCATGCAGCTGAGTCAGGGGAGGCTCAGGTCCGGTATCAGGAAAAAGTTTTTTAACCAGAAGATGGCTGGGCACTGGAAGAGTCTCTCCAGGGTGTGGTCACAGCATCACACCTATCTTGAGTTCAAGAACCTTTGGGACATTGCTCTCAGGCATCTGGTGTGATTCTTGAGGAAGGTCCCATGCAGGGCCAGAAGTTGGACTTGATGCTCCTGACGGGCCCCTTCCAATTCAACTGATTCTACCACTCTATGATTCTGTCCTGGCCACTCAAGGTATATTGCTTGATCTCACCAGATTTTGACCTGCTCTTGTTGGTCAGAATTTGTCCCTACTGCCTAATGATATTTACCACAAAAGACAAAGGGCCTTTTCTCAATTTTCTCAAGAAAGTTGAAGATGCACCCTAGAATCCTAAAAAAGTCTTTTCCTTGAAACAACACTGTCTCCTGCCCAGTATTCTTTCCAGATCTTAAGGAGAAAGAAGGCAAAATCAGGGGATGTATTACAATGAAGCACTGTCAAGTTTCCGGACCTTTAGCAGTATATTTGTACTTCCACTATTCTTTTCTATAAAATCATGGTTTTGTAGAGCATGTCATTTTCTAGCAAGACACATTTTTGCAGCTGAGCCCATCAGTCTCTGTGAGAATATATTGTCAAAAGCACAAAACATATGAATGGGCAGTGGCAAGTGAGGGGAAAAACCAGTATGGGAAGCAGCTCCGTGATACTACAGTAAGACAAGGAGGAGGAGGTGTTCCAGTTGACAGAGCAAAGAATCCCCCGCAGTCCCTGGAGATATCGTAGTGAAGCAGGTTGTCTCCCAGCAGTCCCTAGAGAACCATGGAGGAACACATACCTACAGTGCAGCTGCTGGAAAGCTCCATGCCACAACAGGTGAAAGTGCCTTGAAGGAAGCTGCAGCTTGTGGAGGGAGGGCCAGAAAACCATCCTTGACCTCTTCTTTAGCGGAAGAGTATGTGCAAATGTTTAACAGCTGCTAACTGGAATCTATCCTCTTTCCAGTTCTTGTCGTAGGTAAGTAGGACAATACAAGAATTAGAAGCCTAAACTGTTTTGCATGAGGCTCCCATTCTCTCTGCCACTCCCTTAAAATTTACTTTGAGATGAAATAAAACTCATGATCAAGTTCCTAAGGCTTGATGGTCAGGCTTCTCAGAAAACAGGCAGTGCAAAGAACTCTTGTCACTGTCATTTTTTTTCATAGAACTAAAAAAGTTAAAGTACTGTTTTCTAAGAACTTACGAAAATCAACTGGTAGAGGTGGTGAGAGTGAAGAGTATAATTAAGCTGGAAAGAGACTATCATGTAGCTACCTCATCTGCATAGAAGTTTTTTTACCAGGAACTCTGGACTTTTAAACAGATTTAGGACACAATAGTTATCTCTGGGAATGTTTTAGTATGTATAGAACATTCATCTTTAAATAGCTCGATCTGTTTTACCGTTATGACTTACGTTTTAAATTTTATTTGAGGAGAAATATTTGCCATTCAGATCATTTCAAGTTCTGAAGCATTTCAGTTGTTGACAGTTTTTGCTGTCTCCTGAGGGCAGGAAAATAGTCCTGGAACCAATACTGAAAGAAACTAGATGGAAAAATTAGTTTTCCGCATTCTTTTCTGTCTATTCTATGAGGCACAAGAGCAAAACCACTGCTATGAGTCTGAGTTGCCTTACCACTCATGGATGACAACCTTGTAGTGAGTAGTCTGTTATTTGCACACATTTCTGATGCTGGTGGTTACCTGTTGTGCAGAAAGATCTGTAAACTCTTTTCACGGAAAGACATTCCTGAATTGCTTCACTTATCTCTGAAGCAGAGAACTAAGCTGGCACTCTACTTCGGAGATCTTCCTGTGCTCGTCCCCAAACCCGTTTCCTTCAAATGCAATTTACTTTCAACCAAAGCACTTCATTACTTCATCAGGTAATCTCTTGTTCTTAATGTTCGGGGTAGTGTTCTAAAAGGGTAAGAACATATTCTAGTAAGAAGGTAGAACCTCTTTCTTAAGTAGTAGACATCACTGGGCTTTGGTTCATGCACCAGAACAACAGCAAGGAATGTCGTTTGCAATCAATAGATGGGTTGGGGAAACCGGCCACAAGTTTAGGAATCTTTCTCCAATTAATTATGCTTTAAAATTTGTCTCTTAGCATTTCAAGTGTGTTTTTATTAAAACAATCAACTATTTATTACCTGTACCACAACGAAGCACAATCAGCAGTGCTTGTGCATCCTTCACCAATTCCAAGAAGAAGAATGGTCTGAGCCTCCAGTATAGCTCATTACCATAAGCTGAAAAAAAGTTCTTGGACAGCTTTCTTTTGCATCCTTCTAAACCTTATGCAGCACTTCCTTGCCAATCTCACTTTTTCTTTTCTCCAGGAGATGGTAAGAACTCGAGTACCTTCATGAAAACCGTCGCGGGTCGCTTGCTGTGCTGGCAGAGTTCCTTTTTGAGATAATGCCTGGAAAAGCTTTTCGCTAAGGTCTAGGCGGCAAGAGACGCAGAAGACGGGCATAGGCAGCTGTCCGAAGGTAGGTGCCGGTCCCCGGCGGCTTTCGGCAGAAGCCGCGGTTCGGAGCGCACCGCGACCGGCAGAAAGCTCTGGGCGCGAAAAAGCCGCTTCTTCGCCTCCGGCAGCCGGAGAGCTCGGCCGATGCTGAGACGTCAAGAACGAAGCCGCACAGCACTGGGATTAAGTGAGCAGCTCTCAAACTGAGGGAAAACGATAACTAACCACTTTCCAACAGTTTCAACTTGCATTACCATAAGTAGGGAAAAAGTTCTTGGACAGCTTTCTTTTGCATCCTTCTAAACCTTATGCAGCACTCTCTGGCCAATCTCACTTTTTCTTTTCTCCATGAGATGGTAAGAACTCGAGTACCTTCATGAAAACCGTCGCGGGTCGCTTGCTGTGCTGGCAGAGTTCCTTTTTGAGATAATGCCTGGAAAAGCTTTTCGCTAAGGTCTAGGCGGCAAGAGACGCAGAAGACGGGCATAGGCAGCTGTCCGAAGGTAGGTGCCGGTCCCCGGCGGCTTTCGGCAGAAGCCGCGGTTCGGAGCGCACCGCGACCGGCAGAAAGCTCTGGGCGCGAAAAAGCCGCTTCTTCGCCTCCGGCAGCCGGAGAGCTCGGCCGATGCTGAGACGTCAAGAACGAAGCCGCACAGCACTGGGATTAAGTGAGCAGCTCTCAAACTGAGGGAAAACGATAACTAACCACTTTCCAACAGTTTCAACTTGCATTACCATAAGTAGGGAAAAAGTTCTTGGACAGCTTTCTTTTGCATCCTTCTAAACCTTATGCAGCACTCTCTGGCCAATCTCACTTTTTCTTTTCTCCATGAGATGGTAAGAACTCGAGTACCTTCATGAAAACCGTCGCGGGTCGCTTGCTGTGCTGGCAGAGTTCCTTTTTGAGATAATGCCTGGAAAAGCTTTTCGCTAAGGTCTAGGCGGCAAGAGACGCAGAAGACGGGCATAGGCAGCTGTCCGAAGGTAGGTGCCGGTCCCCGGCGGCTTTCGGCAGAAGCCGCGGTTCGGAGCGCACCGCGACCGGCAGAAAGCTCTGGGCGCGAAAAAGCCGCTTCTTCGCCTCCGGCAGCCGGAGAGCTCGGCCGATGCTGAGACGTCAAGAACGAAGCCGCACAGCACTGGGATTAAGTGAGCAGCTCTCAAACTGAGGGAAAACGATAACTAACCACTTTCCAACAGTTTCAACTTGCATTACCATAAGTAGGGAAAAAGTTCTTGGACAGCTTTCTTTTGCATCCTTCTAAACCTTATGCAGCACTCTCTGGCCAATCTCACTTTTTCTTTTCTCCATGAGATGGTAAGAACTCGAGTACCTTCATGAAAACCGTCGCGGGTCGCTTGCTGTGCTGGCAGAGTTCCTTTTTGAGATAATGCCTGGAAAAGCTTTTCGCTAAGGTCTAGGCGGCAAGAGACGCAGAAGACGGGCATAGGCAGCTGTCCGAAGGTAGGTGCCGGTCCCCGGCGGCTTTCGGCAGAAGCCGCGGTTCGGAGCGCACCGCGACCGGCAGAAAGCTCTGGGCGCGAAAAAGCCGCTTCTTCGCCTCCGGCAGCCGGAGAGCTCGGCCGATGCTGAGACGTCAAGAACGAAGCCGCACAGCACTGGGATTAAGTGAGCAGCTCTCAAACTGAGGGAAAACGATAACTAACCACTTTCCAACAGTTTCAACTTGCATTACCATAAGTAGGGAAAAAGTTCTTGGACAGCTTTCTTTTGCATCCTTCTAAACCTTATGCAGCACTCTCTGGCCAATCTCACTTTTTCTTTTCTCCATGAGATGGTAAGAACTCGAGTACCTTCATGAAAACCGTCGCGGGTCGCTTGCTGTGCTGGCACAGTTCCTTTTTGAGATAATGCTTGGAAAAGCTTTTCGCTAAGGTCTAGGCGGCAGGAGACGCAGAAGACGGGCATACGCAGCTGTCCGAAGGTAGGTGCCGGTCCCCGGCGGCTTTCGGCAGAAGCCGCGGTTCGGAGCGCACCGCGACCGGCAGAAAGCTCTGGGCGCGAAAAAGCCGCTTCTTCGCCTCCGGCAGCCGGAGAGCTCGGCCGATGCTGAGACGTCAAGAACGAAGCCGCACAGCACTGGGATTAAGTGAGCAGCTCTCAAACTGAGGGAAAACGATAACTAACCACTTTCCAACAGTTTCAACTTGCATTACCATAAGTAGGGAAAAAGTTCTTGGACAGCTTTCTTTTGCATCCTTCTAAACCTTATGCAGCACTTCCTGGTCAATCTTACATTTTCTTTTCTCCAGGAGATGGTAAGAACTCGAGTACCCTCATGACAACCGTCGTGGGACGCTTGCTGTGCTGGCAGAGTTCCTTTTTGAGATAATGCCTGGAAAAGCTTTTCACTAAGGTCTAGGCGGCAAGAGACGCAGAAGAAGGGCATACGCAGCTGTCCGAAGGTAGGTGCCGGTAGTCGGATTCTTTTAACAGAAGCCGCTCTTCGGCGGGCTCTCTTACCTTCATAATGGGTTTTGCTGGAGGAAGCCGCTTTTTCGTTTCCGGGAATACCTAGAGAGGAACACTAGCTAAAGACGTGATTGGCACCATTATGTCGAGTTTTGCTCGTTCCAGCAGGAATAACTGTGTTCTTCCTTACGCTAGATGGCGCTGCTTATCAAGGTTTGGCTGCTTTTAATCATTTGGGGTGCTGGATGTTCAAACGACTTATCGTAACTTCTTCTATTTTAAGTCAGGTGCTCACTGACGTAGATCCTATTAGATATAGCACACTGCAAATAGGAGGTGAAATAGATTTATTGTTACTAGCACATGGGTACGAGTGTTAGGAATTTTATAAGGAATATGTTGCATGAATCTTTTGGACCATTCTGCAACCATTCATACGAAACTCACACAAGTACAAGACAATATGAAGAAATTGACTGGGAACGAGTGGGGTTTGCATCAATGGTTTGAGGGATGGGAAAGAACTGGGTGGTTGAAAGATCTCGTAAATGGAGCTTTGTTTTTACCAGTAGTCATGATTTCATTGCTTTGTGTTATTCCATGCATCGTGAAACTGGTGTGCCTCTTGCTAAAAATGACATTGGAAAAGATCTGGCTGGTGCAAGAAGAAGGGGCAATTGTGACAATGTATCTGAACTGCTTAGACTACGGGCTGCACCAGCCATCCAGCGTGGAACGGTTCTTCTCAGAATTTTCTCAGGGCCCTCTGGAATTCATCAAGACATAAGCCTTGCTAAAACAAGAGAGGAAAAGCTGAGAAACTAAATTCCAAGACCACAAGAACTCCAAAACGGGGGGGGGGGGGGGGGGGGGGGGAGCAAAGTACCTGGACTGTAAGGAAACACATCTTCTGAGAGGTGCACGCAGAATGCGTGGACAAGACAAAGGCACCAACAAGAAAAGCGTGACTAGCGTGTGCAGAGAGTCAGAATGAGTAAGTGCATCATGTAAACCATACACGGCTTCTGCTTAATCCTCTTGGTCCATTGTGCAGGAGTCCTGAATTTCCCATAAGTGATACTTACTAAAAGGGTTCTGATTTTAATGCTAGAGTTACTGTCTATACGATGATTCATGGGAATAGTTCTTTCAAGTCCTTCCCTTGCTGACATCAGTCAGTTTCATCTTTTCCTGAATGTACTGCTGGCTATACATAAGTGATGAATAGAAGGGAATGAGTTTTAGGGATATGTTGCAAGGAAATAGATTGGTAGCTCTGCTTCCATTTCCATTGTCTAAGAAGAATTCCGAATATTTTTGGCCCTTTCATAGACCTCTGACTCGATTAGCATCAGCAGGGAGGGACATTTAATTGGTTTTTCTCCTTTTTAGAGAGAAGCTAATGAAAAAGTTTCACCAGAATCAGAGCAGGCTGCGTAACAAGAAGAGCGTCATGAAAAGGCGCCAATCCTATCCTCTTAGTATTGCTAGTTGTGATTGGACTTCAATGAAATGTGTCAACTCTCTGTTCCTGGGTATCACATCAGTAACAGGTACTTCACCTGCTGTACTTCTCTCCTAAAGCTAAGAACAGAATCCCAAATAATCTTGATTCCAAGGTCTCAATTCACCCTGTGATGCTGACAGGTGAAATAGGAGTGGAAGGTGCACCAGTAAATGAACTTGAATGGCCTATCTAAATCAGCGGCCACTGATTTCCTGAAGGCCTTAACAGGTCAGTTGCCCCTATTTTTCTTGGGGTTCTTTTATTCTTTGGTCATGTTTTTCTTGGGATTCTTTGAATCCTTCCCCACCAGTTCAGCCTCTGCTCTCAAATCCTTTGCTGTCATTTAAAGTATCTCAAGAGCCTGGAAACCTGTTGTCTTTATTTATCAACCCATTATTCCCTTCCAAAGGTTGTTTGCCTCAAGTCTCATTCTTGCTGATTTTCTGCTAGTTCATTGTCAGATGGCAGCAGGTGTTCTGTAAGAGCAAGTACACAATCCTATCGCTTGCTTTTCTTTTGATTTGGCCTGTCTAGAAAATGGAATGACTGAACATCTCCAACAGCATTTTCTCTCCCCATTGTGTTTCACCGCAAGGGCAGATGCCAATCCATCTACCTAAACTCTTGGTGGTGAAGAAACTAGTGGTATGCTGTTGCATATAGGTAGAACTTTCCGAAAGGAAGGCCTTGTAAAACCATGGCTGAGGCCCGTTACTTTGGCTAAGTAGAAAATGACTAGGGGAAAGTGAGACAGCTGAATTAGAGGTAGATCAAGAAGTTCTAGAAGCATTGCGTGTTCACAGCGTGGGGTATGACGGTTGGTTGAATTATGTTTGTTGCGGCTTAAAGCTATGCAAGTGATAAAGGCCTGACTGCTTCAAAAGCCTGGCTTTTGCAAGAAAGCGGCTCTCCTTTGCACCTGCCTGGGGACTCTGCGTCACTACGGACCCTCACGCCCAGTTTGCCAAGGAGATGATGAGTAGGAATGTTGCAGAGCTGCTGTGTGCATATGAAAGGAATGGCAGAGAGTGAAGCCGTGGACAATTTCTGGGCTTTAGTACAATGCTGCTGCATTGGTGCCAGTTTAGTCGGTTTTCCATCAGTGGCATTTCTGTTTAGAAGTACACTGCCCAGAGTCTTTCTAGCATTTGATGCCATTTCCTTACTGCCATTAATACCTTCCTTCAGTTTAAAGGATGAGAGAATCTTTACAGGATTTTGAAGATCCCTGTTAGGAAACACTATGCCAGAGGAGTCATCACTCCCTTTTCTTTTGCCTCCTTTGTAATTTTTATAGACTCATTTCACATTTCTGCTAATGGCAAAAAGAATACTGAGACTACTTAGCAGGGTTGACGCTCTCAGCTGCTTTCCTCTTTCCTACTGCTTCATACCGGATGTGACTTGATGGCCTCGTTTTGCAATCAGCATTTTGCTGTGGTTTGCTAAAACCTGGCATGCACTGCCAACTCACAACTTGTGTGTTGGCATTTCAGGGGCTTTGATGGGTTCCTTTCTGAGATTGCCATGCACTGGACTTTCACAGTCACAAAGACTTCATCCACCATCGGTCAAATTTCAGTATTTAATACTCTTTCCTGGAATGTAGGCAACCTAGCAGCAAGTACTAAATTCGCTGCAAGCCCTGTCTTCCCAAAGGACCATTCAAAAAGTTTGCTTTTCCCCTCTGACCAATCTGACAGTATTTTGATGAAGAATTTGGTACCTTAATAGAACCTCTTAGAAGGGATCTCATGGCAGACAACATCTCAGGCTTTCTTGAAATACTGGCTCCTTTGGATCTCAATTCCATTCAGAGTGCATTTAAGATTTTTTTTTTCACTGAAGCCATTCAACAATGCCTCTTCTCTTTAAAATGTGCTGCAGGTGAGAAAGATGGATCCCCGTGAAAGGTTCTATTGATATCAAAATTTGTGCCCAATGGACTGTGCTGATGGAAATCAAATACTAGTCTAGTATTTTGAATCCAAATAATTCCTCCCAATCAGGCCCGACAGGATTGTTTGGCTTTGAATCTGAGCACGTGGACAGTAGTGGATGGTCCACAGGTTGAAAAGAGTGTAGATTCTTCTCCTTCTTTTCATTGATGGCTCAGAGACTGAAAAGGCAGCTCCAAAATGGTAAATACATCCCTACAGATTCAAAAATTGTTCTTCTTAATTTGCATCTCCACCATAACAACAGATGCTTAGAACTAAATTACCAATGGGAATTTTATAGCTTCTCAGAAATGAAACAGGACCTGGCTTATGGGCCTTAGCAGTAGCTACAAGTTTTTCAGCACAAGGCATCTCAAAAGTATTTTAACTTTACCGTACTTTTCTGTCTTATGCTTTCATCTCAAGGATGCAGGAAAAAAAAAAAAAAAAAAAAAAACCAACAAAAAAAACCAAAAAAAAAAAAAAAAAAACAAAACAAGAAACCCCACCAAATTGATAATAAGCAAAATCAGTGACATATATAGAAACAGATCCCATGGTTTTTAACTTCCAAACTTGTCTTCTCAGCACACTCTCTACAATGGAATTGTTTCCCTATCTGCCTTGAAACATTTTGCAGCAAAAACACTCTAAGGTCCTGCTGGGTGTTTTGTTCAAAAATGACTTCTTCTGGTTTTCTGTCCATAAGCGGAGTAACGTGACTGTGCTGGCAGCTGACCAAAGGAGATAGGAAGAGTAATCATCATCCACTGGGGCTAAAGAAATTTCCACAGAAAATTACCTGCCCTAGTACTTGTTCATGTGTTGGGTTGAACGTTCAGAATCTGTTTCCATTTTCCCCATTCATAGAATGTTCTATTTCACAGAATTCCAGCCCCTCAAACATCAGTTCTGCCAGAACTGCCCGCCATAGGGGGCTGGCATAGGGGATCTGCTAATGTCCACTGACTCTTACCAGTAGAGTGCTTGTCACTGTTGCAGATCAAGAACTTCTGAATAGTTTGGATTCATGCTCTTTGAGGGGTTGAAAACAAGAAAAGAATGACTAGACATTTCCATGATCAAATCCCCTGATGGAATAAAAATAGGAGCATAATAAATGTATCCATTGTTCTAAGAAGGGAGATGAAGGCTCCAAATGATTACTTGCATACTTCCTGTTCTAAATCCCTTGTTATCTGGCAAATTGCAGAAGATTCCAGGTTTTTGCCAAAATGCAAACCAGGTTAAAATGTGAAGCCTTACAGTTTACTGGATATAAAACTTCATCATCCATTTTTAAATCTTTGAGATTGTTATGTACTTCCTATTACTACCCTGAGGTTTAGAGCTGTAATTCAGAGAGAAAAGAATGCTATCTTGAATTCATTCTAGTAAATCGGCACTCTCATCTTGTCGGCACTCTCTCCTCTTGGTTTTCACTTCTGAAACTCTGTACGGAAGAGTGCATTAATGCATAGAGCTCTGCATCAATTCTTTACAACAGTTTCCTCTGTAATTCTTCTTTCAAGGCAAACCTATAAAAATCCACACTTTCTTACCCCACCACTTCTAAAATTCTATTGAGAAGCAAAAAAAAAAAAAAACCCATCAAACCACTAAATCACTGCTCCAATAAAAAAAGCAGTCCATTAACTGCTTTCTTAGCAGGTTCTTTACCTTGTATTAATATGGCAACCTTTTCTTGCTCTTCTAGATTAGAACCAAATTCTTACAGCATATAAGGAAACATAGGTTTACTGTATCTGATTCTTAGATACAGAAGTCCAGCAAGGAGTTCAGACCTCAAAAGAAGTGTCTGTACAACGAGATTCAGCACAACGTTGAGACATATTAGCTATTTTTCAAGAAAAGCGGCCAAACTGAAACTTTTTAGACTTCTCTACAATCATGCGTGCCTGCTTCCAGAACCTGACCTTCGTTGCTGGAAACTAGCTGCAATGTTACTGTAAACAATGCTGTGAATGTCATCATCATCGTCATTCTTCTCTTCCATTGAAAACCTCAAGTGGAGTCGCGTCACTTCTCTTCAAAATTCTGTATTTCCTTGCAAACTGGTCAAATAAGGATAAATAAAGCGTTCTGTTCATTCGGTTTAAACCTAATGTTCAAAATGAAAAAAAAAAAAATCCATTCAGATATGGTCTGCAATAATACAGTAGAAGAGAAGATGAACCAGACTGGCCTACAACAGAAAGAAGTGAAGCAGAATTTGGGAATTTGGAAGACCTTATGATGAATAATTCAAATAAATAAATAAAAAAAATATTGCCTACCCAAATTCAATCAGTGATGCACAGACAGAGAAAAAGTACTAATTACTACTCATATTTCTTTCATTCTCAGACAAGAAGTTCAATGATCCTCTTGAATGCACGGAAGATTCTTGGAAAAGACAGCAGCCTTCTTCTTCACCACATACTCCTCAGAACTCCAGGAGACAAATCATTTGAGCTGTGAGGATCTTTCTCTCTGTAAAACTCCCAGAGCATAGCCAATATTCTATTCCTTTAGGGATCCTCGCCTCCCTGGGGGAGTGCTGGATAGTCTACATCCCGGTACATCAGCCAGACACTCCACCTTATTTCCCATGGCTACTGCAGCAAGGACATCATCTACACTGGCTTTCTAGCCAAAATAGATGCAAGGCACAACAAAGAACATAGCCAAAACCTTGAGCACAGCTTATGGGTTTTGAATGAAAAATCTCAGGATGGCAATACTGGATCTTCTGATCCAAACCATCAGGAAACATTTCTTTAGAGGTGTTGGGAAAGATGAAAGTTTGACGAGAAAGTCTCACAGATATGTATGCTTGGCAGAAAGATTTTTCAATGTGGAGTCTGAAGAAGGAATAGAGTTGGAAGCAAGTTTTGATCTAGAAGAAAAGAATTGCTGAGCCAGTCTTACTGGATAACCGAGGATACCTTAGTTAGAAGAGGGTTTTATGACTTACAGCAAAGGATAAACCCACCCCAAACAAGAAGATGTTTTTACCAAGCAGGAAGCTAGCACAGGCAAACAAGTCAGCAAATGCTGCAAGCAGAAAAAGCTCTCCAAATTTTCCACTGTCAAGAAAACTGAAAAACAACTTTCCGCTTCAGCTGTAATATACTGACTTTTAGTGAGTGGAGAATAGCAACATATGGTAATTAGAGTCGTTAGGATAGGCTATAGATAATAGTTAAGGGATAGATTGGTTCTACTGTATGAAGATGCTCAGCAAAGTGCCAAAACCAAAGGGTCTCCAGGCCTGCCTGCAGCTAGAGCTGACAGCTGTAGGCACAGGCACTGTTGCCCACTACCCTGGACTGCTGCAACGTCTTGGATGGAATAAACTGCATTTTGGAGAGCCGCCTGGACTCCCACATCCCTCATTTAGGCTCTTCCATGGAGGTGAAAAAAGCCTCTGGGTATTGTACAAAAAAACAGCTATGTAATCTAGAGTTGCATGACCCAATATTTCTATTGAACTGGAACAATTTTTATCAATATTATGGATCCACTTCTTTTCAGTGCGTTTGGTCAAAAACATAAAGCATGGTTTAAAAGACATTCTTGGATGCGTACTAAGTACTACGAATTAGTTAAGGTGTTGGTTTGGCATGGCTTGGTTTTTGGTGGGGAGGGAAGAAGCCAGCCACAGAAGTGATTTTTTGTGCAAAGCTCCTAGAAGCTTCCTCCATGCCTGGCAAAGTGAATCCCTGCTTGGCACTAAGAACAGACATGCTGCTGAGCCAATTACAGAAGCTGGTAGCGCCTTGGTGATATATTTAAGAAGGAAATCAAAACTGCAGCCAGTTAACCTTGAAGTTGGGAAATTTTTAGGTTGGCACCTCTTCTGCTTTGAAAGCCAAACCAGTGAGACACTCTGTTGCAGTGTGTGTTTATTATTGTACTGCAGTTCTAGTAGTCCATTTTCTAAGGCTTCCTATTTTGTGCTGTTATAGCATATGTTATTATGAATGGATTGTCCCTTTCCCCCCAGTATTGTTGGCTTTTGCCCTAGCTGTCCATCTCCCCAAAGACCTGCCCTTTTGTTCCCTGTTCCTTCTCCCATTGAACATCAACCCCTCCCCAAGCCTGCCCCTTTCTCTAGAAACTTCCCTCTCAATTTTGTACCCTTCAAAACCCCAGTGGTTTCTTCAAGTTATTCTCCTCCCCTGTAGTCCCCCTACTGGTTTCAACATTGTATTCCCCTCCTTGTCTACCACCCCCAGTTTCTCCCAGTTGGTTAAAGATTGTATCCTCCCCTGGGACCTTCCCCCCATTTAGAAGTTGATGGATGCCTTGGAATCAGTGTCTTTCTGTCCTTGACCCTCCAGGGAGTAAACTGAAAAATATGCAGAAGACCTCTCCCTGTTCCTTGTCCCTGCTCTCAGCGCAGTTCTATCCCCAAGGCAGTCCACCTGTGCCGTAGAGCAGCTGTGCCCTACAGCTGCAGCCCGGATTCGACAGCTTTCTTGAGGCGGCCCACTCTCGCTGTCGGTGTCGGGAGCTAGTTGGGCTGAAGAAATCCAGCACCGCAGCAAGACTCCAAGTCAGAAATCCAGTTTATTAGGAAAAGGGGGAAAAACCCAAATCCATGCAAGAGTACAAAAGAAAAACCACTGACAGAGTCAGAATACAAGCTGACATCCTGCTAGTTAGGGTGGTGAAAGCAGTTTGGATGAAATGGTCTTGTTGAAATGGTGATTCTGTAGAAACCATCTGGTAACTCTCGTCCTCTGGAAAACCAGTGGCTAAGGGTGGCCGTTCCTCTGGCAATGCAGTAGAAATAGTGCTTCTTGCCTTCCAAAACCCAGATGATATCCAGGTGGGGATGCTTAGCTCCTACCCCCTGGGCAGAGCATCTCCCAATGGGCTGATATCATTCTGAGTCATGATGTGGGTCCTTGATTACCCGTGAAACAGAAATGGCTCCTGGAGGGAGTTATCTCTGAGTCATGTGGCAAGACATTGATGGGCCCATTAACAGGAGAGAAGGAAAAAACGATGCCACCCCTGGTTTCCTCAGTTCTTGAGGGTGGGAATAGGATGCATTTTGATATTGTAAGCTAGGACAATACAGGATGCAGGTTTTTGCATTTGCAGGGAGTTTGTATGGATTTGAAAAGTATCCTCATAGCAGAAGCACAAAAGTATTCTCATACCCCTTTTAATCATCTTCAAATGAAGCAATTCTCCCAATAACCTAAGGCATGAATGACTTGCGAGTGAGTTGAAGGAACACGCCAAAGATAAGTAGTGTTCAACTGCAGAGAATTGTTTAGGGACATCATACCCTAATATTTTAAATCAGAAAGCATGGATGGACGGGTCTTTTTTCCTTGGTTGACTACAGAACCAGCGGTCCTTTGCAGGAGGGTCTTTGGATTTAGGATGAGACTGGCAACTAAGAGCATGGCTACACAGAAGGTGCTACTTTTAGACCAGAACATTCAACTACTAAAGGCAGATAGGAGAGTAGCTGATTAGTGACAGCTCCGACAGGAGGAGTCTGCGGCTTACCCCATGGGAACAATAGTAGCACATTTCAATTTTAGAAAACCATTCTTTTCAGAGGACCAAGCATCAGTGAAAAGAAAAGGTCGAGTAAAGACATCCTAGTGCTCTTCTGATCAGAAGCATCTTCCTCCATATGAGAGTATTTAGGAAAGGACAGTGCGTTCATAAGGAAAGGTGTGCCAGTTACAAAACCTGCAGAACAAGGCAAGACGAACTTATACATTTTATTTGCTATTTTTATTTCACCTGCTAAAAAATGATTTTTTTTAAGACTGAATTTTATGAATTCTGCAACGCTGTCTTTTTGAACATCTTCCTTCTCGTATTAAACACCGAGGTGACAAAGAGAGCAGCAGTGGAAGGAAAGCTGGTCCATCTCCCCCTCCTTGTGGCTTTAGGCCAGTGAGCGATTAGAAGTTGGTCACTTCATTTGAGATAAATAGCTTTACCAAGAGAGAATATTATCCAGCCTTGATCTTTCCTTTGGAGCTGATCCACTTTGTAGTCATCAATTCTTGACTCAGCTGGGGAGAAACAATGGCATTACGGCCATGGATGTTAGAGTGCGCTGATGGGAAATGAAGTTCTCATCTTCCGGTCCTTGCTTCAGTAAATATTCCAAATTCATCAGAAAGAAAATTCGAAGACCAGGAATCCCCACTCAAATGACCTACTTCAAATAGTCTGCACGCATAAGAGACATCAAGCAGGTGCTCTCATCTGTTAGGGGAATACCCAGCCAGTATATTATTGTCTACTTAGGAGGCAATAATTTTGGAAATCATTGAATTTTTTGTATTGCAAGTGAATGGTCAACACATTTTATTACTGGATTAGGTAAAATCATGTCTTCTGCATCCTTTCAGAGAGGAAGCTTACCTGGATCTAAAGCTGCTCAGCTCCATGATGGGATGCTTTGTCTTCAAAGGGAACTCTAGTCTTCGTCCTTTTGGATTGCTTCCATAGCTTTTCACTCACTCTTCAGGTAACTGTTAAAATGTCCTCTTATCCCATGCAAATTTTTATGGGCATAGTCACTGAATTGGGAAGTATTCCATAAAGTCCACAGGCCTTGTTGAGATGGATGCACAGGTCTCAAGGGTGTTAGCAGATGTTATTCTGAGGCCACTCCTGATCATGTTGGATGGACCATGGTGACTGAGGAAAGCGCCCAAAGACTGGATGAAAGCAAATGTCACCCATCTTCAAAAAAGGCAACCAGGAGGACTCAGAAAAGTACAAGCCAGCCAGCCTCATTTGGATCCCCAGGAAGTTGATGGAGTAGCTATTCCTGGAAAGCATTGCCAGGCACACCAAGGAGGACAGAACAAATGTAGTCAGCATGGATTTACCAGGGGAAATTGGTGCTTGACGACTTTTTAAACTCCTCTGGTGAATGAACTTGCCTGGTAGATGAAGAGAATATCATCTGCCTGGGCTTCAGGGAAGTTTTGGACGTTTATCTACATGGCAGCACACATACCTACGGGAAGGAATAGTGCAAAGAGCAGGGAACCAGTGTCTTTTCAATGATGCTCAGTGAAAAGACAAGAGGCAGTGGGCACACACTGCAATACAGGAGATTGCCTCTGAGCATCACAAAATTATTTTTTATCGTGACGGTGACTGAACCATGGCACAGAGTGTCCAGAAAGATGGTGGAGTCTGGATCATTGAAGACATTAAAAGTAGGCCCAGATATAATCCTGGGCAACAGGCTCTAGGTATCCTGGTTGAAGCAGGGGGATGGGACTTGGGGAGCCGCACAGAGCCCTTCCACCCTCATTCATTCTGTGCTAGTGAATTCTCTTAGAGATGCATTTCAAGGACTGGCATGACAAAGCTCTGTGCAGAGTGAGATCCAAATGGACATGGGATTTAAGTTCCTTAAGTAGTGTTCAAGAAGAATGTAAAACTCCAGGAAACCTGTCTCTTCCATAACTGAATCCCTTTCATGGGAAAATTCCCCAGCTCTAGAAAGATCCTCTGAGACGCATGCTTAAGACTGACACTGGCAGAGCAAATTTCTCCCTATGCGTGTCTAAGACCAGTTAGGATCTTTACCAAAAGTGTTGTCAACGTAGTCACAGAAGGCATATTGTTAAGAAGTGACAACTTACATCAGAATGGCAAATATTGGTCCACCAATGAATTACTGTATGGGAATTATCGACTTGTATTCCAAATAAATAAAAAGGAGCTGGTCTTTATTGAACTCTTTCATTGCAATATTCATAAGGGAAGAAAAAGACCTATGTCCTTAACTTTCTTAATTCTAACAAAGATTTAAAACATTCCTTGTAAAAAGCGTATCTGAATTATCGGTCTATGAAACAATTTGAGTTGGGAAAAAAGTCCTAAAATTGTGTAGACAGTTGCAGAGAAAGCAAGAAAATAGGAAAGAAACAAAAACAGAGAAAAAGAGTCATCTTGAGTCTGCTAGCTAGTTCTAGAAGTAGTCTGCTAGAAAAAGGAAACCCCAGTGGAATTTCAAATGTGTTCATGCACTTGATTCAGTAACTGGTCAATGTAAAAACCAGTCCTTTCGTACAACTTCCCCCAGCAACAAAAACTTCAACAGATTGACGCCACCATCATGCCTGTCCCAGATGTATTTAAAAGAGAAATGATGATTTTCTTGAAAATCTATTTGCGTACAAGTTGCAAGACATTGGAGGGATTCTCCACATTCTCCTTCCTCCACGCGGCTTGAAAGTATATTTGATAAAATATGCAACAAAGCATGTGATTTCCAAGGTAGAGTAAAATGGATGACTTGGGAATTGATCTCTTTTGGATATGAAACTTCATATCCACTCTCTGGGAAGTTTCTAAAAGAAATGATGGAGCTGAGGCATGAATCTGCCTCTCCGAGTGCTAAGCAAACATAGACACTCCCCTTCACATGGCCCCACCTTCCGCACACACCTAGGCATGCACAGAGATCAGCATAGCAGATCATGAACACCTTGGAAAAGACTGAAATGCTAAATAGCTCTCTTTGTGGACAAAATAGCCGGTACACTATTTCAAATATCTGGTACAAAAACTCTGTTGAATATCTACCTCATATTTAAAACACAGCTTTTCATTGAATTCTGTTTGCAGAATATTTTCCTTCCATTTGTTCCTTTAAAATTCCTTTGTTCTATGTCTAGAAATATTTTCTTCTAAAAATAGAAAAAATTAGATGATGTCTTTTCAGAAGAAAACATTGGTTTAGACAATTTTTAACCATCATGGTATGGAAGAATTTATTTGTCCCTCACTAAGGAGGAATAAGTATTTTGATCCTAGATCATTTACAGTGAAATACTTGACATTTTTAAGATGCTTTCAATCAATTTTGATCCTCATTGCTTATTCATTGTAAACAGTAAGTTTTCAGTGCATGGAAAGTGTGTGTGGTATGTCTACATTAGTTCAAACACCAATTCCAACTAATGGCCAGGCTGAACTACAGTAAATAATGTCCTGAAGGATATTTTGCCGCCTTCTTTGGCACTCCTTGAAATCCTAATGATTGGCATGAAGTGTCGAAATACAGAGATTTTCTCTCAGAGGGTGTCCCATGATGAAACCCATCCCACGTGTTTGATGTTGTAGTTCTTATCGCTTTTAAAAGTTGATATCTTCTGCGCAGTTTTCATGAAGCTTTCTGTTACAGTAGTGAAAATCACAGAGAAATGCAATTTTGTACAACTTTGAATTTACCCCAAGAGCTGAGAGAAAATTTGTTCGTATACCTCAATCTGAGTCTCTTCTATATTCAAGCTTTGTTTATCTCCCATCAAGGGTCGCATTCGTTGCTGTTCAAAGCCCCATCCAAGCTGACTTGAATACGTTCAGGGATGGGACATCCACAACTTCTCTGGGCAACCCGAAGCAGCGTTCCAGCACCCCAACAGCAAAAAATGTCTTCCTTTCATCTAATAGAGATCAGAAATACTAAATCTAGGTATATAAACTTGGAGGAAAGGTTTGAAATTCTATTGATTTGAAACACATTTGATATGAATACTAACTTCCAGACGACTGAAATATGTTGATGGCCATTTGAGATTGACACTTTTTGAAAAAGTGCATGGAATTGAAAATTAAAACCGGCAAAATTAAAAACTTCTTGCCATTTTCTTTTAACTCATATCTTCAAAATTGCATAGGTCAGATATCTGTGCTCCATGCAAATCTCTCAGATACTCTCAGACCAAAGCTTTTCTTTCAGACTAAACTGCGGTTTAGGTAGAACACGAGTGCTTAGTGAAGGTTTTTCTGGGCATAGGGGGATTTGTGTGCACAAGAGGTTTTATCCAAACTGGAAAATTCATCCCAGCTGCATTTGTTCATCATTCCTACTGCATCAGGCCTGAAGATTCTGTGAAAAGTATCCTGTGGACCTTGAACATAGCTCATGTGAAAGAGATGAGAGGTGATGGAGAAGTTGAGGGAGAGAATCAAGAGCATATGGCCCAGTAAAGGCACCAGAAGGTATTTTTTCATGTGGTCCACAGCCCAAACAATTGTTTAGCACCGTTTGAAGGCTGTGTTTGACCAACAGGGCTGAAGCAGGTCTTCAAAATATCCAGTAGATCAAAATCCATGGAAGCAAATGACCCTGGCCAGTCACCTTGCTGCTGATCATTCACCCTCCATACCAGCTGATCAGGCCTAAGAATGCTGCTGCAAAAGTGTTGTGAAAAAGGTAGGCACATTTTCACAGAGGCAGGGGAAAATGCCCTTGGATGGTGATTCCAAGGGATAACTTGATGGCGCAAGTTAGGTACTCTTATCTACTGTGCAATATTGAAGTTGGTGAGTTCACCATCTGTAAGCATCACTTTAGAAAATAAATGTTTGATCCACAAAACGATACTTCCTATGTCCTGTCTACCTGCTTCATTTCAGCCAAGGAATAGGCTACGTTCCATCAGCAAAGTGTTCATGATCATATGCTTCTTTAAACTGTGGTCATTCTTTCTTTTTTTCTAAATCAGACACTGTCTATTCCTAAGATTCAGATGTCCATGGGTAGGGGTGTAATTAAGTTCACTGTTAAAAAATATCCTTCTTGTTATCTTTTTAATAAATTACTGAGATGTAACATCAGCCTGAGAGCTGAAACCTTCATTTGCTGTTTGCCAAGTATCATCTATGCGATACAAATTCTATTTGACCCATCCATTGCCATCTAATACTACTAGTAATGCCTTCACAACCTTTACTTCATCGTTAGGGATTTTGGAGAAGTGAAAGATTTGAACATAAGCAAGGGCATTTGTTCAAGATGCTCCAGAAAGAGCTGCCGTCTGTTCTCTTCCTTGCTGCCTATGTTGGCAGGAAGCTGCAAAAAACCCAAAGATAACTAGAAAGAGTGTTACTTTTAGTCTAAATTTGGAAATGATGTTTGGAATACCCTGTTAAATGAAAAGGTGCTCTTTTAAAAGATGGCATCTTCAGGGGAAAAGTCAGTTTAGAGAGGTTTTGAGACAGTTGCTTCTGGAAAAAAAAAAAAAAAAATTGAGGTATCCAAGGTCTTTAGCCATACCACTTGGAAGATTGATTCAAAACACAGTTCCTTCATCTAGGAAGAACAGAGGACCATAGATGCAGCCCATTTCAAAACGGAGTTCTTTATGTGTCAGGTTGGGATTTACTGGACATCATTTCTTGTAAAGTCGAGGGACTGCAGTTAGCTCTCCAATAATTTCCTTCCCTGAAATTCATCTGCATTTGCTCCTTTCTCCAGCGTTCCCATTTCTTAGTGCTGGTATACTCCATCTATGCATTAGAATATTCAACTGGAGTGTGTGTCCGATATTTTCTAGTTCAAATTGGCTGGAACGCAATGGATAGTTCCAGTTGCTTGTATACACTAGTTTTATTTTGACAAGTTTTCTTTGAACAATGTTGAAGCAGCAGTAGCAAATCGGAAGTACAGCTTGCAGCAGGGAAAGACACTTCTGCTTGCTCAAGTTTCCTGTAGTCAGATAGATGCCAAAAGGCTTTTCATAGTACTACTACTGTCTTGTAGGAATACTTGATCTAATCCTACCTTTGATACAATTACGAATGGGCTACTTTTCCACAAGGTGGAACATTTTTCTTTTAATCATATGTTTTTTGTAAGTTGGAAACATGAACTTGTGCACCAGTCAGGTGGAAGGTACTCTTACTTCTTCATAAGTTTCACAACATTATTTAGAAAATATTGACTCTGTGTAACTTCAAAAGAAGAATTCTGGGCATCTTCATTCTATTGATGTGATTTTTTTTCTACCATGCTGTTCTTGTTTTCTATGGAACTCATTTTTACCAATAGAAATATTTTTCCCTGACACCTATGGAAAATACCTATGTTTCCTCAATATTGCAGCCTCAGTACACTGTTTAGAATTATTTCAACATGGTCCCAAGCATATCCGACAGCTAGACAGCAGAGGTTAGCAACAGTGAGTGGGAATAACTTCTGAACCATTTCAGTAGATTTCCCAGGAAGGGCTTGCTTTCTGCCCCTGCAAATTTTCCCAGAGATATTGTCTGGTGAACAGTTGCATCAAAAGAGTATTTTTGCACAAACCTTGGGCCAAGCTCTGTCTCAGATTTACTAGTGAATGCAAAGAGGGTGAAAGTGCTGCTTCGAAGCCCTCTGTGTGCTTTCCGTACCAAAAGGGAGGTGACCCCAGCAATAACTTTTTGATCTCTCTTCAAAACACGAGGCACGTCACCACCTCATTCATCTTTTTCTGGGACTCAGCATCTAAAGACCAAGAAGCCCTCTTGCTTGCTAAAGTGTGTTCAGCAAAAAACCCTTGTCCCATCAGCAAATTGGAACACAGCTGCATTCCAGTCAATACCAATGCTGGCAGGGCAATACTCTAGCCCAGTAGTAACATGCCACTGTTAGAAGACTGTGTAAAAATCTTTGTGTACAAAGTAATGGGAGGGAAAAATAGAATTGGGAAGAACTGCACATTGTTCTGGAAAAAGCCTCCTGCCACAGTCTTACAGACGTCATTTTCTGGTATCATTTTTAAGAGTTGGAGTTTCTTAAATTTTGTACAAGATAAAATCTTACTGGACCTTGAAGTTTCCCTACTAGAAGTACAGCCATTTCTTAGTAGAATAGAAGTAAGCCCTTTGAATATGTACAAATGGCCTTTCAAAATACATATGCTATAGCCCACTGTGAAAGGAATTAGCTATAAAAATAGAAATTCAAAGGTTTAAAAAGGTTTTGAATAAAGTAAGTCTAAGGTGATAGAAGAAGAAGAAAACAGCAGTTTTCTTCTTCTGCTGAAAAAACAACTCCGAGGACATTGTACTCTACAGGTGTATTATATCACTTTCTGAAAAACGGAGTAGGTTTGCTATTTCAAAAGGTTTTCATTAGGAAGGAAGAGATTCCTTTGGAAAAAAAAACTTCAAATTGACTTGACATGAATGTTATGACACTTCACCAATCAGGAAGAAAAATTCTCATCACTTGATATGGAAATCATGACGGTAACGGAGTCAAGGATGTCTAAGCCGTGCCATCAGGAACATAAAAAAGCATTAGAATGCTGGTAAGACTGAGCTCCTGAACTAGTGAGAAGAGAACGCAACCAAAACATTTTCCTTTAAGAGTCTTCAGCATGAACAGCAGATCAAATGTTTTCCTGTGAAGTATTTATGAATAGAATTAACCTTTAAAAGAACATTGTTTTCAAAAACCTGTGTCCAGTATCTCTTAGAATGATACAGAGTTCTTATTACTAGACAAAAGAAAAGCACTTTTTTCCAAACTGTTGTGCACTTTTAAACGATCTACAATAAAAAGAGTACTTTTTCATGCTGGGCATGATGTTCATTACAAAAAAGCCTTGTCGCACGCTTGGTACTCTAGTGTCTTGATTAGCATCGTTTTTTATTCATTGACTCTTTTTCACCTTGAAATAATGGCGTCTTTGTACTTATGCAGCATCCATGAAGAATTTCTTGGGTGTCATTTTGTACTCGATCCTAAATGGCAGGTTCTGCATTCTGCCATCCGTCTAGCTTTCCCATTTGATGCAGCTTCTGAGAGGTCTTTTCAGAATTGAGGACTACCTGCAAGAATGATGCTAAATGCATGCATTTTACTCCTTGGGTAATGCAAAAGAGTTTCTCCTTTACAGCATAATAATAACAGGAAAAGAATGATGGTGGATTCAATTCTTATAGTAATACAAAGAGAACTATTATCATCATTAGAAACCAAGCAAGTCATATTTATTGCTCATGCAGTACAACCACTAATGCAAATTACCCTGTAAATTCAAAATGAATCTGTATCACAGGAGTGGATTGAATGTCTCTCTTGATATTTTGCTTAAAGCAGAAAATTAATTCTTTTGACAGCCAACTCATAATTGCAACCTAACTTTCAACTCCAGCTTTCAAACAGTGGAAACATGTCTGTTTATAACACGATACAGTACCGTACACAAGACCAAAACAGGTCCTAGACGTTCAAATGAAAGAAAAGATCAAAGGACAGATTAATTCGTGTCTGCAAGCCCTCAAGAGCGTGCAGGTCAAAAGTCCCCAGAAAACTAGGCCAGTGGCACAAATTCTCGATGTTGGCACCAGCAGAAGCAGCTGCTATCTTTCTAGGATGCAATCTTGCTTACATCATCCTTCAAAGCAATCTTCTGTCCCCCTGCCCAATATGCCTTCTGCTCTACTCCTTGGACTTCACGTTTGCATTTCTACAGAGTCCTGCAAACGGACTCAAAGTTCAGGTAATAGATTTCCAAGATTTAGAAATATTGTGTTAAGTCTATTTCTTTCGTATTTCATCCCGTCTAAGCATACTGAACTTTCTGAGGTGAAATATGTCGAGTATGTCACGTGTAGTTTACATGTTAGTTCTGCTTGACATTAAAACTTCGCACAGACCCCTGGGATGCCTTACTGCAAAAATATATAGCTGCAAAGAGTGGTTGCACAAAGTTAGAAGGGCCAGAAAACCATGTAAACAACCTAACAGTAGAGGCTTGAATTTCTGAATATAATCTTGCACCATCTAAAGTCAAAATAGAATATTGAAATGATTTTCATCTAATAATGAGCGTGGGGAAGAAAGAATCCAGATAGGATTTTTTTTTTTTTTGAAACAGTTTCAGGAAATACATGGCCTTACCTTGGAAGTATAGCATTAAATATTTTTATACAGCATGAGTTCTCATTACCTAATCATATGATTTGTAGAACTGAATTGGAAAGTAGGAAATAAACAAAGAAAAATATTCAAGCTATAAAAAATGTGAGTTTAAAATTTTCTTTGTATTTCTGATTAAAACGATGAGGTAGCCAAATGGTCACCCATTATTTTCAAAAGCATCTGGACATAAAAAACGGATCAATTTTGGCGGGACTTGGATGTCCGGTATTCCTGAAAAGCTTTATTTCACTGCTTCCCAACCCTGATTCAATCCCCCTAAACACAGCTGTATTTCAGTTGCTCAGTGAAACTGTCCATCTCATGCATATAGTTTACAAATAATCTGCAGAAAAAGCTAGCTAGATTTAAAGATCTTTTTTCTGTAAATGGCCTTCAACTGATTTCTACAAACACACAGCTGGGATTTCTGCTGTCTTCTTCAGGCCACTTCCTGCAGAGACCTCTCCATTAAATTTGTCTCGTTCTACTAAGAACGCTTCTGGTGATCCAAAGTCAGCACTGGGATTGTCCAACTGCATGGAATTACTGTCTGCTAGAGCTGCACACTGAGGGCTTCTGTGTGAAGCATCATGTGAGCCCTGCTAATGTCACCCTGTTGGTATAAACTGAGCTAAGTGGACCTTAAGGGACAAGATTGTGCACTGATTTTGTAATAGAAATGAGGTACTAAGAAGGAGGCGGGAGGATTTCAATGTTTCTGCCCCCAGCTGAAGCAACACTAAATCTCGGTCCTTATCTGAAAAACGAGGTGAATTAACCCGTTTGGCATTCATATGCCAAAAAGGTTAGTAATACACTCAGAACTGTCAAAAGAGTAACAATTCCAATCATTACTTTCTAAAAAGAATTCATTTGAAGAAGTCAGGAAGACAGATGAAACATGCAAATATCCTACCCTGAGAATCATTCTGTTGATCTGCACAGGTTTCTTATTATATTCCCATCTAATGCATTGGTCATGTGTGCTTGTGATGACACAAATACTTGCAAAGCTTACCAGATAAATCACGTTCTCTTCAAACAGCAAAGCATTTCTTGATGGTTGCACTTGCTAATTCCATTTAGACTCAGTGTTCTTAAAGGTCTTTTCCAACCAAAGTTCCAACCACCATTCTCTAAGTCGCACATCCTGATTGTCCTGGTTTAGGGCTAAATTTGGCAGAAAACCTCACAAAGGGCCACTGCACCCTCCCCCCCACCAAAAGCCCACCCACACAGCCGCTCCCTTCAACTGGTTTGGGGAGAGAAGTGGGAAAAAGCTGTTGATTTAACAGGCAAAGCACTTCCCAGCACAAAAAAAATGAACAATACCAGATGACAAAACTCATTTGCCGCACTGAAGAGACGACAAATCAGAAAGTCTCTCCTGTGGGTGCTCACTCTGTTATCAACCCCTCCAGCAATGGGGAAGGCTGCTGCCCAGGGTAGGCCCCAGTAGGCCACAAAGTGCAAGTTCCCAGTGCTTCCCAGGTCCCAGTCCGGAGCAGATTCGAAACGTTCCAAGAAAAGGGAAAGGAAAAAAAAAACCAGTCCAGGGAAAACTCTGCCTCAGCCAGCTAAACCAACTAAAAAGCAAATGCGTGCTCTGTTCTGCTCCGTCAGTGCCCAGACAACACAGTGCAGCGCAGAATGTGGAAGAGTGTTGCTTTTTAAGGAGTGCAGCCTCTGATAAGAAACTCCGTGCTTCTTCTTCTCCCCACCTTTGCTCTCAGAACCAGTCTTGAAGGCAGAGAATATCATATCCAGCATTAAGAGAACAGATGACTGGGGATACAAGCATCATAAAGTCACCCTAGGACACCGCTCCTTTGAGATATGTCACCAGACTATGCTAAGACCAAGTTTTGGAACTGCTCATTAAAATTCTACTCTCACAGTGAAGCTGAGGAGGAAACACAGCTCACTACAGTTACCTTGTGGCATGCCAGTGCTTCCTTTCAATCACAATGGTCTTCGTTTTTAAGTCCCTGACATCACAGGCATCATGAAACATCCTTTGTGCAGGAAGGAAGAAAATATTCTTCTCATTGATGCTGATGGGTTAGCTGACATGCAAAGCAGTTAATTCAAAGTGACAGAGCAATCAAGTCAATAGGAAAACTCACCACAGTTTTGTTTACTCCCCTAAATCCTTACTATCCCAAAATACAAGAACAGCTGTAAAAGCCTTGTGGCTACCTAATTTTTTCCTAGACCTACATGGTGGGGTAAGAGATAAACAATCCCAAACTATGGTAATCCACAACAAAGCATTCTTGACCTCATATTCAGGTTCTGCATAGCGAGCTCTTCCTCCTGATCAAGTTATTCCATCGCAATACTTTGGGGAGTATCTCAGAGGGCTGGCTGTTGTTTGGTTTGAAAGCATCTTGATCATTCAGGAACCCAGTAGCAAGGACAAAGTTTAAAAGAAGATAGTGCTATGCATTGATTTTCATCTAGGACAGAGATATTTCTACAACACAGAAGGCTGACCTAATGCTTCACGACAACGTGGCTGAAGTGGCATCCTGGTCCCCATAGGTTTTTCTCTTTACTTTTAGCTGCTTTCTTACCAGATTAATGAGCTGAACTAGCTCAAAAAAGAATCAGATAAGTGCCAGAGCTTTCAAACAAACAAACAAACAAACAAAAAAAAAAAAAAAAAAAAAAAAAAAAAACCAAAACAGACGCAAAAGGGTGCATTTGAAAACAGATGTTTTTTGTACTTTTCATAGATACATGGCATTCTCTAGAATGATATTGCTCCAATGCTTCGGGTTTGGTTTTGTTTTTGTTTTTTTCCTCAATTCGAAATGTTACACATTCTTCTTTGGCCATTTTAGTAAACTGATTTTCTGATCCATGTGAAAGACAGTCCGAAGTTCCCCTCATTTGCCTCACGACCGTCCCCAGGACAGACATCGGGACCCTGAGGACCCTGACTGGAATGCTGGCATGCCGGTCAGAGAGGAATGCCAGAAATCCTGAGGCCCCTGAGCAGAATTCTGGCCTGCCAAGTGATTGTTGGCAGCTGTGTCTACAGTGACTGCTTCTAGCAGGGCCTGCCAAGGGGCGAGGCGACCTATGGGCCTGCACGTGCTTCGCGACACCAGCCCAGGAATTTTCCCACCTCTTGGCCAGATGAACTTGCTGGGGCAACTGTGGTAGCCGCCCCATGGAAAATCCTTCATCTGCTCCACTACCACCGTGAGGGACGCAGATTGAAGCCCCCCTCCCAAGGACTGAGGCTGAGACGCCCGTCATTCTGATCCAGGGCTGCTGGCTTGACTGAAGCAGGATGCCTGCTAAGTGTTGCCTGCAGATGTGTTCGCGGGACCTAAACTGGTTTCCTATAGAAACCAGTCCTGAAACAATAGCTCCCACTCACTGCTGATATTGATATTGACTTCTCCTGCTGAGAACATGGACTGTCTGTACCCGTCTTCAATACCATTTTTCCCCTCAGCAATTTCAATAGACTTGCTCTTTATTGTATCTGCTCCCCCTCAGCCATTTCTAGATCTGTTTCCCCCCTCAGCAATGGACTAGAATAGAACCTTGAGATAACCAGGACTTTGAGATCTCCCCTAGGAGAACTCCATCGGCTGGGCTGCGAGGACTTCATCTCTCTCCATTTGGTAGCTATACTCCCTCTCTCTTTCTCCCCCTCTTTTCTATTCTTTTCCTCTCCCTAATTCCTTGAAGGCATTTGCTGTGGTCATTCTAGAAAGGTGCATTTGTTTGGAGTGATACTGCAATCCCTTTTCCATCTTGTCTTTTGCCCTCCGAGATCAGTTAAGAAAACATCATCCCCCCTTGGTAGGAGCGGATCAGAACAATATGTTCTTTCCAGCTGAAATTGGTTCTAGTCAATAGAAGCACACTGGTAGGTAAAAGTAGACTATAAAAGATAACCTTCAGAATGTATTTCCCATGTCTTCCCATTCAAGCAAGTGAAGAAAGCAGACAGATCTTCAGATAACATGCTATGCGAATTGAAAGGAATCTTCTTGGAGGCAACTGTGAAACTCACGCAATGAAATACAGATGAGAGAGATGAAAGGGTCACATATGATGTCAAATCTATTCTTTTAATGTTTGAATGAAACAAGATTTCTTGAAGTACAATCCTACAAAATGAAGGTGAACTTGCAGAAGCAATTGAACTGGGTTTCCTTTAGAAACACAATGTTTTCTAATTAAACTGAGCATTCAGGAAGGCAACCTTGAAATCAAAAGGATTTAGAAAAATACAAATACCAAGACTGGCAGTTCATTATCTTTCACGGTCTCTTTAAGATAAGATTGATTTGAACTTCCACTTGTAGTAGGTCTGAAGACATTAGGAATGATGCAATATGAAAAAACCAAAACAAAACAACTTTCTCAAAAAGCTTTGAGAAACCAGAGAAATGATGATTTTTAGTGGTTAGGTAGTCCTTTAAAATTTGTCTTGGGGGAAAGAGATAAAAAACTGACTGAGATCAAATGACTGTGGAGTATATTCCAAAACAGTAATGAAGAAGGTAAGGGGCAAGAGCCTGTTAGAAAAATACTATGCTGGCTTCATCTGTTGAAAGCATTCCAGAATGGTTGAAATTATGAATCATATCTTCTGGGATTAAAAAAAAAAAAAAAAAAAAAAAAGAGGAAGAAAACAGAAGGAAAAAAATATTTTGAACATATTTTTCCATTCCAAGATGGTATAATGGCTTTATTTCATTTTGTTCCTATGACCGGTTAATAGCTTATGAAATGTTTAGCAATAGAGAGTGAGAGTCTTCACACTAGCCATACCATTTGGATGTGTCTCTTTTACTTTCTAGAGCAGCAGATATGGTTTAGCACTCCACAATTCAGTCCCCAAAAGTGAGTAAGTGTGGCAGATTTAACCTAACTGCCCAGTCCACCAAAATGCCTAATTATCTTGAAAAATGCTTTGCTCTATCTCATGATCTGGACATGTCTCTCTAGCTCCACTTTGAGCTTCTTGATCTTTCATCTACAGGATGAGATCCAATTTAGCTTAGCAAGGATGTAGCCTTTCCAAACCATATCTTTTACCTTCTATATTCTTACAAGTACATTTCTACCGCAGGGACCAGTTTGGAAGATCTTAGTTGTTTTATTCCTTAGATTATGTTGCTGCATTAATTAGCTCTTCTTTGAAGTTTTTTCCCTGCTCAAGTATAGGGTCAGTGCTGAAATGATTGTGATGCTAACTCCTTATGATCTATTCTGCAGGCTTACAGAGTATGCAGCAAAGTTTTCTCTTCTTCTGAGGACATTCTACTCTTTTGATGAGAAATGCTGAAGGTCTGACTTCAGTTGCAAAGGTATCTGATTGACAGATTGCAAAATTGTTAAGTCTAGTAACAGCAGGAAAAGCGTGCTCTTGCTCTCTATGTAAATGTCGTGTCAGCTGCTGTTGGGATAAAAAGCATGAGCATAAGCAAAGATATCTGCATGGATAGAAAAGAAACAAAGAAGATATTTGTTGTGATTTCTGCACTAAGGAGCAAGAAGAAGCATGAAGCGCTAATTTCAGTGGCTAAGACAGTATCGTCCTTGGGCCAGTTCTCTTCAACATCTTTTGAACCACTTGGACTCGGCACTTGAAGGAATATTAAGCAAGTTTGCCAGAGACGCTACATTGGGAGGAGCTGTCAACTAACTCCCTTGAGGCCAGTGAGACGCTGCCGAGAGATCTTGACAAATAAGAGAGATGGGCAATTATGGCTGGCCGGGAGTCTATGCACAAATCACGAAAGGGGCGGGACTGCTGGGGAAGGCGTCCCAAGCTGTTGTATTTTCCAGCATCAGTCTCATGACATGCTTATGACAGTGGGAAGATGCCAGCAGCTCACGTCCCCAGCAGCAGAAAAAGAACTTCATGTTACAACTTACTTGAAAAGCTTTTTGACCAATCCCACAAAGCAAAAGCATATTGACAGTTCTTTCCGATCCCTAGAAGCACACAGAACTTTGGTTCAAAGAACGCTTGCTTCTTTTGAATAAAAGACCTGCTTGTAAGCCTTAAGATAGAATGCACAGAGCTCCATTATTAAGCTTAGAACTTCCTAACATCTGGCTAGATATACTTTGCTGTAGCTTAGGGAGTTCTTCTGGTCAAGCTTTAATACACAGGCCATTGTTCTATTTGTCCTTACTTCTCTACTTCTTCTATCATTTTTCTGCTGACAAACCTTATGACTACTGCTTAGCTCCAAGCACAGTTCTGCTGTCTCTGAGGCCTGCCTTTTGCAGCTTTCCCAAAATCCTCTGTTTCCAAGGATTCCCACAGGCAATCCCCAACCTTAGGGAGTTGTGCGATGACAAGTGCTGGATTCAGCACCTGGGACAGGGCAATCCTGCTCTGTGTGTGTGTATAGACTAGGGAGCCAGAGGCTGAAAGGAAGCCAGGCTCCTGGCCAATGGCAAGCTAAATGGGTATCAGCAGTGCCCTGGCAGCCAGGAGGGCCAAGCCTGTCCTGGGGTGCATCAGGCACAGTATCACCAGCTGGGCAAGAGAGGGCATTGTCCTGCTCTGCTCTGCCCTGCTCTGCTGTGTTCTGGGGCGGCCTCACCTTGAGTGCTTGGGGGCAGTTTTGGGTACCACAATGAAAAAAGACATGAAGGTATCAGAAAGTTCTCCAATGAGGTTTACAAGGACAGAACTGGAGGAAATAGCATGCAGCTGAGTCAGGGGAGGCTCAGGTCCGGTATCAGGAAAAAGTTTTTTAACCAGAGGATGGCTGGGCACTGGAAGAGTCTCTCCAGGGTGTGGTCACAGCATCACACCTCTCTTGAGTTCAAGAACCTTTGGGACATTGCTCTCAGGCATCTGGTGTGATTCTTGAGGAAGGTCCCATGCAGGGCCAGAAGTTGGACTTGATGCTCCTGACGGGCCCCTTCCAATTCAACTGATTCTACCACTCTATGATTCTGTCCTGGCCACTCAAGGTATATTGCTTGATCTCACCAGATTTTGACCTGCTCTTGTTGGTCAGAATTTGTCCCTACTGCCTAATGATATTTATCACAAAAGACAAAGGGCCTTTTCTCAATTTTCTCAAGAAAGTTGAAGATGCACCCTAGAATCCTAAAAAAGTCTTTTCCTTGAAACAACACTGTCTCCTGCCCAGTATTCTTTCCAGATCTTAAGGAGAAAGAAGGCAAAATCAGGGGATGTATTACAATGAAGCACTGTCAAGTTTCCGGACCTTTAGCAGTATATTTGTACTTCCACTATTCTTTTCTATAAAATCATGGTTTTGTAGAGCATGTCATTTTCTAGCAAGACACATTTTTGCAACTGAGCCCATCAGTCTCTGTGAGAATATATTGTCAAAAGCACAAAACATATGAATGGGCAGTGGCAAGTGAGGGGAAAAAGCAGTATGGGAAGCAGCTCCGTGATACTACAGTAAGACAAGGAGGAGGAGGTGTTCCAGTTGACAGAGCAAAGAATCCCCTGCAGTCCCTGGAGATATCCTAGTGAAGCAGGTTGTCTCCCAGCAGTCCCTAGAGAACCATGGAGGAACACATACCTACAGTGCAGCTGCTGGAAAGCTCCATGCCACAACAGGTGAAAGTGCCTTGAAGGAAGCTGCAGCTTGTGGAGGGAGGGCCAGAAAACCATCCTTGACCTCTTCTTTAGCGGAAGAGTATGTGCAAATGTTTAACAGCTGCTAACTAGAATCTATCCTCTTTCCAGTTCTTGTCGTAGGTAAGTAGGACAATACAAGAATTAGAAGCCTAAACTGTTTTGCATGAGGCTCCCATTCTCTCTGCCACGCCCTTAAAATTTACTTTGAGATGAAATAAAACTCATGATCAAGTTCCTAAGGCTTGATGGTCAGGCTTCTCAGAAAACAGGCAGTGCAAAGAACTCTTGTCACTGTCATTTTTTTTCATAGAACTAAAAAAGTTAAAGTACTGTTTTCTAAGAACTTACGAAAATCAACTGGTAGAGGTGGTGAGAGTGAAGAGTATAATTAAGCTGGAAAGAGACTATCATGTAGCTACCTCATCTGCATAGAAGTTTTTTTACCAGGAACTCTGGACTTTTAAACAGATTTAGGACACAATAGTTATCTCTGGGAATGTTTTAGTATGTATAGAACATTCATCTTTAAATAGCTCGATCTGTTTTACCGTTATGACTTACGTTTTAAATTTTATTTGAGGAGAAATATTTGCCATTCAGATCATTTCAAGTTCTGAAGCATTTCAGTTGTTGACAGTTTTTGCTGTCTCCTGAGGGCAGGAAAATAGTCCTGGAACCAATACTGAAAGAAACTAGATGGAAAAATTAGTTTTCCTCATTCTTTTCTGTCTATTCTATGAGGCACAAGAGCAAAACCACTGCTATGAGTCTGAGTTGCCTTATCACTCATGGATGACAACCTTGTAGTGAGTAGTCTGTTATTTGCACACATTTCTGATGCTGGTGGTTACCTGTTGTGCAGAAAGATCTGTAAACTATTTTCACGGAAAGACATTCCTGAATTGCTTCACTTATCTCTGAAGCAGAGAACTAAGCTGGCACTCTACTTCGGAGATCTTCCTGTGCTCGCCCCCAAACCCGTTTCCTTCAAATGCAATTTACTTTCAACCAAAGCACTTCATTACTTCATCAGGTAATCTCTTGTTCTTAATGTTCGGGGTAGTGTTCTAAAAGGGTAAGAACATATTCTAGTAAGAAGGTAGAACCTCTTTCTTAAGTAGTAGACATCACTGGGCTTTGGTTCATGCACCAGAACAACAGCAAGGAATGTCGTTTGCAATCAATAGATGGGTTGGGGAAACCGGCCACAAGTTTAGGAATCTTTCTCCAATTAATTATGCTTTAAAATTTGTCTCTTAGCATTTCAAGTGTTTTTTTATTAAAACAATCAACTATTTATTACCTATACCACAACGAAGCACAATCAGCAGTGCTTGTGCGTCCTTCACCAATTCCAAGAAGAAGAATGGTCTGAGCCTCCAGTATAGCTCATTACCATAAGTAGGGAAAAAGTTCTTGGAAAAATTTCTTTTGCATCCTTCTAAACCTTATGCAGCACTTCCTGGCCAATCTTACATTTTCTTTTCTCCAGGAGATGGTAAGAACTCGAGTACCTTCATGACAACCGTCGCGGGTCGCTTGCTGTGCTGGCAGAGTTCCTTTTTGAGAAAATGCTTGGAAAAGCTTTTCGCTAAGGTCTAGGCGGCAAGAGACGCAGAAGACGGGCATAGGCAGCTGTCCGAAGGTAGGTGCCGGTCCCCGGCGGCTTTCGGCAGAAGCCGCGGTTCGGAGCGCACCGCGACCGGCAGAAAGCTCTGGGCGCGAAAAAGCCGCTTCTTCGCCTCCGGCAGCCGGAGAGCTCGGCCGATGCTGAGACGTCCAAGAACGAAGCCGCACAGCACTGGGATTAAGTGAGCAGCTCTCAAACTGAGGGAAAACGATAACTAACCACTTTCCAACAGTTTCAACTTGCATTACCATAAGTAGGGAAAAAGTTCTTGGACAGCTTTCTTTTGCATCCTTCTAAACCTTATGCAGCACTCCCTGGCCAATCTCACTTTTTCTTTTCTCCAGGAGATGGTAAGAACTCGAGTACCTTCATGACAACCGTCGTGGGACGCTTGCTGTGCTGGCAGAGTTCCTTTTTGAGAAAATGCTTGGAAAAGCTTTTCGCTAAGGTCTAGGCGGCAAGAGACGCAGAAGACGGGCATACGCAGCTGTCCGAAGGTAGGTGCCGGTCCGCGGCGGCTTTCGGCAGAAGCCGCGGTTCGGAGCGCACCGCGACCGGCAGAAAGCTCTGGGCGCGAAAAAGCCGCTTCTTCGCCTCCGGCAGCCGGAGAGCTCGGCCGATGCTGAGACGTCAAGAACGAAGCCGCACAGCACTGGGATTAAGTGAGCAGCTCTCAAACTGAGGGAAAACGATAACTAACCACTTTCCAACAGTTTCAACTTGCATTACCATAAGTAGGGAAAAAGTTCTTGGACAGCTTTCTTTTGCATCCTTCTAAACCTTATGCAGCACTTCCTGGCCAATCTCACTTTTTCTTTTCTCCAGGAGATGGTAAGAACTCGAGTACCTTCATGACAACCGTCGCGGGTCGCTTGCTGTGCTGGCAGAGTTCCTTTTTGAGATAATGCTTGGAAAAGCTTTTCGCTAAGGTCTAGGCGGCAAGAGACGCAGAAGACGGGCATACGCAGCTGTCCGAAGGTAGGTGCCGGTCCCCGGCGGCTTTCGGCAGAAGCCGCGGTTCGGAGCGCACCGCGACCGGCAGAAAGCTCTGGGCGCGAAAAAGCCGCTTCTTCGCCTCCGGCAGCCGGAGAGCTCGGCCGATGCTGAGATGTCAAGAACGAAGCCGCACAGCACTGGGATTAAGTGAGCAGCTCTCAAACTGAGGGAAAACGATAACTAACCACTTTCCGACAGTTTCAACTTACATTACCATATGTAGGAAAATTTTCTCAAACAACTTTCTTTTCTATCGTTCTTAGCCATTTGCATCACTTTCTGGTCAATCTTACATTTTCTTTTCTCCAGGAGATGGTAAGAACTCGAGTACCTTCATGAAAACCGTCGCGGGTCGCTTGCTGTGCTGGCACAGTTCCTTTTTGAGATAATGCCTGGAAAAGCTTTTCGCTAAGGTCTAGGCGGCAAGAGACGCAGAAGACGTGCATACGCAGCTGTCCGAAGGTAGGTGCCGGCCCCCGGCGGCTTTCGGCAGAAGCCGCGGTTCGGAGCGCACCGCGACCGGCAGAAAGCTCTGGGCGCAAAAAAGCCGCTTCTTCGCCTCCGGCAGCCGGAGAGCTCGGCCGATGCTGAGACGTCAAGAACGAAGCCGCACAGCACTGGGATTAAGTGAGCAGCTCTGAAACTGAGGGAAAACGATAACTAACCACTTTCCAACAGTTTCAACTTACATTACCATATGTAGGAAAATTTTCTCAAACAACTTTCTTTTCTATCGTTCTTAGCCATTTGCAGCACTTTCTGGTCAATCTTACATTTTCTTTTCTCCAGGAGATGGTAAGAACTCGAGTACCTTCATGAAAACCGTCGCGGGTCGCTTGCTGTGCTGGCACAGTTCCTTTTTGAGATAATGCCTGGAAAAGCTTTTCGCTAAGGTCTAGGCGGCAAGAGACGCAGAAGACGGGCATAGGCAGCTGTCCGAAGGTAGGTGCCGGTCCCCGGCGGCTTTCGGCAGAAGCCGCGGTTCGGAGCGCACCGCGACCGGCAGAAAGCTCTGGGCGCGAAAAAGCCGCTTCTTCGCCTCCGGCAGCCGGAGAGCTCGGCCGATGCTGAGACGTCAAGAACGAAGCCGCACAGCACTGGGATTAAGTGAGCAGCTCTCAAACTGAGGGAAAACGATAACTAACCACTTTCCAACAGTTTCAACTTGCATTACCATAAGTAGGGAAAAAGTTCTTGGACAGCTTTCTTTTGCATCCTTCTAAACCTTATGCAGCACTTCCTGGCCAATCTCACTTTTTCTTTTCTCCAGGAGATGGTAAGAACTCGAGTACCTTCATGAAAACCGTCGCGGGTCGCTTGCTGTGCTGGCACAGTTCCTTTTTGAGATAATGCCTGGAAAAGCTTTTCGCTAAGGTCTAGGCGGCAGGAGACGCAGAAAACGGGCATAGGCAGCTGTCCGAAGGTAGGTGCCGGTCCCCGGCGGCTTTCGGCAGAAGCCGCGGTTCGGAGCGCACCGCGACCGGCAGAAAGCTCTGGGCGCGAAAAAGCCGCTTCTTCGCCTCCGGCAGCCGGAGAGCTCGGCCGATGCTGAGACGTCAAGAACGAAGCCGCACAGCACTGGGATTAAGTGAGCAGCTCTCAAACTGAGGGAAAACGATAACTAACCACTTTCCAACAGTTTCAACTTGCATTACCATAAGTAGGGAAAAAGTTCTTGGACAGCTTTCTTTTGCATCCTTCTAAACCTTATGCAGCACTTCCTGGCCAATCTCACTTTTTCTTTTCTCCAGGAGATGGTAAGAACTCGAGTACCTTCATGAAAACCGTCGCGGGTCGCTTGCTGTGCTGGCAGAGTTCCTTTTTGAGATAATGCCTGGAAAAGCTTTTCGCTAAGGTCTAGGCGGCAGGAGACGCAGAAAACGGGCATAGGCAGCTGTCCGAAGGTAGGTGCCGGTCCCCGGCGGCTTTCGGCAGAAGCCGCGGTTCGGAGCGCACCGCGACCGGCAGAAAGCTCTGGGCGCGAAAAAGCCGCTTCTTCGCCTCCGGCAGCCGGAGAGCTCGGCCGATGCTGAGACGTCAAGAACGAAGCCGCACAGCACTGGGATTAAGTGAGCAGCTCTCAAACTGAGGGAAAACGATAACTAACCACTTTCCAACAGTTTCAACTTGCATTACCATAAGTAGGGAAAAAGTTCTTGGACAGCTTTCTTTTGCATCCTGCTAAACCTTATGCAGCACTTCCTGGTCAATCTTACATTTTCTTTTCTCCAGGAGATGGTAAGAACTCGAGTACCCTCATGACAACCGTCGTGGGACGCTTGCTGTGCTGGCAGAGTTCCTTTTTGAGATAATGCCTGGAAAAGCTTTTCGCTAAGGTCTAGGCGGCAAGAGACGCAGAAGAAGGGCATACGCAGCTGTCCGAAGGTAGGTGCCGGTAGCCGGATTCTTTTAACAGAAGCCCGCTCTTCGACGGGCTCTCTTACCTTCATAATGGGTTTTGCTGGAGGAAGCCGCTTTTTCGTTTCCGGGAATACCTAGAGAGGAACACTAGCTAAAGACGTGATTGGCACCATTATGTCGAGTTTTGCTCGTTCCAGCAGGAATAACTGTGTTCTTCCTTACGCTAGATGGCGCTGCTTATCAAGGTTTGGCTGCTTTTAATCATTTGGGGTGCTGGATGTTCAAACGACTTATCGTAACTTCTTCTATTTTAAGTCAGGTGCTCACTGACGTAGATCCTATTAGATATAGCACACTGCAAATAGGAGGTGAAATAGATTTATTGTTACTAGCACATGGGTACGAGTGTTAGGAATTTTATAAGGAATATGTTGCATGAATCTTTTGGACCATTCTGCAGCCATTCATACGAAACTCACACAAGTACAAGACAATATGAAGAAATTGACTGGGAACGAGTGGGGTTTGCATCAATGGTTTGAGGGATGGGAAAGAACTGGGTGGTTGAAAGATCTCGTAAATGGAGCTTTGTTTTTACCAGTAGTCATGATTTCATTGCTTTGTGTTATTCCATGCATCGTGAAACTGGTGTGCCTCTTGCTAAAAATGACATTGGAAAAGATCTGGCTGGTGCAAGAAGAAGGGGCAATTGTGACAATGTATCTGAACCGCTTAGACTACGGGCTGCACCAGCCATCCAGCGTTTAACGGTTCTTCTCAGAATTTTCTCAGGGCCCTCTGGAATTCATCAAGACATAAGCCTTGCTAAAACAAGAGAGGAAAAGCTGAGAAACTAAATTCCAAGACCACAAGAACTCCAAAACGGGGGGGGGGGGGGGGGGGCAAAGTACCTGGACTGTAAGGAAACACATCTTCTGAGAGGTGCACGCAGAATGCGTGGACAAGACAAAGGCACCAATAAGAAAAGCGTGACTAGCGTGTGCAGAGAGTCAGAATGAGTAAGTGCATCATGTAAACCATACACGGCTTCTGCTTAATCCTCTTGGTCCATTGTGCAGGAGTCCTGAATTTCCCATAAGTGATACTTACTAAAAGGGTTCTGATTTTAATGCTAGAGTTACTGTCTATACGATGATTCATGGGAATAGTTCTTTCAAGTCCTTCCCTTGCTGACATCAGTCAGTTTCATCTTTTCCTGAATGTACTGCTGGCTATACATAAGTGATGAATAGAAGGGAATGAGTTTTAGGGATATGTTGCAAGGAAATAGATTGGTAGCTCTGCTTCCATTTCCATTGTCTAAGAAGAATTCCGAATATTTTTGGCCCTTTCATAGACCTCTGACTCGATTAGCATCAGCAGGGAGGGACATTTAATTGGTTTTTCTCCTTTTTAGAGAGAAGCTAACGAAAAAGTTTCACCAGTATCAGAGCAGGCTGCGTAACAAGAAGAGCGTCATGAAAAGGCGCCAATCCTATCCTCTTAGTATTGCTAGTTGTGATTGGACTTCAATGAAATGTGTCAACTCTCTGTTCCTGGGTATCACATCAGTAACAGGTACTTCACCTGCTGTACTTCTCTCCTAAAGCTAAGAACAGAATCCCAAATAATCTTGATTCCAAGGTCTCAATTCACCCTGTGATGCTGACAGGTGAAATAGGAGTGGAAGGTGCACCAGTAAATGAACTTGAATGGCCTATCTAAATCAGCGGCCACTGATTTCCTGAAGGCCTTAACAGGTCAGTTGCCCCTATTTTTCTTGGGGTTCTTTTATTCTTTGGTCATGTTTTTCTTGGGATTCTTTGAATCCTTCCCCACCAGTTCAGCCTCTGCTCTCAAATCCTTTGCTGTCATTTAAAGTATCTCAAGAGCCTGGAAACTGTTGTCTTTATTTATCAACCCATTATTCCCTTCCAAAGGTTGTTTGCCTCAAGTCTCATTCTTGCTGATTTTCTGCTAGTTCATTGTCAGATGGCAGCAGGTGTTCTGTAAGAGCAAGTACACAATCCTATCGCTTGCTTTTCTTTTGATTTGGCCTGTCTAGAAAATGGAATGACTGAACATCTCCAACAGCATTTTCTCTCCCCATTGTGTTTCACCGCAAGGGCAGATGCCAATCCATCTACCTAAACTCTTGGTGGTGAAGAAACTAGTGGTATGCTGTTGCATATAGGTAGAACTTTCCGAAAGGAAGGCCTTGTAAAACCATGGCTGAGGCCCGTTACTTTGGCTAAGTAGAAAATGACTAGGGGAAAGTGAGACAGCTGAATTAGAGGTAGATCAAGAAGTTCTAGAAGCATTGCGTGTTCACAGCGTGGGGTATGACGGTTGGTTGAATTATGTTTCTTGCGGCTTAAAGCTATGCAAGTGATAAAGGCCTGACTGCTTCAAAAGCCTGGCTTTTGCAAGAAAGCGGCTCTCCTTTGCACCTGCCTGGGGACTCTGCGTCACTACGGACCCTCACGCCCAGTTTGCCAAGGAGATGATGAGTAGGAATGTTGCAGAGCTGCTGTGTGCATATGAAAGGAATGGCAGAGAGTGAAGCCATGGACAATTTCTGGGCTTTAGTACAATGCTGCTGCATTGGTGCCAGTTTAGTCGGTTTTCCATCAGTGGCATTTCTGTCTAGAAGTACACTGCCCAGAGTCTTTCTAGCATTTGATGCCATTTCCTTACTGCCATTAATACCTTCCTTCAGTTTAAAGGATGAGAGAATCTTTACAGGATTTTGAAGATCCCTGTTAGGAAACACTATGCCAGAGGAGTCATCACTCCCTTTTCTTTTGCCTCCTTTGTAATTTTTATAGACTCATTTCACATTTCTGCTAATGGCAATAAGAATACTGAGACTACTTAGCAGGGTTGACGCTCTCAGCTGCTTTCCTCTTTCCTACTGCTTCATACCGGATGTGACTTGATGGCCTCGTTTTGCAATCAGCATTTTGCTGTGGTTTGCTAAAACCTGGCATGCACTGCCAACTCACAACTTGTGTGTTGGCATTTCAGGGGCTTTGATGGGTTCCTTTCTGAGATTGCCATGCACTGGACTTTCACAGTCACAAAGACTTCATCCACCATCGGTCAAATTTCAGTATTTAATACTCTTTCCTGGAATGTAGGCAACCTAGCAGCAAGTACTAAATTCGCTGCAAGCCCTGTCTTCCCAAAGGACCATTCAAAAAGTTTGCTTTTCCCCTCTGACCAATCTGACAGTATTTTGATGAAGAATTTGGTACCTTAATAGAACCTCTTAGAAGGGATCTCATGGCAGACAACATCTCAGGCTTTCTTGAAATACTGGCTCCTTTGGATCTCAATTCCATTCAGAGTGCATTTAAGATTTTTTTTTCACTGAAGCCATTCAACAATGCCTCTTCTCTTTAAAATGTGCTGCAGGTGAGAAAGATGGATCCCCGTGAAAGGTTCTATTGATATCAAAATTTGTGCCCAATGGACTGTGCTGATGGAAATCAAATACTAGTCTAGTATTTTGAATCCAAATAATTCCTCCCAATCAGGCCCGACAGGATTGTTTGGCTTTGAATCTGAGCACGTGGACAGTAGTGGATGGTCCACAGGTTGAAAAGAGTGTAGATTCTTCTCCTTCTTTTCATTGATGGCTCAGAGACTGAAAAGGCAGCTCCAAAATGGTAAATACATCCCTACAGATTCAAAAATTGTTCTTCTTAATTTGCATCTCCACCATAACAACAGATGCTTAGAACTAAATTACCAATGGGAATTTTATAGCTTCTCAGAAATGAAACAGGACCTGGCTTATGGGCCTTAGCAGTAGCTACAAGTTTTTCAGCACAAGGCATCTCAAAAGTATTTTAACTTTACCGTACTTTTCTGTCTTATGCTTTCATCTCAAGGATGCAGGAAAAAAAAAAAAACACAACAAAAAAAACCAAAAAAAAAAAAAAAAAACAAAACAAGAAACCCCACCAAATTGATAATAAGCAAAATCAGTGACATATATAGAAACAGATCCCATGGTTTTTAACTTCCAAACTTGTCTTCTCAGCACACTCTCTACAATGGAATTGTTTCCCTATCTGCCTTGAAACATTTTGCAGCAAAAACACTCTAAGGTCCTGCTGGGTGTTTTGTTCAAAAATGACTTCTTCTGGTTTTCTGTCCATAAGCGGAGTAACGTGACTGTGCTGGCAGCTGACCAAAGGAGGTAGGAAGAGTAATCATCATCCACAACACTGGGGCTAAAGAAATTTCCACAGAAAATTACCTGCCCTATTACTTGTTCACGTGTTGGGTTGAACGTTCAGAATCTGTTTCCATTTTCCCCATTCATAGAATGTTCTATTTCACAGAATTCCAGCCCCTCAAACATCAGTCCTGCCAGAACTGCCCGCCATAGGGGGCTGGCATAGGGGATCTGCTAATGTCCACTGACTCTTACCAGTATAGTGCTTGTCACTGTTGCAGATCAAGAACTTCTGAATAGTTTGGATTCATGCTCTTTGAGGGGTTGAAAACAAGAAAAGAATGACTAGACATTTCCATGATCAAATCCCCTGATGGAATAAAAATAGGAGCATAATAAATGTATTCATTGTTCTAAGAAGGGAGATGAAGGCTCCAAAAGATTACTTGCATACTTCCTGTTCTAAATCCCTTGTTATCTGGCAAATTGCAGAAGATTCCAGGCTTTTGCCAAAATGCAAACCAGGTTAAAATGTGAAGCCTTACAGTTTACTGGATATAAAACTTCATCATCCATTTTTAAATCTTTGAGATTGTTATGTACTTCCTATTACTACCCTGAGGTTTAGAGCTGTAATTCAGAGAGAAAAGAATGCTATCTTGAATTCATTCTAGTAAATCGGCACTCTCATCTTGTCGGCACTCTCTCCTCTTGGTTTTCACTTCTGAAACTCTGTACGGAAGAGTGCATTAATGCATAGAGCTCTGCATCAATTCTTTACAACAGTTTCCTCTGTAATTCTTCTTTCAAGGCAAACCTATAAAAAGCCACACTTTCTTACCCCACCACTTCTAAAATTCTATTGAGAAGCAAAAAAAAAAAAAAACCCATCAAACCACTAAATCACTGCTCCAATAAAAAAAGCAGTCCATTAACTGCTTTCTTAGCAGGTTCTTTACCTTGTATTAATATGGCAACCTTTTCTTGCTCTTCTAGATTAGAACCAAATTCTTCCAGCATATAAGGAAACATAGGTTTACTGTATCTGATTCTTAGATACAGAAGTCCAGCAAGGAGTTCAGACCTCAAAAGAAGTGTCTGTACAATGAGATTCAGCACAACGTTGAGACATATTAGCTATTTTTCAAGAAAAGCGGCCAAACTGAAACTTTTTAGACTTCTCTACAATCATGCGTGCCTGCTTCCAGAACCTGACCTTCGTTGCTGGAAACTAGCTGCAATGTTACTGTAAACAATGCTGTGAATGTCATCATCATCGTCATTCTTCTCTTCCATTGAAAACCTCAAGTGGAGTCGCGTCACTTCTCTTCAAAATTCTGTATTTCCTTGCAAACTGGTCAAATAAGGATAAATAAAGCGTTCTGTTCATTCGGTTTAAACCTAATGTTCAAAATGAAAAAAAAAAAATCCATTCAGATATGGTCTGCAATAATACAGTAGAAGAGAAGATGAACCAGACTGGCCTACAACAGAAAGAAGTGAAGCAGAATTTGGGAATTTGGAAGACCTTATGATGAATAATTCAAATAAATAAATAAAAAAAATATTGCCTACCCAAATTCAATCAGTGATGCACAGACAGAGAAGAAGTACTAATTACAACTCATATTTCTTTCATTCTCAGACAAGAAGTTCAATGATCCTCTTGAATGCACGGAAGATTCTTGGAAAAGACAGCAGCCTTCTTCTTCACCACATACTCCTCAGAACTCCAGGAGACAAATCATTTGAGCTGTGAGGATCTTTCTCTCTGTAAAACTCCCAGAGCATAGCCAATATTCTATTCCTTTAGGGATCCTGGCCTCCCTGGGGGAGTGCTGGATAGTCTACATCCCGGTACATCAGCCAGACACTCCACCTTATTTCCCATGGCTACTGCAGCAAGGACATCATCTACACTGGCTTTCTAGCCAAAATAGATGCAAGGCACAACAAAGAACATAGCCAACACCTTGAGCACAGCTTATGGGTTTTGAATGAAAAATCTCAGGATGGCAATACTGGATCTTCTGATCCAAACCATCAGGAAACATTTCTTTAGAGGTGTTGGGAAAGATGAAAGTTTGACGAGAAAGTCTCACAGATATGTATGCTTGGCAGAAAGATTTTTCAATGTGGAGTCTGAAGAAGGAATAGAGTTGGAAGCAAGTTTTGATCGAGAAGAAAAGAATTGCTGAGCCAGTCTTACTGGATAACCGAGGATACCTTAGTTAGAAGAGGGTTTTATGACTTACAGCAAAGGATAAACCCACCCCAAACAAGAAGATGTTTTTACCAAGCAGGAAGCTAGCACAGGCAAACAAGTCAGCAAATGCTGCAAGCAGAAAAAGCTCTCCAAATTTTCCACTGTCAAGAAAACTGAAAAACAACTTTCCGCTTCAACTGTAATATACTGACTTTTAGTGAGTGGAGAATAGCAACATATGGTAATTAGAGTCGTTAGGATAGGCTATAGATAATAGTTAAGGGATAGATTGGTTCTACTGTATGAAGATGCTCAGCAAAGTGCCAAAACCAAAGGGTCTCCAGGCCTGCCTGCAGCTAGAGCTGACAGCTGTAGGCACAGGCTCTGTTGCCCACTACCCTGGACTGCTGCAACGTCTTGGATGGAATAAAACTGCATTTTGGAGAGCCGCCTGGACTCCCACATCCCTCATTTAGGCTCTTCCATGGAGGTGAAAAAAGCCTCTGGGTATTGTACAAAAAACCAGCTATGTAATCTAGAGTTGCATGACCCAATATTTCTATTGAACTGGAACAATTTTTATCAATATTATGGATCCACTTCTTTTCAGTGCGTTTGGTCAAAAACATAAAGCATCGTTTAAAAGACATTCTTGGATGCGTACTAAGTACTACGAATTAGTTAAGGTGTTGGTTTGGCATGGCTTGGTTTTTGGTGGGGAGGGAAGAAGCCAGCCACAGAAGTGATTTTTTGTGCAAAGCTCCTAGAAGCTTCCTCCATGCCTGGCAAAGTGAATCCCTGCTTGGCACTAAGAACAGACATGCTGCTGAGCCAATTACAGAAGCTGGTAGCGCCTTGGTGATATATTTAAGAAGGAAATCAAAACTGCAGCCAGTTAACCTTGAAGTTGGGAAATTTTTAGGTTGGCACCTCTTCTGCTTTGAAAGCCAAACCAGTGAGACACTCTGTTGCAGTGTGTGTTTATTATTGTACTGCAGTTCTAGTAGTCCGTTTTCTAAGGCTTCCTATTTTGTGCTGTTATAGCATATGTTATTATGAATGGATTGTTCCTTTCCCCCCAGTATTGTTGGCTTTTGCCCTAGCTGTCCCTCTCCCCAAAGACCTGCCCTTTTGTTCCCTGTTCCTTCTCCCATTGAACATCAACCCCTCCCCAAGCCTGCCCCTTTCTCTAGAAACTTCCCTCTCAATTTTGTACCCTTCAAAACCCCAGTGGTTTCTTCAAGTTATTCTCCTCCCCTGTAGTCCCCCTACTGGTTTCAACATTGTATTCCCCTCCTTGTCTACCACCCCCAGTTTCTCCCAGTTGGTTAAAGATTGCATCCTCCCCTGGGACCTTCCCCCCATTTAGAAGTTGATGGATGCCTTGGAATCAGTGTCTTTCTGTCCTTGACCCTCCAGGGAGTAAACTGAAAAATATGCAGAAGACCTCTCCCTGTTCCTTGTCCCTGCTCTCAGCGCAGTTCTATCCCCAAGGCAGTCCACCTGTGCCGTAGAGCAGCTGTGCCCTACAGCTGCAGCCCGGATTCGACAGCTTTCTTGGGGCGGCCCACTCTCGCTGTCGGTGTCGGGAGCTAGTTGGGCTGAAGAAATCCAGCACCGCAGCAAGACTCCAAGTCAGAAATCCAGTTTATTAGGAAAAGGGGGAAAAACCCAAATCCATGCAAGAGTACAAAAGAAAAACCACTGACAGAGTCAGAATACAAGCTGACGTCCTGCTAGTTAGGGTGGTGAAAGCAGTTTGGATGAAATGGTCTTGTTGAAGTGGTGATTCTGTAGAAACCATCTGGTAGCTCTCGTCCTCTGGAAAACCAGTGGCTAAGGGTGGCCGTTCCTCTGGCAATGCAGTAGAAATGGTGCTTCTTGCCTTCCAAAACCCAGATGATATCCAGGTGGGGATGCTTAGCTCCTACCCCCTGGGCAGAGCATCTCCCAATGGGCTGATATCATTCTGAGTCATGATGTGGGTCCTTGATTACCCGTGAAACAGAAATGGCTCCTGGAGGGAGTTATCTCTGAGTCATGTGGCAAGACATTGATGGGCCCATTAACAGGAGAGAAGGAAAAAACGATGCCACCCCTGGTTTCCTCAGTTCTTGAGGGTGGGAATAGGATGCATTTTGATATTGTAAGCTAGGACAATACAGGATGCAGGTTTTTGCATTTGCAGGAAGTTTGTATGGATTTGAAAAGTATCCTCATAGCAGAAGCACAAAAGTATTCTCATACCCCTTTTAATCATCTTCCAATGAAGCAATTCTCCCAATAACCTAAGGCATGAATGACTTGCGAGTGAGTTGAAGGAACACGCCAAAGATAAGTAGTGTTCAACTGCAGAGAATTGTTTAGGGACATCATACCCTAATATTTTAAATCAGAAAGCATGGATGGACGGGTCTTTTTTCCTTGGTTGACTACAGAACCAGCGGTCCTTTGCAGGAGGGTCTTTGGATTTAGGATGAGACTGGCAACTAAGAGCATGGCTACACAGAAGGTGCTACTTTTAGACCAGAACATTCAACTACTAAAGGCAGATAGGAGAATAGCTGATTAGTGACAGCTCCGACAGGAGGAGTCTGCGGCTTACCCCATGGGAACAATAGTAGCACATTTCAATTTTAGAAAACCATTCTTTTCAGAGGACCAAGCATCAGTGAAAAGAAAAGGTCGAGTAAAGACATCCTAGTGCTCTTCTGATCAGAAGCATCTTCCTCCATATGAGAGTATTTAGGAAAGGACAGTGCGTTCATAAGGAAAGGTGTGCCAGTTACAAAACCTGCAGAACAAGGCAAGACAAACTTATATATTTTATTTGCTATTTTTATTTCACCTGCTAAAAAATGATTTTTTTTAAGACTGAATTTTATGAATTCTGCAACGCTGTCTTTTTGAACGTCTTCCTACTCGTATTAAACACCGAGGTGACAAAGAGAGCAGCAGTGGAAGGAAAGCTGGTCCATCTCCCCCTCCTTGTGGCTTTAGGCCAGTGAGCGATTAGAAGTTGGTCACTTCATTTGAGATAAATAGCTTTACCAAGAGAGAATATTATCCAGCCTTGATCTTTCCTTTGGAGCTGATCCACTTTGTAGTCATGAATTCTTGACTCAGCTGGGGAGAAACAATGGCATTACGGCCATGGATGTTAGAGTGCGCTGATGGGAAATGAAGTTCTCATCTTCCGGTCCTTGCTTCAGTAAATATTCCAAATTCATCAGAAAGAAAATTCGAAGACCAGGAATCCCCACTCAAATGACCTACTTCAAATAGTCTGCACGCATAAGAGACATCAAGCAGGTGCTCTCATCTGTTAGGGGAATACCCAGCCAGTATATTATTGTCTACTTAGGAGGCAATAATTTTGGAAATCATTGAATTTTTTGTATTGCAAGTGAATGGTCAACACATTTTATTACTGGATTAGGTAAAATCATGTCTTCTGCATCCTTTCAGAGAGGAAGCTTACCTGGATCTAAAGCTGCTCAGCTCCATGATGGGATGCTTTGTCTTCAAAGGGAACTCTAGTCTTCGTCCTTTTGGATTGCTTCCATAGCTTTTCACTCACTCTTCAGGTAACTGTTAAAATGTCCTCTTATCCCATGCAAATTTTTATGGGCATAGTCACTGAATTGGGAAGTATTCCATAAAGTCCACAGGCCTTGTTGAGATGGATGCACAGGTCTCAAGGGTGTTAGCAGATGTTATTCTGAGGCCACTCCTGATCATGTTGGATGGACCATGGTGACTGAGGAAAGTGCCCAAAGACTGGATGAAAGCAAATGTCACCCATCTTCAAAAAAGGCAACCAGGAGGACTCAGAAAAGTACAAGCCAGCCAGCCTCATTTGGATCCCCAGGAAGTTGATGGAGTAGCTATTCCTGGAAAGCATTGCCAGGCACACCAAGGAGGACAGAACAAATGTAGTCAGCATGGATTTACCAGGGGAAATTGGTGCTTGACGACTTTTTAAACTCCTCCGGTGAATGAACTTGCCTGGTAGATGAAGAGAATATCATCTGCCTGGGCTTCAGGGAAGTTTTGGACGTTTATCTACATGGCAGCACACATACCTACGGGAAGGAATAGTGCAAAGAGCAGGGAACCAGTGTCTTTTCAATGATGCTCAGTGAAAAGACAAGAGGCAGTGGGCACACACTGAAATACAGAAGATTGCCTCTGAGCATCACAAAATTATTTTTTACCGTGACGGTGACTGAACCATGGCACAGAGTGTCCAGAAAGATGGTGGAGTCTGGATCATTGAAGACATTAAAAGTAGGCCCAGATATAATCCTGGGCAACAGGCTCTAGGTATCCTGGTTGAAGCAGGGGGATGGGACTTGGGGAGCCCCACAGAGCCCTTCCACCCTCATTCATTCTGTGCTAGTGAATTCTCTTAGAGATGCATTTCAAGGACTGGCATGACAAAGCTCTGTGCAGAGTGAGATCCAAATGGACATGGGATTTAAGTTCCTTAAGTAGTGTTCAAGAAGAATGTAAAACTCCAGGAAACCTGTCTCTTCCATAACTGAATCCCTTTCATGGGAAAATTCCCCAGCTCTAGAAAGATCCTCTGAGACGCATGCTTAAGACTGACACTGGCAGAGCAAATTTCTCCCTATGCGTGTCTAAGACCAGTTAGGATCTTTACCAAAAGTGTTGTCAACGTAGTCACAGAAGGCATATTGTTAAGAAGTGACAACTTACATCAGAATGGCAAATATTGGTCCACCAATGAATTACTGTATGGGAATTATCGACTTGTATTCCAAATAAATAAAAAGGAGTTGGTCTTTATTGAACTCTTTCATTGCAATATTCATAAGGGAAGAAAAAGACCTATGTCCTTAACTTTCTTAATTCTAACAAAGATTTAAAACATTCCTTGTAAAAAGCGTATCTGAATTATCGGTCTATGAAACAATTTGAGTTGGGAAAAAAGTCCTAAAATTGTGTAGACAGTTGCAGAGAAAGCAAGAAAATAGGAAAGAAACAAAAACAGAGAAAAAGAGTCATCTTGAGTCTGCTAGCTAGTTCTAGAAGTAGTCTGCTAGAAAAAGGAAACCCCAGTGGAATTTCAAATGTGTTCATGCACTTGATTCAGTAACTGGTCAATGTAAAAACCAGTCCTTTCGTACAACTTCCCCCAGCAACAAAAACTTCAACAGATTGACGCCACCATCATGCCTGTCCCAGATGTATTTAAAAGAGAAATGATGATTTTCTTGAAAATCTATTTGCGTACAAGTTGCAAGACATTGGAGGGATTCTCCACATTCTCCTTCCTCCACGCGGCTTGAAAGTATATTTGATAAAATATGCAACAAAGCATGTGATTTCCAAGGTAGAGTAAAATGGATGACTTGGGAATTGATCTCTTTTGGATATGAAACTTCATATCCACTCTCTGGGAAGTTTCTAAAAGAAATGATGGAGCTGAGGCATGAATCTGCCTCTCCGAGTGCTAAGCAAACATAGACACTCCCCTTCACATGGCCCCACCTTCCGCACACACCTAGGCATGCACAGAGATCAGCATAGCAGATCATGAACACCTTGGAAAAGACTGAAATGCTAAATAGCTCTCTTTGTGGACAAAATAGCCGGTACACTATTTCAAATATCTGGTACAAAAACTCTGTTGAATATCTACCTCATATTTAAAACACAGCTTTTCATTGAATTCTGTTTGCAGAATATTTTCCTTCCATTTGTTCCTTTAAAATTCCTTTGTTCTATGTCTAGAAATATTTTCTTCTAAAAATAGAAAAAATTAGATGATGTCTTTTCAGAAGAAAACATTGGTTTAGACAATTTTTAACCATCATGGTATGGAAGAATTTATTTGTCCCTCACTAAGGAGGAATAAGTATTTTGATCCTAGATCATTTACAGTGAAATACTTGACATTTTTAAGATGCTTTCAATCAATTTTGATCCTCATTGCTTATTCATTGTAAACAGTAAGTTTTCAGTGCATGGAAAGTGTGTGTGGTATGTCTACATTAGTTCAAACACCAATTCCAACTAATGGCCAGGCTGAACTACAGTAAATAATGTCCTGAAGGATATTTTGCCGCCTTCTTTGGCACTCCTTGAAATCCTAATGATTGGCATAAAGTATCGAAATACAGAGATTTTCTCTCAGAGGGTGTCCCATGTTGACACCCATCCCATGTGTTTCATGTTGTAGTTCTTATCGCTTTTAAAAGTTGATATCTTCTGCGCAGTTTTCATGAAGCTTTCTGTTACAGTAGTGAAAATCACAGAGAAATGCAATTTTGTACAACTTTGAATTTACCCCAAGAGCTGAGAGAAAATTTGTTCGTATACCTCAATCTGAGTCTCTTCTATATTCAAGCTTTGTTTATCTACCATCAAGGGTCGCATTCGTTGCTGTTCAAAGCCCCATCCAAGCTGACTTGAATACGTTCAGGGATGGGACATCCACAACTTCTCTGGGCAACCCGAAGCAGCGTTCCAGCACCCCAACAGCAAAAAATGTCTTCCTTTCATCTAATAGAGATCAGAAATACTAAATCTAGGTATATAAACTTTGAGGAAAGGTTTGAAATTCTATTGATTTGAAACACATTTGATATGAATACTAACTTCCAGACGACTGAAATATGTTGATGGCCATTTGAGATTGACACTTTTTGAAAAAGTGCATGGAATTGAAAATTAAAACCGGCAAAATTAAAAACTTCTTGCCATTTTCTTTTAACTCTGATCTTCAAAATTGCATAGGTCAGATATCTGTGCTTCATGCAAATCTCTCAGATACTCTCAGACCAAAGCTTTTCTTTCAGACTAAACTGCGGTTTAGGTAGAACACGAGTGCTTAGTGAAGGTTTTTCTGGGCATAGGGGGATTTGTGTGCACAAGAGGTTTTATCCAAACTGGAAAATTCATCCCAGCTGCATTTGTTCATCATTCCTACTGCATCAGGCCTGAAGATTCTGTGAAAAGTATCCTGTGGACCTTGAACATAGCTCATGTGAAAGAGATGAGAGGTGATGGAGAAGTTGAGGGAGAGAATCAAGAGCATATGGCCCAGTAAAGGCACCAGAAGGTATTTTTTCATGTGGTCCACAGCCCAAACAATTGTTTAGCACCGTTTGAAGGCTGTGTTTGACCAACAGGGCTGAAGCAGGTCTTCAAAATATCCAGTAGATCAAAATCCATGGAAGCAAATGACCCTGGCCAGTCACCTTGCTGCTGATCATTCACCCTCCATACCAGCTGATCAGGCCTAAGAATGCTGCTGCAAAAGTGTTGTGAAAAAGGTAGGCACATTTTCACAGAGGCAGGGGAAAATGCCCTTGGATGGTGATTCCAAGGGATAACTTGATGGCGCAAGTTAGGTACTCTTATCTACTGTGCAATGTCGAAGTTGGTGAGTTCACCATCTGTAAGCATCACTTTAGAAAATAAATGTTTGATCCACAAAACGATACTTCCTATGTCCTGTCTACCTGCTTCATTTCAGCCAAGGAATAGGCTACGTTCCATCAGCAAAGTGTTCATGATCATATGCTTCTTTAAACTGTGATAATTCTTTCTTTTTTTCTAAATCAGACACTGTCTATTCCTAAGATTCAGATGTCCATGGGTAGGGGTGTAATTAAGTTCACTGTTAAAAAATATCCTTCTTGTTATCTTTTTAATAAATTACTGAGATGTAACATCAGTCTGAGAGCTGAAAGAAACCCCTTCATTTGCTGTTTGCCAAGTATCATCTATGTGATACAAATTCTATTTGACCCATCCATTGCCATCTAATACTACTAGTAATGCCTTCACAACCTTTACTTCATCGTTAGGGATTTTGGAGAAGTGAAAGATTTGAACATAAGCAAGGGCATTTGTTCAAGATGCTCCAGAAAGAGCTGCCGTCTGTTCTCTTCCTTGCTGCCTATGTTGGCAGGAAGCTGCAAAAAACCCAAAGATAACTAGAAAGAGTGTTACTTTTAGTCTAAATTTGGAAATGATGTTTGGAATACCCTGTTAAATGAAAAGGTGCTCTTTTAAAAGATGGCATCTTCAGGGGAAAAGTCAGTTTAGAGAGGTTTTGAGACAGTTGCTTCTGGAAAAAAAAAAAAAAAAAATTGAGGTATCCAAGGTCTTTAGCCATACCACTTGGAAGATTGATTCAAAACACAGTTCCTTCATCTAGGAAGAACAGAGGACCATAGATGCAGCCCATTTCAAAACGGAGTTCTTTATGTGTCAGGTTGGGATTTACTGGACATCATTTCTTGTAAAGTCGAGGGACTGCAGTTAGCTCTCCAATAATTTCCTTCCCTGAAATTCATCTGCATTTGCTCCTTTCTCCAGCGTTCCCATTTCTTAGTGCTGGTATACTCCATCTATGCATTAGAATATTCAACTGGAGTGTGTGTCCGATATTTTCTAGTTCAAATTGGCTGGAACGCAATGGATAGTTCCAGTTGCTTGTATACACTAGTTTTATTTTGACAAGTTTTCTTTGAACAATGTTGAAGCAGCAGTAGCAAATCGGAAGTACAGCTTGCAGCAGGGAAAGACACTTCTGCTTGCTCAAGTTTCCTGTAGTCAGATAGATGCCAAAAGGCTTTTCATAGTACTACTACTGTCTTGTAGGAATACTTGATCTAATCCTACCTTTGATACAATTACGAATGGGCTACTTTTCCACAAGGTGGAACATTTTTCTTTTAATCATATGTTTTTTGTAAGTTGGAAACATGAACTTGTGCACCAGTCAGGTGGAAGGTACTCTTACTTCTTCATAAGTTTCACAACATTATTTAGAAAATATTGACTCTGTGTAACTTCAAAAGAAGAATTCTGGGCATCTTCATTCTATTGATGTGATTTTTTTTCTACCATGCTGTTCTTGTTTTCTATGGAACTCATTTTTACCAATAGAAATATTTTTCCCTGACACCTATGGAAAATACCTATGTTTCCTCAATATTGCAGCCTCAGTACACTGTTTAGAATTATTTCAACATGGTCCCAAGCATATCCGACAGCTAGACAGCAGAGGTTAGCAACAGTGAGTGGGAATAACTTCTGAACCATTTCAGTAGATTTCCCAGGAAGGGCTTGCTTTCTGCCCCTGCAAATTTTCCCAGAGATATTGTCTGGTGAACAGTTGCATCAAAAGAGTATTTTTGCACAAACCTTGGGCCAAGCTCTGTCTCAGATTTACTAGTGAATGCAAAGAGGGTGAAAGTGCTGCTTCAAAGCCCTCTGTGTGCTTTCCGTACCAAAACGGAGGTGACCCCAGCAATAACTTTTTGATCTCTCTTCAAAACACGAGGCACGTCACCACCTCATTCATCTTTTTCTGGGACTCAGCATCTAAAGACCAAGAAGCCCTCTTGCTTGCTAAAGTGTGTTCAGCAAAAAAACCCTTGTCCCATCAGCAAATTGGAACACAGCTGCATTCCAGTCAATACCAATGCTGGCAGGGCAATACTCTAGCCCAGTAGTAACATGCCACTGTTAGAAGACTGTGTAAAAATCTTTGTGTACAAAGTAATGGGAGGGAAAAATAGAATTGGGAAGAACTGCACATTGTTCTGGAAAAAGCCTCCTGCCACAGTCTTACAGACGTCATTTTCTGGTATCATTTTTAAGAGTTGGAGTTTCTTAAATTTTGTACAAGATAAAATCTTACTGGACCTTGAAGTTTCCCTACTAGAAGTACAGCCATTTCTTAGTAGAATAGAAGTAAGCCCTTTGAATATGTACAAATGGCCTTTCAAAATACATATGCTATAGCCCACTGTGAAAGGAATTAGCTATAAAAATAGAAATTCAAAGGTTTAAAAAGGTTTTGAATAAAGTAAGTCTAAGGTGATAGAAGAAGAAGAAAACAGCAGTTTTCTTCTTCTGCTGAAAAAACAACTCCGAGGACATTGTACTCTACAGGTGTATTATATCACTTTCTGAAAAACGGAGTAGGTTTGCTATTTCAAAAGGTTTTCATTAGGAAGGAAGAGATTCCTTTGGAAAAAAAAACTTCAAATTGACTTGACATGAATGTTATGACACTTCACCAATCATGAAGAAAAATTCTCATCACTTGATATGGAAATCATGACGGTAACGGAGTCAAGGATGTCTAAGCCGTGCCATCAGGAACATAAAAAAGCATTAGAATGCTGGTAAGACTGAGCTCCTGAACTAGTGAGAAGAGAACGCAACCAAAACATTTTCCTTTAAGAGTCTTCAGCATGAACAGCAGATCAAATGTTTTCCTGTGAAGTATTTATGAATAGAATTAACCTTTAAAAGAACATTGTTTTCAAAAACCTGTGTCCAGTATCTCTTAGAATGATACAGAGTTCTTATTACTAGAAAAAAGAAAAGTACTTTTTTCCAAACTGTTGTGCACTTTTAAACGATCTACAATAAAAAGAGTACTTTTTCATGCTGGGCATGATGTTCATTACAAAAAAGCCTTGTCGCACGCTTGGTACTCTAGTGTCTTGATTAGCATCGTTTTTTATTCATTGACTCTTTTTCACCTTGAAATAGTGGCGTCTTTGTACTTAATGCAGCATCCATGAAGAATTTCTTGGGTGTCATTTTGTACTCGATCCTAAACGGCAGGTTCTGCATTCTGCCATCCGTCTGGCTTTCCCGTTTGATGCAGCTTCTGAGAGGTCTTTTCAGAATTGAGGACTACCTGCAAGAATGATGCTAAATGCATGCATTTTACTCCTTGGTTAATGCAAAAGAGTTTCTCCTTTACAGCATAATAATAACAGGAAAAGAATGATGGTGGATTCAATTCTTACAGTAATACAAAGAGGACTATTATCATCATTAGAAACCAAGCAAGTCATATTTATTGCTCATGCAGTACAACCACTAATGCAAATTACCCTGTAAATTCAAAATGAATCTGTATCACAGGAGTGGATTGAATGTCTCTCTTGATATTTTGCTTAAAGCAGAAAATTAATTCTTTTGACAGCCAACTCATAATTGCAACCTAACTTTCAACTCCAGCTTTCAAACAGTGGAAACATGTCTGTTTATAACACGATACAGTACCGTACACAAGACCAAAACAGGTCCTAGACGTTCAAATGAAAGAAAAGATCAAAGGACAGATTAATTCGTGTCTGCAAGCCCTCAAGAGCGTGCAGGTCAAAAGTCCCCAGAAAACTAGGCCAGTGGCACAAATTCTCGATGTTGGCACCAGCAGAAGCAGCTGCTATCTTTCTAGGATGCAATCTTGCTTACATCATCCTTCAAAGCAATCTTCTGTCCCCCTGCCCAATATGCCTTCTGCTCTACTCCTTGGACTTCACGTTTGCATTTCTACAGAGTCCTGCAAACGGACTCAAAGTTCAGGTAATAGATTTCCAAGATTTAGAAATATTGTGTTAAGTCTATTTCTTTCGTATTTCATCCCGTCTAAGCATACTGAACTTTCTGAGGTGAAATATGTCGAGTAGGTCACGTGTAGTTTACATGTTAGTTCTGCTTGACATTAAAACTTCGCACAGACCCCTGGGATGCCTTACTGCAAAAATATATAGCTGCAAAGAGTGGTTGCGCAAAGTTAGAAGGGCCAGAAAACCATGTAAACAACCTAACAGTAGAGGCTTGAATTTCTGAATATAATCTTGCACCATCTAAAGTCAAAATAGAATATTGAAATGATTTTCATCTAATAATGAGCGTGGGGAAGAAAGAATCCAGATAGGATTTTTTTTTTTTTTGAAACAGTTCCAGGAAATACATGGCCTTAACTTGGAAGTATAGCATTAAATATTTTTATACAGCATGAGTTCTCATTACCTAATCATATGATTTGTAGAACTGAATTGGAAAGTAGGAAATAAACAAAGAAAAATATTCAAGCTATAAAAAATGTGAGTTTAAAATTTTCTTTGTATTTCTGATTAAAACTATGAGGTAGCCAAATGGTCACCCATTATTTTCAAAAGCATCTGGACATAAAAAACGGATCAATTTTGGCGGGACTTGGATGTCCGGTATTCCTGAAAAGCTTTATTTCACTGCTTCCCAAGCCTGATTCAATCCCCTTAAATGCAGCTGTATTTCAGTTGCTCAGTGAAACTGTCCATCTCATGCATATAGTTTACAAATAATCTGCAGAAAAAGCTAGCTAGATTTAAAGATCTTTTTTCTGTAAATGGCCTTCAACTGATTTCTACAAACACACAGCTGGGATTTCTGCTGTCTTCTTCAGGCCACTTCCTGCAGAGACCTCTCCATTAAATTTGTCTCGTTTTACTAAGAACGCTTCTGGTGATCCAAAGTCAGCACTGGGATTGTCCAACTGCATGGAATTACTGTCTGCTAGAGCTGCACACTGAGGGCTTCTGTGTGCAGCATCATGTGAGCCCTGCTAATGTCACCCTGTTGGTATAAACTGAGCTAAGTGGACCTTAAGGGACAAGATTGTGCACTGATTTTGTAATAGAAATGAGGTACTAAGAAGGAGGCGGGAGGATTTCAATGTTTCTGCCCCCAGCTGAAGCAACACTAAATCTCGGTCCTTATCTGAAAAACAAGGTGAATTAAACCGTTTGGCATTCATATGCCAAAAAGGTTAGTAATACACTCAGAACTGTCAAAAGAGTAACAATTCCAATCATTACTTTCTAAAAAGAATTCATTTGAAGAAGTCAGGAAGACAGATGAAACATGCAAATATCCTACCCTGAGAATCATTCTGTTGATCTGCACAGGTTTCTTATTATATTCCCATCTAATGCATTGGTCATGTGTGCTTGTGATGACACAAATACTTGCAAAGCTTACCAGATAAATCACGTTCTCTTCAAACAGCAAAGTATTTCTTGATGGTTGCACTTGCTAATTCCATTTAGACTCAGTGTTCTTAAAGGTCTTTTCCAACCAAAGTTCCAACCACCATTCTCTAAGTCGCACATCCTGATTGTCCTGGTTTAGGGCTAAATTTGGCAGAAAACCTCACAAAGGGCCACTGCACCCTCCCCCCCACCAAAAGCCCACCCACACAGCCGCTCCCTTCAACTGGTTTGGGGAGAGAAGTGGGAAAAAGCTGTTGATTTAACAGGCAAAGCACTTCCCAGCACAAAAAAATGAACAATACCAGATGACAAAACTCATTTGCCGCACTGAAGAGACGACAAATCAGAAAGTCTCTCCTGTGGGTGCTCACTCTGTTATCAACCCCTCCAGCAATGGGGAAGGCTGCTGCCCAGGGTAGGCCCCAGTAGGCCACAAAGTGCAAGTTCCCAGTGCTTCCCAGGTCCCAGTCCGGAGCAGATTCGAAACGTTCCAAGAAAAGGGAAAGGAAAAAAAAAACCAGTCCAGGGAAAACTCTGCCTCAGCCAGCTAAACCAACTAAAAAGCAAATGCGTGCTCTGTTCTGCTCCGTCAGTGCCCAGACAACACAGTGCAGCGCAGAATGTGGAAGAGTGTTGCTTTTTAAGGAGTGCAGCCTCTGATAAGAAACTCCGTGCTTCTTCTTCTCCCCACCTTTGCTCTCAGAACCAGTCTTGAAGGCAGAGAATATCATATCCAGCATTAAGAGAACAGATGACTGGGGATACAAGCATCATAAAGTCACCCTAGGACACCGCTCCTTTGAGATATGTCACCAGACTATGCTAAGACCAAGTTTTGGAACTGCTCATTAAAATTCTACTCTCACAGTGAAGCTGAGGAGGAAACACAGCTCACTACAGTTACCTTGTGGCATGCCAGTGCTTCCTTTCCATCACAATGGTCTTCGTTTTTAAGTCCCTGACATCACAGGCATCATGAAACATCCTTTGTGCAGGAAGGAAGAAAATATTCTTCTCATTGATGCTGATGGGTTAGCTGACATGCAAAGCAGTTAATTCAAAGTGACAGAGCAATCAAGTCAATAGGAAAACTCACCACAGTTTTGTTTACTCCCCTAAATCCTTACTATCCCAAAATACAAGAACAGCTGTAAAAGCCTTGTGGCTACCTAATTTTTTCCTAGACCTACATGGTGGGGTAAGAGATAAACAATCCCAAACTATGGTAATCCACAACAAAGCATTCTTGACCTCATATTCAGGTTCTGCATAGCGAGCTCTTCCTCCTGATCAAGTTATTCCATCGCAATACTTTGGGGAGTATCTCAGAGGGCTGGCTGTTGTTTGGTTTGAAAGCATCTTGATCATTCAGGAACCCAGTAGCAAGGACAAAGTTTAAAAGAAGATAGTGCTATGCATTGATTTTCATCTAGGACAGAGATATTTCTACAACACAGAAGGCTGACCTAATGCTTCACGACAACGTGGCTGAAGTGGCATCCTGGTCCCCATAGGTTTTTCTCTTTACTTTTAGCTGCTTTCTTACCAGATTAATGAGCTGAACTAGCTCAAAAAAGAATCAGATAAGTGCCAGAGCTTTCAAACAAACAAACAAACAAACAAAAAAACAAACAAAAAAAAAAAAACCAAACCCAAAACAGATGCAAAAGGGTGCATTTGAAAACAGAAGTTTTTTGTACTTTTCATAGATACATGGCATTCTCTAGAATGATATTGCTCCAATGCTTCGGGTTTGGTTTTGTTTTTGTTTTTTTCCTCAATTCGAAATGTTACACATTCTTTTTTGGCCATTTTAGTAAACTGATTTTCTGATCCATGTGAAAGACAGTCCGAAGTTCCCCTCATTTGCCTCACGACCGTCCCCAGGACAGACATCGGGACCCTGAGGACCCTGACTGGAATGCTGGCATGCCGGTCAGAGAGGAATGCCAGAAATCCTGAGGCCCCTGAGCAGAATTCTGGCCTGCCAAGTGATTGTTGGCAGCTGTGTCTACAGTGACTGCTTCTAGCAGGGCCTGCCAAGGGGCGAGGCGACCTATGGGCCTGCACGTGCTTCGCGACACCAGCCCAGGAATTTTCCCACCTCTTGGCCAGATGAACTTGCTGGGGCAACTGTGGTAGCCGCCCCATGGAAAATCCTTCATCTGCTCCACTACCACCGTGAGGGACGCAGATTGAAGCCCCCCTCCCAAGGACTGAGGCTGAGACGCCCGTCATTCTGATCCAGGGCTACTGGCCTGACTGAAGCAGGATGCCTGCTAAGTGTTGCCTGCAGATGTGTTCGCGGGACCTAAACTGGTTTCCTATAGAAACCAGTCCTGAAACAATAGCTCCCACTCACTGCTGATATTGATATTGACTTCTCCTGCTGAGAACATGGACTGTCTGTTCCTGTCTTCAATACCATTTTCCCCCTCAGCAATTTCAATAGACTTGCTCTTTATTGTATCTGCTCCCCCTCAGCCATTTCTAGATCTGTTTCCCCCCTCAGCAATGGACTAGAATAGAACCTTGAGATAACCAGGACTCTGAGATCTCCCCTAGGAGAACTCCATCGGCTGGGCTGCGAGGACTTCATCTCTCTCCATTTGGTAGCTATACTCCCTCTCTCTTTCTCCCCCTCTTTTCTATTCTTTTCCTCTCCCTAATTCCTTGAAGGCATTTGCTGTGGTCATTCTAGAAAGGTGCATTTGTTTGGAGTGATACTGCAATCCCTTTTCCATCTTGTCTTTTGCCCTCCGAGATCAGTTAAGAAAACATCATCCCCCCTTGGTAGGAGCGGATCAGAACAATATGTTCTTTCCAGCTGAAATTGGTTCTAGTCAATAGAAGCACACTGGTAGGTAAAAGTAGACTATAAAAGATAACCTTCAGAATGTATTTCCCATGTCTTCCCATTCAAGCAAGTGAAGAAAGCAGACAGATCTTCAGATAACATGCTATGCGAATTGAAAGGAATCTTCTTGGAGGCAACTGTGAAACTCACGCAATGAAATACAGATGAGAGAGATGAAAGGGTCACATATGATGTCAAATCTATTCTTTTAATGTTTGAATGAAACAAGATTTCTTGAAGTACAATCCTACAAAATGAAGGTGAACTTGCAGAAGCAATTGAACTGGGTCTCCTTTAGAAACACAATGTTTTCTAATTAAACTGAGCATTCAGGAAGGCAACCTTGAAATCAAAAGGATTTAGAAAAATACAAAATACCAAGACTGGCAGTTCGTTATCTTTCACGGTCTCTTTAAGATAAGATTGATTTGAACTTCCACTTGTAGTAGGTCTGAAGACATTAGGAATGATGCAATATGAAAAAACCAAAACAAAACAACTTTCTCAAAAAGCTTTGAGAAACCAGAGAAATGATGATTTTTAGTGGTTAGGTAGTCCTTTAAAATTTGTCTTGGGGGAAAGAGATAAAAAACTGACTGAGATCAAATGACTGTGGAGTATATTCCAAAACAGTAATGAAGAAGGTAAGGGGCAAGAGCCTGTTAGAAAAATACTATGCTGGCTTCATCTGTTGAAAGCATTCCAGAATGGTTGAAATTATGAATCATATCTTCTGGGATTAAAAAAAAAAAAAAAAAAAAAAAAAGAGGAAGAAAACAGAAGGAAAAAAATATTTTGAACATATTTTTCCATTCCAAGATGGTATAATGGCTTTATTTCATTTTGTTCCTATGACCGGTTAGTAGCTTATGAAATGTTTAGCAATAGAGAGTGAGAGTCTTCACACTAGCCATACCATTTGGATGTGTCTCTTTTACTTTCTAGAGCAGCAGATATGGTTTAGCACTCCACAATTCAGTCCCCAAAAGTGAGTAAGTGTGGCAGATTTAACCTAACTGCCCAGTCCACCAAAATGCCTAATTATCTTGAAAAATGCTTTGCTCTATCTCATGATCTGGACATGTCTCTCTAGCTCCACTTTGAGCTTCTTGATCTTTCATCTACAGGATGAGATCCAATTTAGCTTAGCAAGGATGTAGCCTTTCCAAACCATATCTTTTACCGTCTGTATTCTTACAAGTACATTTCTACCGCTGGGACCAGTTTGGAAGATCCTAGTTGTTTTATTCCTTAGATTATGTTGCTGCATTAATTAGCTCTTCTTTGAAGTTTTTTCCCTGCTCAAGTATAGGGTCAGTGCTGAAATGATTGTGATGCTAACTCCTTATGATCTATTCTGCAGGCTTACAGAGTATGCAGCAAAGTTTTCTCTTCTTCTGAGGACATTCTACTCTTTTGATGAGAAATGCTGAAGGTCTGACTTCAGTTGCAAAGGTATCTGATTGACAGATTGCAAAATTGTTAAGTCTAGTAACAGCAGGAAAAGCGTGCTCTTGCTCTGTATGTAAATGTCGTGTCAGCTGCTGTTGGGATAAAAAGCATGAGCATAAGCAAAGATATCTGCATGGATAGAAAAGAAACAAAGAAGATATTTGTTGTGATTTCTGCACTAAGGAGCAAGAAGAAGCATGAAGCGCTAATTTCAGTGGCTAAGACAGTATCGTCCTTGGGCCAGTTCTCTTCAACATCTTTTGAACCACTTGGACTCGGCACTTGAAGGAATATTAAGCAAGTTTGCCAGAGACGCTACATTGGGAGGAGCTGTCAACTAACTCCCTTGAGGCCAGTGAGACACTGCAGAGAGATCTTGACAAATAAGAGAGATGGGCAATTATGGCTGGCCGGGAGTCTATGCACAAATCACGAAAGGGGCGGGACTGCTGGGGAAGGCGTCCCAAGCTGTTGTATTTTCCAGCATCAGTCTCATGACATGCTTATGACAGTGGGAAGATGCCAGCAGCTCACGTCCCCAGCAGCAGAAAAAGAACTTCATGTTACAACTTACTTGAAAAGCTTTTTGACCAATCCCACAAAGCAAAAGCATATTGACAGTAGTTCTTTCCGATCCCTAGAAGCACACAGAACTTTGGTTCAAAGAACACTTGCTTCTTTTGAATAAAAGACCTGCTTGTAAGCCTTAAGATAGAATGCACAGAGCTCCATTATTAAGCTTAGAACTTCCTAACATCTGGCTAGATCTACTTTGCTGTAGCTTAGGGAGTTCTTCTGGTCAAGCTTTAATACACAGGCCATTGTTCTATTTGTCCTTACTTCTCTACTTCTTCTATCATTTTTCTGCTGACAAACCTTATGACTACTGCTTAGCTCCAAGCACAGTTCTGCTGTCTCTGAGGCCTGCCTTTTGCAGCTTTCCCAAAATCCTCTGTTTCCAAGGATTGCCACAGGCAATCCCCAACCTTAGGGAGTTGTGCGATGGCAAGTGCTGGATTCAGCACCTGGGACAGGGCAATCCTGCTCTGTGTGTGTGTATAGACTAGGGAGCCAGAGGCTGAAAGGAAGCCAGGCTCCTGGCCAATGGCAAGCTAAATGGCTATCAGCAGTGCCCTGGCAGCCAGGAGGGCCAAGCCTGTCCTGGGGTGCATCAGGCACAGTATCACCAGCTGGGCAAGAGAGGGCATTGTCCTGCTCTGCTCTGCCCTGCTCTGCTGTGTTCTGGGGCGGCCTCACCTTGAGTGCTTGGGGGCAGTTTTGGGTACCACAATGAAAAAAGACATGAAGGTATCAGAAAGTTCTCCAATGAGGTTTACAAGGACAGAACTGGAGGAAATAGCATGCAGATGAGTCAGGGGAGGGTCAGGTCCGGTATCAGGAAAAAGCTTTTTAACCAGAGGATGGCTGGGCACTGGAAGAGTCTCTCCAGGGTGTGGTCACAGCATCACACCTCTCTTGAGTTCAAGAACCTTTGGGACATTGCTCTCAGGCATCTGGTGTGATTCTTGAGGAAGGTCCCATGCAGGGCCAGAAGTTGGACTTGATGCTCCTGATGGGCCCCTTCCAATTCAACTGATTCTACCACTCTATGATTCTGTCCTGGCCACTCAAGGTATATTGCTTGATCTCACCAGATTTTGACCTGCTCTTGTTGGTCAGAATTTGTCCCTACTGCCTAATGATATTTATCACAAAAGACAAAGGGCCTTTTCTCAATTTTCTCAAGAAAGTTGAAGATGCACCCTAGAATCCTAAAAAAGTCTTTTCCTTGAAACAACACTGTCTCCTGCCCAGTATTCTTTCCAGATCTTAAGGAGAAAGAAGGCAAAATCAGGGGATGTATTACAATGAAGCACTGTCAAGTTTCCGGACCTTTAGCAGTATATTTGTACTTCCACTATTCTTTTCTATAAAATCATGGTTTTGTAGAGCATGTCATTTTCTAGCAAGACACATTTTTGCAGCTGAGCCCATCAGTCTCTGTGAGAATATATTGTCAAAAGCACAAAACATATGAATGGGCAGTGGCAAGTGAGGGGAAAAAACAGTATGGGAAGCAGCTCCGTGATACTACAGTAAGACAAGGAGGTGGAGGTGTTCCAGTTGACAGAGCAAAGAATCCCCCGCAGTCCCTGGAGATATCCTAGTGAAGCAGGTTGTCTCCCAGCAGTCCCTAGAGAACCATGGAGGAACACATACCTACAGTGCAGCTGCTGGAAAGCTCCATGCCACAACAGGTGAAAGTGCCTTGAAGGAAGCTGCAGCTTGTGGAGGGAGGGCCAGAAAACCATCCTTGACCTCTTCTTTAGCGGAAGAGTATGTGCAAATGTTTAACAGCTGCTAACTGGAATCTCTCCTCTTTCCAGTTCTTGTCGTAGGTAAGTAGGACAATACAAGAATTAGAAGCCTAAACTGTTTTGCATGAGGCTCCCATTCTCTCTGCCATGCCCTTAAAATTTACTTTGAGATGAAATAAAACTCATGATCAAGTTCCTAAGGCTTGATGGTCAGGCTTCTCAGAAAACAGGCAGTGCAAAGAACTCTTGTCACTGTCATTTTTTTTCATAGAACTAAAAAAGTTAAAGTACTGTTTTCTAAGAACTTACGAAAATCAACTGGTAGAGGTGGTGAGAGTGAAGAGTATAATTAAGCTGGAAAGAGACTATCATGTAGCTACCTCATCTGCATAGAAGTTTTTTTACCAGGAACTCTGGACTTTTAAACAGATTTAGGACACAATAGTTATCTCTGGGAATGTTTTAGTATGTATAGAACATTCATCTTTAAATAGCTCGATCTGTTTTACCGTTATGACTTATGTTTTAAATTTTATTTGAGGAGAAATATTTGCCATTCAGATCATTTCAAGTTCTGAAGCATTTCAGTTGTTGACAGTTTTTGCTGTCTCCTGAGGGCAGGAAAATAGTCCTGGAACCAATACTGAAAGAAACTAGATGGAAAAATTAGTTTTCCGCATTCTTTTCTGTCTATTCTATGAGGCACAAGAGCAAAACCACTGCTATGAGTCTGAGTTGCCTTACCACTCATGGATGACAACCTTGTAGTGAGTAGTCTGTTATTTGCACACATTTCTGATGCTGGTGGTTACCTGTTGTGCAGAAAGATCTGTAAACTCTTTTCACGGAAAGACATTCCTGAATTGCTTCACTTATCTCTGAAGCAGAGAACTAAGCTGGCACTCTACTTCGGAGATCTTCCTGTGCTCGCCCCCAAACCCGTTTCCTTCAAATGCAATTTACTTTCAACCAAAGCACTTCATTACTTCATCAGGTAATCTCTTATTCTTAATGTTCGGGGTAGTGTTCTAAAAGGGTAAGAACATATTCTAGTAAGAAGGTAGAACCTCTTTCTTAAGTAGTAGACATCACTGGGCTTTGGTTCATGCACCAGAACAACAGCAAGGAATGTCGTTTGCAATCAATAGATGGGTTGGGGAAACCGGCCACAAGTTTAGGAATCTTTCTCCAATTAATTATGCTTTAAAATTTGTCTCTTAGCATTTCAAGTGTTTTTTTATTAAAACAATCAATTATTTATTACCTGTACCACAACGAAGCACAATCAGCAGTGCTTGTGCATCCTTCACCAATTCCAAGAAGAAGAATGGTCTGAGCCTCCAGTATAGCTCATTACCATAAGCTGAAAAAAAGTTCTTGGACAGCTTTCTTTTGCATCCTTCTAAACCTTATGCAGCACTTCCTGGCCAATCTTACATTTTCTTTTCTCCAGGAGATGGTAAGAACTCGAGTACCTTCATGAAAACCGTCGCGGGTCGCTTGCTGTGCTGGCACAGTTCCTTTTTGAGATAATGCCTGGAAAAGCTTTTCGCTAAGGTCTAGGCGGCAAGAGACGCAGAAGACGGGCATAGGCAGCTGTCCGAAGGTAGGTGCCGGTCCCCGGCGGCTTTCGGCAGAAGCCGCGGTTCGGAGCGCACCGCGACCGGCAGAAAGCTCTGGGCGCGAAAAAGCCGCTTCTTCGCCTCCGGCAGCCGGAGAGCTCGGCCGATGCTGAGACGTCAAGAACGAAGCCGCACAGCACTGGGATTAAGTGAGCAGCTCTCAAACTGAGGGAAAACGATAACTAACCACTTTCCAACAGTTTCAACTTGCATTACCATAAGTAGGGAAAAAGTTCTTGGACAGCTTTCTTTTGCATCCTGCTAAACCTTATGCAGCACTTCCTGGTCAATCTTACATTTTCTTTTCTCCAGGAGATGGTAAGAACTCGAGTACCTTCATGAAAACCGTCGCGGGTCGCTTGCTGTGCTGGCACAGTTCCTTTTTGAGATAATGCCTGGAAAAGCTTTTCGCTAAGGTCTAGGCGGCAAGAGACGCAGAAGACGGGCATACGCAGCTGTCCGAAGGTAGGTGCCGGTCCCCGGCGGCTTTCGGCAGAAGCCGCGGTTCGGAGCGCACCGCGACCGGCAGAAAGCTCTGGGCGCGAAAAAGCCGCTTCTTCGCCTCCGGCAGCCGGAGAGCTCGGCCGATGCTGAGACGTCAAGAACGAAGCCGCACAGCACTGGGATTAAGTGAGCAGCTCTCAAACTGAGGGAAAACGATAACTAACCACTTTCCAACAGTTTCAACTTGCATTACCATAAGTAGGGAAAAAGTTCTTGGACAGCTTTCTTTTGCATCCTTCTAAACCTTATGCAGCACTCTCTGGCCAATCTCACTTTTTCTTTTCTCCAGGAGATGGTAAGAACTCGAGTACCCTCATGACAACCGTCGTGGGACGCTTGCTGTGCTGGCACAGTTCCTTTTTGAGATAATGCCTGGAAAAGCATTTCGCTAAGGTCTAGGCGGCAAGAGACGCAGAAGACGGGCATAGGCAGCTGTCCGAAGGTAGGTGCCGGTCCCCGGCGGCTTTCGGCAGAAGCCGCGGTTCGGAGCGCACCGCGACCGGCAGAAAGCTCTGGGCGCGAAAAAGCCGCTTCTTCGCCTCCGGCAGCCGGAGAGCTCGGCCGATGCTGAGACGTCAAGAACGAAGCCGCACAGCACTGGGATTAAGTGAGCAGCTCTCAAACTGAGGGAAAACGATAACTAACCACTTTCCAACAGTTTCAACTTGCATTACCATAAGTAGGGAAAAAGTTCTTGGACAGCTTTCTTTTGCATCCTTCTAAACCTTATGCAGCACTTCCTGGCCAATCTCACTTTTTCTTTTCTCCAGGAGATGGTAAGAACTCGAGTACCTTCATGAAAACCGTCGCGGGTCGCTTGCTGTGCTGGCAGAGTTCCTTTTTGAGATAATGCCTGGAAAAGCTTTTCGCTAAGGTCTAGGCGGCAGGAGACGCAGAAGACGGGCATAGGCAGCTGTCCGAAGGTAGGTGCCGGTCCCCGGCGGCTTTCGGCAGAAGCCGCGGTTCGGAGCGCACCGCGACCGGCAGAAAGCTCTGGGCGCGAAAAAGCCGCTTCTTCGCCTCCGGCAGCCGGAGAGCTCGGCCGATGCTGAGACGTCAAGAACGAAGCCGCACAGCACTGGGATTAAGTGAGCAGCTCTCAAACTGAGGGAAAACGATAACTAACCACTTTCCAACAGTTTCAACTTGCATTACCATAAGTAGGGAAAAAGTTCTTGGACAGCTTTCTTTTGCATCCTGCTAAACCTTATGCAGCACTTCCTGGTCAATCTTACATTTTCTTTTCTCCAGGAGATGGTAAGAACTCGAGTACCCTCATGACAACCGTCGTGGGACGCTTGCTGTGCTGGCAGAGTTCCTTTTTGAGATAATGCCTGGAAAAGCTTTTCGCTAAGGTCTAGGCGGCAAGAGACGCAGAAGAAGGGCATACGCAGCTGTCCGAAGGTAGGTGCCGGTAGCCGGATTCTTTTAACAGAAGCCGCTCTTCGGCGGGCTCTCTTACCTTCATAATGGGTTTTGCTGGAGGAAGCCGCTTTTTCGTTTCCGGGAATACCTAGAGAGGAACACTAGCTAAAGACGTGATTGGCACCATTATGTCGAGTTTTGCTCGTTCCAGCAGGAATAACTGTGTTCTTCCTTACGCTAGATGGCGCTGCTTATCAAGGTTTGGCTGCTTTTAACCACTTGGGGTGCTGGATGTTCAAACGACTTATCGTAACTTCTTCTATTTTAAGTCAGGTGCTCACTGACGTAGATCCTATTAGATATAGCACACTGCAAATAGGAGGTGAAATAGATTTATTGTTACTAGCACATGGGTACGAGTGTTAGGAATTTTATAAGGAATATGTTGCATGAATCTTTTGGACCATTCTGCAGCCATTCATACGAAACTCACACAAGTACAAGACAATATGAAGAAATTGACTGGGAACGAGTGGGGTTTGCATCAATGGTTTGAGGGATGGGAAAGAACTGGGTGGTTGAAAGATCTCGTAAATGGAGCTTTGTTTTTACCAGTAGTCATGATTTCATTGCTTTGTGTTATTCCATGCATCGTGAAACTGGTGTGCCTCTTGCTAAAAATGACATTGGAAAAGATCTGGCTGGTGCAAGAAGAAGGGGCAATTGTGACAATGTATCTGAACCGCTTAGACTACGGGCTGCACCAGCCATCCAGCGTGGAACGGTTCTTCTCAGAATTTTCTCAGGGCCCTCTGGAATTCATCAAGACATAAGCCTTGCTAAAACAAGAGAGGAAAAGCTGAGAAACTAAATTCCAAGACCACAAGAACTCCAAAACGGGGGGGGGGGGGGGGGGGGGGGGGCAAAGTACCTGGACTGTAAGGAAACACATCTTCTGAGAGGTGCACGCAGAATGCGTGGACAAGACAAAGGCACCAATAAGAAAAGCGTGACTAGCGTGTGCAGAGAGTCAGAATGAGTAAGTGCATCATGTAAACCATACACGGCTTCTGCTTAATCCTCTTGGTCCATTGTGCAGGAGTCCTGAATTTCCCATAAGTGATACTTACTAAAAGGGTTCTGATTTTAATGCTAGAGTTACTGTCTATACGATGATTCATGGGAATAGTTCTTTCAAGTCCTTCCCTTGCTGACATCAGTCAGTTTCATCTTTTCCTGAATGTACTGCTGGCTATACATAAGTGATGAATAGAAGGGAATGAGTTTTAGGGATATGTTGCAAGGAAATAGATTGGTAGCTCTGCTTCCATTTCCATTGTCTAAGAAGAATTCCGAATATTTTTGGCCCTTTCATAGACCTCTGACTCAATTAGCATCAGCAGGGAGGGACATTTAATTGGTTTTTCTCCTTTTTAGAGAGAAGCTAACGAAAAAGTTTCACCAGAATCAGAGCAGGCTGCGTAACAAGAAGAGCGTCATGAAAAGGCGCCAATCCTATCCTCTTAGTATTGCTAGTTGTGATTGGACTTCAATGAAATGTGTCAACTCTGTGTTCCTGGGTATCACATCAGTAACAGGTACTTCACCTGCTGTACTTCTCTCCTAAAGCTAAGAACAGAATCCCAAATAATCTTGATTCCAAGGTCTCAATTCACCCTGTGATGCTGACAGGTGAAATAGGAGTGGAAGGTGCACCAGTAAATGAACTTGAATGGCCTATCTAAATCAGCGGCCACTGATTTCCTGAAGGCCTTAACAGGTCAGTTGCCCCTATTTTTCTTGGGGTTCTTTTATTCTTTGGTCATGTTTTTCTTGGGATTCTTTGAATCCTTCCCCACCAGTTCAGCCTCTGCTCTCAAATCCTTTGCTGTCATTTAAAGTATCTCGATAGCCTGGAAACCTGTTGTCTTTATTTATCAACCCATTATTCCCTTCCAAAGGTTGTTTGCCTCAAGTCTCATTCTTGCTGATTTTCTGCTAGTTCATTGTCAGATGGCAGCAGGTGTTCTGTAAGAGCAAGTACACAATCCTATCGCTTGCTTTTCTTTTGATTTGGCCTGTCTAGAAAATGGAATGACTGAACATCTCCAACAGCATTTTCTCTCCCCATTCTGTTTCACCGCAAGGGCAGATGCCAATCCATCTACCTAAACTCTTGGTGGTGAAGAAACTAGTGGTATGCTGTTGCATATAGGTAGAACTTTCCGAAAGGAAGGCCTTGTAAAACCATGGCTGAGGCCCGTTACTTTGGCTAAGTAGAAAATGACTAGGGGAAAGTGAGACAGCTGAATTAGAGGTAGATCAAGAAGTTCTAGAAGCATTGCGTGTTCACAGCGTGGGGTATGACGGTTGGTTGAATTATGTTTGTTGCGGCTTAAAGCTATGCAAGTGATAAAGGCCTGACTGCTTCAAAAGCCTGGCTTTTGCAAGAAAGCGGCTCTCCTTTGCACCTGCCTGGGGACTCTGCGTCACTACGGACCCTCATGCCCAGTTTGCCAAGGAGATGATGAGTAGGAATGTTGCAGAGCTGCTGTGTGCATATGAAAGGAATGGCAGAGAGTGAAGCCGTGGACAATTTCTGGGCTTTAGTACAATGCTGCTGCATTGGTGCCAGTTTAGTCGGTTTTCCATCAGTGGCATTTCTGTCTAGAAGTACACTGCCCAGAGTCTTTCTAGCATTTGATGCCATTTCCTTACTGCCATTAATACCTTCCTTCAGTTTCAAGGATGAGAGAATCTTTACAGGATTTTGAAGATCCCTGTTAGGAAACACTATGCCAGAGGAGTCATCACTCCCTTTTCTTTTGCCTCCTTTGTAATTTTTATAGACTCATTTCACATTTCTGCTAATGGCAATAAGAATACTGAGACTACTTAGCAGGGTTGACGCTCTCAGCTGCTTTCCTCTTTCCTACTGCTTCATACCGGATGTGACTTGATGGCCTCGTTTTGCAATCAGCATTTTGCTGTGGTTTGCTAAAACCTGGCATGCACTGCCAACTCACAACTTGTGTGTTGGCATTTCAGGGGCTTTGATGGGTTCCTTTCTGAGATTGCCATGCACTGGACTTTCACAGTCACAAAGACTTCATCCACCATCGGTCAAATTTCAGTATTTAATACTCTTTCCTGGAATGTAGGCAACCTAGCAGCAAGTACTAAATTCGCTGCAAGCCCTGTCTTCCCAAAGGACCATTCAAAAAGTTTGCTTTTCCCCTCTGACCAATCTGACAGTATTTTGATGAAGAATTTGGTACCTTAATAGAACCTCTTAGAAGGGATCTCATGGCAGACAACATCTCAGGCTTTCTTGAAATACTGGCTCCTTTGGATCTCAATTCCATTCAGAGTGCATTTAAGATTTTTTTTTCACTGAAGCCATTCAACAATGCCTCTTCTCTTTAAAATGTGCTGCAGGTGAGAAAGATGGATCCCCGTGAAAGGTTCTATTGATATCAAAATTTGTGCCCAATGGACTGTGCTGATGGAAATCAAATACTAGTCTAGTATTTTGAATCCAAATAATTCCTCCCAATCAGGCCCGACAGGATTGTTTGGCTTTGAATCTGAGCACGTGGACAGTAGTGGATGGTCCACAGGTTGAAAAGAGTGTAGATTCTTCTCCTTCTTTTCATTGATGGCTCAGAGACTGAAAAGGCAGCTCCAAAATGGTAAATACATCCCTACAGATTCAAAAATTGTTCTTCTTAATTTGCATCTCCACCATAACAACAGATGCTTAGAACTAAATTACCAATGGGAATTTTATAGCTTCTCAGAAATGAAACAGGACCTGGCTTATGGGCCTTAGCAGTAGCTACAAGTTTTTCAGCACAAGGCATCTCAAAAGTATTTTAACTTTACCGTACTTTTCTGTCTTATGCTTTCATCTCAAGGATGCAGGAAAAAAAAAAAAACACAACAAAAAAAACCAAAAAAAAAAAAAAAAAACAAAACAAGAAACCCCACCAAATTGATAATAAGCAAAATCAGTGACATATATAGAAACAGATCCCATGGTTTTTAACTTCCAAACTTGTCTTCTCAGCACACTCTCTACAATGGAATTGTTTCCCTATCTGCCTTGAAACATTTTGCAGCAAAAACACTCTAAGGTCCTGCTGGGTGTTTTGTTCAAAAATGACTTCTTCTGGTTTTCTGTCCATAAGCGGAGTAACGTGACTGTGCTGGCAGCTGACCAAAGGAGGTAGGAAGAGTAATCATCATCCACAACACTGGGGCTAAAGAAATTTCCACAGAAAATTACCTGCCCTATTACTTGTTCACGTGTTGGGTTGAACGTTCAGAATCTGTTTCCATTTTCCCCATTCATAGAATGTTCTATTTCACAGAATTCCAGCCCCTCAAACATCAGTCCTGCCAGAACTGCCCGCCATAGGGGGCTGGCATAGGGGATCTGCTAATGTCCACTGACTCTTACCAGTATAGTGCTTGTCACTGTTGCAGATCAAGAACTTCTGAATAGTTTGGATTCATGCTCTTTGAGGGGTTGAAAACAAGAAAAGAATGACTAGACATTTCCATGATCAAATCCCCTGATGGAATAAAAATAGGAGCATAATAAATGTATTCATTGTTCTAAGAAGGGAGATGAAGGCTCCAAAAGATTACTTGCATACTTCCTGTTCTAAATCCCTTGTTATCTGGCAAATTGCAGAAGATTCCAGGCTTTTGCCAAAATGCAAACCAGGTTAAAATGTGAAGCCTTACAGTTTACTGGATATAAAACTTCATCATCCATTTTTAAATCTTTGAGATTGTTATGTACTTCCTATTACTACCCTGAGGTTTAGAGCTGTAATTCAGAGAGAAAAGAATGCTATCTTGAATTCATTCTAGTAAATCGGCACTCTCATCTTGTCGGCACTCTCTCCTCTTGGTTTTCACTTCTGAAACTCTGTACGGAAGAGTGCATTAATGCATAGAGCTCTGCATCAATTCTTTACAACAGTTTCCTCTGTAATTCTTCTTTCAAGGCAAACCTATAAAAAGCCACACTTTCTTACCCCACCACTTCTAAAATTCTATTGAGAAGCAAAAAAAAAAAAAAACCCATCAAACCACTAAATCACTGCTCCAATAAAAAAAGCAGTCCATTAACTGCTTTCTTAGCAGGTTCTTTACCTTGTATTAATATGGCAACCTTTTCTTGCTCTTCTAGATTAGAACCAAATTCTTCCAGCATATAAGGAAACATAGGTTTACTGTATCTGATTCTTAGATACAGAAGTCCAGCAAGGAGTTCAGACCTCAAAAGAAGTGTCTGTACAATGAGATTCAGCACAACGTTGAGACATATTAGCTATTTTTCAAGAAAAGCGGCCAAACTGAAACTTTTTAGACTTCTCTACAATCATGCGTGCCTGCTTCCAGAACCTGACCTTCGTTGCTGGAAACTAGCTGCAATGTTACTGTAAACAATGCTGTGAATGTCATCATCATCGTCATTCTTCTCTTCCATTGAAAACCTCAAGTGGAGTCGCGTCACTTCTCTTCAAAATTCTGTATTTCCTTGCAAACTGGTCAAATAAGGATAAATAAAGCGTTCTGTTCATTCGGTTTAAACCTAATGTTCAAAATGAAAAAAAAAAAATCCATTCAGATATGGTCTGCAATAATACAGTAGAAGAGAAGATGAACCAGACTGGCCTACAACAGAAAGAAGTGAAGCAGAATTTGGGAATTTGGAAGACCTTATGATGAATAATTCAAATAAATAAATAAAAAAAATATTGCCTACCCAAATTCAATCAGTGATGCACAGACAGAGAAAAAGTACTAATTACAACTCATATTTCTTTCATTCTCAGACAAGAAGTTCAATGATCCTCTTGAATGCACGGAAGATTCTTGGAAAAGACAGCAGCCTTCTTCTTCACCACATACTCCTCAGAACTCCAGGAGACAAATCATTTGAGCTGTGAGGATCTTTCTCTCTGTAAAACTCCCAGAGCATAGCCAATATTCTATTCCTTTAGGGATCCTGGCCTCCCTGGGGGAGTGCTGGATAGTCTACATCCCGGTACATCAGCCAGACACTCCACCTTATTTCCCATGGCTACTGCAGCAAGGACATCATCTACACTGGCTTTCTAGCCAAAATAGATGCAAGGCACAACAAAGAACATAGCCAACACCTTGAGCACAGCTTATGGGTTTTGAATGAAAAATCTCAGGATGGCAATACTGGATCTTCTGATCCAAACCATCAGGAAACATTTCTTTAGAGGTGTTGGGAAAGATGAAAGTTTGACGAGAAAGTCTCACAGATATGTATGCTTGGCAGAAAGATTTTTCAATGTGGAGTCTGAAGAAGGAATAGAGTTGGAAGCAAGTTTTGATCGAGAAGAAAAGAATTGCTGAGCCAGTCTTACTGGATAACCGAGGATACCTTAGTTAGAAGAGGGTTTTATGACTTACAGCAAAGGATAAACCCACCCCAAACAAGAAGATGTTTTTACCAAGCAGGAAGCTAGCACAGGCAAACAAGTCAGCAAATGCTGCAAGCAGAAAAAGCTCTCCAAATTTTCCACTGTCAAGAAAACTGAAAAACAACTTTCCGCTTCAACTGTAATATACTGACTTTTAGTGAGTGGAGAATAGCAACATATGGTAATTAGAGTCGTTAGGATAGGCTATAGATAATAGTTAAGGGATAGATTGGTTCTACTGTATGAAGATGCTCAGCAAAGTGCCAAAACCAAAGGGTCTCCAGGCCTGCCTGCAGCTAGAGCTGACAGCTGTAGGCACAGGCTCTGTTGCCCACTACCCTGGACTGCTGCAACGTCGTGGATGGAATAAACTGCATTTTGGAGAGCCGCCTGGACTCCCACATCCCTCATTTAGGCTCTTCCATGGAGGTGAAAAAAGCCTCTGGGTATTGTACAAAAAAACAGCTATGTAATCTAGAGTTGCATGACCCAATATTTCTATTGAACTGGAACAATTTTTATCAATATTATGGATCCACTTCTTTTCAGTGCGTTTGGTCAAAAACATAAAGCATGGTTTAAAAGACATTCTTGGATGCGTACTAAGTACTACGAATTAGTTAAGGTGTTGGTTTGGCATGGCTTGGTTTTTGGTGGGGAGGGAAGAAGCCAGCCACAGAAGTGATTTTTTGTGCAAAGCTCCTAGAAGCTTCCTCCATGCCTGGCAAAGTGAATCCCTGCTTGGCACTAAGAACAGACATGCTGCTGAGCCAATTACAGAAGCTGATAGCGCCTTGGTGATATATTGAAGAAGGAAATCAAAACTGCAGCCAGTTAACCTTGAAGTTGGGAAATTTTTAGGTTGGCACCTCTTCTGCTTTGAAAGCCAAACCAGTGAGACACTCTGTTGCAGTGTGTGTTTATTATTGTACTGCAGTTCTAGTAGTCCGTTTTCTAAGGCTTCCTATTTTGTGCTGTTATAGCATATGTTATTCTTAATGGATTGTTCCTTTCCCCCCTGTATTGTTGGGTTTTGCCCTAGCTGTCCATCTCCCCAAAGACCTGCCCTTTTGTTCCCTGTTCCCTTCTCCCATTGAACATCAACCCCTCCCCAAGCCTGCCCCTTTCTCTAGAAACTTCCCTCTCAATTTTGTACCCTTCAAAACCCCAGTGGTTTCTTCAAGTTATTCTCCTCCCCTGTAGTCCCCCTACTGGTTTCAACATTGTATTCCCCTCCTTGTCTACCACCCCCAGTTTCTCCCAGTTGGTTAAAGATTGCATCCTCCCCTGGGACCTTCCCCCCATTTAGAAGTTGATGGATGCCTTGGAATCAGTGTCTTTCTGTCCTTGACCCTCCAGGGAGTAAACTGAAAAATATGCAGAAGACCTCTCCCTGTTCCTTGTCCCTGCTCTCAGCGCAGTTCTATCCCCAAGGCAGTCCACCTGTGCCGTAGAGCAGCTGTGCCCTACAGCTGCAGCCTGGATTCGACAGCTTTCTTGGGGCGGCCCACTCTCGCTGTCGGTGTCGGGAGCTAGTTGGGCTGAAGAAATCCAGCACCGCAGCAAGACTCCAAGTCAGAAATCCAGTTTATTAGGAAAAGGGGGAAAAACCCAAATCCATGCAAGAGTACAAAAGAAAAACCACTGACAGAGTCAGAATACAAGCTGACGTCCTGCTAGTTAGGGTGGTGAAAGCAGTTTGGATGAAATGGTCTTGTTGAAGTGGTGATTCTGTAGAAACCATCTGGTAGCTCTCGTCCTCTGGAAAACCAGTGGCTAAGGGTGGCCGTTCCTCTGGCAATGCAGTAGAAATGGTGCTTCTTGCCTTCCAAAACCCAGATGATATCCAGGTGGGGATGCTTAGCTCCTACCCCCTGGGCAGAGCATCTCCCAATGGGCTGATATCATTCTGAGTCATGATGTGGGTCCTTGATTACCCGTGAAACAGAAATGGCTCCTGGAGGGAGTTATCTCTGAGTCATGTGGCAAGACATTGATGGGCCCATTAACAGGAGAGAAGGAAAAAACGATGCCACCCCTGGTTTCCTCAGTTCTTGAGGGTGGGAATAGGATGCATTTTGATATTGTAAGCTAGGACAATACAGGATGCAGGTTTTTGCATTTGCAGGAAGTTTGTATGGATTTGAAAAGTATCCTCATAGCAGAAGCACAAAAGTATTCTCATACCCCTTTTAATCATCTTCCAATGAAGCAATTCTCCCAATAACCTAAGGCATGAATGACTTGCGAGTGAGTTGAAGGAACACGCCAAAGATAAGTAGTGTTCAACTGCAGAGAATTGTTTAGGGACATCAAACCCTAATATTTTAAATCAGAAAGCATGGATGGACGGGTCTTTTTTCCTTGGTTGACTACAGAACCAGCGGTCCTTTGCAGGAGGGTCTTTGGATTTAGGATGAGACTGGCAACTAAGAGCATGGCTACACAGAAGGTGCTACTTTTAGACCAGAACATTCAACTACTAAAGGCAGATAGGAGAATAGCTGATTAGTGACAGCTCCGACAGGAGGAGTCTGCGGCTTACCCCATGGGAACAATAGTAGCACATTTCAATTTTAGAAAACCATTCTTTTCAGAGGACCAAGCATCAGTGAAAAGAAAAGGTCGAGTAAAGACATCCTAGTGCTCTTCTGATCAGAAGCATCTTCCTCCATATGAGAATATTTAGGAAAGGACAGTGCGTTCATAAGGAAAGGTGTGCCAGTTACAAAACCTGCAGAACAAGGCAAGACGAACTTATACATTTTATTTGCTATTTTTATTTCACCTGCTAAAAAATGATTTTTTTTAAGACTGAATTTTATGAATTCTGCAACGCTGTCTTTTTGAACGTCTTCCTACTCGTATTAAACACCGAGGTGACAAAGAGAGCAGCAGTGGAAGGAAAGCTGGTCCATCTCCCCCTCCTTGTGGCTTTAGGCCAGTGAGCGATTAGAAGTTGGTCACTTCATTTGAGATAAATAGCTTTACCAAGAGAGAATATTATCCAGCCTTGATCTTTCCTTTGGAGCTGATCCACTTTGTAGTCATCAATTCTTGACTCAGCTGGGGAGAAACAATGGCATTACGGCCATGGATGTTAGAGTGCGCTGATGGGAAATGAAGTTCTCATCTTCCGGTCCTTGCTTCAGTAAATATTCCAAATTCATCAGAAAGAAAATTCGAAGACCAGGAATCCCCACTCAAATGACCTACTTCAAATAGTCTGCACGCATAAGAGACATCAAGCAGGTGCTCTCATCTGTTAGGGGAATACCCAGCCAGTATATTATTGTCTACTTAGGAGGCAATAATTTTGGAAATCATTGAATTTTTTGTATTGCAAGTGAATGGTCAACACATTTTATTACTGGATTAGGTAAAATCATGTCTTCTGCATCCTTTCAGAGAGGAAGCTTACCTGGATCTAAAGCTGCTCAGCTCCATGATGGGATGCTTTGTCTTCAAAGGGAACTCTAGTCTTCGTCCTTTTGGATTGCTTCCATAGCTTTTCACTCACTCTTCAGGTAACTGTTAAAATGTCCTCTTATCCCATGCAAATTTTTATGGGCATAGTCACTGAATTGGGAAGTATTCCATAAAGTCCACAGGCCTTGTTGAGATGGATGCACAGGTCTCAAGGGTGTTAGCAGATGTTATTCTGAGGCCACTCCTGATCATGTTGGATGGACCATGGTGACTGAGGAAAGTGCCCAAAGACTGGATGAAAGCAAATGTCACCCATCTTCAAAAAAGGCAACCAGGAGGACTCAGAAAAGTACAAGCCAGCCAGCCTCATTTGGATCCCCAGGAAGTTGATGGAGTAGCTATTCCTGGAAAGCATTGCCAGGCACACCAAGGAGGACAGAACAAATGTAGTCAGCATGGATTTACCAGGGGAAATTGGTGCTTGACGACTTTTTAAACTCCTCCGGTGAATGAACTTGCCTGGTAGATGAAGAGAATATCATCTGCCTGGGCTTCAGGGAAGTTTTGGACGTTTATCTACATGGCAGCACACATACCTACGGGAAGGAATAGTGCAAAGAGCAGGGAACCAGTGTCTTTTCAATGATGCTCAGTGAAAAGACAAGAGGCAGTGGGCACACACTGAAATACAGAAGATTGCCTCTGAGCATCACAAAATTATTTTTTACCGTGACGGTGACTGAACCATGGCACAGAGTGTCCAGAAAGATGGTGGAGTCTGGATCATTGAAGACATTAAAAGTAGGCCCAGATATAATCCTGGGCAACAGGCTCTAGGTATCCTGGTTGAAGCAGGGGGATGGGACTTGGGGAGCCGCACAGAGCCCTTCCACCCTCATTCATTCTGTGCTAGTGAATTCTCTTAGAGATGCATTTCAAGGACTGGCATGACAAAGCTCTGTGCAGAGTGAGATCCAAATGGACATGGGATTTAAGTTCCTTAAGTAGTGTTCAAGAAGAATGTAAAACTCCAGGAAACCTGTCTCTTCCATAACTGAATCCCTTTCATGGGAAAATTCCTCAGCTCTAGAAAGATCCTCTGAGACGCATGCTTAAGACTGACACTGGCAGAGCAAATTTCTCCCTATGCGTGTCTAAGACCAGTTAGGATCTTTACCAAAAGTGTTGTCAACGTAGTCACAGAAGGCATATTGTTAAGAAGTGACAACTTACATCAGAATGGCAAATATTGGTCCAGCAATGAATTACTGTATGGGAATTATCGACTTGTATTCCAAATAAATAAAAAGGAGTTGGTCTTTATTGAACTCTTTCATTGCAATATTCATAAGGGAAGAAAAAGACCTATGTCCTTAACTTTCTTAATTCTAACAAAGATTTAAAACATTCCTTGTAAAAAGCGTATCTGAATTATCGGTCTATGAAACAATTTGAGTTGGGAAAAAAGTCCTAAAATTGTGTAGACAGTTGCAGAGAAAGCAAGAAAATAGGAAAGAAACAAAAACAGAGAAAAAGAGTCATCTTGAGTCTGCTAGCTAGTTCTAGAAGTAGTCTGCTAGAAAAAGGAAACCCCAGTGGAATTTCAAATGTGTTCATGCACTTGATTCAGTAACTGGTCAATGTAAAAACCAGTCCTTTCGTACAACTTCCCCCAGCAACAAAAACTTCAACAGATTGACGCCACCATCATGCCTGTCCCAGATGTATTTAAAAGAGAAATGATGATTTTCTTGAAAATCTATTTGCGTACAAGTTGCAAGACATTGGAGGGATTCTCCACATTCTCCTTCCTCCACGCGGCTTGAAAGTATATTTGATAAAATATGCAACAAAGCATGTGATTTCCAAGGTAGAGTAAAATGGATGACTTGGGAATTGATCTCTTTTGGATATGAAACTTCATATCCACTCTCTGGGAAGTTTCTAAAAGAAATGATGGAGCTGAGGCATGAATCTGCCTCTCCGAGTGCTAAGCAAACATAGACACTCCCCTTCACATGGCCCCACCTTCCGCACACACCTAGGCATGCACAGAGATCAGCATAGCAGATCATGAACACCTTGGAAAAGACTGAAATGCTAAATAGCTCTCTTTGTGGACAAAATAGCCGGTACACTATTTCAAATATCTGGTACAAAAACTCTGTTGAATATCTGCCTCATATTTAAAACACAGCTTTTCATTGAATTCTGTTTGCAGAATATTTTCCTTCCATTTGTTCCTTTAAAATTCCTTTGTTCTATGTCTAGAAATATTTTCTTCTAAAAATAGAAAAAATTAGATGATGTCTTTTCAGAAGAAAACATTGGTTTAGACAATTTTTAACCATCATGGTATGGAAGAATTTATTTGTCCCTCACTAAGGAGGAATAAGTATTTTGATCCTAGATCATTTACAGTGAAATACTTGACATTTTTAAGATGCTTTCAATCAATTTTGATCCTCATTGCTTATTCATTGTAAACAGTAAGTTTTCAGTGCATGGAAAGTGTGTGTGGTATGTCTACATTAGTTCAAACACCAATTCCAACTAATGGCCAGGCTGAACTACAGTAAATAATGTCCTGAAGGATATTTTGCCGCCTTCTTTGGCACTCCTTGAAATCCTAATGATTGGCATGAAGTGTCGAAATACAGAGATTTTCTCTCAGAGGGTGTCCCATGTTGACACCCATCCCATGTGTTTCATGTTGTAGTTCTTATCGCTTTTAAAAGTTGATATCTTCTGCACAGTTTTCATGAAGCTTTCTGTTACAGTAGTGAAAATCACAGAGAAATGCAATTTTGTACAACTTTGAATTTACCCCAAGAGCTGAGAGAAAATTTGTTCGTATACCTCAATCTGAGTCTCTTCTATATTCAAGCTTTGTTTATCTCCCATCAAGGGTCGCATTCGTTGCTGTTCAAAGCCCCATCCAAGCTGACTTGAATACGTTCAGGGATGGGACATCCACAACTTCTCTGGGCAACCCGAAGCAGCGTTCCAGCACCCCAACAGCAAAAAATGTCTTCCTTTCATCTAATAGAGATCAGAAATACTAAATCTAGGTATATAAACTTTGAGGAAAGGTTTGAAATTCTATTGATTTGAAACACATTTGATATGAATACTAACTTCCAGACGACTGAAATATGTTGATGGCCATTTGAGATTGACACTTTTTGAAAAAGTGCATGGAATTGAAAATTAAAACCGGCAAAATTAAAAACTTCTTGCCATTTTCTTTTAACTCTGATCTTCAAAATTGCATAGGTCAGATATCTGTGCTTCATGCTAATCTCTCAGATACTCTCAGACCAAAGCTTTTCTTTCAGACTAAACTGCGGTTTAGGTAGAACACGAGTGCTTAGTGAAGGTTTTTCTGGGCATAGGGGGATTTGTGTGCACAAGAGGTTTTATCCAAACTGGAAAATTCATCCCAGCTGCATTTGTTCATCATTCCTACTGCATCAGGCCTGAAGATTCTGTGAAAAGTATCCTGTGGACCTTGAACATAGCTCATGTGAAAGAGATGAGAGGTGATGGAGAAGTTGAGGGAGAGAATCAAGAGCATATGGCCCAGTAAAGGCACCAGAAGGTATTTTTTCATGTGGTCCACAGCCCAAACAATTGTTTAGCACCGTTTGAAGGCTGTGTTTGACCAACAGGGCTGAAGCAGGTCTTCAAAATATCCAGTAGATCAAAATCCATGGAAGCAAATGACCCTGGCCAGTCACCTTGCTGCTGATCATTCACCCTCCATACCAGCTGATCAGGCCTAAGAATGCTGCTGCAAAAGTGTTGTGAAAAAGGTAGGCACATTTTCACAGAGGCAGGGGAAAATGCCCTTGGATGGTGATTCCAAGGGATAACTTGATGGCGCAAGTTAGGTACTCTTATCTACTGTGCAATATCGAAGTTGGTGAGTTCACCATCTGTAAGCATCACTTTAGAAAATAAATGTTTGATCCACAAAACGATACTTCCTATGTCCTGTCTACCTGCTTCATTTCAGCCAAGGAATAGGCTACGTTCCATCAGCAAAGTGTTCATGATCATATGCTTCTTTAAACTGTGGTCATTCTTTCTTTTTTTCTAAATCAGACACTGTCTATTCCTAAGATTCAGATGTCCATGGGTAGGGGTGTAATTAAGTTCACTGTTAAAAAATATCCTTCTTGTTATCTTTTTAATAAATTACTGAGATGTAACATCAGTCTGAGAGCTGAAAGAAACCCCTTCATTTGCTGTTTGCCAAGTATCATCTATGTGATACAAATTCTATTTGACCCATCCATTGCCATCTAATACTACTAGTAATGCCTTCACAACCTTTACTTCATCGTTAGGGATTTTGGAGAAGTGAAAGATTTGAACATAAGCAAGGGCATTTGTTCAAGATGCTCCAGAAAGAGCTGCCGTCTGTTCTCTTCCTTGCTGCCTATGTTGGCAGGAAGCTGCAAAAAACCCAAAGATAACTAGAAAGAGTGTTACTTTTAGTCTAAATTTGGAAATGATGTTTGGAATACCCTGTTAAATGAAAAGGTGCTCTTTTAAAAGATGGCATCTTCAGGGGAAAAGTCAGTTTAGAGAGGTTTTGAGACAGTTGCTTCTGGAAAAAAAAAAAAAAAAATTGAGGTATCCAAGGTCTTTAGCCATACCACTTGGAAGATTGATTCAAAACACAGTTCCTTCATCTAGGAAGAACAGAGGACCATAGATGCAGCCCATTTCAAAACGGAGTTCTTTATGTGTCAGGTTGGGATTTACTGGACATCATTTCTTGTAAAGTCGAGGGACTGCAGTTAGCTCTCCAATAATTTCCTTCCCTGAAATTCATCTGCATTTGCTCCTTTCTCCAGCGTTCCCATTTCTTAGTGCTGGTATACTCCATCTATGCATTAGAATATTCAACTGGAGTGTGTGTCCAATATTTTCTAGTTCAAATTGGCTGGAACGCAATGGATAGTTCCAGTTGCTTGTATACACTAGTTTTATTTTGACAAGTTTTCTTTGAACAATGTTGAAGCAGCAGTAGCAAATCGGAAGTACAGCTTGCAGCAGGGAAAGACACTTCTGCTTGCTCAAGTTTCCTGTAGTCAGATAGATGCCAAAAGGCTTTTCATAGTACTACTACTGTCTTGTAGGAATACTTGATCTAATCCTACCTTTGATACAATTACGAATGGGCTACTTTTCCACAAGGTGGAACATTTTTCTTTTAATCATATGTTTTTTGTAAGTTGGAAACATGAACTTGTGCACCAGTCAGGTGGAAGGTACTCTTACTTCTTCATAAGTTTCACAACATTATTTAGAAAATATTGACTCTGTGTAACTTCAAAAGAAGAATTCTGGGCATCTTCATTCTATTGATGTGATTTTTTTTCTACCATGCTGTTCTTGTTTTCTATGGAACTCATTTTTACCAATAGAAATATTTTTCCCTGACACCTATGGAAAATACCTATGTTTCCTCAATATTGCAGCCTCAGTACACTGTTTAGAATTATTTCAACATGGTCCCAAGCATATCCGACAGCTAGACAGCAGAGGTTAGCAACAGTGAGTGGGAATAACTTCTGAACCATTTCAGTAGATTTCCCAGGAAGGGCTTGCTTTCTGCCCCTGCAAATTTTCCCAGAGATATTGTCTGGTGAACAGTTGCATCAAAAGAGTATTTTTGCACAAACCTTGGGCCAAGCTCTGTCTCAGATTTACTAGTGAATGCAAAGAGGGTGAAAGTGCTGCTTCAAAGCCCTCTGTGTGCTTTCCGTACCAAAAGGGAGGTGACCCCAGCAATAACTTTTTGATCTCTCTTCAAAACACGAGGCACGTCACCACCTCATTCATCTTTTTCTGGGACTCAGCATCTAAAGACCAAGAAGCCCTCTTGCTTGCTAAAGTGTGTTCAGCAAAAAAACCCTTGTCCCATCAGCAAATTGGAACACAGCTGCATTCCAGTCAATACCAATGCTGGCAGGGCAATACTCTAGCCCAGTAGTAACATGCCACTGTTAGAAGACTGTGTAAAAATCTTTGTGTACAAAGTAATGGGAGGGAAAAATAGAATTGGGAAGAACTGCACATTGTTCTGGAAAAAGCCTCCTGCCACAGTCTTACAGACGTCATTTTCTGGTATCATTTTTAAGAGTTGGAGTTTCTTAAATTTTGTACAAGATAAAATCTTACTGGACCTTGAAGTTTCCCTACTAGAAGTACAGCCATTTCTTAGTAGAATAGAAGTAAGCCCTTTGAATATGTACAAATGGCCTTTCAAAATACATATGCTATAGCCCACTGTGAAAGGAATTAGCTATAAAAATAGAAATTCAAAGGTTTAAAAAGGTTTTGAATAAAGTAAGTCTAAGGTGATAGAAGAAGAAGAAAACAGCAGTTTTCTTCTTCTGCTGAAAAAACAACTCCGAGGACATTGTACTCTACAGGTGTATTATATCACTTTCTGAAAAACGGAGTAGGTTTGCTATTTCAAAAGGTTTTCATTAGGAAGGAAGAGATTCCTTTGGAAAAAAAAAACTTCAAATTGACTTGACATGAATGTTATGACACTTCACCAATCATGAAGAAAAATTCTCATCACTTGATATGGAAATCATGACGGTAACGGAGTCAAGGATGTCTAAGCCGTGCCATCAGGAACATAAAAAAGCATTAGAATGCTGGTAAGACTGAGCTCCTGAACTAGTCAGAAGAGAACGCAACCAAAACATTTTCCTTTAAGAGTCTTCAGGATGAACAGCAGATCAAATGTTTTCCTGTGAAGTATTTATGAATAGAATTAACCTTTAAAAGAACATTGTTTTCAAAAACCTGTGTCCAGTATCTCTTAGAATGATACAGAGTTCTTATTACTAGAAAAAAGAAAAGCACTTTTTTCCAAACTGTTGTGCACTTTTAAACGATCTACAATAAAAAGAGTACTTTTAGATGCTGGGCATGATGTTCATTACAAAAAAGCCTTGTCGCACGCTTGGTACTCTAGTGTCTTGATTAGCATCGTTTTTTATTCATTGACTCTTTTTCACCTTGAAATAATGGCGTCTTTGTACTTATGCAGCATCCATGAAGAATTTCTTGGGTGTCATTTTGTACTCGATCCTAAATGGCAGGTTCTGCATTCTGCCATCCGTCTAGCTTTCCCATTTGATGCAGCTTCTGAGAGGTCTTTTCAGAATTGAGGACTACCTGCAAGAATGATGCTAAATGCATGCATTTTACTCCTTGGTTAATGCAAAAGAGTTTCTCCTTTACAGCATAATAATAACAGGAAAAGAATGATGGTGGATTCAATTCTTATAGTAATACAAAGAGAACTATTATCATCATTAGAAACCAAGCAAGTCATATTTATTGCTCATGCAGTACAACCACTAATGCAAATTACCCTGTAAATTCAAAATGAATCTGTATCACAGGAGTGGATTGAATGTCTCTCTTGATATTTTGCTTAAAGCAGAAAATTAATTCTTTTGACAGCCAACTCATAATTGCAACCTAACTTTCAACTCCAGCTTTCAAACAGTGGAAACATGTCTGTTTATAACACGATACAGTACCGTACACAAGACCAAAACAGGTCCTAGACGTTCAAATGAAAGAAAAGATCAAAGGACAGATTAATTCGTGTCTGCAAGCCCTCAAGAGCGTGCAGGTCAAAAGTCCCCAGAAAACTAGGCCAGTGGCACAAATTCTCAATGTTGGCACCAGCAGAAGCAGCTGCTATCTTTCTAGGATGCAATCTTGCTTACATCATCCTTCAAAGCAATCTTCTGTCCCCCTGCCCAATATGCCTTCTGCTCTACTCCTTGGACTTCACGTTTGCATTTCTACAGAGTCCTGCAAAGTGACTCAAAGTTCAGGTAATAGATTTCCAAGATTTAGAAATATTGTGTTAAGTCTATTTCTTTCGTATTTCATCCCGTCTAAGCATACTGAACTTTCTGAGGTGAAATATGTCGAGTATGTCACGTGTAGTTTACATGTTAGTTCTGCTTGACATTAAAACTTCGCACAGACCCCTGGGATGCCTTACTGCAAAAATATATAGCTGCAAAGAGTGGTTGCACAAAGTTAGAAGGGCCAGAAAACCATGTAAACAACCTAACAGTAGAGGCTTGAATTTCTGAATATAATCTTGCACCATCTAAAGTCAAAATAGAATATTGAAATGATTTTCATCTAATAATGAGCGTGGGGAAGAAAGAATCCAGATAGGATTTTTTTTTTTTTTTTGAAACAGTTCCAGGAAATACATGGCCTTAACTTGGAAGTATAGCATTAAATATTTTTAAACAGCATGAGTTCTCATTACCTAATCATATGATTTGTAGAACTGAATTGGAAAGTAGGAAATAAACAAAGAAAAATATTCAAGCTATAAAAAATGTGAGTTTAAAATTTTCTTTGTATTTCTGATTAAAACTATGAGGTAGCCAAATGGTCACCCATTATTTTCAAAAGCATCTGGACATAAAAAACGGATCAATTTTGGCGGGACTTGGATGTCCGGTATTCCTGAAAAGCTTTATTTCACTGCTTCCCAAGCCTGATTCAATCCCCTTAAATGCAGCTGTATTTCAGTTGCTCAGTGAAACTGTCCATCTCATGCATATAGTTTACAAATAATCTGCAGAAAAAGCTAGCTAGATTTAAAGATCTTTTTTCTGTAAATGGCCTTCAACTGATTTCTACAAACACACAGCTGGGATTTCTGCTGTCTTCTTCAGGCCACTTCCTGCAGAGACCTCTCCATTAAATTTGTCTCGTTCTACTAAGAACGCTTCTGGTGATCCAAAGTCAGCACTGGGATTGTCCAACTGCATGGAATTACTGTCTGCTAGAGCTGCACACTGAGGGCTTCTGTGTGAAGCATCATGTGAGCCCTGCTAATGTCACCCTGTTGGTATAAACTGAGCTAAGTGGACCTTAAGGGACAAGATTGTGCACTGATTTTGTAATAGAAATGAGGTACTAAGAAGGAGGCGGGAGGATTTCAATGTTTCTGCCCCCAGCTGAAGCAACACTAAATCTCGGTCCTTATCTGAAAAACAAGGTGAATTAAACCGTTTGGCATTCATATGCCAAAAAGGTCAGTAATACACTCAGAACTGTCAAAAGAGTAACAATTCCAATCATTACTTTCTAAAAAGAATTCATTTGAAGAAGTCAGGAAGACAGATGAAACATGCAAATATCCTACCCTGAGAATCATTCTGTTGATCTGCACAGGTTTCTTATTATATTCCCATCTAATGCATTGGTCATGTGTGCTTGTGATGACACAAATACTTGCAAAGCTTACCAGATAAATCACGTTCTCTTCAAACAGCAAAGCATTTCTTGATGGTTGCACTTGCTAATTCCATTTAGACTCAGTGTTCTTAAAGGTCTTTTCCAACCAAAGTTCCAACCACCATTCTCTAAGTCGCACATCCTGATTGTCCTGGTTTAGGGCTAAATTTGGCAGAAAACCTCACAAAGGGCCACTGCACCCTCCCCCCCACCAAAAGCCCACCCACACAGCCGCTCCCTTCAACTGGTTTGGGGAGAGAAGTGGGAAAAAGCTGTTGATTTAACAGGCAAAGCACTTCCCAGCACAAAAAAATGAACAATACCAGATGACAAAACTCATTTGCCGCACTGAAGAGACGACAAATCAGAAAGTCTCTCCTGTGGGTGCTCACTCTGTTATCAACCCCTCCAGCAATGGGGAAGGCTGCTGCCCAGGGTAGGCCCCAGTAGGCCACAAAGTGCAAGTTCCCAGTGCTTCCCAGGTCCCAGTCCGGAGCAGATTCGAAACGTTCCAAGAAAAGGGAAAGGAAAAAAAAAACCAGTCCAGGGAAAACTCTGCCTCAGCCAGCTAAACCAACTAAAAAGCAAATGCGTGCTCTGTTCTGCTCCGTCAGTGCCCAGACAACACAGTGCAGCGCAGAATGTGGAAGAGTGTTGCTTTTTAAGGAGTGCAGCCTCTGATAAGAAACTCCGTGCTTCTTCTTCTCCCCACCTTTGCTCTCAGAACCAGTCTTGAAGGCAGAGAATATCATATCCAGCATTAAGAGAACAGATGACTGGGGATACAAGCATCATAAAGTCACCCTAGGACACCGCTCCTTTGAGATATGTCACCAGACTATGCTAAGACCAAGTTTTGGAACTGCTCATTAAAATTCTACTCTCACAGTGAAGCTGAGGAGGAAACACAGCTCACTACAGTTACCTTGTGGCATGCCAGTGCTTCCTTTCCATCACAATGGTCTTCGTTTTTAAGTCCCTGACATCACAGGCATCATGAAACATCCTTTGTGCAGGAAGGAAGAAAATATTCTTCTCATTGATGCTGATGGGTTAGCTGACATGCAAAGCAGTTAATTCAAAGTGACAGAGCAATCAAGTCAATAGGAAAACTCACCACAGTTTTGTTTACTCCCCTAAATCCTTACTATCCCAAAATACAAGAACAGCTGTAAAAGCCTTGTGGCTACCTAATTTTTTCCTAGACCTACATGGTGGGGTAAGAGATAAACAATCCCAAACTATGGTAATCCACAACAAAGCATTCTTGACCTCATATTCAGGTTCTGCATAGCGAGCTCTTCCTCCTGATCAAGTTATTCCATCGCAATACTTTGGGGAGTATCTCAGAGGGCTGGCTGTTGTTTGGTTTGAAAGCATCTTGATCATTCAGGAACCCAGTAGCAAGGACAAAGTTTAAAAGAAGATAGTGCTATGCATTGATTTTCATCTAGGACAGAGATATTTCTACAACACAGAAGGCTGACCTAATGCTTCACGACAACGTGGCTGAAGTGGCATCCTGGTCCCCATAGGTTTTTCTCTTTACTTTTAGCTGCTTTCTTACCAGATTAATGAGCTGAACTAGCTCAAAAAAGAATCAGATAAGTGCCAGAGCTTTCAAACAAACAAACAAAAAAAAAAAAAAAAAAAAAAAACCCAAAACAGATGCAAAAGGGTGATTTGTAAGTGCATTTGAAAACAGAAGTTTTTTGTACTTTTCATAGATACATGGCATTCTCTAGAATGATATTGCTCCAATGCTTTGGGTTTGGTTTTGTTTTTGTTTTTTTCCTCAATTCTAAATGTTACACATTCTTTTTTGGCCATTTTAGTAAACTGATTTTCTGATCCATGTGAAAGACAGTCCGAAGTTCCCCTCATTTGCCTCACGACCGTCCCCAGGACAGACATCGGGACCCTGAGGACCCTGACTGGAATGCTGGCATGCCGGTCAGAGAGGAATGCCAGAAATCCTGAGGCCCCTGAGCAGAATTCTGGCCTGCCAAGTGATTGTTGGCAGCTGTGTCTACAGTGACTGCTTCTAGCAGGGCCTGCCAAGGGGCGAGGCGACCTATGGGCCTGCACGTGCTTCGCGACACCAGCCCAGGAATTTTCCCACCTCTTGGCCAGATGAACTTGCTGGGGCAACTGTGGTAGCCGCCCCATGGAAAATCCTTCATCTGCTCCACTACCACCGTGAGGGACGCAGATTGAAGCCCCCCTCCCAAAAACTGAGGCTGAGACGCCCGTCATTCTGATCCAGGGCTGCTGGCTTGACTGAAGCAGGATGCCTGCTAAGTGTTGCCTGCAGATGTGTTTGCGGGACCTAAACTGGTTTCCTATAGAAACCAGTCCTGAAACAATAGCTCCCACTCACTGCTGATATTGATATTGACTTCTCCTGCTGAGAACATGGACTCTCTGTACCCGTCTTCAATACCATTTTTCCCCTCAGCAATTTCAATAGACTTGCTCTTTATTGTATCTGCTCCCCCTCAGCCATTTCTAGATCTGTTTCCCCCCTCAGCAATGGACTAGAATAGAACCTTGAGATAACCAGGACTTTGAGATCTCCCCTAGGAGAACTCCATCGGCTGGGCTGCGAGGACTTCATCTCTCTCCATTTGGTAGCTATACTCCCTCTCTCTTTCTCCCCCTCTTTTCTATTCTTTTCCTCTCCCTAATTCCTTGAAGGCATTTGCTGTGGTCATTCTAGAAAGGTGCATTTGTTTGGAGTGATACTGCAATCCCTTTTCCATCTTGTCTTTTGCCCTCCGAGATCAGTTAAGAAAACATCATCCCCCCTTCGTATGAGTGGATCAGAACAATATGTTCTTTCCAGCTGAAATTGGTTCTAGTCAATAGAAGCACACTGGTAGGTAAAAGTAGACTATAAAAGATAACCTTCAGAATGTATTTCCCATGTCTTCCCATTCAAGCAAGTGAAGAAAGCAGACAGATCTTCAGATAACATGCTATGCGAATTGAAAGGAATCTTCTTGGAGGCAACTGTGAAACTCACGCAATGAAATACAGATGAGAGAGATGAAAGGGTCACATATGATGTCAAATCTATTCTTTTAATGTTTGAATGAAACAAGATTTCTTGAAGTACAATCCTACAAAATGAAGGTGAACTTGCAGAAGCAATTGAACTGGGTCTCCTTTAGAAACACAATGTTTTCTAATTAAACTGAGCATTCAGGAAGGCAACCTTGAAATCAAAAGGATTTAGAAAAATACAAAATACCAAGACTGGCAGTTCGTTATCTTTCACGGTCTCTTTAAGATAAGATTGATTTGAACTTCCACTTGTAGTAGGTCTGAAGACATTAGGAATGATGCAATATGAAAAAACCAAAACAAAACAACTTTCTCAAAAAGCTTTGAGAAACCAGAGAAATGATGATTTTTAGTGGTTAGGTAGTCCTTTAAAATTTGTCTTGGGGGAAAGAGATAAAAAACTGACTGAGATCAAATGACTGTGGAGTATATTCCAAAACAGTAATGAAGAAGGTAAGGGGCAAGAGCCTGTTAGAAAAATACTATGCTGGCTTCATCTGTTGAAAGCATTCCAGAATGGTTGAAATTATGAATCATATCTTCTGGGATTAAAAAAAAAAAAAAAAAAAAAAAAAAGAGGAAGAAAACAGAAGGAAAAAAATATTTTGAACATATTTTTCCATTCCAAGATGGTATAATGGCTTTATTTCATTTTGTTCCTATGACCGGTTAGTAGCTTATGAAATGTTTAGCAATAGAGAGTGAGAGTCTTCACACTAGCCATACCATTTGGATGTGTCTCTTTTACTTTCTAGAGCAGCAGATATGGTTTAGCACTCCACAATTCAGTCCCCAAAAGTGAGTAAGTGTGGCAGATTTAACCTAACTGCCCAGTCCACCAAAATGCCTAATTATCTTGAAAAATGCTTTGCTCTATCTCATGATCTGGACATGTCTCTCTAGCTCCACTTTGAGCTTCTTGATCTTTCATCTACAGGATGAGATCCAATTTAGCTTAGCAAGGATGTAGCCTTTCCAAACCATATCTTTTACCGTCTGTATTCTTACAAGTACATTTCTACCGCTGGGACCAGTTTGGAAGATCCTAGTTGTTTTATTCCTTAGATTATGTTGCTGCATTAATTAGCTCTTCTTTGAAGTTTTTTCCCTGCTCAAGTATAGGGTCAGTGCTGAAATGATTGTGATGCTAACTCCTTATGATCTATTCTGCAGGCTTACAGAGTATGCAGCAAAGTTTTCTCTTCTTCTGAGGACATTCTACTCTTTTGATGAGAAATGCTGAAGGTCTGACTTCAGTTGCAAAGGTATCTGATTGACAGATTGCAAAATTGTTAAGTCTAGTAACAGCAGGAAAAGCGTGCTCTTGCTCTGTATGTAAATGTCGTGTCAGCTGCTGTTGGGATAAAAAGCATGAGCATAAGCAAAGATATCTGCATGGATAGAAAAGAAACAAAGAAGATATTTGTTGTGATTTCTGCACTAAGGAGCAAGAAGAAGCATGAAGCGCTAATTTTAGTGGCTAAGACAGTATCGTCCTTGGGCCAGTTCTCTTCAACATCTTTTGAACCACTTGGACTCGGCACTTGAAGGAATATTAAGCAAGTTTGCCAGAGACGCTACATTGGGAGGAGCTGTCAACTAACTCCCTTGAGGCCAGTGAGACACTGCAGAGAGATCTTGACAAATAAGAGAGATGGGCAATTATGGCTGGCCGGGAGTCTATGCACAAATCACGAAAGGGGCGGGACTGCTGGGGAAGGCGTCCCAAGCTGTTGTATTTTCCAGCATCAGTCTCATGACATGCTTATGACAGTGGGAAGATGCCAGCAGCTCACGTCCCCAGCAGCAGAAAAAGAACTTCATGTTACAACTTACTTGAAAAGCTTTTTGACCAATCCCACAAAGCAAAAGCATATTGACAGTAGTTCTTTCCGATCCCTAGAAGCACACAGAACTTTGGTTCAAAGAACACTTGCTTCTTTTGAATAAAAGACCTGCTTGTAAGCCTTAAGATAGAATGCACAGAGCTCCATTATTAAGCTTAGAACTTCCTAACATCTGGCTAGATCTACTTTGCTGTAGCTTAGGGAGTTCTTCTGGTCAAGCTTTAATACACAGGCCATTGTTCTATTTGTCCTTACTTCTCTACTTCTTCTATCATTTTTCTGCTGACAAACCTTATGACTACTGCTTAGCTCCAAGCACAGTTCTGCTGTCTCTGAGGCCTGCCTTTTGCAGCTTTCCCAAAATCCTCTGTTTCCAAGGATTGCCACAGGCAATCCCCAACCTTAGGGAGTTGTGCGATGGCAAGTGCTGGATTCAGCACCTGGGACAGGGCAATCCTGCTCTGTGTGTGTGTATAGACTAGGGAGCCAGAGGCTGAAAGGAAGCCAGGCTCCTGGCCAATGGCAAGCTAAATGGGTATCAGCAGTGCCCTGGCAGCCAGGAGGGCCAAGCCTGTCCTGGGGTGCATCAGGCACAGTATCACCAGCTGGGCAAGAGAGGGCATTGTCCTGCTCTGCTCTGCCCTGCTCTGCTGTGTTCTGGGGCGGCCTCACCTTGAGTGCTTGGGGGCAGTTTTGGGTACCACAATGAAAAAAGACATGAAGGTATCAGAAAGTTCTCCAATGAGGTTTACAAGGACAGAACTGGAGGAAATAGCATGCAGCTGAGTCAGGGGAGGCTCAGGTCCGGTATCAGGAAAAAGCTTTTTAACCAGAGGATGGCTGGGCACTGGAAGAGTCTCTCCAGGGTGTGGTCACAGCATCACACCTCTCTTGAGTTCAAGAACCTTTGGGACATTGCTCTCAGGCATCTGGTGTGATTCTTGAGGAAGGTCCCATGCAGGGCCAGAAGTTGGACTTGATGCTCCTGATGGGCCCCTTCCAATTCAACTGATTCTACCACTCTATGATTCTGTCCTGGCCACTCAAGGTATATTGCTTGATCTCACCAGATTTTGACCTGCTCTTGTTTGTCAGAATTTGTCCCTACTGCCTAATGATATTTATCACAAAAGACAAAGGGCCTTTTCTCAATTTTCTCAAGAAAGTTGAAGATGCACCCTAGAATCCTAAAAAAGTCTTTTCCTTGAAACAACACTGTCTCCTGCCCAGTATTCTTTCCAGATCTTAAGGAGAAAGAAGGCAAAATCAGGGGATGTATTACAATGAAGCACTGTCAATTTTCCGGACCTTTAGCAGTATATTTGTACTTCCACTATTCTTTTCTATAAAATCATGGTTTTGTAGAGCATGTCATTTTCTAGCAAGACACATTTTTGCAACTGAGCCCATCAGTCTCTGTGAGAATATATTGTCAAAAGCACAAAACATATGAATGGGCAGTGGCAAGTGAGGGGAAAAACCAGTATGGGAAGCAGCTCCGTGATACTACAGTAAGACAAGGAGGAGGAGGTGTTCCAGTTGACAGAGCAAAGAATCCCCTGCAGTCCCTGGAGATATCCTAGTGAAGCAGGTTGTCTCCCAGCAGTCCCTAGAGAACCATGGAGGAACACATACCTACAGTGCAGCTGCTGGAAAGCTCCATGCCACAACAGGTGAAAGTGCCTTGAAGGAAGCTGCAGCTTGTGGAGGGAGGGCCAGAAAACCATCCTTGACCTCTTCTTTAGCGGAAGAGTATGTGCAAATGTTTAACAGCTGCTAACTGGAATCTCTCCTCTTTCCAGTTCTTGTCGTAGGTAAGTAGGACAATACAAGAATTAGAAGCCTAAACTGTTTTGCATGAGGCTCCCATTCTCTCTGCCATGCCCTTAAAATTTACTTTGAGATGAAATAAAACTCATGATCAAGTTCCTAAGGCTTGATGGTCGGGCTTCTCAGAAAACAGGCAGTGCAAAGAACTCTTGTCACTGTCATTTTTTTTCATAGAACTAAAAAAGTTAAAGTACTGTTTTCTAAGAACTTACGAAAATCAACTGGTAGAGGTGGTGAGAGTGAAGAGTATAATTAAGCTGGAAAGAGACTATCATGTAGCTACCTCATCTGCATAGAAGTTTTTTTACCAGGAACTCTGGACTTTTAAACAGATTTAGGACACAAGAGTTATCTCTGGGAATGTTTTAGTATGTATAGAACATTCATCTTTAAATAGCTCGATCTGTTTTACCGTTATGACTTACGTTTTAAATTTTATTTGAGGAGAAATATTTGCCATTCAGATCATTTCAAGTTCTGAAGCATTTCAGTTGTTGACAGTTTTTGCTGTCTCCTGAGGGCAGGAAAATAGTCCTGGAACCAATACTGAAAGAAACTAGATGGAAAAATTAGTTTTCCGCATTCTTTTCTGTCTATTCTATGAGGCACAAGAGCAAAACCACTGCTATGAGTCTGAGTTGCCTTACCACTCATGGATGACAACCTTGTAGTGAGTAGTCTGTTATTTGCACACATTTCTGATGCTGGTGGTTACCTGTTGTGCAGAAAGATCTGTAAACTCTTTTCACGGAAAGACATTCCTGAATTGCTTCACTTATCTCTGAAGCAGAGAACTAAGCTGGCACTCTACTTCGGAGATCTTCCTGTGCTCGCCCCCAAACCCGTTTCCTTCAAATGCAATTTACTTTCAACCAAAGCACTTCATTACTTCATCAGGTAATCTCTTGTTCTTAATGTTCGGGGTAGTGTTCTAAAAGGGTAAGAACATATTCTAGTAAGAAGGTAGAACCTCTTTCTTAAGTAGTAGACATCACTGGGCTTTGGTTCATGCACCAGAACAACAGCAAGGAATGTCGTTTGCAATCAATAGATGGGTTGGGGAAACCGGCCACAAGTTTAGGAATCTTTCTCCAATTAATTATGCTTTAAAATTTGTCTCTTAGCATTTCAAGTGTTTTTTTATTAAAACAATCAATTATTTATTACCTGTACCACAACGAAGCACAATCAGCAGTGCTTGTGCATCCTTCACCAATTCCAAGAAGAAGAATGGTCTGAGCCTCCAGTGTAGCTCATTACCATAAGCTGAAAAAAAGTTCTTGGACAGCTTTCTTTTGCATCCTTCTAAACCTTATGCAGCACTTCCTGGCCAATCTTACATTTTCTTTTCTCCAGGAGATGGTAAGAACTCGAGTACCTTCATGAAAACCGTCGCGGGTCGTTTGCTGTGCTGGCAGAGTTCCTTTTTGAGAAAATGCTTGGAAAAGCTTTTCGCTAAGGTCTAGGCGGCAGGAGACGCAGAAGACGGGCATACGCAGCTGTCCGAAGGTAGGTGCCGGTCCCCGGCGGCTTTCGGCAGAAGCCGCGGTTCGGAGCGCACCGCGACCGGCAGAAAGCTCTGGGTGCGAAAAAGCCGCTTCTTCGCCTCCGGCAGCCGGAGAGCTCGGCCGATGCTGAGACGTCAAGAACGAAGCCGCACAGCACTGGGATTAAGTGAGCAGCTCTCAAACTGAGGGAAAACGATAACTAACCACTTTCCAACAGTTTCAACTTGCATTACCATAAGTAGGGAAAAAGTTCTTGGACAGCTTTCTTTTGCATCCTTCTAAACCTTATGCAGCACTCTCTGGCCAATCTCACTTTTTCTTTTCTCCAGGAGATGGTAAGAACTCGAGTACCTTCATGAAAACCGTCGCGGGTCGCTTGCTGTGCTGGCAGAGTTCCTTTTTGAGATAATGCCTGGAAAAGCTTTTCGCTAAGGTCTAGGCGGCAGGAGACGCAGAAAACGGGCATAGGCAGCTGTCCGAAGGTAGGTGCCGGTCCCCGGCGGCTTTCGGCAGAAGCCGCGGTTCGGAGCGCACCGCGACCGGCAGAAAGCTCTGGGCGCGAAAAAGCCGCTTCTTCGCCTCCGGCAGCCGGAGAGCTCGGCCGATGCTGAGACGTCAAGAACGAAGCCGCACAGCACTGGGATTAAGTGAGCAGCTCTCAAACTGAGGGAAAACGATAACTAACCACTTTCCAACAGTTTCAACTTGCATTACAATAAGTAGGGAAAAAGTTCTTGGACAGCTTTCTTTTCTATCGTTCTTAGCCATTTGCAGCACTTCCTGGTCAATCTTACATTTTCTTTTCTCCAGGAGATGGTAAGAACTCGAGTACCCTCATGACAACCGTCGTGGGACGCTTGCTGTGCTGGCAGAGTTCCTTTTTGAGATAATGCCTGGAAAAGCTTTTCGCTAAGGTGTAGGCGGCAAGAGAAGCAGAAGAAGGGCATACGCAGCTGTCCGAAAGTAGGTGCCGGTAGCCGGATTCTTTTAACAGAAGCCGCTCTTCGGCGGGCTCTCTTACCTTCATAATGGGTTTTGCTGGAGGAAGCCGCTTTTTCGTTTCCGGGAATACCTAGAGAGGAACACTAGCTAAAGACGTGATTGGCACCATTATGTCGAGTTTTGCTCGTTCCAGCAGGAATAACTGTGTTCTTCCTTACGCTAGATGGCGCTGCTTATCAAGGTTTGGCTGCTTTTAATCATTTGGGGTGCTGGATGTTCAAACAACTTATCGTAACTTCTTCTATTTTAAGTCAGGTGCTCACTGACGTAGATCCTATTAGATATAGCACACTGCAAATAGGAGGTGAAATAGATTTATTGTTACTAGCACATGGGTACGAGTGTTAGGAATTTTATAAGGAATATGTTGCATGAATCTTTTGGACCATTCTGCAGCCATTCATACGAAACTCACACAAGTACAAGACAATATGAAGAAATTGACTGGGAACGAGTGGGGTTTGCATCAATGGTTTGAGGGATGGGAAAGAACTGGGTGGTTGAAAGATCTCGTAAATGGAGCTTTGTTTTTACCAGTAGTCATTATTTCATTGCTTTGTGTTATTCCATGCATCGTGAAACTGGTGTGCCTCTTGCTAAAAATGACATTGGAAAAGATCTGGCTGGTGCAAGAAGAAGGGGCAATTGTGACAATGTATCTGAACCGCTTAGACTACGGGCTGCACCAGCCATCCAGCGTGGAACGGTTCTTCTCAGAATTTTCTCAGGGCCCTCTGGAATTCATCAAGACATAAGCCTTGCTAAAACAAGAGAGGAAAAGCTGAGAAACTAAATTCCAAGACCACAAGAACTCCAAAACGGGGGGGGGGGGGGGGGGGGGGCAAAGTACCTGGACTGTAAGGAAACACATCTTCTGAGAGGTGCACGCAGAATGCGTGGACAAGACAAAGGCACCAATAAGAAAAGCGTGACTAGCGTGTGCAGAGAGTCAGAATGAGTAAGTGCATCATGTAAACCATACACGGCTTCTGCTTAATCCTCTTGGTCCATTGTGCAGGAGTCCTGAATTTCCCATAAGTGATACTTACTAAAAGGGTTCTGATTTTAATGCTAGAGTTACTGTCTATACGATGATTCATGGGAATAGTTCTTTCAAGTCCTTCCCTTGCTGACATCAGTCAGTTTCATCTTTTCCTGAATGTACTGCTGGCTATACATAAGTGATGAATAGAAGGGAATGAGTTTTAGGGATATGTTGCAAGGAAATAGATTGGTAGCTCTGCTTCCATTTCCATTGTCTAAGAAGAATTCCGAATATTTTTGGCCCTTTCATAGACCTCTGACTCGATTAGCATCAGCAGGGAGGGACATTTAATTGGTTTTTCTCCTTTTTAGAGAGAAGCTAATGAAAAAGTTTCACCAGAATCAGAGCAGGCTGCGTAACAAGAAGAGCGTCATGAAAAGGCGCCAATCCTATCCTCTTAGTATTGCTAGTTGTGATTGGACTTCAATGAAATGTGTCAACTCTCTGTTCCTGGGTATCACATCAGTAACAGGTACTTCACCTGCTGTACTTCTCTCCTAAAGCTAAGAACAGAATCCCAAATAATCTTGATTCCAAGGTCTCAATTCACCCTGTGATGCTGACAGGTGAAATAGGAGTGGAAGGTGCACCAGTAAATGAACTTGAATGGCCTATCTAAATCAGCGGCCACTGATTTCCTGAAGGCCTTAACAGGTCAGTTGCCCCTATTTTTCTTGGGGTTCTTTTATTCTTTGGTCATGTTTTTCTTGGGATTCTTTGGATCCTTCCCCACCAGTTCAGCCTCTGCTCTCAAATCCTTTGCTGTCATTTAAAGTATCTCGATAGCCTGGAAACCTGTTGTCTTTATTTATCAACCCATTATTCCCTTCCAAAGGTTGTTTGCCTCAAGTCTCATTCTTGCTGATTTTCTGCTAGTTCATTGTCAGATGGCAGCAGGTGTTCTGTAAGAGCAAGTACACAATCCTATCGCTTGCTTTTCTTTTGATTTGGCCTGTCTAGAAAATGGAATGACTGAACATCTCCAACAGCATTTTCTCTCCCCATTGTGTTTCACCGCAAGGGCAGATGCCAATCATCTACCTAAACTCTTGGTGGTGAAGAAACTAGTGGTATGCTGTTGCATATAGGTAGAACTTTCCGAAAGGAAGGCCTTGTAAAACCATGGCTGAGGCCCGTTACTTTGGCTAAGTAGAAAATGACTAGGGGAAAGTGAGACAGCTGAATTAGAGGTAGATCAAGAAGTTCTAGAAGCATTGCATGTTCACAGCGTGGGGTATGACGGTTGGTTGAATTATGTTTGTTGCGGCTTAAAGCTATGCAAGTGACAAAGGCCTGACTGCTTCAAAAGTCTGGCTTTTGCAAGAAAGCGGCTCTCCTTTGCACCTGCCTGGGGACTCTGTGTCACTACGGACCCTCATGCCCAGTTTGCCAAGGAGATGATGAGTAGGAATGTTGCAGAGCTGCTGTGTGCATATGAAAGGAATGGCAGAGAGTGAAGCCGTGGACAATTTCTGGGCTTTAGTACAATGCTGCTGCATTGGTGCCAGTTTAGTCAGTTTTCCATCAGTGGCATTTCTGTCTAGAAGTACACTGCCCAGAGTCTTTCTAGCATTTGATCCCATTTCCTTACTGCCATTAATACCTTCCTTCAGTTTCAAGGATGAGAGAATCTTTACAGGATTTTGAAGATCCCTGTTAGGAAACACTATGCCAGAGGAGTCATCACTCCCTTTTCTTTTGCCTCCTTTGTAATTTTTATAGACTCATTTCACATTTCGGCTAATGGCAATAAGAATACTGAGACTACTTAGCAGGGTTGACGCTCTCAGCTGCTTTCCTCTTTCCTACTGCTTCATACCGGATGTGACTTGATGGCCTCGTTTTGCAATCAGCATTTTGCTGTGGTTTGCTAAAACCTGGCATGCACTGCCAACTCACAACTTGTGTGTTGGCATTTCAGGGGCTTTGATGGGTTCCTTTCTGAGATTGCCATGCACTGGACTTTCACAGTCACAAAGACTTCATCCACCATCGGTCAAATTTCAGTATTTAATACTCTTTCCTGGAATGTAGGCAACCTAGCAGCAAGTACTAAATTCGCTGCAAGCCCTGTCTTCCCAAAGGACCATTCAAAAAGTTTGCTTTTCCCCTCTGACCAATCTGACAGTATTTTGATGAAGAATTTGGTACCTTAATAGAACCTCTTAGAAGGGATCTCATGGCAGACAACATCTCAGGCTTTCTTGAAATACTGGCTCCTTTGGATCTCAATTCCATTCAGAGTGCATTTAAGATTTTTTTTTTCACTGAAGCCATTCAGCAATGCCTCTTCTCTTTAAAATGTGCTGCAGGTGAGAAAGATGGATCCCCGTGAAAGGTTCTATTGATATCAAAATTTGTGCCCAATGGACTGTGCTGATGGAAATCAAATACTAGTGTAGTATTTTGAATCCAAATAATTCCTCCCAATCAGGCCCGACAGGATTGTTTGGCTTTGAATCTGAGCACGTGGACAGTAGTGGATGGTCCACAGGTTGAAAAGAGTGTAGATTCTTCTCCTTCTTTTCATTGATGGCTCAGAGACTGAAAAGGCAGCTCCAAAATGGTAAATACATCCCTACAGATTCAAAAATTGTTCTTCTTAATTTGCATCTCCACCATAACAACAGATGCTTAGAACTAAATTACCAATGGGAATTTTATAGCTTCTCAGAAATGAAACAGGACCTGGCTTATGGGCCTTAGCAGTAGCTACAAGTTTTTCAGCACAAGCCATCTCAAAAGTATTTTAACTTTACCGTACTTTTCTGTCTTATGCTTTCATCTCAAGGATGCAGGAAAAAAAAAAAAAAGAAAAAAAAAAAAAAAAACCACCACAAAAAAAGCCAAAAAAAAAAAAAACAACAAAACAAGAAACCCCACCAAATTGATAATAAGCAAAATCAGTGACGTATATAGAAACAGATCCCATGGTTTTTAACTTCCAAACTTGTCTTCTCAGCACACTCTCTACAATGGAATTGTTTCCCTATCTGCCTTGAAACATTTTGCAGCAAAAACACTCTAAGGTCCTGCTGGGTGTTTTGTTCAAAAATGACTTCTTCTGGTTTTCTGTCCATAAGCGGAGTAACGTGACTGTGCTGGCAGCTGACCAAAGGAAATAGGAAGAGTAATCATCATCCACAACACTGGGGCTAAAGAAATTTCCACAGAAAATTACCTGCCCTAGTACTTGTTCATGTGTTGGGTTGAACGTTCAGAATCTGTTTCCATTTTCCCCATTCATAGAATGTTCTATTTCACAGAATTCCAGCCCCTCAAACATCAGTCCTGCCAGAACTGCCCGCCATAGGGGGCTGGCATAGGGGATCTGCTAATGTCCACTGACTCTTACCAGTATAGTGCTTGTCACTGTTGCAGATCAAGAACTTCTGAATAGTTTGGATTCATGCTCTTTGAGGGGTTGAAAACAAGAAAAGAATGACTAGACATTTCCATGATCAAATCCCCTGATGGAATAAAAATAGGAGCATAATAAATGTATTCATTGTTCTAAGAAGGGAGATGAAGGCTCCAAATGATTACTTGCATACTTCCTGTTCTAAATCCCTTGTTATCTGGCAAATTGCAGAAGATTCCAGGCTTTTGCCAAAATGCAAACCAGGTTAAAATGTGAAGCCTTACAGTTTACTGGATATAAAACTTCATCATCCATTTTTAAATCTTTGAGATTGTTATGTACTTCCTATTACTACCCTGAGGTTTAGAGCTGTAATTCAGAGAGAAAAGAATGCTATCTTGAATTCATTCTAGTAAATCGGCACTCTCATCTTGTTGGCACTCTCTCCTCTTGGTTTTCACTTCTGAAACTCTGTACGGAAGAGTGCATTAATGCAGAGAGCTCTGCATCAATTCTTTACAACAGTTTCCTCTGTAATTCTTCTTTCAAGGCAAACCTATAAAAAGCCACACTTTCTTACCCCACCACTTCTAAAATTCTATTGAGAAGCAAAAAAAAAAAAAAACCCATCAAACCACTAAATCACTGCTCCAATAAAAAAAGCAGTCCATTAACTGCTTTCTTAGCAGGTTCTTTACCTTGTATTAATATGGCAACCTTTTCTTGCTCTTCTAGATTAGAACCAAATTCTTACAGCATATAAGGAAACATAGGTTTACTGTATCTGATTCTTAGATACAGAAGTCCAGCAAGGAGTTCAGACCTCAAAAGAAGTGTCTGTACAACGAGATTCAGCACAACGTTGAGACATATTAGCTATTTTTCAAGAAAAGCGGCCAAACTGAAACTTTTTAGACTTCTCTACAATCATGCGTGCCTGCTTCCAGAACCTGACCTTCGTTGCTGGAAACTAGCTGCAATGTTACTGTAAACAATGCTGTGAATGTCATCATCATCGTCATTCTTCTCTTCCATTGAAAACCTCAAGTGGAGTCGCGTCACTTCTCTTCAAAATTCTGTATTTCCTTGCAAACTGGTCAAATAAGGATAAATAAAGCGTTCTGTTCATTCGGTTTAAACCTAATGTTCAAAATGAAAAAAAAAAAATCCATTCAGATATGGTCTGCAATAATACAGTAGAAGAGAAGATGAACCAGACTGGCCTACAACAGAAAGAAGTGAAGCAGAATTTGGGAATTTGGAAGACCTTATGATGAATAATTCAAATAAATAAATAAAAAAAATATTGCCTACCCAAATTCAATCAGTGATGCACAGACAGAGAAAAAGTACTAATTACAACTCATATTTCTTTCATTCTCAGACAAGAAGTTCAATGATCCTCTTGAATGCACGGAAGATTCTTGGAAAAGACAGCAGCCTTCTTCTTCACCACATACTCCTCAGAACTCCAGGAGACAAATCATTTGAGCTGTGAGGATCTTTCTCTCTGTAAAACTCCCAGAGCATAGCCAATATTCTATTCCTTTAGGGATCCTGGCCTCCCTGGGGGAGTGCTGGATAGTCTACATCCCGGTACATCAGCCAGACACTCCACCTTATTTCCCATGGCTACTGCAGCAAGGACATCATCTACACTGGCTTTCTAGCCAAAATAGATGCAAGGCACAATGAAGAACATAGCCAACACCTTGAGCACAGCTTATGGGTTTCGAAAGAAAAATCTCAGGATGGCAATACTGGATCTTCTGATCCAAACCATCAGGAAACATTTCTTTAGAGGTGTTGGGAAAGATGAAAGTTTGACAAGAAAGTCTCACAGATATGTATGCTTGGCAGAAAGATTTTTCAATGTGGAGTCTGAAGAAGGAATAGAGTTGGAAGCAAGTTTTGATCGAGAAGAAAAGAATTGCTGAGCCAGTCTTACTGGATAACCGAGGATACCTTAGTTAGAAGAGGGTTTTATGACTTACAGCAAAGGATAAACCCACCCCAAACAAGAAGATGTTTTTACCAAGCAGGAAGCTAGCACAGGCAAACAAGTCAGCAAATGCTGCAAGCAGAAAAAGCTCTCCAAATTTTCCACTGTCAAGAAAACTGAAAAACAACTTTCCGCTTCAGCTGTAATATACTGACTTTTAGTGAGTGGAGAATAGCAACATATGGTAATTAGAGTCGTTAGGATAGGCTATAGATAATAGTTAAGGGATAGATTGGTTCTACTGTATGAAGATGCTCAGCAAAGTGCCAAAACCAAAGGGTCTCCAGGCCTGCCTGTAGCTAGAGCTGACAGCTGTAGGCACAGGCTCTGTTGCCCACTACCCTGGACTGCTGCAACGTCTTGGATGGAATAAACTGCATTTTGGAGAGCCGCCTGGACTCCCACATCCCTCATTTAGGCTCTTCCATGGAGGTGAAAAAAGCCTCTGGGTATTGTACAAAAAAACAGCTATGTAATCTAGAGTTGCATGACCCAATATTTCTATTGAACTGGAACAATTTTTATCAATATTATGGATCCACTTCTTTTCAGTGCGTTTGGTAAAAACATAAAGCATCGTTTAAAAGACATTCTTGGATGCGTACTAAGTACTACGAATTAGTTAAGGTGTTGGTTTGGCATGGCTTGGTTTTTGGTGGGGAGGGAAGAAGCCAGCCACAGAAGTGATTTTTTGTGCAAAGCTCCTAGAAGCTTCCTCCATGCCTGGCAAAGTGAATCCCTGCTTGGCACTAAGAACAGACATGCTGCTGAGCCAATTACAGAAGCTGGTAGCGCCTTGGTGATATATTGAAGAAGGAAATCAAAATGGCAGCCAGTTAACCTTGAAGTTGGGAAATTTTTAGGTTGGCACCTCTTCTGCTTTGAAAGCCAAACCAGTGAGACACTCTGTTGCAGTGTGTGTTTATTATTGTACTGCAGTTCTAGTAGTCCATTTTCTAAGGCTTCCTATTTTGTGCTGTTATAGCATATGTTATTATGAATGGATTGTTCCTTTCCCCCCAGTATTGTTGGCTTTTGCCCTAGCTGTCCCTCTCCCCAAAGACCTGCCCTTTTGTTCCCTGTTCCTTCTCCCATTGAACATCAACCCCTCCCCAAGCCTGCCCCTTTCTCTAGAAACTTCCCTCTCAATTTTGTACCCTTCAAAACCCCATTGGTTTCTTCAAGTTACTCTCCTCCCTTGTAGTCCCCCTACTGGTTTCAACATTGTATTCCCCTCCTTGTCTTCCACCCCCAGTTTCTCCCAGTTGGTTAAAGATTGTATCCTCCCTTGGGACCTTCCCCCCATTTAGAAGTTGATGGATGCCTTTGAATCAGTGTCTTTCTGTCCTTGACCCTCCAGGGAGTAAACTGAAAAATATGCAGAAGACCTCTCCCTGTTCCTTGTCCCTGCTCTCAGCGCAGTTCTATCCCCAAGGCAGTCCACCTGTGCCGTAGAGCAGCTGTGCCCTACAGCTGCAGCCCGGATTCGACAGCTTTCTTGGGGCGGCCCACTCTCGCTGTCGGTGTCGGGAGCTAGTTGGGCTGAAGAAATCCAGCACCGCAGCAAGACTCCAAGTCAGAAATCCAGTTTATTAGGAAAAGGGGAAAAAACCCAAATCCATGCAAGAGTACAAAAGAAAAACCACTGACAGAGTCAGAATACAAGCTGACGTCCTGCTAGTTAGGGTGGTGAAAGCAGTTTGGATGAAATGGTCTTGTTGAAGTGGTGATTCTGTAGAAACCATCTGGTAGCTCTTGTCCTCTGGAAAACCAGTGGCTAAGGGTGGCCATTCCTCTGGCAATGCAGTAGAAATAGTGCTACTTGCCTTCTAAAACCCAGATGATATCCAGGTGGGGATGCTTAGCTCCTACCCCCTTGGCAGAGCATCTCCCAATGGGCTGATATCGTTCTGAGTCATGATGTGGGTCCTTGATTACCCGTGAAACAGAAATGGCTCCTGGAGGGAGTTATCTCTGAGTCATGTGGCAAGACATTGATGGGCCCATTAACAGGAGAGAAGGAAAAAACGATGCCACCCCTGGTTTCCTCAGTTCTTGAGGGTGGGAATAGGATGCATTTTGATATTGTAAGCTAGGACAATACAGGATGCAGGTTTTTGCATTTGCAGGGAGTTTGTATGGATTTGAAAAGTATCCTCATAGCAGAAGCACAAAAGTATTCTCATACCCCTTTTAATCATCTTCCAATGAAGCAATTCTCCCAATAACCTAAGGCATGAATGACTTGCGAGTGAGTTGAAGGAACACGCCAAAGATAAGTAGTGTTCAACTGCAGAGAATTGTTTAGGGACATCATACCCTAATATTTTAAATCAGAAAGCATGGATGGACGGGTCTTTTTTCCTTGGTTGACTACAGAACCAGCGGTCCTTTGCAGGAGGGTCTTTGGATTTAGGATGAGACTGGCAACTAAGAGCATGGCTACACAGAAGGTGCTACTTTTAGACCAGAACATTCAACTACTAAAGGCAGATAGGAGAGTAGCTGATTAGTGACAGCTCCGACAGGAGGAGTCTGCGGCTTACCCCATGGGAACAATAGTAGCACATTTCAATTTTAGAAAACCATTCTTTTCAGAGGACCAAGCATCAGTGAAAAGAAAAGGTCAAGTAAAGACATCCTAGTGCTCTTCTGATCAGAAGCGTCTTCCTCCATATGAGAGTATTTAGGAAAGGACAGTGCGTTCATAAGGAAAGGTGTGCCAGTTACAAAACCTGCAGAACAAGGCAAGACAAACTTATATATTTTATTTGCTATTTTTATTTCACCTGCTAAAAAATGATTTTTTTTAAGACTGAATTTTATGAATTCTGCAACGCTGTCTTTTTGAACGTCTTCCTACTCGTATTAAACACCGAGGTGACAAAGAGAGCAGCAGTGGAAGGAAAGCTGGTCCATCTCCCCCTCCTTGTGGCTTTAGGCCAGTGAGCGATTAGAAGTTGGTCACTTCATTTGAGATAAATAGCTTTACCAAGAGAGAATATTATCCAGCCTTGATCTTTCCTTTGGAGCTGATCCACTTTGTAGTCATCAATTCTTGACTCAGCTGGGGAGAAACAATGGCATTACGGCCATGGATGTTAGAGTGCGCTGATGGGAAATGAAGTTCTCATCTTCCGGTCCTTGCTTCAGTAAATATTCCAAATTCATCAGAAAGAAAATTCGAAGACCAGGAATCCCCACTCAAATGACCTACTTCAAATAGTCTGCACGCATAAGAGACATCAAGCAGGTGCTCTCATCTGTTAGGGGAATACCCAGCCAGTATATTATTGTCTACTTAGGAGGCAATAATTTTGGAAATCATTGAATTTTTTGTATTGCAAGTGAATGGTCAACACATTTTATTACTGGATTAGGTAAAATCATGTCTTCTGCATCCTTTCAGAGAGGAAGCTTACCTGGATCTAAAGCTGCTCAGCTCCATGATGGGATGCTTTGTCTTCAAAGGGAACTCTAGTCTTCGTCCTTTTGGATTGCTTCCATAGCTTTTCACTCACTCTTCAGGTACCTGTTAAAATGTCCTCTTATCCCATGCAAATTTTTATGGGCATAGTCACTGAATTGGGAAGTATTCCATAAAGTCCACAGGCCTTGTTGAGATGGATGCACAGGTCTCAAGGGTGTTAGCAGATGTTATTCTGAGGCCACTCCTGATCATGTTGGATGGACCATGGTGACTGAGGAAAGTGCCCAAAGACTGGATGAAAGCAAATGTCACCCATCTTCAAAAAAGGCAACCAGGAGGACTCAGAAAAGTACAAGCCAGCCAGCCTCATTTGGATCCCCAGGAAGTTGATGGAGTAGCTATTCCTGGAAAGCATTGCCAGGCACACCAAGGAGGACAGAACAAATGTAGTCAGCATGGATTTACCAGGGGAAATTGGTGCTTGACGACTTTTTAAACTCCTCCGGTGAATGAACTTGCCTGGTAGATGAAGAGAATATCATCTGCCTGGGCTTCAGGGAAGTTTTGGACGTTTATCTACATGGCAGCACACATACCTACGGGAAGGAATAGTGCAAAGAGCAGGGAACCAGTGTCTTTTCAATGATGCTCAGTGAAAAGACAAGAGGCAGTGGGCACACACTGCAATACAGGAGATTGCCTCTGAGCATCACAAAATTATTTTTTACCGTGACGGTGACTGAACCATGGCACAGAGTGTCCAGAAAGATGGTGGAGTCTGGATCATTGAAGACATTAAAAGTAGGCCCAGATATAATCCTGGGCAACAGGCTCTAGGTATCCTGGTTGAAGCAGGGGGATGGGACTTGGTGAGCCGCACAGAGCCCTTCCACCCTCATTCATTCTGTGCTAGTGAATTCTCTTAGAGATGCATTTCAAGGACTGGCATGACAAAGCTCTGTGCAGAGTGAGATCCAAATGGACATGGGATTTAAGTTCCTTAAGTAGTGTTCAAGAAGAATGTAAAACTCCAGGAAACCTGTCTCTTCCATAACTGAATCCCTTTCATGGGAAAATTCCCCAGCTCTAGAAAGATCCTCTGAGACGCATGCTTAAGACTGACACCGGCAGAGCAAATTTCTCCCTATGCGTGTCTAAGACCAGTTAGGATCTTTACCAAAAGTGTTGTCAACGTAGTCACAGAAGGCATATTGTTAAGAAGTGACAACTTACATCAGAATGGCAAATATTGGTCCACCAATGAATTACTGTATGGGAATTATCGACTTGTATTCCAAATAAATAAAAAGGAGTGGGTCTTTATTGAACTCTTTCATTGCAATATTCATAAGGGAAGAAAAAGACCTATGTCCTTAACTTTCTTAATTCTAACAAAGATTTAAAACATTCCTTGTAAAAAGCGTATCTGAATTATCGGTCTATGAAACAATTTGAGTTGGGAAAAAAGTCCTAAAATTGTGTAGACAGTTGCAGAGAAAGCAAGAAAATAGGAAAGAAACAAAAACAGAGAAAAAGAGTCATCTTGAGTCTGCTAGCTAGTTCTAGAAGTAGTCTGCTAGAAAAAGGAAACCCCAGTGGAATTTCAAATGTGTTCATGCACTTGATTCAGTAACTGGTCAATGTAAAAACCAGTCCTTTCGTACAACTTCCCCCAGCAACAAAAACTTCAACAGATTGACGCCACCATCATGCCTGTCCCAGATGTATTTAAAAGAGAAATGATGATTTTCTTGAAAATCTATTTGCGTACAAGTTGCAAGACATTGGAGGGATTCTCCACATTCTCCTTCCTCCACGCGGCTTGAAAGTATATTTGATAAAATATGCAACAAAGCATGTGATTTCCAAGGTAGAGTAAAATGGATGACTTGGGAATTGATCTCTTTTGGATATGAAACTTCATATCCACTCTCTGGGAAGTTTCTAAAAGAAATGATGGAGCTGAGGCATGAATCTGCCTCTCCGAGTGCTAAGCAAACATAGACACTCCCCTTCACATGGCCCCACCTTCCACACACACCTAGGCATGCACAGAGATCAGCATAGCAGATCATGAACACCTTGGAAAAGACTGAAATGCTAAATAGCTCTCTTTGTGGACAAAATAGCCGGTACACTATTTCAAATATCTGGTACAAAAACTCTGTTGAATATCTACCTCATATTTAAAACACAGCTTTTCATTGAATTCTGTTTGCAGAATATTTTCCTTCCATTTGTTCCTTTAAAATTCCTTTGTTCTATGTCTAGAAATATTTTCTTCTAAAAATAGAAAAAATTAGATGATGTCTTTTCAGAAGAAAACATTGGTTTAGACAATTTTTAACCATCATGGTATGGAAGAATTTATTTGTCCCTCACTAAGGAGGAATAAGTATTTTGATCATAGATCATTTACAGTGAAATACTTGACATTTTTAAGATGCTTTCAATCAATTTTGATCCTCATTGCTTATTCATTGTAAACAGTAAGTTTTCAGTGCATGGAAAGTGTGTGTGGTATGTCTACATTAGTTCAAACACCAATTCCAACTAATGGCCAGGCTGAACTACAGTAAATAATGTCCTGAAGGATATTTTGCCGCCTTCTTTGGCACTCCTTGAAATCCTAATGATTGGCATGAAGTGTCGAAATACAGAGATTTTCTCTCAGAGGGTGTCCCATGTTGACACCCATCCCATGTGTTTGATGTTGTAGTTCTTATCGCTTTTAAAAGTTGATATCTTCTGCACAGTTTTCATGAAGCTTTCTGTTACAGTAGTGAAAATCACAGAGAAATGCAATTTTGTACAACTTTGAATTTACCCCAAGAGCTGAGAGAAAATTTGTTCGTATACCTCAATCTGAGTCTCTTCTATATTCAAGCTTTGTTTATCTCCCATCAAGGGTCGCATTCGTTGCTGTTCAAAGCCCCATCCAAGCTGACTTGAATATGTTCAGGGATGGGACATCCACAACTTCTCTGGGCAACCCGAAGCAGCGTTCCAGCACCCCAACAGCAAAAAATGTCTTCCTTTCATCTAATAGAGATCAGAAATACTAAATCTAGGTATATAAACTTTGAGGAAAGGTTTGAAATTCTATTGATTTGAAACACATTTGATATGAATACTAACTTCCAGACGACTGAAATATGTTGATGGCCATTTGAGATTGACACTTTTTGAAAAAGTGCATGGAATTGAAAATTAAAACCGGCAAAATTAAAAACTTCTTGCCATTTTCTTTTAACTCTGATCTTCAAAATTGCATAGGTCAGATATCTGTGCTTCATGCAAATCTCTCAGATACTCTCAAACAAAAGCTTTTCTTTCAGACTAAACTGCGGTTTAGGTAGAACACGAGTGCTTAGTGAAGGTTTTTCTGGGCATAGGGGGATTTGTGTGCACAAGAGGTTTTATCCAAACTGGAAAATTCATCCCAGCTGCATTTGTTCATCATTCCTACTGCATCAGGCCTGAAGATTCTGTGAAAAGTATCCTGTGGACCTTGAACATAGCTCATGTGAAAGAGATGAGAGGTGATGGAGAAGTTGAGGGAGAGAATCAAGAGCATATGGCCCAGTAAAGGCACCAGAAGGTATTTTTTCATGTGGTCCACAGCCCAAACAATTGTTTAGCACCGTTTGAAGGCTGTGTTTGACCAACAGGGCTGAAGCAGGTCTTCAAAATATCCAGTAGATCAAAATCCATGGAAGCAAATGACCCTGGCCAGTCACCTTGCTGCTGATCATTCACCCTCCATACCAGCTGATCAGGCCTAAGAATGCTGCTGCAAAAGTGTTGTGAAAAAGGTAGGCACATTTTCACAGAGGCAGGGGAAAATGCCCTTGGATGGTGATTCCAAGGGATAACTTGATGGCGCAAGTTAGGTACTCTTATCTACTGTGCAATATCGAAGTTGGTGAGTTCACCATCTGTAAGCATCACTTTAGAAAATAAATGTTTGATCCACAAAACGATACTTCCTATGTCCTGTCTACCTGCTTCATTTCAGCCAAGGAATAGGCTACGTTCCATCAGCAAAGTGTTCATGATCATATGCTTCTTTAAACTGTGGTCATTCTTTCTTTTTTTCTAAATCAGACACTGTCTATTCCTAAGATTCAGATGTCCATGGGTAGGGGTGTAATTAAGTTCACTGTTAAAAAATATCCTTCTTGTTATCTTTTTAATAAATTACTGAGATGTAACATCAGTCTGAGAGCTGAAAGAAACCCCTTCATTTGCTGTTTGCCAAGTATCATCTATGTGATACAAATTCTATTTGACCCATCCATTGCCATCTAATACTACTAGTAATGCCTTCACAACCTTTACTTCATCGTTAGGGATTTTGGAGAAGTGAAAGATTTGAACATAAGCAAGGGCATTTGTTCAAGATGCTCCAGAAAGAGCTGCTGTCTGTTCTCTTCCTTGCTGCCTATGTTGGCAGGAAGCTGCAAAAAACCCAAAGATAACTAGAAAGAGTGTTACTTTTAGTCTAAATTTGGAAATGATGTTTGGAATACCCTGTTAAATGAAAAGGTGCTCTTTTAAAAGATGGCATCTTCAGGGGAAAAGTCAGTTTAGAGAGGTTTTGAGACAGTTGCTTCTGGAAAAAAAAAAAAAATTTGAGGTATCCAAGGTCTTTAGCCATACCACTTGGAAGATTGATTCAAAACACAGTTCCTTCATCTAGGAAGAACAGAGGACCATAGATGCAGCCCATTTCAAAACGGAGTTCTTTATGTGTCAGGTTGGGATTTACTGGACATCATTTCTTGTAAAGTCGAGGGACTGCAGTTAGCTCTCCAATAATTTCCTTCCCTGAAATTCATCTGCATTTGCTCCTTTCTCCAGCGTTCCCATTTCTTAGTGCTGGTATACTCCATCTATGCATTAGAATATTCAACTGGAGTGTGTGTCCGATATTTTCTAGTTCAAATTGGCTGGAACGCAATGGATAGTTCCAGTTGCTTGTATACACTAGTTTTACTTTGACAAGTTTTCTTTGAACAATGTTGAAGCAGCAGTAGCAAATCGGAAGTACAGCTTGCAGCAGGGAAAGACACTTCTGCTTGCTCAAGTTTCCTGTAGTCAGATAGATGCCAAAAGGCTTTTCATAGTACTACTACTGTCTTGTAGGAACACTTGATCTAATCCTACCTTTGATACAATTACAAATGGGCTCCTTTTCCACAAGGTGGAACATTTTTCTTTTAATAATATGGTTTTTGTAAGTTGGAAACATGAACTTGTGCACCAGTCAGGTGGAATGTACTCTTACTTCTTCATAAGTTTCACAACATTATTTAGAAAATATTGACTCTGTGTAACTTCAAAAGAAGAATTCTGGGCATCTTCATTCTATTGATGTGATTTTTTTTCTACCATGCTGTTCTTGTTTTCTATGGAACTCATTTTTACCCATAAAAATATTTTCCCCTGACACCTATGGAAAATACCTATGTTTACTCAATATTGCAGCCTCAGTACACTGTTTAGAATTATTTCAACATGGTCCCAAGCATATCCGACAGCTAGACAGCAGAGGTTAGCAACAGTGAGTGGGAATAACTTCTGAACCATTTCAGTAGATTTTCCAGGAAGGGCTTGCTTTCTGCCCCTGCAAATTTTCCCAGAGATATTGTCTGGTGCACAGTTGCATCAAAAGAGTATTTTTGCACAAACCTTGGGGCAAGCTCTGTCTCAGATTTACTAGTGAATGCAAAGAGGGTGAAAGTGCTGCTTCAAAGCCCTCTGTGTGCTTTCCGTACCAAAAGGGAGGTGACCCCAGCAATAACTTTTTGATCTCTCTTCAAAACACGAGGCACGTCACCACCTCATTCATCTTTTTCTGGGACTCAGCATCTAAAGACCAAGAAGCCCTCTTGCTTGCTAAAGTGTGTTCAGCAAAAAAACCCTTGTCCCATCAGCAAATTGGAACACAGCTGCATTCCAGTCAATACCAATGCTGGCAGGGCAATACTCTAGCCCAGTAGTAACATGCCACTGTTAGAAGACTGTGTAAAAATCTTTGTGTACAAAGTAATGGGAGGGAAAAATAGAATTGGGAAGAACTGCACATTGTTCTGGAAAAAGCCTCCTGCCACAGTCTTACAGACGTCATTTTCTGGTATCATTTTTAAGAGTTGGAGTTTCTTAAATTTTGTACAAGATAAAATCTTACTGGACCTTGAAGTTTCCCTACTAGAAGTACAGCCATTTCTTAGTAGAATAGAAGTAAGCCCTTTGAATATGTACAAATGGCCTTTCAAAATACATATGCTATAGCCCACTGTGAAAGGAATTAGCTATAAAAATAGAAATTCAAAGGTTTAAAAAGGTTTTGAATAAAGTAAGTCTAAGGTGATAGAAGAAGAAGAAAACAGCAGTTTTCTTCTTCTGCTGAAAAAACAACTCCGAGGACATTGTACTCTACAGGTGTATTATATCACTTTCTGAAAAACGGAGTAGGTTTGCTATTTCAAAAGGTTTTCATTAGGAAGGAAGAGATTCCTTTGGAAAAAAAAACTTCAAATTGACTTGACATGAATGTTATGACACTTCACCAATCATGAAGAAAAATTCTCATCACTTGATATGGAAATCATGACGGTAACGGAGTCAAGGATGTCTAAGCCGTGCCATCAGGAACATAAAAAAGCATTAGAATGCTGGTAAGACTGAGCTCCTGAACTAGTGAGAAGAGAACGCAACCAAAACATTTTCCTTTAAGAGTCTTCAGGATGAACAGCAGATCAAATGTTTTCCTGTGAAGTATTTATGAATTGAATTAACCTTTAAAAGAACATTGTTTTCAAAAACCTGTGACCAGTATCTCTTAGAATGATACAGAGTTCTTATTACTAGAAAAAAGAAAAGCACTTTTTTCCAAACTGTTGTGCACTTTTAAACGATCTACAATAAAAAGAGTACTTTTTCATGCTGGGCATGATGTTCATTACAAAAAAGCCTTGTCGCACGCTTGGTACTCTAGTGTCTTGATTAGCATCGTTTTTTATTCATTGACTCTTTTTCACCTTGAAATAATGGCGTCTTTGTACTTATGCAGCATCCATGAAGAATTTCTTGGGTGTCATTTTGTACTCGATCCTAAACGGCAGGTTCTGCATTCTGCCATCCGTCTGGCTTTCCCGTTTGATGCAGCTTCTGAGAGGTCTTTTCAGAATTGAGGACTACCTGCAAGAATGATGCTAAATACATGCATTTTACCTCTTGGTTAATGCAAAACTGTTTTTCCTTTACAGCACAATAATAATAGGAAAAGAATGATGGTGGATTCAATTCTTACAGTAATACAAAGAGGACTATTATCATCATTAGAAACCAAGCAAGTCATATTTATTGCTCATGCAGTACAACCACTAATGCAAATTACCCTGTAAATTCAAAATGAATCTGTATCACAGGAGTGGATTGAATGTCTCTCTTGATATTTTGCTTAAAGCAGAAAATTAATTCTTTTGACAGCCAACTCATAATTGCAACCTAACTTTCAACTCCAGCTTTCAAACAGTGGAAACATGTCTGTTTATAAAACAATACAGTACAGTACACAAGACCAGAACAGGTCATAGACATTCAAATGAAAGAAAAGATCAAAGGACAGATTAATTCACATCTGCAAGCCCTCAAGAGCGTACAGGTCAAAAGTCCCCAGAAAACTAGGCCAGTGGCACAAATTCTCTATGTTGGCACCAGCAGAAGCAGCTGCTCTCTTTATAGGATGCAATCTTGCTTACATCACCCTTCAAAGCAATCTTCTGTCCCCCTGCCCAATACGCCTTCTGCTCTACTCCTTGGACTTCACGTTTGCATTTCTACAGAGTCCTGCAAACGGACTCAAAGTTCAGGTAATAGATTTCCAAGATTTAGAAATACTGTGTTAAGTCTATTTATTTCCTATTTCATCCCGTCTAAGCATACTGTAACTTTCTGAAGTGAAATATGTCGAGTATGTCACGTGTAGTTTACATGTTAGTTCTGCTTGACATTAAAACTTCTCACAGACCCCTGGGATGCCTTACTGCAAAAATATATAACTGCAAAGAGTGGTTGCGCAAAGTTAGAAGGGCCAGAAAACCATGTAAACAACCGAACAGTAGAGGCTTGAATTTCTGAATATAATCTTGCACCATCTAAAGTCAAAATAGAATATTGAAATGATTTTCATCTAATAATGAGCGTGGGGAAGAAAGAATCCAGATAGGCTTTTTTTTTTTTTTTTTTTGGAAACAGTTCCAGGAAATACATGGCCTTAACTTGGAAGTATAGCATTAAATATTTTTATACAGCATGAGTTCTCATTACCTAATCATATGATTTGTAGAACTGAATTGGAAAGCAGGAAATAAACAAAGAAAAATATTTAAGCTATAAAATATGTGAGTTTAAAATTTTCTTTGTATTTCTGATTAAAACTATGAGGTAGCCAAATGGTCACCCATTATTTTCAAAAGCATCTGGACATAAAAAACGGATAAATTTTGGCGGGACTTGGATGTCAGGTATTCCTGAAAAGCTTTATTTCACTGCTTCCCAACCCTGATTCAATCCCCCTAAACACAGCTGTATTTCAGATGCTCAGTGAAACTGTCCGTGTCATGCATATAGTTACAAATAATCTGCAGAAAAAGCTAGCTAGATTTAAAGATCTTTTTCTGTAAATGGAATTCAACTGATTTCTACAAACACACAGCTGGGATTTCTGCTGTCTTCTTCAGGCCACTTCCTGCAGAGACCTCTCCATTAAATCTGTCTCGTTCTACTAAGAACGCTTCTGGTGATTCAAAGTCAGCACTGGGATTGTCCAACTGCATGGAATTACTGTCTGCTAGAGCTGCACACTGAGGGCTTCTGTGTGCAGCATCATGTGAGCCCTGCTAATGTCACCCTGTTGGTATAAACTGAGCTAAGTGGACCTTAAGGGACAAGATTGTGCACTGATTTTGTAATAGATATTAGGTTCTAAGAAGGAGGCGGGAGGATTTCAATGTTTCTGCCCCCAGCTGAAGCAACACTAAATCTCGGTCCTTATCTGAAAAACGAGGTGAATTAACCCGTTTGGCATTCATATGCCAAAAAGGTCAGTAATACACTCAGAACTGTCAAAAGAGTAACAATTCCAATCATTACTTTCTAAAAAGAATTCATTTGAAGAAGTCAGGAAGAAAGATGAAACATGCAAATATCCTACCCTGAGAATCATTCTGTTGATCTGCACAGGTTTCTTATTAAATTCCCACCTAATGCATTGGACATGTGTACTTGCGATGACACAAATACTTGCAAAGCTTACCAGATAAATCATGTTCTCTTCAAACAGCAAAGCATTTCTTGATGGCTGCATTTGCTAATTCCATTTAGACTCAATGTTCTTAAAGATCTTTTCCAACCAAAGTTCCAACCATCATTCTCTAAGTCGCACATCCTGATTGTCCTGGTTTAGGGCAAATTTGGCAGAAAACCTCAAAAAGCCCCCCCCCCACCCACCGAGAAAGCCCACCCACACTGCCCCTCCCCTCAACTGGTTTGGGGAAAATTTCCTCAGAGAGAAGTGGGAAAAAGCTGTTTCTTTAACAGGCAAAGCACTCCCAAGCACAAAAAATGAACAATACCAGGTGACAAAACTCATTTGCCGCACTGAAGAGATGACAAATCAGAAAGTCTCTCCTGTGGGTACTCGCTCTGTTATCAATCCCTCCGGCAATGGGGAAGGCTGCTGCCCAGAGTAGACCACAATAGGCCACAAAGTGCAAGTTCCCAGTTCTTCCCAGGTCCCAGTCCGGAGCAGATTCGAAACGTTCCAAGAAAAGGGAAAGGAAAAAAAAACCAGTCCAGGGAAAACTGCCTCAGCCAGCTAAACCAACTAAAAAGCAAATGCGTGCTCTGTTCTGCTCCGTCAGTGCCCAGGCAACACAGTGCAGGGCAGAATGTGGAAGAGTGTTGCTTTTTAAGGAGTGCAGCCTCTGATAAGAAACTCGGTGCTTCTTCTTCTCCCCACCTTTGCTCTCAGAACCAGTCTTGAAGGCAGAGAATATCATATCCAGCATTAACAGAACAGATGACTGGGGATACAAGCATCATAAAGTCACCCGAGGACACCGCTCCTTTGAGATATGTCACCAGACTATGCTAAGACCAAGTTTTGGACCTGCTCATTAAAATTCTACTCTCACAGTGAAGCTGAGGAGGAAACACAGCTCACTACAGTTGCCTTGTGGCATGCCAGTGCTTCCTTTCAATCACAATGTTCTTCATTTTTATGTCCCTGACATCACAGGCATAATGAAACATCCTTTGTGCAGGAAGGCAGATAATATTCTTCTCATTTTTACTGATGGGTAAGCTGACATGCAAAGCAGTTAATTCAAAGTGAAAGAGCAATAAAGCCAATAGTAAAACCACAGTTTTGTTTACTCCCCTAAATCCTTACTATCCCAAAATACAAGAAGAGCTGTAAAACTTGTGGCTACCTAATTTTTTCCTATACCTACATGGTGGGGTAAGGGATAAACAATCCCAAACAATGGTAATCCACAACAAAGCATTCTTGACATCATATTCAGGTTTGCATAGCGAGCTCTTCCTCCTGATAAAGTTATTCCATCGCAATACTTTGGGGAGTATCTTAGAGGGCTGGCTGTTGTTTGGTTTGAAAGCATCTTGATCATTCAGGAACCCAGCAGCAAGGACAAAGTTTAAAAGAAGATAGTGCTATGTGTTGATATTCATATATGACAGACCTATTTCTACAACGCAGAAGGCTGACCTAATGCTTCATGACAACATGGCTGAAGTGGCATCCTGGTCCCCATAGGTTTTTCTGTTTACTTTTAGCTGCTTTCATACCAGATTATTGAGCTGAACTAGCTTAAAAAGGAATCAGATAAGTGCCAGAGCTTTCAAACAAAAAAAAACCAAACCAGATGCAAAATGGTGATTTGTAAGTGCATTTGAAAACAGAAGTTTTTTGTACTTCTCATAGGTACACGGCATTCTCTAGAATGATATTGCCCAAACGCTTTGGGTTTGGTTTTGGTTTTTATTTTTCCTCAATTCTAAATGTTACGCATTCTTTTTGGCCATTTGAGTAAACAGATTTTTTGATCCATGTGAAAGACAGTCCAAAGTTCCCCGCATTTGCCTCACGACCGTTCCCAGGACAGACATGGGGACCCTGAGGACCCTGATTGGAATACTGGCATGCCGGTCGTGGAGGAATGCCAAAATCCTGACGCCCCTGAGCAGAATTCTGGCCTGCCAAGTGACTGTTGGCAGCTGTGTCTACAGTGACTGCTTCTAGCAGGGCTTGCCAATGGGAGACGCAACCTATGTGCCCGCACGTGCTTCGCGACACCAGCCCAGGAATTTTCCCACCTCTTGGCCAGATGAACTTGCTGGGGCAACTGTGGTAGCCGCCCCATGGAAAATCCTTCATCTGCTCCACTACCACCGTGAGGGACAGAGATTGAAGCCCCCCTCCCAAGGACTGAGGCTGAGTCCCCCGTAATTCTGATCCAGGGGTGCTGGCCTGACTGAAGCAGGATGCCTGCTAAGTGTTGCCTGCAGATGTGTTCGCTAGACCTAGACTGGTTTCCCATAGAAACCAGTCCTGAAACACTAGATCCCACTCACTGCTGATATTGATATTGACTTCTCCTGCTGAGAACATGGACTCTCTGTACCCGTCTTCAATACCATTTTTCCCCTCAGCAATTTCAATAGACTTGCTCTTTATTGTATCTGCTCCCCCTCAGCCATTTCTAGATCTGTTTCCCCCCTCAGCAATGGACTAGAATAGAACCTTGAGATAACCAGGACTTTGAGATCTCCCCTAGGAGAACTCCATCGGCTGGGCTGCGAGGACTTCATCTCTCTCCATTTGGTAGCTATACTCCCTCTCTCTTTCTCCCCCTCTTTTCTATTCCTTTCCTCTCCCTAATTCCTTGAAGGCATTTGCTGTGGTCATTCTAGAAAGGTGCATTTGTTTGGAGTGATACTGCAATCCCTTTTCCATCTTGTCTTTTGCCCTCCGAGATCAGTTAAGAAAACATCATCCCCCCTTGGTAGGAGCGGATCAGAACAATATGTTCTTTCCAGCTGAAATTGGTTCTAGTCAATAGAAGCACACTGGTAGGTAAAAGTAGACTATAAAAGATAACATTCAGAATGTATTTCCCATGTCTTCCCATTCAAGCAAGTGAAGAAAGCAGACAGATCTTCAGATAACATGCTTTGCGAATGGAAAGGAATCTTCTTTGAGGCAACTGTGAAACTCACGCAATGAAATGCAGTTCCGACAGATGAAAGGGTCACAAATGATGTCAAATCTATTCTTTTAATGTTTGAATGAAACAAGATTTCTTGAAGTACAATCCTACAAAATGAAGGTGAATTTGCAGAAGCAATTGAACTGGGTCTCCTTTAGAAACACAATGTTTTCTAATTAAACTGAGCATTCAGGAAGGCAACCTTGAAATCAAAGGGATTTAGAAACATACAAATACCAAGACTGGCAGTTCATTATCTTGAACAGTCTCTTTAAGATAAGATTGATTTGAACTTCCACTTGTAGTAGGTCTGAAGACATTAGGAATGATGCAATATGAAAAAACCAAAACAAAACAACTTTCTCAAAAAGCTTTGAGAAACCAGAGAAATGATGATTTTTAGTGGTTAGGTAGTCCTTTAAAATTTGTCTTGGGGGAAAGAGATAAAAAACTGACTGAGATCAAATGACTGTGGAGTATATTCCAAAACAGTAATGAAGAATGTAAGGGGCAAGAGCCTGTTAGAAAAATACTATGCTGGCTTCATCTGTTGAAAGTATTCCAGAATAGTTGAAATTATGAATCATATCTTGTGGGATTAAAAAAAAAAAAAAAAAAAAAAAAAAAAAAGAGGAAGAAAGCAGAAGGAAAAAAATATTTTGAACATATTTTTCCATTCCAAGATGGTACAACGGCTTTATTTCATTTTGTTCCTATGACCGGTTAATAGCTCATGAAGTGTTTAGCAATAGAGAGTGAGAGTCTTCACACTAACCATACCATTTGGATGGGTCTCTTTTACTTTCTAGAGCAGCAGATATGGTTTAGCACTCCACAATTCAGTCCCCAAAAGTGAGTAAGTGTGGCAGATTTAACCTAACTGCCCAGTCCACCAGAATGCCTAATTATCTTGAAAAGTGCTTTGCTATATCTCCTTATCTGGACATGTCTCTCTAGTTCCACTTTGAGCTTGTTGATCTTTCATCTACAGGATGAGATCCAATTTAGCTTAGCAAGGATATAGCCTTTCCAAACAATATCTTTTACCGTCTGTATTCTTACAAGTACATTTCTACTGCTGGGACCAGTTTGGAAGATCCTAGTTGTTTTATTCCTTAGATTATGTTGCTGCATTAATTAGCTCTTCTTTGAAGTTTTTTCCCTGCTCAAGTATAGGGTCTGTGCTGAAATGATCGTGATGCTAACTCCTTATGATCTATTCTGCAGGCTTACAGAGTATGCAGCAAAGTTTTCTCTTCTTCTGAGGACATTCTATTCTTTTGATGAGAAATGCTGAAGGTCTGACTTCAGTTGCAAGGGTATCTGATTGACAGATTGCAAAATTGTTAAGTCTAATAACAGCAGGAAAAGCGTGCTCTTGCTCTGTATGTAAATGTCGTGTCAGCTGCTGTTGGGATAAAAAGCATGAGCATAAGCAAAGATATCTGCATGGATAGAAAAGAAACAAAGAAGATATTTGTTGTGATTTCTGCACTAAGGAGCAAGAAGAAGCATGAAGCGCTAATTTCAGTGGCTAAGACAGTATCATCCTTGGGCCAGTTCTCTTCAACATCTTTTGAACCACTTGGACTCGGCACTTGAAGGAATATTGAGCAAGTTTGCCAGAGACACTACATTGGGAGGAGCTGTCAACTAACTCCCTTGAGGCCAGTGAGATGCTGCAGAGAGATCTTGACAAATAAGAGAGATGGGCAATTATGGCTGGCCGGGAGTCTATGCACAAATCACGAAAGGGGCGGGACTGCTGGAGAAGGCGTCCCAAGCTGTTGTATTTTCCAGCATCAGTCTCATGACATGGTTATGACAGTGGGAAGATGCCAGCAGCTCACGTCCCCAGCAGCAGAAAAAGAACTTCATGTTACAACTTACTTGAAAAGCTTTTTGACCAATCCCACAAAGCAAAAGCATATTGGCACTAGTTCTATCCGATCCCTAGAAGCACACATAACTTTGGTTCAAAGAACGCTTGCTTCTTTTGAATAAAAGTCCTGCTTGTAAGCCTTAAGATAGAATGCACAGAGCTCCATTATTAAGCTTAGAACTTCCTAACATCTGGCTAGATCTACTTTGCTGTAGCTTAGGGAGTTCTTCTGGTCAAGCTTTAATACACAGGCCATTGTTCTATTTGTCCTTACTTCTCTACTTCTTCTGTCATTTTTCTGCTGACAAACCTTATGACTACTGCTTAGCTCCAAGCACAGTTCTGCTGTCTCTGAGGCCTGCCTTTTGCAGCTTTCCCAAAATCCTCTGTTTTCAAGGATTGCCACAGGCAATCCCCAACCTTAGGGAGTTGTGCGATGACAAGTGCTGGATTCAGCACCTGGGACAGGGCAATCCTGCTGTGTGTGTGTATAGACTAGGGAGCCAGAGGCTGGAGAGAAGCACTGCAGAAAGGAAGCCAGGCTCCTGGCCAGTGGCAAGCTAAATGTGCATCAGCAGTGCCCTGGCAGCCAGGAGGGCCAAGCCTGTCCTGGGGTGCATCAGGCACAGTATCGCCAGCTGGGCAAGAGAGGGCATTGTCCTGCTCTGCTCTGCTCTGCTCTGCTCTGTACTGGGGCAGCCTGACCTTGAGTGCTTGGGGGCAGTTTTGGGTACCACAATGAAAAAAGACATGAAGGTATCAGAAAGTTCTCCAATGAGGTTTACAAGGACAGAACTGGAGGAAATGGCATGCAGCTGAGTCAGGGGAGGGTCAGGTCCGGTATCAGGAAAAAGCTTTTTAACCAGAGGATGGCTGGGCACTGGAAGAGTCTCTCCAGGGAGTGGTCACAGCATCACGCCTATCTTGAGTTCAAGAACCTTTGGGACATTGCTCTCAGGCATCTGGTGTGATTCTTGAGGAAGGTCCCATGCAGGGCCAGAAGTTGGACTTGATGCTCCTGACGGGCCCCTTCCAATTCAACTGATTCTACGACTCTATGGTTCTGTCCTGGCCACTCAAGGTGTATTGCTTGATCTCACCAGATTTTGACCTGCTCTTGTTGGTCAGAATTTGCCACTGCTGCCTAATGATATTTACCACAAAAGACAAAGTGCCTTTTCTCAATTTTCTCAAGAAAGTTGAAGATGCACCCTAGAATCCTAAAAAAGTCTTTTCCTTGAAACAACACTGTCTCCTGCCCAGTATTCTTTCCAGATCTTAAGGAGAAAGAAGGCAAAATCAGGGGATGTATTACAATGAAGCACTGTCAATTTTCCGGACCTTTAGCAGTATATTTGTACTTCCACTATTCTTTCCTATAAAATCATGGTTTTGTAGAGCATGTCATTTTCTAGCAAGACACATTTTTGCAACTGAGCCCATCAGTCTCTGTGAGAATATATTGTCAAAAGCACAAAACATATGAATAGGCAGTGGCAAGTGAGGGGAAAAAGCAGTATGGGAAGCAGCTCCGTGATACTACAGTAAGACAAGAAGGAGGTGGAGGTGTTCCAGTTGACAGAGCAAAGAATCCCCCGCAGTCCCTGGAGACATCCTAGTGAAGCAGGTTGTCTCCCAGCGGTCCCTGGAGAACCATGGAGGAACACATACCTACAGTGCAGCTGCTGGAGGGCTCCATGCCACAGCAGGTGAAAGTGCCTTGAAGGAAGCTGCAGCTTGTGGAGGGAGGGCCAGAAAACCATCCTTGACCTCTTCTTTAGCGGAAGAGTATGTGCAAATGTTAAACGGCTGCTAACTGGAATCTATCCTCTTTCCAGTTCTTGTCGTAGGTAAGTAGGACAATACAAGAATTAGAAGCCTAAATTGTTTTACTTGAGGCTCCCATTCTCTCTGCCACTCCCTTAAAATTTAGTTTGAGATGAAATAAAACTCATGATCAAGTTCCTAAGGCTTGATGGTCGGGCTTCTCAGAAAACAGGCAGTGCAAAGAACTCTTGTCACTGTCATTTTTTTTCATAGAACTAAAAAAGTTAAAGTACTGTTTTCTAAGAACTTACGAAAATCAACTGGTAGAGGTGGTGAGAGTGAAGAGTATAATTAAGCTGGAAAGAGACTATCATGTAGCTACCTCATCTGCATAGAAGTTTTTTACCAGGAACTCTGGACTTTTAAACAGACCTAGGACACAAGAGTTATCTCTGGGAATGTTTTAGTAAGTCTAGAACATTCATCTTTAAATAGCTCGATCTGTTTTACCCTTAAGAGTTACGTTTTAAATTTTATTTGAGGAGAAATATTTGTGATTCAGATCATTTCCAGTTCTGAAGCATTTCAGTTTTTGAGAGTTTTTGCTGTCTCCTGAGGGCAGGAAAATAGTCTTGGAACCAATACTGAAAGAAAGTAGATGGAAAACTTAGTTTTCCTCATTCTTTTCTGTCTATTCTAAGAGGCACAAGAGCAAAACCACTGCTATGAGTGAGAGTTGCCTTATCACTCATGGATGACAACCTTGTAGTGAGTAGTCTATTATTTGCACACATTTCTGATGCTGGTTGTTACCTGTTGTGCAGAAAGATCTGTAAACTCTTTTCACGGAAAGACATTCCTGAATTGCTTCACTTATCTCTGAAGTAGAGAACTAAGCTGGCACTCTACTTCGGAGATCTTCCTGTGCTCGCCCCCAAACCCGTTTCCTTCAAATGCAATTTACTTTCAACCAAAGCACTTCATTACTTCATCAGGTAATCTCTTGTTCTTAATGTTTGGGGGATTGTTTTAAAAGGGTAAGAACATATTCTAGTAAGAAGGTAGAACGTCTGTCTTAAGCAGTAGACATCACTTGGCTTTGGTTCATGCACCATAACAACAGCAAGGAATGTCATTTACAATCAATAGATGGGTTGGGGAAACCGGCCACAAGTTTAGGAATCTTTCTCCAATTAATTGTGCTTTAAAATTTGGCTCTTAGCATTTCAAGTGTGTTTTTTTTAAAACAATCAACTATTTATTACCTGTACCAGAAGGAAGCACAATCAGCAGTGCTTGTGCATCCTTCACCAATTCCAAGAAGAAGAATGGTCTGAGCCTCCAGTGTAGCTCAGGGAGTCTGTCATCAAGCCAGAGTCCTCCAGGCATCTTCTCAACCTGGAGAAGAGCAGACTCTGAGCAAATGTTAGAGCAGTCCTCCAGGATCTGAAGGCAGCCTAGCAAAAGGAGGCAGATGAGCTACACAAGGGCATGGAGTGATAGGAAAAGTGTTGATGGCTTTAAAACATAAGAGTATATGTTTCCTTTGGGTATTGGGAAGAAATTCCTTGCCAGGAGGTTGGTGAGACATTGGAACATGGTGTTGGGTGACCCATTCCTGGAAGTGTTCAAGGCCAGCTTGAATGGGTCTTTGAGCTTAAGGCGGCCTAGTGGAAGGTGTCCCTGCCTATGACATGGGGGGTGAATTTAGGTGAATTTTAAGGTCCCTTCCAATCCCAACCATTCTGTTATTCTGTGGTAATAGTCATTCTGTGCAGTAGCAGTAACTAGCTGAAGATAGAAAAAACAGACTACTGATTCTGAGAAACTGCCATCCAGTTTAACTGTTTTGGACTCACATAGAAGTTCCTTTTAGCATTATTATAAGTAGGAACAGTCTCAGCACTTAAATATCATCCACACAAATATTTTATAATTTTTAAGGCTTCGGACATTTGAGAATTTCTTTTCTCTTTCTTTCTTTCTTTCTTTCTTTCTTTCTTTCTTTCTTTCTTTCTTTCTTTCTTTCTTCCTTCCTTCCTTCCTTCCTTCCTTCCTTCCTTCCTTCCTTCCTTCCTTCTTTCTTTCTTTCTTTCTTTCTTTCTTTCTTTCTTTCTTTCTTTCTTTCTTTCTTTCTTTCTTTCTTTCTTTTCTTTCTTTCCTTTTTTCCTTCTTTCCTTCTTTCCTTCTTTTCTTCCTCCTTTCCCTTCCTTCCTCCCTCCCTCCCTCCCTGCACTGTGATTTCAATTTGTAAAATGTGAAGTAATTTCAGTAATTGACTCTTACCTGAATTTCATTTCAAAGCTTAGAAATGGATCAAGAAGAAAATTGTGTGAAGACAGAGCATTTAAAAAGAATATTAGTATGAGGTTTAGAGGTAGCTATTGAAAATTCAAAAAGACAACATTGAAATGATGCAACGGATGGGCATGATGTTCATTACAAAAAAGGCTTGTCGCACGCTTGGTACTCTAGTGTCTTGATTAGCATCGTTTTTTATTCATTGACTCTTTTTCACCTTGAAATAATGGCGTCTTTGTACTTATGCAGCATCCATGAAGAATTTCTTGGGTGTCATTTTGTACTCGATCCTAAACGGCAGGTTCTGCATTCTGCCATCCGTCTGGCTTTCCCGTTTGATGCAGCTTCTGAGAGGTCTTTTCAGAATTGAGGACTACCTGCAAGAATGATGCTAAATGCATGCATTTTACTCCTTGGTTAATGCAAAAGAGTTTCTCCTTTACAGCATAATAATAACAGGAAAAGAATGATGGTGGATTCAATTCTTATAGTAATACAAAGAGAACTATTATCATCATTAGAAACCAAGCAAGTCATATTTATTGCTCATGCAGTACAACCACTAATGCAAATTACCCTGTAAATTCAAAATGAATCTGTATCACAGGAGTGGATTGAATGTCTCTCTTGATATTTTGCTTAAAGCAGAAAATTAATTCTTTTGACAGCCAACTCATAATTGCAACCTAACTTTCAACTCCAGCTTTCAAACAGTGGAAACATGTCTGTTTATAACACGATACAGTACCGTACACAAGACCAAAACAGGTCCTAGACGTTCAAATGAAAGAAAAGATCAAAGGACAGATTAATTCGTGTCTGCAAGCCCTCAAGAGCGTGCAGGTCAAAAGTCCCCAGAAAACTAGGCCAGTGGCACAAATTCTTGATGTTGGCACCAGCAGAAGCAGCTGCTATCTTTATAGGATGCAATCTTGCTTACATCATCCTTCAAAGCAATCTTCTGTCCCCCTGCCCAATATGCCTTCTGCTCTACTCCTTGGACTTCACGTTTGCATTTCTACAGAGTCCTGCAAACGGACTCAAAGTTCAGGTAATAGATTTCCAAGATTTAGAAATATTGTGTTAAGTCTATTTCTTTCGTATTTCATCCCGTCTTAGCATACTGAACTTTCTGAGGTGAAATATGTCGAGTATGTCACGTGTAGTTTACATGTTAGTTCTGCTTGACATTAAAACTTCGCACAGACCCCTGGGATGCCTTACTGCAAAAATATATAGCTGCAAAGAGTGGTTGCACAAAGTTAGAAGGGCCAGAAAACCATGTAAACAACCTAACAGTAGAGGCTTGAATTTCTGAATATAATCTTGCACCATCTAAAGTCAAAATAGAATATTGAAATGATTTTCATCTAATAATGAGCGTGGGGAAGAAAGAATCCAGATAGGATTTTTTTTTTTTTGAAACAGTTCCAGGAAATACATGGCCTTAACTTGGAAGTATAGCATTAAATATTTTTATACAGCATGAGTTCTCATTACCTAATCATATGATTTGTAGAACTGAATTGGAAAGTAGGAAATAAACAAAGAAAAATATTCAAGCTATAAAAAATGTGAGTTTAAAATTTTCTTTGTATTTCTGATTAAAACTATGAGGTAGCCAAATGGTCACCCATTATTTTCAAAAGCATCTGGACATAAAAAACGGATCAATTTTGGCGGGACTTGGATGTCCGGTATTCCTGAAAAGCTTTATTTCACTGCTTCCCAAGCCTGATTCAATCCCCTTAAATGCAGCTGTATTTCAGTTGCTCAGTGAAACTGTCCATCTCATGCATATAGTTTACAAATAATCTGCAGAAAAAGCTAGCTAGATTTAAAGATCTTTTTTCTGTAAATGGCCTTCAACTGATTTCTACAAACACACAGCTGGGATTTCTGCTGTCTTCTTCAGGCCACTTCCTGCAGAGACCTCTCCATTAAATTTGTCTCGTTTTACTAAGAACGCTTCTGGTGATCCAAAGTCAGCACTGGGATTGTCCAACTGCATGGAATTACTGTCTGCTAGAGCTGCACACTGAGGGCTTCTGTGTGCAGCATCATGTGAGCCCTGCTAATGTCACCCTGTTGGTATAAACTGAGCTAAGTGGACCTTAAGGGACAAGATTGTGCACTGATTTTGTAATAGAAATTAGGTACTAAGAAGGAGGCGGGAGGATTTCAATGTTTCTGCCCCCAGCTGAAGCAACACTAAATCTCGGTCCTTATCTGAAAAACAAGGTGAATTAACCCGTTTGGCATTCATATGCCAAAAAGGTCAGTAATACACTCAGAACTGTCAAAAGAGTAACAATTCCAATCATTACTTTCTAAAAAGAATTCATTTGAAGAAGTCAGGAAGACAGATGAAACATGCAAATATCCTACCCTGAGAATCATTCTGTTGATCTGCACAGGTTTCTTATTATATTCCCATCTAATGCATTGGTCATGTGTGCTTGTGATGACACAAATACTTGCAAAGCTTACCAGATAAATCACGTTCTCTTCAAACAGCAAAGCATTTCTTGATGGCTGCACTTGCTAATTGCATTTAGACTCAGTGTTCTTAAAGGTCTTTTCCAACCAAAGTTCCAACCACCATTCTCTAAGTCGCACATCCTGATTGTCCTGGTTTAGGGCTAAATTTGGCAGAAAACCTCACAAAGGGCCACTGCACCCTCCCCCCCACCAAAAGCCCACCCACACAGCCGCTCCCTTCAACTGGTTTGGGGAGAGAAGTGGGAAAAAGCTGTTGATTTAACAGGCAAAGCACTTCCCAGCACAAAAAAATGAACAATACCAGATGACAAAACTCATTTGCCGCACTGAAGAGACGACAAATCAGAAAGTCTCTCCTGTGGGTGCTCACTCTGTTATAAACCCCTCCAGCAATGGGGAAGGCTGCTGCCCAGGGTAGGCCCCAGTAGGCCACAGAGTGCAAGTTCCCAGTGCTTCCCAGGTCCCAGTCCGGAGCAGATTCGAAACGTTCCAAGAAAAGGGAAACGAAAAAAAAAAACCAGTCCAGGGAAAACTCTGCCTCAGCCAGCTAAACCAACTAAAAAGCAAATGCGTGCTCTGTTCTGCTCCGTCAGTGCCCAGACAACACAGTGCAGCGCAGAATGTGGAAGAGTGTTGCTTTTTAAGGAGTGCAGCCTCTGATAAGAAACTCCGTGCTTCTTCTTCTCCCCACCTTTGCTCTCAGAACCAGTCTTGAAGGCAGAGAATATCATATCCAGCATTAAGAGAACAGATGACTGGGGATACAAGCATCGTAAAGTCACCCTAGGACACCGCTCCTTTGAGATATGTCACCAGACTATGCTAAGACCAAGTTTTGGAACTGCTCATTAAAATTCTACTCTCACAGTGAAGCTGAGGAGGAAACACAGCTCACTACAGTTACCTTGTGGCATGCCAGTGCTTCCTTTCAATCACAATGGTCTTCGTTTTTAAGTCCCTGACATCACAGGCATCATGAAACATCCTTTGTGCAGGAAGGAAGAAAATATTCTTCTCATTGATGCTGATGGGTTAGCTGACATGCAAAGCAGTTAATTCAAAGTGACAGAGCAATCAAGTCAATAGGAAAACTCACCACAGTTTTGTTTACTCCCCTAAATCCTTACTATCCCAAAATACAAGAACAGCTGTAAAAGCCTTGTGGCTACCTAATTTTTTCCTAGACCTACATGGTGGGGTAAGAGATAAACAATCCCAAACTATGGTAATCCACAACAAAGCATTCTTGACCTCATATTCAGGTTCTGCATAGCGAGCTCTTCCTCCTGATCAAGTTATTCCATCGCAATACTTTGGGGAGTATCTCAGAGGGCTGGCTGTTGTTTGGTTTGAAAGCATCTTGATCATTCAGGAACCCAGTAGCAAGGACAAAGTTTAAAAGAAGATTGTGCTATGCATTGATTTTCATCTAGGACAGAGATATTTCTACAACACAGAAGGCTGACCTAATGCTTCACGACAACGTGGCTGAAGTGGCATCCTGGTCCCCATAGGTTTTTCTCTTTACTTTTAGCTGCTTTCTTACCAGATTAATGAGCTGAACTAGCTCAAAAAAGAATCAGATAAGTGCCAGAGCTTTCAAACAAACAAAAAAAAAAAAACAAAAAAACAAAAAAAACCCAAAACAGATGCAAAAGGGTGATTTGTAAGTGCATTTGAAAACAGAAGTTTTTTGTACTTTTCATAGATACATGGCATTCTCTAGAATGATATTGCTCCAATGCTTTGGGTTTGGTTTTGTTTTTGTTTTTTTCCTCAATTCTAAATGTTACACATTCTTTTTTGGCCATTTTAGTAAACTGATTTTCTGATCCATGTGAAAGACAGTCCGAAGTTCCCCTCATTTGCCTCACGACCGTCCCCAGGACAGACATCGGGACCCTGAGGACCCTGACTGGAATGCTGGCATGCCGGTCAGAGAGGAATGCCAGAAATCCTGAGGCCCCTGAGCAGAATTCTGGCCTGCCAAGTGATTGTTGGCAGCTGTGTCTACAGTGACTGCTTCTAGCAGGGCCTGCCAAGGGGCGAGGCGACCTATGGGCCTGCACGTGCTTCGCGACACCAGCCCAGGAATTTTCCCACCTCTTGGCCAGATGAACTTGCTGGGGCAACTGTGGTAGCCGCCCCATGGAAAATCCTTCATCTGCTCCACTACCACCGTGAGGGACGCAGATTGAAGCCCCCCTCCCAAGGACTGAGGCTGAGACGCCCGTCATTCTGATCCAGGGCTGCTGGCTTGACTGAAGCAGGATGCCTGCTAAGTGTTGCCTGCAGATGTGTTTGCGGGACCTAAACTGGTTTCCTATAGAAACCAGTCCTGAAACAATAGCTCCCACTCACTGCTGATATTGATATTGACTTCTCCTGGTGAGAACATGGACTGTCTGTACCCGTCTTCAATACCATTTTTCCCCTCAGCAATTTCAATAGACTTGCTCTTTATTGTATCTGCTCCCCCTCAGCCATTTCTAGATCTGTTTCCCCCCTCAGCAATGGACTAGAATAGAACCTTGAGATAACCAGGACTTTGAGATCTCCCCTAGGAGAACTCCATCGGCTGGGCTGCGAGGACTTCATCTCTCTCCATTTGGTAGCTATACTCCCTCTCTCTTTCTCCCCCTCTTTTCTATTCTTTTCCTCTCCCTAATTCCTTGAAGGCATTTGCTGTGGTCATTCTAGAAAGGTGCATTTGTTTGGAGTGATACTGCAATCCCTTTTCCATCTTGTCTTTTGCCCTCCGAGATCAGTTAAGAAAACATCATCCCCCCTTGGTAGGAGCGGATCAGAACAATATGTTCTTTCCAGCTGAAATTGGTTCTAGTCAATAGAAGCACACTGGTAGGTAAAAGTAGACTATAAAAGATAACCTTCAGAATGTATTTCCCATGTCTTCCCATTCAAGCAAGTGAAGAAAGCAGACAGATCTTCAGATAACATGCTATGCGAATTGAAAGGAATCTTCTTTGAGGCAACTGTGAAACTCACGCAATGAAATACAGATGAGAGAGATGAAAGGGTCACATATGATGTCAAATCTATTCTTTTAATGTTTGAATGAAACAAGATTTCTTGAAGTACAATCCTACAAAATGAAGGTGAACTTGCAGAAGCAATTGAACTGGGTCTCCTTTAGAAACACAATGTTTTCTAATTAAACTGAGCATTCAGGAAGGCAACCTTGAAATCCAAAGGATTTAGAAAAATACAAAATACCAAGACTGGCAGTTCGTTATCTTTCACGGTCTCTTTAAGATAAGATTGATTTGAACTTCCACTTGTAGTAGGTCTGAAGACATTAGGAATGATGCAATATGAAAAAACCAAAACAAAACAACTTTCTCAAAAAGCTTTGAGAAACCAGAGAAATGATGATTTTTAGTGGTTAGGTAGTCCTTTAAAATTTGTCTTGGGGGAAAGAGATAAAAAACTGACTGAGATCAAATGACTGTGGAGTATATTCCAAAACAGTAATGAAGAAGGTAAGGGGCAAGAGCCTGTTAGAAAAATACTATGCTGGCTTCATCTGTTGAAAGCATTCCAGAATGGTTGAAATTATGAATCATATCTTCTGGGATTAAAAAAAAAAAAAAAAAAAAAAAAAAAGAGGAAGAAAACAGAAGGAAAAAAATATTTTGAACATATTTTTCCATTCCAAGATGGTATAATGGCTTTATTTCATTTTGTTCCTATGACCGGTTAGTAGCTTATGAAATGTTTAGCAATAGAGAGTGAGAGTCTTCACACTAGCCATACCATTTGGATGTGTCTCTTTTACTTTCTAGAGCAGCAGATATGGTTTAGCACTCCACAATTCAGTCCCCAAAAGTGAGTAAGTGTGGCAGATTTAACCTAACTGCCCAGTCCACCAAAATGCCTAATTATCTTGAAAAATGCTTTGCTCTATCTCATGATCTGGACATGTCTCTCTAGCTCCACTTTGAGCTTCTTGATCTTTCATCTACAGGATGAGATCCAATTTAGCTTAGCAAGGATGTAGCCTTTCCAAACCATATCTTTTACCGTCTGTATTCTTACAAGTACATTTCTACCGCTGGGACCAGTTTGGAAGATCCTAGTTGTTTTATTCCTTAGATTATGTTGCTGCATTAATTAGCTCTTCTTTGAAGTTTTTTCCCTGCTCAAGTATAGGGTCTGTGCTGAAATGATCGTGATGCTAACTCCTTATGATCTATTCTGCAGGCTTACAGAGTATGCAGCAAAGTTTTCTCTTCTTCTGAGGACATTCTACTCTTTTGATGAGAAATGCTGAAGGTCTGACTTCAGTTGCAAAGGTATCTGATTGACAGATTGCAAAATTGTTAAGTCTAGTAACAGCAGGAAAAGCGTGCTCTTGCTCTCTATGTAAATGTGGTGTCAGCTGCTGTTGGGATAAAAAGCATGAGCATAAGCAAAGATATCTGCATGGATAGAAAAGAAACAAAGAAGATATTTGTTGTGATTTCTGCACTAAGGAGCAAGAAGAAGCATGAAGCGCTAATTTCAGTGGCTAAGACAGTATCGTCCTTGGGCCAGTTCTCTTCAACATCTTTTGAACCACTTGGACTCGGCACTTGAAGGAATATTAAGCAAGTTTGCCAGAGACGCTACATTGGGAGGAGCTGTCAACTAACTCCCTTGAGGCCAGTGAGACACTGCAGAGAGATCTTGACAAATAAGAGAGATGGGCAATTATGGCTGGCCGGGAGTCTATGCACAAATCACGAAAGGGGCGGGACTGCTGGGGAAGGCGTCCCAAGCTGTTGTATTTTCCAGCATCAGTCTCATGACATGCTTATGACAGTGGGAAGATGCCAGCAGCTCACGTCCCCAGCAGCAGAAAAAGAACTTCATGTTACAACTTACTTGAAAAGCTTTTTGACCAATCCCACAAAGCAAAAGCATATTGACAGTAGTTCTTTCCGATCCCTAGAAGCACACAGAACTTTGGTTCAAAGAACACTTGCTTCTTTTGAATAAAAGACCTGCTTGTAAGCCTTAAGATAGAATGCACAGAGCTCCATTATTAAGCTTAGAACTTCCTAACATCTGGCTAGATCTACTTTGCTGTAGCTTAGGGAGTTCTTCTGGTCAAGCTTTAATACACAGGCCATTGTTCTATTTGTCCTTACTTCTCTACTTCTTCTATCATTTTTCTGCTGACAAACCTTATGACTACTGCTTAGCTCCAAGCACAGTTCTGCTGTCTCTGAGGCCTGCCTTTTGCAGCTTTCCCAAAATCCTCTGTTTCCAAGGATTGCCACAGGCAATCCCCAACCTTAGGGAGTTGTGCGATGGCAAGTGCTGGATTCAGCACCTGGGACAGGGCAATCCTGCTCTGTGTGTGTGTATAGACTAGGGAGCCAGAGGCTGAAAGGAAGCCAGGCTCCTGGCCAATGGCAAGCTAAATGGGTATCAGCAGTGCCCTGGCAGCCAGGAGGGCCAAGCCTGTCCTGGGGTGCATCAGGCACAGTATCACCAGCTGGGCAAGAGAGGGCATTGTCCTGCTCTGCTCTGCTCTGCTCTGCTGTGTTCTGGGGCGGCCTCACCTTGAGTGCTTGGGGGCAGTTTTGGGTACCACAATGAAAAAAGACATGAAGGTATCAGAAAGTTCTCCAATGAGGTTTACAAGGACAGAACTGGAGGAAATGGCATGCAGCTGAGTCAGGGGAGGCTCAGGTCCGGTATCAGGAAAAAGCTTTTTAACCAGAGGATGGCTGGGCACTGGAAGAGTCTCTCCAGGGTGTGGTCACAGCATCACACCTCTCTTGAGTTCAAGAACCTTTGGGACATTGCTCTCAGGCATCTGGTGTGATTCTTGAGGAAGGTCCCATGCAGGGCCAGAAGTTGGACTTGATGCTCCTGATGGGCCCCTTCCAATTCAACTGATTCTACCACTCTATGATTCTGTCCTGGCCACTCAAGGTATATTGCTTGATCTCACCAGATTTTGACCTGCTCTTGTTGGTCAGAATTTGTCCCTACTGCCTAATGATATTTATCACAAAAGACAAAGTGCCTTTTCTCAATTTTCTCAAGAAAGTTGAACATGCACCCTAGAATCCTAAAAAAGTCTTTTCCTTGAAACAACACTGTCTCCTGCCCAGTATTCTTTCCAGATCTTAAGGAGAAAGAAGGCAAAATCAGGGGATGTATTACAATGAAGCACTGTCAAGTTTCCGGACCTTTAGCAGTATATTTGTACTTCCACTATTCTTTTCTATAAAATCATGGTTTTGTAGAGCATGTCATTTTCTAGCAAGACACATTTTTGCAACTGAGCCCATCAGTCTCTGTGAGAATATATTGTCAAAAGCACAAAACATATGAATGGGCAGTGGCAAGTGAGGGGAAAAAACAGTATGGGAAGCAGCTCCGTGATACTACAGTAAGACAAGGAGGAGGAGGTGTTCCAGTTGACAGAGCAAAGAATCCCCCGCAGTCCCTGGAGATATCGTAGTGAAGCAGGTTGTCTCCCAGCAGTCCCTAGAGAACCATGGAGGAACACATACCTACAGTGCAGCTGCTGGAAAGCTCCATGCCACAGGTGAAAGTGCCTTGAAGGAAGCTGCAGCTTGTGGAGGGAGGGCCAGAAAACCATCCTTGACCTCTTCTTTAGCGGAAGAGTATGTGCAAATGTTTAACAGCTGCTAACTGGAATCTCTCCTCTTTCCAGTTCTTGTCGTAGGTAAGTAGGACAATACAAGAATTAGAAGCCTAAACTGTTTTGCATGAGGCTCCCATTCTCTCTGCCATGCCCTTAAAATTTACTTTGAGATGAAATAAAACTCATGATCAAGTTCCTAAGGCTTGATGGTCAGGCTTCTCAGAAAACAGGCAGTGCAAAGAACTCTTGTCACTGTCATTTTTTTTCATAGAACTAAAAAAGTTAAAGTACTGTTTTCTAAGAACTTACGAAAATCAACTGGTAGAGGTGGTGAGAGTGAAGAGTATAATTAAGCTGGAAAGAGACTATCATGTAGCTACCTCATCTGCATAGAAGTTTTTTTACCAGGAACTCTGGACTTTTAAACAGATTTAGGACACAATAGTTATCTCTGGGAATGTTTTAGTATGTATAGAACATTCATCTTTAAATAGCTCGATCTGTTTTACCGTTATGACTTACGTTTTAAATTTTATTTGAGGAGAAATATTTGCCATTCAGATCATTTCAAGTTCTGAAGCATTTCAGTTGTTGACAGTTTTTGCTGTCTCCTGAGGGCAGGAAAATAGTCCTGGAACCAATACTGAAAGAAACTAGATGGAAAAATTAGTTTTCCGCATTCTTTTCTGTCTATTCTATGAGGCACAAGAGCAAAACCACTGCTATGAGTCTGAGTTGCCTTACCACTCATGGATGACAACCTTGTAGTGAGTAGTCTGTTATTTGCACACATTTCTGATGCTGGTGGTTACCTGTTGTGCAGAAAGATCTGTAAACTATTTTCACGGAAAGACATTCCTGAATTGCTTCACTTATCTCTGAAGCAGAGAACTAAGCTGGCACTCTACTTCGGAGATCTTCCTGTGCTCGCCCCCAAACCCGTTTCCTTCAAATGCAATTTACTTTCAACCAAAGCACTTCATTACTTCATCAGGTAATCTCTTGTTCTTAATGTTCGGGGTAGTGTTCTAAAAGGGTAAGAACATATTCTAGTAAGAAGGTAGAACCTCTTTCTTAAGCAGTAGACATCACTGGGCTTTGGTTCATGCACCATAACAACAGCAAGGAATGTCGATTACAATCAATAGATGGGTTGGGGAAACCGGCCACAAGTTTAGGAATCTTTCTCCAATTAATTATGCTTTAAAATTTGTCTCTTAGCATTTCAAGTGTTTTTTTATTAAAACAATCAACTATTTATTACCTGTACCACAACGAAGCACAATCGGCAGTGCTTGTGCATCCTTCAACAATTCCAAGAAGAAGAATGGTCTGAGCCTCCAGTGTAGCTCAGGGAGTCTGTCATCAAGCCAGAGTCCTCCAGGCATCTTCTCAACCTGGAGAAGAGCAGACTCTGAGCAAATGTTAGAGCAGTCCTCCAGTATCTGAAGGCAGCCTAGCAAAAGGAGGCAGATGAGCTACACAAGGGCATGGAGCGATAGGAAAAGTGTTGATGGCTTTAAAACCTGAAGAGTATATGTTTCCTTTGGGTATTGGGAAGAAATTCCTTGCCAGGAGGCTGGTGAGACACTGGAACATGGTGTGGGTGACCCATTCCTGGAAGTGTTCAAGGCCAGCTTGAATGGGTCTTTCAGCATAAGGCAGCCTAGTGGAAGGTGTCCCTGCCAAAGACATGGGGGGTGAATTTAGGTGAATTTTAAGGTCCCTTTCAATCCCAACCATTCTGTTATTCTGTGGTAATAGTCATTCTGTGCAGTAGCAGTAACTAGCTGAAGATAGAAAAAACAGACTACTGATTCTGAGAAACTGCCATCCAGTTTAACTGTTTTGGACTCACATAGCAGCTCCTTTTAGCATTATTTTAAGTAGGTACAGTCTCAGCACTTAAATATCATCCACACAAATATTTTATAATTTTTAAGGATTCGGACATTTGAGAATTTCCTTTCTCTCTTTCTTTCCTTCTTTCTTTCTTTTTTTTTCTTTCTTTCTTTTTTCTTTCTTCCTTCCTTCCTTCCTTCCTTCCTTCCTTCCTTCCTTCCTTCCTTCCTTCCTTCCTTCCTTCCTTCCTTCCTTCCTTCCTTCCTTCCTTCCTTCCTTCCTTCCTTCCTTCCTTCCTTCCTTCCTTCCTTCTTCCTTCCTTCCTTCCTTCCTTCCCTCATTCCTTCCTTCCTTTCTTTCTTTCTTTCTCTCTTACCCTTTCTTTCTTTCATTCTTTCTCTCTTTCTTTCTTTTTTTCTTTCTTTCTCTCTTTCTTTCTTTCTTTCTTTCTTTCTTTCTTTCTTTCTTTCTTTCTTTCTTTCTTTCTTTCTTTCTTTCTTTCTTTCTTTCTTTCTTTCTTTCTTTCTTTCTTTCTTTCTTTTCTTCCTCCTTTCCCTTCCTTCCTCCCTCCCTCCCTCCCTCCTTGCACTGTGATTTCAATTTGTAAAATGTGAAGTAATTTCTGTAATTGACTCTTACCTGAATATCATTTCGAAGCTTAGAAATGGATCAAGAAGAAAATTGTGTAAAGACAGAGCATTTAAAAGATATTACTATGAGATTTAGAGGTAGCTATTGAAAATTCAAAAAGACAACATTGAAATGATGCAACGGATGATTTTAAGGGATTTTTTTTTTTTTGTATTTCTGTGATACCAATTAGGATCTCGGTTTTTTCACCTTCGAAAAATACATCTTGAAAATTGTTACTTTGAAAACCAAAAATATTTCCAAAACAAGGAAATGGATTGATGCAGATGAAAATATCATCTTCTAAATAGTCATCATCTAGTCCAAAGGATTCTCCTCACACAGTAAGCTTTATGGAGGTTTCTATTCTCACAGAAACACAGAAGAATTTTTCAACTGACTAGAAAATCTGTAAAAACAAATGAACCTTGGAAAAAAAAGTTCAATAAAGAGCAGGAAATTATATGCATCCACCCTTATGATATGTTGGTTACTAAATATTGCCTCTGGTTTGTGGGTGAGTACACTTCCCATTCACACACACAGATACACCTCCCCCCACCACACACAAATGTCTGATAATGGGTCTCAAAGAAGGGATTATCTTTTTCCTATTCAATAGGCATTGTTTCTAAAACTCAAGGCGTATTCTTCTGGGATTCTCCTACTGCCTGGATTTAATACCTACAAGATAATATGCCGGTGTCTATTGGCATGGGGTGGGAGGGGACATGGAGAGCGCGGATTGGAAAACAACTAAGAGCTTAAATAAAAAAGAAGAGTACTTCAGGAATCCATACAAAGGCAAAATAGGAGGCCATAATCAGGGGCAGTTTGCTGTGCTGGGACAGTTTCTTTTGGAGAGAATTTGCGGAAAAGCTTTTCGCTAAGATGCGGGCGTCAAGAGACGCAGAAGACGGGCGTACGCAGCTCTCCGAAGGTAGGTGCCGATCCCGGGCGGCTTTTGGCAGAAGCCGCCCTCCAGAGGACACTGCGTCCGGCGCAATGCTGCATGGGCGAAAAAGCCGCTTCTTCGCCTCCGGTTGCCGGAGAGCTCGGCAGATGCTGAGACGCCAAGAACGAAGCCGTAGAGCACAGGGATGAAGTGCGATGCTCTCAAACTGAGAGAAGACGATGATTAACCACTTTCCAACAGTTTAAACTTACATTACCATAAATAGGGAAAAAGTTCTTGGACAACTTTCTTTTTCATCCTTCTAAACCTTATGCAGCACTCCCTGGCCAATCTTACTTTTTCTTTTCTCCAGGAGATGGGAAGAACTCTACTACCTTCATGAAAAACGTCAGAGGACGCTTGCTGTTTTGGAACAGTTTCTTTTTGAGAAAATGCATTGAAAAACTTTTTCGCTACGGTGTAGGCGGCAAGAGACGCAGAAGACGGGCATGCGCAGCTCTCCGAAGGTAGGTGCCGGTCCCGGGCGATATCCAGCAGAAGCCGCGGTCCGGAGCGCACCGCGACCGGCAGAAAGCTCTGTGCGCGAAAAAGCCGCTTCTTCGCCTCCGGCAGCCGGAGAGCTCGGCAGATGCTGAGACGCCAAGAACGAGGCCGTAGAGCACAGGGATGAAGTGCGAAGCTCTCAAACTGAGAGAAGACGATGATTAACCATTTTCCAACAGTTTAAACTTTCATTACCATAAATAGGGAAAAAGTTCTTGCACAACTCTCTTTTGCATCCTTCTATACCTTTTGCAGCACTCCCTGGACAATCTTACTTTTTCTTTTCTCCAGAAGATGGGAAGAACTCGACTACCTTCATGAAACACGTCAGCAGACGCTTGCTGTTTTTGGACAGTCTCTTTATGAGAAAATGCATTGAAAATTTTTTTGCTAAGGTGTAGGCGGCAAGAGTCGCAGAAGACGGGCACACGCAGCTCTCCGAAGGTAGGTGCTGGTCCCTGCCGTCTTTCGGCCGAAGCCGCGGTCCGGAGCGCACCGCGACCGGCAGAAAGCTCTGTGCGCGAAAAAGCCGCTTCTTCGCCTCCGGTTGCCGGAGAGCTTGGCAGATGCTGAGAGGCCCAGAACGAAGCCGTAGAGCACAGTGATGAAGTGCGAAGGTCTCAAACTGAGAGAAGACGATAATTAACCACTTTCCAACAGTTTAAACTGACATTACCATAAATAGGGAAAAAGTTTTGCACAACTCTCTTTTGCATCCTTCTATACCTTTTGCAGCACTCCTCTGACAATCTTACTTTTTCTTTTCTCCAGGAGATGGGAAGAACTCGACTACCTTCATGAAACACGTCAGAGGACGCTTGCTGTATTGGGACAGTTTCTTTATGAGAAAATGCGAGGAAAATTTTTTCGCTAAGGTGTAGGCGGCAAGAGACGCAGAAGATGCGCACACGCAGCTCTCCGAGGGTTGGTGCCGGTCCCGGGCGACATTCAGCAGAAGCCGCGGTCCGGAGCCCACCGCGACCGGCAGAAAGCTCTGTGTGCGAAAAAGCCGCTGCTTCGCCTCCGGGAGCCGGAGAGCTCGGCAGATGCTGAGACGCCAAGAACGAGGCCGTAGAGCACAGGGATGAAGTGCGAAGCTCTCAAACTGAGAGAAGACGATGATTAACCATTTTCCAACAGTTTAAACTTTCATTACCATAAATAGGGAAAAAGTTCTTGCACAACTCTCTTTTGCATCCTTCTATACCTTTTGCAGCACTCCCTGGACAATCTTACTTTTTCTTTTCTCCAGAAGATGGGAAGAACTCGACTACCTTCATGAAACACGTCAGAGGACGCTTGCTGTTTTGGGACAGTCTCTTTATGAGAAAATGCGAGGATAATCTTTTCGCTAAGGTGTAGGCGGCAAGAGTCTCAGAAGACGGGCACACGCAGCTTTCCGAAGGTAGGTGCCGGTCCCGGGCGACATTCGGCCGAAGCCGCGGTCCGGAGCGCACCGCGACCGGCAGAAAGCTCTGTGCGCGAAAAAGCCGCTTCTTCGCCTCCGGCAGCCGGAGAGCTCGGCAGATGCTGAGACGCCAAGAACGAAGCCGTAGAGCACAGGGATGAAGTGCGAAGCTCTCAAACTGAGAGAAGACGACGATTAACCATTTTCCAACAGTTTAAACTTACATTACCATTAGTAGGGAAAAAGTTCTTGGACAACTTTCTTTTGCATCCTTCTATACCTTATGCAGCATTCTGTGGCAAATCTTTTTCTTTTCTCCAGGAGATGATAAGAACTCCACTACCCTCATGGAAAACGTTGTGGGATGCTTGCTCTTTTGGGACAGTCTCTTTATGAGAAAATGCGAGGATAATCTTTTCGCTAAGGTGTCGGCGGCCAGAGACGCAGAAGACGGGCATACGCAGCTCTCCGAAGGTAGGTGCCGGTCCCGGGCGACATTCGGCCGAAGCCGCTTCCTGAGCGCACCGCGACCGGCAGAAAGCTCTGTGCGCGAAAAAGCCGCTTCTTCGCCTCCGGTTGCCGGAGAGCTCGGCAGATGCTGAGAGGCCAAGAACGAAGCCGTAGAGCACAGGGATGAAGTGCGAAGCTCTCAAACTGAGAGAAGACGATAATTAACCACTTTCCAACAGTTTAAACTTACATTACCATAAATAGGGAAAAAGTTTTGCACAACTCTCTTTTGCATCCTTCTATACCTTTTGCAGCACTCCTCTGACAATCTTACTTTTTCTTTTCTCCAGAAGATGGGAAGAACTCGACTACTTTCATGAAACACGTCAGAGGACGCTTGCTGTTTTGGGACAGTCTCTTTATGAGAAAATGCATTGAAAATTTTTTCGCTAAGGTGTAGGCGGCAAGAGACGCAGAAGACGGGCACACGCAGCTTTCCGAAGGTAGGTGCCGGTCCCGGGCGACATTCGGCCGAAGCCGCGGTCCGGAGCGCACCGCGACCGGCAGAAAGCTCTGTGCGCGAAAAAGCCGCTTCTTCGCCTCCGGGAGCCGGAGAGCTCGGCAGATGCTGAGAGGCCAAGAACGAAGCCGTAGAGCACAGGGATGAAGTGCGAAGCTCTCAAACTGAGAGAAGACGACGATTAACCATTTTCCAACAGTTTAAACTTACATTACCATTAGTAGGGAAAAAGTTCTTGGACAACTTTCTTTTGCATCCTTCTATACCTTTTGCAGCACTCCCTGGACAATCTTACTTTTTCTTTTCTCCAGAAGATGGGAAGAACTCGACTACCTTCATGAAACACGTCAGAGGACGCTTGCTGTTTTGGGACAGTCTCTTTATGAGAAAATGCGAGGATAATCTTTTCGCTACGGTGTCGGCGGCAAGAGACGCAGAAGACGGGCACACGCAGCTTTCCGAAGGTAGGTGCCGGTCCCGGGCGACATTCGGCCGAAGCCGCGGTCCGGAGCGCACCGCGACTGGCAGAAAGCTCTGTGCGCGAAAAAGCCGCTTCTTCGCCTCCGGCAGCCGGAGAGCTCGACAGATGCTGAGAGGCCAAGAACGAAGCCGTAGAGCACAGGGATGAAGTGCGAAGCTCTCAAACTGAGAGAAGACGACGATTAACCATTTTCCAACAGTTTAAACTTACATTACCATTAGTAGGGAAAAAGTTCTTGGACAACTTTCTTTTGCATCCTTCTATACCTTTTGCAGCACTCCCTGGACAATCTTACTTTTTCTTTTCTCCAGAAGATGGGAAGAACTCGACTACCTTCATGAAACACGTCAGAGGACGCTTGCTGTTTTGGGACAGTCTCTTTATGAGAAAATGCGAGGATAATCTTTTCGCTACGGTGTCGGCGGCAAGAGACGCAGAAGACGGGCACACGCAGCTTTCCGAAGGTAGGTGCCGGTCCCGGGCGACATTCGGCCGAAGCCGCGGTCCGGAGCGCACCGCGACTGGCAGAAAGCTCTGTGTGCGAAAAAGCCGCTTCTTCGCCTCCGGGAGCCGGAGAGCTCGACAGATGCTGAGAGGCCAAGAACGAAGCCGTAGAGCACAGGGATGAAGTGCGAAGCTCTCAAACTGAGAGAAGACGACGATTAACCATTTTCCAACAGTTTAAACTTACATTACCATTAGTAGGGAAAAAGTTCTTGGACAACTTTCTTTTGCATCCTTCTATACTTTATGCAGCATTCTGTGGCAAATCTTTTTCTTTTCTCCAGGAGGTGATAAGAACTCCACTACCCTAATGGAAAACGTTGTGGGATGCTTGCTGTGCTGGCACAGTTTCTTTTTGAGAAAATGCTTGGAGAAGCTTTTCGCCAAAATATAGGCGGAAAGAGAGGCAGAAGACGGGCACACGCAGCTTTCCGAAGGTAGGTGCCGATCCGGGCGTCTTTCGGCAGAAGCCGCGGTCCGGAGCGCACCGCGACCGGCAGAAAGCTCTGTGCGCGAAAAAGCCGCTTCTTCGCCTCCGGTTGCCGGAGAGCTCGGCAGATGGTGAGACTCCAAGAACGAAGCCGCACAGCACTGGGGTTAAGTGAGCAGCTCTCAAACTGAGGGAAGACGATAATTAACCACTTTCCAACAGTTTAAACTTACATTACCATAAATAGGGAAAAAGTTCTTGGACAACTTTCTTTTGCATCCTTCTAAACCTTATGCAGCACTCCCTGGCCAATCTTACTTTTTCTTTTCTCCAGGAGATGGGAAGAACTCTACTACCTTCATGAAAAACGTCAGAGGACGCTTGCTGTTTTGGAACAGTTTCTTTTTGAGAAAGTGCGTTGAAACACTACTTCGCTACGGTGTAGGCGGCCAGAGACGCAGAAGACGGGCATACGCAGCTGTCCGAAGGTAGGTGCCGGTCCCGGGCGACATTCGGCCGAAGCCGCGGTCCGGAGCCCACCGCGACCGGCAGAAAGCACTGTGAGCGAAAATGCCGCTTCTTCGCCTCCGGTTGCCGGAGAGCTCGGCAGATGCTGAGAGGCCAAGAACGAAGCCGTAGAGCACAGGGATGAAGTGCGAAGCTCTCAAACTGAGAGAAGACGATAATTAACCACTTTCCAACAGTTTAAACTTACATTACCATAAATAGGGAAAAAGTTTTGCACAACTCTCTTTTGCATCCTTCTATACCTTTTGCAGCACTCCTCTGACAATCTTACTTTTTCTTTTCTCCAGGAGATGGGAAGAACTCGACTACTTTCATGAAACACGTCAGAGGACGCTTGCTGTATTGGGACAGTTTCTTTATGAGAAAATGCGAGGAAAATTTTTTCGCTAAGGTGTAGGCGGCAAGAGACGCAGAAGATGCGCACACGCAGCTCTCCGAGGGTTGGTGCCGGTCCCGGGCGACATTCGGCAGAAGCCGCGGTCCGGAGCCCACCGCGACCGGCAGAAAGCTCTGTGTGCGAAAAAGCCGCTGCTTCGCCTCCGGGAGCCGGAGAGCTCGGCAGATGCTGAGACGCCAAGAACGAGGCCGTAGAGCACAGGGATGAAGTGCGAAGCTCTCAAACTGAGAGAAGACGATGATTAACCATTTTCCAACAGTTTAAACTTTCATTACCATAGATAGGGAAAAAGTTCTTGCACAACTCTCTTTTGCATCCTTTTGTACCTTTTGCAGCACTCCCTGGACAATCTTACTTTTTCTTTTCTCCAGAAGATGGGAAGAACTCGACTACCTTCATGAAACACGTCAGAGGACGCTTGCTGTTTTGGGACAGTCTCTTTATGAGAAAATGCGAGGATAATCTTTTCGCTACGGTGTCGGCGGCAAGAGACGCAGAAGACGGGCACACGCAGCTTTCCGAAGGTAGGTGCCGGTCCCGGGCGACATTCGGCCGAAGCCGCGGTCCGGAGCGCACCGCGACCGGCAGAAAGCTCTGTGCGCGAAAAAGCCGCTTCTTCGCCTCCGGTTGCCGGAGAGCTCGGCAGATGCTGAGAGGCCAAGAACGAAGCCGTAGAGCACAGGGATGAAGTGCGAAGCTCTCAAACTGAGAGAAGACGACGATTAACCATTTTCCAACAGTTTAAACTTACATTACCATTAGTAGGGAAAAAGTTCTTGGACAACTTTCTTTTGCATCCTTCTATACCTTATGCAGCATTCTGTGGCAAATCTTTTTCTTTTCTCCAGGAGGTGATAAGACCTCCACTACCCTAATGGAAAACCTTGTGGGATGCTTGCTGTTTTGGGACAGTCTCTTTATGAGAAAATGCGAGGATAATCTTTTCGCTAAGGTGTAGGCGGCAAGAGACGCAGAAGACGGGCACACGCAGCTTTCCGAAGGTAGGTGCCGGTCCCGGGCGACATTCGGCCGAAGCCGCTTCCTGAGCGCACCGCGACCGGCAGAAAGCTCTGGGCGCGAAAAAGCCGCTTCTTCGCCTCCGGTTGCCGGAGAGCTCGGCAGATGCTGAGACGCCAAGAACGAAGCCGTAGAGCACAGGGATGACGTGCGATGCTCTCAAACTGAGAGAAGACGATAATTAACCACTTTCTAACAGTTTAATCTTACATTACCATAACTAGGAAAAAAGTTCTTGCACAACTCTCTTTTGCATCCTTCTATACCTTTTGCAGCACTCCCTGGACAATCTTACTTTTTCTTTTCTCCAGAAGATGGGAAGAACTCGACTACTTTCATGAAACACGTCAGAGGACGCTTGCTGTTTTGGGACAGTCTCTTTATGAGAAAATGCGAGGATAATCTTTTCGCTACGGTGTCGGCGGCAAGAGACGCAGAAGACGGGCACACGCAGCTTTCCGAAGGTAGGTGCCGGTCCCGGGCGACATTCGGCCGAAGCCGCGGTCCGGAGCGCACCGCGACCGGCAGAAAGCTCTGTGCGCGAAAAAGCCGCTTCTTCGCCTCCGGGAGCCGGAGAGCTCGGCAGATGCTGAGAGGCCAAGAACGAAGCCGTAGAGCACAGGGATGAAGTGCGAAGCTCTCAAACTGAGAGAAGACGACGATTAACCATTTTCCAACAGTTTAAACTTACATTACCATTAGTAGGGAAAAAGTTCTTGGACAACTTTCTTTTGCATCCTTCTATACCTTATGCAGCATTCTGTGGCAAATCTTTTTCTTTTCTCCAGGAGGTGATAAGACCTCCACTACCCTCATGGAAAACGTTGTGGGATGCTTGCTGTTTTGGGACAGTCTCTTTATGAGAAAATGCGAGGATAATCTTTTCGCTAAGGTGTAGGCGGCAAGAGACGCAGAAGACGGGCACACGCAGCTTTCCGAAGGTAGGTGCCGGTCCCGGGCGACATTCGGCCGAAGCCGCGGTCCGGAGCGCACCGCGACCGGCAGAAAGCTCTGTGCGCGAAAAAGCCGCTTCTTCGCCTCCGGTTGCCGGAGAGCTCGGCAGATGCTGAGAGGCCAAGAACGAAGCCGTAGAGCACAGGGATGAAGTGCGATGCTCTCAAACTGAGAGAAGACGATAAATAACCATTTTCCAACAGTTTAATCTTACATTACCATAACTAGGGAAAAAGTTCTTGCACAACTCTCTTTTGCATCCTTCTATACCTTTTGCAGCACTCCTCTGACAATCTTACTTTTTCTTTTCTCCAGAAGATGGGAAGAACTCGACTACTTTCATGAAACACGTCAGAGGACGCTTGCTGTTTTGGGACAGTCTCTTTATGAGAAAATGCGAGGAAAATTTTTTCGCTAAGGTGTAGGCGGCAAGAGACGCAGAAGACGCGCACACGCAGCTCTCCGAAGGTAGGTGCTGGTCCCGGGCGTCTTTCGGCCGAAGCCGCGGTCCGGAGCGCACCGCGACCGGCAGAAAGCTCTGTGCGCGAAAAAGCCGCTTCTTCGCCTCCGGGAGCCGGAGAGCTCGGCAGATGCTGAGAGGCCAAGAACGAAGCCGTAGAGCACAGGGATGAAGTGCGAAGCTCTCAAACTGAGAGAAGACAATGATTAACCATTTTCCAACAGTTTAAACTTACATTACCATAAATAGGGAAAAAGTTCTTGCACAACTCTCTTTTGCATCCTTCTATACCTTTTGCAGCACTCCCTGGACAATCTTACTTTTTCTTTTCTCCAGAAGATGGGAAGAACTCGACTACCTTCATGAAACACGTCAGAGGACGCTTACTGTTTTGGGACAGTCTCTTTATGAGAAAATGCGAGGAAAATCTTTTCGCGAACGTGTAGGCGGCAAGAGTCTCAGAAGACGGGCATACGCAGCTCTCCGAAGGTGCCAGTAGCCACATTCTTTTAACAGAAGCCACTCTTCGGAGGGCTCTTTTACCTTCATAAATGTCTTTGCTGGACGAAGCCGCTTTTTCATTTCCGGGAATACCAAGAGAGCAGCACTAGCTAAAGACGTGATTGGCACCATTATGGAGAGTTTTGCGTTGTTTATTACGCTAGGTGTCGCTGCTTATCAAGGTTTGGCTGCTTTTAACCATTTGGGGTGCTGGATCTTCAAACAACTTATCGTAACTTCTTCTATTTTAAGTCAGGTGCTCACTGACGTAGATCCTATTAGATATAGCACACTGCAAATAAGAGCTGAAATAGATTTATTGTTATTAGCACATGGGCACGAGTGTTAGGAATTTTATAAGGAATATGTTGCATGAATCTTTTGGACCATTCTGCAGCCATTCATACGAAACTCACACAACTACAAGGCAATATGAAGAAATTGACTGGGAACGAGTGGGGTTTGCATCAATGGTTTGAGGGATGGGAAAGAACTGGATGGTTGAAAGATCTCGTAAATGGAGCTTTGTTTTTACCAGTAGTCATTATTTCATTGCTTTGTGTTATTCCATGCATCGTGAAACTGGTGTTCCTCTTGCTAAAAATGACATTGGAAAAGATCTGGCTGGTGCAAGAAGAAGGGGCAATTGTGACAATGTATCTGAACCGCTTAGACTACAGGGTGCACCAGCCATCCAGCGTGGAACTGTTCTTCTCAGAATTTTCTCAGGGCCTTCTGGAATTCATCAAGACATAAGCCGTGCTAAAACAAGAGAGGAGAAGCTGAGAAAGCATATTCCAAGACCACAAGAACTCCAAATTGGGGGGGGGGGGGGGGGGGGGGGCAAAGTACCTGGACTGTAAGGAAACACATCTTCTGAGAGGTGCACGCAGAATGTGTGGACAAGACAAAGGCACCAATAAGAAAAGCGTGACTAGCGTGTGCAGAGAGTCAGAATGTGTAAGTGCATCATGTAAACCATAAACGGCTTCTGCTTAATCCTCTTGGTCCATTGTGCAGGAGTCCTGAATTCCCCCTAAGTGATACTTACTAAAAGAGCTCCGATTTTAATGCTAGAGTTACTGTCTATACGATGATTCATGGGAATGGTTCTTTCAAATCCTTCCCTTGCTGACATCAGTCAGTTTAGTCTTTTCCTGATTGTACTGATGGCTATACATTAGTTAGGAATAGAAAGGAATGAGTTTTAGGGATATGTTGCATAGAAATAGACTGGTAGCTCTGCTTCCATTTCCATTGTCTAAGTAGAATTCCGATTATTTTTGGCCCTTTCATAGACCTCTGACTAGATTAGCATTTGTCTTTGATTGACTCCCTAAATTTTAGGCTACTAGGCTTGACCAATGAATGGAAAGGGGAAAGTCACAGAGCTTCAGTGGTTCTCTTGTCAGCAATTTCTCAGGAGCAGGGAGATTTCTTTCCTCAAGTTCTTTGCTTCAGCTAGCAGATTATGCTCACGCCAAAAGGAGGTGAGAAGGTTGCTTCCTTAAATGGTCAAATAATTCTTCCTGCTATTTGTGACGCTTTTGTATTACTGGAGTTTGTTCCAGAAAGTTGGATTAAATTGCATGCATCCGCTCCTGGGGAAACAGAGCATTTAGCCAATAGCACGTAGGATTTATCAACCTGAGATTGTCTTAATGGACCGGAGGCTTAAAGCACATTAATTCCTGCACAGTAGTTTCAATTCCACTTTTAGGCTCGACAAACCGAATGGTAAACCTGCATCAGCAGGGAGGGACATTTAATTGGTTTTTCTCCTTTTCAGAGAGAAGCTAATGAAAAAGTTTCACCAGAATCAGAGCGGGCTGTATAACAAGAAGAGCGTCATGAAAAGAGGCCAATCCTATCCTCTTAGTATTGCTAGCTGTGATTGGACTTCAATGAAATGTGTCAACTCTGTGTTCCTGGGTATCACATCAGTAACAGGTACTTCAGCTGCTGTACGTCTCTCCTAAAGCTAAGAACAGAATCTCAAATAATCTTAATTCCAAGGTCCCAATTCACCGTGTGATGCTGACAGGTGAAAAAGGAGTGGAAAGTGCACCAGTAAATGAACTTGAATGGCCTATCTAAATCAGCGGCCACTGATTTCCTGAAGGCTTAAACAGGTGAGTTGCCCCTATTTTTCTTGGGATTCTTTTAGTCTTTGGTCCTGTTTATCTTGGGATTCTTTAAATCCTTCCCCATTAGTTCAGCCTCTGCTCTCAAATCCTTTGCTGCCATTTAAAGTATCTCGATAGCCTGGAAACGTGTTGTCTTTATTCATCACCTCATTATTCCTTTCAAAGGGTTGTTTGCCTCAAGTCTCATTTTTGCTGATTTTCTGCTAGTTCATTGTCAGATGGCAGCAGGTGTTTTGTAAGAGCAAGTGCACAATCCTATAGCTTGCTTTTCTATTGATTTGGCCTGTCTAGAAAATGGAATGACTGAACATCTCCAACAGCATTTTCTCTCCCCATTGTGTTTCACCGCAAGGGCAGATGCCAATCCATCTACCTAAACTCTTGGTGGTGAAGAAACTAGTGGTATGCTGTTGCATATAGGTAGAACTTTCCGAAAGGAAGGCCTTGTAAAACCATGGCTGAGGCCCGTTACTTTGGCTAAGTAGAAAATGACTAGGGGAAAGTGAGACAGCTGAATTAGAGGTAGATCAAGAAGTTCTAGAAGCATTGCGTGTTCACAGCGTGGGGTATGACGGTTGGTTGAATTATGTTTGTTGCGGCTTAAAGCTATGCAAGTGATAAAGGCCTGACTGCTTCAAAAGCCTGGCTTTTGCAAGAAAGCGGCTCTCCTTTGCACCTGCCTGGGGACTCTGCGTCACTACGGACCCTCACGCCCAGTTTGCCAAGGAGATGATGAGTAGGAATGTTGCAGAGCTGCTGTGTGCATATGAAAGGAATGGCAGAGAGTGAAGCCGTGGACAATTTCTGGGCTTTAGTACAATGCTGCTGCATTGGTGCCAGTTTAGTCGGTTTTCCATCAGTGGCATTTCTGTCTAGAAGTACACTGCCCAGAGTCTTTCTAGCATTTGATGCCATTTCCTTACTGTCGTCTTAATACCTTCCTTCAGTTTAAAGGATGATGCAATCTTTACATTTTGAAGATCCCTGTTAGGAAACACTATGCCAGAGGAGTCATCACTCCCTTTTCTTTTGCCTCCTTTGTAATTTTTATAGACTCATTTCACATTTCTGCTAATGGCAATAAGAATACTGAGACTACTTAGCAGGGATGACGCTCTCAGCTGCTTTCTTCTTTCCTACTGCTTCATACCGTATGCGACTTAATGGCCTCGTTTTGCAATCAGCATTTTGCTGTGGTTTGCTAAAAACTGGCATGCACTGCCAACTCACAACTTGTGTGTTGGCATTTCAGGGGCTTTGATGGGTTCCTTTCTGAGATTGCCATGCACTGGACTTTCACAGTCACAAAGAATTCATCTACCATTGCTCGAAGTTCAGTATTAAATAGTCTTTCCTGGAATGTAGGCAACCTAGCAGCAAGTACTAAATTTGCTGCAAGCCCTGTCGTCCCAAAGGACCATTCAAAAAGACTGCTTTTCCCCTCTGACCAATCTGCCAGTATTTTGTTGGAGAATTTGGTACCTTAAGTGAACCTCTTGGAACGGATCTCATCACAGACAATATCTCAGGCTTTCTTGAAATACTGGCTCCTTTGGATTTCAATTCCATTCAGAGTGCATTTAAGATTTTTTCTTTTTTCACTGAAGCCGTTCAACGATGCCTCTTCTCTTATAAAATGTGATGCAGGTGAGAAAGATGGATCCCCATGAAAGGTTATATAGATGCCAAAGTTCATGCCCAATGGACTGTACTGGTGGAAATCCAGTACTAGTCTAGTATTTTGAATCCAAATAATTCCTCCCAGTCAGGCCCGACGGGATTGTTTGGCTTTGAATCTGAGCACGTGGACAGTAGTGGATGGTCCACAGGTTGAAAACAGTGTAGATTCTTCTCCTTTTTTCATTGATGGCTCAGAGACTGAAAAGGCAGCTACAAAATGGTAAGTACATCCCTCCAGATTCAAAAATTCTTCTTCTTAATTTGCATCTCCACCATAACAACAGATGGTTAGAACTAAATTACCAATGGGAATTTTATAGCTTCTCAGAAATGAAACAGGAACTGGCCAATGGGCCTTAGCAGTAGCTACAAGTTTTCCAGCACAAGGCATCTCAAAAGTATTTTAACCTTACAGTACTTTTCTGTCTTATGCTTTCATCTCACGGATGCAGGCAAAAAAAAAACAACCCCAAAAAACCAAACCCCCACCAAATAGCTAATAAGCAAAATCAGTGACATATATAGAAGCAGAAGCCATGGTTTTTAACTTCCAACCTTGTCTTCTCAACACACTCTCTAAAATGGAATTGTTTCCCTTTCTGCCTTGAAGCATTTTGCAGCAAAAAACACTCTAAGGTCCTGATAGGTGTTTTGTTCAAAAATCACTTCTGGTTTTCTGTCCATAATCAGAGTAACATGGCTGCGCTGGCAGCTGGCCAAAGGAGGTAGGAAGAGAAATCATCATCCACAACACTGGGGCTAAAGAAATTTCTACAGAAAATTACACGCCCTATTACTTGTTCATGTGTTGGGTTGAACGTTCAGAATCTGTTTCCACTTTTTCCCATTCATAGAATGTTCTATTTCACAGAATGCCAGCCCCTCAAACATCAGTCCTGCCAGAACAGCCCGCCATAGGGGGCTGTCATATGGGGATCAGCTAATGTCCACTGACTCTTACCAGTATAGTGCTTGTCACTGTTGCAGATCAAGAACTTCTGAATAGTTTGGATTCATGCTCTTTGAGGGGTTGAAAACAAGAAAAGAATGACTAGACATTTCTAGGATCAAATCCCCTGATGGAATAAAAATAGGAGCATAATAAATGTATTTGTTGTTCTAAGAAGGGAGATGAAGGCTCCAAAAGATTACTTGCATACTTCCTGTTCTAAATCCCTTATTATCCGGCAAATTGCAAAAGATTCCAGGCTTTTGCCAAAATGCAAATCAGATTAAAATGTGAAGCCTTACAGTTTACTGGATATAAAACTTCATCATCCATTTTTAAATCTTTGAGATTGTCATGTACTTCCTATTAATACCCTGAGGTTTAGAGCTGTAATTCAGAGAGATAAGAATGCTATTTTGAATTCATTCTATTAAATCATCTTGTCGGCACTCTCTCCTCTTGGTTTTCACTTCTGAAACTCTGTACGGAAGAGTGCATTAATGCAGAGAGCTCTGCATCAATTCTTTACAACAGTTTCCCCTGTAATTCTTCTTTCAAGGCAAACCTATAAAAATCCACACTTTCTTACCCCACCACTTCTAAAATTCTATTGAGAAGCAAAAAAAAACCCCATCAAACAATGAAATCTCTGCTCCAAATTGTATTTAAAAAGCAGTCCATTAACTGCTTTCTTAGCAGATACTTTAGCTTGTAATCATACAGCAACCTTTCTTGCTCTTCTGGATTAGAACTAAATTCTTAAAGCGTATAAGGAAACATAGGTTTACTGTATCTGATTCTTAGATACAGAAGTCCAGCAAGGAGTTCAGACCTCAAAAGAAATGTCTGTACAAGAAGATTCAGCACAACGTTGAGACATATTAGCTATTTTTCAAGAAGAGCAGCCAAACTGAAACTTTTTAGACTTCTATACTATCACGGCTGCCTGCTTCCAGAACCTGACCTAAGTTGCTGGAAACTAGCTGCAATATTACTGTAAACACTGCTGTGAATGTAGGACATGGTCATTCTTCTCTTCCATTGAAAACCTCAAGTGGAGTCGCGTCACTTCTCTTCAAAATTCTGTATTTCCTTGCAAACTGGTCAAATAATGATAAATAAAGTGTTCTGTTCATTCAGTTTAAACCTAATGTTCAAAATGAAAAAAAAAAAATCCATTCAGATATGGTCTGCAATAATACAGCAGAGAGAAGAGGAAGCAGACTGGCCTACAAAAGAAAGAAGTGAAGCAGAATTTGGGAATTTGGAAGACCTTATGATGTATTATTCAAACAAATAAATAAATAAAATATAACCTAGCCAAATTCAATCAGTGATGCACAGACAGAGAAAAAGAGCTAATTACTACTAATATTTTTTTCATTCTCAGACAAGAAGTTCAATGATCCTCTTGAATGCACGGAAGATTCTTGGAAAAGACAGCAGCCTTCTTCCTCACAACTTATTCCTCAGAACTCCAGGAGACAAATCATTTGAGCTGTGAGGATCTTTCTCTCTGTAAAACTCCCAGAGCATAGCCAATATTCTATTCCTTTAGGGATCCTCGCCTCCCTGGGGGAGTGCTGGATAGTCTACAGGCCCAGTACATCAGCCAGACACTCTGCCTTATTTCCCATGGCTACTGCAGCAAGGACATCATCTACACTGGCTTTCTAGCCAAAATTGATGCAAGGCACAACAAAGAACATAGCCAAAACCTTGAGCACAGCTTATGGGTTTTGAATGAAAAATCTCAGGATGGCAATACTGGACCTTCTGATCCAAACCATCAGGAAACATTTCTTTAGAGGTGTTGGGAAAGATGAAAGTTTGACAAGAAAGTCTCACAGATATGTATGCTTGGCAGAAAGATTTTTGAATGTGGAGTCTGAAGAAAGAATAGAGTTGGAAGCAAGTTTTGATCTAGAAGAGAAGAATTGCTGAGCCAGTCTTACTGGATAACCAAGGAAGCAAAGGGTATGTTAGTTAGAAGGGGGTTTTATGACTTAGAGCAAAGGATAAACCCAGTCCAGACAAGAAGATGTTTTTACCAAGCAGGAAGATAGCACCGGAAACAAGCCTGCCGATGTGGCAAGCAGAAGAAAGGTCTCCGAATTTTCCACTGCCAAGAAAACTGAAAAAACAATTTTCAGCTTAAACTGTAATGTACTGACTTTTAGTGATTGGAGAACAGTGACATGAATATGGTAATTAGAGTAGCTATGATAGGCTATAGATAATAGTTAAGGCATAGATTGGTTCTACTGTATGAAGATGCTCAGCAAAGTATATAATGCAATGTAACCAAAACCAAAGGGTGTCCAGGCTTGCCTGCAGCTGGAGCTGACAGCTGTGGGCACAGGCTTTGTCGCCCACCACCCTGGACTGCTGCAACGTCTTGGATGGAATAAACTGCATTTTGGAGAGCTGCCTGGAGTCCCGCATCCCTCATTTAGGCTCTTCCATGGAGGTGAAAAAAACTTTTGTGTATTGTACAAAAGAATAGCTATGTAATCCAGAGTTGCATGACCCAATATTTCTACTGCACTGGAACAATTTTTATCAATATTATGGATCCACTTCTTTTCAGTGCGCTTGGTAAAAACCGAAAAGTATCGTTTGAAAGAAATTATTGGATGCGTTCTAAGTTCTACGGATTAGTTAAGGTGTTGGTATTTCATGGCTTGGTTTTTGGTGGGGAGGGAAGAAGCCAGCCACAGAAGTGACTTTTTGTGGAAAGCCCCTAGAAGCTTCCTCCATGCCTGGCAAAGTGAATCCCTGCTTGGCACTAAGAATAGACATGCTGCTAAGCCAATTACAGAAGCTGGTAGCGCCTTGGTGATATATTTAAGAAGGAAATCAAAACTGCAGCCAGTTAACCTTGAAGTTGGGAAATTTTTAGGTTGGCACCTCTTCTGCTTTGAAAGACAAACCAGTGAGACACTCTGTTGCAGTGTGTGTTCATTATTGTAATGCAGTTCTAGTAGCCCGTTTTATAATCCTTCCTATTTTGTGCTGTTATAGCATATGTTATTATGAATGGATTGTTCCTTTCCCCCCAGTATTGTTGGCTTTTGCCCTAGCTGTCCATCTCCCCAAAGACCTGCCCTTTTGTTCCCTGTTCCTTCTCCCATTGAACATCAACCCCTCCCCAAGCCTGCCCCTTTCTCTAGAAACTTCCCTATCAATTTTGTACCCTTGGAAACCCCATTGGTTTGTTCAAGATATTCTCCTGCCCTGTAGTCCCCCTACTGGTTTCAACATTGTATTCCCCTCCTTGTCTTCCACCCCCAGTTTCTCCCAGTTGGTTAAAGATTGTATCCTCCCCTGGAACCTCCCCTCATTTCTTAGTTGATGTATGCCTTTGAGTCAGTGTCTTTCTGTCCTTGACCCTCCAGGGAGTAAACTGGAAAACATACAGAAGACCTCTCCCTGTTCCTTGTCCCTGCCCTCAGCGCAGTTCTATCCCCAAGGCAGTCCACCTGTGCCATAGAGCAGCTGTGCCCTACAGCTTCAGCCCGGATTCGACAGCTTTCTTGGGGCGGCCCTACTCGCTGTCGGTGTTGGGAGCTAGTCGGGCTGAAGAAATCGGGCACAGCAGCAAGACTCCAAGTCAGAAATACAGTTTATTAGGAAAAGGGGGATAACCCCAAATCCATGCAGGAATACAAAAGAAAAACCACTGACAGAGTCAGAATAGAAGCTGACGTCCTGCTAGTTAGGGTGGTGGTAGCAGTTTGGATGAAATGGTCTTGTTGAAATGGTGATTCTGTAGAAACCATCTGGTTGCTCTTTTCCTCTGGAAAACCATTGGGTAAGGGCGGCCGTTCCTCTGGCAATGCAGTGGAAAGACTGCTTGTTGTGTCCCAAAACCCAGATTATATCCAGGTTGGGATGCTTAGCTCCTACCCCCTGGGCGGAGCATCTCACAATGGGCTGATATCCTTCTGAGTCATGCTATGGGTCCTTGATTACCCGTTAAACAGAAATGGCTCCTGGAGGGAGTTATCTCTGAGTCATGTGGCAAGACATTGATGGGCCCATTAACAGGAGGTAAGGAAAAAACAATGCCACCGCTCAGCAGTTCTTGAGGGTGGGAATAGAATGCATTTTTATATTGTAAGCTAAGACAATACAGGATGCAGGTTTTTGCATTTGCTGGAAGTTTGTATGGATTTGAAAAGTATCCTCATACCAGAGGCACAAAAGTATTCTCATACCCCTTTTAATCATCTTCAAATGAAGCAATTCTCCCAATAACCTAACGCATGAATGACTTGCAAGTGAGTTGAAGGAATACGCCAAAGATAAGTAGTGTTCAGCTGCAGAGAATTGTTTAGGGACGTCATACCCTAATATTTTAAATCAGAAAGCATGGATGGACGGGTCTTTTTTCCTTAGTTGACTACAGAACCAGCGGTCCTTTGCAGGAGGGTCTTTGGATTTAGGATGACACTGGCAACTAAGAGCATGGCTACATAGAAGGTGCTACTTTTAGACCAGAACATTCAACTACTTAAAGGCAGATAGGAGAGTAGCTGATTAGTGACAGCTCCGACAGGAAGAGTCTGCGGCTTACCCCATGGGAACAATAGTAGCACATTTCAATTTTAGAAAACCATTCGTTTCAGAGGACCAAGCATCAGTAAAAATAGAAGGTCAAGTAAAGACATCCTAGTGCTCTTCTTATCAGAAGCATGTTCCTCCATATGAGAGTATTTAGGAAAGGACAGTGCGTTCATAAGGAAAGGTGTGCCAGTTACATAACCTGGAGAACAAGGCAAGACAAACTTATACAATATGCATCCTCCAATGCAAAATGAAGAAACAATCCTTTCAATTTTCCACGGAATTAATTGCATTTTATTTGCTATTTTCATTTCAGCTGCTAAGAAATGATTTTTTACGACTGAATTTTATGAATTCTGCAAAGCTATCATTTCTAATGTCTTCATACCCGTATTAAACACTGAGGTGACAAAGAGAATGGCAGTGCAAGGAAACCTTGTCCATCTCCCCCTCCTTGTAGCTTTAGACCAGTGAGAAATCACTGAAGCCGGTCACTTCATTTGAGATAAATAGCTTTACCAAGAGAGAATATTATCCAGCCTTGATCTTTCCTTTTGGAGCTGATCCACTTTGTAGTCATCAATTCTTGACTCAGCTGGGGAGAAACAATGGCATTACGGCCATGGATGTTAGAGTGCGCTGATGGGAAATGAAGTTCTCATCTTCAGGTCCTTGCTTCAGTAAATATTACAAATTCATCAGAAAGAAAATTCGAAGACCAGGAATCCCCACTCAAATGACCTTATTTGAATAGTCTGCAAGCATAAGAGACATCAGGTAGGTGCTTTCATCTGTTAGGGGCATAACCAGCCAGTACACTATTGTCTAGTTAGGAGGCAATAATTTTGGAAATCATTGAATTTTTTGTATTGCAAGTGAATGGTCAACACATTTTATTACTGGATTAGGTAAAATCATGTCTTCTGCATCCTTTCAGAGAGGAAGCTTACCTGGATCTAAAGCTGCTCAGCTCCATGATGGGATGCTTTGTCTTCAAAGGGAACTCTAGTCTTCGTCCTTTTGGATTGCTTCCATAGCTTTTCACTCACTCTTCAGGTACATGTTAAAATGTCCTCTTATCCCATGCAAATTTTTATGGGCATAGTCACTGAATTGGTAAGTATTCCATAAAGTCCACAGGCCCTGTTGAGATGGATGCACAGCTCTCAAGGGTGTTAGCAGATGTTATTCTGAGGCCACTCCTGATCATGTTTGACGGATCATGGTGACTGAGGAAAGTGAGCAAAGACTGGATGAAAGCAAATGTCACCCATCTTGAAAAAAGGCAGCTAGGAGGACTCAGAAAAGCACAAGCCAGCCAGCCTCATTTTTATCCCCAGGAAGTTAGTTGATGGAGTAGCTATTCCTGGAAAGCATTGCCAGGCACATGAAGGAGGACAAAATAATGTAGTCAGCATGGATTTACCAGGGGAAATTGGTGCTTGACGACTTTTTAAACTCCTCTGGTGAATGAACTTGCCTGGTAGATGAAGAGAATATCGTCTGCCTGGGCTTCAGGGAAGTTTTTGACATTTATCTACATCGCATCGCAATGTAGGAAGGAATAGTGTAAAGAGCAGGGAACCAGTGTCTTTTCAATGATGCTCAGTGAAAAGACAAGAGGCAGTGGGCACACACTGAAATACAGGAGATTGCCTCCGAACATCACAAACTGATTTTTTACTGTGATGGTGACTGAACCATGGCACAGAGTGTCCAGAAAGATGGTGGAGTCTGGATCACTGAAGACATTAAAAGTAAGCCCAGATATAATCCTGGGCAACAGGCTCTAGGTATCCTGGTTGAAGCAGGGGGATGGGACTTGGTGAGCCCCACAGACCCCTTCCACCCTCATTCATTCTGTGCTAGTGAATTCTCTTAGATATGCATTTCAAGGACTGGCATGACAAAGCTCTGTGCAGAGCGAGATTCAAATGGACATGGGATTTAAGTTCCTTAAGTAATGTTCAAGATGAATGTAAAACTCCGGGATAACTGTCTCTTCCATAACTGAATCCCTTTCATAAGAAAATTCCCCAGCTCTAGAAAGATCTTCTAAGACGCATGCTTAAGACTGACACTGGCTGAGCAAATTTCTCCCTATGAGTGTCTAAGACCAGTTAGGATCTTCACCGAAAGTGTTGTCAACGTAGTCACTGAAGGCATGTTTTTAAGAAGCGACAACTTACATCAGAATGACAAACATCGGTCCTCAAAATGTATTACTGTATGGGAATTATCTACTTGGATTCCAAATAAAAATAAAGAGTTGGTCTTTATTTAACTTTTTCATTGCAATATTCATAAGGGAAGAAAAGGACCTATGTCCTTAACTTTCTTAACTCTAACAAAGATTGAAAACATTCCTTGTAAAAAGCGTATCTTAATTATCAGTCTATCAAACAATTTGAGTTGGGAAAAAAGTTCGACAATTGTGTAGATAGTTGCAAAGAAGCCAAGAAAATAGGAAAGAAACAAAAACAGAGAAAAAGAGTCATCTTGAGTCTGCTAGCTAATTCTAGAAGTAGTCTGCTAGAAAAAGGAAACCCCAGTTGAATTTCAAATGTGTTCATGCAATTGATTCAGTAACTGGTCAATGTAAAAACCAATCCTTTCGTACAACTTCCCTCAGCAACAAAAACTCCAACAGGTTGACACCACCATCATGCCTGTCCCAGACATATTGAAAAGAGAAATGATGATTTCCTTGAAAATCTTTTTGCGGAAAAGTTGCAAGGCATTGAAGGGATTCTCCACATTCTCATTCCTCCATGTAGCGTGAAAGCATATTTGATAAAACATGCAACAAAGCATATTTTATCAATATCAACAAAGTGATTTACAAGGTAAAGTAAAATGGATGACTTAGGAATTGATCTCTTTTGAACATGAAACTTCATATCCACTCTCTGTGAAGTTTCTAACAAAAAATGATGGAGCTGAGGCATGAATCTGCCACTACGAGGGTTAAACAAACATAGACACTCCCCTTCACATGCCCCCCCTTCCGCACACACCTAGGCACGCACAGAGATCAGCATAGCAGATCATGAACACCTTGGAAAAGACTGAAATGCTAAATGCCTCTCTTTGTGGGCAAAATAGCTGGTACACTATTTCAAATATCTGGTACTAAAATTCTGTTTAATATCTACCTCATATTTAAAACACAGCTTTTCATTGAATTCTGTTTGCAGAATATTTTCCTTTCATTTGTTCCTTTAAAATTACTGAGTTCTATGTCTAGGAAGATTTTCTTCTACAAATAGAAAGAATTAGATGATGTCTTTTCAGAAGAAAACATTGGTTTATACAATTTTAAACCATCGTGGTATGGAAGAATTTATTTGTCCCTCACTAAGGTAGAATAAGTATTTTGATCATAGATCATTTACAGTGAAATACTTGACATTTTTAAGATGCTTTCAATCAATTTTGATCCTCATTGCTTATTCATTGTAAACAGTAATTTTCAGTGCATGGAAAGTGTGTGTGGTACATCGACATTAGTTCAAACACCAATTCCAACTAATGGCCAGGCTGAACTACAGTAAATAATGTCCTGAAGGACATTTTGCCGCCTTCTTTGGCACTTCATGAAATCCTAATGATTGGGATGAAGTGTTGAAATACAGAGGTTTTCTCTCAGAGAGTGTCCCATGTTGAAACCCATCCCATGTGTTTGATATTGTTGTTCTTATCGCTTTTAAAATGTGATATCTTCTGCATAGTTTTCATGAAGCTTTCTGTTACAGTAGTGAAAATCACAGAGAAATGCAATTTTGTACAACTTTGAACTTACCCCAAGAGCTGAGAGAAAATTTGCTCCTGTACTTCAATCTGAGTTTCTTCTATATTCAAGCTTTGTTTATCTACCATCAGGGGTCGCATTCGTTGCTGTTCAAAGCCCCATCCAAGCTGACCTTGAATACGCTCAGGGATGGGACATCCACAACTTCTCTGGGCAACCCGAAGCAGCGTTCCAGCACCCCAACAGCAAAAAATGTCTTCCTTTCATCTAATCTAGATCAGAAATACTAAATCTAGGCATATGAACTTTGAGGAGAGGCTTGAAATTCTTTTGATTTGAAACACATTTGATAGGAATACTAACTTACAGATGACTGAAATATGTTGATGGCCATTTGAGATTGACACTTTTTGAAAAAGTGCATGGAATTGAAAATTAAAACCAGTAAAATGAAAAACTTCTTGCCTTTTTCTTTTTTCTCTTATATTCAAAATTGCATAGGTCAGATATCTGTGCTTCATGCAGATCTCTCAGATACTCTCAGACAAAAGCTTTTCTTTCAGACTAAATTGCAGATTAGGTAGAACACTAGTACTAGTGAAGGTTTTTCTGGGCATAGGGGGATTTGGGTGCACAAAAGGTTTTATCCAAACTGGAAAATTCATCCCAGCTGCGTTCTGTTCATCATTCTTACTGCATCAGGCCTGAAGATTCTGTGAAAAGTATCCTGTGGACCTTGAACATAGCTCATGTGAAAGAGATGAGAGGTGATGGAGAAGTTGAGGGAGAGAATCAAGAGCATATGGCCCAGTACAGGCACCAGAAAGTACTTTTTCATGTGGTCCACAGCCCGAACAATTGTTTAGCACCATTTGAAGGCTGTGTCTGACAAAGAGGGCTGAAGCAGGTCTTCAAAATATCCGGTAGATCAAAATCCATGGAAGCAAATGACCCTGGCCAGTCACATTGCTGCTGATCATTCACCCTCCATACCAGCTGATCAGGCCTAGCAATGCTGCTGCAAAAGTATTGTGAAAAAGGTAGGCACATTTTCACAGAGGCAGGGGGAAATGCCCTTGGATGATGATTCCAAGGGATAACTTGATGGAGCAAGTTAGGTACCCTTATCTACTGTGCAATATCGAAGTTGGTGAGTTCACCATCTGTAAGCATCACTTTAAAAAAATAAATGTTTGATCCACAAAACAATATTTCCTATGTCCTGTCTACCTGCTTCAGTTCAGCCAATGAATCGGCTATGTTCCATCAGCAAAGTGTTCATGATCATATGCTTCTTTAAACTGTGATAATTCTTTTTTTTTTTTCTAAATCAGACACTGTCTATTCCTAAGATTCAGATGTCCATGGGTAGGGGTGTAATTAAGTTCACTGTTATAAAATATCCTTCTTGTTATCTTTTGTTTAAATTACTGACATGTAACATCAGTCTGAGAGCTGAAAGAAACCCCTTCATTTGCTGTTTGCCAGTATCATCTATGTGATACAAATTCTACTTGATAAATCACACCCATACATTGCCATATCATACTACTAGTAATGCCTTCACAACCTTTTCTTCATCATTAGGGATTTTGGCAAAGTGAATGATTGGAACACAAGCAAGGGCATTTGTTCAAGATGTTCCAGAAAGAGCTGGGATCTGTTCTCTACTTTGCTGCCTATGTTAGCAGGAAGCTGCAAAAAAAAAAAAAAAAAGAAAGATAACTAGGAAGAGTGTTATTTTTAGCCTGAGTTCGGAAATGAGGTTTGGAGTACCCTGTTAAATGAGAAGGTGCTCTTTGAATATATAGCATCTTAAAGGGAAAAGTCAGCTTTAAAAAGGTTTTGAGACAGTTGCTTCTGGAAAAAAAAAAAAAAACAAAACAATTTGAGGTATCTAAGGTCTTTAGCCATACCGCTTGGAAGATTGATTCAAAACACAGTTTCTTCATCTAGGAAGGACAGAGGACCATAGATGCAACTCACTTCAAAATGGAGTTATGTAGGTTTCTGGTTGGGATTTACTGGACATCATTTCTTGTAAAGTCGAGGGACTGCAGTTAGCTCTCCAATAATTTCCTTCCCTGAAATTCATCTGCATTTGCTCCTTTCTCCAGCGTTCCCATTTCTTAGTGCTGGTATACTCCATCTATGCATTAGAATATTCAGCTAGAGTGTGTGTCTGATATTTTCTAGTTAAAATTGACTGGAACGCAATGGATAGTTCCAGTTGCTTGTATAGAGTAGTTCTTTTTTGACAAGTTTCCTTTTGACAATGTTTAAGCAGCAGTAGCAAATAGGAGGTACAGCTTGCAGCAGGGAAAGACGCTTCTGCTTGCTCAAGTTTCCTGTAGTCAAATAGATGCTAAAAGGCTTTTCATAGTACTACTACTGTCTTGTAGGAATACTTGATCAAATCCTACCTTTGATAAAATTACTAATGGGCTACTTTTCCACAAGGCGGAACATTTTTCTTTTAATAATATGGTTTTTGGAAGTTGGAAACATGAACTTGTGCACCAGTCAGGTGGAATGTACTCCTCCTTCTTCTTAAGTTTCACAACCTTATTTAGAAAATATTGACTCTGTGTAACTTCAAAAGAAGAATTCTGGGCATCTTCATTCTATGGATGTAATTTTTTTTCTACCATGCTGTTCTTGTTTTCTATGGAACTCTTTTTTACCCATAAAAATATTTTCCCCTGACACCTATGGAAAATACCTATGTTTCCTCAATGTTGCAGCCTCAGTACATTGTTTAGAATTATTTCAACAAGGTCCCAAGCATATCCGACAGCTAGACAGCAGAGGTTAGCAACAGTGAATGGGAATAACTTCTGAACCATTTCAGTAGATTTCCCGGGAGGGGCTTGCTTTCTGCCCCTGCAAATTTTCCCAGAGATATTGTCTGGTGAACAGTTGCATCAAAAGAGTATTTTTGCACAAACCTTGGGCCAAGCTCTGTCTCAGATTTACTAGAGAATGCAAAGAGGGTGAAAGTGCTGCTTCAAAGCCCTCTGTGCGCTTTCTGTACCAAAAGGGAGGTGACCCCAGAAATAAGTTTTTGATCTCTCTTCAAAACACGAGGCAAGTCACCACCTCATTCATCTTTTTCTGGGACTCATAGCATCGAAAGGCCAAGAAGCCCTCTTGCTTGCTAAAGTGTGTTCAGCAAAAAACCCTTGTCCCATCAGCAAATTTGAACACAACTGCATTTGAGTCAATTCCAATGCTGGCAGGGCAATACTCTAGCCCAGTAGTAACATGCCACTGTTAGAAGACTGTGTAAAAATCTTTGTGTACAAAGTAATGGGAGGGAAAAATAGAATTGGGAAGAACTGCACATTGTTCTGGAAAAAGCCTGCTGCCACAGTCTTACAGACGTCATTTTCTGGTATCATTTTTAAGAGTTGGAGTTTTTTAAATTTTGTACAAGATAAAATCTTACTGGACCTTGAAGTTTCCCTACTAGAAGTACAGCCATTTCTTAGTAGAATAGAAGTAAGCCATTTGAATGTGTACAAATGGCCTTTCAAAATACATATGCTATAGCCCACTGTGAAAGGAATTAGCTATAAAAATAGAAATTCAAAGGTTTAAAAAGGTTTTGAATAAAGTAAGTCTAAGGTGATAGAAGAAGAAGAAAACAGCAGTTTTCTTCTTCTGGTGAAAAAACAACTCCGAGGACATTGTACTCTACAGGTGTATTATATCACTTTCTGAAAAACTGAGTAGGTTTGCTATTTCAAATGGTTTTCATTAGGAAGGAAGAGATTCCTTTGGAAAAAAAACTTCAAATTGACTTGCATTAATGTTATGACACTTCACCAATCATGAAGAAAAATTCTCATCACTTGATATGGAAATCATGACAGTAATGGAGACAAGGATGTCTAAGCTGTGCCATCAGGAACATAAAAAAGCATTAGAATGCAGGTAAGACTGAGCTCCTGAACTAGTCAGAAGAGAACGCAACCAAAACATTTTCCTTTAAGAGTCTTCAGGATGAACAGCAGATCAAATGTTTTCCTGTGAAGTATTTATGAATTGAATTAACCTTTAAAAGAACATTGTTTTCAAAAACCTGTGTCCAGTATCTCTTAGAATGATACACAGTTCTTATTACTAGAAAAATGAAAAGCACTTTTTTCCAAACTGTTGTGCACTTTTAAACGATCTACAATAAAAAGAGTACTTTTTCATGCTGGGCATGATGTTCATTACAAAAAAGCCTTGTCGCATGTTTGGTACTCTAGTGTCTTGATTAGCATCGTTTTTTATTCATCGAACAAGTTTCACATTGACTATTTTTCACCTTGAAATAGTGGCGTCTTTGTACTTCTGCAGCATCCATGAAGAATTTCTTGGGTGTCATTTTGTACTCGATCCTAAACGGCAGGTTCTGCATTCTGCCATCCGTCTGGCTTTCCCGTTTGATGCAGCTTCTGAGAGGTCTTTTCAGAATTGAGGACTACCTGCAAGAATGATGCTAAATACATGCATTTTACCTCTTGGTTAATGCAAAACTGTTTTTCCTTTACAGCACAATAATAATAGGAAAAGAATGATGGTGGATTCAATTCTTACAGTAATACAAAGAGGACTATTATCATCATTAGAAACCAAGCAAGTCATATTTATTGCTCATGCAGTACAACCACTAATGCAAATTACCCTGTAAATTCAAAATGAATCTGTATCACAGGAGTGGATTGAATGCGTCTATTGATATTTTGCTTAAAGCAGAAAATTAATTCTTTTGACAGCCAACTCATAATTGCAACCTAACTTTCAACTCCAGCTTTCAAACAGTGGAAACATGTCTGTTTATAAAACAATACAGTACAGTACACAAGACCAAAACAGGTCATAGACATTCAAATGAAAGAAAAGATCAAAGGACAGATTAATTCACATCTGCAAGCCCTCAAGAGCGTACAGGTCAAAAGTCCCCAGAAAACTAGGCCAGTGGCACAAATTCTCTATGTTGGCACCAGCAGAAGCAGCTGCTCTCTTTATAGGATGCAATCTTGCTTACATCACCCTTCAAAGCAATCTTCTGTCCCCCTGCCCAATACGCCTTCTGCTCTACTCCTTGGACTTCACGTTTGCATTTCTACAGAGTCCTGCAAAGTGACTCAAAGTTCAGGTAACAGATTTCCAAGACTTAGAAATACTGTGTTAAGTCTATTTGTTTCCTATTTCATCCCGTCTAAGCATACTGTAACTTTCTGAAGTGAAATATGTCGAGTATGTCACGTGTAGTTTACATGTTAGTTCTGCTTGACATTAAAACTTCGCACAGACCCCTGGGATGCCTTACTGCAAAAATATATAGCTGCAAAGAGTGGTTGCACAAAGTTAGAAGGGCCAGAAAACCATGTAAACAACCTAACAGTAGAGGCTTGAATTTCTGAATATAATCTTGCACCATCTAAAGTCAAAATAGAATATTGAAATGATTTTCATCTAATAATGAGCGTGGGGAAGAAAGAATCCAGATAGGATTTTTTTTTTTTTTTTTTTTTTTTTAAACAGTTCCAGGAAATACATGGCCTTAACTTGGAAGTATAGCATTAAATATTTTTATACAGCATGAGTTCTCATTACCTAATCATATGATTTGTAGAACTGAATTGGAAAGTAGGAAATAAACAAAGAAAAATATTCAAGCTATAAAAGATTTGAGTTTAAAATTCTCTTTGTATTTCTGATTAAAACGATGAGGTAGCCAAATGGTCACCCATTATTTTAAAAAGCATCTGGACATAAAAAACGGATAAATTTCGGCGGGACTTGGATGTCAGGTATTCCTGAAAAGCTTTATTTCACTGCTTCCCAAGCCTGATTCAATCCCCCTAAACGCAGCTGTATTTCAGATGCTCAGTGAAACTGTCCGTGTAATGCATATAGTTTACAAATAATCTGCAGAAAAAGCTAGCTAGATTTAAAGATCTTTTTCTGTAAATGGAATTCAATTGATTTCTACAAACACACAGCTGGGATTTCTGCTGTCTTCTTCAGGCCACTTCCTGCCGAGACCTCTCCATTAAATCTGTCTCGTTCTACTAAGAACGCTTCTGGTGATCCAAAGTCTGCACAGGGATTGTCCAACTGCATGGAATTACTGTCTGCTAGAGCTGCACACTGAGGGCTTCTGTGTGCAGCATCATGTGAGCCCTGCTAATGTCACCCTGTTGGTATAAACTGAGCTAAGTGGACCTTAAGGGACAAGATTGTGCACTGATTTTGTAATAGAAATTAGGTACTAAGAAGGAGGCGGGAGGATTTCAATGTTTCTGCCCCCAGCTGAAGCAACACTAAATCTCGGTCCTTATCTGAAAAACAAGGTGAATTAACCCGTTTGGCATTCATATGCCAAAAAGGTCAGTAATACACTCAGAACTGTCAAAAGAGTAACAATTCCAATCATTACTTTCTAAAAAGAATTCATTTGAAGAAGTCAGGAAGACAGATGAAACATGCAAATATCCTACCCTGAGAATCATTCTGTTGATCTGCACAGGTTTCTTATTATATTCCCATCTAATGCAGTGGTCATGTGTGCTTGTGATGACACAAATACTTGCAAAGCTTACCAGATAAATCACGTTCTCTTCAAACAGCAAAGCATTTCTTGATGGTTGCATTTGCTAATTCCATTTAGACTCAATGTTCTTAAAGGTCTGTTCCAACCAAAGTTCCCACCACCATTCTCTAAGTCGCACATCCTGATTGTCCTTTAGGTTTAGGGCAAATTTGGCAGAAAACCTCACACAAAGGGCCACTGCACCCTCCCCCCCACCGAAAGCCCACCCACACAGCCCCTCCCCTGGTTTGGGGAGAGAAGTGGGAAAATGCTATTTCTTTAACAGGCAAAGCACTCCCCAGCACAAAAAAATGAACAATGCCACATGACAAAACTCATTTGCCGCACTGAAGAGATGACAAATCAGAAAGTCTCTCCTGTGGGTGCTCACTCTGTTATTAACCCCTCCGGCAATGGGGAAGGCTGCTGCCCAGGGTAGGCCCCAGTAGGCCACAGAGTGCAAGTTCCCAGTGCTTCCCAGGTCCCAGTCCGGAGCAGATTCGAAACGTTCCAAGAAAAGGGAAAGGAAAAAAAAAACAGTCCAGGGAAAAATCTGCCTCAGCCAGCTGAACCAACTAAAAAGCAAATGCGTGCTCTGTTCTGCTCCGTCAGTGCCCAGACAACACAGTGCAGCGCAGAATGTGGAAGAGTGTTGCTTTTTAAGGAGTGCAGCCTCTGATAAGAAACTCGGTGCTTCTTCTTCTCCCCACCTTTGCTCTCAGAACCAGTCTTGAAGGCAGAGAATATCATATCCAGCATTAAGAGAACAGATGACTGGGGATACAAGCATCATAAAGTCACCCTAGGACACCGCTCCTTTGAGATATGTCACCAGACTATGCTAAGACCAAGTTTTGGAACTGCTCATTAAAATTCTACGCTCACAGTGAAGCTGAGGAGGAAACACAGCTCACTACAGTTACCTTGTGGCATGCCAGTGCTTCCTTTCAATCACAATGGTCTTCGTTTTTAAGTCCCTGACATCACAGGCATCATGAAACATCCTTTGTGCAGGAAGGAAGAAAATATTCTTCTCATTGAATTAACTGCTTTGCATGTCAGCTAACCCATCAGCATCAAAGTGACAGAGCAATCAAGTCAATAGGAAAACTCACCACAGTTTTGTTTACTCCCCTAAATCCTTACTATCCCAAAATACAAGAACAGCTGTAAAAGCCTTGTGGCTACCTAATTTTTTTCCTAGACCTACATGGTGGGGTAAGAGATAAACAATCCCAAACTATGGTAATCCACAACAAAGCATTCTTGACCTCATATTCAGGTTCTGCATAGCGAGCTCTTCCTCCTGATCAAGTTATTCCATCGCAATACTTTGGGGAGTATCTCAGAGGGCTGGCTGTTGTTTGGTTTGAAAGCATCTTGATCATTCAGGAACCCAGTAGCAAGGACAAAGTTTAAAAGAAGATAGTGCTATGCATTGATTTTCATCTAGGACAGAGATATTTCTACAACACAGAAGGCTGACCTAATGCTTCACGACAACGTGGCTGAAGTGGCATCCTGGTCCCCATAGGTTTTTCTCTTTACTTTTAGCTGCTTTCTTACCAGATTAATGAGCTGAACTTACTCAAAAAAGAATCAGATAAGTGCCAGAGCTTTCAAACAAACAAACAAACAAAAAAAAAAAAAAAAAACAACAACAAAAAAACAACAAAAAAAAAAAAAAAACCAAAACAGATGCAAAAGGGTGATTTGTAAGTGCATTTGAAAACAGAAGTTTTTTGTACTTTTCATAGATACATGGCATTCTCTAGAATGATATTGCTCCAATGCTTTGGGTTTGGTTTTGTTTTTGTTTTTTTCCTCAATTCTAAATGTTACACATTCTTTTTTGGCCATTTTAGTAAACTGATTTTCTGATCCATGTGAAAGACAGTCCGAAGTTCCCCTCATTTGCCTCACGACCGTCCCCAGGACAGACATGGGGACCCTGAGGACCCTGACTGGAATGCTGGCATGCCGGTCAGAGAGGAATGCCAGAAATCCTGAGGCCCCTGAGCAGAATTCTGGCCTGCCAAGTGATTGTTGGCAGCTGTGTCTACAGTGACTGCTTCTAGCAGGGCCTGCCAAGGGGCGAGGCGACCTATGGGCCTGCACGTGCTTCGCGACACCAGCCCAGGAATTTTCCCACCTCTTGGCCAGATGAACTTGCTGGGGCAACTGTGGTAGCCGCCCCATGGAAAATCCTTCATCTGCTCCACTACCACCGTGAGGGACGCAGATTGAAGCCCCCCTCCCAAGGACTGAGGCTGAGACGCCCGTCATTCTGATCCAGGGCTGCTGGCTTGACTGAAGCAGGATGCCTGCTAAGTGTTGCCTGCAGATGTGTTCGCGGGACCTAGACTGGTTTCCTATAGAAACCAGTCCTGAAACAATAGCTCCCACTCACTGCTGATATTGATATTGACTTCTCCTGCTGAGAACATGGACTGTCTGTACCCGTCTTCAATACCATTTTTCCCCTCAGCAATTTCAATAGACTTGCTCTTTATGGTATCTGCTCCCCCTCAGCCATTTCTAGATCTGTTTCCCCCCTCAGCAATGGACTAGAATAGAACCTTGAGATAACCAGGACTTTGAGATCTCCCCTAGGAGAACTCCATCGGCTGGGCTGCGAGGACTTCATCTCTCTCCATTTGGTAGCTATACTCCCTCTCTCTTTCTCCCCCTCTTTTCTATTCCTTTCCTCTCCCTAATTCCTTGAAGGCATTTGCTGTGGTCATTCTAGAAAGGTGCATTTGTTTGGAGTGATACTGCAATCCCTTTTCCATCTTGTCTTTTGCCCTCCGAGATCAGTTAAGAAAACATCATCCCCCCTTGGTAGGAGCGGATCAGAACAATATGTCCTTTCCAGCTGAAATTGGTTCTAGTCAATAGAAGCACACTGCTAGGTAAAAGTAGACTGTAAAAGATAACCTTCAGAATGTATTTCCCATGTCTTCCCATTCAAGCAAGTGAAGAAAGCAGACAGATCTTCAGATAACATGCTTTGCGAATGGAAAGGAATCTTCTTGGAGGCAACTGTGAAACTCACGCAATGAAATACAGATGAGAGAGATGAAAGGGTCACATATGATGTCAAATCTACTCTTTTAATGTTTGAATGAAACAAGATTTCTTGAAGTACAATCCTACAAAATGAAGGTGAACTTGCAGAAGCAATTGAACTGGGTCTCCTTTAGAAACACAATGTTTTCTAATTAAACTGAGCATTCAGGAAGGCAACCTTGAAATCCAAAGGATTTAGAAAAATACAAATACCAAGACTGGCAGTTCGTTATCTTTCACGGTCTCTTTAAGATAAGATTGATTTGAACTTCCACTTGTAGTAGGTCTGAAGACATTAGGAATGATGCAATATGAAAAAACCAAAACACAACAACTTTCTCAAAAAGCTTTGAGAAACCAGAGAAATGATGATTTTTAGTGGTTAGGTAGTCCTTTAAAATTTGTCTTGGGGGGAGAGAGATAAAAAACTGACTGAGATCAAATGACTGTGGAGTATATTCCAAAACAGTAATGAAGAAGGTAAGGGGCAAGAGCCTGTTAGAAAAATACTATGCTGGCTTCATCTGTTGAAAGCATTCCAGAATGGTTGAAATTATGAATCATATCTTGTGGGATTAAAAAAAAAAAAAAAAAAAAAAAAAAAAAAGAGGAAGAAAACAGAAGGAAAAAAAATATTTTGAACATATTTTTCCATTCCAAGATGGTATAATGGCTTTATTTCATTTTGTTCCTATGACCGGTTAATAGCTTATGAAGTGTTTAGCAATAGAGAGTGAGAGTCTTCACACTAGCCATACCATTTGGATGTGTCTCTTTTACTTTCTAGAGCAGCAGATATGGTTTAGCACTCCACAATTCAGTCCCCAAAAGTGAGTAAGTGTGGCAGATTTAACCTAACTGCCCAGTCCACCAAAATGCCTAATTATCTTGAAAAATGCTTTGCTCTATCTCATGATCTGGACATGTCTCTCTAGCTCCACTTTGAGCTTCTTGATCTTTCATCTACAGGATGAGATCCAATTTAGCTTAGCAAGGATGTAGCCTTTCCAAACCATATCTTTTACCTTCTGTATTCTTACAAGTACATTTCTACCGCTGGGACCAGTTTGGAAGATCCTAGTTGTTTTATTCCTTAGATTATGTTGCTGCATTAATTAGCTCTTCTTTGAAGTTTTTTCCCTGCTCAAGTATAGGGTCAGTGCTGAAATGATTGTGATGCTAACTCCTTATGATCTATTCTGCAGGCTTACAGAGTATGCAGCAAAGTTTTCTCTTCTTCTGAGGACATTCTACTCTTTTGATGAGAAATGCTGAAGGTCTGACTTCAGTTGCAAAGGTATCTGATTGACAGATTGCAAAATTGTTAAGTCTAGTAACAGCAGGAAAAGCGTGCTCTTGCTCTCTATGTAAATGTGGTGTCAGCTGCTGTTGGGATAAAAAGCATGAGCATAAGCAAAGATATCTGCATGGATAGAAAAGAAAGAAAGAAGATATTTGTTGTGATTTCTGCACTAAGGAGCAAGAAGAAGCATGAAGCGCTAATTTCAGTGGCTAAGACAGTATCGTCCTTGGGCCAGTTCTCTTCAACATCTTTTGAACCACTTGGACTCGGCACTTGAAGGAATATTAAGCAAGTTTGCCAGAGACGCTACATTGGGAGGAGCTGTCAACTAACTCCCTTGAGGCCAGTGAGACACTGCAGAGAGATCTTGACAAATAAGAGAGATGGGCAATTATGGCTGGCCGGGAGTCTATGCACAAATCACGAAAGGGGCGGGACTGCTGGGGAAGGCGTCCCAAGCTGTTGTATTTTCCAGCATCAGTCTCATGACATGCTTATGACAGTGGGAAGATGCCAGCAGCTCACGTCCCCAGCAGCAGAAAAAGAACTTCATGTTACAACTTACTTGAAAAGCTTTTTGACCAATCCCACAAAGCAAAAGCATATTGACAGTAGTTCTTTCCGATCCCTAGAAGCACACAGAACTTTGGTTCAAAGAACGCTTGCTTCTTTTGAATAAAAGACCTGCTTGTAAGCCTTAAGATAGAATGCACAGAGCTCCATTATTAAGCTTAGAACTTCCTAACATCTGGCTAGATCTACTTTGCTGTAGCTTAGGGAGTTCTTCTGGTCAAGCGTTAATACACAGGCCATTGTTCTATTTGTCCTTACTTCTCTACTTCTTCTATCATTTTTCTGCTGACAAACCTTATGACTACTGCTTAGCTCCAAGCACAGTTCTGCTGTCTCTGAGGCCTGCCTTTTGCAGCTTTCCCAAAATCCTCTGTTTCCAAGGATTGCCACAGGCAATCCCCAACCTTAGGGAGTTGTGCGATGACAAGTGCTGGATTCAGCACCTGGGACAGGGCAATCCTGCTCTGTGTGTGTGTATAGACTAGGGAGCCAGAGGCTGAAAGGAAGCCAGGCTCCTGGCCAATGGCAAGCTAAATGTGCATCAGCAGTGCCCTGGCAGCCAGGAGGGCCAAGCCTGTCCTGGGGTGCATCAGGCACAGTATCACCAGCTGGGCAAGAGAGGGCATTGTCCTGCTCTGCTCTGCCCTGCTCTGCTCTGCTGTGTTCTGGGGCGGCCTCACCTTGAGTGCTTGGGGGCAGTTTTGGGTACCACAATGAAAAAAGACATGAAGGTATCGGAAAGTTCTCCAATGAGGTTTACAAGGACAGAACTGGAGGAAATAGCATGCAGCTGAGTCAGGGGAGGGTCAGGTCCGGTATCAGGAAAAAGTTTTTTAACCAGAAGATGGCTGGGCACTGGAAGAGTCTCTCCAGGGAGTGGTCACAGCATCACACCTATCTTGAGTTCAAGAACCTTTGGGACATTGCTCTCAGGCATCTGGTGTGATTCTTGAGGAAGGTCCCATGCAGGGCCAGAAGTTGGACTTGATGCTCCTGACGGGCCCCTTCCAATTCAACTGATTCTACCACTCTATGATTCTGTCCTGGCCACTCAAGGTATATTGCTTGATCTCACCAGATTTTGACCTGCTCTTGTTGGTCAGAATTTGTCCCTACTGCCTAATGATATTTACCACAAAAGACAAAGGGCCTTTTCTCAATTTTCTCAAGAAAGTTGAAGATGCACCCTAGAATCCTAAAAAAGTCTTTTCCTTGAAACAACACTGTCTCCTGCCCAGTATTCTTTCCAGATCTTAAGGAGAAAGAAGGCAAAATCAGGGGATGTATTACAATGAAGCACTGTCAAGTTTCCGGACCTTTAGCAGTATATTTGTACTTCCACTATTCTTTTCTATAAAATCATGGTTTTGTAGAGCATGTCATTTTCTAGCAAGACACATTTTTGCAGCTGAGCCCATCAGTCTCTGTGAGAATATATTGTCAAAAGCACAAAACATATGAATGGGCAGTGGCAAGTGAGGGGAAAAACCAGTATGGGAAGCAGCTCCGTGATACTACAGTAAGACAAGGAGGAGGAGGTGTTCCAGTTGACAGAGCAAAGAATCCCCCGCAGTCCCTGGAGATATCCTAGTGAAGCAGGTTGTCTCCCAGCAGTCCCTAGAGAACCATGGAGGAACACATACCTACAGTGCAGCTGCTGGAGGGCTCCATGCCACAGCAGGTGAAAGTGCCTTGAAGGAAGCTGCAGCTTGTGGAGGGAGGGCCAGAAAACCATCCTTGACCTCTTCTTTAGCGGAAGAGTATGTGCAAATGTTTAACAGCTGCTGACTCGAATCTCTCCTTTTTCCAGTTCTTGTCGTAGGTAAGTAGGACAATACAAGAATTAGAAGCCTAAACTGTTTTGCATGAGGCTCCCATTCTCTCTGCCATGCCCTTAAAATTTACTTTGAGATGAAATAAAACTCATGATCAAGTTCCTAAGGCTTGATGGTCAGGCTTCTCAGAAAACAGGCAGTGCAAAGAACTCTTGTCACTGTCATTTTTTTTCATAGAACTAAAAAAGTTAAAGTACTGTTTTCTAAGAACTTACGAAAATCAACTGGTAGAGGTGGTGAGAGTGAAGAGTATAATTAAGCTGGAAAGAGACTATCATGTAGCTACCTCATCTGCATAGAAGTTTTTTTACCAGGAACTCTGGACTTTTAAACAGATTTAGGACACAATAGTTATCTCTGGGAATGTTTTAGTAAGTCTAGAACATTCATCTTTAAATAGCTCGATCTGTTTTACCGTTATGACTTACGTTTTAAATTTTATTTGAGGAGAAATATTTGCCATTCAGATCATTTCAAGTTCTGAAGCATTTCAGTTGTTGACAGTTTTTGCTGTCTCCTGAGGGCAGGAAAATAGTCTTGGAACCAATACTGAAAGAAACTAGATGGAAAAATTAGTTTTCCTCATTCTTTTCTGTCTATTCTATGAGGCACAAGAGCAAAACCACTGCTATGAGTCTGAGTTGCCTTACCACTCATGGATGACAACCTTGTAGTGAGTAGTCTGTTATTTGCACACATTTCTGATGCTGGTTGTTACCTGTTGTGCAGAAAGATCTGTAAACTATTTTCACGGAAAGACATTCCTGAATTGCTTCACTTATCTCTAAGCTGGCACTCTACTTCGGAGATCTTCCTGTGCTCGCCCCCAAACCCGTTTCCTTCAAATGCAATTTACTTTCAACCAAAGCACTTCATTACTTCATCAGGTAATCTCTTGTTCTTAATGTTCGGGGTAGTGTTCTAAAAGGGTAAGAACATATTCTAGTAAGAAGGTAGAACCTCTTTCTTAAGTAGTAGACATCACTGGGCTTTGGTTCATGCACCAGAACAACAGCAAGGAATGTCGTTTGCAATCAATAGATGGGTTGGGGAAACCGGCCACAAGTTTAGGAATCTTTCTCCAATTAATTATGCTTTAAAATTTGTCTCTTAGCATTTCAAGTGTGTTTTTATTAAAACAATCAACTATTTATTACCTGTACCACAACGAAGCACAATCAGCAGTGCTTGTGCATCCTTCACTAATTCCAAGAAAAAGAATGGTCTGAGCCTCCAGTATAGCTCATTACCATAAGCTGAAAAAAAGTTCTTGGACAGCTTTCTTTTGCATCCTTCTAAACCTTATGCAGCACTCCCTGGCCAATCTTACATTTTCTTTTCTCCAGGAGATGGTAAGAACTCGAGTACCTTCATGACAACCGTCGTGGGATGCTTGCTGTGCTGGCAGAGTTCCTTTTTGAGAAAATGCCTGGAAAAGCTTTTCGCTAAGGTCTAGGCGGCAAGAGACGCAGAAGACGGGCATAGGCAGCTGTCCGAAGGTAGGCGCCGGTCCCCGGCGGCTTTCGGCAGAAGCCGCGGTTCGGAGCGCACCGCGACCGGCAGAAAGCTCTGGGCGCGAAAAAGCAGCTTCTTCGCCTCCGCCAGCCGGAGAGCTCGGCCGATGCTGAGACGTCAAGAACGAAGCCGCACAGCACTGGGATTAAGTGAGCAGCTCTCAAACTGAGGGAAAACGATAACTAACCACTTTCCAACAGTTTCAACTTACATTACCATAAGTAGGAAAATTTTTTCAAACAACTTTCTTTTCTATCGTTCTTAGCCATTTGCAGCACTCCCTGGTCAATCTTATATTTTCTTTTCTCCAGGAGAATGTAAGAACTCGAGTACCTTCATGACAACCGTCGTGATGGCACAGTTCCTTTTTGAGATAATGCCTGGAAAAGCTTTTCGCTAAGGTCTAGGCGGCAAGAGACGCAGAAGACGGGCATACACAGCTGTCCGAAGGTAGGTGCCGGTAGCCGGATTCTTTTAACAGAAGCCGCTCTTCGGCGGGCTCTCTTACCTTCATAATGGGTTTTGCTGGAGGAAGCCGCTTTTTCGTTTCCGGGAATACCTAGAGAGGAACACTAGCTAAAGACGTGATTGGCACCATTATGTCGAGTTTTGCTCGTTCCAGCAGGAATAACTGTGTTCTTCCTTACGCTAGATGGCGCTGCTTATCAAGGTTTGGCTGCTTTTAATCATTTGGGGTGCTGGATGTTCAAACAACTTATCGTAACTTCTTCTATTTTAAGTCAGGTGCTCACTGACGTAGATCCTATTAGATATAGCACACTGCAAATAGGAGGTGAAATAGATTTATTGTTACTAGCACATGGGTACGAGTGTTAGGAATTTTATAAGGAATATGTTGCATGAATCTTTTGGACCATTCTGCAGCCATTCATACGAAACTCACACAAGTACAAGACAATATGAAGAAATTGACTGGGAACGAGTGGGGTTTGCATCAATGGTTTGAGGGATGGGAAAGAACTGGGTGGTTGAAAGATCTCGTAAATGGAGCTTTGTTTTTACCAGTAGTCATGATTTCCTTGCTTTGTGTTATTCCATGCATGGTGAAACTGGTGTGCCTCTTGCTAAAAATGACATTGGAAAAGATCTGGCTGGTGCAAGAAGAAGGGGCAATTGTGACAATGTATCTGAACCGCTTAGACTACGGGCTGCACCAGCCATCCAGCGTGGAACGGTTCTTCTCAGAATTTTCTCAGGGCCCTCTGGAATTCATCAAGACATAAGCCTTGCTAAAACAAGAGAGGAAAAGCTGAGAAACTAAATTCCAAGACCACAAGAACTCCAAAACGGGGGGGGGGGGGGGGGGGGGCAAAGTACCTGGACTGTAAGGAAACACATCTTCTGAGAGGTGCACGCAGAATGCGTGGACAAGAAAAAGGCACCAATAAGAAAAGCGTGACTAGCATGTGCAGAGAGTCAGAATGAGTAAGTGCATCATGTAAACCATACACGGCTTCTGCTTAATCCTCTTGGTCCATTGTGCAGGAGTCCTGAATTTCCCATAAGTGATACTTACTAAAAGGGTTCTGATTTTAATGCTAGAGTTACTGTCTATACGATGATTCATGGGAATAGTTCTTTCAAGTCCTTCCCTTGCTGACATCAGTCAGTTTCATCTTTTCCTGAATGTACTGCTGGCTATACATAAGTGATGAATAGAAGGGAATGAGTTTTAGGGATATGTTGCAAGGAAATAGATTGGTAGCTCTGCTTCCATTTCCATTGTCTAAGAAGAATTCCGAATATTTTTGGCCCTTTCATAGACCTCTGACTAGATTAGCATCAGCAGGGAGGGACATTTAATTGGTTTTTCTCCTTTTTAGAGAGAAGCTAATGAAAAAGTTTCACCAGAATCAGAGCAGGCTGCGTAACAAGAAGAGCGTCATGAAAAGGCGCCAATCCTATCCTCTTAGTATTGCTAGTTGTGATTGGACTTCAATGAAATGTGTCAACTCTGTGTTCCTGGGTATCACATCAGTAACAGGTACTTCACCTGCTGTACTTCTCTCCTAAAGCTAAGAACAGAATCCCAAATAATCTTGATTCCAAGGTCTCAATTCACCCTGTGATGCTGACAGGTGAAATAGGAGTGGAAGGTGCACCAGTAAATGAACTTGAATGGCCTATCTAAATCAGCGGCCACTGATTTCCTGAAGGCCTTAACAGGTCAGTTGCCCCTATTTTTCTTGGGGTTCTTTTATTCTTTGGTCATGTTTTTCTTGGGGTTCTTTGAATCCTTCCCCACCAGTTCAGCCTCTGCTCTCAAATCCTTTGCTGTCATTTAAAGTATCTCAAGAGCCTGGAAACTGTTGTCTTTATTTATCAACCCATTATTCCCTTCCAAAGGTTGTTTGCCTCAAGTCTCATTCTTGCTGATTTTCTGCTAGTTCATTGTCAGATGGCAGCAGGTGTTCTGTAAGAGCAAGTACACAATCCTATCGCTTGCTTTTCTTTTGATTTGGCCTGTCTAGAAAATGGAATGACTGAACATCTCCAACAGCATTTTCTCTCCCCATTGTGTTTCACCGCAAGGGCAGATGCCAATCCATCTACCTAAACTCTTGGTGGTGAAGAAACTAGTGGTATGCTGTTGCATATAGGTAGAACTTTCCGAAAGGAAGGCCTTGTAAAACCATGGCTGAGGCCCGTTACTTTGGCTAAGTAGAAAATGACTAGGGGAAAGTGAGACAGCTGAATTAGAGGTAGATCAAGAAGTTCTAGAAGCATTGCGTGTTCACAGCGTGGGGTATGACGGTTGGTTGAATTATGTTTGTTGCGGCTTAAAGCTATGCAAGTGATAAAGGCCTGACTGCTTCAAAAGCCTGGCTTTTGCAAGAAAGCGGCTCTCCTTTGCACCTGCCTGGGGACTCTGCGTCACTACGGACCCTCACGCCCAGTTTGCCAAGGAGATGATGAGTAGGAATGTTGCAGAGCTGCTGTGTGCATATGAAAGGAATGGCAGAGAGTGAAGCCGTGGACAATTTCTGGGCTTTAGTACAATGCTGCTGCATTGGTGCCAGTTTAGTCGGTTTTCCATCAGTGGCATTTCTGTCTAGAAGTACACTGCCCAGAGTCTTTCTAGCATTTGATGCCATTTCCTTACTGCCATTAATACCTTCCTTCAGTTTCAAGGATGAGAGAATCTTTACAGGATTTTGAAGATCCCTGTTAGGAAACACTATGCCAGAGGAGTCATCACTCCCTTTTCTTTTGCCTCCTTTGTAATTTTTATAGACTCATTTCACATTTCTGCTAATGGCAATAAGAATACTGAGACTACTTAGCAGGGTTGACGCTCTCAGCTGCTTTCCTCTTTCCTACTGCTTCATACCGGATGTGACTTGATGGCCTCGTTTTGCAATCAGCATTTTGCTGTGGTTTGCTAAAACCTGGCATGCACTGCCAACTCACAACTTGTGTGTTGGCATTTCAGGGGCTTTGATGGGTTCCTTTCTGAGATTGCCATGCACTGGACTTTCACAGTCACAAAGACTTCATCCACCATCGGTCAAATTTCAGTATTTAATACTCTTTCCTGGAATGTAGGCAACCTAGCAGCAAGTACTAAATTTGCTGCAAGCCCTGTCTTCCCAAAGGACCATTCAAAAAGTTTGCTTTTCCCCTCTGACCAATCTGACAGTATTTTGATGAAGAATTTGGTACCTTAATAGAACCTCTTAGAAGGGATCTCATGGCAGACAACATCTCAGGCTTTCTTGAAATACTGGCTCCTTTGGATCTCAATTCCATTCAGAGTGCATTTAAGATTTTTTTTTTCACTGAAGCCATTCAACAATGCCTCTTCTCTTTAAAATGTGCTGCAGGTGAGAAAGATGGATCCCCGTGAAAGGTTCTATTGATATCAAAATTTGTGCCCAATGGACTGTGCTGATGGAAATCAAATACTAGTCTAGTATTTTGAATCCAAATAATTCCTCCCAATCAGGCCCGACAGGATTGTTTGGCTTTGAATCTGAGCACGTGGACAGTAGTGGATGGTCCACAGGTTGAAAAGAGTGTAGATTCTTCTCCTTCTTTTCATTGATGGCTCAGAGACTGAAAAGGCAGCTCCAAAATGGTAAATACATCCCTACAGATTCAAAAATTGTTCTTCTTAATTTGCATCTCCACCATAACAACAGATGCTTAGAACTAAATTACCAATGGGAATTTTATAGCTTCTCAGAAATGAAACAGGACCTGGCTTATGGGCCTTAGCAGTAGCTACAAGTTTTTCAGCACAAGGCATCTCAAAAGTATTTTAACTTTACCGTACTTTTCTGTCTTATGCTTTCATCTCAAGGATGCAGGAAAAAAAAAAAAAAAAAAAAAAAACCACAACAAAAAAAACCAAAAAAAACCAAAACAAAACAAGAAACCCCACCAAATTGATAATAAGCAAAATCAGTGACATATATAGAAACAGATCCCATGGTTTTTAACTTCCAAACTTGTCTTCTCAGCACACTCTCTACAATGGAATTGTTTCCCTATCTGCCTTGAAACATTTTGCAGCAAAAACACTCTAAGGTCCTGCTGGGTGTTTTGTTCAAAAATGACTTCTTCTGGTTTTCTGTCCATAAGCGGAGTAACGTGACTGTGCTGGCAGCTGACCAAAGGAGGTAGGAAGAGTAATCATCATCCACAACACTGGGGCTAAAGAAATTTCCACAGAAAATTACCTGCCCTAGTACTTGTTCATGTGTTGGGTTGAACGTTCAGAATCTGTTTCCATTTTCCCCATTCATAGAATGTTCTATTTCACAGAATTCCAGCCCCTCAAACATCAGTCCTGCCAGAACTGCCCGCCATAGGGGGCTGGCATAGGGGATCTGCTAATGTCCACTGACTCTTACCAGTATAGTGCTTGTCACTGTTGCAGATCAAGAACTTCTGAATAGTTTGGATTCATGCTCTTTGAGGGGTTGAAAACAAGAAAAGAATGACTAGACATTTCCATGATCAAATCCCCTGATGGAATAAAAATAGGAGCATAATAAATGTATTCATTGTTCTAAGAAGGGAGATGAAGGCTCCAAATGATTACTTGCATACTTCCTGTTCTAAATCCCTTGTTATCTGGCAAATTGCAGAAGATTCCAGGCTTTTGCCAAAATGCAAACCAGGTTAAAATGTGAAGCCTTACAGTTTACTGGATATAAAACTTCATCATCCATTTTTAAATCTTTGAGATTGTTATGTACTTCCTATTACTACCCTGAGGTTTAGAGCTGTAATTCAGAGAGAAAAGAATGCTATCTTGAATTCATTCTAGTAAATCGGCACTCTCATCTTGTCGGCACTCTCTCCTCTTGGTTTTCACTTCTGAAACTCTGTACGGAAGAGTGCATTAATGCATAGAGCTCTGCATCAATTCTTTACAACAGTTTCCTCTGTAATTCTTCTTTCAAGGCAAACCTATAAAAAGCCACACTTTCTTACCCCACCACTTCTAAAATTCTATTGAGAAGCAAAAAAAAAAAAAAACCCATCAAACCACTAAATCACTGCTCCAATAAAAAAAGCAGTCCATTAACTGCTTTCTTAGCAGGTTCTTTACCTTGTATTAATATGGCAACCTTTTCTTGCTCTTCTAGATTAGAACCAAATTCTTCCAGCATATAAGGAAACATAGGTTTACTGTATCTGATTCTTAGATACAGAAGTCCAGCAAGGAGTTCAGACCTCAAAAGAAGTGTCTGTACAACGAGATTCAGCACAACGTTGAGACATATTAGCTATTTTTCAAGAAAAGCGGCCAAACTGAAACTTTTTAGACTTCTCTACAATCATGCGTGCCTGCTTCCAGAACCTGACCTTCGTTGCTGGAAACTAGCTGCAATGTTACTGTAAACAATGCTGTGAATGTCATCATCATCGTCATTCTTCTCTTCCATTGAAAACCTCAAGTGGAGTCGCGTCACTTCTCTTCAAAATTCTGTATTTCCTTGCAAACTGGTCAAATAAGGATAAATAAAGCGTTCTGTTCATTCGGTTTAAACCTAATGTTCAAAATGAAAAAAAAAAAATCCATTCAGATATGGTCTGCAATAATACAGTAGAAGAGAAGATGAACCAGACTGGCCTACAACAGAAAGAAGTGAAGCAGAATTTGGGAATTTGGAAGACCTTATGATGAATAATTCAAATAAATAAATAAAAAAAATATTGCCTACCCAAATTCAATCAGTGATGCACAGACAGAGAAAAAGTACTAATTACTACTCATATTTCTTTCATTCTCAGACAAGAAGTTCAATGATCCTCTTGAATGCACGGAAGATTCTTGGAAAAGACAGCAGCCTTCTTCTTCACCACATACTCCTCAGAACTCCAGGAGACAAATCATTTGAGCTGTGAGGATCTTTCTCTCTGTAAAACTCCCAGAGCATAGCCAATATTCTATTCCTTTAGGGATCCTCGCCTCCCTGGGGGAGTGCTGGATAGTCTACATCCCGGTACATCAGCCAGACACTCCACCTTATTTCCCATGGCTACTGCAGCAAGGACATCATCTACACTGGCTTTCTAGCCAAAATAGATGCAAGGCACAACAAAGAACATAGCCAAAACCTTGAGCACAGCTTATGGGTTTTGAATGAAAAATCTCAGGATGGCAATACTGGATCTTCTGATCCAAACCATCAGGAAACATTTCTTTAGAGGTGTTGGGAAAGATGAAAGTTTGATGAGAAAGTCTCACAGATATGTATGCTTGGCAGAAAGATTTTTCAATGTGGAGTCTGAAGAAGGAATAGAGTTGGAAGCAAGTTTTGATCTAGAAGAAAAGAATTGCTGAGCCAGTCTTACTGGATAACCGAGGATACCTTAGTTAGAAGAGGGTTTTATGACTTACAGCAAAGGATAAACCCACCCCAAACAAGAAGATGTTTTTACCAAGCAGGAAGCTAGCACAGGCAAACAAGTCAGCAAATGCTGCAAGCAGAAAAAGCTCTCCAAATTTTCCACTGTCAAGAAAACTGAAAAACAACTTTCCGCTTCAACTGTAATATACTGACTTTTAGTGAGTGGAGAATAGCAACATATGGTAATTAGAGTCGTTAGGATAGGCTATAGATAATAGTTAAGGGATAGATTGGTTCTACTGTATGAAGATGCTCAGCAAAGTGCCAAAACCAAAGGGTCTCCAGGCCTGCCTGCAGCTAGAGCTGACAGCTGTAGGCACAGGCTCTGTTGCCCACTACCCTGGACTGCTGCAACGTCTTGGATGGAATAAACTGCATTTTGGAGAGCCGCCTGGACTCCCACATCCCTCATTTAGGCTCTTCCATGGAGGTGAAAAAAGCCTCTGGGTATTGTACAAAAAAACAGCTATGTAATCTAGAGTTGCATGACCCAATATTTCTATTGAACTGGAACAATTTTTATCAATATTATGGATCCACTTCTTTTCAGTGCGTTTGGTCAAAAACATAAAGCATCGTTTAAAAGACATTCTTGGATGCGTACTAAGTACTACGAATTAGTTAAGGTGTTGGTTTGGCATGGCTTGGTTTTTGGTGGGGAGGGAAGAAGCCAGCCACAGAAGTGATTTTTTGTGCAAAGCTCCTAGAAGCTTCCTCCATGCCTGGCAAAGTGAATCCCTGCTTGGCACTAAGAACAGACATGCTGCTGAGCCAATTACAGAAGCTGATAGCGCCTTGGTGATATATTTAAGAAGGAAATCAAAACTGCAGCCAGTTAACCTTGAAGTTGGGAAATTTTTAGGTTGGCACCTCTTCTGCTTTGAAAGCCAAACCAGTGAGACACTCTGTTGCAGTGTGTGTTTATTATTGTACTGCAGTTCTAGTAGTCCGTTTTCTAAGCCTTCCTATTTTGTGCTGTTATAGCATATGTTATTCTTAATGGATTGTTCCTTTCCCCCCTGTATTGTTGGGTTTTGCCCTAGCTGTCCCTCTCCCCAAAGACCTGCCCTTTTGTTCCCTGTTCCTTCTCCCATTGAACATCAACCCCTCCCCAAGCCTGCCCCTTTCTCTAGAAACTTCCCTCTCAATTTTGTACCCTTCAAAACCCCAGTGGTTTGTTCAAGTTACTCTCCTCCCCTGTAGTCCCCCTACTGGTTTCAACATTGTATTCCCCTCCTTGTCTTCCACCCCCAGTTTCTCCCAGTTGGTTAAAGATTGTATCCTCCCTTGGGACCTTCCCCCCATTTAGAAGTTGATGGATGCCTTTGAATCAGTGTCTTTCTGTCCTTGACCCTCCAGGGAGTAAACTGAAAAATATGCAGAAGACCTCTCCCTGTTCCTTGTCCCTGCCCTCAGCGCAGTTCTATCCCCAAGGCAGTCCACCTGTGCCGTAGAGCAGCTGTGCCCTACAGCTGCAGCCCGGATTCGACAGCTTTCTTGGGGCGGCCCACTCTCGCTGTCGGTGTCGGGAGCTAGTTGGGCTGAAGAAATCCAGCACCGCAGCAAGACTCCAAGTCAGAAATCCAGTTTATTAGGAAAAGGGGGAAAAACCCAAATCCATGCAAGAGTACAAAAGAAAAACCACTGACAGAGTCAGAATACAAGCTGACATCCTGCTAGTTAGGGTGGTGAAAGCAGTTTGGATGAAATGGTCTTGTTGAAGTGGTGATTCTGTAGAAACCATCTGGTAGCTCTTGTCCTCTGGAAAACCAGTGGCTAAGGGTGGCCGTTCCTCTGGCAATGCAGTAGAAATAGTGCTTCTTGCCTTCCAAAACCCAGATGATATGCAGGTGGGGATGCTTAGCTCCTACCCCCTGGGCTGAGCATCTCCCAATGGGCTGATATCGTTCTGAGTCATGATGTGGGTCCTTGATTACCCGTGAAACAGAAATGGCTCCTGGAGGGAGTTATCTCTGAGTCATGTGGCAAGACATTGATGGGCCCATTAACAGGAGAGAAGGAAAAAACGATGCCACCCCTGGTTTCCTCAGTTCTTGAGGGTGGGAATAGGATGCATTTTGATATTGTAAGCTAGGACAATACAGGATGCAGGTTTTTGCATTTGCAGGAAGTTTGTATGGATTTGAAAAGTATCCTCATAGCAGAAGCACAAAAGTATTCTCATACCCCTTTTAATCATCTTCCAATGAAGCAATTCTCCCAATAACCTAAGGCATGAATGACTTGCGAGTGAGTTGAAGGAACACGCCAAAGATAAGTAGTGTTCAACTGCAGAGAATTGTTTAGGGACATCAAACCCTAATATTTTAAATCAGAAAGCATGGATGGACGGGTCTTTTTTCCTTGGTTGACTACAGAACCAGCCGTCCTTTGCAGGAGGGTCTTTGGATTTAGGATGAGACTGGCAACTAAGAGCATGGCTACACAGAAGGTGCTACTTTTAGACCAGAACATTCAACTACTAAAGGCAGATAGGAGAGTAGCTGATTAGTGACAGCTCCGACAGGAGGAGTCTGCGGCTTACCCCATGGGAACAATAGTAGCACATTTCAATTTTAGAAAACCATTCTTTTCAGAGGACCAAGCATCAGTGAAAAGAAAAGGTCGAGTAAAGACATCCTAGTGCTCTTCTGATCAGAAGCATCTTCCTCCATATGAGAGTATTTAGGAAAGGACAGTGCGTTCATAAGGAAAGGTGTGCCAGTTACAAAACCTGCAGAACAAGGCAAGACGAACTTATACATTTTATTTGCTATTTTTATTTCACCTGCTAAAAAATGATTTTTTTTAAGACTGAATTTTATGAATTCTGCAACGCTGTCTTTTTGAACGTCTTCCTACTCGTATTAAACACCGAGGTGACAAAGAGAGCAGCAGTGGAAGGAAAGCTGGTCCATCTCCCCCTCCTTGTGGCTTTAGGCCAGTGAGCGATTAGAAGTTGGTCACTTCATTTGAGATAAATAGCTTTACCAAGAGAGAATATTATCCAGCCTTGATCTTTCCTTTGGAGCTGATCCACTTTGTAGTCATCAATTCTTGACTCAGCTGGGGAGAAACAATGGCATTACGGCCATGGATGTTAGAGTGCGCTGATGGGAAATGAAGTTTTCATCTTCCGGTCCTTGCTTCAGTAAATATTCCAAATTCATCAGAAAGAAAATTCGAAGACCAGTAATCCCCACTCAAATGACCTAATTCGAATCGTCTGCACGCATAAGAGACATCAAGCAGGTGCTCTCATCTGTTAGGGGCATACCCAGCCAGTATATTATTGTCTACTTAGGAGGCAATATTTTTGGAAATCATTGAATTTTTTGTATTGCAAGTGAATGGTCAACACATTTTATTACTGGATTAGGTAAAATCATGTCTTCTGCATCCTTTCAGAGAGGAAGCTTACCTGGATCTAAAGCTGCTCAGCTCCATAATGGGATGCTTTGTCTTCAAAGGGAACTCTAGTCTTCGTCCTTTTGGATTGCTTCCATAGCTTTTCACTCACTCTTCAAGTACCTGTTAAAATGTCCTCTTATCCCATGCAAATTTTTATGGGCATAGTCACTGAATTGGGAAGTATTCCATAAAGTCCACAGGCCTTGTTGAGATGGATGCACAGGTCTCAAGGGTGTTAGCAGATGTTATTCTGAGGCCACTCCTGATCATGTTGGATGGACCATGGTGACTGAGGAAAGCGCCCAAAGACTGGATGAAAGCAAATGTCACCCATCTTCAAAAAAGGCAACCAGGAGGACTCAGAAAAGTACAAGCCAGCCAGCCTCATTTGGATCCCCAGGAAGTTGATGGAGTAGCTATTCCTGGAAAGCATTGCCAGGCACACCAAGGAGGACAGAACAAATGTAGTCAGCATGGATTTACCAGGGGAAATTGGTGCTTGACGACTTTTTAAACTCCTCTGGTGAATGAACTTGCCTGGTAGATGAAGAGAATATCATCTGCCTGGGCTTCAGGGAAGTTTTGGACGTTTATCTACATGGCAGCACACATACCTACGGGAAGGAATAGTGCAAAGAGCAGGGAACCAGTGTCTTTTCAATGATGCTCAGTGAAAAGACAAGAGGCAGTGGGCACACACTGCAATACAGGAGATTGCCTCTGAGCATCACAAAATTATTTTTTACCGTGACGGTGACTGAACCATGGCACAGAGTGTCCAGAAAGATGGTGGAGTCTGGATCATTGAAGACATTAAAAGTAGGCCCAGATATAATCCTGGGCAACAGGCTCTAGGTATCCTGGTTGAAGCAGGGGGATGGGACTTGGGGAGCCGCACAGAGCCCTTCCACCCTCATTCATTCTGTGCTAGTGAATTCCCTTAGAGATGCATTTCAAGGACTGGCATGACAAAGCTCTGTGCAGAGTGAGATCCAAATGGACATGGGATTTAAGTTCCTTAAGTAGTGTTCAAGAAGAATGTAAAACTCCAGGAAACCTGTCTCTTCCATAACTGAATCCCTTTCATGGGAAAATTCCCCAGCTCTAGAAAGATCCTCTGAGACGCATGCTTAAGACTGACACCGGCAGAGCAAATTTCTCCCTATGCGTGTCTAAGACCAGTTAGGATCTTTACCAAAAGTGTTGTCAACGTAGTCACAGAAGGCATATTGTTAAGAAGTGACAACTTACATCAGAATGGCAAATATTGGTCCAGCAATGAATTACTGTATGGGAATTATCGACTTGTATTCCAAATAAATAAAAAGGAGTTGGTCTTTATTGAACTCTTTCATTGCAATATTCATAAGGGAAGAAAAAGACCTATGTCCTTAACTTTCTTAATTCTAACAAAGATTTAAAACATTCCTTGTAAAAAGCGTATCTGAATTATCGGTCTATGAAACAATTTGAGTTGGGAAAAAAGTCCTAAAATTGTGTAGACAGTTGCAGAGAAAGCAAGAAAATAGGAAAGAAACAAAAACAGAGAAAAAGAGTCATCTTGAGTCTGCTAGCTAGTTCTAGAAGTAGTCTGCTAGAAAAAGGAAACCCCAGTGGAATTTCAAATGTGTTCATGCACTTGATTCAGTAACTGGTCAATGTAAAAACCAGTCCTTTCGTACAACTTCCCCCAGCAACAAAAACTTCAACAGATTGACGCCACCATCATGCCTGTCCCAGATGTATTTAAAAGAGAAATGATGATTTTCTTGAAAATCTATTTGCGTACAAGTTGCAAGACATTGGAGGGATTCTCCACATTCTCCTTCCTCCACGCGGCTTGAAAGTATATTTGATAAAATATGCAACAAAGCATGTGATTTCCAAGGTAGAGTAAAATGGATGACTTGGGAATTGATCTCTTTTGGATATGAAACTTCATATCCACTCTCTGGGAAGTTTCTAAAAGAAATGATGGAGCTGAGGCATGAATCTGCCTCTCCGAGTGCTAAGCAAACATAGACACTCCCCTTCACATGGCCCCACCTTCCGCACACACCTAGGCATGCACAGAGATCAGCATAGCAGATCATGAACACCTTGGAAAAGACTGAAATGCTAAATAGCTCTCTTTGTGGACAAAATAGCCGGTACACTATTTCAAATATCTGGTACAAAAACTCTGTTGAATATCTGCCTCATATTTAAAACACAGCTTTTCATTGAATTCTGTTTGCAGAATATTTTCCTTCCATTTGTTCCTTTAAAATTCCTTTGTTCTATGTCTAGAAATATTTTCTTCTAAAAATAGAAAAAATTAGATGATGTCTTTTCAGAAGAAAACATTGGTTTAGACAATTTTTAACCATCATGGTATGGAAGAATTTATTTGTCCCTCACTAAGGAGGAATAAGTATTTTGATCCTAGATCATTTACAGTGAAATACTTGACATTTTTAAGATGCTTTCAATCAATTTTGATCCTCATTGCTTATTCATTGTAAACAGTAAGTTTTCAGTGCATGGAAAGTGTGTGTGGTATGTCTACATTAGTTCAAACACCAATTCCAACTAATGGCCAGGCTGAACTACAGTAAATAATGTCCTGAAGGATATTTTGCCGCCTTCTTTGGCACTCCTTGAAATCCTAATGATTGGCATGAAGTGTCGAAATACAGAGATTTTCTCTCAGAGGGTGTCCCATGTTGAAACCCATCCCATGTGTTTGATGTTGTAGTTCTTATCGCTTTTAAAAGTTGATATCTTCTGCACAGTTTTCATGAAGCTTTCTGTTACAGTAGTGAAAATCACAGAGAAATGCAATTTTGTACAACTTTGAATTTACCCCAAGAGCTGAGAGAAAATTTGTTCGTATACCTCAATCTGAGTCTCTTCTATATTCAAGCTTTGTTTATCTCCCATCAAGGGTCGCATTCGTTGCTGTTCAAAGCCCCATCCAAGCTGACTTGAATACGTTCAGGGATGGGACATCCACAACTTCTCTGGGCAACCCGAAGCAGCGTTCCAGCACCCCAACAGCAAAAAATGTCTTCCTTTCATCTAATAGAGATCAGAAATACTAAATCTAGGTATATAAACTTTGAGGAAAGGTTTGAAATTCTATTGATTTGAAACACATTTGATATGAATACTAACTTCCAGACGACTGAAATATGTTGATGGCCATTTGAGATTGACACTTTTTGAAAAAGTGCATGGAATTGAAAATTAAAACCGGCAAAATTAAAAACTTCTTGCCATTTTCTTTTAACTCTGATCTTCAAAATTGCATAGGTCAGATATCTGTGCTTCATGCAAATCTCTCAGATACTCTCAGACCAAAGCTTTTCTTTCAGACTAAACTGCGGTTTAGGTAGAACACGAGTGCTTAGTGAAGGTTTTTCTGGGCATAGGGGGATTTGTGTGCACAAGAGGTTTTATCCAAACTGGAAAATTCATCCCAGCTGCATTTGTTCATCATTCCTACTGCATCAGGCCTGAAGATTCTGTGAAAAGTATCCTGTGGACCTTGAACATAGCTCATGTGAAAGAGATGAGAGGTGATGGAGAAGTTGAGGGAGAGAATCAAGAGCATATGGCCCAGTAAAGGCACCAGAAGGTATTTTTTCATGTGGTCCACAGCCCAAACAATTGTTTAGCACCGTTTGAAGGCTGTGTTTGACCAACAGGGCTGAAGCAGGTCTTCAAAATATCCAGTAGATCAAAATCCATGGAAGCAAATGACCCTGGCCAGTCACCTTGCTGCTGATCATTCACCCTCCATACCAGCTGATCAGGCCTAAGAATGCTGCTGCAAAAGTGTTGTGAAAAAGGTAGGCACATTTTCACAGAGGCAGGGGAAAATGCCCTTGGATGGTGATTCCAAGGGATAACTTGATGGCGCAAGTTAGGTACTCTTATCTACTGTGCAATATTGAAGTTGGTGAGTTCACCATCTGTAAGCATCACTTTAGAAAATAAATGTTTGATCCACAAAACGATACTTCCTATGTCCTGTCTACCTGCTTCATTTCAGCCAAGGAATAGGCTACGTTCCATCAGCAAAGTGTTCATGATCATATGCTTCTTTAAACTGTGGTCATTCTTTCTTTTTTTCTAAATCAGACACTGTCTATTCCTAAGATTCAGATGTCCATGGGTAGGGGTGTAATTAAGTTCACTGTTAAAAAATATCCTTCTTGTTATCTTTTTAATAAATTACTGAGATGTAACATCAGCCTGAGAGCTGAAACCTTCATTTGCTGTTTGCCAAGTATCATCTATGCGATACAAATTCTATTTGACCCATCCATTGCCATCTAATACTACTAGTAATGCCTTCACAACCTTTACTTCATCGTTAGGGATTTTGGAGAAGTGAAAGATTTGAACATAAGCAAGGGCATTTGTTCAAGATGCTCCAGAAAGAGCTGCCGTCTGTTCTCTTCCTTGCTGCCTATGTTGGCAGGAAGCTGCAAAAAACCCAAAGATAACTAGAAAGAGTGTTACTTTTAGTCTAAATTTGGAAATGATGTTTGGAATACCCTGTTAAATGAAAAGGTGCTCTTTTAAAAGATGGCATCTTCAGGGGAAAAGTCAGTTTAGAGAGGTTTTGAGACAGTTGCTTCTGGAAAAAAAAAAAAAAATTTGAGGTATCCAAGGTCTTTAGCCATACCACTTGGAAGATTGATTCAAAACACAGTTCCTTCATCTAGGAAGAACAGAGGACCATAGATGCAGCCCATTTCAAAACGGAGTTCTTTATGTGTCAGGTTGGGATTTACTGGACATCATTTCTTGTAAAGTCGAGGGACTGCAGTTAGCTCTCCAATAATTTCCTTCTCTGAAATTCATCTGCATTTGCTCCTTTCTCCAGCGTTCCCATTTCTTAGTGCTGGTATACTCCATCTATGCATTAGAATATTCAACTGGAGTGTGTGTCCGATATTTTCTAGTTCAAATTGGCTGGAACGCAATGGATAGTTCCAGTTGCTTGTATACACTAGTTTTATTTTGACAAGTTTTCTTTGAACAATGTTGAAGCAGCAGTAGCAAATCGGAAGTACAGCTTGCAGCAGGGAAAGACACTTCTGCTTGCTCAAGTTTCCTGTAGTCAGATAGATGCCAAAAGGCTTTTCATAGTACTACTACTGTCTTGTAGGAATACTTGATCTAATCCTACCTTTGATACAATTACGAATGGGCTACTTTTCCACAAGGTGGAACATTTTTCTTTTAATAATATGTTTTTTGTAAGTTGGAAACATGAACTTGTGCACCAGTCAGGTGGAAGGTACTCTTACTTCTTCATAAGTTTCACAACATTATTTAGAAAATATTGACTCTGTGTAACTTCAAAAGAAGAATTCTGGGCATCTTCATTCTATTGATGTGATTTTTTTTCTACCATGCTGTTCTTGTTTTCTATGGAACTCATTTTTACCAATAGAAATATTTTTCCCTGACACCTATGGAAAATACCTATGTTTCCTCAATATTGCAGCCTCAGTACACTGTTTAGAATTATTTCAACATGGTCCCAAGCAGATCCGACAGCTAGACAGCAGAGGTTAGCAACAGTGAGTGGGAATAACTTCTGAACCATTTCAGTAGATTTCCCAGGAAGGGCTTGCTTTCTGCCCCTGCACATTTTCCCAGAGATATTGTCTGGTGAACAGTTGCATCAAAAGAGTATTTTTGCACAAACCTTGGGCCAAGCTCTGTCTCAGATTTACTAGTGAATGCAAAGAGGTGACCCCAGCAATAACTTTTTGATCTCTCTTCAAAACACGAGGCACGTCACCACCTCATTCATCTTTTTCTGGGACTCAGCATCTAAAGACCAAGAAGCCCTCTTGCTTGCTAAAGTGTGTTCAGCAAAAAACCCTTGTCCCATCAGCAAATTGGAACACAGCTGCATTCCAGTCAATACCAATGCTGGCAGGGCAATACTCTAGCCCAGTAGTAACATGCCACTGTTAGAAGACTGTGTAAAAATCTTTGTGTACAAAGTAATGGGAGGGAAAAATAGAATTGGGAAGAACTGCACATTGTTCTGGAAAAAGCCTCCTGCCACAGTCTTACAGACGTCATTTTCTGGTATCATTTTTAAGAGTTGGAGTTTCTTAAATTTTGTACAAGATAAAATCTTACTGGACCTTGAAGTTTCCCTACTAGAAGTACAGCCATTTCTTAGTAGAATAGAAGTAAGCCCTTTGAATATGTACAAATGGCCTTTCAAAATACATATGCTATAGCCCACTGTGAAAGGAATTAGCTATAAAAATAGAAATTCAAAGGTTTAAAAAGGTTTTGAATAAAGTAAGTCTAAGGTGATAGAAGAAGAAGAAAACAGCAGTTTTCTTCTTCTGCTGAAAAAACAACTCCGAGGACATTGTACTCTACAGGTGTATTATATCACTTTCTGAAAAACGGAGTAGGTTTGCTATTTCAAAAGGTTTTCATTAGGAAGGAAGAGATTCCTTTGGAAAAAAAAACTTCAAATTGACTTGACATGAATGTTATGACACTTCACCAATCAGGAAGAAAAATTCTCATCACTTGATATGGAAATCATGACGGTAACGGAGTCAAGGATGTCTAAGCCGTGCCATCAGGAACATAAAAAAGCATTAGAATGCTGGTAAGACTGAGCTCCTGAACTAGTCAGAAGAGAACGCAACCAAAACATTTTCCTTTAAGAGTCTTCAGCATGAACAGCAGATCAAATGTTTTCCTGTGAAGTATTTATGAATAGAATTAACCTTTAAAAGAACATTGTTTTCAAAAACCTGTGTCCAGTATCTCTTAGAATGATACAGAGTTCTTATTACTAGACAAAAGAAAAGCACTTTTTTCCAAACTGTTGTGCACTTTTAAACGATCTACAATAAAAAGAGTACTTTTTCATGCTGGGCATGATGTTCATTACAAAAAAGCCTTGTCGCACGCTTGGTACTCTAGTGTCTTGATTAGCATCGTTTTTTATTCATTGACTCTTTTTCACCTTGAAATAATGGCGTCTTTGTACTTATGCAGCATCCAGGAAGAATTTCTTGGGTGTCATTTTGTACTCGATCCTAAATGGCAGGTTCTGCATTCTGCCATCCGTCTAGCTTTCCCATTTGATGCAGCTTCTGAGAGGTCTTTTCAGAATTGAGGACTACCTGCAAGAATGATGCTAAATGCATGCATTTTACTCCTTGGGTAATGCAAAAGAGTTTCTCCTTTACAGCATAATAATAACAGGAAAAGAATGATGGTGGATTCAATTCTTATAGTAATACAAAGAGAACTATTATCATCATTAGAAACCAAGCAAGTCATATTTATTGCTCATGCAGTACAACCACTAATGCAAATTACCCTGTAAATTCAAAATGAATCTGTATCACAGGAGTGGATTGAATGTCTCTCTTGATATTTTGCTTAAAGCAGAAAATTAATTCTTTTGACAGCCAACTCATAATTGCAACCTAACTTTCAACTCCAGCTTTCAAACAGTGGAAACATGTCTGTTTATAACACGATACAGTACCGTACACAAGACCAAAACAGGTCCTAGACGTTCAAATGAAAGAAAAGATCAAAGGACAGATTAATTCGTGTCTGCAAGCCCTCAAGAGCGTGCAGGTCAAAAGTCCCCAGAAAACTAGGCCAGTGGCACAAATTCTCGATGTTGGCACCAGCAGAAGCAGCTGCTATCTTTCTAGGATGCAATCTTGCTTACATCATCCTTCAAAGCAATCTTCTGTCCCCCTGCCCAATATGCCTTCTGCTCTACTCCTTGGACTTCACGTTTGCATTTCTACAGAGTCCTGCAAAGTGACTCAAAGTTCAGGTAATAGATTTCCAAGATTTAGAAATATTGTGTTAAGTCTATTTCTTTCGTATTTCATCCCGTCTAAGCATACTGAACTTTCTGAGGTGAAATATGTCGAGTATGTCACGTGTAGTTTACATGTTAGTTCTGCTTGACATTAAAACTTCGCACAGACCCCTGGGATGCCTTACTGCAAAAATATATAGCTGCAAAGAGTGGTTGCACAAAGTTAGAAGGGCCAGAAAACCATGTAAACAACCTAACAGTAGAGGCTTGAATTTCTGAATATAATCTTGCACCATCTAAAGTCAAAATAGAATATTGAAATGATTTTCATCTAATAATGAGCGTGGGGAAGAAAGAATCCAGATAGGATTTTTTTTTTTTTTTGAAACAGTTCCAGGAAATACATGGCCTTACCTTGGAAGTATAGCATTAAATATTTTTATACAGCATGAGTTCTCATTACCTAATCATATGATTTGTAGAACTGAATTGGAAAGTAGGAAATAAACAAAGAAAAATATTCAAGCTATAAAAAATGTGAGTTTAAAATTTTCTTTGTATTTCTGATTAAAACGATGAGGTAGCCAAATGGTCACCCATTATTTTCAAAAGCATCTGGACATAAAAAACGGATCAATTTTGGCGGGACTTGGATGTCCGGTATTCCTGAAAAGCTTTATTTCACTGCTTCCCAAGCCTGATTCAATCCCCTTAAATGCAGCTGTATTTCAGTTGCTCAGTGAAACTGTCCATCTCATGCATATAGTTTACAAATAATCTGCAGAAAAAGCTAGCTAGATTTAAAGATCTTTTTTCTGTAAATGGCCTTCAACTGATTTCTACAAAGACACAGCTGGGATTTCTGCTGTCTTCTTCAGGCCACTTCCTGCAGAGACCTCTCCATTAAATTTGTCTCGTTCTACTAAGAACGCTTCTGGTGATCCAAAGTCAGCACTGGGATTGTCCAACTGCATGGAATTACTGTCTGCTAGAGCTGCACACTGAGGGCTTCTGTGTGCAGCATCATGTGAGCCCTGCTAATGTCACCCTGTTGGTATAAACTGAGCTAAGTGGACCTTAAGGGACAAGATTGTGCACTGATTTTGTAATAGAAATTAGGTACTAAGAAGGAGGCGGGAGGATTTCAATGTTTCTGCCCCCAGCTGAAGCAACACTAAATCTCGGTCCTTATCTGAAAAACAAGGTGAATTAACCCGTTTGGCATTCATATGCCAAAAAGGTCAGTAATACACTCAGAACTGTCAAAAGAGTAACAATTCCAATCATTACTTTCTAAAAAGAATTCATTTGAAGAAGTCAGGAAGACAGATGAAACATGCAAATATCCTACCCTGAGAATCATTCTGTTGATCTGCACAGGTTTCTTATTATATTCCCATCTAATGCATTGGACATGTGTGCTTGTGATGACACAAATACTTGCAAAGCTTACAAGATAAATCACGTTCTCTTCAAACAGCAAAGTATTTCTTGATGGTTGCACTTGCTAATTCCATTTAGACTCAGTGTTCTTAAAGGTCTTTTCCAACCAAAGTTCCAACCACCATTCTCTAAGTCGCACATCCTGATTGTCCTGGTTTAGGGCTAAATTTGGCAGAAAACCTCACAAAGGGCCACTGCACCCTCCCCCCCACCAAAAGCCCACCCACACAGCCGCTCCCTTCAACTGGTTTGGGGAGAGAAGTGGGAAAAAGCTGTTGATTTAACAGGCAAAGCACTTCCCAGCACAAAAAAATGAACAATACCAGATGACAAAACTCATTTGCCGCACTGAAGAGACGACAAATCAGAAAGTCTCTCCTGTGGGTGCTCACTCTGTTATCAACCCCTCCAGCAATGGGGAAGGCTGCTGCCCAGGGTAGGCCCCAGTAGGCCACAAAGTGCAAGTTCCCAGTGCTTCCCAGGTCCCAGTCCGGAGCAGATTCGAAACGTTCCAAGAAAAGGGAAAGGAAAAAAAAAACCAGTCCAGGGAAAACTCTGCCTCAGCCAGCTAAACCAACTAAAAAGCAAATGCGTGCTCTGTTCTGCTCCGTCAGTGCCCAGACAACACAGTGCAGCGCAGAATGTGGAAGAGTGTTGCTTTTTAAGGAGTGCAGCCTCTGATAAGAAACTCCGTGCTTCTTCTTCTCCCCACCTTTGCTCTCAGAACCAGTCTTGAAGGCAGAGAATATCATATCCAGCATTAAGAGAACAGATGACTGGGGATACAAGCATCATAAAGTCACCCTAGGACACTGCTCCTTTGAGATATGTCACCAGACTATGCTAAGACCAAGTTTTGGAACTGCTCATTAAAATTCTACGCTCACAGTGAAGCTGAGGAGGAAAAACAGCTCACTACAGTTACCTTGTGGCATGCCAGTGCTTCCTTTCAATCACAATGGTCTTCGTTTTTAAGTCCCTGACATCACAGGCATCATGAAACATCCTTTGTGCAGGAAGGAAGAAAATATTCTTCTCATTGATGCTGATGGGTTAGCTGACATGCAAAGCAGTTAATTCAAAGTGACAGAGCAATCAAGTCAATAGGAAAACTCACCACAGTTTTGTTTACTCCCCTAAATCCTTACTATCCCAAAATACAAGAACAGCTGTAAAAGCCTTGTGGCTACCTAATTTTTTCCTAGACCTACATGGTGGGGTAAGAGATAAACAATCCCAAACTATGGTAATCCACAACAAAGCATTCTTGACCTCATATTCAGGTTCTGCATAGCGAGCTCTTCCTCCTGATCAAGTTATTCCATCGCAATACTTTGGGGAGTATCTCAGAGGGCTGGCTGTTGTTTGGTTTGAAAGCATCTTGATCATTCAGGAACCCAGTAGCAAGGACAAAGTTTAAAAGAAGATAGTGCTATGCATTGATTTTCATCTAGGACAGAGATATTTCTACAACACAGAAGGCTGACCTAATGCTTCACGACAACGTGGCTGAAGTGGCATCCTGGTCCCCATAGGTTTTTCTCTTTACTTTTAGCTGCTTTCTTACCAGATTAATGAGCTGAACTAGCTCAAAAAAGAATCAGATAAGTGCCAGAGCTTTCAAACAAACAAACAAACAAACAAAAAAACAAACAAAAAAAAAAAAAACAAACCCAAAACAGATGCAAAAGGGTGCATTTGAAAACAGAAGTTTTTTGTACTTTTCATAGATACATGGCATTCTCTAGAATGATATTGCTCCAATGCTTTGGGTTTGGTTTTGTTTTGGTTTTTTTCCTCAATTCGAAATGTTACACATTCTTTTTTGGCCATTTTAGTAAACTGATTTTCTGATCCATGTGAAAGACAGTCCGAAGTTCCCCTCATTTGCCTCACGACCGTCCCCAGGACAGACATCGGGACCCTGAGGACCCTGACTGGAATGCTGGCATGCCGGTCAGAGAGGAATGCCAGAAATCCTGAGGCCCCTGAGCAGAATTCTGGCCTGCCAAGTGATTGTTGGCAGCTGTGTCTACAGTGACTGCTTCTAGCAGGGCCTGCCAAGGGGCGAGGCGACCTATGGGCCTGCACGTGCTTCGCGACACCAGCCCAGGAATTTTCCCACCTCTTGGCCAGATGAACTTGCTGGGGCAACTGTGGTAGCCGCCCCATGGAAAATCCTTCATCTGCTCCACTACCACCGTGAGGGACGCAGATTGAATCCCCCCTCCCAAGGACTGAGGCTGAGACGCCCGTCATTCTGATCCAGGGCTACTGGCCTGACTGAAGCAGGATGCCTGCTAAGTGTTGCCTGCAGATGTGTTCGCGGGACCTAAACTGGTTTCCTATAGAAACCAGTCCTGAAACAATAGCTCCCACTCACTGCTGATATTGATATTGACTTCTCCTGCTGAGAACATGGACTGTCTGTACCCGTCTTCAATACCATTTTCCCCCTCAGCAATTTCAATAGACTTGCTCTTTATTGTATCTGCTCCCCCTCAGCCATTTCTAGATCTGTTTCCCCCCTCAGCAATGGACTAGAATAGAACCTTGAGATAACCAGGACTCTGAGATCTCCCCTAGGAGAACTCCATCGGCTGGGCTGCGAGGACTTCATCTCTCTCCATTTGGTAGCTATACTCCCTCTCTCTTTCTCCCCCTCTTTTCTATTCTTTTCCTCTCCCTAATTCCTTGAAGGCATTTGCTGTGGTCATTCTAGAAAGGTGCATTTGTTTGGAGTGATACTGCAATCCCTTTTCCATCTTGTCTTTTGCCCTCCGAGATCAGTTAAGAAAACATCATCCCCCCTTGGTAGGAGCGGATCAGAACAATATGTTCTTTCCAGCTGAAATTGGTTCTAGTCAATAGAAGCACACTGGTAGGTAAAAGTAGACTATAAAAGATAACCTTCAGAATGTATTTCCCATGTCTTCCCATTCAAGCAAGTGAAGAAAGCAGACAGATCTTCAGATAACATGCTATGCGAATTGAAAGGAATCTTCTTGGAGGCAACTGTGAAACTCACGCAATGAAATACAGATGAGAGAGATGAAAGGGTCACATATGATGTCAAATCTATTCTTTTAATGTTTGAATGAAACAAGATTTCTTGAAGTACAATCCTACAAAATGAAGGTGAACTTGCAGAAGCAATTGAACTGGGTCTCCTTTAGAAACACAATGTTGTCTAATTAAACTGAGCATTCAGGAAGGCAACCTTGAAATCAAAAGGATTTAGAAAAATACAAAATACCAAGACTGGCAGTTCGTTATCTTTCACGGTCTCTTTAAGATAAGATTGATTTGAACTTCCACTTGTAGTAGGTCTGAAGACATTAGGAATGATGCAATATGAAAAAACCAAAACAAAACAACTTTCTCAAAAAGCTTTGAGAAACCAGAGAAATGATGATTTTTAGTGGTTAGGTAGTCCTTTAAAATTTGTCTTGGGGGAAAGAGATAAAAAACTGACTGAGATCAAATGACTGTGGAGTATATTCCAAAACAGTAATGAAGAAGGTAAGGGGCAAGAGCCTGTTAGAAAAATACTATGCTGGCTTCATCTGTTGAAAGCATTCCAGAATGGTTGAAATTATGAATCATATCTTGTGGGATTAAAAAAAAAAAAAAAAAAAAAAAAAAAAAGAGGAAGAAAACAGAAGGAAAAAAATATTTTGAACATATTTTTCCATTCCAAGATGGTATAATGGCTTTATTTCATTTTGTTCCTATGACCGGTTAATAGCTTATGAAATGTTTAGCAATAGAGAGTGAGAGTCTTCACACTAGCCATACCATTTGGATATGTCTCTTTTACTTTCTAGAGCAGCAGATATGGTTTAGCACTCCACAATTCAGTCCCCAAAAGTGAGTAAGTGTGGCAGATTTAACCTAACTGCCCAGTCCACCAAAATGCCTAATTATCTTGAAAAATGCTTTGCTCTATCTCATGATCTGGACATGTCTCTCTAGCTCCACTTTGAGCTTCTTGATCTTTCATCTACAGGATGAGATCCAATTTAGCTTAGCAAGGATGTAGCCTTTCCAAACCATATCTTTTACCTTCTGTATTCTTACAAGTACATTTCTACCGCAGGGACCAGTTTGGAAGATCTTAGTTGTTTTATTCCTTAGATTATGTTGCTGCATTAATTAGCTCTTCTTTGAAGTTTTTTCCCTGCTCAAGTATAGGGTCAGTGCTGAAATGATTGTGATGCTAACTCCTTATGATCTATTCTGCAGGCTTACAGAGTATGCAGCAAAGTTTTCTCTTCTTCTGAGGACATTCTACTCTTTTGATGAGAAATGCTGAAGGTCTGACTTCAGTTGCAAAGGTATCTGATTGACAGATTGCAAAATTGTTAAGTCTAGTAACAGCAGGAAAAGCGTGCTCTTGCTCTCTATGTAAATGTCGTGTCAGCTGCTGTTGGGATAAAAAGCATGAGCATAAGCAAAGATATCTGCATGGATAGAAAAGAAAGAAAGAAGATATTTGTTGTGATTTCTGCACTAAGGAGCAAGAAGAAGCATGAAGCGCTAATTTCAGTGGCTAAGACAGTATCGTCCTTGGGCCAGTTCTCTTCAACATCTTTTGAACCACTTGGACTCGGCACTTGAAGGAATATTAAGCAAGTTTGCCAGAGACGCTACATTGGGAGGAGCTGTCAACTAACTCCCTTGAGGCCAGTGAGACACTGCAGAGAGATCTTGACAAATAAGAGAGATGGGCAATTATGGCTGGCCGGGAGTCTATGCACAAATCACGAAAGGGGCGGGACTGCTGGGAAGGCGTCCCAAGCTGTTGTATTTTCCAGCATCAGTCTCATGACATGCTTATGACAGTGGGAAGATGCCAGCAGCTCACGTCCCCAGCAGCAGAAAAAGAACTTCATGTTACAACTTACTTGAAAAGCTTTTTGACCAATCCCACAAAGCAAAAGCATATTGACAGTAGTTCTTTCCGATCCCTAGAAGCACACAGAACTTTGGTTCAAAGAACGCTTGCTTCTTTTGAATAAAAGACCTGCTTGTAAGCCTTAAGATAGAATGCACAGAGCTCCATTATTAAGCTTAGAACTTCCTAACATCTGGCTAGATCTACTTTGCTGTAGCTTAGGGAGTTCTTCTGGTCAAGCTTTAATACACAGGCCATTGTTCTATTTGTCCTTACTTCTCTACTTCTTCTATCATTTTTCTGCTGACAAACCTTATGACTACTGCTTAGCTCCAAGCACAGTTCTGCTGTCTCTGAGGCCTGCCTTTTGCAGCTTTCCCAAAATCCTCTGTTTCCAAGGATTCCCACAGGCAATCCCCAACCTTAGGGAGTTGTGCGATGGCAAGTGCTGGATTCAGCACCTGGGACAGGGCAATCCTGCTCTGTGTGTGTGTATAGACTAGGGAGCCAGAGGCTGAAAGGAAGCCAGGCTCCTGGCCAATGGCAAGCTAAATGGCTATCAGCAGTGCCCTGGCAGCCAGGAGGGCCAAGCCTGTCCTGGGGTGCATCAGGCACAGTATCACCAGCTGGGCAAGAGAGGGCATTGTCCTGCTCTGCTCTGCCCTGCTCTGCTGTGTTCTGGGGCGGCCTCACCTTGAGTGCTTGGGGGCAGTTTTGGGTACCACAATGAAAAAAGACATGAAGGTATCGGAAAGTTCTCCAATGAGGTTTACAAGGACAGAACTGGAGGAAATAGCATGCAGCTGAGTCAGGGGAGGCTCAGGTCCGGTATCAGGAAAAAGTTTTTTAACCAGAGGATGGCTGGGCACTGGAAGAGTCTCTCCAGGGTGTGCTCACAGCATCACACCTCTCTTGAGTTCCAGAACCTTTGGGACATTGCTCTCAGGCATCCGGTGTGATTCTTGAGGAAGGTCCCATGCAGGGCCAGAAGTTGGACTTGATGCTCCTGACGGGCCCCTTCCAATTCAACTGATTCTACCACTCTATGATTCTGTCCTGGCCACTCAAGGTATATTGCTTGATCTCACCAGATTTTGACCTGCTCTTGTTGGTCAGAATTTGTCCCTACTGCCTAATGATATTTACCACAAAAGACAAAGGGCCTTTTCTCAATTTTCTCAAGAAAGTTGAAGATGCACCCTAGAATCCTAAAAAAGTCTTTTCCTTGAAACAACACTGTCTCCTGCCCAGTATTCTTTCCAGATCTTAAGGAGAAAGAAGGCAAAATCAGGGGATGTATTACAATGAAGCACTGTCAAGTTTCCGGACCTTTAGCAGTATATTTGTACTTCCACTATTCTTTTCTATAAAATCATGGTTTTGTAGAGCATGTCATTTTCTAGCAAGACACATTTTTGCAGCTGAGCCCATCAGTCTCTGTGAGAATATATTGTCAAAAGCACAAAACATATGAATGGGCAGTGGCAAGTGAGGGGAAAAACCAGTATGGGAAGCAGCTCCGTGATACTACAGTAAGACAAGGAGGAGGAGGTGTTCCAGTTGACAGAGCAAAGAATCCCCCGCAGTCCCTGGAGATATCCTAGTGAAGCAGGTTGTCTCCCAGCAGTCCCTAGAGAACCATGGAGGAACACATACCTACAGTGCAGCTGCTGGAAAGCTCCATGCCACAACAGGTGAAAGTGCCTTGAAGGAAGCTGCAGCTTGTGGAGGGAGGGCCAGAAAACCATCCTTGACCTCTTCTTTAGCGGAAGAGTATGTGCAAATGTTTAACAGCTGCTAACTGGAATCTATCCTCTTTCCAGTTCTTGTCGTAGGTAAGTAGGACAATACAAGAATTAGAAGCCTAAACTGTTTTGCATGAGGCTCCCATTCTCTCTGCCACTCCCTTAAAATTTACTTTGAGATGAAATAAAACTCATGATCAAGTTCCTAAGGCTTGATGGTCAGGCTTCTCAGAAAACAGGCAGTGCAAAGAACTCTTGTCACTGTCATTTTTTTTCATAGAACTAAAAAAGTTAAAGTACTGTTTTCTAAGAACTTACGAAAATCAACTGGTAGAGGTGGTGAGAGTGAAGAGTATAATTAAGCTGGAAAGAGACTATCATGTAGCTACCTCATCTGCATAGAAGTTTTTTTACCAGGAACTCTGGACTTTTAAACAGATTTAGGACACAATAGTTATCTCTGGGAATGTTTTAGTATGTATAGAACATTCATCTTTAAATAGCTCGATCTGTTTTACCCTTATGACTTATGTTTTAAATTTTATTTGAGGAGAAATATTTGCCATTCAGATCATTTCAAGTTCTGAAGCATTTCAGTTGTTGACAGTTTTTGCTGTCTCCTGAGGGCAGGAAAATAGTCCTGGAACCAATACTGAAAGAAACTAGATGGAAAAATTAGTTTTCCGCATTCTTTTCTGTCTATTCTATGAGGCACAAGAGCAAAACCACTGCTATGAGTCTGAGTTGCCTTACCACTCATGGATGACAACCTTGTAGTGAGTAGTCTGTTATTTGCACACATTTCTGATGCTGGTGGTTACCTGTTGTGCAGAAAGATCTGTAAACTATTTTCACGGAAAGACATTCCTGAATTGCTTCACTTATCTCTGAAGCAGAGAACTAAGCTGGCACTCTACTTCGGAGATCTTCCTGTGCTCGCCCCCAAACCTGTTTCCTTCAAATGCAATTTACTTTCAACCAAAGCACTTCATTACTTCATCAGGTAATCTCTTGTTCTTAATGTTCGGGGTAGTGTTCTAAAAGGGTAAGAACATATTCTAGTAAGAAGGTAGAACCTCTTTCTTAAGTAGTAGACATCACTGGGCTTTGGTTCATGCACCAGAACAACAGCAAGGAATGTCGTTTGCAATCAATAGATGGGTTGGGGAAACCGGCCACAAGTTTAGGAATCTTTCTCCAATTAATTATGCTTTAAAATTTGTCTCTTAGCATTTCAAGTGTTTTTTTATTAAAACAATCAACTATTTATTACCTGTACCACAATGAAGCACAATCAGCAGTGCTTGTGCATCCTTCACCAATTCCAAGAAGAAGAATGGTCTGAGCCTCCAGTATAGCTCATTACCATAAAATGAAAAAAAGTTCTTGGACAGCTTTCTTTTGCATCCTTCTAAACCTTATGCAGCACTTCCTGGCCAATCTTACATTTTCGTTTCTCCAGGAGATGGTAAGAACTCGAGTACCTTCATGAAAACCGTCGCGGGTCGCTTGCTGTGCTGGCACAGTTCCTTTTTGAGATAATGCCTGGAAAAGCTTTTCGCTAAGGTCTAGGCGGCAAGAGACGCAGAAGACGGGCATACGCAGCTGTCCGAAGGTAGGTGCCGGTCCCCGGCGGCTTTCGGCAGAAGCCGCGGTTCGGAGCGCACCGCGACCGGCAGAAAGCTCTGGGCGCGAAAAAGCCGCTTCTTCGCCTCCGGCAGCCGGAGAGCTCGGCCGATGCTGAGACGTCAAGAACGAAGCCGCACAGCACTGGGATTAAGTGAGCAGCTCTCAAACTGAGGGAAAACGATAACTAACCACTTTCCAACAGTTTCAACTTGCATTACCATAAGTAGGGAAAAAGTTCTTGGACAGCTTTCTTTTGCATCCTTCTAAACCTTATGCAGCACTCTCTGGCCAATCTCACTTTTTCTTTTCTCCAGGAGATGGTAAGAACTCGAGTACCCTCATGACAACCGTCGCGGGTTGCTTGCTGTGCTGGCAGAGTTCCTTTTTGAGATAATGCCTGGAAAAGCTTTTCGCTAAGGTCTAGGCGGCAAGAGACGCAGAAGACGGGCATACGCAGCTGTCCGAAGGTAGGTGCCGGTCCCCGGCGGCTTTCGGCAGAAGCCGCGGTTCGGAGCGCACCGCGACCGGCAGAAAGCTCTGGGCTCGAAAAAGCCGCTTCTTCGCCTCCGGCAGCCGGAGAGCTCGGCCGATGCTGAGACGTCAAGAACGAAGCCGCACAGCACTGGGATTAAGTGAGCAGCTCTCAAACTGAGGGAAAACGATAACTAACCACTTTCCAACAGTTTCAACTTGCATTACCATAAGTAGGGAAAAAGTTCTTGGACAGCTTTCTTTTGCATCCTTCTAAACCTTATGCAGCACTTCCTGGTCAATCTCACTTTTTCTTCTCTCCAGGAGATGGGAAGAACTCGAGTACCTTCATGAAAACCGTCGCGGGTCGCTTGCTGTACTGGCAGAGTTCCTTTTTGAGATAATGCCTGGAAAAGCATTTCGCTAAGGTCTAGGCGGCAAGAGACGCAGAAGACGGGCATAGGCAGCTGTCTGAAGGTAGGTGCCGGTCCCCGGCGGCTTTCGGCAGAAGCCGCGGTTCGGAGCGCACCGCGACCGGCAGAAAGCTCTGGGCGCGAAAAAGCCGCTTCTTCGCCTCCGCCAGCCGGAGAGCTCGGCCGATGCTGAGACGTCAAGAACGAAGCCGCACAGCACTGGGATTAAGTGAGCAGCTCTCAAACTGAGGGAAAACGATAACTAACCACTTTCCAACAGTTTCAACTTGCATTACCATAAGTAGGGAAAAAGTTCTTGGACAGCTTTCTTTTGCATCCTTCTAAATCTTATGCAGCACTCCCTGGCCAATCTTACATTTTCTTTTCTCCATGAGATGGTAAGAACTCGAGTACCTTCATGAAAACCGTCGCGGGTCGCTTGCTGTGCTGGCAGAGTTCCTTTTTGAGAAAATGCTTGGAAAAGCTTTTCGCTAAGGTCTAGGCGGCAGGAGACGCAGAAGACGGGCATACGCAGCTGTCTGAAGGTAGGTGCCGGTCCCCGGCGGCTTTCGGCAGAAGCCGCGGTTCGGAGCGCACCGCGACCGGCAGAAAGCTCTGGGCGCAAAAAAGCCGCTTCTTCGCCTCCGGCAGCCGGAGAGCTCGGCCGATGCTGAGACGTCAAGAACGAAGCCGCACAGCACTGGGATTAAGTGAGCAGCTCTCAAACTGAGGGAAAACGATAACTAACCACTTTCCAACAGTTTCAACTTGCATTACCATAAGTAGGGAAAAAGTTCTTGGACAGCTTTCTTTTGCATCCTTCTAAACCTTATGCAGCACTCTCTGGCCAATCTCACTTTTTCTTTTCTCCAGGAGATGGTAAGAACTCGAGTACCCTCATGACAACCGTCGTGGGACGCTTGCTGTGCTGGCACAGTTCCTTTTTGAGATAATACCTGGAAAAGCTTTTCGCTAAGGTCTAGGCGGCAAGAGACGCAGAAGAAGGGCATACGCAGCTGTCCGAAGATAGGTGCCGGTCCCCGGCGGCTTTCGGCAGAAGCCGCGGTTCGGAGCGCACCGCGACCGGCAGAAAGCTCTGGGCGCGAAAAAGCCGCTTCTTCGCCTCCGCCAGCCGGAGAGCTCGGCCGATGCTGAGACGTCAAGAACGAAGCCGCACAGCACTGGGATTAAGTGAGCAGCTCTCAAACTGAGGGAAAACGATAACTAACCACTTTCCAACAGTTTCAACTTGCATTACCATAAGTAGGGAAAAAGTTCTTGGACAGCTTTCTTTTGCATCCTTCTAAACCTTATGCAGCACTTCCTGGCCAATCTCACTTTTTCTTTTCTCCAGGAGATGGGAAGAACTCGAGTACCTTCATGAAAACCGTCGCGGGTCGCTTGCTGTACTGGCACAGTTCCTTTTTGAGATAATGCCTGGAAAAGCATTTCGCTAAGGTCTAGGCGGCAAGAGACGCAGAAGACGGGCATAGGCAGCTGTCCGAAGGTAGGTGCCGGTCCCCGGCGGCTTTCGGCAGAAGCCGCGGTTCGGAGCGCACCGCGACCGGCAGAAAGCTCTGGGCGCGAAAAAGCCGCTTCTTCGCCTCCGGCAGCCGGAGAGCTCGGCCGATGCTGAGACGTCAAGAACGAAGCCGCACAGCACTGGGATTAAGTGAGCAGCTCTGAAACTGAGGGAAAACGATAACTAACCACTTTCCAACAGTTTCAACTTGCATTACCATAAGTAGGGAAAAAGTTCTTGGACAGCTTTCTTTTGCATCCTGCTAAACCTTATGCAGCACTTCCTGGTCAATCTTACATTTTCTTTTCTCCATGAGATGGTAAGAACTCGAGTACCTTCATGAAAACCGTCGCGGGTCGCTTGCTGTGCTGGCACAGTTCCTTTTTGAGATAATGCCTGGAAAAGCTTTTCGCTAAGGTCTAGGCGGCAAGAGACGCAGAAGACGGGCATACGCAGCTGTCCGAAGGTAGGTGCCGGTCCCCGGCGGCTTTCGGCAGAAGCCGCGGTTCGGAGCGCACCGCGACCGGCAGAAAGCTCTGGGCGCGAAAAAGCCGCTTCTTCGCCTCCGGCAGCCGGAGAGCTCGGCCGATGCTGAGACGTCAAGAACGAAGCCGCACAGCACTGGGATTAAGTGAGCAGCTCTCAAACTGAGGGAAAACGATAACTAACCACTTTCCAACAGTTTCAACTTGCATTACCATAAGTAGGGAAAAAGTTCTTGGACAGCTTTCTTTTGCATCCTTCTAAACCTTATGCAGCACTTCCTGGCCAATCTTACTTTTTCTTTTCTCCAGGAGATGGTAAGAACTCGAGTACCTTCATGAAAACCGTCGCGGGACGCTTGCTGTGCTGGCACAGTTCCTTTTTGAGATAATGCTTGGAAAAGCTTTTCGCTAAGGTCTAGGCGGCAGGAGACGCAGAAGACGGGCATACGCAGCTGTCTGAAGGTAGGTGCCGGTCCCCGGCGGCTTTCGGCAGAAGCCGCGGTTCGGAGCGCACCGCGACCGGCAGAAAGCTCTGGGCGCGAAAAAGCCGCTTCTTCGCCTCCGCCAGCCGGAGAGCTCGGCCGATGCTGAGACGTCAAGAACGAAGCCGCACAGCACTGGGATTAAGTGAGCAGCTCTCAAACTGAGGGAAAACGATAACTAACCACTTTCCAACAGTTTCAACTTGCATTACCATAAGTAGGGAAAAAGTTCTTGGACAGCTTTCTTTTGCATCCTTCTAAACCTTATGCAGCACTTCCTGGTCAATCTTACATTTTCTTTTCTCCAGGAGATGGTAAGAACTCGAGTACCCTCATGACAACCGTCGTGGGACGCTTGCTGTGCTGGCAGAGTTCCTTTTTGAGATAATGCCTGGAAAAGCTTTTCGCTAAGGTCTAGGCGGCAAGAGACGCAGAAGACGGGCATACGCAGCTGTCCGAAGGTAGGTGCCGGTAGCCGGATTCTTTTAACAGAAGCCGCTCTTCGGCGGGCTCTCTTACCTTCATAATGGGTTTTGCTGGAGGAAGCCGCTTTTTCGTTTCCGGGAATACCTAGAGAGGAACACTAGCTAAAGACGTGATTGGCACCATTATGTCGAGTTTTGCTCGTTCCAGCAGGAATAACTGTGTTCTTCCTTACGCTAGATGGCGCTGCTTATCAAGGTTTGGCTGCTTTTAATCATTTGGGGTGCTGGATGTTCAAACGACTTATCGTAACTTCTTCTATTTTAAGTCAGGTGCTCACTGACGTAGATCCTATTAGATATAGCACACTGCAAATAGGAGGTGAAATAGATTTATTGTTACTAGCACATGGGTACGAGTGTTAGGAATTTTATAAGGAATATGTTGCATGAATCTTTTGGACCATTCTGCAGCCATTCATACGAAACTCACACAAGTACAAGACAATATGAAGAAATTGACTGGGAACGAGTGGGGTTTGCATCAATGGTTTGAGGGATGGGAAAGAACTGGGTGGTTGAAAGATCTCGTAAATGGAGCTTTGTTTTTACCAGTAGTCATGATTTCATTGCTTTGTGTTATTCCATGCATCGTGAAACTGGTGTGCCTCTTGCTAAAAATGACATTGGAAAAGATCTGGCTGGTGCAAGAAGAAGGGGCAATTGTGACAATGTATCTGAACCGCTTAGACTACGGGCTGCACCAGCCATCCAGCGTGGAACGGTTCTTCTCAGAATTTTCTCAGGGCCCTCTGGAATTCATCAAGACATAAGCCTTGCTAAAACAAGAGAGGAAAAGCTGAGAAACTAAATTCCAAGACCACAAGAACTCCAAAACGGGGGGGGGGGGGGGGGGGGGCAAAGTACCTGGACTGTAAGGAAACACATCTTCTGAGAGGTGCACGCAGAATGCGTGGACAAGACAAAGGCACCAACAAGAAAAGCGTGACTAGCGTGTGCAGAGAGTCAGAATGAGTAAGTGCATCATGTAAACCATACACGGCTTCTGCTTAATCCTATTGGTCCATTGTGCAGGAGTCCTGAATTTCCCATAAGTGATACTTACTAAAAGGGTTCTGATTTTAATGCTAGAGTTACTGTCTATGCGATGATTCATGGGAATAGTTCTTTCAAGTCCTTCCCTTGCTGACATCAGTCAGTTTCATCTTTTCCTGAATGTACTGCTGGCTATACATAAGTGATGAATAGAAGGGAATGAGTTTTAGGGATATGTTGCAAGGAAATAGATTGGTAGCTCTGCTTCCATTTCCATTGTCTAAGAAGAATTCCGAATATTTTTGGCCCTTTCATAGACCTCTGACTAGATTAGCATCAGCAGGGAGGGACATTTAATTGGTTTTTCTCCTTTTTAGAGAGAAGCTAATGAAAAAGTTTCACCAGAATCAGAGCAGGCTGCGTAACAAGAAGAGCGTCATGAAAAGGCGCCAATCCTATCCTCTTAGTATTGCTAGTTGTGATTGGACTTCAATGAAATGTGTCAACTCTGTGTTCCTGGGTATCACATCAGTAACAGGTACTTCACCTGCTGTACTTCTCTCCTAAAGCTAAGAACAGAATCCCAAATAATCTTGATTCCAAGGTCTCAATTCACCCTGTGATGCTGACAGGTGAAATAGGAGTGGAAGGTGCACCAGTAAATGAACTTGAATGGCCTATCTAAATCAGCGGCCACTGATTTCCTGAAGGCCTTAACAGGTCAGTTGCCCCTATTTTTCTTGGGGTTCTTTTATTCTTTGGTCATGTTTTTCTTGGGATTCTTTGAATCCTTCCCCACCAGTTCAGCCTCTGCTCTCAAATCCTTTGCTGTCATTTAAAGTATCTCAAGAGCCTGGAAACCTGTTGTCTTTATTTATCAACCCATTATTCCCTTCCAAAGGTTGTTTGCCTCAAGTCTCATTCTTGCTGATTTTCTGCTAGTTCATTGTCAGATGGCAGCAGGTGTTCTGTAAGAGCAAGTACACAATCCTATCGCTTGCTTTTCTTTTGATTTGGCCTGTCTAGAAAATGGAATGACTGAACATCTCCAACAGGATTTTCTCTCCCCATTGTGTTTCACCGCAAGGGCAGATGCCAATCATCTACCTAAACTCTTGGTGGTGAAGAAACTAGTGGTATGCTGTTGCATATAGGTAGAACTTTCCGAAAGGAAGGCCTTGTAAAACCATGGCTGAGGCCCGTTACTTTGGCTAAGTAGAAAATGACTAGGGGAAAGTGAGACAGCTGAATTAGAGGTAGATCAAGAAGTTCTAGAAGCATTGCGTGTTCACAGCGTGGGGTATGACGGTTGGTTGAATTATGTTTCTTGCGGCTTAAAGCTATGCAAGTGATAAAGGCCTGACTGCTTCAAAAGCCTGGCTTTTGCAAGAAAGCGGCTCTCCTTTGCACCTGCCTGGGGACTCTGCGTCACTACGGACCCTCACGCCCAGTTTGCCAAGGAGATGATGAGTAGGAATGTTGCAGAGCTGCTGTGTGCATATGAAAGGAATGGCAGAGAGTGAAGCCGTGGACAATTTCTGGGCTTTAGTACAATGCTGCTGCATTGGTGCCAGTTTAGTCGGTTTTCCATCAGTGGCATTTCTGTCTAGAAGTACACTGCCCAGAGTCTTTCTAGCATTTGATGCCATTTCCTTACTGCCATTAATACCTTCCTTCAGTTTCAAGGATGAGAGAATCTTTACAGGATTTTGAAGATCCCTGTTAGGAAACACTATGCCAGAGGAGTCATCACTCCCCTTTCTTTTGCCTCCTTTGTAATTTTTATAGACTCATTTCACATTTCTGCTAATGGCAATAAGAATACTGAGACTACTTAGCAGGGTTGACGCTCTCAGCTGCTTTCCTCTTTCCTACTGCTTCATACCGGATGTGACTTGATGGCCTCGTTTTGCAATCAGCATTTTGCTGTGGTTTGCTAAAACCTGGCATGCACTGCCAACTCACAACTTGTGTGTTGGCATTTCAGGGGCTTTGATGGGTTCCTTTCTGAGATTGCCATGCACTGGACTTTCACAGTCACAAAGACTTCATCCACCATCGGTCAAATTTCAGTATTTAATACTCTTTCCTGGAATGTAGGCAACCTAGCAGCAAGTACTAAATTCGCTGCAAGCCCTGTCTTCCCAAAGGACCATTCAAAAAGTTTGCTTTTCCCCTCTGACCAATCTGACAGTATTTTGATGAAGAATTTGGTACCTTAATAGAACCTCTTAGAAGGGATCTCATGGCAGACAACATCTCAGGCTTTCTTGAAATACTGGCTCCTTTGGATCTCAATTCCATTCAGAGTGCATTTAAGATTTTTTTTTTCACTGAAGCCATTCAACAATGCCTCTTCTCTTTAAAATGTGCTGCAGGTGAGAAAGATGGATCCCCGTGAAAGGTTCTATTGATATCAAAATTTGTGCCCAATGGACTGTGCTGATGGAAATCAAATACTAGTGTAGTATTTTGAATCCAAATAATTCCTCCCAATCAGGCCCGACAGGATTGTTTGGCTTTGAATCTGAGCACGTGGACAGTAGTGGATGGTCCACAGGTTGAAAAGAGTGTAGATTCTTCTCCTTCTTTTCATTGATGGCTCAGAGACTGAAAAGGCAGCTCCAAAATGGTAAATACATCCCTACAGATTCAAAAATTGTTCTTCTTAATTTGCATCTCCACCATAACAACAGATGCTTAGAACTAAATTACCAATGGGAATTTTATAGCTTCTCAGAAATGAAACAGGACCTGGCTTATGGGCCTTAGCAGTAGCTACAAGTTTTTCAGCACAAGCCATCTCAAAAGTATTTTAACTTTACCGTACTTTTCTGTCTTATGCTTTCATCTCAAGGATGCAGGGAAAAAAAAAAAAAAAAAAAAAAAAACACCAACAAAAAAAACCAAAAAAAACCAAAACAAAACAAGAAACCCCACCAAATTGATAATAAGCAAAATCAGTGACATATATAGAAACAGATCCCATGGTTTTTAACTTCCAAACTTGTCTTCTCAGCACACTCTCTACAATGGAATTGTTTCCCTATCTGCCTTGAAACATTTTGCAGCAAAAACACTCTAAGGTCCTGCTGGGTGTTTTGTTCAAAAATGACTTCTTCTGGTTTTCTGTCCATAAGCGGAGTAACGTGACTGTGCTGGCAGCTGACCAAAGGAGATAGGAAGAGTAATCATCATCCACAACACTGGGGCTAAAGAAATTTCCACAGAAAATTACCTGCCCTAGTACTTGTTCATGTGTTGGGTTGAACGTTCAGAATCTGTTTCCATTTTCCCCATTCATAGAATGTTCTATTTCACAGAATTCCAGCCCCTCAAACATCAGTTCTGCCAGAACTGCCCGCCATAGGGGGCTGGCATAGGGGATCTGCTAATGTCCACTGACTCTTACCAGTAGAGTGCTTGTCACTGTTGCAGATCAAGAACTTCTGAATAGTTTGGATTCATGCTCTTTGAGGGGTTGAAAACAAGAAAAGAATGACTAGACATTTCCATGATCAAATCCCCTGATGGAATAAAAATAGGAGCATAATAAATGTATCCATTGTTCTAAGAAGGGAGATGAAGGCTCCAAATGATTACTTGCATACTTCCTGTTCTAAATCCCTTGTTATCTGGCAAATTGCAGAAGATTCCAGGCTTTTGCCAAAATGCAAACCAGGTTAAAATGTGAAGCCTTACAGTTTACTGGATATAAAACTTCATCATCCATTTTTAAATCTTTGAGATTGTTATGTACTTCCTATTACTACCCTGAGGTTTAGAGCTGTAATTCAGAGAGAAAAGAATGCTATCTTGAATTCATTCTAGTAAATCGGCACTCTCATCTTGTCGGCACTCTCTCCTCTTGGTTTTCACTTCTGAAACTCTGTACGGAAGAGTGCATTAATGCATAGAGCTCTGCATCAATTCTTTACAACAGTTTCCTCTGTAATTCTTCTTTCAAGGCAAACCTATAAAAATCCACACTTTCTTACCCCACCACTTCTAAAATTCTATTGAGAAGCAAAAAAAAAAAAAACCCATCAAACCACTAAATCACTGCTCCAATAAAAAAAGCAGTCCATTAACTGCTTTCTTAGCAGGTTCTTTACCTTGTATTAATATGGCAACCTTTTCTTGCTCTTCTAGATTAGAACCAAATTCTTACAGCATATAAGGAAACATAGGTTTACTGTATCTGATTCTTAGATACAGAAGTCCAGCAAGGAGTTCAGACCTCAAAAGAAGTGTCTGTACAACGAGATTCAGCACAACGTTGAGACATATTAGCTATTTTTCAAGAAAAGCGGCCAAACTGAAACTTTTTAGACTTCTCTACAATCATGCGTGCCTGCTTCCAGAACCTGACCTTCGTTGCTGGAAACTAGCTGCAATGTTACTGTAAACAATGCTGTGAATGTCATCATCATCGTCATTCTTCTCTTCCATTGAAAACCTCAAGTGGAGTCGCGTCACTTCTCTTCAAAATTCTGTATTTCCTTGCAAACTGGTCAAATAAGGATAAATAAAGCGTTCTGTTCATTCGGTTTAAACCTAATGTTCAAAATGAAAAAAAAAAAAATCCATTCAGATATGGTCTGCAATAATACAGTAGAAGAGAAGATGAACCAGACTGGCCTACAACAGAAAGAAGTGAAGCAGAATTTGGGAATTTGGAAGACCTTATGATGAATAATTCAAATAAATAAATAAAAAAAATATTGCCTACCCAAATTCAATCAGTGATGCACAGACAGAGAAAAAGTACTAATTACTACTCATATTTCTTTCATTCTCAGACAAGAAGTTCAATGATCCTCTTGAATGCACGGAAGATTCTTGGAAAAGACAGCAGCCTTCTTCTTCACCACATACTCCTCAGAACTCCAGGAGACAAATCATTTGAGCTGTGAGGATCTTTCTCTCTGTAAAACTCCCAGAGCATAGCCAATATTCTATTCCTTTAGGGATCCTCGCCTCCCTGGGGGAGTGCTGGATAGTCTACATCCCGGTACATCAGCCAGACACTCCACCTTATTTCCCATGGCTACTGCAGCAAGGACATCATCTACACTGGCTTTCTAGCCAAAATAGATGCAAGGCACAACAAAGAACATAGCCAAAACCTTGAGCACAGCTTATGGGTTTTGAATGAAAAATCTCAGGATGGCAATACTGGATCTTCTGATCCAAACCATCAGGAAACATTTCTTTAGAGGTGTTGGGAAAGATGAAAGTTTGATGAGAAAGTCTCACAGATATGTATGCTTGGCAGAAAGATTTTTCAATGTGGAGTCTGAAGAAGGAATAGAGTTGGAAGCAAGTTTTGATCTAGAAGAAAAGAATTGCTGAGCCAGTCTTACTGGATAACCGAGGATACCTTAGTTAGAAGAGGGTTTTATGACTTACAGCAAAGGATAAACCCACCCCAAACAAGAAGATGTTTTTACCAAGCAGGAAGCTAGCACAGGCAAACAAGTCAGCAAATGCTGCAAGCAGAAAAAGCTCTCCAAATTTTCCACTGTCAAGAAAACTGAAAAACAACTTTCCGCTTCAGCTGTAATATACTGACTTTTAGTGAGTGGAGAATAGCAACATATGGTAATTAGAGTCGTTAGGATAGGCTATAGATAATAGTTAAGGGATAGATTGGTTCTACTGTATGAAGATGCTCAGCAAAGTGCCAAAACCAAAGGGTCTCCAGGCCTGCCTGCAGCTAGAGCTGACAGCTGTAGGCACAGGCTCTGTTGCCCACTACCCTGGACTGCTGCAACGTCTTGGATGGAATAAACTGCATTTTGGAGAGCCGCCTGGACTCCCACATCCCTCATTTAGGCTCTTCCATGGAGGTGAAAAAAGCCTCTGGGTATTGTACAAAAAAACAGCTATGTAATCTAGAGTTGCATGACCCAATATTTCTATTGAACTGGAACAATTTTTATCAATATTATGGATCCACTTCTTTTCAGTGCGTTTGGTCAAAAACATAAAGCATCGTTTAAAAGACATTCTTGGATGCGTACTAAGTACTACGAATTAGTTAAGGTGTTGGTTTGGCATGGCTTGGTTTTTGGTGGGGAGGGAAGAAGCCAGCCACAGAAGTGATTTTTTGTGCAAAGCTCCTAGAAGCTTCCTCCATGCCTGGCAAAGTGAATCCCTGCTTGGCACTAAGAACAGACATGCTGCTGAGCCAATTACAGAAGCTGGTAGCGCCTTGGTGATATATTTAAGAAGGAAATAAAAACTGCAGCCAGTTAACCTTGAAGTTGGGAAATTTTTAGGTTGGCACCTCTTCTGCTTTGAAAGCCAAACCAGTGAGACACTCTGTTGCAGTGTGTGTTTATTATTGTACTGCAGTTCTAGTAGTCCATTTTCTAAGGCTTCCTATTTTGTGCTGTTATAGCATATGTTATTATGAATGGATTGTCCCTTTCCCCCCAGTATTGTTGGCTTTTGCCCTAGCTGTCCATCTCCCCAAAGACCTGCCCTTTTGTTCCCTGTTCCTTCTCCCATTGAACATCAACCCCTCCCCAAGCCTGCCCCTTTCTCTAGAAACTTCCCTCTCAATTTTGTACCCTTCAAAACCCCAGTGGTTTCTTCAAGTTATTCTCCTCCCCTGTAGTCCCCCTACTGGTTTCAACATTGTATTCCCCTCCTTGTCTACCACCCCCAGTTTCTCCCAGTTGGTTAAAGATTGTATCCTCCCCTGGGACCTTCCCCCCATTTAGAAGTTGATGGATGCCTTTGAATCAGTGTCTTTCTGTCCTTGACCCTCCAGGGAGTAAACTGAAAAATATGCAGAAGACCTCTCCCTGTTCCTTGTCCCTGCTCTCAGCGCAGTTCTATCCCCAAGGCAGTCCACCTGTGCCGTAGAGCAGCTGTGCCCTACAGCTGCAGCCCGGATTCGACAGCTTTCTTGAGGCGGCCCACTCTCGCTGTCGGTGTCGGGAGCTAGTTGGGCTGAAGAAATCCAGCACCGCAGCAAGACTCCAAGTCAGAAATCCAGTTTATTAGGAAAAGGGGGAAAAACCCAAATCCATGCAAGAGTACAAAAGAAAAACCACTGACAGAGTCAGAATACAAGCTGACATCCTGCTAGTTAGGGTGGTGAAAGCAGTTTGGATGAAATGGTCTTGTTGAAGTGGTGATTCTTTAGAAACCATCTGGTAACTCTCGTCCTCTGGAAAACCAGTGGCTAAGGGTGGCCGTTCCTCTGGCAATGCAGTAGAAATAGTGCTTCTTGCCTTCCAAAACCCAGATGATATCCAGGTGGGGATGCTTAGCTCCTACCCCCTGGGCAGAGCATCTCCCAATGGGCTGATATCATTCTGAGTCATGATGTGGGTCCTTGATTACCCATGAAACAGAAATGGCTCCTGGAGGGAGTTATCTCTGAGTCATGTGGCAAGACATTGATGGGCCCATTAACAGGAGAGAAGGAAAAAACGATGCCACCCCTGGTTTCCTCAGTTCTTGAGGGTGGGAATAGGATGCATTTTGATATTGTAAGCTAGGACAATACAGGATGCAGGTTTTTGCATTTGCAGGGAGTTTGTATGGATTTGAAAAGTATCCTCATAGCAGAAGCACAAAAGTATTCTCATACCCCTTTTAATCATCTTCAAATGAAGCAATTCTCCCAATAACCTAAGGCATGAATGACTTGCGAGTGAGTTGAAGGAACACACCAAAGATAAGTAGTGTTCAACTGCAGAGAATTGTTTAGGGACATCATACCCTAATATTTTAAATCAGAAAGCATGGATGGACGGGTCTTTTTTCCTTGGTTGACTACAGAACCAGCGGTCCTTTGCAGGAGGGTCTTTGGATTTAGGATGAGACTGGCAACTAAGAGCATGGCTACACAGAAGGTGCTACTTTTAGACCAGAACATTCAACTACTAAAGGCAGATAGGAGAGTAGCTGATTAGTGACAGCTCCGACAGGAGGAGTCTGCGGCTTACCCCATGGGAACAATAGTAGCACATTTCAATTTTAGAAAACCATTCTTTTCAGAGGACCAAGCATCAGTGAAAAGAAAAGGTCGAGTAAAGAGATCCTAGTGCTCTTCTGATCAGAAGCATCTTCCTCCATATGAGAGTATTTAGGAAAGGACAGTGCGTTCATAAGGAAAGGTGTGCCAGTTACAAAACCTGCAGAACAAGGCAAGACAAACTTATATATTTTATTTGCTATTTTTATTTCACCTGCTAAAAAATGATTTTTTTTAAGACTGAATTTTATGAATTCTGCAACGCTGTCTTTTTGAACGTCTTCCTACTCGTATTAAACACCGAGGTGACAAAGAGAGCAGCAGTGGAAGGAAAGCTGGTCCATCTCCCCCTCCTTGTGGCTTTAGGCCAGTGAGCGATTAGAAGTTGGTCACTTCATTTGAGATAAATAGCTTTACCAAGAGAGAATATTATCCAGCCTTGATCTTTCCTTTGGAGCTGATCCACTTTCTAGTCATCAATTCTTGACTCAGCTGGGGAGAAACAATGGCATTACGGCCATGGATGTTAGAGTGCGCTGATGGGAAATGAAGTTTTCATCTTCCGGTCCTTGCTTCAGTAAATATTCCAAATTCATCAGAAAGAAAATTCGAAGACCAGGAATCCCCACTCAAATGACCTACTTCAAATAGTCTGCACGCATAAGAGACATCAAGCAGGTGCTCTCATCTGTTAGGGGAATACCCAGCCAGTATATTATTGTCTACTTAGGAGGCAATAATTTTGGAAATCATTGAATTTTTTGTATTGCAAGTGAATGGTCAACACATTTTATTACTGGATTAGGTAAAATCATGTCTTCTGCATCCTTTCAGAGAGGAAGCTTACCTGGATCTAAAGCTGCTCAGCTCCATGATGGGATGCTTTGTCTTCAAAGGGAACTCTAGTCTTCGTCCTTTTGGATTGCTTCCATAGCTTTTCACTCACTCTTCAAGTACCTGTTAAAATGGCCTCTTATCCCATGCAAATTTTTATGGGCATAGTCACTGAATTGGGAAGTATTCCATAAAGTCCACAGGCCTTGTTGAGATGGATGCACAGGTCTCAAGGGTGTTAGCAGATGTTATTCTGAGGCCACTCCTGATCATGTTGGATGGACCATGGTGACTGAGGAAAGCGCCCAAAGACTGGATGAAAGCAAATGTCACCCATCTTCAAAAAAGGCAACCAGGAGGACTCAGAAAAGTACAAGCCAGCCAGCCTCATTTGGATCCCCAGGAAGTTGATGGAGTAGCTATTCCTGGAAAGCATTGCCAGGCACACCAAGGAGGACAGAACAAATGTAGTCAGCATGGATTTACCAGGGGAAATTGGTGCTTGACGACTTTTTAAACTCCTCTGGTGAATGAACTTGCCTGGTAGATGAAGAGAATATCATCTGCCTGGGCTTCAGGGAAGTTTTGGACGTTTATCTACATGGCAGCACACATACCTACGGGAAGGAATAGTGCAAAGAGCAGGGAACCAGTGTCTTTTCAATGATGCTCAGTGAAAAGACAAGAGGCAGTGGGCACACACTGCAATACAGAAGATTGCCTCTGAGCATCACAAAATTATTTTTTATCGTGACGGTGACTGAACCATGGCACAGAGTGTCCAGAAAGATGGTGGAGTCTGGATCATTGAAGACATTAAAAGTAGGCCCAGATATAATCCTGGGCAACAGGCTCTAGGTATCCTGGTTGAAGCAGGGGGATGGGACTTGGGGAGCCGCACAGAGCCCTTCCACCCTCATTCATTCTGTGCTAGTGAATTCTCTTAGAGATGCATTTCAAGGACTGGCATGACAAAGCTCTGTGCAGAGTGAGATCCAAATGGACATGGGATTTAAGTTCCTTAAGTAGTGTTCAAGAAGAATGTAAAACTCCAGGAAACCTGTCTCTTCCATAACTGAATCCCTTTCATGGGAAAATTCCCCAGCTCTAGAAAGATCCTCTGAGACGCATGCTTAAGACTGACACTGGCAGAGCAAATTTCTCCCTATGCGTGTCTAAGACCAGTTAGGATCTTTACCAAAAGTGTTGTCAACGTAGTCACAGAAGGCATATTGTTAAGAAGTGACAACTTACATCAGAATGGCAAATATTGGTCCACCAATGAATTACTGTATGGGAATTATCGACTTGTATTCCAAATAAATAAAAAGGAGTTGGTCTTTATTGAACTCTTTCATTGCAATATTCATAAGGGAAGAAAAAGACCTATGTCCTTAACTTTCTTAATTCTAACAAAGATTTAAAACATTCCTTGTAAAAAGCGTATCTGAATTATCGGTCTATGAAACAATTTGAGTTGGGAAAAAAGTCCTAAAATTGTGTAGACAGTTGCAGAGAAAGCAAGAAAATAGGAAAGAAACAAAAACAGAGAAAAAGAGTCATCTTGAGTCTGCTAGCTAGTTCTAGAAGTAGTCTGCTAGAAAAAGGAAACCCCAGTGGAATTTCAAATGTGTTCATGCACTTGATTCAGTAACTGGTCAATGTAAAAACCAGTCCTTTCGTACAACTTCCCCCAGCAACAAAAACTTCAACAGATTGACACCACCATCATGCCTGTCCCAGATGTATTTAAAAGAGAAATGATGATTTTCTTGAAAATCTATTTGCGTACAAGTTGCAAGACATTGGAGGGATTCTCCACATTCTCCTTCCTCCACGCGGCTTGAAAGTATATTTGATAAAATATGCAACAAAGCATGTGATTTCCAAGGTAGAGTAAAATGGATGACTTGGGAATTGATCTCTTTTGGATATGAAACTTCATATCCACTCTCTGGGAAGTTTCTAAAAGAAATGATGGAGCTGAGGCATGAATCTGCCTCTCCGAGTGCTAAGCAAACATAGACACTCCCCTTCACATGGCCCCACCTTCCGCACACACCTAGGCATGCACAGAGATCAGCATAGCAGATCATGAACACCTTGGAAAAGACTGAAATGCTAAATAGCTCTCTTTGTGGACAAAATAGCCGGTACACTATTTCAAATATCTGGTACAAAAACTCTGTTGAATATCTGCCTCATATTTAAAACACAGCTTTTCATTGAATTCTGTTTGCAGAATATTTTCCTTCCATTTGTTCCTTTAAAATTCCTTTGTTCTATGTCTAGAAATATTTTCTTCTAAAAATAGAAAAAATTAGATGATGTCTTTTCAGAAGAAAACATTGGTATAGACAATTTTTAACCATCATGGTATGGAAGAATTTTTTTGTCCCTCACTAAGGAGGAATAAGTATTTTGATCATAGATCATTTACAGTGAAATACTTGACATTTTTAAGATGCTTTCAATCAATTTTGATCCTCATTGCTTATTCATTGTAAACAGTAAGTTTTCAGTGCATGGAAAGTGTGTGTGGTATGTCTACATTAGTTCAAACACCAATTCCAACTAATGGCCAGGCTGAACTACAGTAAATAATGTCCTGAAGGATATTTTGCCGCCTTCTTTGGCACTCCTTGAAATCCTAATGATTGGCATGAAGTGTCGAAATACAGAGATTTTCTCTCAGAGGGTGTCCCATGATGAAACCCATCCCACGTGTTTGATGTTGTAGTTCTTATCGCTTTTAAAAGTTGATATCTTCTGCGCAGTTTTCATGAAGCTTTCTGTTACAGTAGTGAAAATCACAGAGAAATGCAATTTTGTACAACTTTGAATTTACCCCAAGAGCTGAGAGAAAATTTGTTCGTATACCTCAATCTGAGTCTCTTCTATATTCAAGCTTTGTTTATCTCCCATCAAGGGTCGCATTCGTTGCTGTTCAAAGCCCCATCCAAGCTGACTTGAATACGTTCAGGGATGGGACATCCACAACTTCTCTGGGCAACCCGAAGCAGCGTTCCAGCACCCCAACAGCAAAAAATGTCTTCCTTTCATCTAATAGAGATCAGAAATACTAAATCTAGGTATATAAACTTTGAGGAAAGGTTTGAAATTCTATTGATTTGAAACACATTTGATATGAATACTAACTTCCAGACGACTGAAATATGTTGATGGCCATTTGAGATTGACACTTTTTGAAAAAGTGCATGGAATTGAAAATTAAAACCGGCAAAATTAAAAACTTCTTGCCATTTTCTTTTAACTCTGATCTTCAAAATTGCATAGGTCAGATATCTGTGCTTCATGCAAATCTCTCAGATACTCTCAGACCAAAGCTTTTCTTTCAGACTAAACTGCGGTTTAGGTAGAACACGAGTGCTTAGTGAAGGTTTTTCTGGGCATAGGGGGATTTGTGTGCACAAGAGGTTTTATCCAAACTGGAAAATTCATCCCAGCTGCATTTGTTCATCATTCCTACTGCATCAGGCCTGAAGATTCTGTGAAAAGTATCCTGTGGACCTTGAACATAGCTCATGTGAAAGAGATGAGAGGTGATGGAGAAGTTGAGGGAGAGAATCAAGAGCATATGGCCCAGTAAAGGCACCAGAAGGTATTTTTTCATGTGGTCCACAGCCCAAACAATTGTTTAGCACCGTTTGAAGGCTGTGTTTGACCAACAGGGCTGAAGCAGGTCTTCAAAATATCCAGTAGATCAAAATCCATGGAAGCAAATGACCCTGGCCAGTCACCTTGCTGCTGATCATTCACCCTCCATACCAGCTGATCAGGCCTAAGAATGCTGCTGCAAAAGTGTTGTGAAAAAGGTAGGCACATTTTCACAGAGGCAGGGGAAAATGCCCTTGGATGGTGATTCCAAGGGATAACTTGATGGCGCAAGTTAGGTACTCTTATCTACTGTGCAATATTGAAGTTGGTGAGTTCACCATCTGTAAGCATCACTTTAGAAAATAAATGTTTGATCCACAAAACGATACTTCCTATGTCCTGTCTACCTGCTTCATTTCAGCCAAGGAATAGGCTACGTTCCATCAGCAAAGTGTTCATGATCATATGCTTCTTTAAACTGTGGTCATTCTTTCTTTTTTTCTAAATCAGACACTGTCTATTCCTAAGATTCAGATGTCCATGGGTAGGGGTGTAATTAAGTTCACTGTTAAAAAATATCCTTCTTGTTATCTTTTTAATAAATTACTGAGATGTAACATCAGCCTGAGAGCTGAAACCTTCATTTGCTGTTTGCCAAGTATCATCTATGCGATACAAATTCTATTTGACCCATCCATTGCCATCTAATACTACTAGTAATGCCTTCACAACCTTTACTTCATCGTTAGGGATTTTGGAGAAGTGAAAGATTTGAACATAAGCAAGGGCATTTGTTCAAGATGCTCCAGAAAGAGCTGCCGTCTGTTCTCTTCCTTGCTGCCTATGTTGGCAGGAAGCTGCAAAAAACCCAAAGATAACTAGAAAGAGTGTTACTTTTAGTCTAAATTTGGAAATGATGTTTGGAATACCCTGTTAAATGAAAAGGTGCTCTTTTAAAAGATGGCATCTTCAGGGGAAAAGTCAGTTTAGAGAGGTTTTGAGACAGTTGCTTCTGGAAAAAAAAAAAAAAAAATGAGGTATCCAAGGTCTTTAGCCATACCACTTGGAAGATTGATTCAAAACACAGTTCCTTCATCTAGGAAGAACAGAGGACCATAGATGCAGCCCATTTCAAAACGGAGTTCTTTATGTGTCAGGTTGGGATTTACTGGACATCATTTCTTGTAAAGTCGAGGGACTGCAGTTAGCTCTCCAATAATTTCCTTCTCTGAAATTCATCTGCATTTGCTCCTTTCTCCAGCGTTCCCATTTCTTAGTGCTGGTATACTCCATCTATGCATTAGAATATTCAACTGGAGTGTGTGTCCGATATTTTCTAGTTCAAATTGGCTGGAACGCAATGGATAGTTCCAGTTGCTTGTATACACTAGTTTTATTTTGACAAGTTTTCTTTGAACAATGTTGAAGCAGCAGTAGCAAATCGGAAGTACAGCTTGCAGCAGGGAAAGACACTTCTGCTTGCTCAAGTTTCCTGTAGTCAGATAGATGCCAAAAGGCTTTTCATAGTACTACTACTGTCTTGTAGGAATACTTGATCTAATCCTACCTTTGATACAATTACGAATGGGCTACTTTTCCACAAGGTGGAACATTTTTCTTTTAATAATATGTTTTTTGTAAGTTGGAAACATGAACTTGTGCACCAGTCAGGTGGAAGGTACTCTTACTTCTTCATAAGTTTCACAACATTATTTAGAAAATATTGACTCTGTGTAACTTCAAAAGAAGAATTCTGGGCATCTTCATTCTATTGATGTGATTTTTTTTCTACCATGCTGTTCTTGTTTTCTATGGAACTCATTTTTACCAATAGAAATATTTTTCCCTGACACCTATGGAAAATACCTATGTTTCCTCAATATTGCAGCCTCAGTACACTGTTTAGAATTATTTCAACATGGTCCCAAGCATATCCGACAGCTAGACAGCAGAGGTTAGCAACAGTGAGTGGGAATAACTTCTGAACCATTTCAGTAGATTTCCCAGGAAGGGCTTGCTTTCTGCCCCTGCACATTTTCCCAGAGATATTGTCTGGTGAACAGTTGCATCAAAAGAGTATTTTTGCACAAACCTTGGGCCAAGCTCTGTCTCAGATTTACTAGTGAATGCAAAGAGGGTGAAAGTGCTGCTTCAAAGCCCTCTGTGTGCTTTCCGTACCAAAAGGGAGGTGACCCCAGCAATAACTTTTTGATCTCTCTTCAAAACACGAGGCACGTCACCACCTCATTCATCTTTTTCTGGGACTCAGCATCTAAAGACCAAGAAGCCCTCTTGCTTGCTAAAGTGTGTTCAGCAAAAAACCCTTGTCCCATCAGCAAATTGGAACACAGCTGCATTCCAGTCAATACCAATGCTGGCAGGGCAATACTCTAGCCCAGTAGTAACATGCCACTGTTAGAAGACTGTGTAAAAATCTTTGTGTACAAAGTAATGGGAGGGAAAAATAGAATTGGGAAGAACTGCACATTGTTCTGGAAAAAGCCTCCTGCCACAGTCTTACAGACGTCATTTTCTGGTATCATTTTTAAGAGTTGGAGTTTCTTAAATTTTGTACAAGATAAAATCTTACTGGACCTTGAAGTTTCCCTACTAGAAGTACAGCCATTTCTTAGTAGAATAGAAGTAAGCCCTTTGAATATGTACAAATGGCCTTTCAAAATACATATGCTATAGCCCACTGTGAAAGGAATTAGCTATAAAAATAGAAATTCAAAGGTTTAAAAAGGTTTTGAATAAAGTAAGTCTAAGGTGATAGAAGAAGAAGAAAACAGCAGTTTTCTTCTTCTGCTGAAAAAACAACTCCGAGGACATTGTACTCTACAGGTGTATTATATCACTTTCTGAAAAACGGAGTAGGTTTGCTATTTCAAAAGGTTTTCATTAGGAAGGAAGAGATTCCTTTGGAAAAAAAAACTTCAAATTGACTTGACATGAATGTTATGACACTTCACCAATCAGGAAGAAAAATTCTCATCACTTGATATGGAAATCATGACGGTAACGGAGTCAAGGATGTCTAAGCCGTGCCATCAGGAACATAAAAAAGCATTAGAATGCTGGTAAGACTGAGCTCCTGAACTAGTGAGAAGAGAACGCAACCAAAACATTTTCCTTTAAGAGTCTTCAGCATGAACAGCAGATCAAATGTTTTCCTGTGAAGTATTTATGAATAGAATTAACCTTTAAAAGAACATTGTTTTCAAAAACCTGTGTCCAGTATCTCTTAGAATGATACAGAGTTCTTATTACTAGAAAAAAGAAAAGTACTTTTTTCCAAACTGTGGTGCACTTTTAAACGATCTACAATAAAAAGAGTACTTTTTCATGCTGGGCATGATGTTCATTACAAAAAAGCCTTGTCGCACGCTTGGTACTCTAGTGTCTTGATTAGCATCGTTTTTTATTCATTGACTCTTTTTCACCTTGAAATAATGGCGTCTTTGTACTTCTGCAGCATCCAGGAAGAATTTCTTGGGTGTCATTTTGTACTCGATCCTAAATGGCAGGTTCTGCATTCTGCCATCCGTCTAGCTTTCCCATTTGATGCAGCTTCTGAGAGGTCTTTTCAGAATTGAGGACTACCTGCAAGAATGATGCTAAATGCATGCATTTTACTCCTTGGTTAATGCAAAAGAGTTTCTCCTTTACAGCATAATAATAACAGGAAAAGAATGATGGTGGATTCAATTCTTATAGTAATACAAAGAGAACTATTATCATCATTAGAAACCAAGCAAGTCATATTTATTGCTCATGCAGTACAACCACTAATGCAAATTACCCTGTAAATTCAAAATGAATCTGTATCACAGGAGTGGATTGAATGTCTCTCTTGATATTTTGCTTAAAGCAGAAAATTAATTCTTTTGACAGCCAACTCATAATTGCAACCTAACTTTCAACTCCAGCTTTCAAACAGTGGAAACATGTCTGTTTATAACACGATACAGTACCGTACACAAGACCAAAACAGGTCCTAGACGTTCAAATGAAAGAAAAGATCAAAGGACAGATTAATTCGTGTCTGCAAGCCCTCAAGAGCGTGCAGGTCAAAAGTCCCCAGAAAACTAGGCCAGTGGCACAAATTCTCGATGTTGGCACCAGCAGAAGCAGCTGCTATCTTTCTAGGATGCAATCTTGCTTACATCATCCTTCAAAGCAATCTTCTGTCCCCCTGCCCAATATGCCTTCTGCTCTACTCCTTGGACTTCACGTTTGCATTTCTACAGAGTCCTGCAAAGTGACTCAAAGTTCAGGTAATAGATTTCCAAGATTTAGAAATATTGTGTTAAGTCTATTTCTTTCGTATTTCATCCCGTCTAAGCATACTGAACTTTCTGAGGTGAAATATGTCGAGTATGTCACGTGTAGTTTACATGTTAGTTCTGCTTGACATTAAAACTTCGCACAGACCCCTGGGATGCCTTACTGCAAAAATATATAGCTGCAAAGAGTGGTTGCACAAAGTTAGAAGGGCCAGAAAACCATGTAAACAACCTAACAGTAGAGGCTTGAATTTCTGAATATAATCTTGCACCATCTAAAGTCAAAATAGAATATTGAAATGATTTTCATCTAATAATGAGCGTGGGGAAGAAAGAATCCAGATAGGATTTTTTTTTTTTTTTGAAACAGTTCCAGGAAATACATGGCCTTACCTTGGAAGTATAGCATTAAATATTTTTATACAGCATGAGTTCTCATTACCTAATCATATGATTTGTAGAACTGAATTGGAAAGTAGGAAATAAACAAAGAAAAATATTCAAGCTATAAAAAATGTGAGTTTAAAATTTTCTTTGTATTTCTGATTAAAACGATGAGGTAGCCAAATGGTCACCCATTATTTTCAAAAGCATCTGGACATAAAAAATGGATCAATTTTGGCGGGACTTGGATGTCCGGTATTCCTGAAAAGCTTTATTTCACTGCTTCCCAAGCCTGATTCAATCCCCTTAAATGCAGCTGTATTTCAGTTGCTCAGTGAAACTGTCCATCTCATGCATATAGTTTACAAATAATCTGCAGAAAAAGCTAGCTAGATTTAAAGATCTTTTTTCTGTAAATGGCCTTCAACTGATTTCTACAAAGACACAGCTGGGATTTCTGCTGTCTTCTTCAGGCCACTTCCTGCAGAGACCTCTCCATTAAATCTGTCTCGTTCTACTAAGAACGCTTCTGGTGATCCAAAGTCAGCACTGGGATTGTCCAACTGCATGGAATTACTGTCTGCTAGAGCTGCACACTGAGGGCTTCTGTGTGCAGCCTCATGTGAGCCCTGCTAATGTCACCCTGTTGGTATAAACTGAGCTAAGTGGACCTTAAGGGACAAGATTGTGCACTGATTTTGTAATAGAAATGAGGTACTAAGAAGGAGGCGGGAGGATTTCAATGTTTCTGCCCCCAGCTGAAGCAACACTAAATCTCGGTCCTTATCTGAAAAACAAGGTGAATTAACCCGTTTGGCATTCATATGCCAAAAAGGTCAGTAATACACTCAGAACTGTCAAAAGAGTAACAATTCCAATCATTACTTTCTAAAAAGAATTCATTTGAAGAAGTCAGGAGACAGATGAAACATGCAAATATCCTACCCTGAGAATCATTCTGTTGATCTGCACAGGTTTCTTATTATATTCCCATCTAATGCATTGGACATGTGTGCTTGTGATGACACAAATACTTGCAAAGCTTACCAGATAAATCATGTTCTCTTCAAACAGCAAAGCATTTCTTGATGGTTGCACTTGCTAATTCCATTTAGACTCAGTGTTCTTAAAGGTCTTTTCCAACCAAAGTTCCAACCACCATTCTCTAAGTCGCACATCCTGATTGTCCTGGTTTAGGGCTAAATTTGGCAGAAAACCTCACAAAGGGCCACTGCACCCTCCCCCCCACCAAAAGCCCACCCACACAGCCGCTCCCTTCAACTGGTTTGGGGAGAGAAGTGGGAAAAAGCTGTTGATTTAACAGGCAAAGCACTTCCCAGCACAAAAAAATGAACAATACCAGATGACAAAACTCATTTGCCGCACTGAAGAGACGACAAATCAGAAAGTCTCTCCTGTGGGTGCTCACTCTGTTATAAACCCCTCCAGCAATGGGGAAGGCTGCTGCCCAGGGTAGGCCCCAGTAGGCCACAAAGTGCAAGTTCCCAGTGCTTCCCAGGTCCCAGTCCGGAGCAGATTCGAAACGTTCCAAGAAAAGGGAAAGGAAAAAAAAAACCAGTCCAGGGAAAACTCTGCCTCAGCCAGCTAAACCAACTAAAAAGCAAATGCGTGCTCTGTTCTGCTCCGTCAGTGCCCAGACAACACAGTGCAGCGCAGAATGTGGAAGAGTGTTGCTTTTTAAGGAGTGCAGCCTCTGATAAGAAACTCCGTGCTTCTTCTTCTCCCCACCTTTGCTCTCAGAACCAGTCTTGAAGGCAGAGAATATCATATCCAGCATTAAGAGAACAGATGACTGGGGATACAAGCATCATAAAGTCACCCTAGGACACTGCTCCTTTGAGATATGTCACCAGACTATGCTAAGACCAAGTTTTGGAACTGCTCATTAAAATTCTACGCTCACAGTGAAGCTGAGGAGGAAAAACAGCTCACTACAGTTACCTTGTGGCATGCCAGTGCTTCCTTTCAATCACAATGGTCTTCGTTTTTAAGTCCCTGACATCACAGGCATCATGAAACATCCTTTGTGCAGGAAGGAAGAAAATATTCTTCTCATTGATGCTGATGGGTTAGCTGACATGCAAAGCAGTTAATTCAAAGTGACAGAGCAATCAAGTCAATAGGAAAACTCACCACAGTTTTGTTTACTCCCCTAAATCCTTACTATCCCAAAATACAAGAACAGCTGTAAAAGCCTTGTGGCTACCTAATTTTTTCCTAGACCTACATGGTGGGGTAAGAGATAAACAATCCCAAACTATGGTAATCCACAACAAAGCATTCTTGACCTCATATTCAGGTTCTGCATAGCGAGCTCTTCCTCCTGATCAAGTTATTCCATCGCAATACTTTGGGGAGTATCTCAGAGGGCTGGCTGTTGTTTGGTTTGAAAGCATCTTGATCATTCAGGAACCCAGTAGCAAGGACAAAGTTTAAAAGAAGATAGTGCTATGCATTGATTTTCATCTAGGACAGAGATATTTCTACAACACAGAAGGCTGACCTAATGCTTCACGACAACGCGGCTGAAGTGGCATCCTGGTCCCCATAGGTTTTTCTCTTTACTTTTAGCTGCTTTCTTACCAGATTAATGAGCTGAACTAGCTCAAAAAAGAATCAGATAAGTGCCAGAGCTTTCAAACAAACAAACAAACAAACAAACAAAAAAAAAAAAAAAAAAAAAAACAAAACAGACGCAAAAGGGTGCATTTGAAAACAGAAGTTTTTTGTACTTTTCATAGATACATGGCATTCTCTAGAATGATATTGCTCCAATGCTTTGGGTTTGGTTTTGTTTTTGTTTTTTTCCTCAATTCGAAATGTTACACATTCTTTTTTGGCCATTTTAGTAAACTGATTTTCTGATCCATGTGAAAGACAGTCCGAAGTTCCCCTCATTTGCCTCACGACCGTCCCCAGGACAGACATCGGGACCCTGAGGACCCTGACTGGAATGCTGGCATGCCGGTCAGAGAGGAATGCCAGAAATCCTGAGGCCCCTGAGCAGAATTCTGGCCTGCCAAGTGATTGTTGGCAGCTGTGTCTACAGTGACTGCTTCTAGCAGGGCCTGCCAAGGGGCGAGGCGACCTATGGGCCTGCACGTGCTTCGCGACACCAGCCCAGGAATTTTCCCACCTCTTGGCCAGATGAACTTGCTGGGGCAACTGTGGTAGCCGCCCCATGGAAAATCCTTCATCTGCTCCACTACCACCGTGAGGGACGCAGATTGAAGCCCCCCTCCCAAGGACTGAGGCTGAGACGCCCGTCATTCTGATCCAGGGCTGCTGGCTTGACTGAAGCAGGATGCCTGCTAAGTGTTGCCTGCAGATGTGTTTGCGGGACCTAAACTGGTTTCCTATAGAAACCAGTCCTGAAACAATAGCTCCCACTCACTGCTGATATTGATATTGACTTCTCCTGCTGAGAACATGGACTGTCTGTACCCGTCTTCAATACCATTTTTCCCCTCAGCAATTTCAATAGACTTGCTCTTTATTGTATCTGCTCCCCCTCAGCCATTTCTAGATCTGTTTCCCCCCTCAGCAATGGACTAGAATAGAACCTTGAGATAACCAGGACTTTGAGATCTCCCCTAGGAGAACTCCATCGGCTGGGCTGCGAGGACTTCATCTCTCTCCATTTGGTAGCTATACTCCCTCTCTCTTTCTCCCCCTCTTTTCTATTCTTTTCCTCTCCCTAATTCCTTGAAGGCATTTGCTGTGGTCATTCTAGAAAGGTGCATTTGTTTGGAGTGATACTGCAATCCCTTTTCCATCTTGTCTTTTGCCCTCCGAGATCAGTTAAGAAAACATCATCCCCCCTTGGTAGGAGCGGATCAGAACAATATGTTCTTTCCAGCTGAAATTGGTTCTAGTCAATAGAAGCACACTGGTAGGTAAAAGTAGACTATAAAAGATAACCTTCAGAATGTATTTCCCATGTCTTCCCATTCAAGCAAGTGAAGAAAGCAGACAGATCTTCAGATAACATGCTATGCGAATTGAAAGGAATCTTCTTGGAGGCAACTGTGAAACTCACGCAATGAAATACAGATGAGAGAGATGAAAGGGTCACATATGATGTCAAATCTATTCTTTTAATGTTTGAATGAAACAAGATTTCTTCAAGTACAATCCTACAAAATGAAGGTGAACTTGCAGAAGCAATTGAACTGGGTCTCCTTTAGAAACACAATGTTTTCTAATTAAACTGAGCATTCAGGAAGGCAACCTTGAAATCAAAAGGATTTAGAAAAATACAAAATACCAAGACTGGCAGTTCGTTACCTTTCACAGTCTCTTTAAGATAAGATTGATTTGAACTTCCACTTGTAGTAGGTCTGAAGACATTAGGAATGATGCAATATGAAAAAACCTAAACAAAACAACTTTCTCAAAAAGCTTTGAGAAACCAGAGAAATGATGATTTTTAGTGGTTAGGTAGTCCTTTAAAATTTGTCTTGGGGGAAAGAGATAAAAAACTGACTGAGATCAAATGACTGTGGAGTATATTCCAAAACAGTAATGAAGAAGGTAAGGGGCAAGAGCCTGTTAGAAAAATACTATGCTGGCTTCATCTGTTGAAAGCATTCCAGAATAGTTGAAATTATGAATCATATCTTGTGGGATTTAAAAAAAAAAAAAAAAAAAAAAAAAAAAAAAAAAAAAAAAAAGAGGAAGAAAACAGAAGGAAAAAAATATTTTGAACATATTTTTCCATTCCAAGATGGTATAATGGCTTTATTTCATTTTGTTCCTATGACCGGTTAATAGCTTATGAAATGTTTAGCAATAGAGAGTGAGAGTCTTCACACTAGCCATACCATTTGGATGTGTCTCTTTTACTTTCTAGAGCAGCAGATATGGTTTAGCACTCCACAATTCAGTCCCCAAAAGTGAGTAAGTGTGGCAGATTTAACCTAACTGCCCAGTCCACCAAAATGCCTAATTATCTTGAAAAATGCTTTGCTCTATCTCATGATCTGGACATGTCTCTCTAGCTCCACTTTGAGCTTCTTGATCTTTCATCTACAGGATGAGATCCAATTTAGCTTAGCAAGGATGTAGCCTTTCCAAACCATATCTTTTACCTTCTGTATTCTTACAAGTACATTTCTACCGCAGGGACCAGTTTGGAAGATCTTAGTTGTTTTATTCCTTAGATTATGTTGCTGCATTAATTAGCTCTTCTTTGAAGTTTTTTCCCTGCTCAAGTATAGGGTCAGTGCTGAAATGATTGTGATGCTAACTCCTTATGATCTATTCTGCAGGCTTACAGAGTATGCAGCAAAGTTTTCTCTTCTTCTGAGGACATTCTACTCTTTTGATGAGAAATGCTGAAGGTCTGACTTCAGTTGCAAAGGTATCTGATTGACAGATTGCAAAATTGTTAAGTCTAGTAACAGCAGGAAAAGCGTGCTCTTGCTCTCTATGTAAATGTCGTGTCAGCTGCTGTTGGGATAAAAAGCATGAGCATAAGCAAAGATATCTGCATGGATAGAAAAGAAACAAAGAAGATATTTGTTGTGATTTCTGCACTAAGGAGCAAGAAGAAGCATGAAGCGCTAATTTCAGTGGCTAAGACAGTATCATCCTTGGGCCAGTTCTCTTCAACATCTTTTGAACCACTTGGACTCGGCACTTGAAGGAATATTAAGCAAGTTTGCCAGAGACGCTACATTGGGAGGAGCTGTCAACTAACTCCCTTGAGGCCAGTGAGACGCTGCCGAGAGATCTTGACAAATAAGAGAGATGGACAATTATGGCTGGCCGGGAGTCTATGCACAAATCACGAAAGGGGCGGGACTGCTGGGGAAGGCGTCCCAAGCTGTTGTATTTTCCAGCATCAGTCTCATGACATGGTTATGACAGTGGGAAGATGCCAGCAGCTCACGTCCCCAGCAGCAGAAAAAGAACTTCATGTTACAACTTACTTAAAAAGCTTTTTGACCAATCCCACAAAGCAAAAGCATATTGACAGTAGTTCTTTCCGATCCCTAGAAGCACACAGAACTTTGGTTCAAAGAACGCTTGCTTCTTTTGAATAAAAGACCTGCTTGTAAGCCTTAAGATAGAATGCACAGAGCTCCATTATTAAGCTTAGAACTTCCTAACATCTGGCTAGATCTACTTTGCTGTAGCTTAGGGAGTTCTTCTGGTCAAGCTTTAATACACAGGCCATTGTTCTATTTGTCCTTACTTCTCTACTTCTTCTATCATTTTTCTGCTGACAAACCTTATGACTACTGCTTAGCTCCAAGCACAGTTCTGCTGTCTCTGAGGCCTGCCTTTTGCAGCTTTCCCAAAATCCTCTGTTTCCAAGGATTGCCACAGGCAATCCCCAACCTTAGGGAGTTGTGCGATAAGTGCTGGATTCAGCACCTGGGACAGGGCAATCCTGCTCTGTGTGTGTGTATAGACTAGGGAGCCAGAGGCTGAAAGGAAGCCAGGCTCCTGGCCAATGGCAAGCTAAATGGCTATCAGCAGTGCCCTGGCAGCCAGGAGGGCCAAGCCTGTCCTGGGGTGCATCAGGCACAGTATCACCAGCTGGGCAAGAGAGGGCATTGTCCTGCTCTGCTCTGCCCTGCTCTGCTGTGTTCTGGGGCGGCCTCACCTTGAGTGCTTGGGGGCAGTTTTGGGTACCACAATGAAAAAAGACATGAAGGTATCAGAAAGTTCTCCAATGAGGTTTACAAGGACAGAACTGGAGGAAATAGCATGCAGCTGAGTCAGGGGAGGCTCAGGTCCGGTATCAGGAAAAAGTTTTTTAACCAGAGGATGGCTGGGCACTGGAAGAGTCTCTCCAGGGTGTGCTCACAGCATCACACCTATCTTGAGTTCAAGAACCTTTGGGACATTGCTCTCAGGCATCTGGTGTGATTCTTGAGGAAGGTCCCATGCAGGGCCAGAAGTTGGACTTGATGCTCCTGACGGGCCCCTTCCAATTCAACTGATTCTACCACTCTATGATTCTGTCCTGGCCACTCAAGGTATATTGCTTGATCTCACCAGATTTTGACCTGCTCTTGTTGGTCAGAATTTGTCCCTACTGCCTAATGATATTTATCACAAAAGACAAAGGGCCTTTTCTCAATTTTCTCAAGAAAGTTGAAGATGCACCCTAGAATCCTAAAAAAGTCTTTTCCTTAAAACAACACTGTCTCCTGCCCAGTATTCTTTCCAGATCTTAAGGAGAAAGAAGGCAAAATCAGGGGATGTATTACAATGAAGCACTGTCAAGTTTCCGGACCTTTAGCAGTATATTTGTACTTCCACTATTCTTTTCTATAAAATCATGGTTTTGTAGAGCATGTCATTTTCTAGCAAGACACATTTTTGCAACTGAGCCCATCAGTCTCTGTGAGAATATATTGTCAAAAGCACAAAACATATGAATGGGCAGTGGCAAGTGAGGGGAAAAACCAGTATGGGAAGCAGCTCCGTGATACTACAGTAAGACAAGGAGGAGGAGGTGTTCCAGTTGACAGAGCAAAGAATCCCCCGCAGTCCCTGGAGACATCCTAGTGAAGCAGGTTGTCTCCCAGCGGTCCCTAGAGAACCATGGAGGAACACATACCTACAGTGCAGCTGCTGGAAAGCTCCATGCCACAACAGGTGAAAGTGCCTTGAAGGAAGCTGCAGCTTGTGGAGGGAGGGCCAGAAAACCATCCTTGACCTCTTCTTTAGCGGAAGAGTATGTGCAAATGTTTAACAGCTGCTAACTGGAATCTATCCTCTTTCCAGTTCTTGTCGTAGGTAAGTAGGACAATACAAGAATTAGAAGCCTAAACTGTTTTGCATGAGGCTCCCATTCTCTCTGCCATGCCCTTAAAATTTACTTTGAGATGAAATAAAACTCATGATCAAGTTCCTAAGGCTTGATGGTCAGGCTTCTCAGAAAACAGGCAGTGCAAAGAACTCTTGTCACTGTCATTTTTTTTCATAGAACTAAAAAAGTTAAAGTACTGTTTTCTAAGAACTTACGAAAATCAACTGGTAGAGGTGGTGAGAGTGAAGAGTATAATTAAGCTGGAAAGAGACTATCATGTAGCTACCTCATCTGCATAGAAGTTTTTTTACCAGGAACTCTGGACTTTTAAACAGATTTAGGACACAAGAGTTATCTCTGGGAATGTTTTAGTATGTATAGAACATTCATCTTTAAATAGCTCGATCTGTTTTACCGTTATGACTTACGTTTTAAATTTTATTTGAGGAGAAATATTTGCCATTCAGATCATTTCAAGTTCTGAAGCATTTCAGTTGTTGACAGTTTTTGCTGTCTCCTGAGGGCAGGAAAATAGTCCTGGAACCAATACTGAAAGAAACTAGATGGAAAAATTAGTTTTCCGCATTCTTTTCTGTCTATTCTATGAGGCACAAGAGCAAAACCACTGCTATGAGTCTGAGTTGCCTTACCACTCATGGATGACAACCTTGTAGTGAGTAGTCTGTTATTTGCACACATTTCTGATGCTGGTGGTTACCTGTTGTGCAGAAAGATCTGTAAACTATTTTCACGGAAAGACATTCCTGAATAGCTTCACTTATCTCTGAAGCAGAGAACTAAGCTGGCACTCTACTTCTGAGATCTTCCTGTGCTCGTCCCCAAACCCGTTTCCTTCAAATGCAATTTACTTTCAACCAAAGCACTTCATTACTTCATCAGGTAATCTCTTGTTCTTAATGTTCGGGGTAGTGTTCTAAAAGGGTAAGAACATATTCTAGTAAGAAGGTAGAACCTCTTTCTTAAGTAGTAGACATCACTGGGCTTTGGTTCATGCACCAGAACAACAGCAAGGAATGTCATTTGCAATCAATAGATGGGTTGGGGAAACCGGCCACAAGTTTAGGAATCTTTCTCCAATTAATTATGCTTTAAAATTTGTCTCTTAGCATTTCAAGTGTTTTTTTATTAAAACAATCAATTATTTATTACCTGTACCACAACGAAGCACAATCAGCAGTGCTTGTGCATCCTTCACCAATTCCAAGAAGAAGAATGGTCTGAGCCTCCAGTATAGCTCATTACCATAAGCTGAAAAAAAGTTCTTGGAAAAATTTCTTTTGCATCCTTCTAAACCTTATGCAGCACTTCCTGGCCAATCTTACATTTTCTTTTCTCCATGAGATGGTAAGAACTCGAGTACCTTCATGAAAACCGTCGCGGGTCGCTTGCTGTGCTGGCAGAGTTCCTTTTTGAGAAAATGCTTGGAAAAGCTTTTCGCTAAGGTCTAGGCGGCAAGAGACGCAGAAGACGGGCATAGGCAGCTGTCCGAAGGTAGGTGCCGGTCCCCGGCGGCTTTCGGCAGAAGCCGCGGTTCGGAGCGCACCGCGACCGGCAGAAAGCTCTGGGCGCGAAAAAGCCGCTTCTTCGCCTCCGCCAGCCGGAGAGCTCGGCCGATGCTGAGACGTCAAGAACGAAGCCGCACAGCACTGGGATTAAGTGAGCAGCTCTCAAACTGAGGGAAAATGATAACTAACCACTTTCCAACAGTTTCAACTTGCATTACCATAAGTAGGGAAAAAGTTCTTGGACAGCTTTCTTTTGCATCCTTCTAAACCTTATGCAGCACTCTCTGGCCAATCTTACATTTTCTTTTCTCCAGGAGATGGTAAGAACTCGAGTACCTTCATGACAACCGTCGCGGGTCGCTTGCTGTGCTGGCAGAGTTCCTTTTTGAGAAAATGCTTGGGAAAGCATTTCGCTAAGGTCTAGGCGGCAAGAGACGCAGAAGACGGGCATAGGCAGCTGTCCGAAGGTAGGTGCCGGTCCCCGGCGGCTTTCGGCAGAAGCCGCGGTTCGGAGCGCACCGCGACCGGCAGAAAGCTCTGGGCGCGAAAAAGCCGCTTCTTCGCCTCCGGCAGCCGGAGAGCTCGGCCGATGCTGAGACGTCCAAGAACGAAGCCGCACAGCACTGGGATTAAGTGAGCAGCTCTCAAACTGAGGGAAAATGATAACTAACCACTTTCCAACAGTTTCAACTTGCATTACCATAAGTAGGGAAAAAGTTCTTGGACAGCTTTATTTTGCATTCTTCTAAACCTTATGCACCACGTCCTGGCCAATCTTACTTTTTCTTTTCTCCAGGAGATGGTAAGAACTCGAGTACCTTCATGAAAACCGTCGCGGGTCGCTTGCTGTGCTGGCAGAGTTCCTTTTAGAGATAATGCCTGGAAAAGCTTTTCGCTAAGGTCTAGGCGGCAGGAGACGCAGAAGACGGGCATAGGCAGCTGTCCGAAGGTAGGTGCCGGTCCCCGGCGGCTTTCGGCAGAAGCCGCGGTTCGGAGCGCACCGCGACCGGCAGAAAGCTCTGGGCGCGAAAAAGCCGCTTCTTCGCCTCCGGCAGCCGGAGAGCTCGGCCGATGCTGAGACGTCCAAGAACGAAGCCGCACAGCACTGGGATTAAGTGAGCAGCTCTGAAACTGAGGGAAAACGATAACTAACCACTTTCCAACAGTTTCAACTTGCATTACCATAAGTAGGGAAAAAAGTTCTTGGACAGCTTTCTTTTGCATCCTTCTAAACCTTATGCACCACGTCCTGGTCAATCTTACATTTTCTTTTCTCCAGGAGATGGTAAGAACTCGAGTACCTTCATGACAACCGTCGCGGGTCGCTTGCTGTGCTGGCAGAGTTCCTTTTTGAGATAATGCCTGGAAAAGCTTTTCGCTAAGGTCTAGGCGGCAAGAGACGCAGAAGACGGGCATACGCAGCTGTCCGAAGGTAGGTGCCGGTCCCCGGCGGCTTTCGGCAGAAGCCGCGGTTCGGAGCGCACCGCGACCGGCAGAAAGCTCTGGGCGCGAAAAAGCCGCTTCTTCGCCTCCGGCAGCCGGAGAGCTCGGCCGATGCTGAGACGTCCAAGAACGAAGCCGCACAGCACTGGGATTAAGTGAGCAGCTCTCAAACTGAGGGAAAACGATAACTAACCACTTTCCAACAGTTTCAACTTGCATTACCATAAGTAGGGAAAAAGTTCTTGGACAGCTTTCTTTTGCATCCTTCTAAACCTTATGCAGCACTTCCTGGCCAATCTTACTTTTTCTTTTCTCCAGGAGATGGTAAGAACTCGAGTACCTTCATGACAACCGTCGTGGGACGCTTGCTGTGCTGGCACAGTTCCTTTTTGAGAAAATGCTTGGAAAAGCTTTTCGCTAAGGTCTAGGCGGCAGGAGACGCAGAAGACGGGCATAGGCAGCTGTCCGAAGGTAGGTGCCGGTCCCCGGCGGCTTTCGGCAGAAGCCGCGGTTCGGAGCGCACCGCGACCGGCAGAAAGCTCTGGGCGCGAAAAAGCCGCTTCTTCGCCTCCGGCAGCCGGAGAGCTCGGCCGATGCTGAGACGTCAAGAACGAAGCCGCACAGCACTGGGATTAAGTGAGCAGCTCTCAAACTGAGGGAAAACGATAACTAACCACTTTCCAACAGTTTCAACTTGCATTACCATAAGTAGGGAAAAAAGTTCTTGGACAGCTTTCTTTTGCATCCTTCTAAACCTTATGCACCACGTCCTGGTCAATCTTACATTTTCTTTTCTCCAGGAGATGGTAAGAACTCGAGTACCTTCATGACAACCGTCGCGGGTCGCTTGCTGTGCTGGCAGAGTTCCTTTTTGAGATAATGCCTGGAAAAGCTTTTCGCTAAGGTCTAGGCGGCAAGAGACGCAGAAGACGGGCATAGGCAGCTGTCCGAAGGTAGGTGCCGGTCCCCGGCGGCTTTCGGCAGAAGCCGCGGTTCGGAGCGCACCGCGACCAGCAGAAAGCTCTGGGCGCGAAAAAGCCGCTTCTTCGCCTCCGGCAGCCGGAGAGCTCGGCCGATGCTGAGACGTCAAGAACGAAGCCGCACAGCACTGGGATTAAGTGAGCAGCTCTCAAACTGAGGGAAAACGATAACTAACCACTTTCCAACAGTTTCAACTTGCATTACCATAAGTAGGGAAAAAAGTTCTTGGACAGCTTTCTTTTGCATCCTTCTAAACCTTATGCACCACGTCCTGGTCAATCTTACATTTTCTTTTCTCCAGGAGATGGTAAGAACTCGAGTACCTTCATGACAACCGTCGCGGGTCGCTTGCTGTGCTGGCAGAGTTCCTTTTTGAGATAATGCCTGGAAAAGCTTTTCGCTAAGGTCTAGGCGGCAAGAGACGCAGAAGACGGGCATACGCAGCTGTCCGAAGGTAGGTGCCGGTCCCCGGCGGCTTTCGGCAGAAGCCGCGGTTCGGAGCGCACCGCGACCGGCAGAAAGCTCTGGGCGCGAAAAAGCCGCTTCTTCGCCTCCGGCAGCCGGAGAGCTCGGCCGATGCTGAGACGTCAAGAACGAAGCCGCACAGCACTGGGATTAAGTGAGCAGCTCTCAAACTGAGGGAAAACGATAACTAACCACTTTCCAACAGTTTCAACTTGCATTACCATAAGTAGGGAAAAAGTTCTTGGACAGCTTTCTTTTGCATCCTTCTAAACCTTATGCAGCACTTCCTGGCCAATCTCACTTTTTCTTTTCTCCAGAAGATGGTAAGAACTCGAGTACCTTCATGAAAACCGTCGCGGGTCGCTTGCTGTGCTGGCAGAGTTCCTTTTTGAGAAAATGCTTGGAAAAGCTTTTCGCTAAGGTCTAGGCGGCAAGAGACGCAGAAGACGGGCATACGCAGCTGTCCGAAGGTAGGTGCCGGTCCCCGGCGGCTTTCGGCAGAAGCCGCGGTTCGGAGCGCACCGCGACCGGCAGAAAGCTCTGGGCGCGAAAAAGCCGCTTCTTCGCCTCCGGCAGCCGGAGAGCTCGGCCGATGCTGAGACGTCCAAGAACGAAGCCGCACAGCACTGGGATTAAGTGAGCAGCTCTCAAACTGAGGGAAAACGATAACTAACCACTTTCCAACAGTTTCAACTTGCATTACCATAAGTAGGGAAAAAAGTTCTTGGACAGCTTTCTTTTGCATCCTTCTAAACCTTATGCACCACTTCCTGGCCAATCTTACTTTTTCTTTTCTCCAGGAGATGGTAAGAACTCGACTACCTTCATGACAACCGTCGTGGGACGCTTGCTGTGCTGGCACAGTTCCTTTTTGAGAAAATGCTTGGAAAAGCTTTTCGCTAAGGTCTAGGCGGCAGGAGACGCAGAAGACGGGCATAGGCAGCTGTCCGAAGGTAGGTGCCGGTCCCCGGCGGCTTTCGGCAGAAGCCGCGGTTCGGAGCGCACCGCGACCGGCAGAAAGCTCTGGGCGCGAAAAAGCCGCTTCTTCGCCTCCGGCAGCCGGAGAGCTCGGCCGATGCTGAGACGTCAAGAACGAAGCCGCACAGCACTGGGATTAAGTGAGCAGCTCTCAAACTGAGGGAAAACGATAACTAACCACTTTCCAACAGTTTCAACTTGCATTACCATAAGTAGGGAAAAAAGTTCTTGGACAGCTTTCTTTTGCATCCTTCTAAACCTTATGCACCACGTCCTGGTCAATCTTACATTTTCTTTTCTCCAGGAGATGGTAAGAACTCGAGTACCTTCATGACAACCGTCGCGGGTCGCTTGCTGTGCTGGCAGAGTTCCTTTTTGAGATAATGCTTGGAAAAGCTTTTCGCTAAGGTCTAGGCGGCAAGAGACGCAGAAGACGGGCATAGGCAGCTGTCCGAAGGTAGGTGCCGGTCCCCGGCGGCTTTCGGCAGAAGCCGCGGTTCGGAGCGCACCGCGACCAGCAGAAAGCTCTGGGCGCGAAAAAGCCGCTTCTTCGCCTCCGGCAGCCGGAGAGCTCGGCCGATGCTGAGACGTCAAGAACGAAGCCGCACAGCACTGGGATTAAGTGAGCAGCTCTCAAACTGAGGGAAAACGATAACTAACCACTTTCCAACAGTTTCAACTTGCATTACCATAAGTAGGGAAAAAAGTTCTTGGACAGCTTTCTTTTGCATCCTTCTAAACCTTATGCACCACGTCCTGGTCAATCTCACTTTTTCTTTTCTCCAGGAGATGGTAAGAACTCGAGTACCTTCATGACAACCGTCGCGGGTCGCTTGCTGTGCTGGCAGAGTTCCTTTTTGAGATAATGCCTGGAAAAGCTTTTCGCTAAGGTCTAGGCGGCAAGAGACGCAGAAGACGGGCATAGGCAGCTGTCCGAAGGTAGGTGCCGGTCCCCGGCGGCTTTCGGCAGAAGCCGCGGTTCGGAGCGCACCGCGACCGGCAGAAAGCTCTGGGCGCGAAAAAGCCGCTTCTTCGCCTCCGCCAGCCGGAGAGCTCGGCCGATGCTGAGACGTCAAGAACGAAGCCGCACAGCACTGGGATTAAGTGAGCAGCTCTCAAACTGAGGGAAAACGATAACTAACCACTTTCCAACAGTTTCAACTTGCATTACCATAAGTAGGGAAAAAGTTCTTAGACAGCTTTATTTTGCATCCTTCTAAACCTTATGCAGCACTCTCTGGCCAATCTTACTTTTTCTTTTCTCCAGGAGATGGTAAGAACTCGAGTACCTTCATGAAAACCGTCGCGGGTCGCTTGCTGTGCTGGCAGAGTTCCTTTTTGAGATAATGCCTGGAAAAGCTTTTCGCTAAGGTCTAGGCGGCAGGAGACGCAGAAGACGGGCATAGGCAGCTGTCCGAAGGTAGGTGCCGGTCCCCGGCGGCTTTCGGCAGAAGCCGCGGTTCGGAGCGCACCGCGACCGGCAGAAAGCTCTGGGCGCGAAAAAGCCGCTTCTTCGCCTCCGGCAGCCGGAGAGCTCGGCCGATGCTGAGACGTCAAGAACGAAGCCGCACAGCACTGGGATTAAGTGAGCAGCTCTCAAACTGAGGGAAAACGATAACTAACCACTTTCCAACAGTTTCAACTTGCATTACCATAAGTAGGGAAAAAGTTCTTGGACAGCTTTCTTTTGCATCCTTCTAAACCTTATGCAGCACTTCCTGGCCAATCTCACTTTTTCTTTTCTCCAGAAGATGGTAAGAACTCGAGTACCTTCATGAAAACCGTCGCGGGTCGCTTGCTGTGCTGGCAGAGTTCCTTTTTGAGAAAATGCTTGGAAAAGCTTTTCGCTAAGGTCTAGGCGGCAAGAGACGCAGAAGACGGGCATACGCAGCTGTCCGAAGGTAGGTGCCGGTCCCCGGCGGCTTTCGGCAGAAGCCGCGGTTCGGAGCGCACCGCGACCGGCAGAAAGCTCTGGGCGCGAAAAAGCCGCTTCTTCGCCTCCGGCAGCCGGAGAGCTCGGCCGATGCTGAGACGTCAAGAACGAAGCCGCACAGCACTGGGATTAAGTGAGCAGCTCTCAAACTGAGGGAAAACGATAACTAACCACTTTCCAACAGTTTCAACTTGCATTACCATAAGTAGGGAAAAAGTTCTTGGACAGCTTTCTTTTGCATCCTGCTAAACCTTATGCAGCACTTCCTGGTCAATCTTACATTTTCTTTTCTCCAGGAGATGGTAAGAACTCGAGTACCCTCATGACAACCGTCGTGGGACGCTTGCTGTGCTGGCAGAGTTCCTTTTTGAGATAATGCCTGGAAAAGCTTTTCGCTAAGGTCTAGGCGGCAAGAGACGCAGAAGAAGGGCATACGCAGCTGTCCGAAGGTAGGTGCCGGTAGCCGGATTCTTTTAACAGAAGCCGCTCTTCGGCGGGCTCTCTTACCTTCATAATGGGTTTTGCTGGAGGAAGCCGCTTTTTCGTTTCCGGGAATACCTAGAGAGGAACACTAGCTAAAGACGTGATTGGCACCATTATGTCGAGTTTTGCTCGTTCCAGCAGGAATAACTGTGTTCTTCCTTACGCTAGATGGCGCTGCTTATCAAGGTTTGGCTGCTTTTAATCATTTGGGGTGCTGGATGTTCAAACGACTTATCGTAACTTCTTCTATTTTAAGTCAGGTGCTCACTGACGTAGATCCTATTAGATATAGCACACTGCAAATAGGAGGTGAAATAGATTTATTGTTACTAGCACATGGGTACGAGTGTTAGGAATTTTATAAGGAATATGTTGCATGAATCTTTTGGACCATTCTGCAGCCATTCATACGAAACTCACACAAGTACAAGACAATATGAAGAAATTGACTGGGAACGAGTGGGGTTTGCATCAATGGTTTGAGGGATGGGAAAGAACTGGGTGGTTGAAAGATCTCGTAAATGGAGCTTTGTTTTTACCAGTAGTCATGATTTCATTGCTTTGTGTTATTCCATGCATCGTGAAACTGGTGTGCCTCTTGCTAAAAATGACATTGGAAAAGATCTGGCTGGTGCAAGAAGAAGGGGCAATTGTGACAATGTATCTGAACCGCTTAGACTACGGGCTGCACCAGCCATCCAGCGTGGAACGGTTCTTCTCAGAATTTTCTCAGGGCCCTCTGGAATTCATCAAGACATAAGCCTTGCTAAAACAAGAGAGGAAAAGCTGAGAAACTAAATTCCAAGACCACAAGAACTCCAAATTGGGGGGGGGGGGGGGGGGGGGCAAAGTACCTGGACTGTAAGGAAACACATCTTCTGAGAGGTGCACGCAGAATGCGTGGACAAGACAAAGGCACCAATAAGAAAAGCGTGACTAGCGTGTGCAGAGAGTCAGAATGAGTAAGTGCATCATGTAAACCATACACGGCTTCTGCTTAATCCTCTTGGTCCATTGTGCAGGAGTCCTGAATTTCCCATAAGTGATACTTACTAAAAGGGTTCTGATTTTAATGCTAGAGTTACTGTCTATACGATGATTCATGGGAATAGTTCTTTCAAGTCCTTCCCTTGCTGACATCAGTCAGTTTCATCTTTTCCTGAATGTACTGCTGGCTATACATAAGTGATGAATAGAAGGGAATGAGTTTTAGGGATATGTTGCAAGGAAATAGATTGGTAGCTCTGCTTCCATTTCCATTGTCTAAGAAGAATTCCGAATATTTTTGGCCCTTTCATAGACCTCTGACTCAATTAGCATCAGCAGGGAGGGACATTTAATTGGTTTTTCTCCTTTTTAGAGAGAAGCTAACGAAAAAGTTTCACCAGAATCAGAGCAGGCTGCGTAACAAGAAGAGCGTCATGAAAAGGCGCCAATCCTATCCTCTTAGTATTGCTAGTTGTGATTGGACTTCAATGAAATGTGTCAACTCTCTGTTCCTGGGTATCACATCAGTAACAGGTACTTCACCTGCTGTACTTCTCTCCTAAAGCTAAGAACAGAATCCCAAATAATCTTGATTCCAAGGTCTCAATTCACCCTGTGATGCTGACAGGTGAAATAGGAGTGGAAGGTGCACCAGTAAATGAACTTGAATGGCCTATCTAAATCAGCGGCCACTGATTTCCTGAAGGCCTTAACAGGTCAGTTGCCCCTATTTTTCTTGGGGTTCTTTTATTCTTTGGTCATGTTTTTCTTGGGATTCTTTGAATCCTTCCCCACCAGTTCAGCCTCTGCTCTCAAATCCTTTGCTGTCATTTAAAGTATCTCGATAGCCTGGAAACCTGTTGTCTTTATTTATCAACCCATTATTCCCTTCCAAAGGTTGTTTGCCTCAAGTCTCATTCTTGCTGATTTTCTGCTAGTTCATTGTCAGATGGCAGCAGGTGTTCTGTAAGAGCAAGTACACAATCCTATCGCTTGCTTTTCTTTTGATTTGGCCTGTCTAGAAAATGGAATGACTGAACATCTCCAACAGCATTTTCTCTCCCCATTGTGTTTCACCGCAAGGGCAGATGCCAATCCATCTACCTAAACTCTTGGTGGTGAAGAAACTAGTGGTATGCTGTTGCATATAGGTAGAACTTTCCGAAAGGAAGGCCTTGTAAAACCATGGCTGAGGCCCGTTACTTTGGCTAAGTAGAAAATGACTAGGGGAAAGTGAGACAGCTGAATTAGAGGTAGATCAAGAAGTTCTAGAAGCATTGCGTGTTCACAGCGTGGGGTATGACGGTTGGTTGAATTATGTTTGTTGCGGCTTAAAGCTATGCAAGTGATAAAGGCCTGACTGCTTCAAAAGCCTGGCTTTTGCAAGAAAGCGGCTCTCCTTTGCACCTGCCTGGGGACTCTGCGTCACTACGGACCCTCACGCCCAGTTTGCCAAGGAGATGATGAGTAGGAATGTTGCAGAGCTGCTGTGTGCATATGAAAGGAATGGCAGAGAGTGAAGCCGTGGACAATTTCTGGGCTTTAGTACAATGCTGCTGCATTGGTGCCAGTTTAGTCGGTTTTCCATCAGTGGCATTTCTGTCTAGAAGTACACTGCCCAGAGTCTTTCTAGCATTTGATGCCATTTCCTTACTGCCATTAATACCTTCCTTCAGTTTCAAGGATGAGAGAATCTTTACAGGATTTTGAAGATCCCTGTTAGGAAACACTATGCCAGAGGAGTCATCACTCCCTTTTCTTTTGCCTCCTTTGTAATTTTTATAGACTCATTTCACATTTCTGCTAATGGCAATAAGAATCCTGAGACTACTTAGCAGGGTTGACGCTCTCAGCTGCTTTCCTCTTTCCTACTGCTTCATACCGGATGTGACTTGATGGCCTCGTTTTGCAATCAGCATTTTGCTGTGGTTTGCTAAAACCTGGCATGCACTGCCAACTCACAACTTGTGTGTTGGCATTTCAGGGGCTTTAAAGGGTTCCTTTCTGAGATTGCCATGCACTGGACTTTCACAGTCACAAAGACTTCATCCACCATCGGTCAAATTTCAGTATTTAATACTCTTTCCTGGAATGTAGGCAACCTAGCAGCAAGTACTAAATTCGCTGCAAGCCCTGTCTTCCCAAAGGACCATTCAAAAAGTTTGCTTTTCCCCTCTGACCAATCTGACAGTATTTTGATGAAGAATTTGGTACCTTAATAGAACCTCTTAGAAGGGATCTCATGGCAGACAACATCTCAGGCTTTCTTGAAATACTGGCTCCTTTGGATCTCAATTCCATTCAGAGTGCATTTAAGATTTTTTTTTCACTGAAGCCATTCAACAATGCCTCTTCTCTTTAAAATGTGATGCAGGTGAGAAAGATGGATCCCCGTGAAAGGTTCTATTGATATCAAAATTTGTGCCCAATGGACTGTGCTGATGGAGATCAAATACTAGTCTAGTATTTTGAATCCAAATAATTCCTCCCAATCAGGCCCGACAGGATTGTTTGGCTTTGAATCTGAGCACGTGGACAGTAGTGGATGGTCCACAGGTTGAAAAGAGTGTAGATTCTTCTCCTTCTTTTCATTGATGGCTCAGAGACTGAAAAGGCAGCTCCAAAATGGTAAATACATCCCTACAGATTCAAAAATTGTTCTTCTTAATTTGCATCTCCACCATAACAACAGATGCTTAGAACTAAATTACCAGTGGGAATTTTATAGCTTCTCAGAAATGAAACAGGACCTGGCTTATGGGCCTTAGCAGTAGCTACAAGTTTTTCAGCACAAGCCATCTCAAAAGTATTTTAACTTTACCGTTCTTTTCTGTCTTATGCTTTCATCTCAAGGATGCAGGAAAAAAAAATAAACAAACAAACAAAAAAAACCACAACAAAAAAAACCAAAAAAAAAAAAAAAAAACAACAAAACAAGAAACCCCACCAAATTGATAATAAGCAAAATCAGTGACATATATAGAAACAGATCCCATGGTTTTTAACTTCCAAACTTGTCTTCTCAGCACACTCTCTACAATGGAATTGTTTCCCTATCTGCCTTGAAACATTTTGCAGCAAAAACACTCTAAGGTCCTGCTGGGTGTTTTGTTCAAAAATGACTTCTTCTGGTTTTCTGTCCATAAGCGGAGTAACGTGACTGTGCTGGCAGCTGACCAAAGGAGGTAGGAAGAGTAATCATCATCCACAACACTGGGGCTAAAGAAATTTCCACAGAAAATTACCTGCCCTATTACTTGTTCATGTGTTGGGTTGAACGTTCAGAATCTGTTTCCATTTTCCCCATTCATAGAATGTTCTATTTCACAGAATTCCAGCCCCTCAAACATCAGTCCTGCCAGAACTGCCCGCCATAGGGGGCTGGCATAGAGGATCTGCTAATGTCCACTGACTCTTACCAGTATAGTGCTTGTCACTGTTGCAGATCAAGAACTTCTGAATAGTTTGGATTCATGCTCTTTGAGGGGTTGAAAACAAGAAAAGAATGACTAGACATTTCCATGATCAAATCCCCTGATGGAATAAAAATAGGAGCATAATAAATGTATCCATTGTTCTAAGAAGGGAGATGAAGGCTCCAAATGATTACTTGCATACTTCCTGTTCTAAATCCCTTGTTATCTGGCAAATTGCAGAAGATTCCAGGCTTTTGCCAAAATGCAAACCAGGTTAAAATGTGAAGCCTTACAGTTTACTGGATATAAAACTTCATCATCCATTTTTAAATCTTTGAGATTGTTATGTACTTCCTATTACTACCCTGAGGTTTAGAGCTGTAATTCAGAGAGAAAAGAATGCTATCTTGAATTCATTCTAGTAAATCGGCACTCTCATCTTGTCGGCACTCTCTCCTCTTGGTTTTCACTTCTGAAACTCTGTACGGAAGAGTGCATTAATGCATAGAGCTCTGCATCAATTCTTTACAACAGTTTCCTCTGTAATTCTTCTTTCAAGGCAAACCTATAAAAAGCCACACTTTCTTACCCCACCACTTCTAAAATTCTATTGAGAAGCAAAAAAAAAAAAAAACCCATCAAACCACTAAATCACTGCTCCAATAAAAAAAGCAGTCCATTAACTGCTTTCTTAGCAGGTTCTTTACCTTGTATTAATATGGCAACCTTTTCTTGCTCTTCTAGATTAGAACCAAATTCTTACAGCATATAAGGAAACATAGGTTTACTGTATCTGATTCTTAGATACAGAAGTCCAGCAAGGAGTTCAGACCTCAAAAGAAGTGTCTGTACAACGAGATTCAGCACAACGTTGAGACATATTAGCTATTTTTCAAGAAAAGCGGCCAAACTGAAACTTTTTAGACTTCTCTACAATCATGCGTGCCTGCTTCCAGAACCTGACCTTCGTTGCTGGAAACTAGCTGCAATGTTACTGTAAACAATGCTGTGAATGTCATCATCATCGTCATTCTTCTCTTCCATTGAAAACCTCAAGTGGAGTCGCGTCACTTCTCTTCAAAATTCTGTATTTCCTTGCAAACTGGTCAAATAAGGATAAATAAAGCGTTCTGTTCATTCGGTTTAAACCTAATGTTCAAAATGAAAAAAAAAAAAATCCATTCAGATATGGTCTGCAATAATACAGTAGAAGAGAAGATGAACCAGACTGGCCTACAACAGAAAGAAGTGAAGCAGAATTTGGGAATTTGGAAGACCTTATGATGAATAATTCAAATAAATAAATAAAAAAAATATTGCCTACCCAAATTCAATCAGTGATGCACAGACAGAGAAAAAGTACTAATTACTACTCATATTTCTTTCATTCTCAGACAAGAAGTTCAATGATCCTCTTGAATGCACGGAAGATTCTTGGAAAAGACAGCAGCCTTCTTCTTCACCACATACTCCTCAGAACTCCAGGAGACAAATCATTTGAGCTGTGAGGATCTTTCTCTCTGTAAAACTCCCAGAGCATAGCCAATATTCTATTCCTTTAGGGATCCTCGCCTCCCTGGGGGAGTGCTGGATAGTCTACATCCCGGTACATCAGCCAGACACTCCACCTTATTTCCCATGGCTACTGCAGCAAGGACATCATCTACACTGGCTTTCTAGCCAAAATAGATGCAAGGCACAACAAAGAACATAGCCAAAACCTTGAGCACAGCTTATGGGTTTTGAATGAAAAATCTCAGGATGGCAATACTGGATCTTCTGATCCAAACCATCAGGAAACATTTCTTTAGAGGTGTTGGGAAAGATGAAAGTTTGACGAGAAAGTCTCACAGATATGTATGCTTGGCAGAAAGATTTTTCAATGTGGAGTCTGAAGAAGGAATAGAGTTGGAAGCAAGTTTTGATCTAGAAGAAAAGAATTGCTGAGCCAGTCTTACTGGATAACCGAGGATACCTTAGTTAGAAGAGGGTTTTATGACTTACAGCAAAGGATAAACCCACCCCAAACAAGAAGATGTTTTTACCAAGCAGGAAGCTAGCACAGGCAAACAAGTCAGCAAATGCTGCAAGCAGAAAAAGCTCTCCAAATTTTCCACTGTCAAGAAAACTGAAAAACAACTTTCCGCTTCAACTGTAATATACTGACTTTTAGTGAGTGGAGAATAGCAACATATGGTAATTAGAGTCGTTAGGATAGGCTATAGATAATAGTTAAGGGATAGATTGGTTCTACTGTATGAAGATGCTCAGCAAAGTGCCAAAACCAAAGGGTCTCCAGGCCTGCCTGCAGCTAGAGCTGACAGCTGTAGGCACAGGCTCTGTTGCCCACTACCCTGGACTGCTGCAACGTCTTGGATGGAATAAACTGCATTTTGGAGAGCCGCCTGGACTCCCACATCCCTCATTTAGGCTCTTCCATGGAGGTGAAAAAAGCCTCTGGGTATTGTACAAAAAAACAGCTATGTAATCTAGAGTTGCATGACCCAATATTTCTATTGAACTGGAACAATTTTTATCAATATTATGGATCCACTTCTTTTCAGTGCGTTTGGTCAAAAACATAAAGCATCGTTTAAAAGACATTCTTGGATGCGTACTAAGTACTACGAATTAGTTAAGGTGTTGGTTTGGCATGGCTTGGTTTTTGGTGGGGAGGGAAGAAGCCAGCCACAGAAGTGATTTTTTGTGCAAAGCTCCTAGAAGCTTCCTCCATGCCTGGCAAAGTGAATCCCTGCTTGGCACTAAGAACAGACATGCTGCTGAGCCAATTACAGAAGCTGGTAGCGCCTTGGTGATATATTTAAGAAGGAAATCAAAACTGCAGCCAGTTAACCTTGAAGTTGGGAAATTTTTAGGTTGGCACCTCTTCTGCTTTGAAAGCCAAACCAGTGAGACACTCTGTTGCAGTGTGTGTTTATTATTGTACTGCAGTTCTAGTAGTCCGTTTTCTAAGGCTTCCTATTTTGTGCTGTTATAGCATATGTTATTATGAATGGATTGTTCCTTTCCCCCCAGTATTGTTGGCTTTTGCCCTAGCTGTCCATCTCCCCAAAGACCTGCCCTTTTGTTCCCTGTTCCTTCTCCCATTGAACATCAACCCCTCCCCAAGCCTGCCCCTTTCTCTAGAAACGTCCCTCTCAATTTTGTACCCTTCAAAACCCCAGTGGTTTCTTCAAGTTATTCTCCTCCCCTGTAGTCCCCCTACTGGTTTCAACATTGTATTCCCCTCCTTGTCTACCACCCCCAGTTTCTCCCAGTTGGTTAAAGATTGTATCCTCCCCTGGGACCTTCCCCCCATTTAGAAGTTGATGGATGCCTTTGAATCAGTGTCTTTCTGTCCTTGACCCTCCAGGGAGTAAACTGAAAAATATGCAGAAGACCTCTCCCTGTTCCTTGTCCCTGCTCTCAGCGCAGTTCTATCCCCAAGGCAGTCCACCTGTGCCGTAGAGCAGCTGTGCCCTACAGCTGCAGCCCGGATTCGACAGCTTTCTTGGGGCGGCCCACTCTCGCTGTCGGTGTCGGGAGCTAGTTGGGCTGAAGAAATCCAGCACCGCAGCAAGACTCCAAGTCAGAAATCCAGTTTATTAGGAAAAGGGGGAAAAACCCAAATCCATGCAAGAGTACAAAAGAAAAACCACTGACAGAGTCAGAATACAAGCTGACGTCCTGCTAGTTAGGGTGGTGAAAGCAGTTTGGATGAAATGGTCTTGTTGAAGTGGTGATTCTGTAGAAACCATCTGGTAGCTCTCGTCCTCTGGAAAACCAGTGGCTAAGGGTGGCCGTTCCTCTGGCAATGCAGTAAAAATGGTGCTTCTTGCCTTCCAAAACCCAGATTATATCCAGGTGGGGATGCTTAGCTCCTACCCCCTGGGCTGAGCATCTCCCAATGGGCTGATATCGTTCTGAGTCATGATGTGGGTCCTTGATTACCCGTGAAACAGAAATGGCTCCTGGAGGGAGTTATCTCTGAGTCATGTGGCAAGACATTGATGGGCCCATTAACAGGAGAGAAGGAAAAAACGATGCCACCCCTGGTTTCCTCAGTTCTTGAGGGTGGGAATAGGATGCATTTTGATATTGTAAGCTAGGACAATACAGGATGCAGGTTTTTGCATTTGCAGGATGTTTGTATGGATTTGAAAAGTATCCTCATAGCAGAAGCACAAAAGTATTCTCATACCCCTTTTAATCATCTTCAAATGAAGCAATTCTCCCAATAACCTAAGGCATGAATGACTTGCGAGTGAGTTGAAGGAACACGCCAAAGATAAGTAGTGTTCAACTGCAGAGAATTGTTTAGGGACATCATACCCTAATATTTTAAATCAGAAAGCATGGATGGACGGGTCTTTTTTCCCTAGTTGACTACAGAACCAGCGGTCCTTTGCAGGAGGGTCTTTGGATTTAGGATGACACTGGCAACTAAGAGCATGGCTACACAGAAGGTGCTACTTTTAGACCAGAACATTCAACTACTAAAGGCAGATAGGAGAGTAGCTGATTAGTGACAGCTCCGACAGGAGGAGTCTGCGGCTTACCCCATGGGAACAATAGTAGCACATTTCAATTTTAGAAAACCATTCTTTTCAGAGGACCAAGCATCAGTGAAAAGAAAAGGTCGAGTAAAGACATCCTAGTGCTCTTCTGATCAGAAGCATCTTCCTCCATATGAGAGTATTTAGGAAAGGACAGTGCGTTCATAAGGAAAGGTGTGCCAGTTACAAAACCTGCAGAACAAGGCAAGACAAACTTATATATTTTATTTGCTATTTTTATTTCACCTGCTAAAAAATGATTTTTTTTAAGACTGAATTTTATGAATTCTGCAACGCTGTCTTTTTGAACGTCTTCCTACTCGTATTAAACACCGAGGTGACAAAGAGAGCAGCAGTGGAAGGAAAGCTGGTCCATCTCCCCCTCCTTGTGGCTTTAGGCCAGTGAGCGATTAGAAGTTGGTCACTTCATTTGAGATAAATAGCTTTACCAAGAGAGAATATTATCCAGCCTTGATCTTTCCTTTGGAGCTGATCCACTTTGTAGTCATCAATTCTTGACTCAGCTGGGGAGAAACAATGGCATTACGGCCATGGATGTTAGAGTGCGCTGATGGGAAATGAAGTTTTCATCTTCCGGTCCTTGCTTCAGTAAATATTCCAAATTCATCAGAAAGAAAATTCGAAGACCAGGAATCCCCACTCAAATGACCGACTTCAAATAGTCTGCACGCATAAGAGACATCAAGCAGGTGCTCTCATCTGTTAGGGGAATACCCAGCCAGTATATTATTGTCTACTTAGGAGGCAATAATTTTGGAAATCATTGAATTTTTTGTATTGCAAGTGAATGGTCAACACATTTTATTACTGGATTAGGTAAAATCATGTCTTCTGCATCCTTTCAGAGAGGAAGCTTACCTGGATCTAAAGCTGCTCAGCTCCATGATGGGATGCTTTGTCTTCAAAGGGAACTCTAGTCTTCGTCCTTTTGGATTGCTTCCATAGCTTTTCACTCACTCTTCAGGTACCTGTTAAAATGTCCTCTTATCCCATGCAAATTTTTATGGGCATAGTCACTGAATTGGGAAGTAATTCCATAAAGTCCACAGGCCTTGTTGAGATGGATGCACAGGTCTCAAGGGTGTTAGCAGATGTTATTCTGAGGCCACTCCTGATCATGTTGGATGGACCATGGTGACTGAGGAAAGCGCCCAAAGACTGGATGAAAGCAAATGTCACCCATCTTCAAAAAAGGCAACCAGGAGGACTCAGAAAAGTACAAGCCAGCCAGCCTCATTTGGATCCCCAGGAAGTTGATGGAGTAGCTATTCCTGGAAAGCATTGCCAGGCACACCAAGGAGGACAGAACAAATGTAGTCAGCATGGATTTACCAGGGGAAATTGGTGCTTGACGACTTTTTAAACTCCTCTGGTGAATGAACTTGCCTGGTAGATGAAGAGAATATCATCTGCCTGGGCTTCAGGGAAGTTTTGGACGTTTATCTACATGGCAGCACACATACCTACGGGAAGGAATAGTGCAAAGAGCAGGGAACCAGTGTCTTTTCAATGATGCTCAGTGAAAAGACAAGAGGCAGTGGGCACACACTGCAATACAGGAGATTGCCTCTGAGCATCACAAAATTATTTTTTACCGTGACGGTGACTGAACCATGGCACAGAGTGTCCAGAAAGATGGTGGAGTCTGGATCATTGAAGACAATAAAAGTAGGCCCAGATATAATCCTGGGCAACAGGCTCTAGGTATCCTGGTTGAAGCAGGGGGATGGGACTTGGGGAGCCGCACAGAGCCCTTCCACCCTCATTCATTCTGTGTTAGTGAATTCTCTTAGAGATGCATTTCAAGGACTGGCATGACAAAGCTCTGTGCAGAGTGAGATCCAAATGGACATGGGATTTAAGTTCCTTAAGTAGTGTTCAAGAAGAACGTAAAACTCCAGGAAACCTGTCTCTTCCATAACTGAATCCCTTTCATGGGAAAATTCCCCAGCTCTAGAAAGATCCTCTGAGACGCATGCTTAAGACTGACACCGGCAGAGCAAATTTCTCCCTATGCGTGTCTAAGACCAGTTAGGATCTTTACCAAAAGTGTTGTCAACGTAGTCACAGAAGGCATATTGTTAAGAAGTGACAACTTACATCAGAATGGCAAATATTGGTCCACCAATGAATTACTGTATGGGAATTATCGACTTGTATTCCAAATAAATAAAAAGGAGTTGGTCTTTATTGAACTCTTTCATTGCAATATTCATAAGGGAAGAAAAAGACCTATGTCCTTAACTTTCTTAATTCTAACAAAGATTTAAAACATTCCTTGTAAAAAGCGTATCTGAATTATCGGTCTATGAAACAATTTGAGTTGGGAAAAAAGTCCTAAAATTGTGTAGACAGTTGCAGAGAAAGCAAGAAAATAGGAAAGAAACAAAAACAGAGAAAAAGAGTCATCTTGAGTCTGCTAGCTAGTTCTAGAAGTAGTCTGCTAGAAAAAGGAAACCCCAGTGGAATTTCAAATGTGTTCATGCACTTGATTCAGTAACTGGTCAATGTAAAAACCAGTCCTTTCGTACAACTTCCCCCAGCAACAAAAACTTCAACAGATTGACACCACCATCATGCCTGTCCCAGATGTATTTAAAAGAGAAATGATGATTTTCTTGAAAATCTATTTGCGTACAAGTTGCAAGACATTGGAGGGATTCTCCACATTCTCCTTCCTCCACGCGGCTTGAAAGTATATTTGATAAAATATGCAACAAAGCATGTGATTTACAAGGTAGAGTAAAATGGATGACTTGGGAATTGATCTCTTTTGGATATGAAACTTCATATCCACTCTCTGGGAAGTTTCTAAAAGAAATGATGGAGCTGAGGCATGAATCTGCCTCTCCGAGTGCTAAGCAAACATAGACACTCCCCTTCACATGGCCCCACCTTCCGCACACACCTAGGCATGCACAGAGATCAGCATAGCAGATCATGAACACCTTGGAAAAGACTGAAATGCTAAATAGCTCTCTTTGTGGACAAAATAGCCGGTACACTATTTCAAATATCTGGTACAAAAACTCTGTTGAATATCTGCCTCATATTTAAAACACAGGTTTTCATTGAATTCTGTTTGCAGAATATTTTCCTTTCTTTTGTTCCTTTAAAATTCCTTTGTTCTATGTCTAGAAATATTTTCTTCTAAAAATAGAAAAAATTAGATGATGTCTTTTCAGAAGAAAACATTGGTTTAGACAATTTTTAACCATCATGGTATGGAAGAATTTTTTTGTCCCTCACTAAGGTGGAATAAGTATTTTGATCATAGATCATTTACAGTGAAATACTTGACATTTTTAAGATGCTTTCAATCAATTTTGATCCTCATTGCTTATTCATTGTAAACAGTAAGTTTTCAGTGCATGGAAAGTGTGTGTGGTATGTCTACATTAGTTCAAACACCAATTCCAACTAATGACCAGGCTGAACTACAGTAAATAATGTCCTGAAGGATATTTTGCCGCCTTCTTTGGCACTCCTTGAAATCCTAATGATTGGCATGAAGTGTAGAAATACAGAGATTTTCTCTCAGAGGGTGTCCCATGTTGAAACCCATCCCATGTGTTTGATGTTGTAGTTCTTATCGCTTTTAAAAGTTGATATCTTCTGCACAGTTTTCATGAAGCTTTCTGTTACAGTAGTGAAAATCACAGAGAAATGCAATTTTGTACAACTTTGAATTTACCCCAAGAGCTGAGAGAAAATTTGTTCGTATACCTCAATCTGAGTCTCTTCTATATTCAAGCTTTGTTTATCTACCATCAAGGGTCGCATTCGTTGCTGTTCAAAGCCCCATCCAAGCTGACTTGAATACGTTCAGGGATGGGACATCCACAACTTCTCTGGGCAACCCGAAGCAGCGTTCCAGCACCCCAACAGCAAAAAATGTCTTCCTTTCATCTAATAGAGATCAGAAATACTAAATCTAGGTATATAAACTTTGAGGAAAGGTTTGAAATTCTATTGATTTGAAACACATTTGATATGAATACTAACTTCCAGACGACTGAAATATGTTGATGGCCATTTGAGATTGACACTTTTTGAAAAAGTGCATGGAATTGAAAATTAAAACCGGCAAAATTAAAAACTTCTTGCCATTTTCTTTTAACTCTGATCTTCAAAATTGCATAGGTCAGATATCTGTGCTTCATGCAAATCTCTCAGATACTCTCAGACCAAAGCTTTTCTTTCAGACTAAACTGCGGTTTAGGTAGAACACGAGTGCTTAGTGAAGGTTTTTCTGGGCATAGGGGGATTTGTGTGCACAAGAGGTTTTATCCAAACTGGAAAATTCATCCCAGCTGCATTTGTTCATCATTCCTTCTGCATCAGGCCTGAAGATTCTGTGAAAAGTATCCTGTGGACCTTGAACATAGCTCATGTGAAAGAGATGAGAGGTGATGGAGAAGTTGAGGGAGAGAATCAAGAGCATATGGCCCAGTAAAGGCACCAGAAGGTATTTTTTCATGTGGTCCACAGCCCAAACAATTGTTTAGCACCGTTTGAAGGCTGTGTTTGACCAACAGGGCTGAAGCAGGTCTTCAAAATATCCAGTAGATCAAAATCCATGGAAGCAAATGACCCTGGCCAATCACCTTGCTGCTGATCATTCACCCTCCATACCAGCTGATCAGGCCTAAGAATGCTGCTGCAAAAGTGTTGTGAAAAAGGTAGGCACATTTTCACAGAGGCAGGGGAAAATGCCCTTGGATGGTGATTCCAAGCGATAACTTGATGGCGCAAGTTAGGTACTCTTATCTACTGTGCAATATCAAAGTTGGTGAGTTCACCATCTGTAAGCATCACTTTAGAAAATAAATGTTTGATCCACAAAACGATACTTCCTATGTCCTGTCTACCTGCTTCATTTCAGCCAAGGAATAGGCTACGTTCCATCAGCAAAGTGTTCATGATCATATGCTTCTTTAAACTGTGGTCATTCTTTCTTTTTTTCTAAATCAGACACTGTCTATTCCTAAGATTCAGATGTCCATGGGTAGGGGTGTAATTAAGTTCACTGTTAAAAAATATCCTTCTTGTTATCTTTTTAATAAATTACTGAGATGTAACATCAGTCTGAGAGCTGAAAGAAACCCCTTCATTTGCTGTTTGCCAAGTATCATCTATGTGATACAAATTCTATTTGACCCATCCATTGCCATCTAATACTACTAGTAATGCCTTCACAACCTTTACTTCATCGTTAGGGATTTTGGAGAAGTGAAAGATTTGAACATAAGCAAGGGCATTTGTTCAAGATGCTCCAGAAAGAGCTGCCGTCTGTTCTCTTCCTTGCTGCCTATGTTGGCAGGAAGCTGCAAAAAACCCAAAGATAACTAGAAAGAGTGTTACTTTTAGTCTAAATTTGGAAATGATGTTTGGAATACCCTGTTAAATGAAAAGGTGCTCTTTTAAAAGATGGCATCTTCAGGGGAAAAGTCAGTTTAGAGAGGTTTTGAGACAGTTGCTTCTGGAAAAAAAAAAAAAAATTTGGGGTATCCAAGGTCTTTAGCCATACCACTTGGAAGATTGATTCAAAACACAGTTCCTTCATCTAGGAAGAACAGAGGACCATAGATGCAGCCCATTTCAAAACGGAGTTCTTTATGTGTCAGGTTGGGATTTACTGGACATCATTTCTTGTAAAGTCGAGGGACTGCAGTTAGCTCTCCAATAATTTCCTTCCCTGAAATTCATCTGCATTTGCTCCTTTCTCCAGCGTTCCCATTTCTTAGTGCTGGTATACTCCATCTATGCATTAGAATATTCAACTGGAGTGTGTGTCCAATATTTTCTAGTTCAAATTGGCTGGAACGCAATGGATAGTTCCAGTTGCTTGTATACACTAGTTTTATTTTGACAAGTTTTCTTTGAACAATGTTGAAGCAGCAGTAGCAAATCGGAAGTACAGCTTGCAGCAGGGAAAGACACTTCTGCTTGCTCAAGTTTCCTGTAGTCAGATAGATGCCAAAAGGCTTTTCATAGTACTACTACTGTCTTGTAGGAATACTTGATCTAATCCTACCTTTGATACAATTAAGAATGGGCTACTTTTCCACAAGGTGGAACATTTTTCTTTTAATAATATGTTTTTTGTAAGTTGGAAACATGAACTTGTGCACCAGTCAGGTGGAAGGTACTCTTACTTCTTCATAAGTTTCACAACATTATTTAGAAAATATTGACTCTGTGTAACTTCAAAAGAAGAATTCTGGGCATCTTCATTCTATTGATGTGATTTTTTTTCTACCATGCTGTTCTTGTTTTCTATGGAACTCATTTTTACCAATAGAAATATTTTTCCCTGACACCTATGGAAAATACCTATGTTTCCTCAATATTGCAGCCTCAGTACACTGTTTAGAATTATTTCAACATGGTCCCAAGCAGATCCGACAGCTAGACAGCAGAGGTTAGCAACAGTGAGTGGGAATAACTTCTGAACCATTTCAGTAGATTTCCCAGGAAGGGCTTGCTTTCTGCCCCTGCAAATTTTCCCAGAGATATTGTCTGGTGCACAGTTGCATCAAAAGAGTATTTTTGCACAAACCTTGGGCCAAGCTCTGTCTCAGATTTACTACTGAATGCAAAGAGGGTGAAAGTGCTGCTTCAAAGCCCTCTGTGTGCTTCCCGTACCAAAACGGAGGTGACCCCAGCAATAACTTTTTGATCTCTCTTCAAAACACGAGGCACGTCACCACCTCATTCATCTTTTTCTGGGACTCAGCATCTAAAGACCAAGAAGCCCTCTTGCTTGCTAAAGTGTGTTCAGCAAAAAAACCCTTGTCCCATCAGCAAATTGGAACACAGCTGCATTCCAGTCAATACCAATGCTGGCAGGGCAATACTCTAGCCCAGTAGTAACATGCCACTGTTAGAAGACTGTGTAAAAATCTTTGTGTACAAAGTAATGGGAGGGAAAAATAGAATTGGGAAGAACTGCACATTGTTCTGGAAAAAGCCTCCTGCCACAGTCTTACAGACGTCATTTTCTGGTATCATTTTTAAGAGTTGGAGTTTCTTAAATTTTGTACAAGATAAAATCTTACTGGACCTTGAAGTTTCCCTACTAGAAGTACAGCCATTTCTTAGTAGAATAGAAGTAAGCCCTTTGAATATGTGCAAATGGCCTTTCAAAATACATATGCTATAGCACACTGTGAAAGGAATTAGCTATAAAAATAGAAATTCAAAGGTTTAAAAAGGTTTTGAATAAAGTAAGTCTAAGGTGATAGAAGAAGAAGAAAACAGCAGTTTTCTTCTTCTGCTGAAAAAACAACTCCGAGGACATTGTACTCTACAGGTGTATTATATCACTTTCTGAAAAACGGAGTAGGTTTGCTATTTCAAAAGGTTTTCATTAGGAAGGAAGAGATTCCTTTGGAAAAAAAAACTTCAAATTGACTTGACATGAATGTTATGACACTTCACCAATCATGAAGAAAAATTCTCATCACTTGATATGGAAATCATGACGGTAACGGAGTCAAGGATGTCTAAGCCGTGCCATCAGGAACATAAAAAAGCATTAGAATGCTGGTAAGACTGAGCTCCTGAACTAGTGAGAGAGGAGAACGCAACCAAAACATTTTCCTTTAAGAGTCTTCAGGATGAACAGCAGATCAAATGTTTTCCTGTGAAGTATTTATGAATAGAATTAACCTTTAAAAGAACATTGTTTTCAAAAACCTGTGACCAGTATCTCTTAGAATGATACAGAGTTCTTATTACTAGAAAAAAGAAAAGTACTTTTTTCCAAACTGTTGTGCACTTTTAAACGATCTACAATAAAAAGAGTACTTTTTCATGCTGGGCATGATGTTCATTACAAAAAAGCCTTGTCGCACGCTTGGTACTCTAGTGTCTTGATTAGCATCGTTTTTTATTCATTGACTCTTTTTCACCTTGAAATAATGGCGTCTTTGTACTTCTGCAGCATCCAGGAAGAATTTCTTGGGTGTCATTTTGTACTCGATCCTAAATGGCAGCTTCTGCATTCTGCCATCCGTCTAGCTTTCCCATTTGATGCAGCTTCTGAGAGGTCTTTTCAGAATTGAGGACTACCTGCAAGAATGATGCTAAATGCATGCATTTTACTCCTTGGTTAATGCAAAAGAGTTTCTCCTTTACAGCATAATAATAACAGGAAAAGAATGATGGTGGATTCAATTCTTATAGTAATACAAAGAGAACTATTATCATCATTAGAAACCAAGCAAGTCATATTTATTGCTCATGCAGTACAACCACTAATGCAAATTACCCTGTAAATTCAAAATGAATCTGTATCACAGGAGTGGATTGAATGTCTCTCTTGATATTTTGCTTAAAGCAGAAAATTAATTCTTTTGACAGCCAACTCATAATTGCAACCTAACTTTCAACTCCAGCTTTCAAACAGTGGAAACATGTCTGTTTATAAAACAATACAGTACAGTACACAAGACCAAAACAGGTCCTAGACATTCAAATGAAAGAAAAGATCAAAGGACAGATTAATTCGTGTCTGCAAGCCCTCAAGAGCGTGCAGGTCAAAAGTCCCCAGAAAACTAGGCCAGTGGCACAAATTCTCGATGTTGGCACCAGCAGAAGCAGCTGCTATCTTTCTAGGATGCAATCTTGCTTACATCATCCTTCAAAGCAATCTTCTGTCCCCCTGCCCAATACGCCTTCTGCTCTACTCCTTGGACTTCACGTTTGCATTTCTACAGAGTCCTGCAAACGGACTCAAAGTTCAGGTAATAGATTTCCAAGATTTAGAAATATTGTGTTAAGTCTATTTCTTTCGTATTTCATCCCGTCTAAGCATACTGAACTTTCTGAGGTGAAATATGTCGAGTATGTCACGTGTAGTTTACATGTTAGTTCTGCTTGACATTAAAACTTCGCACAGACCCCTGGGATGCCTTACTGCAAAAATATATAGCTGCAAAGAGTGGTTGCACAAAGTTAGAAGGGCCAGAAAACCATGTAAACAACCTAACAGTAGAGGCTTGAATTTCTGAATATAATCTTGCACCATCTAAAGTCAAAATAGAATATTGAAATGATTTTCATCTAATAATGAGCGTGGGGAAGAAAGAATCCAGATAGGATTTTTTTTTTTTTGAAACAGTTCCAGGAAATACATGGCCTTAACTTGGAAGTATAGCATTAAATATTTTTATACAGCATGAGTTCTCATTACCTAATCATATGATTTGTAGAACTGAATTGGAAAGTAGGAAATAAACAAAGAAAAATATTCAAGCTATAAAAAATGTGAGTTTAAAATTTTCTTTGTATTTCTGATTAAAACGATGAGGTAGCCAAATGGTCACCCATTATTTTCAAAAGCATCTGGACATAAAAAACGGATCAATTTTGGCGGGACTTGGATGTCCGGTATTCCTGAAAAGCTTTATTTCACTGCTTCCCAAGCCTGATTCAATCCCCTTAAATGCAGCTGTATTTCTGTTGCTCAGTGAAACTGTCCATCTCATGCATATAGTTTACAAATAATCTGCAGAAAAAGCTAGCTAGATTTAAAGATCTTTTTTCTGTAAATGGCCTTCAACTGATTTCTACAAACACACAGCTGGGATTTCTGCTGTCTTCTTCAGGCCACTTCCTGCAGAGACCTCTCCATTAAATTTGTCTCGTTCTACTAAGAACGCTTCTGGTGATCCAAAGTCAGCACTGGGATTGTCCAACTGCATGGAATTACTGTCTGCTAGAGCTGCACACTGAGGGCTTCTGTGTGCAGCATCATGTGAGCCCTGCTAATGTCACCCTGTTGGTATAAACTGAGCTAAGTGGACCTTAAGGGACAAGATTGTGCACTGATTTTGTAATAGAAATTAGGTACTAAGAAGGAGGCGGGAGGATTTCAATGTTTCTGCCCCCAGCTGAAGCAACACTAAATCTCGGTCTTTATCTGAAAAACGAGGTGAATTAACCCGTTTGGCATTCATATGCCAAAAAGGTCAGTAATACACTCAGAACTGTCAAAAGAGTAACAATTCCAATCATTACTTTCTAAAAAGAATTCATTTGAAGAAGTCAGGAAGACAGATGAAACATGCAAATATCCTACCCTGAGAATCATTCTGTTGATCTGCACAGGTTTCTTATTATATTCCCATCTAATGCATTGGACATGTGTGCTTGTGATGACACAAATACTTGCAAAGCTTACAAGATAAATCACGTTCTCTTCAAACAGCAAAGCATTTCTTGATGGTTGCACTTGCTAATTCCATTTAGACTCAGTGTTCTTAAAGGTCTTTTCCAACCAAAGTTCCAACCACCATTCTCTAAGTCGCACATCCTGATTGTCCTGGTTTAGGGCTAAATTTGGCAGAAAACCTCACAAAGGGCCACTGCACCCTCCCCCCCACCAAAAGCCCACCCACACAGCCGCTCCCCTCAACTGGTTTGGGGAGAGAAGTGGGAAAAAGCTGTTGATTTAACAGGCAAAGCACTTCCCAGCACAAAAAAATGAACAATACCAGATGACAAAACTCATTTGCCGCACTGAAGAGACAACAAATCAGAAAGTCTCTCCTGTGGGTGCTCACTCTGTTATAAACCCCTCCAGCAATGGGGAAGGCTGCTGCCCAGGGTAGGCCCCAGTAGGCCACAAAGTGCAAGTTCCCAGTGCTTCCCAGGTCCCAGTCCGGAGCAGATTCGAAACGTTCCAAGAAAAGGGAAAGGAAAAAAAAAACCAGTCCAGGGAAAACTCTGCCTCAGCCAGCTAAACCAACTAAAAAGCAAATGCGTGCTCTGTTCTGCTCCGTCAGTGCCCAGACAACACAGTGCAGCGCAGAATGTGGAAGAGTGTTGCTTTTTAAGGAGTGCAGCCTCTGATAAGAAACTCGGTGCTTCTTCTTCTCCCCACCTTTGCTCTCAGAACCAGTCTTGAAGGCAGAGAATATCATATCCAGCATTAAGAGAACAGATGACTGGGGATACAAGCATCATAAAGTCACCCTAGGACACCGCTCCTTTGAGATATGTCACCAGACTATGCTAAGACCAAGTTTTGGAACTGCTCATTAAAATTCTACTCTCACAGTGAAGCTGAGGAGGAAACACAGCTCACTACAGTTACCTTGTGGCATGCCAGTGCTTCCTTTCAATCACAATGGTCTTCGTTTTTAAGTCCCTGACATCACAGGCATCATGAAACATCCTTTGTGCAGGAAGGAAGAAAATATTCTTCTCATTGATGCTGATGGGTTAGCTGACATGCAAAGCAGTTAATTCAAAGTGACAGAGCAATCAAGTCAATAGGAAAACTCACCACAGTTTTGTTTACTCCCCTAAATCCTTACTATCCCAAAATACAAGAACAGCTGTAAAAGCCTTGTGGCTACCTAATTTTTTCCTAGACCTACATGGTGGGGTAAGAGATAAACAATCCCAAACTATGGTAATCCACAACAAAGCATTCTTGACCTCATATTCAGGTTCTGCATAGCGAGCTCTTCCTCCTGATCAAGTTATTCCATCGCAATACTTTGGGGAGTATCTCAGAGGGCTGGCTGTTGTTTGGTTTGAAAGCATCTTGATCATTCAGGAACCCAGTAGCAAGGACAAAGTTTAAAAGAAGATAGTGCTATGCATTGATTTTCATCTAGGACAGAGATATTTCTACAACACAGAAGGCTGACCTAATGCTTCACGACAACGTGGCTGAAGTGGCATCCTGGTCCCCATAGGTTTTTCTCTTTACTTTTAGCTGCTTTCTTACCAGATTAATGAGCTGAACTAGCTCAAAAAAGAATCAGATAAGTGCCAGAGCTTTCAAACAAACAAACAAAAAAAAAAAAAAAAAAAAAAAACAACAACAAAAAAAAAAAAACCAAAACAGATGCAAAATGGTGATTTGTAAGTGCATTTGAAAATAGAAGTTTTTTGTACTTTTCATAGATACATGGCATTCTCTAGAATGATATTGCTCCAATGCTTTGGGTTTGGTTTTGTTTTTGTTTTTTTCCTCAATTCTAAATGTTACACATTCTTTTTTGGCCATTTTAGTAAACTGATTTTCTGATCCATGTGAAAGACAGTCCGAAGTTCCCCTCATTTGCCTCACGACCGTCCCCAGGACAGACATGGGGACCCTGAGGACCCTGACTGGAATGCTGGCATGCCGGTCAGAGAGGAATGCCAGAAATCCTGAGGCCCCTGAGCAGAATTCTGGCCTGCCAAGTGATTGTTGGCAGCTGTGTCTACAGTGACTGCTTCTAGCAGGGCCTGCCAAGGGGCGAGGCGACCTATGGGCCTGCACGTGCTTCGCGACACCAGCCCAGGAATTTTCCCACCTCTTGGCCAGATGAACTTGCTGGGGCAACTGTGGTAGCCGCCCCATGGAAAATCCTTCATCTGCTCCACTACCACCGTGAGGGACGCAGATTGAAGCCCCCCTCCCAAGGACTGAGGCTGAGACGCCCGTCATTCTGATCCAGGGCTGCTGGCCTGACTGAAGCAGGATGCCTGCTAAGTGTTGCCTGCAGATGTGTTCGCTGGACCTAGACTGGTTTCCTATAGAAACCAGTCCTGAAACAATAGCTCCCACTCACTGCTGATATTGATATTGACTTCTCCTGCTGAGAACATGGACTGTCTGTACCCGTCTTCAATACCATTTTCCCCCTCAGCAATTTCAATAGACTTGCTCTTTATTGTATCTGCTCCCCCTCAGCCATTTCTAGATCTGTTTCCCTCCTCAGCAATGGACTAGAATAGAACCTTGAGATAACCAGGACTCTGAGATCTCCCCTAGGAGAACTCCATCGGCTGGGCTGCGAGGACTTCATCTCTCTCCATTTGGTAGCTATACTCCCTCTCTCTTTCTCCCCCTCTTTTCTATTTTTTTCCTCTCCCTAATTCCTTGAAGGCATTTGCTGTGGTCATTCTAGAAAGGTGCATTTGTTTGGAGTGATACTGCAATCCCTTTTCCATCTTGTCTTTTGCCCTCCGAGATCAGTTAAGAAAACATCATCCCCCCTTGGTAGGAGCGGATCAGAACAATATGTCCTTTCCAGCTGAAATTGGTTCTAGTCAATAGAAGCACTCTGGTAGGTAAAAGTAGACTGTAAAAGATAACCTTCAGAATGTATTTCCCATGTCTTCCCATTCAAGCAAGTGAAGAAAGCAGACAGATCTTCAGATAACATGCTATGCCAATTGAAAGGAATCTTCTTGGAGGCAACTGTGAAACTCACGCAATGAAATACAGATGAGAGAGATGAAAGGGTCACATATGATGTCAAATCAACTCTTTTAATGTTTGAATGAAACAAGATTTCTTGAAGTACAATCCTACAAAATGAAGGTGAACTTGCAGAAGCAATTGAACTGGGTCTCCTTTAGAAACACAATGTTTTCTAATTAAACTGAGCATTCAGGAAGGCAACCTTGAAATCAAAAGGATTTAGAAAAATACAAATACCAAGACTGGCAGTTCGTTATCTTTCACGGTCTCTTTAAGATAAGATTGATTTGAACTTCCACTTGTAGTAGGTCTGAAGACATTAGGAATGATGCAATATGAAAAAACCAAAACAAAACAACTTTCTCAAAAAGCTTTGAGAAACCAGAGAAATGATGATTTTTAGTGGTTAGGTAGTCCTTTAAAATTTGTCTTGGGGGGAGAGAGATAAAAAACTGACTGAGATCAAATGACTGTGGAGTATATTCCAAAACAGTAATGAAGAAGGTAAGGGGCAAGAGCCTGTTAGAAAAATACTATGCTGGCTTCATCTATTGAAAGCATTCCAGAATGGTTGAAATTATGAATCATATCTTCTGGGATTAAAAAAAAAAAAAAAAAAAAAAAAAAAAAAGAGGAAGAAAACAGAAGGAAAAAAATATTTTGAACATATTTTTCCATTCCAAGATGGTATAATGGCTTTATTTCATTTTGTTCCTATGACCGGTTAATAGCTTATGAAATGTTTAGCAATAGAGAGTGAGAGTCTTTACACTAGCCATACCATTTGGATGTGTCTCTTTTACTTTCTAGAGCAGCAGATATGGTTTAGCACTCCACAATTCAGTCCCCAAAAGTGAGTAAGTGTGGCAGATTTAACCTAACTGCCCAGTCCACCAAAATGCCTAATTATCTTGAAAAATGCTTTGCTCTATCTCATGATCTGGACATGTCTCTCTAGCTCCACTTTGAGCTTCTTGATCTTTCATCTACAGGATGAGATCCAATTTAGCTTAGCAAGGATATAGCCTTTCCAAACCATATCTTTTACCTTCTGTATTCTTACAAGTACATTTCTACCGCAGGGACCAGTTTGGAAGATCCTAGTTGTTTTATTCCTTAGATTATGTTGCTGCATTAATTAGCTCTTCTTTGAAGTTTTTTCCCTGCTCAAGTATAGGGTCAGTGCTGAAATGATTGTGATGCTAACTCCTTATGATCTATTCTGCAGGCTTACAGAGTATGCAGCAAAGTTTTCTCTTCTTCTGAGGACATTCTACTCTTTTGATGAGAAATGCTGAAGGTCTGACTTCAGTTGCAAAGGTATCTGATTGACAGATTGCAAAATTGTGAAGTCTAGTAACAGCAGGAAAAGCGTGCTCTTGCTCTGTATGTAAATGTCGTGTCAGCTGCTGTTGGGATAAAAAGCATGAGCATAAGCAAAGATATCTGCATGGACAGAAAAGAAACAAAGAAGATATTTGTTGTGATTTCTGCACTAAGGAGCAAGAAGAAGCATGAAGCGCTAATTTCAGTGGCTAAGACAGTATCGTCCTTGGGCCAGTTCTCTTCAACATCTTTTGAACCACTTGGACTCGGCACTTGAAGGAATATTAAGCAAGTTTGCCAGAGACGCTACATTGGGAGGAGCTGCCAACTAACTCCCTTGAGGCCAGTGAGACACTGCAGAGAGATCTTGACAAATAAGAGAGATGGGCAATTATGGCTGGCCGGGAGTCTATGCACAAATCACGAAAGGGGCGGGACTGCAGGGGAAGGCGTCCCAAGCTGTTGTATTTTCCAGCATCAGTCTCATGACATGCTTATGACAGTGGGAAGATGCCAGCAGCTCACGTCCCCAGCAGCAGAAAAAGAACTTCATGTTACAACTTACTTGAAAAGCTTTTTGACCAATCCCACAAAGCAAAAGCATATTGACAGTAGTTCTTTCCGATCCCTAGAAGCACACAGAACTTTGGTTCAAAGAACGCTTGCTTCTTTTGAATAAAAGACCTGCTTGTAAGCCTTAAGATAGAATGCACAGAGCTCCATTATTAAGCTTAGAACTTCCTAACATCTGGCTAGATCTACTTTGCTGTAGCTTAGGGAGTTCTTCTGGTCAAGCTTTAATACACAGGCCATTGTTCTATTTGTCCTTACTTCTCTACTTCTTCTATCATTTTTCTGCTGACAAACCTTATGACTACTGCTTAGCTCCAAGTACAGTTCTGCTGTCTCTGAGGCCTGCCTTTTGCAGCTTTCCCAAAATCCTCTGTTTCCAAGGATTCCCACAGGCAATCCCCAACCTTAGGGAGTTGTGCGATGACAAGTGCTGGATTCAGCACCTGGGACAGGGCAATCCTGCTCTGTGTGTGTGTATAGACTAGGGAGCCAGAGGCTAAAAGGAAGCCAGGCTCCTGGCCAATGGCAAGCTAAATGGCTATCAGCAGTGCCCTGGCAGCCAGGAGGGCCAAGCCTGTCCTGGGGTGCATCAGGCACAGTATCACCAGCTGGGCAAGAGAGGGCATTGTCCTGCTCTGCTCTGCTCTGCTCTGCTCTGCTGTGTTCTGGGGCGGCCTCACCTTGAGTGCTTGGGGGCAGTTTTGGGTACCACAATGAAAAAAGACATGAAGGTATCGGAAAGTTCTCCAATGAGGTTTACAAGGACAGAACTGGAGGAAATAGCATGCAGCTGAGTCAGGGGAGGCTCAGGTCCGGTATCAGGAAAAAGTTTTTTGACCAGAAGATGGCTGGGCACTGGAAGAGTCTCTCCAGGGTGTGGTCACAGCATCACACCTATCTTGAGTTCAAGAACCTTTGGGACATTGCTCTCAGGCATCTGGTGTGATTCTTGAGGAAGGTCCCATGCAGGGCCAGAAGTTGGACTTGATGCTCCTGACGGGCCCCTTCCAATTCAACTGATTCTACCACTCTATGATTCTGTCCTGGCCACTCAAGGTATATTGCTTGATCTCACCAGATTTTGACCTGCTCTTGTTGGTCAGAATTTGTCCCTACTGCCTAATGATATTTACCACAAAAGACAAAGGGCCTTTTCTCAATTTTCTCAAGAAAGTTGAAGATGCACCCTAGAATCCTAAAAAAGTCTTTTCCTTGAAACAACACTGTCTCCTGCCCAGTATTCTTTCCAGATCTTAAGGAGAAAGAAGGCAAAATCAGGGGATGGATTACAATGAAGCACTGTCAAGTTTCCGGACCTTTAGCAGTATATTTGTACTTCCACTATTCTTTTCTATAAAATCATGGTTTTGTAGAGCATGTCATTTTCTAGCAAGACACATTTTTGCAACTGAGCCCATCAGTCTCTGTGAGAATATATTGTCAAAAGCACAAAACATATGAATGGGCAGTGGCAAGTGAGGGGAAAAACCAGTATGGGAAGCAGCTCCGTGATACTACAGTAAGACAAGGAGGAGGAGGTGTTCCAGTTGACAGAGCAAAGAATCCCCCGCAGTCCCTGGAGATATCCTAGTGAAGCAGGTTGTCTCCCAGCAGTCCCTAGAGAACCATGGAGGAACACATACCTACAGTGCAGCTGCTGGAGGGCTCCATGCCACAGCAGGTGAAAGTGCCTTGAAGGAAGCTGCAGCTTGTGGAGGGAGGGCCAGAAAACCATCCTTGACCTCTTCTTTAGCGGAAGAGTATGTGCAAATGTTTAACAGCTGCTAACTGGAATCTATCCTCTTTCCAGTTCTTGTCGTAGGTAAGTAGGACAATACAAGAATTAGAAGCCTAAACTGTTTTGCATGAGGCTCCCATTCTCTCTGCCACGCCCTTAAAATTTACTTTGAGATGAAATAAAACTCATGATCAAGTTCCTAAGGCTTGATGGTCAGGCTTCTCAGAAAACAGGCAGTGCAAAGAACTCGTGTCACTGTCATTTTTTTCATAGAACTAAAAAAGTTAAAGTACTGTTTTCTAAGAACTTACGAAAATCAACTGGTAGAGGTGGTGAGAGTGAAGAGTATAATTAAGCTGGAAAGAGACTATCATGTAGCTACCTCATCTGCATAGAAGTTTTTTTACCAGGAACTCTGGACTTTTAAACAGATTTAGGACACAATAGTTATCTCTGGGAATGTTTTAGTAAGTCTAGAACATTCATCTTTAAATAGCTCGATCTGTTTTACCGTTATGACTTACGTTTTAAATTTTATTTGAGGAGAAATATTTGCCATTCAGATCATTTCAAGTTCTGAAGCATTTCAGTTGTTGACAGTTTTTGCTGTCTCCTGAGGGCAGGAAAATAGTCTTGGAACCAATACTGAAAGAAACTAGATGGAAAAATTAGTTTTCCTCATTCTTTTCTGTCTATTCTATGAGGCACAAGAGCAAAACCACTGCTATGAGTCTGAGTTGCCTTACCACTCATGGATGACAACCTTGTAGTGAGTAGTCTGTTATTGGCACACATTTCTGATGCTGGTTGTTACCTGTTGTGCAGAAAGATCTGTAAACTATTTTCACGGAAAGACATTCCTGAATAGCTTCACTTATCTCTAAGCTGGCACTCTACTTCGGAGATCTTCCTGTGCTTGCCCCCAAACCCGTTTCCTTCAAATGCAATTTACTTTCAACCAAAGCACTTCATTACTTCATCAGGTAATCTCTTGTTCTTAATGTTCGGGGTAGTGTTCTAAAAGGGTAAGAACATATTCTAGTAAGAAGGTAGAACCTCTTTCTTAAGTAGTAGACATCACTGGGCTTTGGTTCATGCACCAGAACAACAGCAAGGAATGTCGTTTGCAATCAATAGATGGGTTGGGGAAACCGGCCACAAGTTTAGGAATCTTTCTCCAATTAATTATGCTTTAAAATTTGTCTCTTAGCATTTCAAGTGTGTTTTTATTAAAACAATCAACTATTTATTACCTGTACCACAACGAAGCACAATCAGCAGTGCTTGTGCATCCTTCACCAATTCCAAGAAGAAGAATGGTCTGAGCCTCCAGTATAGCTCATTACCATAAGCTGAAAAAAAGTTCTTGGAAAAATTTCTTTTGCATCCTTCTAAACCTTATGCAGCACTCCCTGGCCAATCTTACATTTTCTTTTCTCCAGGAGATGGTAAGAACTCGAGTACCTTAATGACAACCGTCGTGGGATGCTTGCTGTGCTGGCAGAGTTCCTTTTTGAGAAAATGCCTGGAAAAGCTTTTCGCTAAGGTCTAGGCGGCAAGAGACGCAGAAGACGGGCATACGCAGCTGTCCGAAGGTAGGTGCCGGTCCCCGGCGGCTTTCGGCAGAAGCCGCGGTTCGGAGCGCACCGCGACCGGCAGAAAGCTCTGGGCGCGAAAAAGCCGCTTCTTCGCCTCCAGCAGCCGGAGAGCTCGGCCGATGCTGAGACGTCAAGAACGAAGCCTCGCAGCACTGCGATTAAGTGAGCAGCTCTGAAACTGAGGGAAAACGATAACTAACCACTTTCCAACAGTTTCAACTTACATTACCATAAGTAGGAAAATTTTCTCAAACAACTTTCTTTTCTATCATTCTTAGCCATTTGCAGCACTCCCTGGTCAATCTTATATTTTCTTTTCTCCAGGAGAATGTAAGAACTCGAGTACCTTCATGAAAACCGTCGTGATGGCACGACGTTCCTTTTTGAGATAATGCCTGGAAAAGCTTTTCGCTAAGGTCTAGGCGGCAAGAGACGCAGAAGAAGGGCATACGCAGCTGTCCGAAGGTAGGTGCCGGTAGCCGGATTCTTTTAACAGAAGCCGCTCTTCGGCGGGCTCTCTTACCTTCATAATGGGTTTTGCTGGAGGAAGCCGCTTTTTCGTTTCCGGGAATACCTAGAGAGGAACACTAGCTAAAGACGTGATTGGCACCATTATGTCGAGATTTGCTCGTTCCAGCAGGAAAACCTGTGTTCTTCCTTACGCTAGATGGCGCTGCTTATCAAGGTTTGGCTGCTTTTAATCATTTGGGGTGCTGGATGTTCAAATGACTTATCGTAACTTCTTCTATTTTAAGTCAGGTGCTCACTGACGTAGATCCTATTAGATATAGCACACTGCAAATAGGAGGTGAAATAGATTTATTGTTACTAGCACATGGGTACGAGTGTTAGGAATTTTATAAGGAATATGTTGCATGAATCTTTTGGACCATTCTGCAGCCATTCATACGAAACTCACACAAGTACAAGACAATATGAAGAAATTGACTGGGAACGAGTGGGGTTTGCATCAATGGTTTGAGGGATGGGAAAGAACTGGGTGGTTGAAAGATCTCGTAAATGGAGCTTTGTTTTTACCAGTAGTCATGATTTCCTTGCTTTGTGTTATTCCATGCATGGTGAAACTGGTGTGCCTCTTGCTAAAAATGACATTGGAAAAGATCTGGCTGGTGCAAGAAGAAGGGGCAATTGTGACAATGTATCTGAACCGCTTAGACTACGGGCTGCACCAGCCATCCAGCGTGGAACAGTTCTTCTCAGAATTTTCTCAGGGCCCTCTGGAATTCATCAAGACATAAGCCTTGCTAAAACAAGAGAGGAAAAGCTGAGAAACTAAATTCCAAGACCACAAGAACTCCAAAACGGGGGGGGGGGGTTGGGGGGGGGGCAAAGTACCTGGACTGTAAGGAAACACATCTTCTGAGAGGTGCACGCAGAATGCGTGGACAAGACAAAGGCACCAATAAGAAAAGCGTGACTAGCGTGTGCAGAGAGTCAGAATGAGTAAGTGCATCATGTAAACCATACACGGCTTCTGCTTAATCCTCTTGGTCCATTGTGCAGGAGTCCTGAATTTCCCATAAGTGATGCTTACTAAAAGGGTTCTGATTTTAATGCTAGAATTACTGTCTATACGATGATTCATGGGAATAGTTCTTTCAAGTCCTTCCCTTGCTGACATCAGTCAGTTTCATCTTTTCCTGAATGTACTGCTGGCTATACATAAGTGATGAATAGAAGGGAATGAGTTTTAGGGATATGTTGCAAGGAAATAGATTGGTAGCTCTGCTTCCATTTCCATTGTCTAAGAAGAATTCCGAATATTTTTGGCCCTTTCATAGACCTCTGACTCGATTAGCATCAGCAGGGAGGGACATTTAATTGGTTTTTCTCCTTTTTAGAGAGAAGCTAACGAAAAAGTTTCACCAGAATCAGAGCAGGCTGCGTAACAAGAAGAGCGTCATGAAAAGGCGCCAATCCTATCCTCTTAGTATTGCTAGTTGTGATTGGACTTCAATGAAATGTGTCAACTCTCTGTTCCTGGGTATCACATCAGTAACAGGTACTTCACCTGCTGTACTTCTCTCCTAAAGCTAAGAACAGAATCCCAAATAATCTTGATTCCAAGGTCTCAATTCACCCTGTGATGCTGACAGGTGAAATAGGAGTGGAAGGTGCACCAGTAAATGAACTTGAATGGCCTATCTAAATCAGCGGCCACTGATTTCCTGAAGGCCTTAACAGGTCAGTTGCCCCTATTTTTCTTGGGGTTCTTTTATTCTTTGGTCATGTTTTTCTTGGGATTCTTTGAATCCTTCCCCACCAGTTCAGCCTCTGCTCTCAAATCCTTTGCTGTCATTTAAAGTATCTCAAGAGCCTGGAAACTGTTGTCTTTATTTATCAACCCATTATTCCCTTCCAAAGGTTGTTTGCCTCAAGTCTCATTCTTGCTGATTTTCTGCTAGTTCATTGTCAGATGGCAGCAGGTGTTCTGTAAGAGCAAGTACACAATCCTATAGCTTGCTTTTCTTTTGATTTGGCCTGTCTAGAAAATGGAATGACTGAACATCTCCAACAGCATTTTCTCTCCCCATTGTGTTTCACCGCAAGGGCAGATGCCAATCATCTACCTAAACTCTTGGTGGTGAAGAAACTAGTGGTATGCTGTTGCATATAGGTAGAACTTTCCGAAAGGAAGGCCTTGTAAAACCATGGCTGAGGCCCGTTACTTTGGCTAAGTAGAAAATGACTAGGGGAAAGTGAGACAGCTGAATTAGAGGTAGATCAAGAAGTTCTAGAAGCATTGCGTGTTCACAGCGTGGGGTATGACGGTTGGTTGAATTATGTTTGTTGCGGCTTAAAGCTATGCAAGTGATAAAGGCCTGACTGCTTCAAAATCCTGGCTTTTGCAAGAAAGCGGCTCTCCTTTGCACCTGCCTGGGGACTCTGCGTCACTACGGACCCTCACGCCCAGTTTGCCAAGGAGATGATGAGTAGGAATGTTGCAGAGCTGCTGTGTGCATATGAAAGGAATGGCAGAGAGTGAAGCCGTGGACAATTTCTGGGCTTTAGTACAATGCTGCTGCATTGGTGCCAGTTTAGTCGGTTTTCCATCAGTGGCATTTCTGTCTAGAAGTACACTGCCCAGAGTCTTTCTAGCACTTGATGCCATTTCCTTACTGCCATTAATACCTTCCTTCAGTTTCAAGGATGAGAGAATCTTTACAGGATTTTGAAGATCCCTGTTAGGAAACACTATGCCAGAGGAGTCATCACTCCCTTTTCTTTTGCCTCCTTTGTAATTTTTATAGACTCATTTCACATTTCTGCTAATGGCAATAAGAATCCTGAGACTACTTAGCAGGGTTGACGCTCTCAGCTGCTTTCCTCTTTCCTACTGCTTCATACCGGATGTGACTTGATGGCCTCGTTTTGCAATCAGCATTTTGCTGTGGTTTGCTAAAACCTGGCATGCACTGCCAACTCACAACTTGTGTGTTGGCATTTCAGGGGCTTTAAAGGGTTCCTTTCTGAGATTGCCATGCACTGGACTTTCACAGTCACAAAGACTTCATCCACCATCGGTCAAATTTCAGTATTTAATACTCTTTCCTGGAATGTAGGCAACCTAGCAGCAAGTACTAAATTCGCTGCAAGCCCTGTCTTCCCAAAGGACCATTCAAAAAGTTTGCTTTTCCCCTCTGACCAATCTGACAGTATTTTGATGAAGAATTTGGTACCTTAATAGAACCTCTTAGAAGGGATCTCATGGCAGACAACATCTCAGGCTTTCTTGAAATACTGGCTCCTTTGGATCTCAATTCCATTCAGAGTGCATTTAAGATTTTTTTTTTCACTGAAGCCATTCAACAATGCCTCTTCTCTTTAAAATGTGCTGCAGGTGAGAAAGATGGATCCCCGTGAAAGGTTCTATTGATATCAAAATTTGTGCCCAATGGACTGTGCTGATGGAAATCAAATACTAGTCTAGTATTTTGAATCCAAATAATTCCTCCCAATCAGGCCCGACAGGATTGTTTGGCTTTGAATCTGAGCACGTGGACAGTAGTGGATGGTCCACAGGTTGAAAAGAGTGTAGATTCTTCTCCTTCTTTTCATTGATGGCTCAGAGACTGAAAAGGCAGCTCCAAAATGGTAAATACATCCCTACAGATTCAAAAATTGTTCTTCTTAATTTGCATCTCCACCATAACAACAGATGCTTAGAACTAAATTACCAATGGGAATTTTACAGCTTCTCAGAAATGAAACAGGACCTGGCTTATGGGCCTTAGCAGTAGCTACAAGTTTTTCAGCACAAGCCATCTCAAAAGTATTTTAACTTTACCGTACTTTTCTGTCTTATGCTTTCATCTCAAGGATGCAGGAAAAAAACAAAACAAAACAAAACAAAAAAAAACCAAAAAAAAAACCACAACAAAAAAAACCAAAAAAAAAAAAACAACAAAACAAGAAACCCCACCAAATTGATAATAAGCAAAATCAGTGACATATATAGAAACAGATCCCATGGTTTTTAACTTCCAAACTTGTCTTCTCAGCACACTCTCTACAATGGAATTGTTTCCCTATCTGCCTTGAAACATTTTGCAGCAAAAACACTCTAAGGTCCTGCTGGATGTTTTGTTCAAAAATGACTTCTTCTGGTTTTCTGTCCATAAGCGGAGTAACGTGACTGTGCTGGCAGCTGACCAAAGGAGGTAGGAAGAGTAATCATCATCCACAACACTGGGGCTAAAGAAATTTCCACAGAAAATTACCTGCCCTATTACTTGTTCACGTGTTGGGTTGAACGTTCAGAATCTGTTTCCATTTTCCCCATTCATAGAATGTTCTATTTCACAGAATGCCAGCCCCTCAAACATCAGTCCTGCCAGAACTGCCCGCCATAGGGGGCTGGCATAGGGGATCTGCTAATGTCCACTGACTCTTACCAGTATAGTGCTTGTCACTGTTGCAGATCAAGAACTTCTGAATAGTTTGGATTCATGCTCTTTGAGGGGTTGAAAACAAGAAAAGAATGACTAGACATTTCCATGATCAAATCCCCTGATGGAATAAAAATAGGAGCATAATAAATGTATCCATTGTTCTAAGAAGGGAGATGAAGGCTCCAAATGATTACTTGCATACTTCCTGTTCTAAATCCCTTGTTATCTGGCAAATTGCAGAAGATTCCAGGCTTTTGCCAAAATGCAAACCAGGTTAAAATGTGAAGCCTTACAGTTTACTGGATATAAAACTTCATCATCCATTTTTAAATCTTTGAGATTGTTATGTACTTCCTATTACTACCCTGAGGTTTAGAGCTGTAATTCAGAGAGAAAAGAATGCTATCTTGAATTCATTCTAGTAAATCGGCACTCTCATCTTGTCGGCACTCTCTCCTCTTGGTTTTCACTTCTGAAACTCTGTACGGAAGAGTGCATTAATGCATAGAGCTCTGCATCAATTCTTTACAACAGTTTCCTCTGTAATTCTTCTTTCAAGGCAAACCTATAAAAAGCCACACTTTCTTACCCCACCACTTCTAAAATTCTATTGAGAAGCAAAAAAAAAAAAAAAACCCATCAAACCACTAAATCACTGCTCCAATAAAAAAAGCAGTCCATTAACTGCTTTCTTAGCAGGTTCTTTACCTTGTATTAATATGGCAACCTTTTCTTGCTCTTCTAGATTAGAACCAAATTCTTACAGCATATAAGGAAACATAGGTTTACTGTATCTGATTCTTAGATACAGAAGTCCAGCAAGGAGTTCAGACCTCAAAAGAAGTGTCTGTACAACGAGATTCAGCACAACGTTGAGACATATTAGCTATTTTTCAAGAAAAGCGGCCAAACTGAAACTTTTTAGACTTCTCTACAATCATGCGTGCCTGCTTCCAGAACCTGACCTTCGTTGCTGGAAACTAGCTGCAATGTTACTGTAAACAATGCTGTGAATGTCATCATCATCGTCATTCTTCTCTTCCATTGAAAACCTCAAGTGGAGTCACGTCACTTCTCTTCAAAATTCTGTATTTCCTTGCAAACTGGTCAAATAAGGATAAATAAAGCGTTCTGTTCATTCGGTTTAAACCTAATGTTCAAAATGAAAAAAAAAAAATCCATTCAGATATGGTCTGCAATAATACAGTAGAAGAGAAGATGAACCAGACTGGCCTACAACAGAAAGAAGTGAAGCAGAATTTGGGAATTTGGAAGACCTTATGATGAATAATTCAAATAAATAAATAAAAAAAATATTGCCTACCCAAATTCAATCAGTGATGCACAGACAAAGTACTAATTACTACTCATATTTCTTTCATTCTCAGACAAGAAGTTCAATGATCCTCTTGAATGCACGGAAGATTCTTGGAAAAGACAGCAGCCTTCTTCTTCACCACATACTCCTCAGAACTCCAGGAGACAAATCATTTGAGCTGTGAGGATCTTTCTCTCTGTAAAACTCCCAGAGCATAGCCAATATTCTATTCCTTTAGGGATCCTCGCCTCCCTGGGGGAGTGCTGGATAGTCTACATCCCGGTACATCAGCCAGACACTCCACCTTATTTCCCATGGCTACTGCAGCAAGGACATCATCTACACTGGCTTTCTAGCCAAAATAGATGCAAGGCACAACAAAGAACATAGCCAAAACCTTGAGCACAGCTTATGGGTTTTGAATGAAAAATCTCAGGATGGCAATACTGGATCTTCTGATCCAAACCATCAGGAAACATTTCTTTAGAGGTGTTGGAAAAGATGAAAGTTTGACGAGAAAGTCTCACAGATATGTATGCTTGGCAGAAAGATTTTTCAATGTGGAGTCTGAAGAAGGAATAGAGTTGGAAGCAAGTTTTGATCTAAGAAGAAAAGAATTGCTGAGCCAGTCTTACTGGATAACCGAGGATACCTTAGTTAGAAGAGGGTTTTATGACTTACAGCAAAGGATAAACCCACCCCAAACAAGAAGATGTTTTTACCAAGCAGGAAGCTAGCACAGGCAAACAAGTCAGCAAACGCTGCAAGCAGAAAAAGCTCTCCAAATTTTCCACTGTCAAGAAAACTGAAAAACAACTTTCCGCTTCAACTGTAATATACTGACTTTTAGTGAGTGGAGAATAGCAACATATGGTAATTAGAGTCGTTAGGATAGGCTATAGATAATAGTTAAGGGATAGATTGGTTCTACTGTATGAAGATGCTCAGCAAAGTGCCAAAACCAAAGGGTCTCCAGGCCTGCCTGCAGCTAGAGCTGACAGCTGTAGGCACAGGCTCTGTTGCCCACTACCCTGGACTGCTGCAACGTCTTGGATGGAATAAACTGCATTTTGGAGAGCCGCCTGGACTCCCACATCCCTCATTTAGGCTCTTCCATGGAGGTGAAAAAAGCCTCTGGGTATTGTACAAAAAAACAGCTATGTAATCTAGAGTTGCATGACCCAATATTTCTATTGAACTGGAACAATTTTTATCAATATTATGGATCCACTTCTTTTCAGTGCGTTTGGTCAAAAACATAAAGCATCGTTTAAAAGACATTCTTGGATGCGTACTAAGTACTACGAATTAGTTAAGGTGTTGGTTTGGCATGGCTTGGTTTTTGGTGGGGAGGGAAGAAGCCAGCCACAGAAGTGATTTTTTGTGCAAAGCTCCTAGAAGCTTCCTCCATGCCTGGCAAAGTGAATCCCTGCTTGGCACTAAGAACAGACATGCTGCTGAGCCAATTACAGAAGCTGGTAGCGCCTTGGTGATATATTTAAGAAGGAAATCAAAACTGCAGCCAGTTAACCTTGAAGTTGGGAAATTTTTAGGTTGGCACCTCTTCTGCTTTGAAAGCCAAACCAGTGAGACACTCTGTTGCAGTGTGTGTTTATTATTGTACTGCAGTTCTAGTAGTCCGTTTTCTAAGGCTTCCTATTTTGTGCTGTTATAGCATATGTTATTATGAATGGATTGTTCCTTTCCCCCCAGTATTGTTGGCTTTTGCCCTAGCTGTCCCTCTCCCCAAAGACCTGCCCTTTTGTTCCCTGTTCCTTCTCCCATTGAACATCAACCCCTCCCCAAGCCTGCCCCTTTCTCTAGAAACGTCCCTCTCAATTTTGTACCCTTCAAAACCCCAGTGGTTTCTTCAAGTTATTCTCCTCCCCTGTAGTCCCCCTACTGGTTTCAACATTGTATTCCCCTCCTTGTCTACCACCCCCAGTTTCTCCCAGTTGGTTAAAGATTGTATCCTCCCCTGGGACCTTCCCCCCATTTAGAAGTTGATGGATGCCTTTGAATCAGTGTCTTTCTGTCCTTGACCCTCCAGGGAGTAAACTGAAAAATATGCAGAAGACCTCTCCCTGTTCCTTGTCCCTGCTCTCAGCGCAGTTCTATCCCCAAGGCAGTCCACCTGTGCCGTAGAGCAGCTGTGCCCTACAGCTGCAGCCCGGATTCGACAGCTTTCTTGGGGCGGCCCACTCTCGCTGTCGGTGTCGGGAGCTAGTTGGGCTGAAGAAATCCAGCACCGCAGCAAGACTCCAAGTCAGAAATCCAGTTTATTAGGAAAAGGGGGAAAAACCCAAATCCATGCAAGAGTACAAAAGAAAAACCACTGACAGAGTCAGAATACAAGCTGACGTCCTGCTAGTTAGGGTGGTGAAAGCAGTTTGGATGAAATGGTCTTGTTGAAGTGGTGATTCTGTAGAAACCATCTGGTAGCTCTCGTCCTCTGGAAAACCATTGGGTAAGGGTGGCCGTTCCTCTGGCAATGCAGTAGAAATGGTGCTTCTTGCCTTCCAAAACCCAGATGATATCCAGGTGGGGATGCTTAGCTCCTACCCCCTGGGCAGAGCATCTCCCAATGGGCTGATATCGTTCTGAGTCATGATGTGGGTCCTTGATTACCCGTGAAACAGAAATGGCTCCTGGAGGGAGTTATCTCTGAGTCATGTGGCAAGACATTGATGGGCCCATTAACAGGAGAGAAGGAAAAAACGATGCCACCCCTGGTTTCCTCAGTTCTTGAGGGTGGGAATAGGATGCATTTTGATATTGTAAGCTAGGACAATACAGGATGCAGGTTTTTGCATTTGCAGGGAGTTTGTATGGATTTGAAAAGTATCCTCATAGCAGAAGCACAAAAGTATTCTCATACCCCTTTTAATCATCTTCCAATGAAGCAATTCTCCCAATAACCTAAGGCATGAATGACTTGCGAGTGAGTTGAAGGAACACGCCAAAGATAAGTAGTGTTCAACTGCAGAGAATTGTTTAGGGACATCATACCCTAATATTTTAAATCAGAAAGCATGGATGGACGGGTCTTTTTTCCTTGGTTGACTACAGAACCAGCGGTCCTTTGCAGGAGGGTCTTTGGATTTAGGATGAGACTGGCAACTAAGAGCATGGCTACACAGAAGGTGCTACTTTTAGACCAGAACATTCAACTACTAAAGGCAGATAGGAGAATAGCTGATTAGTGACAGCTCCGACAGGAGGAGTCTGCGGCTTACCCCATGGGAACAATAGTAGCACATTTCAATTTTAGAAAACCATTCATTTCAGAGGACCAAGCATCAGTGAAAAGAAAAGGTCGAGTAAAGACATCCTAGTGCTCTTCTGATCAGAAGCATCTTCCTCCATATGAGAGTATTTAGGAAAGGACAGTGCGTTCATAAGGAAAGGTGTGCCAGTTACAAAACCTGCAGAACAAGGCAAGACAAACTTATATATTTTATTTGCTATTTTTATTTCACCTGCTAAAAAATGATTTTTTTTAAGACTGAATTTTATGAATTCTGCAACGCTGTCTTTTTGAACGTCTTCCTACTCGTATTAAACACCGAGGTGACAAAGAGAGCAGCAGTGGAAGGAAAGCTGGTCCATCTCCCCCTCCTCGTGGCTTTAGGCCAGTGAGCGATTAGAAGTTGGTCACTTCATTTGAGATAAATAGCTTTACCAAGAGAGAATATTATCCAGCCTTGATCTTTCCTTTGGAGCTGATCCACTTTGTAGTCATGAATTCTTGACTCAGCTGGGGAGAAACAACGGCATTACGGCCATGGATGTTAGAGTGCGCTGATGGGAAATGAAGTTTTCATCTTCCGGTCCTTGCTTCAGTAAATATTCCAAATTCATCAGAAAGAAAATTCGAAGACCAGGAATCCCCACTCAAATGACCTACTTCAAATAGTCTGCAAGCATAAGAGACATCAAGCAGGTGCTCTCATCTGTTAGGGGAATACCCAACCAGTATATTATTGTCTAGTTAGGAGGCAATAATTTTGGAAATCATTGAATTTTTTGTATTGCAAGTGAATGGTCAACACATTTTATTACTGGATTAGGTAAAATCATGTCTTCTGCATCCTTTCAGAGAGGAAGCTTACCTGGATCTAAAGCTGCTCAGCTCCATGATGGGATGCTTTGTCTTCAAAGGGAACTCTAGTCTTCGTCCTTTTGGATTGCTTCCATAGCTTTTCACTCACTCTTCAGGTACCTGTTAAAATGTCCTCTTATCCCATGCAAATTTTTATGGGCATAGTCACTGAATTGGCAAGTATTCCATAAAGTCCACAGGCCTTGTTGAGATGGATGCACAGGTCTCAAGGGTGTTAGCAGATGTTATTCTGAGGCCACTCCTGATCATGTTGGATGGACCATGGTGACTGAGGAAAGTGCCCAAAGACTGGATGAAAGCAAATGTCACCCATCTTCAAAAAAGGCAACCAGGAGGACTCAGAAAAGTACAAGCCAGCCAGCCTCATTTGGATCCCCAGGAAGTTGATGGAGTAGCTATTCCTGGAAAGCATTGCCAGGCACACGAAGGAGGACAGAACAAATGTAGTCAGCATGGATTTACCAGGGGAAATTGGTGCTTGACGACTTTTTAAACTCCTCTGGTGAATGAACTTGCCTGGTAGATGAAGAGAATATCATCTGCCTGGGCTTCAGGGAAGTTTTGGACGTTTATCTACATGGCAGCACACATACCTACGGGAAGGAATAGTGCAAAGAGCAGGGAACCAGTGTCTTTTCAATGATGCTCAGTGAAAAGACAAGAGGCAGTGGGCACACACTGCAATACAGGAGATTGCCTCTGAGCATCACAAAATTATTTTTTATCGTGACGGTGACTGAACCATGGCACAGAGTGTCCAGAAAGATGGTGGAGTCTGGATCATTGAAGACATTAAAAGTAGGCCCAGATATAATCCTGGGCAACAGGCTCTAGGTATCCTGGTTGAAGCAGGGGGATGGGACTTGGGGAGCCGCACAGAGCCCTTCCACCCTCATTCATTCTGTGCTAGTGAATTCTCTTAGAGATGCATTTCAAGGACTGGCATGACAAAGCTCTGTGCAGAGTGAGATCCAAATGGACATGGGATTTAAGTTCCTTAAGTAGTGTTCAAGAAGAATGTAAAACTCCAGGAAACCTGTCTCTTCCATAACTGAATCCCTTTCATGGGAAAATTCCCCAGCTCTAGAAAGATCCTCTGAGACGCATGCTTAAGACTGACACTGGCAGAGCAAATTTCTCCCTATGCGTGTCTAAGACCAGTTAGGATCTTTACCAAAAGTGTTGTCAACGTAGTCACAGAAGGCATATTGTTAAGAAGTGACAACTTACATCAGAATGGCAAATATTGGTCCAGCAATGAATTACTGTATGGGAATTATCGACTTGTATTCCAAATAAATAAAAAGGAGTTGGTCTTTATTGAACTCTTTCATTGCAATATTCATAAGGGAAGAAAAAGACCTATGTCCTTAACTTTCTTAATTCTAACAAAGATTTAAAACATTCCTTGTAAAAAGCGTATCTGAATTATCGGTCTATGAAACAATTTGAGTTGGGAAAAAAGTCCTAAAATTGTGTAGACAGTTGCAGAGAAAGCAAGAAAATAGGAAAGAAACAAAAACAGAGAAAAAGAGTCATCTTGAGTCTGCTAGCTAGTTCTAGAAGTAGTCTGCTAGAAAAAGGAAACCCCAGTGGAATTTCAAATGTGTTCATGCACTTGATTCAGTAACTGGTCAATGTAAAAACCAGTCCTTTCGTACAACTTCCCCCAGCAACAAAAACTTCAACAGATTGACGCCACCATCATGCCTGTCCCAGATGTATTTAAAAGAGAAATGATGATTTTCTTGAAAATCTATTTGCGTACAAGTTGCAAGACATTGGAGGGATTCTCCACATTCTCCTTCCTCCACGCGGCTTGAAAGTATATTTGATAAAATATGCAACAAAGCATGTGATTTCCAAGGTAGAGTAAAATGGATGACTTGGGAATTGATCTCTTTTGGATATGAAACTTCATATCCACTCTCTGGGAAGTTTCTAAAAGAAATGATGGAGCTGAGGCATGAATCTGCCTCTCCGAGTGCTAAGCAAACATAGACACTCCCCTTCACATGGCCCCACCTTCCGCACACACCTAGGCATGCACAGAGATCAGCATAGCAGATCATGAACACCTTGGAAAAGACTGAAATGCTAAATAGCTCTCTTTGTGGACAAAATAGCCGGTACACTATTTCAAATATCTGGTACAAAAACTCTGTTGAATATCTGCCTCATATTTAAAACACAGCTTTTCATTGAATTCTGTTTGCAGAATATTTTCCTTCCATTTGTTCCTTTAAAATTCCTTTGTTCTATGTCTAGAAATATTTTCTTCTAAAAATAGAAAAAATTAGATGATGTCTTTTCAGAAGAAAACATTGGTTTAGACAATTTTTAACCATCATGGTATGGAAGAATTTTTTTGTCCCTCACTAAGGAGGAATAAGTATTTTGATCCTAGATCATTTACAGTGAAATACTTGACATTTTTAAGATGCTTTCAATCAATTTTGATCCTCATTGCTTATTCATTGTAAACAGTAAGTTTTCAGTGCATGGAAAGTGTGTGTGGTATGTCTACATTAGTTCAAACACCAATTCCAACTAATGGCCAGGCTGAACTACAGTAAATAATGTCCTGAAGGATATTTTGCCGCCTTCTTTGGCACTCCTTGAAATCCTAATGATTGGCATGAAGTGTAGAAATACAGAGATTTTCTCTCAGAGGGTGTCCCATGTTGAAACCCATCCCATGTGTTTCATGTTGTAGTTCTTATCGCTTTTAAAAGTTGATATCTTCTGCACAGTTTTCATGAAGCTTTCTGTTACAGTAGTGAAAATCACAGAGAAATGCAATTTTGTACAACTTTGAATTTACCCCAAGAGCTGAGAGAAAATTTGTTCGTATACCTCAATCTGAGTCTCTTCTATATTCAAGCTTTGTTTATCTCCCATCAAGGGTCGCATTCGTTGCTGTTCAAAGCCCCATCCAAGCTGACTTGAATACGTTCAGGGATGGGACATCCACAACTTCTCTGGGCAACCCGAAGCAGCGTTCCAGCACCCCAACAGCAAAAAATGTCTTCCTTTCATCTAATAGAGATCAGAAATACTAAATCTAGGTATATAAACTTTGAGGAAAGGTTTGAAATTCTATTGATTTGAAACACATTTGATATGAATACTAACTTCCAGACGACTGAAATATGTTGATGGCCATTTGAGATTGACACTTTTTGAAAAAGTGCATGGAATTGAAAATTAAAACCGGCAAAATTAAAAACTTCTTGCCATTTTCTTTTAACTCTGATCTTCAAAATTGCATAGGTCAGATATCTGTGCTTCATGCAAATCTCTCAGATACTCTCAGACCAAAGCTTTTCTTTCAGACTAAACTGCGGTTTAGGTAGAACACGAGTGCTTAGTGAAGGTTTTTCTGGGCATAGGGGGATTTGTGTGCACAAGAGGTTTTATCCAAACTGGAAAATTCATCCCAGCTGCATTTGTTCATCATTCCTACTGCATCAGGCCTGAAGATTCTGTGAAAAGTATCCTGTGGACCTTGAACATAGCTCATGTGAAAGAGATGAGAGGTGATGGAGAAGTTGAGGGAGAGAATCAAGAGCATATGGCCCAGTAAAGGCACCAGAAGGTATTTTTTCATGTGGTCCACAGCCCAAACAATTGTTTAGCACCGTTTGAAGGCTGTGTTTGACAAAGAGGGCTGAAGCAGGTCTTCAAAATATCCAGTAGATCAAAATCCATTGAAGCAAATGACCCTGGCCAGTCACCTTGCTGCTGATCATTCACCCTCCATACCAGCTGATCAGGCCTAAGAATGCTGCTGCAAAAGTGTTGTGAAAAAGGTAGGCACATTTTCACAGAGGCAGGGGAAAATGCCCTTGGATGGTGATTCCAAGGGATAACTTGATGGCGCAAGTTAGGTACCCTTATCTACTGTGCAATATCGAAGTTGGTGAGTTCACCATCTGTAAGCATCACTTTAGAAAATAAATGTTTGATCCACAAAACGATACTTCCTATGTCCTGTCTACCTGCTTCATTTCAGCCAAGGAATAGGCTACGTTCCATCAGCAAAGTGTTCATGATCATATGCTTCTTTAAACTGTGGTCATTCTTTCTTTTTTTCTAAATCAGACACTGTCTATTCCTAAGATTCAGATGTCCATGGGTAGGGGTGTAATTAAGTTCACTGTTAAAAAATATCCTTCTTGTTATCTTTTTAATAAATTACTGAGATGTAACATCAGTCTGAGAGCTGAAAGAAACCCCTTCATTTGCTGTTTGCCAAGTATCATCTATGTGATACAAATTCTATTTGACCCATCCATTGCCATCTAATACTACTAGTAATGCCTTCACAACCTTTACTTCATCGTTAGGGATTTTGGAGAAGTGAAAGATTTGAACATAAGCAAGGGCATTTGTTCAAGATGCTCCAGAAAGAGCTGCTGTCTGTTCTCTTCCTTGCTGCCTATGTTGGCAGGAAGCTGCAAAAAACCCAAAGATAACTAGAAAGAGTGTTACTTTTAGTCTAAATTTGGAAATGATGTTTGGAATACCCTGTTAAATGAAAAGGTGCTCTTTTAAAAGATGGCATCTTCAGGGGAAAAGTCAGTTTAGAGAGGTTTTGAGACAGTTGCTTCTGGAAAAAAAAAAAAAAAAATTTGAGGTATCCAAGGTCTTTAGCCATACCACTTGGAAGATTGATTCAAAACACAGTTCCTTCATCTAGGAAGAACAGAGGACCATAGATGCAGCCCATTTCAAAACGGAGTTCTTTATGTGTCAGGTTGGGATTTACTGGACATCATTTCTTGTAAAGTCGAGGGACTGCAGTTAGCTCTCCAATAATTTCCTTCCCTGAAATTCATCTGCATTTGCTCCTTTCTCCAGCGTTCCCATTTCTTAGTGCTGGTATACTCCATCTATGCATTAGAATATTCAACTGGAGTGTGTGTCCGATATTTTCTAGTTCAAATTGGCTGGAACGCAATGGATAGTTCCAGTTGCTTGTATACACTAGTTTTATTTTGACAAGTTTTCTTTGAACAATGTTGAAGCAGCAGTAGCAAATCGGAAGTACAGCTTGCAGCAGGGAAAGACACTTCTGCTTGCTCAAGTTTCCTGTAGTCAGATAGATGCCAAAAGGCTTTTCATAGTACTACTACTGTCTTGTAGGAATACTTGATCTAATCCTACCTTTGATACAATTACGAATGGGCTACTTTTCCACAAGGTGGAACATTTTTCTTTTAATAATATGTTTTTTGTAAGTTGGAAACATGAACTTGTGCACCAGTCAGGTGGAAGGTACTCTTACTTCTTCATAAGTTTCACAACATTATTTAGAAAATATTGACTCTGTGTAACTTCAAAAGAAGAATTCTGGGCATCTTCATTCTATTGATGTGATTTTTTTTCTACCATGCTGTTCTTGTTTTCTATGGAACTCATTTTTACCAATAGAATGATTTTCCCCTGACACCTATGGAAAATACCTATGTTTCCTCAATATTGCAGCCTCAGTACACTGTTTAGAATTATTTCAACATGGTCCCAAGCATATCCGACAGCTAGACAGCAGAGGTTAGCAACAGTGAGTGGGAATAACTTCTGAACCATTTCAGTAGATTTCCCAGGAAGGGCTTGCTTTCTGCCCCTGCAAATTTTCCCAGAGATATTGTCTGGTGCACAGTTGCATCAAAAGAGTATTTTTGCACAAACCTTGGGCCAAGCTCTGTCTCAGATTTACTAGTGAATGCAAAGAGGGTGAAAGTGCTGCTTCAAAGCCCTCTGTGTGCTTTCCGTACCAAAACGGAGGTGACCCCAGCAATAACTTTTTGATCTCTCTTCAAAACACGAGGCACGTCACCACCTCATTCATCTTTTTCTGGGACTCAGCATCTAAAGACCAAGAAGCCCTCTTGCTTGCTAAAGTGTGTTCAGCAAAAAAACCCTTGTCCCATCAGCAAATTGGAACACAGCTGCATTCCAGTCAATACCAATGCTGGCAGGGCAATACTCTAGCCCAGTAGTAACATGCCACTGTTAGAAGACTGTGTAAAAATCTTTGTGTACAAAGTAATGGGAGGGAAAAATAGAATTGGGAAGAACTGCACATTGTTCTGGAAAAAGCCTCCTGCCACAGTCTTACAGACGTCATTTTCTGGTATCATTTTTAAGAGTTAGAGTTTCTTAAATTTTGTACAAGATAAAATCTTACTGGACCTTGAAGTTTCCCTACTAGAAGTACAGCCATTTCTTAGTAGAATAGAAGTAAGCCCTTTGAATATGTACAAATGGCCTTTCAAAATACATATGCTATAGCCCACTGTGAAAGGAATTAGCTATAAAAATAGAAATTCAAAGGTTTAAAAAGGTTTTGAATAAAGTAAGTCTAAGGTGATAGAAAACAGCAGTTTTCTTCTTCTGCTGAAAAAACAACTCCGAGGACATTGTACTCTACAGGTGTATTATATCACTTTCTGAAAAACGGAGTAGGTTTGCTATTTCAAAAGGTTTTCATTAGGAAGGAAGAGATTCCTTTGGAAAAAAAAAAACTTCAAATTGACTTGACATGAATGTTATGACACTTCACCAATCATGAAGAAAAATTCTCATCACTTGATATGGAAATCATGACGGTAACGGAGTCAAGGATGTCTAAGCTGTGCCATCAGGAACATAAAAAAGCATTAGAATGCTGGTAAGACTGAGCTCCTGAACTAGTGAGAAGAGACCGCAACCAAAACATTTTCCTTTAAGAGTCTTCAGGATGAACAGCAGATCAAATGTTTTCCTGTGAAGTATTTATGAATAGAATTAACCTTTAAAAGAACATTGTTTTCAAAAACCTGTGTCCAGTATCTCTTAGAATGATACAGAGTTCTTATTACTAGAAAAAAGAAAAGCACTTTTTTCCAAACTGTTGTGCACTTTTAAACTATCTACAATAAAAAGAGTACTTTTTCATGCTGGGCATGATGTTCATTACAAAAAAGCCTTGTCGCACGCTTGGTACTCTAGTGTCTTGATTAGCATCGTTTTTTATTCATTGACTCTTTTTCACCTTGAAATAATGGCGTCTTTGTACTTATGCAGCATCCATGAAGAATTTCTTGGGTGTCATTTTGTACTCGATCCTAAATGGCAGCTCCTGCATTCTGCCATCCGTCTAGCTTTCCCATTTGATGCAGCTTCTGAGAGGTCTTTTCAGAATTGAGGACTACCTGCAAGAATGATGCTAAATGCATGCATTTTACTCCTTAGGTAATGCAAAAGAGTTTTTCCTTTACAGCATAATAATAATAGGAAAAGAATGATGGTGGATTCAATTCTTATAGTAATACAAAGAGAACTATTATCATCATTAGAAACCAAGCAAGTCATATTTATTGCTCATGCAGTACAACCACTAATGCAAATTACCCTTAAATTCAAAATGAATCTGTATCACAGGAGTGGATTGAATGTCTCTCTTGATATTTTGCTTAAAGCAGAAAATTAATTCTTTTGACAGCCAACTCATAGTTGCAACCTAACTTTCAGCTACAGCTTTCAAACAGTGGAAACATGTCTGTTTATAACACGATACAGTACCGTACACAAGACCAAAACAGGTCCTAGACGTTCAAATGAAAGAAAAGATCAAAGGACAGATTAATTCATGTCTGCAAGCCCTCAAGAGCGTGCAGGTCAAAAGTCCCCAGAAAACTAGGCCAGTGGCACAAATTCTCGATGTTGGCACCAGCAGAAGCAGCTGCTATCTTTCTAGGATGCAATCTTGCTTACATCATCCTTCAAAGCAATCTTCTGTCCCCCTGCCCAATATGCCTTCTGCTCTACTCCTTGGACTTCACGTTTGCATTTCTACAGAGTCCTGCAAACGGACTCAAAGTTCAGGTAATAGATTTCCAAGATTTAGAAATATTGTGTTAAGTCTATTTCTTTCGTATTTCATCCCGTCTAAGCATACTGTAACTTTCTGAGGTGAAATATGTCGAGTATGTCACGTGTAGTTTACATGTTAGTTCTGCTTGACATTAAAACTTCACACAGACCCCTGGGATGCCTTACTGCAAAAATATATAGCTGCAAAGAGTGGTTGCACAAAGTTAGAAAGGCCAGAAAACCATGTAAACAACCTAACAGTAGAGGCTTGAATTTCTGAATATAATCTTGCACCATCTAAAGTCAAAATAGAATATTGAAATGATTTTCATCTAATAATGAGCGTGGGGAAGAAAGAATCCAGATAGGATTTTTTTTTTTTTTGAAACAGTTCCAGGAAATACATGGCCTTAACTTGGAAGTATAGCATTAAATATTTTTATACAGCATGAGTTCTCATTACCTAATCATATGATTTGTAGAACTGAATTGGAAAGTAGGAAATAAACAAAGAAAAATACTCAAGCTATAAAATATGTGAGTTTAAAATTTTCTTTGTATTTCTGATTAAAACGATGAGGTAGCCAAATGGTCACCCATTATTTTCAAAAGCATCTGGACATAAAAAACGGATCAATTTTGGCGGGACTTGGATGTCCGGTATTCCTGAAAAGCTTTATTTCACTGCTTCCCAAGCCTGATTCAATCCCCTTAAATGCAGCTGTATTTCAGTTGCTCAGTGAAACTGTCCATCTCATGCATATAGTTTACAAATAATCTGCAGAAAAAGCTAGCTAGATTTAAAGATCTTTTTTCTGTAAATGGCCTTCAACTGATTTCTACAAACACACAGCTGGGATTTCTGCTGTCTTCTTCAGGCCACTTCCTGCAGAGACCTCTCCATTAAATCTGTCTCGTTCTACTAAGAACGCTTCTGGTGATCCAAAGTCAGCACTGGGATTGTCCAACTGCATGGAATTACTGTCTGCTAGAGCTGCACATTGAGGGCTTCTGTGTGCAGCATCATGTGAGCCCTGCTAATGTCACCCTGTTGGTATAAACTGAGCTAAGTGGACCTTAAGGGACAAGATTGTGCACTGATTTTGTAATAGAAATTAGGTACTAAGAAGGAGGCGGGAGGATTTCAATGTTTCTGCCCCCAGCTGAAGCAACACTAAATCTCGGTCTTTATCTGAAAAACGAGGTGAATTAACCCGTTTGGCATTCATATGCCAAAAAGGTCAGTAATACACTCAGAACTGTCAAAAGAGTAACAATTCCAATCATTACTTTCTAAAAAGAATTCATTTGAAGAAGTCAGGAAGACAGATGAAACATGCAAATATCCTACCCTGAGAATCATTCTGTTGATCTGCACAGGTTTCTTATTATATTCCCATCTAATGCATTGGACATGTGTGCTTGTGATGACACAAATACTTGCAAAGCTTACAAGATAAATCACCTTCTCTTCAAACAGCAAAGCATTTCTTGATGGTTGCACTTGCTAATTCCATTTAGACTCAGTGTTCTTAAAGGTCTTTTCCAACCAAAGTTCCAACCACCATTCTCTAAGTCGCACATCCTGATTGTCCTGGTTTAGGGCTAAATTTGGCAGAAAACCTCACAAAGGGCCACTGCACCCTCCCCCCCACCAAAAGCCCACCCACACAGCCGCTCCCCTCAACTGGTTTGGGGAGAGAAGTGGGAAAAAGCTGTTGATTTAACAGGCAAAGCACTTCCCAGCACAAAAAAATGAACAATACCAGATGACAAAACTCATTTGCCGCACTGAAGAGACGACAAATCAGAAAGTCTCTCCTGTGGGTGCTCACTCTGTTATCAACCCCTCCAGCAATGGGGAAAGCTGCTGCCCAGGGTAGGCCCCAGTAGGCCACAAAGTGCAAGTTCCCAGTGCTTCCCAGGTCCCAGTCCGGAGCAGATTTGAAACGTTCCAAGAAAAAGGAAAGGAAAAAAAAAACCAGTCCAGGGAAAACTCTGCCTCAGCCAGCTAAACCAACTAAAAAGCAAATGCGTGCTCTGTTCTGCTCCGTCAGTGCCCAGACAACACAGTGCAGCGCAGAATGTGGAAGAGTGTTGCTTTCTAAGGAGTGCAGCCTCTGATAAGAAACTCGGTGCTTCTTCTTCTCCCTGCCTTTGCTCTCAGAACCAGTCTTGAAGGCAGAGAATATCATATCCAGCATTAAGAGAACAGATGACTGGGGATACAAGCATCATAAAGTCACCCTAGGACACTGCTCCTTTGAGATATGTCACCAGACTATGCTAAGACCAAGTTTTGGAACTGCTCAATAAAATTCTACTATCACAGTGAAGCTGAGGAGGAAACACAGCTCACTACAGTTACCTTGTGGCATGCCAGTGCTTCCTTTCCATCACAATGGTCTTCGTTTTTAAGTCCCTGACATCACAGGCATCATGAAACATCCTTTGTGCAGGAAGGAAGAAAATATTCTTCTCATTGATGCTGATGGGTTAGCTGACATGCAAAGCAGTTAATTCAAAGTGACAGAGCAATCAAGTCAATAGGAAAACTCACCACAGTTTTGTTTACTCCCCTAAATCCTTACTATCCCAAAATACAAGAACAGCTGTAAAAGCCTTGTGGCTACCTAATTTTTTCCTAGACCTACATGGTGGGGTAAGAGATAAACAATCCCAAACTATGGTAATCCACAACAAAGCATTCTTGACCTCATATTCAGGTTCTGCATAGCGAGCTCTTCCTCCTGATCAAGTTATTCCATCGCAATACTTTGGGGAGTATCTCAGAGGGCTGGCTGTTGTTTGGTTTGAAAGCATCTTGATCATTCAGGAACCCAGTAGCAAGGACAAAGTTTAAAAGAAGATAGTGCTATGCATTGATTTTCATCTAGGACAGAGATATTTCTACAACACAGAAGGCTGACCTAATGCTTCACGACAACGTGGCTGAAGTGGCATCCTGGTCCCCATAGGTTTTTCTCTTTACTTTTAGCTGCTTTCTTACCAGATTAATGAGCTGAACTAGCTCAAAAAAGAATCAGATAAGTGCCAGAGCTTTCAAACAAACAAAAAAAAACAAAAAAAAAAAAAAAAAAAAAAAAAAAACCCCAAAACAGATGCAAAAAGGTGATTTGTAAGTGCATTTGAAAACAGAAGTTTTTTGTACTTTTCATAGATACATGGCATTCTCTAGAATGATATTGCTCCAATGCTTTGGGTTTGGTTTTGCTTTCGTTTTTTTCCTCAATTCTAAATGTTACACATTCTTTTTTGGCCATTTTAGTAAACTGATTTTCTGATCCATGTGAAAGACAGTCCGAAGTTCCCCTCATTTGCCTCACGACCGTCCCCAGGACAGACATGGGGACCCTGAGGACCCTGACTGGAATGCTGGCATGCCGGTCAGAGAGGAATGCCAGAAATCCTGAGGCCCCTGAGCAGAATTCTGGCCTGCCAAGTGATTGTTGGCAGCTGTGTCTACAGTGACTGCTTCTAGCAGGGCCTGCCAAGGGGCGAGGCGACCTATGGGCCTGCACATGCTTCGCGACACCAGCCCAGGAATTTTCCCACCTCTTGGCCAGATGAACTTGCTGGGGCAACTGTGGTAGCCGCCCCATGGAAAATCCTTCATCTGCTCCACTACCACTGTGAGGGACGCAGATTGAAGCCCCCCTCCCAAGGACTGAGGCTGAGACGCCCGTAATTCTGATCCAGGGCTGCTGGCCTGACTGAATCAGGATGCCTGCTAAGTGTTGCCTGCAGATGTGTTTGCGGGACCTAAACTGGTTTCCTATAGAAACCAGTCCTGAAACAATAGCTCCCACTCACTGCTGATATTGATATTGACTTCTCCTGCTGAGAACATGGACTGTCTGTACCCGTCTTCAATACCATTTTTCCCCTCAGCAATTTCAATAGACTTGCTCTTTATTGTATCTGCTCCCCCTCAGCCATTTCTAGATCTGTTTCCCCCCTCAGCAATGGACTAGAATAGAACCTTGAGATAACCAGGACTTTGAGATCTCCCCTAGGAGAACTCCATCGGCTGGGCTGCGAGGACTTCATCTCTCTCCATTTGGTAGCTATACTCCCTCTCTCTTTCTCCCCCTCTTTTCTATTCTTTTCCTCTCCCTAATTCCTTGAAGGCATTTGCTGTGGTCATTCTAGAAAGGTGCATTTGTTTGGAGTGATACTGCAATCCCTTTTCCATCTTGTCTTTTGCCCTCCGAGATCAGTTAAGAAAACATCATCCCCCCTTGGTAGGAGCGGATCAGAACAATATGTTCTTTCCAGCTGAAATTGGTTCTAGTCAATAGAAGCACACTGGTAGGTAAAAGTAGACTATAAAAGATAACCTTCAGAATGTATTTCCCATGTCTTCCCATTCAAGCAAGTGAAGAAAGCAGACAGATCTTCAGATAACATGCTATGCGAATTGAAAGGAATCTTCTTGGAGGCAACTGTGAAACTCACGCAATGAAATACAGATGAGAGAGATGAAAGGGTCACATATGATGTCAAATCTATTCTTTTAATGTTTGAATGAAACAAGATTTCTTGAAGTACAATCCTACAAAATGAAGGTGAACTTGCAGAAGCAATTGAACTGGGTCTCCTTTAGAAACACAATGTTTTCTAATTAAACTGCGCATTCAGGAAGGCAACCTTGAAATCAAAAGGATTTAGAAAAATACAAAATACCAAGACTGGCAGTTCGTTATCTTTCACGGTCTCTTTAAGATAAGATTGATTTGAACTTCCACTTGTAGTAGGTCTGAAGACATTAGGAATGATGCAATATGAAAAAACCAAAACAAAACAACTTTCTCAAAAAGCTTTGAGAAACCAGAGAAATGATGATTTTTAGTGGTTAGGTAGTCCTTTAAAATTTGTCTCGGGGGAAAGAGATAAAAAACTGACTGAGATCAAATGACTGTGGAGTATATTCCAAAACAGTAATGAAGAAGGTAAGGGGCAAGAGCCTGTTAGAAAAATACTATGCTGGCTTCATCTGTTGAAAGCATTCCAGAATGGTTGAAATTATGAATCATATCTTCTGGGATTTAAAAAAAAAAAAAAAAAAAAAAAAAAAAAAAAGAGGAAGAAAACAGAAGGAAAAAAATATTTTGAACATATTTTTCCATTCCAAGATGGTATAATGGCTTTATTTCATTTTGTTCCTATGACAGGTTAATAGCTTATGAAGTGTTTAGCAATAGAGAGTGAGAGTCCTCACACTAGCCATACCATTTGGATGTGTCTCTTTTACTTTCTAGAGCAGCAGATATGGTTTAGCACTCCACAATTCAGTCCCCAAAAGTGAGTAAGTGTGGCAGATTTAACCTAACTGCCCAGTCCACCAGAATGCCTAATTATCTTGAAAAATGCTTTGCTCTATCTCATGATCTGGACATGTCTCTCTAGCTCCACTTTGAGCTTCTTGATCTTTCATCTACAGGATGAGATCCAATTTAGCTTAGCAAGGATGTAGCCTTTCCAAACCATATCTTTTACCTTCTGTATTCTTACAAGTACATTTCTACCGCTGGGACCAGTTTGGAAGATCCTAGTTGTTTTATTCCTTAGATTATGTTGCTGCATTAATTAGCTCTTCTTTGAAGTTTTTTCCCTGCTCAAGTATAGGGTCAGTGCTGAAATGATTGTGATGCTAACTCCTTATGATCTATTCTGCAGGCTTACAGAGTATGCAGCAAAGTTTTCTCTTCTTCTGAGGACATTCTACTCTTTTGATGAGAAATGCTGAAGGTCTGACTTCAGTTGCAAAGGTATCTGATTGACAGATTGCAAAATTGTTAAGTCTAGTAACAGCAGGAAAAGCGTGCTCTTGCTCTCTATGTAAATGTGGTGTCAGCTGCTGTTGGGATAAAAAGCATGAGCATAAGCAAAGATATCTGCATGGATAGAAAAGAAAGAAAGAAGATATTTGTTGTGATTTCTGCACTAAGGAGCAAGAAGAAGCATGAAGCGCTAATTTCAGTGGCTAAGACAGTATCGTCCTTGGGCCAGTTCTCTTCAACATCTTTTGAACCACTTGGACTCGGCACTTGAAGGAATATTAAGCAAGTTTGCCAGAGACGCTACATTGGGAGGAGCTGTCAACTAACTCCCTTGAGGCCAGTGAGACACTGCCGAGAGATCTTGACAAATAAGAGAGATGGGCAATTATGGCTGGCCGGGAGTCTATGCACAAATCACGAAAGGGGCGGGACTGCTGGGGAAGGCGTCCCAAGCTGTTGTATTTTCCAGCATCAGTCTCATGACATGCTTATGACAGTGGGAAGATGCCAGCAGCTCACGTCCCCAGCAGCAGAAAAAGAACTTCATGTTACAACTTACTTGAAAAGCTTTTTGACCAATCCCACAAAGCAAAAGCATATTGACAGTAGTTCTTTCCGATCCCTAGAAGCACACAGAACTTTGGTTCAAAGAACGCTTGCTTCTTTTGAATAAAAGACCTGCTTGTAAGCCTTAAGATAGAATGCACAGAGCTCCATTATTAAGCTTAGAACTTCCTAACATCTGGCTAGATCTACTTTGCTGTAGCTTAGGGAGTTCTTCTGGTCAAGCTTTAATACACAGGCCATTGTTCTATTTGTCCTTACTTCTCTACTTCTTCTATCATTTTTCTGCTGACAAACCTTATGACTACTGCTTAGCTCCAAGCACAGTTCTGCTGTCTCTGAGGCCTGCCTTTTGCAGCTTTCCCAAAATCCTCTGTTTCCAAGGATTCCCACAGGCAATCCCCAACCTTAGGGAGTTGTGCGATGGCAAGTGCTGGATTCAGCACCTGGGACAGGGCAATCCTGCTCTGTGTGTGTGTATAGACTAGGGAGCCAGAGGCTGAAAGGAAGCCAGGCTCCTGGCCAATGGCAAGCTAAATGTGCATCAGCAGTGCCCTGGCAGCCAGGAGGGCCAAGCCTGTCCTGGGGTGCATCAGGCACAGTATCACCAGCTGGGCAAGAGAGGGCATTGTCCTGCTCTGCTCTGCCCTGCTCTGCTCTGCTGTGTTCTGGGGCGGCCTCACCTTGAGTGCTTGGGGGCAGTTTTGGGTACCACAATGAAAAAAGACATGAAGGTATCGGAAAGTTCTCCAATGAGGTTTACAAGGACAGAACTGGAGGAAATGGCATGCAGCTGAGTCAGGGGAGGGTCAGGTCCGGTATCAGGAAAAAGTTTTTTAACCAGAGGATGGCTGGGCACTGGAAGAGTCTCTCCAGGGTGTGCTCACAGCATCACACCCATCTTGAGTTCAAGAACCTTTGGGACATTGCTCTCAGGCATCTGGTGTGATTCTTGAGGAAGGTCCCATGCAGGGCCAGAAGTTGGACTTGATGCTCCTGACGGGCCCCTTCCAATTCAACTGATTCTACCACTCTATGATTCTGTCCTGGCCACTCAAGGTATATTGCTTGATCTCACCAGATTCTGACCTGCTCTTGTTGGTCAGAATTTGTCCCTACTGCCTAATGATATTTACCACAAAAGACAAAGGGCCTTTTCTCAATTTTCTCAAGAAAGTTGAAGATGCACCCTAGAATCCTAAAAAAGTCTTTTCCTTGAAACAACACTGTCTCCTGCCCAGTATTCTTTCCAGATCTTAAGGAGAAAGAAGGCAAAATCAGGGGATGGATTACAATGAAGCACTGTCAAGTTTCCGGACCTTTAGCAGTATATTTGTACTTCCACTATTCTTTTCTATAAAATCATGGTTTTGTAGAGCATGTCATTTTCTAGCAAGACACATTTTTGCAGCTGAGCCCATCAGTCTCTGTGAGAATATATTGTCAAAAGCACAAAACATATGAATGGGCAGTGGCAAGTGAGGGGAAAAACCAGTATGGGAAGCAGCTCCGTGATACTACAGTAAGACAAGGAGGAGGAGGTGTTCCAGTTGACAGAGCAAAGAATCGCCCGCAGTCCCTGGAGATATCCTAGTGAAGCAGGTTGTCTCTCAGCAGTCCCTAGAGAACCATGGAGGAACACATACCTACAGTGCAGCTGCTGGAGGGCTCCATGCCACAGCAGGTGAAAGTGCCTTGAAGGAAGCTGCAGCTTGTGGAGGGAGGGCCAGAAAACCATCCTTGACCTCTTCTTTAGCGGAAGAGTATGTGCAAATGTTTAACAGCTGCTAACTGGAATCTATCCTCTTTCCAGTTCTTGTCGTAGGTAAGTAGGACAATACAAGAATTAGAAGCCTAAACTGTTTTGCATGAGGCTCCCATTCTCTCTGCCACTCCCTTAAAATTTACTTTGAGATGAAATAAAACTCATGATCAAGTTCCTAAGGCTTGATGGTCAGGCTTCTCAGAAAACAGGCAGTGCAAAGAACTCTTGTCACTGTCATTTTTTTTCATAGAACTAAAAAAGTTAAAGTACTGTTTTCTAAGAACTTACGAAAATCAACTGGTAGAGGTGGTGAGAGTGAAGAGTATAATTAAGCTGGAAAGAGACTATCATGTAGCTACCTCATCTGCATAGAAGTTTTTTTACCAGGAACTCTGGACTTTTAAACAGATTTAGGACACAAGAGTTATCTCTGGGAATGTTTTAGTATGTATAGAACATTCATCTTTAAATAGCTCGATCTGTTTTACCGTTATGACTTACGTTTTAAATTTTATTTGAGGAGAAATATTTGCTATTCAGATCATTTCAAGTTCTGAAGCATTTCAGTTGTTGACAGTTTTTGCTGTCTCCTGAGGGCAGGAAAATAGTCTTGGAACCAATACTGAAAGAAACTAGATGGAAAAATTAGTTTTCCTCATTCTTTTCTGTCTATTCTATGAGGCACAAGAGCAAAACCACTGCTATGAGTCTGAGTTGCCTTACCACTCATGGATGACAACCTTGTAGTGAGTAGTCTGTTATTGGCACACATTTCTGATGCTGGTGGTTACCTGTTGTGCAGAAAGATCTGTAAACTATTTTCACGGAAAGACATTCCTGAATTGCTTCACTTATCTCTAAGCTGGCACTCTACTTCGGAGATCTTCCTGTGCTCGCCCCCAAACCCGTTTCCTTCAAATGCAATTTACTTTCAACCAAAGCACTTCATTACTTCATCAGGTAATCTCTTGTTCTTAATGTTCGGGGTAGTGTTTTAAAAAGGTAAGAACATATTCTAGTAAGAAGGTAGAACCTCTTTCTTAAGTAGTAGACATCACTGGGCTTTGGTTCATGCACCAGAACAACAGCAAGGAATGTCGTTTGCAATCAATAGATGGGTTGGGGAAACCGGCCACAAGTTTAGGAATCTTTCTCCAATTAATTATGCTTTAAAATTTGTCTCTTAGCATTTCAAGTGTTTTTTTATTAAAACAATCAACTATTTATTACCTGTACCACAACGAAGCACAATCAGCAGTGCTTGTGCATCCTTCACCAATTCCAAGAAGAAGAATGGTCTGAGCCTCCAGTATAGCTCATTACGATAAGCTGGAAAAAAGTTCTTGGAAAAATTTCTTTTGCATCCTTTTGAACCTTATGCAGCACTTCCTGGCCAATCTTACATTTTCTTTTCTCCAGGAGATGATAAGAACTCGAGTACCTTCATGAAAACCGTCGCGGGTCGCTTGCTGCGCTGGCAGAGTTCCTTTTTGAGATAATGCCTGGAAAAGCTTTTCGCTAAGGTCTAGGCGGCAGGAGACGCAGAAGACGGGCATACGCAGCTGTCCGAAGGTAGGTGCCGGTCCCCGGCGGCTTTCGGCAGAAGCCGCGGTTCGGAGCGCACCGCGACCGGCAGAAAGCTCTGGGCGCGAAAAAGCCGCTTCTTCGCCTCCGGCAGCCGGAGAGCTCGGCCGATGCTGAGACGTCAAGAACGAAGCCGCACAGCACTGGGATTAAGTGAGCAGCTCTCAAACTGAGGGAAAACGATAACTAACCACTTTCCAACAGTTTCAACTTGCATTACCATAAGTAGGGAAAAAGTTCTTGGACAGCTTTCTTTTGCATCCTTCTAAACCTTATGCAGCACTTCCTGGCCAATCTTACTTTTTCTTTTCTCCAGGAGATGGTAAGAACTCGAGTACCTTCATGAAAACCGTCGCGGGTCGCTTGCTGTGCTGGCAGAGTTCCTTTTTGAGATAATGCCTGGAAAAGCTTTTCGCTAAGGTCTAGGCGGCAAGAGACGCAGAAGACGGGCATACGCAGCTGTCCGAAGGTAGGTGCCGGTCCCCGGCGGCTTTCGGCAGAAGCCGTGGTTCGGAGCGCACCGCGACCGGCAGAAAGCTCTGGGCGCGAAAAAGCCGCTTCTTCGCCTCCGGCAGCCGGAGAGCTCGGCCGATGCTGAGACGTCCAAGAACGAAGCCGCACAGCACTGGGATTAAGTGAGCAGCTCTCAAACTGAGGGAAAACGATAACTAACCACTTTCCAACAGTTTCAACTTGCATTACCATAAGTAGGGAAAAAGTTCTTGGACAGCTTTCTTTTGCATCCTTCTAAACCTTATGCACCACTTCCTGGCTAATCTTACATTTTTTTTCTCCAGGAGATGGTAAGAACTCGAGTACCCTCACGACAACCGTCTTGGGACGCTTGCTGTGCTGGCAGAGTTCCTTTTTGAGATAATGCCTGGAAAAGCTTTTCGCTAAGGTCTAGGCGGCAAGAGACGCAGAAGAAGGGCATACGCAGCTGTCCGAAGGTAGGTGCCGGTAGCCGGATTCTTTTAACAGAAGCTGCTCTTCGGCGGGCTCTCTTACCTTCATAATGGGTTTTGCTGGAGGAAGCCGCTTTTTCGTTTCCGGGAATACCTAGAGAGGAACACTAGCTAAAGACGTGATTGGCACCATTATGTCGAGTTTTGCTCGTTCCAGCAGGAATAACGGAATAACTGTGTTCTTCCTTACGCTAGATGGCGCTGCTTATCAAGGTTTGGCTGCTTTTAATCATTTGGGGTGCTGGATGTTCAAACGACTTATCGTAACTTCTTCTATTTTAAGTCAGGTGCTCACTGACGTAGATCCTATTAGATATAGCACACTGCAAATAGGAGGTGAAATAGATTTATTGTTACTAGCACATGGGTACGAGTGTTAGGAATTTTATATGGAATATGTTGCATGAATCTTTTCGACCATTCTGCAGCCATTCATACGAAACTCACACAAGTACAAGACAATATGAAGAAATTGACTGGGAACGAGTGGGGTTTGCATCAATGGTTTGAGGGATGGGAAAGAACTGGGTGGTTGAAAGATCTCGTAAATGGAGCTTTGTTTTTACCAGTAGTCATGATTTCCTTGCTTTGTGTTATTCCATGCATCGTGAAACTGGTGTGCCTCTTGCTAAAAATGACATTGGAAAAGATCTGGCTGGTGCAAGAAGAAGGGGCAATTGTGACAATGTATCTGAACCGCTTAGACTACGGGCTGCACCAGCCATCCAGCGTGGAACGGTTCTTCTCAGAATTTTCTCAGGGCCCTCTGGAATTCATCAAGACATAAGCCTTGCTAAAACAAGAGAGGAAAAGCTGAGAAACTAAATTCCAAGACCACAAGAACTCCAAAACGGGGGGGGGGGGGGGGGGGGGGGGCAAAGTACCTGGACTGTAAGGAAACACATCTTCTGAGAGGTGCACGCAGAATGCGTGGACAAGACAAAGGCACCAATAAGAAAAGCGTGACTAGCGTGTGCAGAGAGTCAGAATGAGTAAGTGCATCATGTAAACCATACACGGCTTCTGCTTAATCCTCTTGGTCCATTGTGCAGGAGTCCTGAATTTCCCATAAGTGATACTTACTAAAAGGGTTCTGATTTTAATGCAAGAGTTACTGTCTATACGATGATTCATGGGAATAGTTCTTTCAAGTCCTTCCCTTGCTGACATCAGTCAGTTTCATCTTTTCCTGAATGTACTGCTGGCTATACATAAGTGATGAATAGAAGGGAATGAGTTTTAGGGATATGTTGCAAGGAAATAGATTGGTAGCTCTGCTTCCATTTCCATTGTCTAAGAAGAATTCCGAATATTTTTGGCCCTTTCATAGACCTCTGACTCGATTAGCATCAGCAGGGAGGGACATTTAATTGGTTTTTCTCCTTTTTAGAGAGAAGCTAACGAAAAAGTTTCACCAGAATCAGAGCAGGCTGCGTAACAAGAAGAGCGTCATGAAAAGGCGCCAATCCTATCCTCTTAGTATTGCTAGTTGTGATTGGACTTCAATGAAATGTGTCAACTCTGTGTTCCTGGGTATTACATCAGTAACAGGTACTTCACCTGCTGTACTTCTCTCCTAAAGCTAAGAACAGAATCCCAAATAATCTTGATTCCAAGGTCTCAATTCACCCTGTGATGCTGACAGGTGAAATAGGAGTGGAAGGTGCACCAGTAAATGAACTTGAATGGCCTATCTAAATCAGCGGCCACTGATTTCCTGAAGGCCTTAACAGGTCAGTTGCCCCTATTTTTCTTGGGGTTCTTTTATTCTTTGGTCATGTTTTTCTTGGGATTCTTTGAATCCTTCCCCACCAGTTCAGCCTCTGCTCTCAAATCCTTTGCTGTCATTTAAAGTATCTCAAGAGCCTGGAAACTGTTGTCTTTATTTATCAACCCATTATTCCCTTCCAAAGGTTGTTTGCCTCAAGTCTCATTCTTGCTGATTTTCTGCTAGTTCATTGTCAGATGGCAGCAGGTGTTCTGTAAGAGCAAGTACTCAATCCTATAGCTTGCTTTTCTTTTGATTTGGCCTGTCTAGAAAATGGAATGACTGAACATCTCCAACAGCATTTTCTCTCCCCATTGTGTTTCACCGCAAGGGCAGATGCCAATCATCTACCTAAACTCTTGGTGGTGAAGAAACTAGTGGTATGCTGTTGCATATAGGTAGAACTTTCCGAAAGGAAGGCCTTGTAAAACCATGGCTGAGGCCCGTTACTTTGGCTAAGTAGAAAATGACTAGGGGAAAGTGAGACAGCTGAATTAGAGGTAGATCAAGAAGTTCTAGAAGCATTGCGTGTTCACAGCGTGGGGTATGACGGTTGGTTGAATTATGTTTGTTGCGGCTTAAAGCTATGCAAGTGATAAAGGCCTGACTGCTTCAAAAGCCTGGCTTTTGCAAGAAAGCGGCTCTCCTTTGCACCTGCCTGGGGACTCTGCGTCACTACGGACCCTCACGCCCAGTTTGCCAAGGAGATGATGAGTAGGAATGTTGCAGAGCTGCTGTGTGCATATGAAAGGAATGGCAGAGAGTGAAGCCGTGGACAATTTCTGGGCTTTAGTACAATGCTGCTGCATTGGTGCCAGTTTAGTCGGTTTTCCATCAGTGGCATTTCTGTCTAGAAGTACACTGCCCAGAGTCTTTCTAGCACTTGATGCCATTTCCTTACTGCCATTAATACCTTCCTTCAGTTTCAAGGATGAGAGAATCTTTACAGGATTTTGAAGATCCCTGTTAGGAAACACTATGCCAGAGGAGTCATCACTCCCTTTTCTTTTGCCTCCTTTGTAATTTTTATAGACTTATTTCACATTTCTGCTAATGGCAATAAGAATACTGAGACTACTTAGCAGGGTTGACGCTCTCAGCTGCTTTCCTCTTTCCTACTGCTTCATACCGGATGTGACTTGATGGCCTCGTTTTGCAATCAGCATTTTGCTGTGGTTTGCTAAAACCTGGCATGCACTGCCAACTCACAACTTGTGTGTTGGCATTTCAGGGGCTTTAAAGGGTTCCTTTCTGAGATTGCCATGCACTGGACTTTCACAGTCACAAAGACTTCATCCACCATCGGTCAAATTTCAGTATTTAATACTCTTTCCTGGAATGTAGGCAACCTAGCAGCAAGTACTAAATTCGCTGCAAGCCCTGTCTTCCCAAAGGACCATTCAAAAAGTTTGCTTTTCCCCTCTGACCAATCTGACAGTATTTTGATGAAGAATTTGGTACCTTAATAGAACCTCTTAGAAGGGATCTCATGGCAGACAACATCTCAGGCTTTCTTGAAATACTGGCTCCTTTGGATCTCAATTCCATTCAGAGTGCATTTAAGATTTTTTTTTCACTGAAGCCATTCAACAATACCTCTTCTCTTTAAAATGTGCTGCAGGTGAGAAAGATGGATCCCCGTGAAAGGTTCTATTGATATCAAAATTTGTGCCCAATGGACTGTGCTGATGGAAATCAAATACTAGTGTAGTATTTTGAATCCAAATAATTCCTCCCAATCAGGCCCGACAGGATTGTTTGGCTTTGAATCTGAGCACGTGGACAGTAGTGGATGGTCCACAGGTTGAAAAGAGTGTAGATTCTTCTCCTTCTTTTCATTGATGGCTCAGAGACTGAAAAGGCAGCTCCAAAATGGTAAATACATCCCTACAGATTCAAAAATTGTTCTTCTTAATTTGCATCTCCACCATAACAACAGATGCTTAGAACTAAATTACCAATGGGAATTTTACAGCTTCTCAGAAATGAAACAGGACCTGGCTTATGGGCCTTAGCAGTAGCTACAAGTTTTTCAGCACAAGCCATCTCAAAAGTATTTTAACTTTACCGTACTTTTCTGTCTTATGCTTTCATCTCAAGGATGCAGGAAAAAAACAAAACAAAACAAAACAAAACAAAACCAAAAAAAAACCACAACAAAAAAAACCAAAAAAAAAAAAAACAACAAAACAAGAAACCCCACCAAATTGATAATAAGCAAAATCAGTGACATATATAGAAACAGATCCCATGGTTTTTAACTTCCAAACTTGTCTTCTCAGCACACTCTCTACAATGGAATTGTTTCCCTATCTGCCTTGAAACATTTTGCAGCAAAAACACTCTAAGGTCCTGCTGGATGTTTTGTTCAAAAATGACTTCTTCTGGTTTTCTGTCCATAAGCGGAGTAACGTGACTGTGCTGGCAGCTGACCAAAGGAGGTAGGAAGAGTAATCATCATCCACAACACTGGGGCTAAAGAAATTTCCACAGAAAATTACCTGCCCTATTACTTGTTCACGTGTTGGGTTGAACGTTCAGAATCTGTTTCCATTTTCCCCATTCATAGAATGTTCTATTTCACAGAATTCCAGCCCCTCAAACATCAGTCCTGCCAGAACTGCCCGCCATAGGGGGCTGGCATAGGGGATCTGCTAATGTCCACTGACTCTTACCAGTATAGTGCTTGTCACTGTTGCAGATCAAGAACTTCTGAATAGTTTGGATTCATGCTCTTTGAGGGGTTGAAAACAAGAAAAGAATGACTAGACATTTCCATGATCAAATCCCCTGATGGAATAAAAATAGGAGCATAATAAATGTATCCATTGTTCTAAGAAGGGAGATGAAGGCTCCAAATGATTACTTGCATACTTCCTGTTCTAAATCCCTTGTTATCTGGCAAATTGCAGAAGATTCCAGGCTTTTGCCAAAATGCAAACCAGGTTAAAATGTGAAGCCTTACAGTTTACTGGATATAAAACTTCATCATCCATTTTTAAATCTTTGAGATTGTTATGTACTTCCTATTACTACCCTGAGGTTTAGAGCTGTAATTCAGAGAGAAAAGAATGCTATCTTGAATTCATTCTAGTAAATCGGCACTCTCATCTTGTCGGCACTCTCTCCTCTTGGTTTTCACTTCTGAAACTCTGTACGGAAGAGTGCATTAATGCATAGAGCTCTGCATCAATTCTTTACAACAGTTTCCTCTGTAATTCTTCTTTCAAGGCAAACCTATAAAAAGCCACACTTTCTTACCCCACCACTTCTAAAATTCTATTGAGAAGCAAAAAAAAAAAAAAACCCATCAAACCACTAAATCACTGCTCCAATAAAAAAAGCAGTCCATTAACTGCTTTCTTAGCAGGTTCTTTACCTTGTATTAATATGGCAACCTTTTCTTGCTCTTCTAGATTAGAACCAAATTCTTACAGCATATAAGGAAACATAGGTTTACTGTATCTGATTCTTAGATACAGAAGTCCAGCAAGGAGTTCAGACCTCAAAAGAAGTGTCTGTACAACGAGATTCAGCACAACGTTGAGACATATTAGCTATTTTTCAAGAAAAGCGGCCAAACTGAAACTTTTTAGACTTCTCTACAATCATGCGTGCCTGCTTCCAGAACCTGACCTTCGTTGCTGGAAACTAGCTGCAATGTTACTGTAAACAATGCTGTGAATGTAGGACATCGTCATTCTTCTCTTCCATTGAAAACCTCAAGTGGAGTCACGTCACTTCTCTTCAAAATTCTGTATTTCCTTGCAAACTGGTCAAATAAGGATAAATAAAGTGTTCTGTTCATTCAGTTTAAACCAAATGTTCAAAATGAAAAAAAAAATCCATTCAGATATGGTCTGCAATAATACAGTAGAAGAGAAGATGAACCAGACTGGCCTACAACAGAAAGAAGTGAAGCAGAATTTGGGAATTTGGAAGACCTTATGATGAATAATTCAAATAAATAAATAAAAAAAATATTGCCTACCCAAATTCAATCAGTGATGCACAGACAGAGAAAAAGTACTAATTACTACTCATATTTCTTTCATTCTCAGACAAGAAGTTCAATGATCCTCTTGAATGCACGGAAGATTCTTGGAAAAGACAGCAGCCTTCTTCTTCACCACATACTCCTCAGAACTCCAGGAGACAAATCATTTGAGCTGTGAGGATCTTTCTCTCTGTAAAACTCCCAGAGCATAGCCAATATTCTATTCCTTTAGGGATCCTCGCCTCCCTGGGGGAGTGCTGGATAGTCTACATCCCGGTACATCAGCCAGACACTCCACCTTATTTCCCATGGCTACTGCAGCAAGGACATCATCTACACTGGCTTTCTAGCCAAAATAGATGCAAGGCACAATGAAGAACATAGCCAAAACCTTGAGCACAGCTTATGAGTTTCGAAAGAAAAATCTCAGGATGGCAATACTGGATCTTCTGATCCAAACCATCAGGAAACATTTCTTTAGAGGTGTTGGGAAAGATGAAAGTTTGACAAGAAAGTCTCACAGATATGTATGCTTGGCAGAAAGATTTTTCAATGTGGAGTCTGAAGAAGGAATAGAGTTGGAAGCAAGTTTTGATCTAGAAGAAAAGAATTGCTGAGCCAGTCTTACTGGATAACCGAGGATACCTTAGTTAGAAGAGGGTTTTATGACTTACAGCAAAGGATAAACCCACCCCAAACAAGAAGATGTTTTTACCAAGCAGGAAGCTAGCACAGGCAAACAAGTCAGCAAATGCTGCAAGCAGAAAAAGCTCTCCAAATTTTCCACTGTCAAGAAAACTGAAAAACAACTTTCCGCTTCAACTGTAATATACTGACTTTTAGTGAGTGGAGAATAGCAACATATGGTAATTAGAGTCGTTAGGATAGGCTATAGATAATAGTTAAGGGATAGATTGGTTCTACTGTATGAAGATGCTCAGCAAAGTGCCAAAACCAAAGGGTCTCCAGGCCTGCCTGTAGCTAGAGCTGACAGCTGTAGGCACAGGCTCTGTTGCCCACTACCCTGGACTGCTGCAACGTCTTGGATGGAATAAACTGCATTTTGGAGAGCCGCCTGGACTCCCACATCCCTCATTTAGGCTCTTCCATGGAGGTGAAAAAAGCCTCTGGGTATTGTACAAAAAAACAGCTATGTAATCTAGAGTTGCATGACCCAATATTTCTATTGAACTGGAACAATTTTTATCAATATTATGGATCCACTTCTTTTCAGTGCGTTTGGTCAAAAACATAAAGCATCGTTTAAAAGACATTCTTGGATGCGTACTAAGTACTACGAATTAGTTAAGGTGTTGGTTTGGCATGGCTTGGTTTTTGGTGGGGAGGGAAGAAGCCAGCCACAGAAGTGATTTTTTGTGCAAAGCTCCTAGAAGCTTCCTCCATGCCTGGCAAAGTGAATCCCTGCTTGGCACTAAGAACAGACATGCTGCTGAGCCAATTACAGAAGCTGGTAGCGCCTTGGTGATATATTTAAGAAGGAAATCAAAACTGCAGCCAGTTAACCTTGAAGTTGGGAAATTTTTAGGTTGGCACCTCTTCTGCTTTGAAAGCCAAACCAGTGAGACACTCTGTTGCAGTGTGTGTTTATTATTGTACTGCAGTTCTAGTAGTCTGTTTTCTAAGGCTTCCTATTTTGTGCTGTTATAGCATATGTTATTATGAATGGATTGTTCCTTTCCCACCAGTATTGTTGGCTTTTGCCCTAGCTGTCCCTCTCCCCAAAGACCTGCCCTTTTGTTCCCTGTTCCTTCTCCCATTGAACATCAACCCCTCCCCAAGCCTGCCCCTTTCTCTAGAAACTTCCCTCTCAATTTTGTACCCTTCAAAACCCCAGTGGTTTCTTCAAGTTACTCTCCTCCCTTGTAGTCCCCCTACTGGTTTCAACATTGTATTCCCCTCCTTGTCTTCCACCCCCAGTTTCTCCCAGTTGGTTAAAGATTGCATCCTCCCCTGGGACCTTCCCCTCATTTAGAAGTTGATGGATGCCTTTGAATCATTGTCTTTCTGTCCTTGACCCTCCAGGGAGTAAACTGAAAAATATGCAGAAGACCTCTCCCTGTTCCTTGTCCCTGCTCTCAGCGCAGTTCTATCCCCAAGGCAGTCCACCTGTGCCGTAGAGCAGCTGTGCCCTACAGCTGCAGCCCGGATTCGACAGCTTTCTTGGGGCGGCCCACTCTCGCTGTCGGTGTCGGGAGCTAGTTGGGCTGAAGAAATCCAGCACCGCAGCAAGACTCCAAGTCAGAAATCCAGTTTATTAGGAAAAGGGGGAAAAACCCAAATCCATGCAAGAGTACAAAAGAAAAACCACTGACAGAGTCAGAATACAAGCTGACGTCCTGCTAGTTAGGGTGGTGAAAGCAGTTTGGATGAAATGGTCTTGTTGAAGTGGTGATTCTTTAGAAACCATCTGGTAGCTCTCGTCCTCTGGAAAACCAGTGGCTAAGGGTGGCCGTTCCTCTGGCAATGCAGTAGAAATGGTGCTTCTTGCCTTCCAAAACCCAGATGATATCCAGGTGGGGATGCTTAGCTCCTACCCCCTGGGCAGAGCATCTCCCAATGGGCTGATATCGTTCTGAGTCATGATGTGGGTCCTTGATTACCCGTGAAACAGAAATGGCTCCTGGAGGGAGTTATCTCTGAGTCATGTGGCAAGACATTGATGGGCCCATTAACAGGAGAGAAGGAAAAAACGATGCCACCCCTGGTTTCCTCAGTTCTTGAGGGTGGGAATAGGATGCATTTTGATATTGTAAGCTAGGACAATACAGGATGCAGGTTTTTGCATTTGCAGGGAGTTTGTATGGATTTGAAAAGTATCCTCATAGCAGAAGCACAAAAGTATTCTCATACCCCTTTTAATCATCTTCCAATGAAGCAATTCTCCCAATAACCTAAGGCATGAATGACTTGCGAGTGAGTTGAAGGAACACGCCAAAGATAAGTAGTGTTCAACTGCAGAGAATTGTTTAGGGACATCATACCCTAATATTTTAAATCAGAAAGCATGGATGGACGGGTCTTTTTTCCTTGGTTGACTACAGAACCAGCGGTCCTTTGCAGGAGGGTCTTTGGATTTAGGATGAGACTGGCAACTAAGAGCATGGCTACACAGAAGGTGCTACTTTTAGACCAGAACATTCAACTACTAAAGGCAGATAGGAGAATAGCTGATTAGTGACAGCTCCGACAGGAGGAGTCTGCGGCTTACCCCATGGGAACAATAGTAGCACATTTCAATTTTAGAAAACCATTCTTTTCAGAGGACCAAGCATCAGTGAAAAGAAAAGGTCGAGTAAAGACATCCTAGTGCTCTTCTGATCAGAAGCATCTTCCTCCATATGAGAGTATTTAGGAAAGGACAGTGCGTTCATAAGGAAAGGTGTGCCAGTTACAAAACCTGCAGAACAAGGCAAGACAAACTTATACATTTTATTTGCTATTTTTATTTCACCTGCTAAAAAATGATTTTTTTTAAGACTGAATTTTATGAATTCTGCAACGCTGTCTTTTTGAACGTCTTCCTACTCGTATTAAACACCGAGGTGACAAAGAGAGCAGCAGTGGAAGGAAAGCTGGTCCATCTCCCCCTCCTCGTGGCTTTAGGCCAGTGAGCGATTAGAAGTTGGTCACTTCATTTGAGATAAATAGCTTTACCAAGAGAGAATATTATCCAGCCTTGATCTTTCCTTTGGAGCTGATCCACTTTGTAGTCATGAATTCTTGACTCAGCTGGGGAGAAACAATGGCATTACGGCCATGGATGTTAGAGTGCGCTGATGGGAAATGCAGTTTTCATCTTCCGGTCCTTGCTTCAGTAAATATTCCAAATTCATCAGAAAGAAAATTCGAAGACCAGGAATCCCCACTCAAATGACCTACTTCAAATAGTCTGCACGCATAAGAGACATCAAGCAGGTGCTCTCATCTGTTAGGGGAATACCCAACCAGTATATTATTGTCTACTTAGGAGGCAATAATTTTGGAAATCATTGAATTTTTTGTATTGCAAGTGAATGGTCAACACATTTTATTACTGGATTAGGTAAAATCATGTCTTCTGCATCCTTTCAGAGAGGAAGCTTACCTGGATCTAAAGCTGCTCAGCTCCATGATGGGATGCTTTGTCTTCAAAGGGAACTCTAGTCTTCGTCCTTTTGGATTGCTTCCATAGCTTTTCACTCACTCTTCAAGTACCTGTTAAAATGTCCTCTTATCCCATGCAAATTTTTATGGGCATAGTCACTGAATTGGGAAGTATTCCATAAAGTCCACAGGCCTTGTTGAGATGGATGCACAGGTCTCAAGGGTGTTAGCAGATGTTATTCTGAGGCCACTCCTGATCATGTTGGATGGACCATGGTGACTGAGGAAAGTGCCCAAAGACTGGATGAAAGCAAATGTCACCCATCTTCAAAAAAGGCAACCAGGAGGACTCAGAAAAGTACAAGCCAGCCAGCCTCATTTGGATCCCCAGGAAGTTGATGGAGTAGCTATTCCTGGAAAGCATTGCCAGGCACACGAAGGAGGACAGAACAAATGTAGTCAGCATGGATTTACCAGGGGAAATTGGTGCTTGACGACTTTTTAAACTCCTCTGGTGAATGAACTTGCCTGGTAGATGAAGAGAATATCATCTGCCTGGGCTTCAGGGAAGTTTTGGACGTTTATCTACATGGCAGCACACATACCTACGGGAAGGAATAGTGCAAAGAGCAGGGAACCAGTGTCTTTTCAATGATGCTCAGTGAAAAGACAAGAGGCAGTGGGCACACACTGCAATACAGGAGATTGCCTCTGAGCATCACAAAATTATTTTTTATCGTGACGGTGACTGAACCATGGCACAGAGTGTCCAGAAAGATGGTGGAGTCTGGATCATTGAAGACATTAAAAGTAGGCCCAGATATAATCCTGGGCAACAGGCTCTAGGTATCCTGGTTGAAGCAGGGGGATGGGACTTGGGGAGCCGCACAGAGCCCTTCCACCCTCATTCATTCTGTGCTAGTGAATTCTCTTAGAGATGCATTTCAAGGACTGGCATGACAAAGCTCTGTGCAGAGTGAGATCCAAATGGACATGGGATTTAAGTTCCTTAAGTAGTGTTCAAGAAGAATGTAAAACTCCAGGAAACCTGTCTCTTCCATAACTGAATCCCTTTCATGGGAAAATTCCCCAGCTCTAGAAAGATCCTCTGAGACGCATGCTTAAGACTGACACTGGCAGAGCAAATTTCTCCCTATGCGTGTCTAAGACCAGTTAGGATCTTTACCAAAAGTGTTGTCAACGTAGTCACAGAAGGCATATTGTTAAGAAGTGACAACTTACATCAGAATGGCAAATATTGGTCCACCAATGAATTACTGTATGGGAATTATCGACTTGTATTCCAAATAAATAAAAAGGAGTTGGTCTTTATTGAACTCTTTCATTGCAATATTCATAAGGGAAGAAAAAGACCTATGTCCTTAACTTTCTTAATTCTAACAAAGATTTAAAACATTCCTTGTAAAAAGCGTATCTGAATTATCGGTCTATGAAACAATTTGAGTTGGGAAAAAAGTCCTAAAATTGTGTAGACAGTTGCAGAAAAAGCAAGAAAATAGGAAAGAAACAAAAACAGAGAAAAAGAGTCATCTTGAGTCTGCTAGCTAGTTCTAGAAGTAGTCTGCTAGAAAAAGGAAACCCCAGTGGAATTTCAAATGTGTTCATGCACTTGATTCAGTAACTGGTCAATGTAAAAACCAGTCCTTTCGTACAACTTCCCCCAGCAACAAAAACTTCAACAGATTGACGCCACCATCATGCCTGTCCCAGATGTATTTAAAAGAGAAATGATGATTTTCTTGAAAATCTATTTGCGTACAAGTTGCAAGACATTGGAGGGATTCTCCACATTCTCCTTCCTCCACGCGGCTTGAAAGTATATTTGATAAAATATGCAACAAAGCATGTGATTTCCAAGGTAGAGTAAAATGGATGACTTGGGAATTGATCTCTTTTGGATATGAAACTTCATATCCACTCTCTGGGAAGTTTCTAAAAGAAATGATGGAGCTGAGGCATGAATCTGCCACTCCGAGTGCTTAGCAAACATAGACACTCCCCTTCACATGGCCCCACCTTCCGCACACACCTAGGCATGCACAGAGATCAGCATAGCAGATCATGAACACCTTGGAAAAGACTGAAATGCTAAATAGCTCTCTTTGTGGACAAAATAGCCGGTACACTATTTCAAATATCTGGTACAAAAACTCTGTTCAATATCTGCCTCATATTTAAAACACAGGTTTTCATTGAATTCTGTTTGCAGAATATTTTCCTTCCATTTGTTCCTTTAAAATTCCTTTGTTCTATGTCTAGAAATATTTTCTTCTAAAAATAGAAAAAATTAGATGATGTCTTTTCAGAAGAAAACATTGGTTTAGACAATTTTTAACCATCATGGTATGGAAGAATTTTTTTGTCCCTCACTAAGGAGGAATAAGTATTTTGATCCTAGATCATTTACAGTGAAATACTTGACATTTTTAAGATGCTTTCAATCAATTTTGATCCTCATTGCTTATTCATTGTAAACAGTAAGTTTTCAGTGCATGGAAAGTGTGTGTGGTATGTCTACATTAGTTCAAACACCAATTCCAACTAATGGCCAGGCTGAACTACAGTAAATAATGTCCTGAAGGATATTTTGCCGCCTTCTTTGGCACTCCTTGAAATCCTAATGATTGGCATGAAGTGTAGAAATACAGAGATTTTCTCTCAGAGGGTGTCCCATGTTGACACCCATCCCATGTGTTTGATGTTGTAGTTCTTATCGCTTTTAAAAGTTGATATCTTCTGCACAGTTTTCATGAAGCTTTCTGTTACAGTAGTGAAAATCACAGAGAAATGCAATTTTGTACAACTTTGAATTTACCCCAAGAGCTGAGAGAAAATTTGTTCGTATACCTCAATCTGAGTCTCTTCTATATTCAAGCTTTGTTTATCTACCATCAAGGGTCGCATTCGTTGCTGTTCAAAGCCCCATCCAAGCTGACTTGAATACGTTCAGGGATGGGACATCCACAACTTCTCTGGGCAACCCGAAGCAGCGTTCCAGCACCCCAACAGCAAAAAATGTCTTCCTTTCATCTAATAGAGATCAGAAATACTAAATCTAGGTATATAAACTTTGAGGAAAGGTTTGAAATTCTATTGATTTGAAACACATTTGATATGAATACTAACTTCCAGACGACTGAAATATGTTGATGGCCATTTGAGATTGACACTTTTTGAAAAAGTGCATGGAATTGAAAATTAAAACCGGCAAAATTAAAAACTTCTTGCCATTTTCTTTTAACTCTGATCTTCAAAATTGCATAGGTCAGATATCTGTGCTTCATGCAAATCTCTCAGATACTCTCAGACCAAAGCTTTTCTTTCAGACTAAACTGCGGTTTAGGTAGAACACGAGTGCTTAGTGAAGGTTTTTCTGGGCATAGGGGGATTTGTGTGCACAAGAGGTTTTATCCAAACTGGAAAATTCATCCCAGCTGCATTTGTTCATCATTCCTACTGCATCAGGCCTGAAGATTCTGTGAAAAGTATCCTGTGGACCTTGAACATAGCTCATGTGAAAGAGATGAGAGGTGATGGAGAAGTTGAGGGAGAGAATCAAGAGCATATGGCCCAGTAAAGGCACCAGAAGGTATTTTTTCATGTGGTCCACAACCCAAACAATTGTTTAGCACCGTTTGAAGGCTGTGTTTGACCAACAGGGCTGAAGCAGGTCTTCAAAATATCCAGTAGATCAAAATCCATTGAAGCAAATGACCCTGGCCAGTCACCTTGCTGCTGATCATTCACCCTCCATACCAGCTGATCAGGCCTAAGAATGCTGCTGCAAAAGTGTTGTGAAAAAGGTAGGCACATTTTCACAGAGGCAGGGGAAAATGCCCTTGGATGGTGATTCCAAGGGATAACTTGATGGCGCAAGTTAGGTACCCTTATCTACTGTGCAATATCGAAGTTGGTGAGTTCACCATCTGTAAGCATCACTTTAGAAAATAAATGTTTGATCCACAAAACGATACTTCCTATGTCCTGTCTACCTGCTTCATTTCAGCCAAGGAATAGGCTACGTTCTATCAGCAAAGTGTTCATGATCATATGCTTCTTTAAACTGTGGTCATTCTTTCTTTTTTTCTAAATCAGACACTGTCTATTCCTAAGATTCAGATGTCCATGGGTAGGGGTGTAATTAAGTTCACTGTTAAAAAATATCCTTCTTGTTATCTTTTTAATAAATTACTGAGATGTAACATCAGTCTGAGAGCTGAAAGAAACCCCTTCATTTGCTGTTTGCCAAGTATCATCTATGTGATACAAATTCTATTTGACCCATCCATTGCCATCTAATACTACTAGTAATGCCTTCACAACCTTTACTTCATCGTTAGGGATTTTGGAGAAGTGAAAGATTTGAACATAAGCAAGGGCATTTGTTCAAGATGCTCCAGAAAGAGCTGCTGTCTGTTCTCTTCCTTGCTGCCTATGTTGGCAGGAAGCTGCAAAAAACCCAAAGATAACTAGAAAGAGTGTTACTTTTAGTCTAAATTTGGAAATGATGTTTGGAATACCCTGTTAAATGAAAAGGTGCTCTTTTAAAAGATGGCATCTTCAGGGGAAAAGTCAGTTTAGAGAGGTTTTGAGACAGTTGCTTCTGGAAAAAAAAAAAAAAAATTGAGGTATCCAAGGTCTTTAGCCATACCACTTGGAAGATTGATTCAAAACACAGTTCCTTCATCTAGGAAGAACAGAGGACCATAGATGCAGCCCATTTCAAAACGGAGTTCTTTATGTGTCAGGTTGGGATTTACTGGACATCATTTCTTGTAAAGTCGAGGGACTGCAGTTAGCTCTCCAATAATTTCCTTCCCTGAAATTCATCTGCATTTGCTCCTTTCTCCAGCGTTCCCATTTCTTAGTGCTGGTATACTCCATCTATGCATTAGAATATTCAACTGGAGTGTGTGTCCGATATTTTCTAGTTCAAATTGGCTGGAACGCAATGGATAGTTCCAGTTGCTTGTATACACTAGTTTTATTTTGACAAGTTTTCTTTGAACAATGTTGAAGCAGCAGTAGCAAATCGGAAGTACAGCTTGCAGCAGGGAAAGACACTTCTGCTTGCTCAAGTTTCCTGTAGTCAGATAGATGCCAAAAGGCTTTTCATAGTACTACTACTGTCTTGTAGGAATACTTGATCTAATCCTACCTTTGATACAATTACGAATGGGCTACTTTTCCACAAGGTGGAACATTTTTCTTTTAATCATATGTTTTTTGTAAGTTGGAAACATGAACTTGTGCACCAGTCAGGTGGAATGTACTCTTACTTCTTCATAAGTTTCACAACATTATTTAGAAAATATTGACTCTGTGTAACTTCAAAAGAAGAATTCTGGGCATCTTCATTCTATTGATGTGATTTTTTTTCTACCATGCTGTTCTTGTTTTCTATGGAACTCATTTTTACCAATAGAAATATTTTTCCCTGACACCTATGGAAAATACCTATGTTTACTCAATATTGCAGCCTCAGTACACTGTTTAGAATTATTTCAACATGGTCCCAAGCATATCCGACAGCTAGACAGCAGAGGTTAGCAACAGTGAGTGGGAATAACTTCTGAACCATTTCAGTAGATTTCCCAGGAAAGGCTTGCTTTCTGCCCCTGCACATTTTCCCAGAGATATTGTCTGGTGCACAGTTGCATCAAAAGAGTATTTTTGCACAAACCTTGGGCCAAGCTCTGTCTCAGATTTACTAGTGAATGCAAAGAGGGTGAAAGTGCTGCTTCAAAGCCCTCTGTGTGCTTTCCGTACCAAAAGGGAGGTGACCCCAGCAATAACTTTTTGATCTCTCTTCAAAACACGAGGCACGTCACCACCTCATTCATCTTTTTCTGGGACTCAGCATCTAAAGACCAAGAAGCCCTCTTGCTTGCTAAAGTGTGTTCAGCAAAAAACCCTTGTCCCATCAGCAAATTGGAACACAGCTGCATTCCAGTCAATACCAATGCTGGCAGGGCAATACTCTAGCCCAGTAGTAACATGCCACTGTTAGAAGACTGTGTAAAAATCTTTGTGTACAAAGTAATGGGAGGGAAAAATAGAATTGGGAAGAACTGCACATTGTTCTGGAAAAAGCCTCCTGCCACAGTCTTACAGACGTCATTTTCTGGTATCATTTTTAAGAGTTGGAGTTTCTTAAATTTTGTACAAGATAAAATCTTACTGGACCTTGCAGTTTCCCTACTAGAAGTACAGCCATTTCTTAGTAGAATAGAAGTAAGCCCTTTGAATATGTACAAATGGCCTTTCAAAATACATATGCTATAGCCCACTGTGAAAGGAATTAGCTATAAAAATAGAAATTCAAAGGTTTAAAAAGGTTTTGAATAAAGTAAGTCTAAGGTGATAGAAGAAGAAGAAAACAGCAGTTTTCTTCTGCTGAAAAAACAACTCCGAGGACATTGTACTCTACAGGTGTATTATATCACTTTCTGAAAAACGGAGTAGGTTTGCTATTTCAAAAGGTTTTCATTAGGAAGGAAGAGATTCCTTTGGAAAAAAAAACTTCAAATTGACTTGACATGAATGTTATGACACTTCACCAATCATGAAGAAAAATTCTCATCACTTGATATGGAAATCATGACGGTAACGGAGTCAAGGATGTCTAAGCCGTGCCATCAGGAACATAAAAAAGCATTAGAATGCTGGTAAGACTGAGCTCCTGAACTAGTCAGAAGAGAACGCAACCAAAACATTTTCCTTTAAGAGTCTTCAGGATGAACAGCAGATCAAATGTTTTCCTGTGAAGTATTTATGAATAGAATTAACCTTTAAAAGAACATTGTTTTCAAAAACCTGTGTCCAGTATCTCTTAGAATGATACAGAGTTCTTATTACTAGACAAAAGAAAAGCACTTTTTTCCAAACTGTTGTGCACTTTTAAACGATCTACAATAAAAAGAGTACTTTTTCATGCTGGGCATGATGTTCATTACAAAAAAGCCTTGTCGCACGCTTGGTACTCTAGTGTCTTGATTAGCATTGTTTTTTATTCATTGACTCTTTTTCACCTTGAAATAATGGCGTCTTTGTACTTATGCAGCATCCATGAAGAATTTCTTGGGTGTCATTTTGTACTCGATCCTAAATGGCAGCTTCTGCATTCTGCCATCCGTCTAGCTTTCCCATTTGATGCAGCTTCTGAGAGGTCTTTTCAGAATTGAGGACTACCTGCAAGAATGATGCTAAATGCATGCATTTTACTCCTTGGTTAATGCAAAAGAGTTTCTCCTTTACAGCATAATAATAACAGGAAAAGAATGATGGTGGATTCAATTCTTATAGTAATACAAAGAGAACTATTATCATCATTAGAAACCAAGCAAGTCATATTTATTGCTCATGCAGTACAACCACTAATGCAAATTACCCTGTAAATTCAAAATGAATCTGTATCACAGGAGTGGATTGAATGTCTCTCTTGATATTTTGCTTAAAGCAGAAAATTAATTCTTTTGACAGCCAACTCATAATTGCAACCTAACTTTCAACTACAGCTTTCAAACAGTGGAAACATGTCTGTTTATAACACGATACAGTACCGTACACAAGACCAAAACAGGTCCTAGACGTTCAAATGAAAGAAAAGATCAAAGAACAGATTAATTCGTGTCTGCAAGCCCTCAAGAGTGTGCAGGTCAAAAGTCCCCAGAAAACTAGGCCAGTGGCACAAATTCTCGATGTTGGCACCAGCAGAAGCAGCTGCTATCTTTCTAGGATGCAATCTTGCTTACATCATCCTTCAAAGCAATCTTCTGTCCCCCTGCCCAATATGCCTTCTGCTCTACTCCTTGGACTTCACGTTTGCATTTCTACAGAGTCCTGCAAACGGACTCAAAGTTCAGGTAATAGATTTCCAAGATTTAGAAATATTGTGTTAAGTCTATTTCTTTCGTATTTCATCCCGTCTAAGCATACTGAACTTTCTGAGGTGAAATATGTCGAGTATGTCACGTGTAGTTTACATGTTAGTTCTGCTTGACATTAAAACTTCGCACAGACCCCTGGGATGCCTTACTGCAAAAATATATAGCTGCAAAGAGTGGTTGCACAAAGTTAGAATGGCCAGAAAACCATGTAAACAACCTAACAGTAGAGGCTTGAATTTCTGAATATAATCTTGCACCATCTAAAGTCAAAATAGAATATTGAAATGATTTTCATCTAATAATGAGCGTGGGGAAGAAAGAATCCAGATAGGATTTTTTTTTTTTTTGAAACAGTTCCAGGAAATACATGGCCTTAACTTGGAAGTATAGCATTAAATATTTTTATACAGCATGAGTTCTCATTACCTAATCATATGATTTGTAGAACTGAATTGGAAAGTAGGAAATAAACAAAGAAAAATATTCAAGCTATAAAAAATGTGAGTTTAAAATTTTCTTTGTATTTCTGATTAAAACGATGAGGTAGCCAAATGGTCACCCATTATTTTCAAAAGCATCTGGACATAAAAAACGGATCAATTTTGGCGGGACTTGGATGTCCGGTATTCCTGAAAAGCTTTATTTCACTGCTTCCCAAGCCTGATTCAATCCCCTTAAATGCAGCTGTATTTCAGTTGCTCAGTGAAACTGTCCATCTCATGCATATAGTTTACAAATAATCTGCAGAAAAAGCTAGCTAGATTTAAAGATCTTTTTTCTGTAAATGGCCTTCAACTGATTTCTACAAACACACAGCTGGGATTTCTGCTGTCTTCTTCAGGCCACTTCCTGCAGAGACCTCTCCATTAAATTTGTCTCGTTCTACTAAGAACGCTTCTGGTGATCCAAAGTCAGCACTGGGATTGTCCAACTGCATGGAATTACTGTCTGCTAGAGCTGCACACTGAGGGCTTCTGTGTGCAGCATCATGTGAGCCCTGCTAATGTCACCCTGTTGGTATAAACTGAGCTAAGTGGACCTTAAGGGACAAGATTGTGCACTGATTTTGTAATAGAAATGAGGTACTAAGAAGGAGGCGGGAGGATTTCAATGTTTCTGCCCCCAGCTGAAGCAACACTAAATCTCGGTCCTTATCTGAAAAACAAGGTGAATTAACCCGTTTGGCATTCATATGCCAAAAAGGTCAGTAATACACTCAGAACTGTCAAAAGAGTAACAATTCCAATCATTACTTTCTAAAAAGAATTCATTTGAAGAAGTCAGGAAGACAGATGAAACATGCAAATATCCTACCCTGAGAATCATTCTGTTGATCTGCACAGGTTTCTTATTAAATTCCCATCTAATGCATTGGTCATGTGTGCTTGTGATGACACAAATACTTGCAAAGCTTACCAGATAAATCACGTTCTCTTCAAACAGCAAAGCATTTCTTGATGGTTGCACTTGCTAATTCCATTTAGACTCAGTGTTCTTAAAGGTCTTTTCCAACCAAAGTTCCAACCACCATTCTCTAAGTCGCACATCCTGATTGTCCTGGTTTAGGGCTAAATTTGGCAGAAAACCTCACAAAGGGCCACTGCACCCTCCCCCCCACCAAAAGCCCACCCACACAGCCGCTCCCTTCAACTGGTTTGGGGAGAGAAGTGGGAAAAAGCTGTTGATTTAACAGGCAAAGCACTTCCCAGCACAAAAAAATGAACAATACCAGATGACAAAACTCATTTGCCACACTGAAGAGACGACAAATCAGAAAGTCTCTCCTGTGGGTGCTCACTCTGTTATCAACCCCTCCAGCAATGGGGAAGGCTGCTGCCCAGGGTAGGCCCCAGTAGGCCACAAAGTGCAAGTTCCCAGTGCTTCCCAGGTCCCAGTCCGGAGCAGATTCGAAACGTTCCAAGAAAAGGGAAAGGAAAAAAAAAACCAGTCCAGGGAAAACTCTGCCTCAGCCAGCTAAACCAACTAAAAAGCAAATGCGTGCTCTGTTCTGCTCTGTCAGTGCCCAGACAACACAGTGCAGCGCAGAATGTGGAAGAGTGTTGCTTTTTAAGGAGTGCAGCCTCTGATAAGAAACTCGGTGCTTCTTCTTCTCCCTGCCTTTGCTCTCAGAACCAGTCTTGAAGGCAGAGAATATCATATCCAGCATTAAGAGAACAGATGACTGGGGATACAAGCATCATAAAGTCACCCGAGGACACTGCTCTATTGAGATATGTCACCAGACTATGCTAAGACCAAGTTTTGGAACTGCTCATTAAAATTCTACTCTCACAGTGAAGCTGAGGAGGAAACACAGCTCACTACAGTTACCTTGTGGCATGCCAGTGCTTCCTTTCCATCACAATGGTCTTCGTTTTTAAGTCCCTGACATCACAGGCATCATGAAACATCCTTTGTGCAGGAAGGAAGAAAATATTCTTCTCATTGATGCTGATGGGTTAGCTGACATGCAAAGCAGTTAATTCAAAGTGACAGAGCAATCAAGTCAATAGGAAAACTCACCACAGTTTTGTTTACTCCCCTAAATCCTTACTATCCCAAAATACAAGAACAGCTGTAAAAGCCTTGTGGCTACCTAATTTTTTCCTAGACCTACATGGTGGGGTAAGAGATAAACAATCCCAAACTATGGTAATCCACAACAAAGCATTCTTGACCTCATATTCAGGTTCTGCATAGCGAGCTCTTCCTCCTGATCAAGTTATTCCATCGCAATACTTTGGGGAGTATCTCAGAGGGCTGGCTGTTGTTTGGTTTGAAAGCATCTTGATCATTCAGGAACCCAGTAGCAAGGACAAAGTTTAAAAGAAGATAGTGCTATGCATTGATTTTCATCTAGGACAGAGATATTTCTACAACACAGAAGGCTGACCTAATGCTTCACGACAACGTGGCTGAAGTGGCATCCTGGTCCCCATAGGTTTTTCTCTTTACTTTTAGCTGCTTTCTTACCAGATTAATGAGCTGAACTAGCTCAAAAAAGAATCAGATAAGTGCCAGAGCTTTCAAACAAACAAACAAACAAACAAAAAAAAAAAAAAACCGAAAAAAACCCAAAACAGATGCAAAAGGGTGATTTGTAAGTGCATTTGAAAACAGAAGTTTTTTGTACTTTTCATAGATACATGGCATTCTCTAGAATGATATTGCTCCAATGCTTTGGGTTTGGTTTTGTTTTTGTTTTTTTCCTCAATTCTAAATGTTACACATTCTTTTTTGGCCATTTTAGTAAACTGATTTTCTGATCCATGTGAAAGACAGTCCGAAGTTCCCCTCATTTGCCTCACGACCGTCCCCAGGACAGACATCGGGACCCTGAGGACCCTGACTGGAATGCTGGCATGCCGGTCAGAGAGGAATGCCAGAAATCCTGAGGCCCCTGAGCAGAATTCTGGCCTGCCAAGTGATTGTTGGCAGCTGTGTCTACAGTGACTGCTTCTAGCAGGGCCTGCCAAGGGGCGAGGCGACCTATGGGCCTGCACGTGCTTCGCGACACCAGCCCAGGAATTTTCCCACCTCTTGGCCAGATGAACTTGCTGGGGCAACTGTGGTAGCCGCCCCATGGAAAATCCTTCATCTGCTCCACTACCACCGTGGGGGACGCAGATTGAAGCCCCCCTCCCAAGGACTGAGGCTGAGACGCCTGTAATTCTGATCCAGGGGTGCTGGCTTGACTGAAGCAGGATGCCTGCTAAGTGTTGCCTGCAGATGTGTTCGCGGGACCTAGACTGGTTTCCTATAGAAACCAGTCCTGAAACAATAGCTCCCACTCACTGCTGATATTGATATTGACTTCTCCTGCTGAGAACATGGACTGTCTGTACCCGTCTTCAATACCATTTTCCCCCTCAGCAATTTCAATAGACTTGCTCTTTATTGTATCTGCTCCCCCTCAGCCATTTCTAGATCTGTTTCCCTCCTCAGCAATGGACTAGAATAGAACCTTGAGATAACCAGGACTTTGAGATCTCCCCTAGGAGAACTCCATCGGCTGGGCTGCGAGGACTTCATCTCTCTCCATTTGGTAGCTATACTCCCTCTCTCTTTCTCCCCCTCTTTTCTATTCTTTTCCTCTCCCTAATTCCTTGAAGGCATTTGCTGTGGTCATTCTAGAAAGGTGCATTTGTTTGGAGTGATACTGCAATCCCTTTTCCATCTTGTCTTTTGCCCTCCGAGATCAGTTAAGAAAACATCATCCCCCCTTGGTAGGAGCGGATCAGAACAATATGTTCTTTCCAGCTGAAATTGGTTCTAGTCAATAGAAGCACACTGGTAGGTAAAAGTACACTATAAAAGATAACCTTCAGAATGTATTTCCCATGTCTTCCCATTCAAGCAAGTGAAGAAAGCAGACAGATCTTCAGATAACATGCTATGCCAATTGAAAGGAATCTTCTTGGAGGCAACTGTGAAACTCACGCAATGAAATACAGATGAGAGAGATGAAAGGGTCACATATGATGTCAAATCTATTCTTTTAATGTTTGAATGAAACAAGATTTCTTGAAGTACAATCCTACAAAATGAAGGTGAACTTGCAGAAGCAATTGAACTGGGTCTCCTTTAGAAACACAATGTTTTCTAATTAAACTGAGCATTCAGGAAGGCAACCTTGAAATCAAAAGGATTTAGAAAAATACAAAATACCAAGACTGGCAGTTCGTTATCTTTCACGGTCTCTTTAAGATAAGATTGATTTGAACTTCCACTTGTAGTAGGTCTGAAGACATTAGGAATGATGCAATATGAAAAAACCAAAACAAAACAACTTTCTCAAAAAGCTTTGAGAAACCAGAGAAATGATGATTTTTAGTGGTTAGGTAGTCCTTTAAAATTTGTCTCGGGGGAAAGAGATAAAAAACTGACTGAGATCAAATGACTGTGGAGTATATTCCAAAACAGTAATGAAGAAGGTAAGGGGCAAGAGCCTGTTAGAAAAATACTATGCTGGCTTCATCTGTTGAAAGCATTCCAGAATGGTTGAAATTATGAATCATATCTTCTGGGATTTAAAAAAAAAAAAAAAAAAAAAAAAAGAGGAAGAAAACAGAAGGAAAAAAATATTTTGAACATATTTTTCCATTCCAAGATGGTATAATGGCTTTATTTCATTTTGTTCCTATGACCGGTTAATAGCTTATGAAATGTTTAGCAATAGAGAGGGAGAGTCTTCACACTAGCCATACCATTTGGATGTGTCTCTTTTACTTTCTAGAGCAGCAGATATGGTTTAGCACTCCACAATTCAGTCCCCAAAAGTGAGTAAGTGTGGCAGATTTAACCTAACTGCCCAGTCCACCAAAATGCCTAATTATCTTGAAAAATGCTTTGCTCTATCTCATGATCTGGACATGTCTCTCTAGCTCCACTTTGAGCTTCTTGATCTTTCATCTACAGGATGAGATCCAATTTAGCTTAGCAAGGATGTAGCCTTTCCAAACCATATCTTTTACCTTCTATATTCTTACAAGTACATTTCTACCGCAGGGACCAGTTTGGAAGATCTTAGTTGTTTTATTCCTTAGATTATGTTGCTGCATTAATTAGCTCTTCTTTGAAGTTTTTTCCCTGCTCAAGTATAGGGTCAGTGCTGAAATGATTGTGATGCTAACTCCTTATGATCTATTCTGCAGGCTTACAGAGTATGCAGCAAAGTTTTCTCTTCTTCTGAGGACATTCTACTCTTTTGATGAGAAATGCTGAAGGTCTGACTTCAGTTGCAAAGGTATCTGATTGACAGATTGCAAAATTGTTAAGTCTAGTAACAGCAGGAAAAGCGTGCTCTTGCTCTCTATGTAAATGTCGTGTCAGCTGCTGTTGGGATAAAAAGCATGAGCATAAGCAAAGATATCTGCATGGATAGAAAAGAAACAAAGAAGATATTTGTTGTGATTTCTGCACTAAGGAGCAAGAAGAAGCATGAAGCGCTAATTTCAGTGGCTAAGACAGTATCGTCCTTGGGCCAGTTCTCTTCAACATCTTTTGAACCACTTGGACTCGGCACTTGAAGGAATATTAAGCAAGTTTGCCAGAGACGCTACATTGGGAGGAGCTGTCAACTAACTCCCTTGAGGCCAGTGAGACACTGCAGAGAGATCTTGACAAATAAGAGAGATGGGCAATTATGGCTGGCCGGGAGTCTATGCACAAATCACGAAAGGGGCGGGACTGCTGGAGAAGGCGTCCCAAGCTGTTGTATTTTCCAGCATCAGTCTCATGACATGCTTATGACAGTGGGAAGATGCCAGCAGCTCACGTCCCCAGCAGCAGAAAAAGAACTTCATGTTACAACTTACTTGAAAAGCTTTTTGACCAATCCCACAAAGCAAAAGCATATTGACAGTAGTTCTTTCCGATCCCTAGAAGCACACAGAACTTTGGTTCAAAGAACGCTTGCTTCTTTTGAATAAAAGACCTGCTTGTAAGCCTTAAGATAGAATGCACAGAGCTCCATTATTAAGCTTAGAACTTCCTAACATCTGGCTAGATCTACTTTGCTGTAGCTTAGGGAGTTCTTCTGGTCAAGCTTTAATACACAGGCCATTGTTCTATTTGTCCTTACTTCTCTACTTCTTCTATCATTTTTCTGCTGACAAACCTTATGACTACTGCTTAGCTCCAAGCACAGTTCTGCTGTCTCTGAGGCCTGCCTTTTGCAGCTTTCCCAAAATCCTCTGTTTCCAAGGATTCCCACAGGCAATCCCCAACCTTAGGGAGTTGTGCAATGGCAAGTGCTGGATTCAGCACCTGGGACAGGGCAATCCTGCTCTGTGTGTGTGTATAGACTAGGGAGCCAGAGGCTGAAAGGAAGCCAGGCTCCTGGCCAATGGCAAGCTAAATGGGTATCAGCAGTGCCCTGGCAGCCAGGAGGGCCAAGCCTGTCCTGGGGTGCATCAGGCACAGTATCACCAGCTGGGCAAGAGAGGGCATTGTCCTGCTCTGCTCTGCCCTGCTCTGCTGTGTTCTGGGGCGGCCTCACCTTGAGTGCTTGGGGGCAGTTTTGGGTACCACAATGAAAAAAGACATGAAGGTACCAGAAAGTTCTCCAATGAGGTTTACAAGGACAGAACTGGAGGAAATAGCATGCAGCTGAGTCAGGGGAGGCTCAGGTCCGGTATCAGGAAAAAGTTTTTTAACCAGAGGATGGCTGGGCACTGGAAGAGTCTCTCCAGGGTGTGCTCACAGCATCACACCTATCTTGAGTTCAAGAACCTTTGGGACATTGCTCTCAGGCATCTGGTGTGATTCTTGAGGAAGGTCCCATGCAGGGCCAGAAGTTGGACTTGATGCTCCTGACGGGCCCCTTCCAATTCAACTGATTCTACCACTCTATGATTCTGTCCTGGCCACTCAAGGTATATTGCTTGATCTCACCAGATTCTGACCTGCTCTTGTTGGTCAGAATTTGTCCCTACTGCCTAATGATATTTACCACAAAAGACAAAGGGCCTTTTCTCAATTTTCTCAAGAAAGTTGAAGATGCACCCTAGAATCCTAAAAAAGTCTTTTCCTTGAAACAACACTGTCTCCTGCCCAGTATTCTTTCCAGATCTTAAGGAGAAAGAAGGCAAAATCAGGGGATGTATTACAATGAAGCACTGTCAAGTTTCCGGACCTTTAGCAGTATATTTGTACTTCCACTATTCTTTTCTATAAAATCATGGTTTTGTAGAGCATGTCATTTTCTAGCAAGACACATTTTTGCAGCTGAGCCCATCAGTCTCTGTGAGAATATATTGTCAAAAGCACAAAACATATGAATGGGCAGTGGCAAGTGAGGGGAAAAACCAGTATGGGAAGCAGCTCCGTGATACTACAGTAAGACAAGGAGGAGGAGGTGTTCCAGTTGACAGAGCAAAGAATCCCGCGCAGTCCCTGGAGATATCCTAGTGAAGCAGGTTGTCTCCCAGCAGTCCCTAGAGAACCATGGAGGAACACATACCTACAGTGCAGCTGCTGGAAAGCTCCATGCCACAACAGGTGAAAGTGCCTTGAAGGAAGCTGCAGCTTGTGGAGGGAGGGCCAGAAAACCATCCTTGACCTCTTCTTTAGCGGAAGAGTATGTGCAAATGTTTAACAGCTGCTAACTGGAATCTATCCTCTTTCCAGTTCTTGTCGTAGGTAAGTAGGACAATACAAGAATTAGAAGCCTAAACTGTTTTGCATGAGGCTCCCATTCTCTCTGCCACGCCCTTAAAATTTACTTTGAGATGAAATAAAACTCATGATCAAGTTCCTAAGGCTTGATGGTCAGGCTTCTCAGAAAACAGGCAGTGCAAAGAACTCTTGTCACTGTCATTTTTTTTCATAGAACTAAAAAAGTTAAAGTACTGTTTTCTAAGAACTTACGAAAATCAACTGGTAGAGGTGGTGAGAGTGAAGAGTATAATTAAGCTGGAAAGAGACTATCATGTAGCTACCTCATCTGCATAGAAGTTTTTTTACCAGGAACTCTGGACTTTTAAACAGATTTAGGACACAATCGTTATCTCTGGGAATGTTTTAGTATGTATAGAACATTCATCTTTAAATAGCTCGATCTGTTTTACCGTTATGACTTACGTTTTAAATTTTATTTGAGGAGAAATATTTGCCATTCAGATCATTTCAAGTTCTGAAGCATTTCAGTTGTTGACAGTTTTTGCTGTCTCCTGAGGGCAGGAAAATAGTCCTGGAACCAATACTGAAAGAAACTAGATGGAAAAATTAGTTTTCCGCATTCTTTTCTGTCTATTCTATGAGGCACAAGAGCAAAACCACTGCTATGAGTCTGAGTTGCCTTACCACTCATGGATGACAACCTTGTAGTGAGTAGTCTGTTATTTGCACACATTTCTGATGCTGGTGGTTACCTGTTGTGCAGAAAGATCTGTAAACTATTTTCACGGAAAGACATTCCTGAATTGCTTCACTTATCTCTGAAGCAGAGAACTAAGCTGGCACTCTACTTCGGAGATCTTCCTGTGCTCGCCCCCAAACCCGTTTCCTTCAAATGCAATTTACTTTCAACCAAAGCACTTCATTACTTCATCAGGTAATCTCTTGTTCTTAATGTTCGGGGTAGTGTTCTAAAAGGGTAAGAACATATTCTAGTAAGAAGGTAGAACCTCTTTCTTAAGTAGTAGACATCACTGGGCTTTGGTTCATGCACCAGAACAACAGCAAGGAATGTCGTTTGCAATCAATAGATGGGTTGGGGAAACCGGCCACAAATTTAGGAATCTTTCTCCAATTAATTATGCTTTAAAATTTGTCTCTTAGCATTTCAAGTGTGTTTTTATTAAAACAATCAACTATTTATTACCTGTACCACAACGAAGCACAATCAGCAGTGCTTGTGCATCCTTCACCAATTCCAAGAAGAAGAATGGTCTGAGCCTCCAGTATAGCTCATTATCATAAGCTGAAAAAAAGTTCTTGGACAGCTTTCTTTTGCATCCTTCTAAACCTTATGCAGCCCTTCCTGGCCAATCTTACATTTTCTTTTCTCCAGGAGATGGTAAGAACTCGAGTACCTTAATGACAACCGTCGTGGGATGCTTGCTGTGCTGGCAGAGTTCCTTTTTGAGAAAATGCCTGGAAAAGCTTTTCGCTAAGGTCTAGGCGGCAAGAAACGCAGAAGACGGGCATACGCAGCTGTCCGAAGGTAGGTGCCGGTCCCCGGCGGCTTTCGGCAGAAGCCGCGGTTCGGCGCGCACCGCGACCGGCAGAAAGCTCTGGGCGCGAAAAAGCCGCTTCTTCGCCTCTGGCAGCCGGAGAGCTCGGCCGATGCTGAGACGTCAAGAACGAAGCCGCACAGCACTGGGATTAAGTGAGCAGCTCTCAAACTGAGGGAAAACGATAACTAACCACTTTCCAACAGTTTCAACTTGCATTACCATAAGTAGGGAAAAAGTTCTTGGACAGCTTTCTTTTGCATCCTTCTAAAACTTATGCAGCACTTCCTGGTCAATCTTACATTTTCTTTTCTCCATGAGATGGGAAGAACTCGAGTACCTTCATGAAAACCGTAGCGGGTCGCTTGCTGTGCTGGCAGAGTTCCTTTTTGAGATAATGCCTGGAAAAGCTTTTCGCTAAGGTCTAGGCGGCAAGAGACGCAGAAGACGGGCATACGCAGCTGTCCGAAGGTAGGTGCCGGTCTCCGGCGGCTTTCGGCAGAAGCCGCGGATCGGAGCGCACCGCGACCAGCAGAAAGCTCTGGGCGCGAAAAAGCCGCTTCTTCGCCTCCGGCAGCCGGAGAGCTCGGCCGATGCTGAGACGTCAAGAACGAAGCCGCACAGCACTGGGATTAAGTGAGCAGCTCTCAAACTGAGGGAAAACGATAACTAACCACTTTCCAACAGTTTCAACTTGCATTACCATAAGTAGGGAAAAAGTTCTTGGACAGCTTTCTTTTGCATCCTTCTAAACCTTATGCAGCACTCTCTGGCCAATCTAACTTTTTCTTTTCTCCAGGAGATGGTAAGAACTCGAGTACCTTCATGAAAACCGTCGCGGGTCGCTTGCTGTGCTGGCAGAGTTCCTTTTTGAGATAATGCCTGGAAAAGCTTTTCGCTAAGGTCTAGGCGGCAAGAGACGCAGAAGACGGGCATACGCAGCTGTCCGAAGGTAGGTGCCGGTCCCCGGCGGCTTTCGGCAGAAGCCGCGGTTCGGAGCGCACCGCGACCGGCAGAAAGCTCTGTGCGCGAAAAAGCCGCTTCTTCGCCTCCGGCAGCCGGAGAGCTCGGCAGATGCTGAGACGTCAAGAACGAAGCCGCACAGCACTGGGATTAAGTGAGCAGCTCTCAAACTGAGGGAAAACGATAACTAACCACTTTCCAACAGTTTCAACTTGCATTACCATAAGTAGGGAAAAAGTTCTTGGACAGCTTTCTTTTGCATCCTTCTAAACCTTATGCAGCACTCTCTGGCCAATCTCACTTTTTCTTTTCTCCAGGAGATGGGAAGAACTCGAGTACCTTCATGAAAACCGTCGCGGGTCACTTGCTGTGCTGGCAGAGTTCCTTTTTGAGATAATGCCTGGAAAAGCTTTTCGCTAAGGTCTAGGCGGCAAGAGACGCAGAAGATGGGCATACGCAGCTGTCCGAAGGTAGGTGCCGGTCCCCGGCGGCTTTCGGCAGAAGCCGCGGTTCGGAGCGCACCGCGACCGGCAGAAAGCTCTGGGCGCGAAAAAGCCGCTTCTTCACCTCCGGCAGCCTGAGAGCTCGGCCGATGCTGAGACGTCAAGAACGAAGCCGCACAGCACTGGGATTAAGTGAGCAGCTCTCAAACTGAGGGAAAACGATAACTAACCACTTTCCAACAGTTTCAACTTGCATTACCATAAGTAGGGAAAAAGTTCTTGGACAGCTTTCTTTTGCATCCTTCTAAACCTTATGCAGCACTCTCTGGCTAATCTTACATTTTCTTTTCTCCAGGAGATGGTAAGAACTCGAGTACCTTCATGAAAACCGTCGCGGGTCGCTTGCTGTACTGGCAGAGTTCCTTTTTGAGATAATGCCTGGAAAAGCTTTTCGCTAAGGTCTAGGCGGCAAGAGACGCAGAAGACGGGCATACGCAGCTGTCCGAAGGTAGGTGCCGGTCTCCGGGCGTCTTTCGGCAGAAGCCGCGGTCCGGAGCGCACCGCGACCGGCAGAAAGCTCTGGGCGCGAAAAAGCCGCTTCTTCGCCTCCGGCAGCCGGAGAGCTCGGCAGATGCTGAGACGCCAAGAACAAGACCGCAGAGCATCGGGATTGTTTGCGCAGCTCTCAAACTGAGAGAAAATGATAACTACCCACTTTAGAACAGTTGAAACTTATATTGCCATAAGTAGAGAAAAAGTTCTCAAAAAACTTTCTTTTGCATCTTTTTAAACCTTATGCAGCACTCCCTGGCCAATCTTACTTTTTCTTTTCTCCAGGAGATGGTAAGAACTCGAGTACCTTCTTGAAAATCGTCCTGAGACGCTTGCTGTGCTGGCACAGTTTCTTTTTGAGAGAAAGCGTGAAAAAGCTTTTCGCTAAGGTGTAGGCGGCAAGAGACGCAGAAGACGGGCATATGCAGCTCTCCGAGGGTAGGTGCCGGTCTCCGGGCGTCTTTCGGCAGAAGCCGCGGACCGGAGCGCACAGCTACCGGCAGAAAGTTCTGTGCACGAAAAAGCCGCTTCTTCGCCTCCGGCAGCCGGAGAGCTCGGCAGATGCTGAGACGCCAAGAACAAGACCGCAGAGCATCAAGATTGAATGCGCAGCTCTCAAACTGAGAGAAAATGATAACTACCCACTTTAGAACAGTTGAAACTTAGATTGCCATAAGTAGAGAAAAAGTTCTCAAACAACTTTCTTTTGCATCTTTTTAAACCTTATGCAGCACTCCCTGGACAATCTTACTTTTTCTTTTCTCCAGGAGATGGGAAGAACTCGAGTACCTTCATGAAAATCGTCCTGAGACGCTTGCTGTGCTGGCACAGTTTCTTTTTGAGAGAAAGCGTGAAAAAGCTTTTCGCTAAGGTGTAGGCGGCAAGAGACGCAGAAGACGGGCATATGCAGCTCTCCGAGGGTAGGTGCCGGTCTCCGGGCGTCTTTCGGCTGAAGCCGCGGTCCGGAGCGCACCGCGACCGGCAGAAAGCTCTGTGCACGAAAAAGCCGCCTCTTCGCCTTTGGCAGCCGGAGAGCTCGGCAGATGCTTAGACGCCAAGAACAAGACCACACAGCACCGGGATTGAGAGCGCATCTCTCAAACTGCGAGAAAATGATAACTAACCACTTTCGAACAGTTTAAACTTAATTTACCATAGGTAGAGAAAAAGTTCTCAAACAACTTTCTTTTGCATCTTTTTAAACCTTATGCAGCACTCCCTGGACAATCTTACTTTTTCTTTTCTCCAGGAGATGGGAAGAACTCGAGTACCTTCATGAAAATCTTCCTGAGACGCTTGCTGTGCTGGCACAGTTTCTTTTTGAGAGAAAGCGTGAAAAAGCTTTTCGCTAAGGTGTAGGTGGCAAGAGACGCAGAAGACGGGCATATGCAGCTCTCCGAGGGTAGGTGCCGGTCTCCGGGCGTCTTTCGGCAGAAGCCGCGGTCCGGAGCGCACCGCGACCGGCAGAAAGCTCTGTGCGCGAAAAAGCCGCCTCTTCGCCTTTGGCAGCCGGAGAGCTCGGCAGATGCTTAGACGCCAAGAACAAGACCACACAGCACCGGGATTGAGAGCGCATCTCTCAAACTGCGAGAAAATGATAACTAACCACTTTCGAACAGTTTAAACTTAATTTACCATAGGTAGAGAAAAGGTTCTCAAACAACTTTCTTTTACATCCTTCTAAAACTTATGTAGCAATCTCTGGCCAATCTAACTTTTTCTTTTCTCCAGGAGATGGTAAGAACTCGAGTACCTTCATGAAAATCATCGTGGGACGCTTGCTGTGCTGGCACAGTTTCTTTTTGAGAGAAAGCGTGAAAAAGCTTTTCGCTAAGGTGTAGGCGGCAAGAGCCGCAGAAGACGGGCATATGCAGCTCTCCAAGGGTAGGTGCCGGTCTCCGGGCGTCTTTCGGCAGAAGAAGCCGTCCGGAGCGCACCACGACCGGCAGAAAGCTCTGTGCGCGAAAAAGCCGCTTCTTCGCCTCCGGCAGCCGGAGAGCTCGGCAGATGCCGAGACGCCAAGAACGAAGCCGCACAGCACCGGGATTGAGTGCGCAGCTCTCAAACTGAGAGAAAATGATAACTAACCACTTTCGAACAGTTGAAACTTAGATTACCATAGGTAGAGAAAAAGTCCTCAAACAACTTTCTTTTACATCCTTCTAAACCTCATGCAGCACTCCCTGGGAAATCTTACTTTTTCTTTTCTCCAGGAGATGGTAAGATCTCGAGTACCTTCATGAAAATCGTCGTGAGACGCTTGCTGTTCTGGCACAGTTTCTTTTTGAGAGAAAGCGTGAAAAAGCTTTTCGCTAAGGTGTAGGCGGCAAGAGACGCAGAAGACGGGCATATGCAGCTCTCCGAGGGTAGGTGCCGGTCTCCGGGCATCTTTCGGCAGAAGCCGCGGACCGGAGCGCACAGCTACCGGCAGAAAGCTCTGTGCACGAAAAAGCCGCTTCTTCGCCTCCGGCAGCCGGAGAGCTCGGCAGATGCTGAGACGCCAAGAACAAGACTGCAGAGCATCGAGATGGAATGCGCAGCTCTCAAACTGAGAGAAAATGATAACTACCCACTTTAGAACAGTTGAAACTTAGATTGTCATAAGTAGAGAAAAAGTTCTCAAACAACTTTCTTTTGCATCTTTTTAAACCTTATGCAGCACTCCCTGGACAATCTTACTTTTTCTTTTCTCCAGGAGATGGGAAGAACTCGAGTACCTTCTTGAAAATCGTCCTGAGACGCTTGCTGTGCTGGCACAGTTTCTTTTTGAGAGAAAGCGTGAAAAAGCTTTTCGCTAAGGTGTAGGCGGCAAGAGACGCAGAAGACGGGCATATGCAGCTCTCCGAGGGTAGGTGCCGGTCTCCGGGCGCCTTTCGGCAGAAGCCGCGGTCCGGAGCGCACAGCGCCCGGCAGAAAGCTCTGGGCGCGAAAAAGCCGCTTCTTCGCCTCCGGCAGCCGGAGAGCTCGGCAGATGCTGAGACGCCAAGAACGAAGTCGCACAGCGCCGTGATTGAGTGCGCAGCTCTCAAACTGCGAGAAGACAGGAGCTAACCACTTTCCGACGGTTTGAACTTACTGTACCATAAGTTGGGTAAAAGTTTTTGGGCAGGTTTCCTTTGCATCCTTCTAAACCTTATGCCGCACACCCTGGCCAATCTTTTTCATTTCTCCAGGAGATGGTAAGCAGTCCAGTAAATTCATGAAAAACGTCGTGGGACGCTTGCTGTGCTGGCACAGTTTCTTTTTGAGTAAACGTGTTGAAAAGCTTTTTCGCTTAGGTGTAGGCGGCAAGAGACGCAGAAGACGGGCATATGCAGCTCTCCAAGGGTAGGTGCCGGTCTCCGGGCGTCTTTCGGCTGAAGCCGCCGTCCGGAGCGCACCGCGACCGGCAGAAAGCTCTGTGCGCGAAAAAGCCGCTTCTTCGCCTCTGGCAGCCGGAGAGCTCGGCAGATGCTGAGACGTCAAGAAAGAAGCCGCACAGCACCCAGGATAAGTACGCAGCTCTCAAACTGGGAGAAGACAGGAACTAACCACTTTCCAACGGTTTAAACTTACACTACCATAAGTGGGGAAAAAGTTCTGAAACAACTTTCTTTTGCATCTTTCTAAACCTTATGCAGCATTCCTTGGCGAAAATTTTTCTTTTCTTCTCAAGGATGGTAAGAGCTCAACTACCTTCGTGAAAAACGTCGTGGTACGCTTGCTGTGCTGGCACAGTTTCTTTTTTGAGAAAATGCGTGGAAAAGCTTTTCGCTAAGGTGTAGGCGGCAAGAGACGCAGAAGACAGGCATACGCAGCTCTCCGATGGTAGGTGCTGGTAGCCGGATTCTTTTAACAGAAGCTGCTCTTCGGAGGGCTCTCTTACCTTCATATTGGTCTTTGCAGGAGGAAGCCTCTTTTTCGTTTCCGGAAATATCTAGAGAGCAACAGTACCTAAAGACGCGATTGGCACCATTATGGAGAGTTTTGCTCGTTCCAGCAGGAATAACTGCGTTCTTCCTTACGCTAGGTGTCGCTGCTTATCAAGGTTTGGCTGCTTTTAATCATTTGGGGTGCTGGATGTTCAAACAACTTATCGTAACTTCTTCTATTTTAAGTCAGGTGCTCACTGCCGTAGATGCTATTAGATATAGCACACTGCAAATAAGAGCTGTAATAGATTTATTGTTATTAGCACATGGGCACGAGTGTTAGGAATTTTATAAGGAATATGTTGCATGAATCTTTTTGACTATTCTGCAGCCATTCATACGAAACTCACACAAGTACAAGACAATATGAAGAAATTGACTGGGAACGAGTGGGGTTTGCATCAATGGTTTGAGGGATGGGAAAGAACTGGGTGGTTGAAAGATCTTGTAAAGAAACTTTGTTTTTACCAGTAGTCATTATTTCATTGCTTTGTGTTATTCCATGCATCGTGAAACTGGTGTGCCTCTTGCTAAAAATTACATTGGAAAAGATCTGGCTGGTGCAAGAAAAAGGGGCAATTGTCACAATGTATCTGAACCGCTTAGACTACGGGCTGCACCAGCCATCCAGCGTGGAACGGTTCTTCTCAGAATTTTCTCAGGGCCCTCTGGAATTCATCAAGACATAAGCCATGCTAAAACAAGAGAGGAAAAGCTGAGAAACTAAATTCCAAGACCACAAGAACTCCAAAAACGGGGGGGGGGGGGGGGGGGGGGGGGGAGGGGAGGGGCAAAGTACCTGGACTGTAAGGAAACACATCTTCTGAGAGGTGCACGCAGAATGCGTGGACAAGACAAAGGCACCAATAAGAAAAGCGTGACTAGCGTGTGCAGAGAGTCAGAATGTGTAAGTGCATCATGTAAACCATAAACGGCTTCTGCTTAATCCTCTTGGTCCATTGTGCAGGAGTCCTGAATTTCCCATAAGTGATACTTACTAAAAGGGTTCTGATTTTAATGCTAGAGTTACTCTCTATATGATGATTCATGGGAATAGTTCTTTCAAATCCTTCCCTTGCTGACATCAGTCAGCTTCATCTTTTCCTGAATGTACTGCTGGCTATACATAAGTTATGAATAGAAGGGAATGAGTTTTAGGGATATGTTGCAAGGAAACAGATTGGTAGCTCTGCTTCCATTTCCATTGAATAAGAAGAATTCCAAATATTTTTGGCCCTTTCATAGACCTCTGACTCTATTAGCATCAGCAGAGAGGGACATTTGATTGGTTTTTCTCCTTTTTAGAGAGAAGCTAATGAAAAACTTTCACCAGAATCAGAGCAGGCTGTGTAACAAGAAGAGCGTCATTAAAAGTGGCCAATCCTATCCTCTTAGTATTGCTAGTTGTGATTGGACTTCAATGAAATGTGTCAACTCTGTGTTCCTGGGTATCACATCAGTACTAGGTACTTCACCTGCTGTACTTCTCTCCTAAAGCTAAGAACAGAATCCCAAATAATCTTGATTCCAAGGTCCCAATTCACCCTGTGATGCTGACAGGTGAAAAAGGAGTGGAAGGTGCACCAGTAAATGAACTTGAATGGCCTATCTAAATCAGCGGCCACTGATTTCCTGAAGGCTTAAACAGGTCAGTTGCCCCTATTTTTCTTGGGGTTCTTTTATTCTTTGGTCATGTTTTTCTTGGGATTCTTTGAATCCTTCCCCATGAGTTCAGCCTCTGCTTCTCAAATCCTTTGCTGTCATTTAAAGTATCTCGATAGCCTGGAAACGTGTTTTCTTTATTTATCAACCCATTATTACCTTCAAATGTTGTTTGCCTCAAGTCTCATTCTTGCTGATTTTCTGCTAGTTCATTGTCAGATGGCAGCAGGTGTTCTGTAAGAGCAAGTACACAATCCTATAGCTTGCTTTTCTTTTGATTTGGCCTGTCTAGAAAATGGAATGACTGAACATCTCCAACAGCATTTTCTCTCCCCATTGTGTTTCAACGCAAGGGCAGGTGCAAATCATCTACATAAACTCTTGGTGGTGAAGCAACTACTGGTATGCTGTTGCATATAGGTAGAACTTTCCGAAAGGAAGGCCTTGTAAAACCATGGCTGAGGCCCGTTACTTTGGCTAAGTAGAAAATGACTAGGGGAAAGTGAGACAGCTGAATTATGGTGTATGACGGTTGGTTGAATTACGTTTGTTGTGGCTTAAAGCTATGCAACTGACAAAGGCCTGACTGCTTCAAAAGCCTGGCTTTTGCAATAAAGCGGCTCTCCTTTGCACCTGCCTGGGGACTCTGCGTCACTACGGACCCTCACGCCCTGTTTGCCAAGGAGATGATGAGTAGGAATTTTGCAGAGCTGCTGTGTGCATATTAAAGGAATGGCAGAGAGTGAAGCAGTGGACATTTCTGGGCTTTAGTACAATGCTGCTGCATTGGTGCCAGTTTAGTTGGTTTTCCATCAGTGGCATTTCTGTCTAGAAGTACACTGCCCAGAGTCTTTCTAGCATTTGATGCCATTTCCTTACTGCCATTAATACCTTCCTTCAGTTAAAAGGATGAGAGAATCTTTACAGGATTTTGAAGATCCCTGTTAGGAAACACTATGCCAGAGGAGTCATCACTCCCTTTTCTTTTGCCTCCTTTGTAATTTTTATAGACTCATTTCACATTTCTGCTAATGGCAATAGGAATACTGAGACTACTTAGCAGGGTTGATGCTCTCAGCTGCTTTCCTCTTTCCTACTGCTTCATACCGGATGTGACTTGATGGCCTCGTTTTGCAATCAGCATTTTGCTGTGGTTTGCTAAAACCTGGCATGCACTGCCAACTCACAACTTGTGTGTTGGCATTTCAGGGGCTTTGATGGGTTCCTTTCTGAGATTGCCATGCACTGGACTTTCACAGTCACAAAGACTTCATCCACCATCGGTTGAAGTTCAGTATTTAATACTCTTTCCTGGAATGTAGGCAACCTAGCAGCAAGTACTAAATTCGCTGCAAGCCCTGTCTTCCCAAAGGACCATTTAAAAAGTTTGCTTTTCCCCTCTGACCAACCTGCCAGTATTTTGATGGAGAATTTGGTACCTTAATAGAACCTCTTAGAAGGGATCTCATGGCAGACAATATCTCAGGCTTTCTTGAAATACTGTCTTCTTTGGATCTCAATTCCATTCAGAGTGCATTTAAGATTTTTTTTCCACTGAAGCCATTCAACAATGCCTCTTCTCTTATAAAATGTGATGCACATGAGAAAGATGGATCCCCGTGAAAGGTTCTATTGATATCAAAATTTGTGCCCAATGGACTGTGCTGGTGGAAATCAAATACTAGTCTAGTATTTTGAATCCAAATAATTCCTCCCAATCAGGCCCGACAGGATTGTTTGGCTTTCAGTCTCGGCACGTGGACAGTAGTGGATGGTCCACAGGTTGAAAAGAGTGTAGATTCTTCTCCTTCTTTTCATTGATGGCTGAGAGACTGAACAGGCAGCTACAAAATGGTAAATACATCCCTACAGATTCAAAAATTGTTCTTCTTAATTTGCATCTCCACCATAACAACAGATGCTTAGAACTAAATTACCAATGGGAATTTTATAGCCTCTCAGAAATGAAACAGGACCTGGCTAATGGGCCTTAGCAGTAGCTACAAGGTTTTTCAGCACAAGGCATCTCAAAACTATTTTAACCTTACAGTACTTTTCTGTCTTATGCTTTCATCTCAAGGATGCAGGCAAAAAAACCCAAAAAAACCCCAACAAATCAAGAAACCCCACCAAATTGATAATAAGCAAAATCAGTGACATATATAGAAAGAGATCCCATGGTTTTTAACTTCCAAACTTGTCTTCTCAGCACACTCTCTACAATGGAATTGTTTCCCTATCTGCCTTGAAACATTTTGCAGCAAAACCACTCTAAGGTCCTGATAGGTGTTTTGTTCAAAAATCACTTCTTCTGGTTTTCTGTCCATAAGCAGAGTAACGTGGCTGTGCTGGCAGCTGGCCAAAGGAGGTAGGAAGAGTAATCATCATCCACAACACTGGGGCTAAAGAAATTTCCACAGAAAATTACCTGCCCTATTACTTGTTCACGTGTTGGGTTGAACGTTCAGAATCTGTTTCCATTTTCCCCATTCATAGAATGTTCTATTTCACAGAATGCCAGCCCCTCAAACATCAGTCCTGCCAGAACTGCCCGCCATAGGGGGCTGGCATAGGGGATCTGCTAATGTCCACTGACTCTTTCCGGTATAGTGCTTGTCACTGTTGCAGATCAAGAACTTCTGAATAGTTTGGATTCATGCTCTTTGAGGGGTTGAAAACAAGAAAAGAATGACTAGACATTTCCATGATCAAATCCCCTGATGGAATAAAAATAGGAGCATAATAAATGTATTCATTGTCCTAAGAAGGGAGATGAAGGCTCCAAATGATTACTTGCATACTTCCTGTTCTAAATCCCTTGTTATCTGGCAAATTGCAAAAGATTCCAGGCTTTTGCCAAAATGCAAACCAGATTAAAATGTGAAGCCTTACAGTTTACTGGATATAAAACTTCATCATCCATTTTTAAATCTTTGAGATTGTTATGTACTTCCTATTAATACCCTGAGGTTTAGAGCTGTAATTCAGAGAGAGAAAAGAATGCTGTCTTGAATTCATTCTAGTAAATCGGCACTCTCATCTTGTCGGCACTCTCTCCTCTTGGTTTTCACTTCTGAAACTCAGTACGAAGGAGTGTATTAATGCATAGAGCTCTGCATCAATTCCTTTCAACAGTTTCCCCTGTAATTCTTCTTTCAAGGCAAACCTATAAAAATCCACACTTTCTTACCCCACCACTTCTAAAATTCTATTGAGAAGCAAAAAAAAACAAAACCATCAAACCACTAAATCACTGCTCCAATAAAAAAAGCAGTCCATTAACTGCTTTCTTAGCAGGTTCTTTAGCTTCTATTAATATGGCAACCTTTTCTTGCTCTTCTAGATTAGAACCAAATTCTTACAGCATATAAGGAAACATAGGTTTACTGTATCTGATTCTTAGATACAGAAGTCCAGCAAGGAGTTCAGACCTCAAAAGAAGTGTCTGTACAACAAGATTCAGCACAACGTTGAGACATACTAGCTATTTTTCAAGAAAAGCGGCCAAACTGAAACTTTTTAGACTTCTCTACCATCATGCATGCCTGCTTCCAGAACCTGACCTTCGTTGCTGGAAACTAGCTGCAATGTTACTGTAAACAATGCTGTGAATGTAGGACATCGTCATTCTTCTCTTCCATTGAGAACCTCAAGTGGAGTCGCGTCACTTCTCTTCAAAATTCTGTATTTCCTTGCAAACTGGTAAAATAAGGATAAATAAAGTGTTCTGTTCATTCAGTTTAAACCTAATGTTCAAAATGAAAAAAAAAAATCCATTCAGATATGGTCTGCAACAATACAGTAGAAGAGAAGATGAACCAGACTGGCCTACAACAGAAAGAAGTGAAGCAGAATTTGGGAATTTGGAAGACTTTATGATGAATAATTCAAATAAATAAATAAAAAAAAATAACCTACCCAAATTCAATCAGTGATGCACAGACAGAGAAAAAGAACTAATTACTACTAATATTTCTTTCATTCTCAGACAAGAAGTTCAATGATCCTCTTGAATGCACGGAAGATTCTTGGAAAAGACAGCAGCCTTCTTCTTCACCACATACTCCTCAGAACTCCAGGAGACAAATCATTTGAGCTGTGAGGATCTTTCTCTCTGTAAAACTCCCAGAGCATAGCCAATATTCTATTCCTTTAGGGATCCTCGCCTCCCTGGGGGAGTGCTGGATAGTCTACATCCCGGTACATCAGCCAGACACTCCACCTTATTTCCCATGGCTACTGCAGCAAGGACATCATCTACACTGGCTTTCTAGCCAAAATAGATGCAAGGCACAACAAAGAACATAGCCAAAACCTGGAGCACAGCGTATGGGTTTCGAAACAAAAATCTCAGGATGGCAATACTGGATCTTCTGATCCAAACCATCAGGAAACATTTCTTTAGAGGTGTTGGGAAAGATGAAAGTTTGACAAGAAAGTCTCACAGATATGTATGCTTGGCAGAAAGATTTTTCAATGTGGAGTCTGAAGAAGGAATAGAGTTGGAAGCAAGTTTTGATCTAGAAGAAAAGAATTGCTGAGCCAGTCTTACTGGATAACCGAGGATACCTTAGTTAGAAGAGGGTTTTATGACTTACAGCAAAGGATAAACCCACCCCAAACAAGAAGATGTTTTTACCAAGCAGGAAGCTAGCACAGGCAAACAAGTCAGCAAATGCTGCAAGCAGAAAAAGCTCTCCAAATTTTCCACTGTCAAGAAAACTGAAAAACAACTTTCCGCTTCAACTGTAATATACTGACTTTTAGTGAGTGGAGAATAGCAACATATGGTAATTAGAGTCGTTAGGATAGGCTATAGATAATAGTTAAGGGATAGATTGGTTCTACTGTATGAAGATGCTCAGCAAAGTGCCAAAACCAAAGGGTCTCCAGGCCTGCCTGCAGCTAGAGCTGACAGCTGTAGGCACAGGCTCTGTTGCCCACTACCCTGGACTGCTGCAACGTCTTGGATGGAATAAACTGCATTTTGGAGAGCCGCCTGGACTCCCACATCCCTCATTTAGGCTCTTCCATGGAGGTGAAAAAAGCCTCTGGGTATTGTACAAAAAAACAGCTATGTAATCTAGAGTTGCATGACCCAATATTTCTATTGAACTGGAACAATTTTTATCAATATTATGGATCCACTTCTTTTCAGTGCGTTTGGTCAAAAACATAAAGCATGGTTTAAAAGACATTCTTGGATGCGTACTAAGTACTACGAATTAGTTAAGGTGTTGGTTTGGCATGGCTTGGTTTTTGGTGGGGAGGGAATAAGCCAGCCACAGAAGTGATTTTTTGTGCAAAGCTCCTAGAAGCTTCCTCCATGCCTGGCAAAGTGAATCCCTGCTTGGCACTAAGAACAGACATGCTGCTGAGCCAATTACAGAAGCTGGTAGCGCCTTGGTGATATATTTAAGAAGGAAATCAAAACGGCAGCCAGTTAACTTTGAAGTTGGGAAAATTTTAGGTTGGCACCTCTTCTGGTTTGAAAGCCAAACCAGTGAGACACTCTTGCAGTGTGTGTTTATTATCGTAATGCAGTTCTAGTAGTCCGTTTTCTAAGCCTTCCTATTTTGTGCTGTTATAGCATATGTTATTATGAATGGATTGTTCTTTTCCCCCCAGTATTGTTGGCTTTTGCCCTAGCTGTCCATCTCCCCAAAGACCTGCCCTTTTGTTCCCTGTTCCTTCTCCCATTGAACATCAACCCCTCCCCAAGCCTGCCCCTTTCTCTAGAAACTTCCCACTCAATTTTGCACCCTTGGAAACCCCATTGGTTTGTTCAAGTTATTCTCCTCCCCTGTAGTCCCCCTACTGGTTTCAACATTGTATTCCCCTCCTTGTGTTCCACCCCCAGTTTCTCCCAGTTGGTTAAAGATTGTATCCTCCCCTGGGACCTTCCCCCATTTAGAAGTTGATGGGGACCTTTGAGTCAGTGTCTTTCTGTCCTTGACCCTCCAGGGAGTAAACTGAAAAACATACAGAAGGCCTCTCTCTCCCTGTTCCTTGTCCCTGCTCTCAGCGCAGTTCTATCCCCAAGGCAGTCCACCTGTGCCGTAGAGCAGCTGTGCCCTACAGCTGCAGCCCGGATTCGACAGCTTTCTTGCGGCGGCCCACTCTCGCTGTCGGTGTTGGGAGCTAGTTGGGCTGAAGAAATCCAGCACCGCAGCAAGACTCCAAGTCAGAAATACAGTTTATTAGGAAAAGGGGGAAAAACCCAAATCCATGCAAGAATACAAAAGAAAAACCACTGACAGAGTCAGAATACAAGCTGACTTCCTGCTAGTTAGGGTGGTGAAAGCAGTTTGGATGAAATGGTCTTGTTGAAGTGGTGATTCTGTAGAAACCATCTGGTAGCTCTTGTCCTCTGGAAAACCAGTGGCTAAGGGTGGCCGTTCCTCTGGCAATGCGGTAGAAATAGTGCTTCTTGCCTTCATAAACCCAGATTATATCCAGGTGGGGATGCTTAGCACCTACCCCCTGGGCAGAGCATCTCCCAATGGGCTGATATCATTCTGAGTCATGATGTGGGTCCTTGATTACCCGTTAAACAGAAATGGCACCTAGAGGGAGTTATCCCTGAGTCATGTGGCAAGACATTGATGGGCCCATTAACAGGAGAGAAGGAAAAAACGATGCCACCCCTGCTTTCCACAGGTCTTGAGGGTGGGAATAGGATGCATTTTTATATTGTAAGCTAGGACAATACAGGATGCAGGTTTTTGCATTTGCAGGAAGTTTGTATGGATTTGAAAAGTATCCTCATAGCAGAGGCACAAAAGTATTCTCATACCCCTTTTAATCATCTTCAAATGAAGCAATTCTCCCAATAACCTAACGCATGAATGACTTGCAAGTGCGTTGAAGAAACACGCCAAAGATAAGTAGTGTTCCACTGCAGAGAATTGTTTAGGGACATACCCTAATATTTTAAATCAGAAAGCGTGGATGGACGCGTCTGTTCTCCTTACTTGACTACAGAACCACCGGCCCTTTGCAGGAGGGTGTTTGGATTTAGGATGACACTGGCAACTAACAGCATGGCTACACAGAAGGTGCTACTTTTTTAGACCAGAACATTCAACTACTAAAGGCAGATAGGAGAATAGCTGATTAGTGACAGCTCCGACAGGAAGAGTCTGCGGCTTACCCCGTGGGAACAATAGTAGCACATTTCAATTTTAGAACACCGTTCATTTCAGAGGACCAAGCATCAGTGAAAAGAAAAGGTCGAGTAAAGACATCCTAGTGCTCTTCTTATCAGAATCATGTTCCTCCATATGAGAGTATTTAGGAAAGGACAGCGTGTTCATAATGAAAGGTGTGCCAGTTACAAAACCTGGAGAACAAGGCAAGACAAACTTATACATTTTATTTGCTATTTTTATTTCACCTGCTAAAAAATGATTTTTTAAGACTGAATTATATGAATTCTGCAAAGGTCTCTTTTTGAACATCTTCATACCCATATTAAACACTGAGGTGACAAAGAGAGCAGCAGTGGAAGGAAACCTGGTCCATCTCCCCTCCTTGTAGCTTTAGGCCAGTGAGTGATTAGAAGTGGGTCACTTCATTTGAGATAAATAGCTTTACCAAGAGAGAATATTATCCAGCCTTGATCTTTCCTTTGGAGCTGATCCACTTTGTAGTCATCGATTCTTGACTCAGTTGGGGAGAAACAATGGCATTACGGCCATGGATGTTAGAGTGCGCTGATGGGAAATGAAGTTCTCATCTTCCGGTCCTTGCTTCAGAAAATATTCCAAATTCATCAGAAAGAAAATTCCAAGACCAGTAATCCCCACTCAAATGACCTAATTCAAATAGTCTGTACGCATACGAGACATCAAGCAGGTGCTCTCGTCTGTTAGGGGAATACCCAGCCAGTACATTATTGTCTAGTTAGGAGGCAATAATTTTGGAAATCATTGAATTTTTTGTATTGCAAGTGAATGGTCAACACATTTTATTACGGGATAAGGTAAAATCATGTCTTCTGCATCCTTTCAGAGAGCAAACTTACCTGGATCAAAAGCTACTCAGCTCCATGATAGGATGCTTTGTCTTCAAAGGGAACTCTAGTCTTTGTCCTTTTGGATTGCTTCCATCGCTTTTCACTCACTCTTCAGGTACCTGTTAAAATGTCCTCTTATCCCATGCAAATTTTTATGGGCATAGTCACTGAATTGGAAAGTATTCCATAAAGTCCACAGGCCTTGTTGAGATGGATGCACAGCTCTCAAGGGTGTTAGCAGATATTATTCTGAGGCCACTCCTTATCATGTTGGATGGATCATGGTGACTGAGGAAAGTGCCCAAAGACTGGATGAAAGCAAATGTCACCCATCTTCAAAAAAGGCAGCCAGGAGGACGCAGAAAAGTACAAGCCAGCCAGCCTCATTTGGATCTCCAGGAAGTTGATGGAGTAGCTATTCCTGGAAAGCATTGCCAGGCACATGAAGGAGGACAGAACAAATGTAGTCAGCATGGATTTACCAGGGGAAATTCGTGCTTGACAACTTTTTAAACTCCTCCGGTGAATGAACTTGCCTGGTAGATGAAGAGAATATCATCTGCCTGGGCTTCAGGGAAGTTTTTGACGTTTGTCTACATGGCAGCACACATACCTACAGGAAGGAATAGTGCAAAGAGCAGGGAACCAGTGTCTTTTCAATGATGCTCAGTGAAAAGACAAGAGGCAGTGGGCACACACTGAAATACAGGAGATTGCCTCTGAACATCACAAACTGATTTTTTACCGTGACGGTGACTGAACCATGGCACAGAGTGTCCAGAAAGATGGTGGAGTCTGGATCATTGAAGACATTAAAAGTAGGCCCAGATATAATCCTGGGCAACAGGCTCTAGGTATCCTGGTTGAAGCAGGGGGATGGGACCTGGTGAGCCCCACAGACCCCTTCCACCCTCATTCATTCTGTGCTAGTGAATTCTCTTAGAGATGCATTTCAAGGACTGGCATGACAAAGCTCTGTGCAGAGCGAGATCCAAATGGACATGGGATTTAAGTTCCTTAAGTAGTGTTCAAGAAGAATGTAAAACTCCAGGAAACCTGTCTCTTCCATAACTGAATCCCTTTCATGAGAAAATTCCCCAGCTCTAGAAAGATCCTCTGAGACGCATGCTTAAGACTGACACTGGCTGAGCAAATTTCTCCCTATGTGTGTCTAAGACCAGTTAGGATCTTTACCAAAAGTGTTGTCAACGTAGTCACAGAAGGCATATTGTTAAGAAGTGACAACTTACATTAGAATAGCAAATATTGGCCCACCAATGAATTACTGTATGGGTATTATCGACTTGTATTCCAAATAAAAACAAGGAGTTGGTCTTTATTTAACTATTTCATTGCAATATTCATAAGGGAAGAAAAAGACCTATGTCCTTAACTTTCTTAACTCTAACAAAGATTTAAAAAACATTCCTTGTAAAAAGCGTATCATAATTATCGGTCTATGAAACAATTTTTGTTTGGAAAAAAGTCCTAAAATTGTTTAGACAGTTGCAAAGAAGCCAAGAAAATAGGAAAGAAACAAAAACAGAGAAAAAGAGTAGTTTTGAGTCTGCTAGCTTGTTCTAGAAGTAGTCTGCTAGAAAAAGGAAACCCCAGTTGAATTTCAAATGTGTTCATGCACTTGATTCAGTAACTGGTCAATGTAAAAACCAATCCTTTCGTACAACTTCCCCCAGCAACAAAAACTTCAACAGGTTGACACCACCATCATGCCTGTCCCAGATGTATTTAAAAGAGAAATGATGATTTTCATGACAATCTATTTGCGTAAAAGTTGCAAGACATTGGAGGGATTCTCCACAATCTCCTTCCTCCATGCGGCTTGAAAGTATATTTGATAAAATATGCAACAAAGCATGTGATTTACAAGGTAGAGTAAAATGGTTGACTTGGGAATTGATCTCTTTTGGATATGAAGCTTCATATCCACTCTCTGGGAAGTTTCTAAAAGAAATAATGGAGCTGAGGCATGAATCTGCCACTACGAGTGCTAAGCAAACATAGACACTCCCCTTCACATGCCCCCCACCCCCCCTTCCGCACACACCTAGGCATGCACAGAGATCAGCATAGCAGATCATGAACACCTTGGAAAAGACTGAAATGCTAAATACCTCTCTTTGTGGACAAAATAGCCGGTACACTATTTCAAATATCTGGTACAAAAACTCTGTTGAATATCTACCTCATATTTAAAACACAGGTTTTCATTGAATTCTGTTTGCAGAATATTTTCCTTTCTTTTGTTCCTTTAAAATTACTGAGTTCTATGTCTAGGAATATTTTCTTCTACAAACAGAAAAAATTAGATGATGTCTTTTCAGAAGAAAACATTGGTTTAGACAATTTTAAACCATCATGGTATGGAAGAATTTATTTGTCCTTCACTAAGGAGGAATAAGTATTTTGATCATAGATCATTTACAGTGAAATACTTGACATTTTTAAGATGCTTTCAATCAATTTTGATCCTCATTGCTTATTCATTGTAAACAGTAAGTTTTCAGTGCATGGAAAGTGTGTGTGGTACATCTACATTAGTTCAGACAGCAATTCCAACTAATGGCCAGGTTGAACTACAGTAAATAATGTCCTGAAGGACATTTTGCCGCCTTCTTTGGCACTTCTTGAAATCCTAATGATTGGGATGAAGTGTTGAAATACAGAGATTTTCTCTCAGAAAGTGTCCCATGTTGAAACTGATCCCATGTGTTTGATGTTGTAGTTCTTATCTCTTTTAAAATTTGATATCTTCTGCATAGTTTTCATGAAGCTTTCTGTTACAGTAGTGAAAATCACAGAGAAATGCAATTTTGTACAACTTTGAATTTACCCCAAGAGCTGAGAGAAAATTTGCTTCAATCTGAGTTTCTTCTATATTCAAGCTTTGTTTATCTACCATCAGGGGTCGCATTCGTTACTGTTCAAAGCCCCATCCAAGCTGACCTTGAATACGTTCAGGGATGCGACATACACAACTTCTACGGGCAACCTGTTGCAACATTCCAGCACCCCAACAGCAAAAAATGTCTTCCTTTCATCTAATAGAGATCAGAAATACTAAATCTAGGTATATAAACTTGGAGGAAAGGTTTGAAATTCTTTTGATTTGAAACACATTTGATAGGAATACTAACTTACAGATGACTGAAATATGTTGATGGCCATTTGAGATTGACACTTTTTGAAAAAGTGCATGGAATTGAAAATTAAAACCAGTAAAATTAAAAACTTCTTGCCATTTTCTTTTTTCTCTGATCTTCAAAATTGCATAGGTCAGATATCTGTGCTTCATGCAAATCTCTCAGATACTCTCAGACCAAAGCTTTTCTTTCAGACTAAATTGCGGTTTACGTAGAACACGAGTACTTAGTGAAGGTTTTTCTGGGCATAGGGGGATTTGTGTGCACAAGACGTTTTATCCAAACTGCAAAATTCATCCCAGCTGCGTTCTGTTCATCATTCCTGCTGCATCAGGCCTGAAGATTCTGTGAAAAGTATCCTGTGGACCTTGAACATAGCTCATGTGAAAGAGATGAGAGGTGATGGAGAAGTTGAGGGAGAGAATCAAGAGCATATGGCCCAGTAAAGGCACCAGAAGGTATTTTTTCATGTGGTCCACAGCCCGAACAATTGTTTAGCACCATTTGAAAGCTGTGTTTGACAAAGAGGGCTGAAGCAGGTCTTCAAAATATCCGGGAGATCAAAATCCATTGAAGCAAATGACCCTGGCCAGTCACCTTGCTGCTGATCATTCACCCTCCATACCAGCTGATCAGGCCTAAGAATGCTGCTGCAAAAGTGTTGCGAAAAAGGTAGGCACATTTTCACAGAGGCAGGGAAAAATGCCCTTGGATGATGATTCCAAGGGATAACTTGATGGCGCAAGTTAGGTACTCTTATCTACTGTGCAATATCGAAGTTGATGAGTTCACCATCTGTAAGCATCACTTTAGAAAATAAATGTTTGATCCACAAAACGATACTTCCTGTGTCCTGTCTACCTGCTTCATTTCAACCAATGAATAGGCTACGTTCCATCAGCAAAGTGTTCATGATCATATGCTTCTTTAAACTGTGATAATTCTTTATTTTTTTCTAAATCGGACACTGCCTGTTCCTAAGATTCAGATGTCCATGGTAGGGGTGTAATTAAGTTCACTGTTAAAAAATATCCTTCTTGTTAACTTTTGATTAAATTACTGACATGTAACATCAGTCTGAGAGCTGAAAGAAACCCCTTCATTTGCTCTTTGCCAAGTATCATCTATGTGATACAAATTCTACTTGATAAATCACACCCATACATTGCCATATCATACTACTAGTAATGCCTTCACTACCTTTTCTTCATCGTTAGGGATTTTGGAGAAGTGAAAGATTGGAACATAAGCAAGGGCATTTGTTCAAGATGCTCCAGAAAGAGCGGCGGTCTGTTCTCTTCTTTGCTGCCTATGTTGGCGGGAAGCTGCAAAAAACCCAAAGATAACTAGAAAGAGTGTTATTTTAGTCTAAATTTGGAAATGATGTTTGGAATACCATGTTAAATGAAAAGGTGCTCTTTTAAAATATGGCATCTTAAGGGGAAAAGTCAGCTTTAAAGAGGTTTTGAGACAGTTGCTTCTGGAAAAAAAAAAAAAAAATTGAGGTATCCAAGGTCTTTAGCCATACCACTTGGAAGATTGATTCAAAACACAGTTTCTTCATCTAGGAAGAACAGAGGACCATAGATGCAACCCATTACAAAACGGAGTTCTTTATGTTTCAGGTTGGGATTTACTGGACATCATTTCTTGTAAAGTCGAGGGACTGCAGTTAGCTCTCCAATAATTTCCTTCCCTGAAATTCATCTGCATTTGCTCCTTTCTCCAGCATTCCCATTTCTTAGTGCTGGTATACTCCATTTATGCATTAGAATATTCAACTGAAGTATGTGTCTGATATTTTCTAGTTAAAATTGGCTGGAACGCAATGAATAGTTCCAGTTGCTTGTATACAGTAGTTTTATTTTGACAAGTTTTCTTTGAACAATGTTTAAGCAGCAGTAGCAAATAGGAAGTACAGCTTGCAGCAGGGAAAGACACTTCCGCTTGCTCAAGTTTCCTGTAGTCAGATAGATGCCAAAAGGCTTTTCATAGTACTACTACTGTCTTGTAGGAATACTTGATCTAATCCTACCTTTGATAAAATTACTAATGGGCTACTTTTCCACAAGGCGGAACGTTTTTCTTTTAATAATATGGTTTTTTGTAAGTTGAAAACATGAACTTGTGCACCAGTCAGGTGGAATGTACTCCTACTTCTTCATAAGTTTCACAACCTTCTTTAGAAAATATTGACTCTGTGTAACTTCAAAAGAAGAATTCTGGGCATCTTCATTCTATGGATGTAATTTCTTTTCTACCATGCTGTTCTTGTTTTCTATGGAACTCATTTTTACCAAAAGAAATATTTTTCCCTGACACCTATGGAAAATACCTATGTTTACTCAATACTGCAGCCTCAGTACATTGTTTAGAATTATTACAATATGGTCCCAAGCATATCCGACAGCTAGACAGCAGAGGTTAGCAACAGTGAGTGGGAATAACTTCTGAAGTTATTTCAGTAGATTTCCCAGGAAGGGCTTGCTTTCTGCCCCTGCAAATTTTCCCAGAGATATTGTCTGGTGAACAGTTGCATCAAAAGAGTATTTTTGCACAAACCTTGGGGCAAGCTCTGTCTCAGATTTACTAGTGAATGCAAAGAGGGTGAAAGTGCTGCTTCAAAGCCCACTGTGCGCTTTCTGTACCCAAAGGGAGATGACCCCAGCAATAAGGTTTTGATCTCTCTTGAAAACACAAGGCATGTCACCACCGCATTCATCTTTTTCTGGGACTCATAGCCTCTGAAGACCAAGAAGCTGTCTTGCTTGCTAAAGTGTGTTCAGCAAAAAGCCCTTGTCCCATCAGCAAATTTGAACACAACTGCATTCGAGTCAATTCCAATGCTGGCAGGGCAATACTCTAGCCCAGTAGTAACATGCCACTGTTAGAAGACTGTGTAAAAATCTTTGTGTACAAAGTAATCAGAGGGAAAAATAGAATTGGGAAGAACTTCACATTGTTCTGGAAAAAGCCTCCTGCCCCTGTCTTTCAGATGTCATTTTCAGGTATCATTTTTAGGAGTTGGGGTTTTTTAAATTTTGTACAAGATAAAATATTACTGCCCCTTGATGTTTCCCTAATAGCAGTACAGCCATTTCTTAGTAGAGTAGTAATTAGCTATAAATAGAAATTCAAAGGTTTAAAAAGGTTTTGAATAAAGTCTAAGGTGATAGAAGAAGAAAACAGCAGTTTTCTTCTTCTGCTGAAAAAGCAACTCTGAGGACATTGTACTCTACATGTGTATTATATCACTTCCTGAAAAACTGAGTAGGTTTGCTAGTGCCAATGGTTTTCATTAGGAAGGAAGAAATTCCTTTGGAAAAAACCCTTCAAATTGACTCAACATTAATGTTATGACACTTAACTTCACCAATCATGAAGAAAAACACTCATCACTTGAAATTGAAGTCATGATGGTAATGGAGACAAGGATGTCTAAGCCGTGCCATCAGCAGCATAAAAAAGCATTAGAATGCCGGTAAGACTGAGCTCCTGAAGTAGTGAGAAGAGAACGCAACCATGGCATTTTCCTTTAAGAGTCCTCAGGATGAACAGCAGATCAGATTTTTTTCCTGTGAAGTATTTATGAATAGAATTAGCCTTTAAAATAACATTGTTTTCAAAAACCTTTTTCCAGTATCTCTTAGAATGATACACAGTTCCTTTTAATAGAAAAAAGAAAAGCACTTTTTTCCAAATTGTTGTGCACTTTTAAACGATCTACAATAAAAAGAGTACTTTTTCATGCTGGGAATGATGTTCATTAAAAAAAGCCTTGTAGCACGCTTGGTACTCTAGTGTCCTGATTAGCATAGTTTTTTATTCATCGAACAAGTTTCACATTGACTATCTTTCACCTTGAAATAAGGGGGGCGTCTTTGTACTTATTCAGCATCCATGAAGAATTTCTTGGGTGTCATTTTGTACTCGATCCTAAACGGCAAATTCTGCATTCTGCCATCTCTCTAGCTTTCCCGTTTGATGCAGCTTCTGAGAGGTCTTTTCAGAATTGAGGACTACTTGCAAGAATCATGCACAATGCATGCATTTTACTCCTTGGTTAATGCAAAACTGTTTTTCCTTTACAGCACAATAATAATAGGAAAAGAATGATGGTGGATTCAATTCTTATAGTAATACAAAGAGGACTATTATCATCATTAGAAACCAAGCAAGTCATATTTATTGCACAGGCAGTAAAACCACTGATGTAAATTACCCTGTAAATTCAAAATGAGTCTGTATCACAGGAGTGGATTGAATGTTTCTATTGATATTTTGCTTAAAGCAGACAAATAATTCTTTTGACAGCCAACTCATAATTGCAACCTAACTTTCAACTACAGCTTTCAAAGAGTGGAAACAGGTCTGTTTATAAAACAATACAGTACAGTACAAGACCAAAACAGGTCATAGACATTCAAATGAAAGAAAAGATCAAAGGACAGATTAATTCACATCTGCAAGCCCTCAAGAGCGTACAGGTCAAAAGTCCCCAGAAAACTAGGCCAGTGGCACAAATTCTCGATGTTGGCACCAGCAGAAGCAGCTGCTATCTTTATAGGATGCAATCTTGCTTACATCAGCCTTCAGAGCAATCTTCTGTCCCCCTGCCCAATACGCCTTCTGCTCTACTCCTTGGACTTCACGTTTGCATTTCTACAGAGTCCTGCAAACGGACTCAAAGTCCAGGTAATAGATTTCCAAGATTTAAAAATGTTGTGTTAAGTCTATTTCTTTCGTATTTCACCCCGTCTAAGCATACTGTAACTTTCTGAAGTGAAATATGTCGAGTATGTCACGTGTAGTTTGCATGTTAGTCCTGCTTGACATTAAAACTTCTCACAGACCCCTGTGATGCCTTACTGCAAAAAGATATAGCTGCAAAGAGTGGTGGTTGTGCAAAGTTAGAAAGGACAGAAAACCATGTAAACAACCTAACAGCAGAGCTTTGAATTTCTGAATATAATATTGCACCATCTAAAGTCAAAATAGAATATTGAAATGATTTTCATCTAATAATGAGCGTGGGGAAGAGAGAATCCAGATAGGCTTCTTTTTTTTTTTTTGAAACAGTTCCAGGAAATACATGGCCTTAACTTGGAAGCATAGCATTAAATATTTTTATATGGCATGAGTTCTCATTACCTAATCATATGATTTGGAGAACTGAATTGGAAAGCAGGAAATAAACAAAGAAAAATATTCAAGCTATAAAAAATGTGAATTTAAAGTTTTCTTTGTATTTCTGATTAAAACTATGCTAAATGGTCACCCATTATTTTAAAAAGCATCTGGACATAAAAAATGGAGACATTCCTGCGGGTCTTGGATGTCAGGTATTCGTGAAAATCTTTATTCCACTGTTTCCCAACCCTGATTCAATCCACTTAAATGCAGCTGTATTTCAGATGCTCAGTGAAACTGTCCATGTTATGCATATAGTTTACAAATAATCTGCAGAAAAAGCTAGCAAGATTTGAAGATCTTTTTCTGGAAATGGCCTTCAACTGATTTCTACAAACACACAGCTGGGATTTCTGCTGTCTTCTTCAGGCCACTTCCTGCAGAGACCTCTCCATTAAATCTGCCTTGTTCTACTCTTCTTGTGATCCAAAGTCAGCACTGGCATTGTCCAACTGCATGGAATTACTGTCTGCTAGAGCTGCACACTGAGGGCTTCTGTGTGCAGCATCATGTGAGCCCTACTGAAGTCACCCTGTTGGTATACACTGAGCTAACTGGACCTTAAGGGACAAGATTGGGCACTAATTTTGTAATAGAAATGAGGTACTAAGAAGGAGGCCAGAGGATTTCAATGTTTCTGCCTCCAGCTGAAGCAGAACTAAATCTTAGTCTTTATCTAAAAAACTAGGTGAATTAACCCGTTTGGCATTCATATGCCAAAAAGGTTAGTAATACACTCAGAACTGTCAAAAGAGTAACAATTCCAATCATTACTTTCTAAAAAGAATTCATTTGAAGAAGTCAGGAAGAAAGATGAAACATGCAAATATCCTACTCTGAGAATCATTCTGTTGATCTGCACAGGTTTCTTATTAAATTCCCATCTAATACATTGGACATGTGTGCTTGTGATGACACAAATACTTGCAAAGCTTATCAGATAAACCATGGTCTCTTCAAACAGCAAAACATTTCTTGATGGTTGCATTTGCTAAATCCATTTAGACCCAATGCTCTTAAAGGTCTTTACCAACCAAAGTGATTCCATCATTCTCTAAGTCGCACATCCCAATTGTCCTGGTTTAGGGCAAATTTGGCAGAAAACCTCAAAAAGGGTCCCCCCCCCAGAAAGCCCAACCACACGGCCCCTCCCCGCAACTGGTTTGGGGAAAATTTCCTCAGAGAGAAGTGGGAAAAAGCTGTTTATTTAACAGGCAAAGCACTCCCCAGCACAAAAATGAACAATACCAGATGACAAAACTCAATTGCCACTCTGAAGAGACAACAAATCAGAAAGTCTCTCCTGTGGGTGCTCGCTCTGTTATCAATCCCTCTGGCAATGGGGAAGGCTGCTGCCCAGAGCAGGTGTCCATAGGCAACAAAGTGCAAGTTCCCAGTGCTTCCCAGGTCCCAGTCCGGTGCAGATTCGAAACGTTCCAAGAAAAGGGAAAGGAAAAAAAAAAAACAGTCCAGGGAAAACTCTGCCTCAGCCAGCTAAACCAACTAAAAAGCAAATGAGCGCTCTGTTCTGCTCCGTCAGTGCCCAGACAACACAGTGCAGTGCAGAATGTGGAAGAGTGTTGCCTTTTAAGGAGTGCAGCCTCTGATAACAAACTTCGTGCTTCTTCTTCTCCCCACCTTTGCTCTCAGAACCAGTCTTGAAGGCAGAGAATATCATATCCAGCATTAACAGAACAGATGACTGGGGATACAGGCATCATAAAATCACCCTAGGACACTGCTGTATTGAGATATGTCACCAGACTATGCTAAGACCAAGTTTTGGAACTGCTCATTAAAATTCTACTCTCACAGTGAAGCTGAGGAGGAAACACAGCTCACTACAGTTACCTTGTGGCATGCCAGTGCTTCCTTTCAATCACAATGTTCTTCATTTTTAAGTCCCTGACATCACAGGCATAATGAAACATCCTTTGGGCAGGAAGGCCGATAATATTCTTCTCATTTTTACTGATGGGTAAGCTGACATGCAGAGCAGTTATTCAAAGTGAAAGAGCAATAAAGCTAATAGTAAAACCACAGTTTTGTTTACTCCCCTAAATCCTTACTATCCCAAAATACAAGAACAGCTGTAAAAGCCTTGTGGCTACCTAATTTTTTCCTAGACCTACATGGTGGGGTAAGGGATAAACAATCCCAAACAATGGTAATCCACAACAAAGCATTCTTGACATCATATTCAGGTTTTGCATAGCGAGCTCTTCCTCCTGATAAAGTTATTTCATTGCAATACTTTGGGGAGTATCTTAGAGGGCTGGGTGTTGTTTGCTTTGAAAGCATCTTGATCATTCAGGAACCCAGTAGCAAGGACAAAGTTTAAAAGAAGATAGTGCTATGCATTGATTTTCATCTAGAACAGACATATTTCTACAACCCAGAAAGCTGACCTAATGCTTCACTACAACGTGGCTGAAGTGGCATCCTGGTCCCCATAGGTTTTTCTGTTTACTTTTAGCTGCTTTCCTACCAGATTATTGAGCCAAACTAGCTCAAGAAGGAATCAGATAAAAGCCAGAGCTTTAAAACAAACAAAAAAAAAAAAAAAAAACCAAACCAGCTACAAAATGGTGATTTGTAAGTGCATTTGAAAACAGACTTTTTTGTACTTTTCATAGGTACATGGCATTCTCTAGAATGATATTGCCCAAACGCTTTGGGTTTGTTTTTGGTTTTTATTTTTCCTCAATTCTAAGTGCTACGCATTCTTTTTGGCCATTTTAGGAAACAGATTTTCTGATCCATGTTAAAGACACTCCAAAGTTCCCCGCATTTGCCTCACGACCGTCCCCAGGACAGACATCGGGACCCTGAGGACCCTGATAGAAATGCTGGCCTGCCAGTGGTGAAGGAATGCCAGAAATCCTGAGGCCCCTGAGCAGAATTCTGGCCTGCCAAGTGATTGCTGGCAGCTGTGTCTACAGTGACTGCTTCTAGCAGGGCTTGCCAAGGGGCGACGCAACCTATGTGCCTGCACGTGCTTTGCGACACCAGCCCTGGAATTTTCCCACCTCTTGGCCAGATGAACTTGCTGGGGCAACTGTGGTAGCCGCCCCATTGAAAATCCTTCATCTGCTCCACTACCACCATGAGGGATGGAGATTGAAGCCCCCCTCTCAAGGACTGAGGCTGAGACCCCTGTAATTCTGATCCAGGGGTGCTGGCGTGACTGACGCAGGATGCCTACTAAGTGTTGCCTGCAGATGTGTTCGCTGGACCTAGACTGGTTTCCCAGAGAAACCAGTCCTGAAACAATGGGTCCCACTCACTGCTGATATTGATATTGACTTATCCTGCTAAGACCATGGACTGTCTGTACCCATCTTCAATACCTTTCTCCCCCTCAGCATTTTCAATAGACTTGCTCTTTATTGTATCTGCTCCCCCTCAGCCATTTCTAGATCTGTTTCCCCCCTCAGCAATGGACTATAATAGAGCCTTGAGATAACCAGGACTTTGAGATCTCCCCTAGGAGAACTCCATCGGCTGGGCTGCGAGGACTTCATCTCTCTCCATTTGGTAGCTATACTCCCTCTCTCTTTCTCCCCCTCTTTTCTATTCTTTTCCTCTCCCTAATTCCTTTAGGGCATTTGCTGTGGTCATTCTAGAAAGGTGCATTTGTTTTGAGTGATACTGCAATCCCCTTTCCATCTTGTCTTTTGCACTCCGAGATCAGTTAAGGAACCATCACCACCCCCTTGGTATGAGCGGATCAGAACAATATGTTCTTTCCAGCTGAAATTGGTTCTAGTCAATAGAAGCACTCTGGTAGGTAAAAGTAGACTATAAAAGATAACCTTCAGAATGTATTTCCCTTGTCTTCCCATTAAAGCAAGTGAAGAAAGCAGACAGATCTTCAGATAACACGCTATGCGAATTGAAAGGAATCCTCTTTGAGGCAACTGTGAAACTCATGCAATGAAATGCAGTTCCGACAGATGAAAGGGCCACATATGATGTCAAATCTATACTTTTGATGTTTGAATGAAAGAAGATTTCTTGAAGTACAATCCTATAAAATGAAGGTGAATTTGCAGAAGCAATTGAACTAGGTCTCGTTTAGAAACACAATGTTTTTTAATTAAACTGAGCATTCAGGATGGCAACCTTGAAATCAAAAGGATTTAGAAACATACAAATACCAAGACTGGCAGTTCATTACTTTAACAGTCTCTTCAAGATATTATTTATTTTTAACTTCTACTTGTAGTAGGTCTGAAGACATTAGGAATGATGCAATATGAAAATACCAAAACAAAACAACTCTCTCAAAAAGCTTTGAGAATCCAGAGAAATGATGATTTTTAGTGGTTAGGTAGTCCTTTAAAATTTGTCTCGGGGGAAAGAGGTAAAAAACTGACTGAGATCAAATGACTGTGGAGTATATTCCAAAACAGTAATGAAGAATGTAAGGGGCAAGGGCCTGAAAGAAAAATTCTATGCTGGCTTCATCTGTTGAAAGCATTCCAGAATGGTTGAAATTATGAATCATATCTTGTGGGATTAAAAAAAAAAAAAAAAAAAAAAAAAAAAAAAAAAAAAAAAAAGAGGAAGAAAACAGAAGGAAAAAAGTATTTTGAACAAATTTTTCCATTCCAAGATGGTATAACGGCTTTATTTCATTTTGTTCCTAGGACCGGTTAATAGCTTATGAAGTATTTAGCAATAGAGAGTGAGAGTCTTCACACTAACCATACCATTTGGATGTGTCTCTTTTACTTTCTAGAGCAGCAGATATGGTTTAGCACTCCACAATTCAGTCCCCAAAAGTGAGTAAGTGTGGCAGATTTAACCTAACTGCCAGTCCACCAGAATGCCTAATTATCTTGAAAAATGCTTTGCTCTATCTCATGATCTGGACATGTCTCTCTAGCTCTACTTTGAGCTTCTTGGTCTTTCATCTACAGGATGAGATCCAATTTAGCTTAGCAAGGATATAGCCTTTCCAAACCATATCTTTTATCTTCTGTATTCTTACCGCAGGGACCAGTTTGGAAGATCTTAGTTGTTTTATTGCTTAGATTATGTTGCTGCATTAATTAGCTCTTCTTTGAAGTTTTTTCCCTGCTCAAGTATAGGGTCTGTGCCTAAATGATTGTGATGCTAACTCCTCATGATATATTCTGCAGGCTTACAGAGTATGCAGCAAAGTTTTCTCTTCTTCTGAGGACATTCTATTCTTTTGATGAGAAATGCTGAAGGTCTGACTTCAGTTGCAAAAGTATCTGATTGACAGATTGCAAAATTGTGAAGTCTAGTAAGAGCAGGAAAAGCGTGCTCTTGCTGTGTATGTAAATGTCGTGTCAGCTGCTGTTGGGATAAAAAGCATGAGCATAAGCAAAGATATCTGCATGGATAGAAAAGAAACAAAGAAGACATTTGTTGTGATTTCTGCACTAAGGAGCAAGACGAAGTATGAAGCGCTAATTTCAGTGGCTAAGACAGTATCATCCTTGAGTCAGTTCTTTTCAACATCTTTGGAACGACCTGGACTCGGCACTTGAAGGAATATTAGGCAAAGACACTGCATTTGGAGGAGCTGTGAACTAACTCCCTTGAGGGCAGTGAAACCCTACAAGAGAGATCTTGACAAATAAGAGAGATGGGCATTTATGGCTGGCCGGGAGTCTATGCACAAATCACGAAAGGGGCTGTTGTATTTTCCAGCATCAGTCTCATGACATGGTTATGACAGTGGGAAGATGCCAGCAGCTCACGTCCCCAGCAGCAGACAAAGAACTTAATGTTACAACTTACTTGAAAAGTTTTTTGACCAATCCCACAAAGCGAAAGCATATTGACAGTAGTTCTATCCAATCCCTAGACGCACACATAACTTTGGTTCAAAGAATGCTTGCTTCTTTTGAATACAAGACCTGCTTGTAAGCCTTAAGATACAATGCACAGAGCTCCATTATTAAGCTTAGAACTTCCTAACATCTGGCTGGATATACTTTGCTGTAGCTTAGGGAGTTCTTCATGTCAAGCGTTAATACACAGGCCATTGTTCTATTTGTCCTTACTTCTCTACTTCTTCTATCATTTTTCTGCTGACAAACCTTATGACTACTGCTTAGCTCCAATCACAGTTCTGCTGTCTCTGAGGCCAGTCTTTTGCAGCTTTCCCAAAATCCTCTGTTTTCAAGGATTCCCACAGGTAATCCCCAACCTTAGGGAGTTGTGCAATGGCAAGGGCTGGATTCAGCACCTGGGACAGGGCAATCCTGCTCTGTGTGTGTATAGACTAGGGAGCCAGAGGCTGGAGAGAAGCAGCGCAGAAAGGAAGCCAGGCTCCTGGCCAATGGTAAGCTGAACGTGTATCAGCAGTGCCCTGGAGGCCAGGAGGGCCAAGCCTGTCCTGGGGTGCATCAGACACAGTACCGCCAGCTGGGCAAGAGAGGGCATTGTCCTGCTCTGCTCTGCTCTGCTCTGTTCTGCTCCGCTCTGCTCTGCTATGGGTGCAGTTTTGGGTGCCACAATGAAAAAAGACATGAAGGTATCAGAAAGGTCTCAAATGAGGTTTACAAGGACAGAACTCGAGGAAAGGGCATGCCGCTGAGTCAGGGGAGGGTTAGGTCGGGTATCAGGAAAAAGTCTTTTAACCAGAGGATGGCTGGGCACTGGAAGAATCTCACCAGGGAGTGGTCACAGCATCACGCCTATCTAAAGTTCAGGAAGCTTTTGGACATTGCTCTCAGGCATCTGGTGTGATTCTTGAGGAAGGTCCCTTGCAGGGCCAGAAGTTGGACTTGATTCTCCTGATGGGCTCCTTCCAATTTAACTGATTCTATGATTCTATGGTTCTGTCCTGGCCACTCAAGTTATATTGCTTGGTCTCACCAAGATTTTGACCTGCTCTTGTTGGTCGGAATTTGTCACTACTGCCTAATGATATTTACCACAAAAGACAAAGTGCCTTTCCTCAAAGTTCTCAAGAAAGTTGAACATGCACCCTAGAATCCTAAAAAAGTCTTTTCCTTGAAACAACACTGTCTCCTGCCCAGTATTCTTTCCAGATCAAAAGGGGAATGAAGGGAAAATCAGGGGATGTATTACAATGAAGCACTCTCAAATTTCCGGACCTTTAGCAGTATATTTGTACCTCCACTACTCTTTTCTATAATATCATGGTTTTGTACGGCATGTCATTTTCAAGCAAGACACATTTTTGCAACTGAGCCCATCAGTCTCTGTGAGAATATATGGTCAAAAGCCCAAAACATATGAATAGGCAGTGGCAAGTGAGGGGGAAAAAGAGTATGGGAAGCAGCTCCATGATACTAAAGTGAGACAAGAAGGAGGAGGAGGAGGTGTTCCAGTTGACAGAGCGAAGAATCCCCCGCAGTCCCTGGAGACATTCTAGTGAAGCAGGTTGTCTCCCAGCAGTCCCTTGAGAACCATGGAGGAACACATACCTACACTGCAGCTGGTGAAGGGCTCCATGCCACGTCAGGTGAAAGTGCCTTGAAGGAAGCTGCAGCTTGTGGAGGGAGGGCCAGAAAACCATCCTTGACCTCTTCTTTAGTGGAAGAGTATAGGCAAATGTTCAACAGCTGCTAACTCTAATCTATCCTCTTTCCAGTTCTTGTCGTAGGTAAGTAGGACAATACAAGAATTAGAAGCCGAATTTGTTATGCCTGAGGCTCCCATTCTCTCTGCCACTCCCTTAAAATTTACTTTGAGATGAAATAAAACTCATGATCAAGTTCCTAAGGCTTGATGGTCATGCATCTCAGAAAACAGGGAGTGCAAAGAACTCTTATCACTGTCATTTTTTTTCATAGAACTAAAAAAGTTAAATTACTGTTTTCTAAGAACTTCTGGAAATCAATTGGTAGTGGTGGTGAGAGTGAAGAGTATAATTAAGCTGGAAAGAGACTATCACGTAGCTACCTCATCTGCATATAAGTTTTTTACCAGGAACTCTAGACTTTTAAACAGACTTAGGACACAAGAGTTATCTCTGGGAATGTTTTAGTATGTATAGAAAGTACATTCATCTTTAAATAGCTCAATCTGTTTTACAGTTATGACTGATGTTTTAAATTTTATTTGAAAAGAACTATATGTGTGATTCAGATCATTTCCAGTTCTAAAGCATTTCAGTTGTTGACAGATTTTACTGTCTCCTGAGGGCAGGAAAATAGTCTTGGAACCAACACTGAAACAAAGATGGAAAAATTAGTTTTCCTCATTCTTTTTTGTCTATTCTAAGAGGCACAACAGCAAAACCACTGCTATGAGTCTGAGTTGTCCTACCACTCATGCATGACGACCTTGTAGTGACTAGTCTATTATTTGCAAACATTTCTGATGCTGGTTGTTACCTGTTGTGCAGAAAGATCTGTAAACAATTTTCATGGAAAGACATTCCTGAATTGCTTCACTTATCTCTGAAGCAGAGAACTAAGCTGGCACTCTACTTCTGAAATCTTCCTGTGCTCACCCCCAAACCCATTTCCTTCAAATGCAATTTACTTTCAACCAAAGCACTTCATTACTTCATGAGGTAATCTCTTGTTCTTGATGTTCGGAGGATTGCTTTAAAACTGTAAGAACATATTCTAGTAAGCAGGTAGAACATCTGTCTTAAGTAGTATACATCACTTGGCTTTGGTTCATGCATCATAACATCAGCAAGGAAGGTCATTTACAACCAATAGATGGGTTGGGGTAACAGGCCACAACTTTAGGAATCTTTCTCCAATTAATTTTGCTTTAAAATTTGGCTCTTAGCATTTCAAGTGTGTTTTTATTAAAACAATCAACTATGTATTACCTGTACCACAATGAAGCACAATCAGCAGTGCTTGTGCATCCTTCAACAAGTCCAAGAAGAAGAATGGTCTGAGCCTCCAGTGTAGCTCAGGGAGTCTGTCATCAAGCCAGAGTGCTCCAGGCATCTTCTCAGCCTGGAGAAGAGCAGACTCTGAGCAAATGTTAGAGCACTCCTCCAGTATCTGAAGGAAGCCTAGCAGAAGGAGGCAGATGAGCTACACAAGGGCATGGAGCAATAGGAAAAGTGTTGATGGCTTTAAAACCTGAAGAGTATATGTTTCCTTTGGGTATTGGGAAGAAATTCCTTGCCAGGAGGCCTGGTGAGACACTGGAACATGTTGTGGATGACCCATTCCTGGAAGTGTTCAAGGCCAGCTTGAATGGGTCTTTGAGCTTAAGGCGGCCTAGTGGAAGGTGTCCCTGCCAACAACATGTGGGGTAAATTTAGGTGAACTTTAAGGTCCCTTCCAATCCCAACCATTCTATTATTCTATGGTAATATTCATTCTGTGTAGTAGCAGTAACTAGCTGAAGATAGAAGACTATTGATTCTGAGAAACTGCCTTCCAGTTTAACTGTTTTGGTCTCACATAGAAGTTCCTTTTAGCATTATTATATGTAGGAACAGTCTCGGCACTTAATTATCATCCACACAAATATTTTATACTTTTTAGGATTTTTGACATTTGGGATTTTCCTTTCTCTCTCTTTCTTTCTTTCTTTCTTTCTTTCTTTCTTTCTTTCTTTCTTTCTTTCTTTCTTTCTTTCTTTCTTTCTTTCTTTCTTTCTTTCTTTCTTTTTCTCTCTTTCTCTCTTTGCTCTCTCTTTCTTTCTCTCTTTCTCTCTTTCTTTTCTTCCTCCCTTCCCTTCCTCCCTCTCTTCCTCCCTCACTGCACTGTGATGTCATTTTGTAAAATGTGAAGTAGTTTCAGAAATTTACTCTTGAATAACATTTTGAAACTTCAAAATAGATCAAGAAGAAAATTGTGTGAAGACAGAGCATTTTAAAAGAATAAAAACATGAGATTTAGAGTTAGGTATTGAAAATTCAAAAAGACAACATTGAAATGATGCAATGGATGATTTTAGGGAATTTTTTTTTTTTTTATTTCTTTGATACCAATTATGATCTCAATTTTTTCACCTTCAAAAAATACATCTTGAAAATTGCTACTTTGAAAACTCAAAATATTTCCGAAACACGGAAATGGATTGATGCAGATGAAAATATCATCTTCTAAATAGTCATCATCTAGTCCAAAGGATTCTCCTCACACAGTAAGCTTTATGGAGATTTCTATCCTCACACAAACACAGAAGAATATTTCAACTGACTAGAAAGTCTTTAAAAACAAATGAACCTTTGAAAAAAAACATCCATAAAGTGCAGGAAATTAAATGCATTCATCCTTACGATATGTTGGTTACTAAATATTGCCTCTGGTTTGTGGGTGTGTACACTTTCCATTCACACACACACACATACACCTCCCCCCCTGCACACAGATGTTTGATATTGGGTCTCAAAGAAGGGCGTTATCCTTTTCCTATTCAGTAGACATTGCTTTTTAAAGTCAAGGTGTATTCTTCTTGGATTCTCCTATTGCCTGGATTTATTACCTACAAGGTAATGTGCCTGTGTCTATTCACATGGGGTAGGAGGGGTCATGGAGGGCGGCGATTTGAAAACAACTAGCCGCTTAAGAAAGAGGAGTACTTCTTGAATCCATTGCAAAGGCAAAATATGAAGCCATAATCAGGGGCAGTTTGCTGTGCTGGCACAGTTTCTTCTGGAGAGAAAGCGTGAAAAAACTTTTCGCTAAGATGTAGGCGACAAGAGATGCAGAAGACTGGCAGACGGCAGCTCTCCGAAGGTAGGTGCTGGTCCCTGGCGTCTTTCGTCAGAAGCCGTGCTCCGGAGCCCACTGTGACGTGCACAATGCTCAGTGCGTGAAAAAGCTGCTTCTTCGCCCCCGAGAGATGGAGAGCTCGGCAGATGATGAGACGCGAAGAGCAAAGCCTCACAGCACCGGGATTGATTGTGCAGCTTTCAGACTGTGAGAGGACAGGAGGTAACCAATTTCCAGCAGTTTATACTTACATTAACATTCAAAAGGAAAGAGTTCTTGGATAACTTTCCTTTTGCATCCTTCTAAACCTTATCTAGTACTCCGTTGTCAATCTTACTTTTTCTTTTCATCTCGGAGCTGGTAAGAACTCAACTAACTTCATGAAAAATGTTTTTGGACGCTTGCAGTGCTGGCAGAGTTTCTTCTTGAGAGAAAGCGTGGAAAAGCTTTTCGCTAAGATGTAGACGGCTAGACATGCAGAAAATGGGCCTATGCAGCTCTCTGAAGGTAGGCGCCGGTCCCGGGCTTCTTTCTGCAGCAGCCGTGGTCCGGAGCACTTTGTGACCTTCACAATGGTCTTTGCACGTGTCCGGAAATACCAAAAGAACAAGCACAAGTTTAAGACCTGATTGCCACCATTGTGTAGAGTTTTGCTCATTCTAGCAGGAATAACTGCGTCATTTTTTACGCTAGGTGTCGCTGCCTATAAAGGTTTGGCTGCTTTTAATCATTTGAGATGCTGGATGATCAAACAACTAAACATAACATCTTCTGTTTTAAATCAGGTGCTCACTGACGTAGATACTATTAGACCTAGCACACTGCAAATAAGAGCTGTAATAGATTTATTGTTATTAACACATGGGCACGAGTGTAAGGAATTTGAAGGATAGTGTTGTATGAATCTTTTTCCAGTCGATTTCTTCATATTATCTTGTCCTTGTGTGAGTTTCTTATGAACGGCTGCAGAATGGTCAAAAAGATTCATACAACACATTCCTTCAAATTCCTTACACTCGTGCCCATGTGTAATCCTAACAATAAACCTATTACAACTCTTATTTGCAGTGTGCTATGTCTAATAGTATCTATGTCATGAACACCTGATTTAAAAAAGATGTTACGTTTAGCTGTTTGAACATCCAGCATCCCAATTGATTAAAAGCAGCCAAACCTTGATAAGCAGCGACACCTAGTGTAAGAACTGAAGCAGTTATTCCTGCTGGAACGAGCAAAACCCTACACAATGGTGGCAATCGTGTCTCAAGCTTCTGCTTGTTCTTTCGGTATTCCCCGAAACCACAAAGCGGTTTGCTCGTGTAAAAACCATTGTGAAGGTCACGGAGCGCTCCTGAGCGCGGCTTCTGCGCACTCAATCCCGGTGCTGTGTGGCTTCGTTCTTTGCGTCTAAGCATTAGCTGACGTCACCGTCTCCCAGAGGCGACGAAGTGGCTTTTTCGCGTACAGAGCATTTTGCCAGTCGCGGTGCGCTACGGAGGACGGCTTCTGCCGAAAGACGCCCGGGACCGGCACCTACCTTCGGAGAGCTGCGTCTGCCCATCTTATGCGTCTCTTGCCGCCTACATCTTAGCGAAAAGGTTTTCCACGGTTTCTCTCAAGAAGAAACTGTGCCAGCACAGCAAGCATCCCTGAAACTTTTTTCATGAAGGTAGTCGAGTTCTTACCATCTCCGGGGCGAAAGCAAAAAGTAAGATTGTGCACGGAATGCTGCATAAGACTTAGGAGGATGCAAAGGGAAAGTTGTCTAAAAACTCTTTCCCTACGTATGTTAATATATATATAAACTGCTGGAAATTGGTTAGTTTCTTTCATCTCTCAGTTTGAAGGCTGTGCACTCAATCCCGGTGCTGTGCGGCTTTGTTCTTTACATCTCAGCATCTGCCGAGATCACCGTCTCCTGGAGGTGAAGAAGCGGCTTTTTCACTCACAAAACATTGTGCTGGTCGCGGTGCGCTCCAGAGCTTCTGCTGAAAGACACCCGGGGACCAGCACCTACCTTTAGAGAGCTGCCGTCTGCTCGTCTTCTGCGTCTCTTGCCGCAAACATCTTAGCGAAAAGGTTTTCCATGCTTTCTCTCCAGAAGAAACTGTGCCAGCACAGCAAACTGCCCCTGATTATGGCCTCATATTTTGCCTTTACAGTGTATTCCAGAAGTACTCCTCTTTCTCAAGCTGCTAGTTGTTTTCAAATCGCAGCTCTCCATGTCCCCTCCTACCCCGTGCTAATAGACACAGGCACATTATCTTGTAGGTAATAAATCCAGGCAATAGAGAATCCAAGAAGAATACACCTTGACATTGAGAAGCAATGCCTACTGAATAGAAAAAAGAAAATCCCCTCTTTGAGATCCAATATCAGACGTGTGCAGGGGGGGAGGTGTATGTGTGTGTGTGAATGGGAAATGTACTCACCCACAAACCAGAGGCAATATTTAGTAACCAACATATCGTAAGGATGGATGCATATAATTTCCTGCTCTTTATGGATGTTTTTTTTCAAAGGTTCACTTGTTTTTACAGATTTTCTAGTCAGTTGAAAAATTCTTCTGTGTTTGTGTGAGAATAGAAATCTCCATAAAGCTTACTGTGTGAGGAGAATCCTTTGGACTAGATGATGACTATTTAGAAGATGATATTTTCATCTGCATCAATCCATTTCCTTGTTTTGGAAATATTTTTGGTTTTCAAAGTAACAATTTTCAAGATGTATTTTTCGAAGGTGAAAAAATTGAGATCATAATTGGTATCAGAGAAATAAAAAAAAAAAATCCCTTAAAATCATCCGTTGCATCTTTTCAATGTTGTCGTTTTGAATTTTCAATAGCTACCTCTAAATCTCATATTAATATCTTTAAAATGCTCTGTCTTCACACAATTTTCTTCTTGATCCATTTCTAAGCTTCAAAATGATATTCAGGTAGGAGTCAATTACTGACACTACTTCACATTTTACAAATTGAAATCACAGTGCAGTGAGGGAGGGAGGGAAGGAAGGGAAAGGAGGAAGAAAAGAAAGAAAGAAAAAGAAAGTAAGTAAGTAAGAAAGAAAGAAAGAAAGAAAGAAAGAGAGAAAGGAAATTCCCAAATGTCCGAAACCTTAAAAATTATAAAATATTTGTGTGGATGATATTTAAGTGCCAAGACTGTTCCTACATATAATAATGCTAAAAGGAACTTCTATGTGAGTCCAAAACAGTTAAACTGGAAGGCAGTTTCTCAGAATCAATACTCTGTTTTTTCTCTCTTCAGCTAGTTACTGCTACTGCACAGAATGACTATTACCACAGAATAACAGAATGGTTGGGATTGGAAGGGACCTTAAAATTCACCTAAATTCACCCCACATGTCATTGGCAGGGACACCTTCCACTAGGCCGCCTTAAGCTCAAAGACCCATTCAAGCTGGCTTTGAATACTTCCAGGAATGGGTCACCCACAACATGTTCCAGTGTCTCACCAGGCCTCCTGGCAAGGAATTTCTTCCCAATACCCAAAGGAAACATATACTCTTCAGGTTTTAAAGCCATCAACACTTTTCCTATTGCTCCATGCCCTTGTGTAGCTCATCTGCCTCCTTCTCCTAGGCTGCCTTCAGATACTGGAGGACTACTCTAACATTTGCTCAGAGTCTGCTCTTCTCCAGGCTGAGAAGATGCCTGGAGGACTCTGGCTTGATGACAGACTCCCTGAGCTACACTGGAGGCTCAGACCATTCTTCTTCTTGGACTTGTTGAAGGATGCACAAGCACTGCCGATTGTGCTTCCTTGTGGTACAGGTAATAAATAGTTGATTGTTTTAATAAAAACACACTTGAAATGCTAAGAGCCAAATTTTAAAGCAAAATTAATTGGAGAAAGATTCCTAAAGTTGTGGCCTCTTTCCCCAACCCATCTATTGGTTGTAAACAACATTCCTTGCTGTTGTTATGGTGCATGAACCAAAGCCCAGTGATGTCTACTACTTAAGACAGACGTTCTACCTTCTTACTAGAATATGTTCTTACAGTTTTAAAGCAATCCCCTGAACATCAAGAACAAGAGATTACCTCATGAAGTAATGAAGTGCTTTGGTTGAAAGTAAATTGCATTTGAAGGAAATGGGTTTGGGGGCGAGCACAGGAAGATCTCCGAAGTAGAGTGCCAGCTTAGTTCTCTGCTTCACAGATAAGTGAAGCAATTCAGGAATGTCTTTCCGTGAAAAGAGTTTACAGATCTTTCTGCACAACAGGTAACCACCAGCATCAGAAATGTGTGCAAATAATAGACTAGTCACTACAAGGTTGTCATCCATGAGTGGTAAGGCAACTCAGACTTATAGCAATGGTTTTGCTGTTGTGCCTCTTAGAATAGACAGAAAAGAATGAGGAAAACTAATTTTTCCATCTAGTTTCTTTCAGTATTGGTTCCAGGACTATTTTCCTGCCCTCAGGAGACAGCAAAAACTCTCAAAAACTGAAATGCTTCAGAACTTGAAATGATCTGAATCACAAATATTTCTCCTCAAATAAAATTTAAAACATAAGTCATAACTGTAAAACAGATCGAGCTATTTAAAGATGAATGTTCTAGACATACTAAAACATTCCCAGAGATAACTCTTGTGTCCTAAGTCTGTTTAAAAGTCCAGAGTTCCTGGTAAAAAACTTATATGCAGATGAGGTAGCTGCATGATATTCTCTTTCCAGCTTAATTATACTCTTCACTCTCACCACCTCTACCAGTTGATTTTCGTAAGTTCTTAGAAAACAGTAATTTAACTTTTTTAGTTCTATGCAAAAAAATGACAGTGATAAGAGTTCTTTGCACTGCCTGTTTTCTGAGAAGCCTGACCATCAAGCCTTAGGAACTTGATCATGAGTTTTATTTCATCTCAAAGTAATTTTTAAGGGAGTGGCAGAGAGAATGGGAGCCTCAGGCATAACAAATTCGGCTTCTAATTCTTGTATTGTCCTACTTACCTACGACAAGAACTGGAAAGAGGATAGATTAGAGTTAGCAGCTGTTGAACATTTGCACATACTCTTCCACTAAAGAAGAGGTCAAGGATGGTTTTCTGGCCCTCCCTCCACAAGCTGCAGCTTCCTTCAAGGCACTTTCACCTGCTGTGGCATGGAGCCCTTCACCAGCTGCAGTGTAGGTATGTGTTCCTCCATGGTTCTCTAGGGACTGCTGGGATACAACCTGCTTCACTAGGATATCTCCAGGGACTGCAGGGGATTCTTCGCTCTGTCAACTGGAACACCTCCTCCTCCTCCTTCTTGTCTCACTTTAGTATCATGGAGCTGCTTCCCATACTCTTTTTCCCCCTCACTTGCCACTGCCTATTCATATGTTTTGGGCTTTTGACCATATATTCTCACAGAGACTGATGGGCTCAGTTGCAAAAATGTGTCTTGCTTGAAAATGACATGCCGTACAAAACCATGATATTATAGAAAAGAGTAGTGGAGGTACAAATATACTGCTAAAGGTCTGGAAAATTGACAGTGTTTCATTGTAATACATCCCCTGATTTTGCCTTCTTTCTCCTTAAGATCTGGAAAGAATACTGGGCAGGAGACAGTGTTGTTTCAAGGAAAAGACTTTTTTAGGATTCTAGGGTGCATGATCAACTTTCTTGAGAACATTGAGGAAAGGCACTTTGTCTTTTGTGGTAAATATCATTAGGCAGTAGGGACAAATTCCGACCAACAAGAGCAGGTCAAAATCTGGTGAGACCAAGCAATATACCTTGAGTGGCCAGGACAGAACTATAGAGTTGTAGAATCAGTTGAATTTGAAGGAGCCCTTCAGGAGCATCAAGTCCAACTTCTGGCCCTTCATGGGACCTTCCTCGAGAATCACACCAGATGCCTGAGAGTAATGTCCAAAAGCTTCCTGAACTTTAGATAGGCGTGATGCTATGACCACTCCCTGGAGAGACTCTTCCAGTGCCCAGCCATCCTCTGGTTAAAAGACTTTTTCCTGATACCCTTCCCGGACTCAGCTGCGTGCCCTTTCCTCGAGTTCTGTCCTTGTAAACCTCATTTGAGAACTTTCTGATATCTTCATGTCTTTTTTCATTGTGGTACCCAAAGCTGCCCCCAAGTACTCAAGGTGAGGCCGCCCCAGAGCAGAGCAGAGCAGGACAATGCCCTCCCTTGCCCAGCTGGTGATACTGTGCCTGATGCACCCCATGACAGGCTTGGCCCTCTGGGATACATCAGGCCAGGGAACTGCTGATGCACATTCAGCTTGCCATTGGCCAGGAGCCTGGGTTCCTTTCTGCACTGCTTCTCTTCAGCCTCTGGCTCCCTAGTCTATACACACACGCACCACGATTGCCCTGTCCCAGGTGCTGAATTCAGCACTCGCTCTCGTTCAATGCCATATGCTTGGGGATTGCCTGTGGGAAACCTTGTGAACAGCAGATTTTGGGAAAGCTGCAAAAGGCAGGCCTCAGAGACAGCAGAACTGTGATTGGAGCTAAGCAGTAGTCATAAGGTTTGTCAGCAGAAAAATGATAGAAGAAGTAGAGAAGTAAGGACAAATAGAACAATGGCCTGTGTATTAACGCTTGACATGAAGAACTCCCTAAGCTACAGCAAAGTATATCCAGCCAGATGTTAGGAAGTTCTAAGCTTAATAATGGAGCTCTGTGCATTGTATCTTAAGGCTTACAAGCAGGTCTTGTATTCAAAAGAAGCAAGCATTCTTTGAACCAAAGTTATGTGTGCTTCTAGGGATTGGATAGAACTACTGTCAATATGCTTTTGCTTTGTGGGATTGGTCAAAAAACTTTTCAAGTAAGTTGTAACATTAAGTTCTTTGTCTGCTGCTGGGGACGTGAGCTGCTGGCATCTTCCCACTGTCATAACCATGTCATGAGACTGATGCTGAAAAATACAACAGCCCCTTTCGTGATTTGTGCATAGACTCCCGGCCTGCCATAAATGCCCATCTCTCTTATTTGTCAAGATCTCTCTTGTAGAGTCTCACTGCCCTCAAGGGAGTTAGTTCACAGCTCCTCCAAATGTAGTGTGTCTGGCGAACTTGCCTAATATTCCTTCAAGTGCCGAGTCCAGGTCGTTCCAAAGATGTTGAAAAGAACTGACTCAAGGATGATACTGTCTTAGCCACTGAAATTAGCGCTTCATGCTTCTTCTTGCTCCTTAGTGCAGAAATCACAACAAATGTCTTCTTTGTTTCTTTTCTATCCATGCAGATATCTTTGCTTATGCTCATGCTTTTTATCCCAACAGCAGCTGACACGACATTTACATACACAGGAGGAGCACGCTTTTCCTGCTCTTACTAGACTTCACAATTTTGCAATCTGTCAATCAGTGACCTTTGCAACTGAAGTCAGACCTTCAGCATTTCTCATCAAAAAAGTAGAATGTCCTCAGAAGAAGAGAAAACTTTGCTGCATACTCTGTAAGCCTGCAGAATATATCATAAGGAGTTAGCATCACAATCATTTCAGCACTGACGCTATACTTGAGCAGGGAAAAAACTTCAAAGAAGAGCTATTTAATGCAGCAACATATCTGAGAAATGAAACAACTAGGATCTTCCAAACTGGTCCCTGCGGTAGAAATGTACTTGTAAGAATACAGAAGATAAAAGATATGGTTTGGAAAGGCTATATCCTTGCAAAGCTAAATTGGATCTCATCCCGTAGATGAAAGATCAAGAAGCTCAAAGTGGAGCTAGAGAGACACATTCACATAATGAGATATAGCAAAGCATTTTTCAAGAGAATTAGGCATTCTGGTGTGTGGCATTGTGTGTTTTTAGAATCAGTTATTCCTTTTGTAACTCAATAATGGTTCGGGGTATTCGGTTCCCCACCATGTACTTCCCTCACAATGCTTTCTCCCTGTTAGAGCTGCTCCCCCCTCCCCTGCCTGTCATGGTAACCACCCTTCTTAGCTCGAGAATTCTCTCTGCCAGTCATTCCTTAATTTGATGTATGATTTGCCCCTGGAGTTTTTCCCCTCCCCTGTGTGATCCTCAGTGGCTTAGCTGTAACCCACGCTCCTCCCTGGGTCCTTGCTATTGGTAAGCTTTGTGTCTCCTCCTATCACACCCACTCCCTTTATCAGCATCCCCCCGGGACTCTGCCTTTGTCGCCTCTCCCTGAACCCACCAGGGAAGAAGAGCAAGATTCAAAGGTCCTTGGTACTTATACAGGCGTCCCTCCTCCTTCCTTTGCTTTGGTACCTCGTAGCCGAAAATCCCGCCTGCGCCACCCATGCCGCACATGGTACACAACTCCTCAGGGTTCCGGAGGGAATCTGGGAGTGGCACTTTGTGTGGCCATCTTCGGCTGGGCCGCGCTCAGCATTGCCGGGCACCCGCACAGCCCCGAGGCCGTTGGAGAGAGGCTACACTGGTGGACTGGGCAGTTAGATTAAATCTGCCGCACTTACCCACTTTTGGGGACTGAATTGTGGAGTGCTAAACCATATCTGCTGCTATATAAAGTAAAAGAGATTCATCCAAATTGTATGGTTGGTGTGAACACTCTCACTCTATTGTAAAACACTTCATAAGCTGTTAACCGGTCATAGGAACAAAATGAAATAAAGCCGTTATACCATCTTGGAATGGAAAAATATGTTCCAAATTTTTTTTTTTTTTTTTTTTAAATCCCACAAAATGTGATTCATAATTTCAACCATTCTGGAATGCTTTCAACAGACGAAGCCAGCATAGAATTTTTCTTTCAGGCCCCTTACATTCTTCATTACAGTTTTGGAATATACTCCACAGTCATTTGGTCTCAGTCAGTTTTTTATCTCTTTCCCCTGAGACAAATTTTAAAGGACTACTTAACCCCTAAAAATCATCATTTCTCTGGATTCTCAAAGCTTTTTGAGAACGTGGTTTTGTTTTGGTTTTTATATTGCATCATTCCTAATGTCTTCAGACCTACTTCAAGTGGAAGTTAAAAGTAAATCTTATCTTAAAGAGACTGAGCAAGATAATGAACTGCCAGTCTTGGTATTTGTATGTTTCTAAATCCTTTTGATTTCAAGGTTGCCTTCCTGAATGCTCAGTTTAATTAGAAAACATTGTGTTTCTAAAGGAGACCTAGTTCAATTGCTTCTGCAAATTCACCTTCATTTTATAGGATTGTACTTCAAGAAATCTTCTTTCATTCAAACATCAAAAGTATAGATTTGACATCATATGTGACCCTTTCATCTGTCGGAACTCTATTTCATTGCATGAGTTTCACAGTTGCCTCCAAGAAGATTGCTTTCAATTCGCATAGCATGTTATCTGAAGATCTGTCTGCTTTCTTCACTTGCTTTAATGGGAAGACAAGGGAAATACATTCTGAAGGTTATCTTTTATAGTCTACTTTTACCTACCAGAGTGCTTCTATTGACTAGAACCAATTTCAGCTGGAAAGAACATATTGTTCTGATCCGCTCATAACAAGGGGGTAGTGATGGTTCCTTAACTGATCTCGGAGTGCAAAAGACAAGATGGAAAGGGGATTGCAGTATCCCCTCAAAACAAATGCACCTTTCTAGGATGACCACAGCAAATGCCTTAAAGGAATTAGGGAGAGGAAAAGAATAGAAAAGAGGGGAAGAAAGAGAGAGGGAGTATAGCTACCAAATGGAGAGAGAAAAAGTCATCGCAGTAGAGCCGATGGAGTTCTCCTAGAGGAGATCTCCAAGTCCTGGTTAACTCAAGGCTCTATTATAGTCCATTGCTGAGGGGGGAAACAGATCTAGAAATGGCTAAGGGGGAGCAGATGCAATAAAGAGCAAGTCTATTGAAATTGCTGAGGGGGAGAATGGTATTGAAGATGGGTACAGACAGTCCATGGTCTTAGCAGGATAAGTCAATATCAATATCAGCAGTGAGTGGGACCCGTGGTTTCAGGACTGGTTTCTATGGGAAACCAGTCTAGGTCCAGCGAACACATCTGTAGGCAACACTTAGCAGGCATCCTGCTTCGGTCACGCCAGCACCCCTGGATCAGAATTACGGGCGTCTCAGCCTCAGTCCTTGGGAGGGGGGGCTTCAATCTCCATCCCTCACGGTGGTAGTGGAGCAGATGAAGGATTTTCCATGGGGCGGCTACCACAGTTGCCCCAGCGAGTTCATCTGGCCAAGAGGTGGGAAAACTCCAGGGCTGGTGTTGCCAAGCAGGTGCGAGCATATAGGGCACATCACCCCTTGGCAGGCCCTGCTAGAAGCAGTCACTGTAGACACAGCTGCAAACAATCACTCGGCAGGCCAGAATTCTGCTCAGAGGCCTCAGGATTTCTGGCATTCCTCCACCACCAGCAGGCCAACATTCTGATCAGGGTCCTCAGAGTCCCGATGGCTGTCCTGGGGATGGTCGTGAGGCAAATGCGGGGAACTTCAGACCATCTTTCACATGTATTAGAAAATCTCTTTCCTAAAATGGCCAAAAAGAATGCGTAGCACTTAGAATTGAGGAAAAATAAAAACCCAAAACCAAACCCAAAGCGCTGGAGCAATATCATTCTATACAATGCCATGTATCTATGAGAAGTACAAAAAAACTTCTATTTTCAAATGCACTTACAAATAACCATTTTGCACCTGGGTTTTTTTTTTTTTTTGTTTGTTTGTTTTGTTTTGTTTTGTTTTGTTTTGTTTTGTTTTGTTTTGTTTGAATGCTCTGGCACTTATCTGATTCCTTTTTGAGCTAATTCAGCTCAATAATCTGGTAAGAAAGCAGCTAAAAGTAAAGAGAAAAACCTATGGGGACCAGGATGCCACTTCAGCCACGTTGTCGTGAAGCATTAGGTCAGCCTTCTGGGTTGTAGAAATATGTCTGTCCTAGATGAAAATCAATGCATAGCACTATCTTCTTTTAAACTTTGTCCTTGCTACTGGGTTCCTGAATGATCAAGGTGCTTTCAAAGCAAACAACACCCAGCTCTCTAAGATACTCCCCAAAGTATTGTGATGGAATAACTTGATCAGGTGAAGAGCTCACTATGCAAAACCTGAGTATGATGTCAAGAATGCTTTCTTGTGGATTACCATTGTGTGGGACCGTTTATCCCTTACCCCACTGTCCTAGGGTGATTGTTATCCCCATTGGTGTGTGTGTAATTTATGCTGGATATTTTGTTCTGTGCCTTTAAGATGGGCAGAGTGAAAGTTTTGTTTTGGGCCTCTTATCAGCCACTCGGCGGGACATACAGAGAGCACCAGTACTTACTGTTGCTTTTTTGCTTTTTGCGCTGCTTTTTGCCTTTGCTCTTGCTTCTGCTTTGCTTCTGCTTTGCTTCCTCTTGCTTTTTCCCCCCTCTTCTCATTAGTTAATTTAGCTAAACAGTCCAAATTCCTTTCTGGACTGTTTCCCCTGTGTGGACCTGCGGAACCTGCTCCGGACTGGGATTGGAACCACCGATTTGGAAACACCGAGCAGCTGCCCCAGCGCCGGAGGGACTGATAACAGCGACCACCCCCAGGAGAGACTTTCTGAATTTGTCATCTTTTTTCAGAGCGGTGAAAGAGTGGTGTCATCTGGTATTGTTCATTTTGTGTGCCGGGGGTTGCTGTGCTTGTCAAATAAATAGGTTCTTTCCACCTCTCTCCGAGGAATTCTTCCCGAACCGGTTGGGGGGAGGGGCCGTGTGGATTTGTTTTTTAGAGAAGCCCTTTTTGGGGATTCTCTCCCAAATTTGCCCTAAACCAGGACACCCACCATGTAGGTATAGGAAAAAACTAGGTAGCCACAAGGCTTTTACAGCTGTTCTTGTATTTTGGGATAGTAAGGATTTAGGGGAGTAAACAAAACTGAGGTGAGTTTTACTATTGACTTGATTGCTCTTTCACTTTGAATTAACTCCTCTGCATGTCAGCTTACCCATCAGTATAAATGAGAAGAATATTATCTTCCTTCCTGCCCAAGGGATGTTTCATTATGCCTGTGATGTCAGGGACTTAAAAATGAAGAACATTGTGATTGAAAGGAAGCACTGGCGTGCCACAAGGTAACTGTAGTGAGCTGTGTTTCCTCCTCAGCTTCACTGTGAGAGTAGAATTTTAATGAGCAGTTCCAAAACTTGGTCTTAGCATAGTCTGGTGACATATCTCAATAGAGCAGTGTCCTAGGGTGACTTTATGATGCTTATATCCCCACTCATCTGTTCTGTTAATGCTTGATATGATATTCTCTGCCTTCAAGACTGGTTCTGAGAGCAAAGGTGGGGAGAAGAAGAAGCACGGAGTTTGTTACCAGAGGCTGCACCCCTTAAAAAGCAACACTCCTCCACAGTCTGCACTGCACTGTGTTTTCTGGGCACTGACGGAGCAGAACAGAGCGCTCATTTGCTTTTTAGCTGGTTTAGCTGGCTGAGGCAGAGTTTTCCCTGGACTGTTTTTTTTTTATTTTCCTTACCCTTTTCTTGGAACGTTTCGAATCTGCCCCGGACTGGGACCTGGGGAGCACTGAGAGCTTGCACTTTGTTGCCTATGGAGGCCTGCTCTGGGCAGCAGCCTTCCCCATTGGGGGAGGCATTGATAACAGAGCAAGCACCCACAGGAGAGACTTTCTGATTTGTTGTCTCTTCAGAGTGGCAATTGAGTTTTGTCATCTGGTATTGTTCATTTTTTGTGCTGGGGAGTGCTTTGCCTGTTAAATAAACAGCTTTTTCCCACTTCTCTCTGAGGAAATTTTCCCCAAACCAGTTGAGGGGAGGGGCCGTGTGGGTGGGCTTTCTTGGGGGGGACCCTTTTAGAGGTTTTCTGCCAAATTTGCCCTAAACCAGGACAATTGGGATGTGCGACTTAGAGAATGATGGAATCACTTTGGTTGGAAAAGGCCTTTAAGAACATTGGGTCTAAATGGAATTAGCAAATGCAACCATCAAGAAATGTTTTGCTGTTTGAAGAGACCATGGTTTATCTGATAAGCTTTGCAAGTATTTGTGTCATCACAAGCACACATGTCCAATGTATTAGATGGGAATATAATAAGAAACCTGTGCAGATCAACAGAATGATTCTCAGGGTAGGATATTTGCATGTTTCATCTGTCTTCCTGACTTCTTCAAATGAATTCTTTTTAGAAAGTAATGATTGGAATTGTTACTCTTTTGACAGTTCTGAGTGTATTACTAACCTTTTTGGCATATGAATGCCAAACGGGTTAATTCACCTAGTTTTTCAGATAAAGACTAAGATTTAGTTTTGCTTCAGCTGGAGGCAGAAACATTGAAATCCTCTGGCCTCCTTCTTAGTACCTAATTTCTATTACAAAATTAGTGCCCAATCTTGTCCCTTAAGGTCCACTTAGCTCAGTGTATACCAACAGGGTGACTTTAGTAGGGCTCACATGATGCTGCACACAGGAGCCCTCAGTGTGCAGCTCTAGCAGACAGTAATTCCATGCAGTTGGAGAATCCCAGTGCTGACTTTGGATCACCAGAAGAGTAGAACAAGGCAGATTTAATGGAGAGGTCTCTGCAGGAAGTGGCCTGAAGAAGACAGCAGAAATCCCAGCTGTGTGTTTGTAGAAATCATTTGAATGCCATTTCCAGAAAAAGATCTTCAAATCTTGCTAGCTTTTTCTGCAGATTATTTGTAAACTATATGCATAACATGGACAGTTTCACTGAGCATCTGAAATACAGCTGCATTTAAGTGGATTGAATCAGGGTTGGGAAGCAGTGAAATAAAGATTTTCAGGAATCCCTGACATCCAAGACCCGCAGGAATGTCTCCATGTTTTATGTCCAGATGCTTTTTAAAAAAATGGGTGACCATTTAGCATAGTTTTAATCAGAAATACAAAGAAAACTTTAAATTCACATTTTTTATAGCTTGAATATTTTTCTTTGTTTATTTCCTGCTTTCCAATTCAGTTCTCCAAATCATATGATTAGGTAATGAGAACTCATGCCATATAAAAATATTTAATGCTATGCTTCCAAGTTAAGGCCATGTATTTCCTGGAACTGTTTCAAAAAAAAAAGAAGCCTATCTGGATTCTCTCTTCCCCACGCTCATTATTAGATGAAAATCATTTCAATATTCTATTTTGACTTTAGATGGTGCAATATTATATTCAGAAATTCAAAGCTCTGCTGTTAGGTTGTTTACATGGTTTTCTGTCCTTTCTAACTTTGCACAACCACCACTCTTTGCAGCTATATCTTTTTGCAGTAAGGCATCACAGGGGTCTGTGAGAAGTTTTAATATGAAGCAGGACTAACATGCAAACTACACGTGACATACTCGACATATTTCACTTCAGAAAGTTACAGTATGCTTAGACGGGATGAAATACGAAAGAAATAGACTTAACACAGCATTTCTAAATCTTGGAAATCTATTACCTGAACTTTGAGTCAGTTTGCAGGACTCTGTAGAAATGCAAACGTGAAGTCCAAGGAGTAGAGCAGAAGGCGTATTGGGCAGGGGGACAGAAGATTGCTCTGAAGGCTGATGTAAGCAAGATTGCATCCTATAAAGAGAGCAGCTGCTTCTGGTGGTGCCAACATAGAGAATTTGTGCCACTGGCCTAGTTTTCTGGGGACTTTTGACCTGTACGCTCTTGAGGGCTTGCAGATGTGAATTAATCTGTCCTTTGATCTTTTATTCATTTGAATGAATATGACTATGACACCAAAACTATGACCTGTTTTGGTCTTGTGTACTGTACTGTATTGTTTTATAAACAGACATGTTTCCACTCTTTGAAAGCTGTATTTGAAAGTTAGGTTGCAGGTATGAGTTGGCTGTCAAAAGAATTAATTGTCTGCTTTAAGCAAAATATCAATAGAAACATTCAATCCACTCCTGTGATACAGATTCATTTTGAATTTACAGGGTAATTTGCATCAGTGGTTGTAATGCCTGTGCAATAAATATGACTTGCTTGGTTTCTAATGATGATAATAGTCCTCTTTGTATTACTGTAAGAATTGAATCCACCATCATTATTTCCTCTTGTTATTGTGCTGTAAAGGAAAAACAGTTTTGCATTAACCAAGGAGTAAAATGCATGCACTGAGCATGATTCTTGCAGGTAGTCCTCAGTTCTGAAAAGGCCTCTCAGAAGCTGCATCAAATGGGAAAGCTAGACGGATGGCAGAATGCAGAAGCTGCTGTTTAGGATCGAGTACAAAATGACACCCAAGAAATTCTTCATGGATGCTGCATAAGTACAAAGACGCCCTTATTTCAAGGTGAAAGATAGTCAATGTGAAACTTGTTCGATGAATAAAAAACTATGCTAATCAGGACACTAGAATACCAAGCGTGCTACAAGGCTTTTTTGTAATGAACATCATTCCCAGCATGAAAAAGTACTCTTTTTCCTGTAGATCGTTTAACAGTGCACAACAGTTTGGAAAAAAGTGCTTTTCTTTTTTCTATTAAAAGGAACTGTGTATCGTTCTAAGAGATACTGGAAAAAGGTTTTTGAAAACAATGTTATTTTAAAGGCTAATTCTATTCATAAATACTTCACAGGAAAAAAATCTGATCGGCTCTTCATCCTGAGGACTCTTAAAGGAAAATGCCATGGTTGCGTTCTCTTCTCACTACTTCAAGAGCTCAGTCTTACCTGCATTCTAATTCTTTTTTATGCTGCTGATGGCACGGCTTAGACATCCTTGTCTCCATTACCATCATGACTTCCATTTCAAGTGGTGAGAATTTTTCTTCATGATTGGTGAAGTTAAGTGTCATAACATTAATGTCGAGTCAATTTGAAGGGTTTTTTCCAAAGGAATTTCTTCCTTCCTAATGAAAACCATTGGCACTAGCAAACCTACTCAGTTTTTAAGGAAGTGATATAATACACCTGTAGAGTACAATGTCCTCAGAGCTGCTTTTTCACCAGAAGAAGAAAACTGCTGTTTTCTTCTTCTATCACCTTAGACTTTATTCAAAACCTTTTTAAACCTTTGAATTTCTATTTATAGCTAATTACTACTCTACTAAGAAATGGCTGTACTGCTATTAGGGAAACATCAAGGGGCAGTAATATTTTATCTTGTACAAAATTTAAAAAACCCCAACTCCTAAAAATGATACCTGAAAATGACATCTGAAAGACAGGGGCAGGAGGCTTTTTCCAGAACAATGTGCAGTTCTTCCCAATTCTGTTTTTCCCTCTGATTACTTTGTACACAAAGATTTTTACACAGTCTTCTAACAGTGGCATGTTACTTCTGGGGTAGAGTATTGCCCTGCCAGCATTGGAATTGACTCGACTGTAGTTGTGTTCAAATTTGCTGATGGGACAAGAGTTTTTCGCTGAACACACTTTAGCAAGCAAGACAGCTTCTTGGTCTTCAGAGGATTTGAGTCCCAGAAAAAGATGAATGCGGTGGTGACATGCCTTGTGTTTTGAAGAGAGATCAAAACCTTATTTCTGGGGTCACCTCCCTTTTGGTACAGAAAGCGCACAGTGGGCTTTGAAGCAGCACTTTCACCCTCTTTGCATTCACTAGTAAATCTGAGACAGAGCTTGCCCCAAGGTTTGTGCAAAATTGCTCTTTTGATGCAACTGTTCACCAGACAATATCTCTGGGAAAATGTGCAGGTGCAGAAAGCAAGTCCTTCCTGGGAAATCTACTGAAATGGTTCAGAAGTTATTCCCACTCACTGTTGCTAACCTCTGCTGTCTAGCTGTTGGATATGCTTGGGACCATATTGAAATAATTCTAAACAATGTACTGAGGCTGCAGTATTGAGTAAACATAGGTAATTTTCATAGGTGTCAGGGAAAAATATTTCTATTGGTAAAAATGAGTTCCATAGAAAACAAGAACAGCATGGTAGAAAAAAATTACATCCATAGAATGAAGATGCCCAGAATTCTTCTTTTGAAGTTACACAGAGTCAATATTTTCTAAATAATGTTGTGAAACTTATGGAGAAGTAAGAGTACCTTCCACCTGACTGGTGCACAAGTTCATGTCTTCAACTTGCAAAAAACATATTGTTAAAAGAAAAATATTCCACCTTGTGGAAAAGTAGCCCATTAGTAATTTTATCAAAGGTAGGATTTGATCAAGTATTCCTACAAGACAGTAGTAGTACTATGAAAAGCCTTTTGGCATCTATCTGACTACAGGAAACTTGAGCAAGCAGAAGTGTCTTTCCCTGCTGCAAGCTGTACTTCCTGTTTGCTACTGCTGCTTAAACATTGTTCAAAGAAAACTTGTCAAAATAAAACTACTGTATACAAGCAACTGGAACTATCCATTGCGTTCCAGTCAATTTTAACTAGAAAATATCAGACACACACTCTAGCTGAATATTCTAATGCATAGATGGAGTATACCAGCACTAAGAAATGGGAACGCTGGAGAAAGGAGCAAATGCAGATGCATTTCAGGGAAGGAAATTATTGGAGAGCTAACTGCAGTCCCTCGACTTTACAAGAAATGATGTCCAGTAAATCCCAACCAGAAACCTACATAACTCCATTTTGAAGTGAGTTGCATCTATGGTCCTCTGTTCTTCCTAGATGAAGAAACTGTGTTTTGAATCAATCTTCCAAGTGGTATGGCTAAAGACCTTGGATACCTCAATTTATTTTATTTTTTTTTCCAGAAGCAACTGTCTCAAAACCTCTTTAAAGCTGACTTTTCCCCTTAAGATGCCATATATTCAAAGAGCACCTTGTCATTTAACATGGTATTCCAAACATCATTTCCAAATTTAGACTAAAAGTAACACTCTTTCTAGTTATCTTTGGGTTTTTTGCAGCTTCCCGCCAACATAGGCAGCAAAGAAGAGAACAGACCACAGCTCTTTCTGGAGCATCTTGAACAAATGCCCTTGCTTATGTTCAAATCTTTCACTTCTCCAAAATCCCTAACAATGAAGAAAAGGTTGTGAAGGCATTACTAGTAGTATTAGATGGCAATGGATGGGTGTGATTTATCAAGTAGAATTTGTATCACATAGATGATACTTGGCAAACAGCAAATGAAGGGGTTTCTTTCAGCTCTCAGACTGATTTTAGATGTCAGTAATTTAAACAAAAGATAACAAGAAGGATATTTTTTAACAGTGAACTTAATTACACCCCTACCATGGACATCTGAATCTTAGGAATAGACAGTGTCTGATTTAGAAAAAAAGAAAGAATTATCACAGTTTAAAGAAGCATATGATCATGAACACTTTGCTGATGGAACGTAGCCTATTCATTGGCTGAAATAAAGCAGGTAGACAGGACACAGGAAGTATCGTTTTGTGGATCAAACATTTATTTTCTAAAGTGATGCTTACAGATGGTGAACTCACCAACTTCGATATTGCACAGCAGATAAGAGTACCTAACTTGCGCCATCAAATTATCCCTTGGAATCATCATCCAAGGGCATTTCCCCCTGCCTCTGTGAAAATGTGCCTACCTTTTTCACAACACTTTTGCAGCAGCATTGCTAAGCCTGATCAGCTGGTGTGGAGGGTGAATTATCAGCAGCAAGGTGACTGGCCAGGGTCATTTGCTTCAATGGATTTTGATCTACCGGATATTTTGAAGACCTGCTTCAGCCCTGTTGGTCAAACACAGCCTTCCAATGGTGCTAAACAATTGTTCGGGCTGTGGACCACATGAAAAAATACCTTCTGGTGCCTTTACTGGGCCATATGCTCTTTATTCTCTCCCTCAACTTCTCCATCACCTCTCATCTCTTTCACATGAGCTATGTTCAAGGTCCACAGGATACTTTTCACAGAATCTTCAGGCCTGATGCAGTAAGAATGATGATGAACAGAACACAGCTGGGATGAATTTTCCAGTTTGGATAAAACCTCTTGTGCACACAAGTCCCCCTATGCCCAGAAAAACCTTCACTAAGTACTCGTGTTCTACCTAAACTGCAATTTAGTCTGAAAGAAAGGCTTTTGTCTGAGAGTATCTGAGAGATCTGCATGAAGCACAGATATCTGGCCTATGCAATTTTGAATATCAGAGGAAAAAGAAAATGGCAAGAAGTTTTTAATTTTGCCGGTTTTAATTTTCAATTCCATGCACTTTTTCAAAAAGTGTCAATCTCAAATGGCCATCAACATATTTCAGTCATCTCTAAGTTAGTATTCCTATCAATTGTGTTTCAAATCAAAAGAATTTCAAACCTTTCCTCAAAGTTTATATACCTAGATTTAGTATTTCTGATCTCTATTAGATGAAAGGAAGACATTTTTTGCTGTTGGGGTGCTGGAACGCTGCAACAGGTCGCCCAGAGAAGTTGTGGATGTCCCATCCCTGAACGTATTCAAGGTCAGCTTGGATGGGGCTTTGAACAGCAACGAATGCGACCCTTGATGGTAGATAAACAAAGCTTGAATATAGAAGAAACTCAGATTGAAGTATACGAGCAAATTTTCTCTCAGCTCTTGGGGTAAATTCAAAGTTGTACAAAATTGCATTTCTCTGTGATTTTCACTACTGTAACAGAAAGCTTCATGAAAACTGTGCAGAAGATATCAAATTTTAAAAGAGATAAGAACTACAACATCAAACACATGGGATGGGTTTCAAAATGGGACACTTTCTGAGAGAAAATCTCTGTATTTCAACACTTCATCCCAATCATTAGGATTTCATGCAGTGCCAAAGAAGGCGGCAAAATATCCTTCAGGACATTATTTACTGTAGTTCAGCCTGGCCATTAGTTGGAATTGCTGTCTGAACTAATGTAGATATACCACACACACTTTCCATGCACTGAAAACTTACTGTTTACAATGAATAAGCAATGAGGATCAAAATTGATTGAAAGCGTCTTAAAAATGTCAAGTATTTCACTGTAAATGATCTATGATCAAAATACTTATTCCTCCTTAGTGAGGGACAAATAAATTCTTCCATACCATGATGGTTTAAAATTGTCTAAACCAATGTTTTCTTCTCAAAAGACATCATCTAATTTTTTCTATTTGTAGAAGAAAATATTCCTAGACATAGAACTCAGTAATTTTAAAGGAACAAAAGAAAGGAAAATATTCTGCAAACAGAATTCAATGAAAACCTGTGTTTTAAATATGAGGTAGATATTCAACAGAGTTTTTGTACCAGATATTTTAAATAGTGTACAGGCTATTTTGTCCACAAGGAGAGGTATTTAGCATTTCAGTCTTTTCCAAGGTGTTCATGATCTGCTATGCTGATCTCTGTGCGTGCCTAGGTGTGCGCGGAAGGGGGGGGCATGTGAAGGGGAGTGTCTATGTTTGCTTAGCACTCGTAGGGGCAGATTCATGCCTCAGCTCCATCATTTCTTTTAGAAACTTCCCAGAGAGTGGATATGAAGTTTCATATCCAAAAGAGATCAATTCCCAAGTCATCCATTTTACTCTACCTTGTAAATCACATGCTTTGTTGCATATTTTATCAAATATACTTTCAAGCCGCATGGAGGAAGGAGATTGTGGAGAATCCCTCCAATGTCTTGCAACTTTTACGCAAATAGATTTTCAAGAAAATCATCATTTCTCTTTTAAATACATCTGGGACAGGCATGATGGTGGTGTCAACCTGTTGAAGTTTTTGTTGCTGGGGGAAGTTGTATGAAAGGATTGGTTTTTACATTGACCAGTTACTGAATCAAGTGCATGAACACATTTGAAATTCAACTGGGGTTTCCTTTTTCTAGCAGACTACTTCTAGAACTAGCTAGCAGACTCAAGATGACTCTTTTTCTCTGTTTTTGTTTCTATCCTATTTTCTTGCTTTCTCTGCAACTGTCTACACAATTTTAGGACTTTTTTCTCAACTCAAATTTTTTCATAGACCGATAATTAAGATACGCTTTTTACAAGGAATGTTTTAAATCTTTGTTAGAGTTAAGAAAGTTAAGGACATAGGTCTTTTTCTTCCCTTATGAATATTGCAATGAAATAGTTAAATAAAGACCAACTCCTTGTTTTTATTGGGAATACAAGTAGATAATTCCAATACAGTAATTCATTGGTGGACCAATATTTGCTGTTCTGATGTAAGTTGTCACTTCTTAAAAACATGCCTTCTGTGACTACGTTGCCAACACTTTCAGTGAAGATCCTAACTGGTCTTAGACACACATAGGGAGAAATTTGCTCAGCCAGTGTCAGTCTTAAGCATGCGTCTCAGAGGATCTTTCTAGAGCTGGGGAATTTTCTCATGAAAGGGATTCAGTTATGGAAGAGACAGGTTTCCTGGAGTTTTACATTCTTCTTGAACATTACTTAAGGAACTTAAATCCCATGTCCATTTTAATGTCGCTCTGCACAGAGCTTTGTCATGCCAGTCCTTGAAATGCATCTCTAAGAGAATTCACTAGCACAGAATGAATGAGGGTGGAAGGGCTCTGTGCGGCTCACCAAGTCCCATCCCCCTGCTTCAATCAGGATACCTAGAGCCTGTTGCCCAGGATTATATCTGGGCCTACTTTTAATGTCTTCAATGATCCAGACTCCACCATCTTTCTGGACACTCTGTGCCATGGTTCAGTCACCGTCACGGTAAAAAATCAGTTTGTGATGTTCAGAGGCAATCTCCTGTATTTCAGTGTGTGCCCACTGCCTCTTGTCTTTTCAAAGAGCATCATTGAAAAGACACTGGTTCCCTGCTCTTTGCACTATTCCTTCCTGTAGGTATGTGCGCTGCCATGTAAATAAATGTCAAATTCTCCCCTGAAGCCCAGGCAGATGATATTCTCTTCATCTACCAGGCAAGTTCATTCACCAGAGGAGTTTAAAAAGTCGTCAAGCACCAATTTCCCCTGGTAAATCCATGCTGACTACATTTCTTCTGTCCTCATTCATGTGCCTGGCAATGCTTTCCAGGAATAGCTACTCCATCAACTTCCTGGAGATCCAAATGAGGCTGGCTGGCTTGTACTTTTCTGAGTCCTCCTGGTTGCCTTTTTTGAAGATGGGTGACATTCGCTTTCATCCAGTCTTTGCGCACTTTCCTCAGTCACCATGATCCATCCAACATGATAAGGAGTGGCCTCAGAATAATATCTGCTAACACCCTTGAGAGCTGTGCATCCATCTCAACAAGGCCTGTGGACTTTATGGAATACTTCCCAATTCAGTGACTATGCCCATAAAAATTTGCATGGGATAAGAGGACATTTTAACAGGTACCTGAAGAGTGAGTGAAAAGCTATGGAAGCAATCCAAAAGGACAAAGACTAGAGTTCCCTTTGAAGACAAAGCATCCTATCATGGAGCTGAGCAGCTTTAGATCCAGGTAAGCTTCCTCTCTGAGAGGATGCGGAAGACATGATTTTACCTTATCCAGTAATAAAATGTGTTGACCATTCACTTGCAATACAAAAAATTCAATGATTTCCAAAATTATTGCCTCCTAACTAGACAATAATGTACTGGCTGGGTATTCCCCTAACAGACGAGAGCACCTGCTTGATGTCTCTTATGCGTACAGACTATTTGAATTAGGTCATTTGAGTGGGGATTACTGGTCTTTGAATTTTCTTTCTGATGAATTTGGAATATTTTCGGAAGCAAGGACCGGAAGATGAGAACTTCATTTCCCATCAGCGCACTCTAACATCCATGGCCGTAATGCCATTGTTTCTCCCCAACTGAGTCAAGAATTGATGACTACAAAGTGGATCAGCTCCAAAGGAAAGATCAAGGCTGGATAATATTCTCTCTTGGTAAAGCTATTTATCTCAAATGAAGTGACCCACTTCTAATCACTCACTGGCCTAAAGCTACAATGAGGGGGAGATGGACCAGGTTTCCTTCCACTGCTGCTCTCTTTGTCACCTCAGTGTTTAATATGGGTATGAAGAGGTTCAAAAAGAGAGCTTTGCAGAATTCATAAAATTCAGTCTTAAAAAAATCATTTTTTAGCAGGTGAAATAAAAATAGCAAATAAAATGTATAAGTTTGTCTTGCCTTGTTCTCCAGGTTTTGTAACTGGCACACCTTTCCTTATGAACGCCCTGTCCTTTCCTAAATACTCTCATATGGAGGAAGATGCTTCTGATCAGAAGAGTACTAGGATGTCTTTACTCGACCTTTTCTTTTCACTGATGCTTGGTCCTCTGAAATGAATGGTTTTCTAAAATTGAAATGTGCTACTATTGTTCCCACGGGGTAAGCCGCAGACTCTTCCTGTCGGAGCGATCACTAATCAGCTATTCTCCTATCTGCCTTTAGTAGTTGAATGTTCTGGTCTAAAAAAGTAGCACCTTCTGCTTAGCCATGCTCTTAGCTGCCAGTGTCATCCTAAATCCAAACACCCTCCTGCAAAGGACCGCTGGTTTGTAGTCAACTAAGGAAAAAAGACCCGTCCATCCATTCTTTCTGATTTAAAATATTAGGGTATGATGTCCCTAAACAATTCTCTGCAGTTGAACACTACTTATCTTTGGCGTGTTTCTTCAACGCACTTGCAAGTCATTCATGCCTTAGGTTATTGGGAGAATTGCTTCATTTGAAGATGATTAAAAGGGGTATGAGAATACTTTTGTGCCTCTGCTATGAGGATACTTTTCAAATCCATACAAACATCCTGCAAATGCAAAAACCTGCATCCTGTATTGTCCTAGCTTACAATGTAAAAATGCATCCTATTCCCACCCTCAAAAACTGCGGAAAGCAGGGGTGGCATCGTTTTTTCCTTATCTCCTGTTAATGGGCCCATCAATGTCTTGCTACATGACTCAGAGATAACTCCCTCCAGGAGCCATTTCTGTTTCACGGGTAATCAAGGACCCACATTATGACTCAGAATGATATCAGCCCATTGGGAGATGCTCCGCCCAGGGGGTAGGAGCTAAGCATCCCCACCTGGATATAATCTGGGTTTATGAAGGCAAGAAGCACTATTTCTACTGCATTGCCAGAGGAACAGCCACCCTTAGCCACTGGTTTTCCAGAGGACAAGAGCTACCAGATGGTTTCTACAGAATCACCACTTCAACAAGACCATTTCATCCAAACTGCTTTCACCACCCTAACTAGCAGGACGTCAGCTTGTATTCTGACTCTGTCAGTGGTTTTTCTTTTGCATTCTTGCATGGATTTGGGTTTTTCCCCCTTTTTCTAATAAACTGTATTTCTGACTTGGAGTCTTGCTGCGGTGCTGGATTTCTTCAGCCCAACTAGCTCCCAACACCGACAGCGAGAATGGGCCGCGGCAAGAAAGCTGTCGAATCCGGGCTGCAGCTGTAGGGCACAGCTGCTCTATGGCACAGGTGGACTGCCTTGGGGATAGAACTGCGCTGAGGGCAGGGACAAGGAACAGGGAGAGGTCTTCTGTATATTTTTCAGTTTACTCCCTGGAGGGTCAAGGACAGAAAGACACTGATTCAAAGGCATACATCAACTTCTAAATGGGGGGAAGGTCCCAGGGGAGGATACAATCTTTAACCAACTGGGAGAAACTGGGGGTGGAACACATGAAGGGGAATACAATGTTGAAACCAGTAGGGGGACTACAGGGGAGGAGAATAACTTGAACAAACCAATGGGGTTTCCAAGGGTGCAAAATTGAGAGGGAAGTTTCTAGAGAAAGGGGCAGGCTTGGGGAGGGGTTGATGTTCAATGGGAGAAGGAACAGGGAACAAAAGGGCAGGTCTTTGGGGAGATGGACAGCTAGGGCAAAAGCCAACAATACTGGGGGGAAAGGAACAATCCATTCATAATAACATATGCTATAACAGCACAAAATAGGAAGGCTTAGAAAACAGACTACTAGAACTGCAGTACAATAATAAACACACACTGCAACAGAGTGTCTCACTGGTTTGGCTTTCAAAGCAGAAGAGGTGCCAACCTAAAAATTTCCCAACTTCAAAGTTAACTGGCTGCCGTTTTGATTTCCTTCTTAAATATATCACTGAGGCGCTACCAGCTTCTGTAATTGGCTCAGCAGCATGTCTGTTCTTAGTGCCAAGCAGGGATTCACTTTGCCAGGCATGGAGGAAGCTTCTAGGAGCTTTGCACAAAAAATCACTTCTGTGGCTGGCTTCTTCCCTCCCCACCAAAAAACTAAGCCATGCCAAACCAACACCTTAACTAATCCGTAGTACTTAGTACGCATCCAATCATTTCTTTTAAACGATGCTTTATGTTTTTGACCAAACGCACTGAAAAGAAGTGGATCCATTATATTGATAAAAATTGTTCCAGTTCAATAGAAATATTGGGTCATGCAACTCTAGATTACATAGCTATTTTTTTGTACAATACCCAGAGGCTTTTTTCACCTCCATGGAAGAGCCTAAATGAGGGATGTGGGAGTCCAGGCGGCTCTCCAAAATGCAGTTTATTCCATCCAAGACGTTGCAGCAGTCCAGGGTAGTGGGCAACAGAGCCTGTGCCTACAGCTGTCAGCTCTAGCTGCAGGCAGGCCTGGAGACCCTTTGGTTTTGGTACTTTGCTGAGCATCTTCATACAGTAGAACCAATCTATCCCTTAACTATTATCTATAGCCTATCATAACTACTCTAATTACCATATGTTGCTGTTCTCCACTCACTAAAAGTCAGTATATTACAGTTGAAGCAGAAAGTTGTTTTTCAGTTTTCTTGGCAGTGGAAAATTTGGAGACCTTTTTCTGCTTGCAGCATTTACTGACTTGTTTGCCTGTGCTAGCTTCCTGCTTGGTAAAAACATCTTCTTGTTTGGACTGGGTTTATCCTTTGCTGTAAGTCATAAAACCCTCTTCTAACTAACGTATCCTTGGTTATCCAGTAAGACTGGCTCAGCAATTCTTTTCTTCTAGATCAAAACTTGCTTCCAACTCTATTCCTTCTTCAGACTCCACATTGAAAAATCTTTCTGCCAAGCATACATATCTGTGAGACTTTCTTGTCAAACTTTCATCTTTCCCAACACCTCTAAAGAAATGTTTCCTGATGGTTTGGATCAGAAGATCCAGTATTGCCATCCTGAGATTTTTGTTTCGAAACCCATACGCTGTGCTCCAGGTTTTGGCTATGTTCTTTGTTGTGCCTTGCATATATTTTGGCTAGAAGGCCAGTGTAGATGATGTCCTTGCTGCAGTAGCCATGGGAAATAAGGCGGAGTGTCTGGCTGATGTACCGGGGCTGTAGACTATCCAGCACTCCCCCAGGGAGGCCAGGATCCCTAAAGGAATAGAATATTGGCTATGCTCTGGGAGTTTTACAGAGAGAAAGATCCTCACAGCTCAAATGATTTGTCTCCTGGAGTTCTGAGGAGTATGTGGTGAAGAAGAAGGCTGCTGTCTTTTCCAAGAATCTTCCGTGCATTCAAGAGGATCATTGAACTTCTTGTCTGAGAATGAAAGAAATATTAGTAGTAATTAGTTCTTTTTCTCTGTCTGTGCATCACTGATTGAATTTGGGTAGGCAATATTTTTTTTATTTATTTTTTTGAATTATTCATTATAAGGTCTTCCAAATTCCCAAATTCTGCTTCACTTCTTTATTTTGTAGGCCAGTCTGGTTCATCTTTTCTTCTACTGTATTATTGCAGACCATATCTGAATGGATTTTTTTTTTCATTTTGAACATTAGGTTTAAACTGAATGAACAGAACACTTTATTTATCCTTATTTTACCAGTTTGCAAGGAAATACAGAATTTTGAAGAGAAGTGACGCGACTCCACTAGAGGTTTTCAATGGAAGAGAAGAATGACGATGTCCTACCTTCAGAGCTTTGTTTACAGTAACATTGCAGCTAGTTTCCAGCAACGAAGGTCAGGTTCTGGAAGCAGGCACGCATGATTGTAGAGAAGCCTAAAAAGTTTCAGTTTGGCCGCTTTTCTTGAAAAATAGCTAGTATGTCTCAACGTTGTGCTGAATCTTGTTGTACAGACATTTCTTTGGAGGTCTGAACTCCTTGCTGGACTTCTGTATCTGAGAATCAGATACAGTAAACCTATGTTTCCTTATATGCTGTAAGAATTTGGTTCTAATCTAGAAGAGCAAGAAAAGGTTGCCATATTAATAGAAGCTAAAGAACCTGCTAAGAAAGCAGTTAATGGACTGCTTTTTTAATTGGAGCAGTGATTTAGTGGTTTGATGGGTTTTTTTTTTTTTTGCTTCTCAATAGAATATTAGAAGTGGTGGGGTAAGAAAGTGTGGATTTGCCTTGAAGGAAGAATTACAGGGGAAACAGATGAAAAGAATAGATGCAGAGCTCTATGCATTAATACACTCTTTCGTACAGAGTTTCAGAAGTGAAAACCAAGAGGAGAGAGTGCCGACAAGATGAGAGTGCCGATTTACTAGAATGAATTCAAGATAGCATTCTTTTCTCTCTGAATTACAGCTCTAAACCTCAGGGTATTAATAGGAAGTACATAACAATCTCAAAGATTTCAAAATGGATGATGAAGTTTTATATCCAGTAAACTGTAAGGCTTCACATTTTAAGCCAGGAATCTTTTGCAATTTGCCAGATAACAAGGGATTTAGAACAGGAAGTATGCAAGTAATCTTTTGGAGCCTTCATCTCCCTTCTTAGAACAATGAATACATTTATTATGCTCCTATTTTTATTCCATCAGGGGATTTGATCATGGAAATGTCTAGTCATTCTTTTCTTGTTTTCAACCCCTCAAAGAGCATGAATCCAAACTATTCAGAAGTTCTTGATCTGCAACAGTGACAAGCACTATACCGGAAAGAGTCAGTGGACATTAGCAGATCCCCTATGACAGCCCCCTATGGCAGGCAGTTCTGGCAGGACTGATGTTTGAGGGGCTGGCATTCTGTGAAATAGAACATTCTATGAATGGGGAAAATGGAAACAGATTCTGAACGTTCAACCCAACACATGAACAAGTAATAGGGCAGGTAATTTTCTGTGGAAATTTCTTTAGCCCCAGTGTTGTGGATGATGATTACTCTTCCTACCTCCTTTGGTCAGCTGCCAGCACAGCCACGTTACTCCGCTTATGGACAGAAAGCTAGAAGAAGTGATTTTTGAACAAAACACCTATCAGGACCTTAGAGTGGATTTGCTGCAAAATGTTTCAAGGCAGATAGGGAAACAATTCCATTGTAGAGAGTGTGCTGAGAAGACAAGTTTGGAAGTTAAAAACCATGGGATCTGTTTCTATATATGTCACTGATTTTGCTTATTATCTATTTGGTGGGGTTTCTTGTTTTGTTGGTTTGTTTTTGTTTTTTTTTCTGCCTGCATCCTTGAGATGAAAGCACAAGACAGAAAAGTACTGTAAGGTTAAAATACAGGTTTAGATGCCTTGTGCTGAAAAACTTGTAGCTACTGCTAAGGCCCATTGGCAAGGTCCTATTTCATTTCTGAGAAGCTATAAAATTCCCATTGGTAATTTAGTTCTAACCATCTGTTGTTACGGTGGAGATGCAAATTAAGAAGAACAATTTTTGAATCTGTAGGGATGTATTTACCATTTTGTAGCTGCCTGTTCAGTCTCTGAGCCATCAATTAAAAGAAGGAGAAGAATCTACACTCTTTTCAACCTGTGGACCATCCACTACTGTCCACGTGCCGAGATTCAAAGCCAAACAATCCTGTCGGGCCTGATTGGAAGGAATTATTTGGATTCAAAATCCTAGACTAGTATTTGATTTATACCAGCACAGTCCATTGGGCACGAATTTTGATATCTATAGAACCTTTCACGGGGATCCATCTTTGTCACTTGCATCACGTTTTATAAGAGAAGAGGCATTGTTGAATGGCTTCAGTGGAAAAAAATCTTAAATGCACTCTGAATGGAATTGAGATCCAAAGGAGCCAGTATTTCAAGAAAGTCTGAGATGTTGTCTGCCATGAGATCCCTTCTAAGAGGTTCTATTAAGGTACCAAATTCTCCATCAAAATACTGGCAGATTGGTCAGAGGGGAAAAGCAAACTTTTTAAATGGTCCTTTGGGAAGACAGGGCTTGCAGCGAATTTAGTACTTGCTGCTAGGTTGCCTACATTCCAGGAAAGAGTATTAAATACTGAACTTCAACCGATGGTGGATGAAGTCTTTGTGACTGTGAAAGTCCAGTGCATGGCAATCTCAGAAAGGAACCCATCAAAGCCCCTGAAATGCCAACACACAAGTTGTGAGTTGGCAGTGCATGCCAGGTTTTAGCAAACCACAGCAAAATGCTGATTGCAAAACGAGGCCATCAAGTCACATACGGTATGAAGCAGTAGGAAAGAGGAAAGCAGCTGAGAGCATCAACCCTGCTAAGTAGTCTCAGTATTCCTATTGCCATTAGCAGAAATGTGAAATGAGTCTATAAAAATTACAAAGGAGGCAAAAGAAAAGGGAGTGATGACTCCTCTGGCATAGTGTTTCCTAACAGGGATCTTCAAAATGTAAAGATTCTCTCATCCTTTAAACTGAAGGAAGGTATTAATGGCAGTAAGGAAATGGCATCAAATGCTAGAAAGACTCTGGGCAGTGTACTTCTAGACAGAAATGCCACTGATGGAAAACCGACTAAACTGGCACCAATGCAGCAGCATTGTACTAAAGCCCAGAAACGTCCACCGCTTCACTCTCTGCCATTCCTTTAATATGCACACAGCAGCTCTGCAACATTCCTACTCATCATCTCCTTGGAAAACTGGGTGTGAGGGTCCGTAGTGACGCAGAGTCCCCAGGCAGGTGCAAAGGAGAGCCGCTTTATTGCAAAAGCCAGGTTTTTGAAGCAGTCAGGCCTTTGTCAGTTGCATAGCTTTAAGCCACAACAAACATAATTCAACCAACCGTCATACACCACGCTGTGAACACGCAATGGTTCTAGAACTTCTTGATCGACCTCTAATTCAGCTGTCTCACTTTCCCCTAGTCATTTTCTACTTAGCCAAAGTAACGGGCCTCAGCCATGGTTTTACAAGGCCTTCCTTTCGGAAAGTTCTACCTATATGCAACAGCATACCACTAGTTTCTTCACCACCAAGAGTTTAGGTAGATGATTTGCATCTGCCCTTGCGTTGAAACACAATGGGGAGAGAAAATGCTGTTGGAGATGTTCAGTCATTCCATTTTCTAGACAGGCCAAATCAAAAGAAAAGCAAGCTATAGGATTGTGTACTTGCTCTTACAGAACACCTGCTGCCATCTGACAATGAACTAGCAGAAAATCAGCAAGAATGAGACTTGAGGCAAACAACCTTTGGAAGGGAATAATGGGTTGATAAATAAAGACAACACGTTTCCAGGCTCTTGAGATACTTTAAATGACAGCAAAGGATTTGAGAGCAGAGGCTGAACTGGTGGGGAAGGATTCAAAGAATCCCAAGAAAAACATGACCAAAGAATAAAAGAACCCCAAGAAAAATAGGGGCAACTGATCTGTTTAAGCCTTCAGGAAATCAGTGGCTGCTGATTTAGATAGGCCATTCAAGTTCATTTACTGATGCACCTTCCACTCCTTTTTCACCTGTCAGCATCACAGGGTGAACTGGGACCTTGGAATCAAGATTATTTGGGATTCTGTTCTTAGCTTTAGGAGAGAAGTACAGCAGGTGAAGTACCTGTTACTGATGTGATACCCAGGAACAGAGAGTTGACACATTTCATTGAAGTCCAATCACAACTAGCAATACTAAGAGGATAGGATTGGCCGCTTTTCATGACGCTCTTCTTGTTACACAGCCTGCTCTGATTCTGGTGAAAGTTTTTCATTAGCTTCTCTCTAAAAAGGAGAAAAAACAATCAAATGTCCCTCCCTGCTGATGCTAATAGAGTCAGAGGTCTATGAAAGGGCCAAAAATATTTGGAATTCTTCTTATTCAATGGAAATGGAAGCAGAGCTACCAATCTGTTTCCTTGCAACATATCCCTAAAACGCATTCCCTTCTATTCATAACTTATGTATAGCCAGCAGTACATTCAGGAAAAGATGAAGCTGACTGATGTCAGCAAGGGAAGGATTTGAATGAACTATTCCCATGAATCATCGTATAGACAGCAAATCTAGCATTAAAATCAGAACCCTTTTAGTATCACTTATGGGAAATTCAGGACTCCTGCACAATGGACCAAGAGGATTAAGCAGAAGCTGTTTATGGTTTACATGATGCACTTACACATACTGACTCTCTGCACACGCTAGTCACACATTTCTTATTGGTGCCTTTGTCTTGTCCACGCACCTCTCAGAAGATGTGTTTCCTTACAGTCCAGGTACTTGGCCCCTTCCCCCCTCCTCCCCCTTTTTTGGAGTTCTTGTGGTCTTGGAATTTAGTTTCTCAGCTTTTCCTCTCTTGTTTTAGCACGGCTTATGTCTTGATGAATTCCAGAGGGCCCTGAGAAAATTCTAAGAAGAACCGTTCCAAGCTAGATGGCTGGTGCAGCCCATAGTCTAAGCGGCTCAGATACATTGTCACAATTGCCCCTTCTTCTTGCACCAGCCAGATCTTTTCCAATGTAATTTTTAGCAAGAGGCACACCAGTTTCACCATGCATGGAATAACACAAAGCAATGAAATAATGACTACTAGTAAAAACAAAGCTCCATTTACGAGATCTTTCAACCACCCAGTTCTTTCCCATCCCTCAAACCATTGATGCAAACCCCACTCGTTCCCAGTCAGTTTCTTATTATTCTTGTGTGAGTTTCGTATGAATGGCTGCAGAATGGTCAAAAAGATTCATGCAACATATTCCTTATAAAATTCCTAACACTTGTGCCCATGTGCTAATAACAATAACTCTATTACAGCTCTTATTTGCAGTGTTCTATATCTAATAGCATCTACGGCAGTGAGCACCTGACTTAAAATAGAAGTTACGATAAGTTGTTTGAACATCCAGCACCCCAAATGGTCAAAAGCAGCCAAACCTTGATAAGCAGCGACACCTAGCGTAAGGAATAACGCAGTTATTCCTGCTGGAACGAGCAAAACTCGACATAATGGTGCCAATCGCGTCTTTAGCTAGAGTTGCTCTCTAGGTATTCCCGGAAACGAAAAAGCGGCTTCCTCCAGCAAAAACCATTATGAAGGTAACAGAGCTCACCGAAGAGCGGCTTCTGTTAAAAGAATCCAGCTACTGGCACCTACCTTCGGAGAGCTGCGTATGCCCGTCTTCTGCGTCTCTTGCCGCCTAGACCTTAGCGAAAAGCTTTTCCACGCATTTTCTCAAAAAAGAAACTGTGCCAGCACAGCAAGCATCCCACGACGTTTTTCATGAGGGTAATTGAGTTCTTACCATCTCCTGGAGAAAACAAAAAGTAAGATTGGCCAGGGAGTGCTGCATAAGGTTTAGAAAGATGCAAAAGAAAGTTGTTTGAGAACTTTTTCTCTTCTTATGGTAATCTAAGTTTCAACTGTTCGAAAGTGGTTAGTTCATGTCTTCTCTCAGTTTCAGAGCTGTGTACTTATCCTGGGTGCTGTGCGGCTTCTTTCTTGGCGTCTCAGCATCTGCCGAGCTCTCTGGCTGCCGGAGGCGAAGAAGCGGCTTTTTCGCGCACAGAGCTTTCTGCCGGTCGCTGCGCGCTCCGGACCGCGGCTTCTGCCGAAAGACGCCCGGGGACCGGCACCTACCTTCGGAGAGCTGCGTTACCCGTCTTCTGCATCTCTTGCCGCCTACACCTTAGCAAAAAGCTTTTTCACGCTTTCTCTCAAAAAGAAACTGTGACAGCACAGCAACCATTCCACGACGTTTTTCATGAAGGTACTCGAGTTCTTACCATCTCCTGGAGAAAAGAAAAAGTAAGATTGGCCAGGGAGTGCTGCATAGGGTTAAAAATGATGCAAAAGAAAGTTGTTTGAGAACTTTTTCTGTACTTATGGTAATCTAAGTTTAAACTGTTCGAAAGTGGTTAGTTATCATTTTCTCTCAGTATGAGAGCTGCGCACATAATCCCGGTGCTGTGCGGCTTCGTTCTTGGCATCTCAGCATCTGCCGAGCTCTCTCTAAGACTGAAATGCTAAATACCTCTCTTTGTGGACAAAATAGCCGGTACACTATTTCAAATATCTGGTACAAAAACTCTGTTGAATATCTACCTCATATTTAAAACACAGGTTTTCATTGAATTCTGTTTGCAGAATATTTTCCTTTCTTTTGTTCCTTTAAAATTACTTTGTTCTATGTCTAGGAATATTTTCTTCTACAAATAGAAAAAATTAGATGATGTCTTTTGAGAAGAAAACATTGGTTTAGACAATTTTAAACCATCATGGTATGGAAGAATTTATTTGTCCCTCACTAAGGAGGAATAAGTATTTTGATCATAGATCATTTACAGTGAAATACTTGACATTTTTAAGACGCTTTCAATCAATTTTGATCCTCATTGCTTATTCATTGTAAACAGTAAGTTTTCAGTGCATGGAAAGTGTGTGTGGTATATCTACATTAGTTCAGACAGCAATTCCAACTAATGGCCAGGCTGAACTACAATAAATAATGTCCTGAAGGATATTTTGCCGCCTTCTTTGGCACTGCATGAAATCCTAATGATTGGGATGAAGTGTTGAAATACAGAGATTTTCTCTCAGAAAGTGTCCCATGTTGAAACCCATCCCATGTATTTGATGTTGTAGTTCTTATCGCTTTTAAAATTTGATATCTTCTGCACAGTTTTCATGAAGCTTTCTGTTACAGTAGTGAAAATCACAGAGAAATGCAATTTTGTACAACTTTGAATTTACCCCAAGAGCTGAGAGAAAATTTGTTCGTATACTTCAATCTGAGTTTCTTCTATATTCAAGTTTTGTTTATCTACCATCAAGGGTCGCATTCGTTGCTGTTCAAAGCCCCATCCAAGCTGACCTTGAATACGTTCAGGGATGGGACATCCACAACTTCTCTGGGCAACCCGAAGCAGCGTTCCAGCACCCCAACAGCAAAAAATGTCTTCCTTTCATCTAATAGAGATCAGAAATACTAAATCTAGGTATATAAACTTGGAGGAAAGGTTTGAAATTCTATTGATTTGAAACACATTTGAGAGGAATACTAACTTACAGATGACTGAAATATGTTGATGGTCATTTGAGATTGACACTTTTTGAAAAAGTGCATGGAATTGAAAATTAAAACCGGCAAAATTAAAAACTTCTTGCCATTTTCTTTTTCCTCTGATATTCAAAATTGCATAGGCCAGATATCTGTGCTTCATGTAAATCTCTCAGATACTCTCAGACAAAAGCTTTTCTTTCAGACTAAATTGCAGTTTACGTAGAACACTAGTACTTAGTGAAGGTTTTTCTGGGCATAGGGGGATTTGTGCGCACAAAAGGTTTTATCCAAACTGGAAAATTCATCCCAGCTGTGTTCTGTTCATCATCATTCTTACTGCATCAGGCCTGAAGATTCTGTGAAAAGTATCCTGTGGACCTTGAACATAGCTCATGTGAAAGAGATGAGAGGTGATGGAGAAGTTGAGGGAGAGAATCAAGAGCATATGGCCCAGTAAAGGCACCAGAAAGTATTTTTTCATGTCGTCCACAGCCCGAACAATTGTTTAGCACCATTTGAAGGCTGTGTTTGACCAACAGGGCTGAAGCAGGTCATCAAAATATCCTGTAGATCAAAATCCATTGAAGCAAATGACCCTGGCCAGTCACCTTGCTGCTGATAATTCACCCTCCATACCAGCTGATCAGGCCTAACAATGCTGCTGCAAAAGTGCTGTGAAAAAGGTAGGCACATTTTCACAGAGGCAGGGGAAAATGCCCTTGGATGTTGATTCCAAGGGATAACTTGATGGAGCAAGTTAGGTACTCTTATCTACTGTGCAACATCGAAGTTGGTGAGTTCACCATCTGTAAGCATCTCTTTAGTAAATAAATGTTTGATCCACAAAACAATATTTCCTATGTCCTGTCTACCTGCTTTATTTCAGCCAATGAATAGGCTACGTTCCATCAGCAAAGTGTTCATGATCATATGCTTCTTTAAACTGTGGTAATTCTTTATTTTTTTCTAAATCAGACACTCGCTATTCCTAAGATTCAGATATCCATGGGTAGGGGTGTAATTAAGTTCACTGTTAAAAAATATCCTTCTTGTTATCTTTTGTTTAAATTACTGACATCTAACATCAGTCTGAGAGCTGAAAGAAACCCCTTCATTTGCTGTTTGCCAAGTATCATCTATGTGATACAAATTCTACTTGATAAATCACACCCATCCATTGCCATCTAATACTACTAGTAATGCCTTCACAACCTTTTCTTCATTGTTAGGGATTTTGGAGAAGTGAAAGATTGGAACATAAGCAAGGGCATTTGTTCAAGATGCTCCAGAAAGAGCTGTGGTCTGTTCTCTTCTTTGCTGCCTATGTTGGCGGGAAGCTGCAAAAAACCCAAAGATAACTAGAAAGAGTGTTACTTTTAGTCTAAATTTGGAAATGATGTTTGGAATACCATGTTAAATGACAATGTGCTCTTTGAATATATGGCATCTTAAGGGGAAAAGTCAGCTTTAAAGAGGTTTTGAGACAGTTGCTTCTGGAAAAAAAAAAAAAAAAAAATTGAGGCATCCAAGGTCTTTAGCCATACCACTTGGAAGATTGATTCAAAACACAGTTTCTTCATCTAGGAAGAACAGAGGACCATAGATGCAACCCATTTCAAAACAGAGTTCTTTATGTTTCAGGTTGGGATTTACTGGACATCATTTCTTGTAAAGTCGAGGGACTGCAGTTAGCTCTCCAATAATTTCCTTCCCTGAAATTCATCTGCATTTGCTCCTTTCTCCAGCGTTCCCATTTCTTAGTGCTGGTATACTCCATCTATGCATTAGAATATTCAGCTAGAGTGTGTGTCCGATATTTTCTAGTTCAAATTGGCTGGAACGCAATGGATAGTTCCAGTTGCTTGTATACACTAGTTTTATTTTGACAAGTTTTCTTTGAACAATGTTTAAGCAGCAGTAGCAAACAGGAAGTACAGCTTGCAGCAGGGAAAGACACTTCCGCTTGCTCAAGTTTCCTGTAGTCAGATAGATGCCAAAAGGCTTTTCATAGTACTACTACTGTCTTGTAGGAATACTTGATCTAATCCTACCTTTGATAAAATTACTAGTGGGCTACTTTTCCACAAGGCGGAACGTTTTTCTTTTAATCATATGTTTTTTGTAAGTTGGAAACATGAACTTGTGCACCAGTCAGGTGGAATGTACTCCTCCTTCTTCATAAGTTTCACAACCTTCTTTAGAAAATATTGACTCTGTGTAACTTCAAAAGAAGAATTCTGGGCATCTTCATTCTATGGATGTAATTTTTTTCTACCATGCTGTTCTTGTTTTCTATGGAACTCATTTTTACCAACAGAAATATTTTTCCCTGACACCTATGGAAAATACCTATGTTTACTCAATACTGCAGCCTCAGTACACTGTTTAGAATTATTTCAATAGTGTCCCAAGCATATCCAACAGCTAGACAGCAGAGGTTAGCAACAGTGAGTGGGAATAACTTCTGAACCATTTCAGTAGATTTCCCAGGAAGGACTTGCTTTCTGCACCTGCACATTTTCCCAGAGATATTGTCTGGTTAACAGTTGCATCAAAAGAGCAATTTTGCAGGTATCATTTTCAGGTATCATTTTTAAGAGTTGGGGTTTTTTAAATTTTATACAAGATAAAATATTACTGCCCCTTGATATTTCCCTAATAGCAGTACAGCCATTTCTTAGTAGAGTAGTAATTAGCTATAAATAGAAATTCAAAGGTTTAAAAAGGTTTTGAATAAAGTCTAAGGTGATAGAAGAAGAAAACAGCAGTTTTCTTCTTCTGGTGAAAAAGCAACTCTGAGGACATTGTACTCTACAGGTGTATTATATCACTTCCTGAAAAACTGAGTAGGTTTGCTAGTGCCAATGGTTTTCATTAGGAAGGAAGAAATTCCTTTGGAAAAAACCCTTCAAATTGACTCAACATTAATGTTATGACACTTAACTTCACCAATCATGAAGAAAAATACTCATCACTTGAAATGGAAGTCATGATGGTAATGGAGACAAGGATGTCTAAGCCGTGCCATCAGCAGCATAAAAAAGCATTAGAATGCCGGTAAGACTGAGCTCCTGAAGTAGTGAGAAGAGAACGCAACCATGGCATTTTCCTTTAGGAGTCCTCAGGATGAACAGCAGATCAGATTTTTTTCCTGTGAAGTATTTATGAATAGAATTAGCCTTTAAAATAACATTGTTTTCAAAAACCTGTGCCCAGTATCTCTTAGAATGATACACAGTTCTTTTTAATAGAAAAAAGAAAAGCACTTTTTTCCAAATTGTTGTGCACTGTTAAACGATCTACAATAAAAAGAGTACTTTTACATGCTGGGAATGATGTTCATTACAAAAAAGCCTTGTAGCACGCTTGGTATTCTAGTGTCCTGATTAGCATAGTTTTTTATTCATCGAACAAGTTTCACATTGACTATCTTTCACCTTGAAATAATGGCGTCTTTGTACTTCTGCAGCATCCATGAAGAATTTCTTGGGTGTCATTTTTTACTCGATCCTAAACGGCAAATTCTGCATTCTGCCATCTGTCTAGCTTTCCCATTTGATGCAGCTTCTGAGAGGTCTTTTCAGAACTGAGGACTACTTGCAAGAATCATGCTCAATGCATGGATTTTACTCCTTGGTTAATGCAAAACTGTTTTACCTTTACAGCACAATAATAATAGGAAAAGAATGATGGTAGATTCAATTCTTACAGTAATACAAAGAGGACTATCATCATCATTAGAAACCAAGCAAGTCATATTTATTGCACAGGCAGTACAACCACTGATGTAAATTACCCTGTAAATTCAAAATGAATCTGTATCACAGGAGTGGATTGAATGTTTCTATTGATATTTTGCTTAAAGCAGACAAATAATTCTTTTGACAGCCAACTCATACCTGCAACCTAACTTTCAACTACAGCTTTCAAAGAGTGGAAACATGTCTGTTTATAAAACAATACAGTACAGTACACAAGACCAAAACAGGTCATAGACATTCAAATGAAAGAAAAGATCAAAGGACAGATTAATTCACATCTGCAAGCCCTCAAGAGCGTACAGGTCAAAAGTCCCCAGAAAACTAGGCCAGTGGCACAAATTCTCTATGTTGGCACCACCAGAAGCAGCTGCTCTCTTTATAGGATGCAATCTTGCTTACATCAGCCTTCAGAGCAATCTTCTGTCCCCCTGCCCAATACGCCTTCTGCTCTACTCCTTGGATTTCACGTTTGCATTTCTACAGAGTCCGGCAAACTGACTCAAAGTTCAGGTAATAGATTTCCAAGATTTAAAAATGTTGTGTTAAGTCTATTTCTTTCGTATTTCACCCTGTCTAAGCATACTGCAACTTTCTGAAGTGAAATATGTCGAGTATGTCACGTGTAGTTTGCATGTTAGTCCTGCTTCATATTAAAACTTCTCACAGACCCCTGTGATGCCTTACTGCAAAAAGATATAGCTGCAAAGAGTGGTGGTTGTGCAAAGTTAGAAAGGACAGAAAACCATGTAAACAACCTAACAGTAGAGCTTTGAATTTCTGAATATAATATTGCACCATCTAAAGTCAAAATAGAATATTGAAATGATTTTCATCTAATAATGAGCGTGGGGAAGAGAGAATCCAGACAGGCTTCTTTTTTTTTTGGAACAGTTCCAGGAAATACATGGCCTTAACTTGGAAGCATAGCATTAAATATTTTTATATGGCATGAGTTCTCATTACCTAATCATATGATTTGGAGAACTGAATTGGAAAGTAGGAAATAAACAAAGAAAAATATTCAAGCTATAAAAAATGTGAATTTAAAGTTTTCTTTGTATTTCTGATTAGAACTATGCTAAATGGTCACCCATTTTTTGAAAAAGCATCTGGACATAAAACATGGAGACATTCCTGCAGGTCTTGGATGTCAGGGATTCCTGAAAATCTTTATTTCACTGCTTCCCAACCCTGATTCGATCCCCTTAAATGCAGCTGTATTTCAGATGCTCAGTGAAACTGTCCATGTAATGCATATAGTTTACAAATAATCTGCAGAAAAAGCTAGCTAGATTTGAAGATCTTTTTCTGGAAATGGCCTTCAAATGATCTCTACAAACACACAGCTGGGATTTCTGCTGTCTTCTTCAGGCCACTTCCTGCAGAGACCTCTCCATTAAATCTGCCTTGTTTTACTCTTCTGGTGATCCAAAGTCAGCACTGGGATTGTCCAACTGCATGGAATTACTGTCTGCTAGAGCTGCACACTGAGGGCTCCTGTGTGCAGCATCATGTGAGCCCTACTAAAGTCACCCTGTTGGTATACACTGAGCTAACTGGACCTTAAGGGACAAGACTGGGCACTAATTTTGTAATAGAAATTAGGTACTAAGAAGGAGGCCAGAGGATTTCAATGTTTCTGCCTCCAGCTGAAGCAGAACTAAATTGTAGTCTTTATCTGAAAAACTAGGTGAATTAACCCATTTGGCATTCATATGCCAAAAAGGTTAGTAATACACTCAGAACTGTCAAAAGAGTAACAATTCCAATCATTACTTTCTAAAAAGAATTCATTTGAAGAAGTCAGGAAGAAAGATGAAACATGCAAATATCCTACTCTGAGAATCATTCTGTTGATCTGCACAGGTTTCTTATTATATTCCCATCTAATACATTGGACATGTGTGCTTGTGATGACACAAATACTTGCAAAGCTTATCAGATAAACCATGGTCTCTTCAAACAGCAAAACATTTCTTGATGGTTGCATTTGCTAAATCCATTTAGACCCAATGCTCTTAAAAGTCTTCACCAACCAAAGTGATTCCATCATTCTCTAAGTCGCACATCCCAATTGTCCTGGTTTAGGGCAAATTTGGCAGAAAACCTCTAAAAGGGTCCCCCCCCAGAAAGCCCACCCACACGGCCCCTCCCCTCAACTGGTTTGGGGAAAATTTCCTCAGAGAGAAGTGGGAAAAAGCTGTTTATTTAACAGGCAAAGCACTCCCCAGCACAAAAAATGAACAATACCAGATGACAAAACTCAATTGCCACTCTGAAGAGACAACAAATCAGAAAGTCTCTCCTGTGGGTGCTTGCTCTGTTATCAATGCCTCCCCCAATGGGGAAGGCTGCTGCCCAGAGCAGGCCTCCATAGGCAACAAAGTGCAAGCTCTCAGTGCTCCCCAGGTCCCAGTCCGGGGCAGATTCGAAACGTTCCAAGAAAAGGGTAAGGAAAATAAAAAAAAAACAGTCCAGGGAAAACTCTGCCTCAGCCAGCTAAACCAGCTAAAAAGCAAATGAGCGCTCTGTTCTGCTCAGTCAGTGCCCAGAAAACACAGTGCAGTGCAGACTGTGGAGGAGTGTTGCTTTTTAAGGGGTGCAGCCTCTGGTAACAAACTCCGTGCTTCTTCTTCTCCCCACCTTTGCTCTCAGAACCAGTCTTGAAGCAGAGTATATCATATCAAGCATTAACAGAACAGATGAGTGGGGATACAAGCATCATAAAGTCACCCTAGGACACTGCTCTATTGAGATATGTCACCAGACTATGCTAAGACCAAGTTTTGGAACTGCTCATTAAAATTCTACTCTCACAGTGAAGCTGAGGAGGAAACACAGCTCACTACAGTTACCTTGTGGCACGCCAGTGCTTCCTTTCAATCACAATGTTCTTCATTTTTAAGTCCTTGACATCACAGGCATAATGAAACATCCTTTGTGCAGGAAGGAAGATATTATTCTTTTCATTTATACTGATGGGTAAGCTGACATGCAGAGCAGTTAATTCAAAGTGAAAGAGCAATCAAGTCAATAGTAAAACCCACCTCAGTTTTGTTTACTCCCCTAAATCCTTACTATCCCAAAATACAAGAACAGCTGTAAAAGCCTTGTGGCTACCTAGTTTTTTCCTATACCTACATGGTGGGTGTCCTGGTTTAGGGCAAATTTGGGAGAGAATCCCCAAAAAGGGCTTCTCCAAAAAACAAATCCACACGGCCCCTCCCCCCAACCGGTTCGGGAAGAATTCCTCAGAGAGAGGTGGAAAGAACCTATTTATTTGACAAGCACAGCAACCCCCGGCACACAAAATGAACAATACCAGATGACACCACTCTTTCACCGCTCTGAAAAAAGATGACAAATTCAGAATGTCTCTCCTGGGGGTGGTCGCTGTTATCAGTCCCTCCGGCGCTGGGGCAGCTGCTCGGTGTTTCCAAATCGGTGGTTCCAATCCCAGTCCGGAGCAGGTTCCGCAGGTCCACACAGGGGAAACAGTCCAGAAAGGAATTTGGACTGTTTAGCTAAATTAACTAATGAGAAGAGGGGGAAAAAAGCAAGAGGAAGCAAAGCAGAAGCAAAGCAGAAGCAAGGGCAAAGGCAAAAAGCAGCGCAAAAAGCAAAAAAGCAACAGTAAGTACTGGTGCTCTCTGTATGTCCCGCCGAGTGGCTGATAAGAGGCCCAAAACAAAACTTTCACTCTGCCCGTCTTAAAGGCACAGAACAAAATATCCAGCATAAATTACACACACACCAATGGGGATAACAATCACCCTAGGACAGTGGGGTAAGGGATAAACGGTCCCACACAATGGTAATCCACAACAAAGCATTCTTGACATCATACTCAGGTTTTGCATAGTGAGCTCTTCACCTGATCAAGTTATTCCATCACAATACTTTGGGGAGTATCTTAGAGAGCTGGGTGTTGTTTGCTTTGAAAGCACCTTGATCATTCAGGAACCCAGTAGCAAGGACAAAGTTTAAAAGAAGATAGTGCTATGCATTGATTTTCATCTAGGACAGACATATTTCTACAACCCAGAAGGCTGACCTAATGCTTCACGACAACGTGGCTGAAGTGGCATCCTGGTCCCCATAGGTTTTTCTCTTTACTTTTAGCTGCTTTCTTACCAGATTATTGAGCTGAATTAGCTCAAAAAGGAATCAGATAAGTGCCAGAGCTTTCAAACAAACAAACAAAAAAAAAAAACCCAGGTGCAAAATGGTTATTTGTAAGTGCATTTGAAAATAGAAGTTTTTTTGTACTTCTCATAGATACATGGCATTCTCTAGAATGATATTGCTCCAGCGCTTTGGGTTTGGTTTTGGGTTTTTATTTTTCCTCAATTCTAAGTGCTACACATTCTTTTTGGCCATTTTAGGAAACAGATTTTCCAATACATGTGAAAGATGGTCCGAAGTTCCCCGCATTTGCCTCACGACCGTCCCCAGGACAGCCATCGGGACTCTGAAGACCCTGATCAGAATGCTGGCCTGCTGGTGGTGGAGGAATGCCAGAAATCCTGAGGCCCCTGAGCAGAATTCTGGCCTGCCAAGTGATTGTTTGCAGCTGTGTCTACAGTGACTGCTTCTAGCAGGGCCTGCCAAGGGGTGATGTGCCCTATATGCTCGCACCTGCTTGGCAACACCAGCCCAGGAATTTTCCCACCTCTTGGCCAGATGAACTCGCTGGGGCAACTGTGGTAGCCGCCCCATGGAAAATCCTTCATCTGCTCCACTACCACCGTGAGGGATGGAGATTGAAGCCCCCCCTCCCAAGGACTGAGGCTGAGACCCCCGTAATTCTAATCCAGGGGTGCTGGCGTGACCGAAGCAGGATGCCTGCTAAGTGTTGCCTACAGATGTGTTCGCTGGACCTAGACTGGTTTCCCATAGAAACCAGTCCTGAAACCACGGGTCCCACTCACTGCTGATATTGATATTGACTTATCCTGCTAAGACCATGGACTGTCTGCACCCATCTTCAATACCTTTCTCCCCCTCAGCAATTTCAATAGACTTGCTCTTTATTGCATCTGCTCCCCCTCAGCCATTTCTAGATCTGTTTTCCCCCTCAGCAATGGACTATAATAGAGCCTTGAGTTAACCAGGACTTGGAGATCTCCTCTAGGAGAACTCCATCGGCTCTACTGCGAGGACTTTTTCTCTCTCCATTCGGTAGCTATACTCCCTCTCTCTTTCTCCCCCTCTTTTCTATTCTTTTCCTCTCCCTAATTCCTTTAAGGCATTTGCTGTGGTCATTCTAGAAAGGTACATTTGTTTGGAGTGATACTGCAATCCCCTTTCCATCTTGTCTTTTGCACTCCGAGATCAGTTAAGGAACCATCACCACCCCCTTCGTATGGGCGGATCAGAACAATATGTTCTTTCCAGCTGAAATTGGTTCTAGTCAATAGAAGCACTCTGGTAGGTAAAAGTAGACTATAAAAGATAACCTTCAGAATGTATTTCCCTTGTCTTCCCATTAAAGCAAGTGAAGAAAGCAGACAGATCTTCAGATAACATGCTATGCGAATTGAAAGCAATCTTCTTGGAGGCAACTGTGAAACTCATGCAATGAAATAGAGTTCTGACAGATGAAAGGGTCACATATGATGTCAAATCTATACTTTTGATGTTTGAATGAAAGAAGATTTCTTGAAGTACAATCCTATAAAATGAAGGTGAATTTGCAGAAGCAATTGAACTAGGTCTCCTTTAGAAACACAATGTTTTCTAATTAAACTGAGCATTCAGGAAGGCAACCTTGAAATCAAAAGGATTTAGAAACATACAAATACCAAGACTGGCAGTTCATTATCTTGCTCAGTCTCTTTAAGATAAGATTTACTTTTAACTTCCACTTGAAGTAGGTCTGAAGACATTAGGAATGATGCAATATAAAAACCAAAACAAAACCACGTTCTCAAAAAGCTTTGAGAATCCAGAGAAATGATGATTTTTAGGGGTTAGGTAGTCCTTTAAAATTTGTCTCAGGGGAAAGAGATAAAAAACTGACTGAGACCAAATGACTGTGGAGTATATTCCAAAACTGTAATGAAGAATGTAAGGGGCCTGAAAGAAAAATTCTATGCTGGCTTCATCTGTTGAAAGCATTCCAGAATGGTTGAAATTATGAATCACATCTTGTGGGATTAAAAAAAAAAAAAAAAATTTGGAACATATTTTCCCATTCCAGGATGGCATGACAGCTTTATTTCATTTTGTTCCTATGACCGGTTAATAGCTTATGAAGTGTTTTACAATAGAGTGAGAGTGTTCACACTAACCATACAATTTGGATGAATCTCTTTTACTTTATATAGCAGCAGATATGGTTTAGCACTCCACAATTCAGTCCCCAAAAGTGGGTAAGTGCGGCAGATTTAATCTAACTGCCCAGTCCACCAGTGTAGCCTCTCTCCCACGGCCGCGGGGCTGTGTGGGTGCCCGGCTAGGCTGAGCGCGGCCCAGCCGAAGATGGCCACACAAAGTGCCACTCCTAGATTCCCTCCGGAACCCTGAGGAGTTGTGTACCATCTGCGGCATGGGTGGCGCAGGCGGGATTTTCGGCTACGAGGTACCAAAGCAAAGGAAGGAGGAGGGACGCCTGTATAAGTACCAAGGACCTTTTATTCTTGCTCTTCTTCCCCGGTGGGTTCAGGGAGAGGCGACAAAGGCAGAGTCCCGGGGGGATGCTGATAAAGGGAGTGGGTGTGATAGGAGGAGACACAAAGCTTACCAATAGCAAGGACCCAGGGAGGAGCGTGGGTTACAGCTAAGCCACTGAGGATCACACAGGGGAGGGGAAAAACTCCAGGGGCAAATCATACATCAAATTAAGGAATGACTGGCAGAGAGAATTCTCGAGCTAAGAAGGGTGGTTACCATGACAGGCAGGGGAGGGTGGAGCAGCTCTAACAGGGAGAAAGCATTGTGAGGGAAGTACATGGTGGGGAACCGAATACCCCGAACCATTATTGAGTTACAAAAGGAATAACTGATTCTAAAAACACACAATGCCACACACCAGAATGCCTAATTCTCCTGAAAAATGCTTTGCTATATCTCATTATGTGAATGTGTCTCTCTAGCTCCACTTTGAGCTTCTTGATCTTTCATCTACGGGATGAGATCCAATTTAGCTTTGCAAGGATATAGCCTTTCCAAACCATATCTTTTATCTTCTGTATTCTTACAAGTACATTTCTACCGCAGGGACCAGTTTGGAAGATCCTAGTTGTTTCATTTCTCAGATATGTTGCTGCATTAAATAGCTCTTCTTTGAAGTTTTTTCCCTGCTCAAGTATAGCGTCAGTGCTGAAATGATTGTGATGCTAACTCCTTATGATCTATTCTGCAGGCTTACAGAGTATGCAGCAAAGTTTTCTCTTCTTCTGAGGACATTCTACTTTTTTGATGAGAAATGCTGAAGGTCTGACTTCAGTTGCAAAGGTCACTGATTGACAGATTGCAAAATTGTGAAGTCTAGTAAGAGCAGGAAAAGCGTGCTCCTCCTGTGTATGTAAATGTCGTGTCAGCTGCTGTTGGGATAAAAAGCATGAGCATAAGCAAAGATATCTGCATGGATAGAAAAGAAACAAAGAAGACATTTGTTGTGATTTCTGCACTAAGGAGCAAGAAGAAGCATGAAGCGCTAATTTCAGTGGCTAAGACAGTATCATCCTTGAGTCAGTTCTTTTCAACATCTTTGGAACGACCTGGACTCGGCACTTGAAGGAATATTAGGCAAGTTTGCCAGAGACACTGCATTTGGAGGAGCTGTGAACTAACTCCCTTGAGGGCAGTGAGACCCTACAAGAGAGATCTTGACAAATAAGAGAGATGGGCATTTATGGCTGGCCGGGAGTCCATGCACAAATCACGAAAGGGGCTGTTGTATTTTCCAGCATCAGTCTCATGACATGGTTATGACAGTGGGAAGATGCCAGCAGCTCATGTCCCCAGCAGCAGAAAAAGAACTTCATGTTACAACTGACTTGAAAAGTTTTTTGACCAATCCCACAAAGCAAAAGCGTATTGACAGTAGTTCTATCCAATCCCTAGAAGCACACATAACTTTGGTTAAAAGAATGCTTGCTTCTTTTGAATACAAGACCTGCGTGTAAGCCTTAAGATACAATGCACAGAGCTCCATTATTAAGCTTAGAACTTCCTAACATCTGGCTGGATATACTTTGCTGTAGCTTAGGGAGTTCTTCATGTCAAGCGTTAATACACAGGCCATTGTTCTATTTGTCCTTACTTCTCTACTTCTTCTATCATTTTTCTGCTGACAAACCTTATGACTACTGCTTAGCTCCAATCACAGTTCTGCTGTCTCTGAGGCCTGCCTTTTGCAGCTTTCCCAAAATCTGCTGTTCACAAGGTTTCCCACAGGCAATCCCCAAGCATATGGCATTGAACGAGAGCGAGTGCTGAATTCAGCACCTGGGACTGGGCAATCGTGGTGCGTGTGTGTATAGACTAGGGAGCCAGAGGCTGGAGAGAAGCAGTGCAGAAAGGAACCCAGGCTCCTGGCCAATGGCAAGCTGAATGTGCATCAGCAGTTCCCTGGCCTGATGTATCCCAGAGGGCCAAGCCTGTCCTGGGGTGCATCAGGCACAGTATCACCAGCTGGGCACGAGAGGGCATCTTCCTGCTCTGCTCTGCTCTGGGGCGGCCTCACCTTGAGTGCTTGGGGGCAGCTTTGGGTGCCACAATGAAAAAAGACATGAAGATATCAGAAAGTTCTCAAATGAGGTTTACAAGGACAGAACTCGAGGAAAGGGCATGCAGCTGAGTCAGGGGAGGGTATCAGGCAAAAGTCTTTTAACCAGAGGATGGCTGGGCACTGGAAGAGTCTCTCCAGGGAGTGGTCACAGCATCACGCCTATCTAAAGTTCGGGAAGCTTTTGGACATTACGCTCAGGCATCTGGTGTGATTCTCGAGGAAGGTCCCATGAAGGGCCAGAAGTTGGACTTGATGCTCCTGAAGGGCTCCTTCAAATTCAACTGATTCTACGACTCTATGGTTCTGTCCTGGCCACTCAAGGTATCAAGGTATCTGGTCTCACCAGATTTTGACCTGCTCTTGTTGGTCGGAATTTGTCACTACTGCCTAATGATATTTACCACAAAAGACAAAGTGCCTTTCCTCAATGTTCTCAAGAAAGTTGATCATGCACCCTAGAATCCTAAAAAAGTCTTTTCCTTGAAACAACACTGTCTCCTGCCCAGTATTCTTTCCAGATCTTAAGGAGAAAGAAGGCAAAATCAGGGGATGTATTACAATGAAGCACTGTCAATTTTCCGGACCTTTAGCAGTATATTTGTACCTCCACTACTCTTTTCTATAATATCATGGTTTTGTAGCGCATGTCATTTTCTAGCAAGACACATTTTTGCAACTGAGCCCATCAGTCTCTGTGAGAATATATGGTCAAAAGCCCAAAACATGTGAATAGGCAGGGGCAAGTGAGGGGAAAAAACAGTATGGGAAGCAGCTCCATGATACTAAAGTGAGACAAGAAGGAGGAGGAGGAGGTGTTCCAGTTGACAGAGCGAAGAATCCCCCGCAGTCCCTGGAGATATCCTAGTGAAGCAGGTTGTCTCCCAGCAGTCCCTAGAGAACCATGGAGGAACACATACCTACACTGCAGCTGGTGAAGGGCTCCATGCCACAGCAGGTGAAAGTGCCTTGAAGGAAGCTGCAGCTTGTGGAGGGAGGGCCAGAAAACCATCCTTGACCTCTTCTTTAGTGGAAGAGTATGTGCAAATGTTCAACAGCTGCTAACTCGAATCTATCCTCTTTCCAGTTCTTGTCGTAGGTAAGTAGGACAATACAAGAATTAGAAGCCCAAATTGTTTTGCCTGAGGCTCCCATTCTCTCTGCCACTCCCTTAAAAATTACTTTGAGATGAAATAAAACTCATGATCAAGTTCCTAAGGCTTGATGGTCAGGCTTCTCAGAAAACAGGGAGTGCAAAGAACTCTTATCACTGTCATTTTTTTTCATAGAACTAAAAAAGTTAAATTACTGTTTTCTAAGAACTTACGAAAATCAACTGGTAGAGGTGGTGAGAGTGAAGAGTATAATTAGGCTGGAAAGAGAATATCATGTAGCTACCCCATCTGCATATAAGTTTTTTACCAGGAACTCTGGACTTTTAAACAGACTTAGGACACAAGAGTTATCTCTGGGAATGTTTTAGTATGTCTAGAACATTCATCTTTAAATAGCTCGATCTGTTTTACCGTTATGACTTACGTTTTAAATTTTATTTGAGGAGAAATATTTGTGATTCAGATCATTTCAAGTTCTGAAGCATTTCAGTTTTTGAGAGTTTTTGCTGTCTCCTGAGGGCAGGAAAATAGTCTTGGAACCAATACTGAAAGAAACTAGATGGAAAAATTAGTTTTCCTCATTCTTTTTTGTCTATTCTAAGAGGCACAACAGCAAAACCATTGCTATAAGTCTGAGTTGTCCTACCACTCATGCATGACAACCTTGTAGTGACTAGTCTATTATTTGCACACATTTCTGATGCTGTTTGTTAACTGTTGTGCAGAAAGATCTGTAAACTGTTTTCACGGAAAGACATTCCTGAATTGCTTCACTTATCTCTGAAGCAGAGAACTAAGCTGGCACTCTACTTCTGAGATCTTCCTGTGCTCGCCCCCAAACCCATTTCCTTCAAATGCAATTTACTTTCAACCAAAGCACTTCATTACTTCATGAGGTAATCTCTTGTTCTTGATGTTCGGGGGATTGCTTTAAAACCGTAAGAACATATTCTAGTAAGAAGGTAGAACGTCTGTCTTAAGTAGTAGACATCACTTGGCTTTGGTTCATGCACCATAACAACAGCAAGGAATGTCGTTTACAATCAATAGTTGGTTTGGGGAAAGTGGCCAGATCTTTAGGAATCTTTCTCCAATTAATTTTGCTTTAAAATTTGGCTCTTATAATTTCAAGTGTGATTTTATGAAAACGATCAACTATTTATTACCTGTACCACAAGGAAGCACAATCGGCAGTGCTTGTGCATCCTTCAACAAGTCCAAGAAGAAGAATGGTCTGAGCCTCCAGTGTAGCTCAGGGAGTCTGTCATCAAGCCAGAGTGCTCCAGGCATCTTCTCAACCTGGAGAAGAGCAGACTCTGAGCAAATGTTAGAGTAGTCCTCCAGTATCTGAAGGCAGCCTAGCAGAAGGAGGCAGATGAGCTACACAAGGGCATGGAGCAATAGGAAAAGTGTTGATGGCTTTAAAACCTGAAGAGTATATGTTTCCTTTGGGTATTGGGAAGAAATTCCTTGCCAGGAGGCTGGTGAGACACTGGAACATGTTGTGGATGACCCATTCCTGGAAGTGTTCAAGGCCAGCTTGAATGGGTCTTTGAGCTTAAGGCGGCCTAGTGGAAGGTGTCCCTGCCAATGACATGTGGGGTGAATTTAGGTGAATTTTAAGGTCCCTTCCAATCCCAACCATTCTGTTATTCTGTGGTAATAGTCATTCTGTGCAGTAGCAGTAACTAGCTGAAGATAGAAAAAACAGACTGCCATCCAGTTTAACAGTTTTGGACTCACATAGAAGTTCCTTTTAGCATTATTATATGTAGGAACAGTCTTGGCACTTAAATATCATCCACACAAATATTTTATAATTTTTAAGGTTTTGGACATTTGGGAATTTCCTTTCTCTCTTTCTTTCTTTCTTTCTTTCTTTCTTTCTTTCTTTCTTTCTTTCTTTCTTTCTTTCTTTCTTTCTTTCTTTCTTTCTTTCTTTCTTTTCTTCCTCCTTTCCCTTCCTCCCTCCCTCCCTCTCTGCACTGTGATTTCAATTTGTAAAATGTGAAGTAGTGTCAGTAATTGACTCCTACCTGAATATCATTTTGAAGCTTAGAAATGGATCAAGAAGAAAATTGTGTGAAGACAGAGCATTTAAAAGATATTAATATGAGATTTAGAGGTAGCTATTGAAAATTCAAAAAGACAACATTGAAAAGATGCAACGGATGATTTTAAGGGATTTTTTTTGTATTTCTCTGATACCAATTATGATCTCAATTTTTTCACCTTCGAAAAATACATCTTGAAAATTGTTACTTTGAAAACCAAAAATATTTCCAAAACAAGGAAATGGATTGATGCAGATGAAAATATCATCTTCTAAATAGTCATCATCTAGTCCAAAGGATTCTCCTCACACAGTCAGCTTTATGGAGGTTTCTATTCTCACACAAACACAGAAGAATTTTTCAACTGACTAGAAAATCTGTAAAAACAAATGAACCTTGGAAAAAAAAGTTCAATAAAGAGCAAGAAATTATATGCATCCACCCTCATGATATCTTGGTTACTAAATACTGCCTCTGGTTTGTGGGTGAGTACACTTCCCATTCACACACACAGATACAACCCCACCCCACACAGAGATGTCTGATAATGGGTCTCAAAGAAGGGATTATCTTTTTTCTATTCAATAGGCATTGCTTCTAAAACTCAAGATGTATTCTTCTTGGATTCTCCTATTGCCTGGATTTAATACCTACAAGGTAAAGTGCCTCTGTCTATTCGCACGGGGTAGGAGGGGACATGGAGAGCGGCGATTTGAAAACAACTAGCAGCTTAAATAAGAAAGAAGAGTGCTTCTGGAATCCATAGCAAAGGCAAAATATGAGGCCATAATCAGGGGCAGTTTGCTGTGCTGGCACAGTTTCTTTTTGAGAAAAGGCGTGAAAAAGCTTTTCGCTAAGGTGTAGGCGGCAAGAGACGCAGAAGACGGGCATACGCAGCTCTCCGAAGGTAGGTGCCGGTCCCCGGGCGTCTTTCGGCAGAAGCCGCGGTCCGGAGGGCACCACGACCGGCAGAAAGCTCTGTGCGCGAAAAAGCCGCTTCTTCGCCTCCGGCAGCCGGAGAGCTCGGCAGATGCTGAGACGCCAAGAACGAATCCGCACAGCACCCGTATTAAGTGGGCAGCTCTCAAACTGAGAGAAGACAGGAACTAAGCACTTTCCAACAGTTTAAACTTACATTACCATAAGGAAAAAGTTCTTAAAAAATTTCTTTTGCATCCTTCTAAAACTTATGCAGCACTCCCTGGCCATTCTTACTTTTTCTTTTCTCCAGGAGATGGTAAGAACTCGAGTACCTTCATGAAAAACGTCGTGGGATGCTTGCTGTGCTGGCACAGTTTCTTTTTGAGATAATGCGTGGAAAAGCTTTTCGCTAAGATGTCAGCGGCAAGAGACGCAGAAGACGGGCATACGCAGCTCTCCGAAGGTAGGTGCCAGTAGCTGGATTCTTTTAACAGAAGCCGCTCTTCGGTGAGCTCTGTTACCTTCATAATGGTTTTTGCTGGAGGAAGCCGCTTTTTCGTTTCCGGGAATACCTAGAGAGCAACTCTAGCTAAAGACGCGATTGGCACCATTATGTCGAGTTTTGCTCGTTCCAGCAGGAATAACTGCGTTATTCCTTACGCTAGGTGTCGCTGCTTATCAAGGTTTGGCTGCTTTTAACCACTTGGGGTGCTGGATGTTCAAACAACTTATCGTAACTTCTTCTATTTTAAGTCAGGTGCTCACTGCCGTAGATGCTATTAGATATAGAACACTGCAAATAAGAGCTGTAATAGAGTTATTGTTATTAGCACATGGGCACAAGTGTTAGGAATTTTATAAGGAATATAAAATGCATGAATCTTTTTGACCATTCTGCAGCCATTCATACGAAACTCACACAAGAATAATAAAAAATTGACTGGGAACGAGTGGGGTTTGCATCAATGGTTTGAGGGATGGGAAAGAACTGGGTGGTTGAAAGATCTCGTAAATGGAGCTTTGTTTTTACCAGTAGTCATTATTTCATTGCTTTGTGTTATTCCATGCGTCGTGAAACTGGTGTGCCTCTTGCTAAAAATGACATTGGAAAAGATCTGGCTGGTGCAAGAAGAAGGGGCAATTGTGACAATGTATCTGAACCGCTTAGACTACGGGCTGCACCAGCCATCCAGCGTGGAACGGTTCTTCTCAGAATTTTCTCAGGGCCCTCTGGAATTCATCAAGACATAAGCCTTGCTAAAACAAGAGAGGAAAAGCTGAGAAACTAAATTCCAAGACCACAAGAACTCCAAAACGGGGGGGGGGGGGGGGGGGGGGGGGCAAAGTACCTGGACTGTAAGGAAACACATCTTCTGAGAGGTGCACGCAGAATGCGTGGACAAGACAAAGGCACCAATAAGAAAAGCGTGACTAGCGTGTGCAGAGAGTCAGAATGAGTAAGTGCATCATGTAAACCATACACGGCTTCTGCTTAATCCTCTTGGTCCATTGTGCAGGAGTCCTGAATTTCCCATAAGTGATACTTACTAAAAGGGTTCTGATTTTAATGCTAGAGTTACTGTCTATACGATGATTCATGGGAATAGTTCTTTCAAGTCCTTCCCTTGCTGACATCAGTCAGTTTCATCTTTTCCTGAATGTACTGCTGGCTATACATAAGTGATGAATAGAAGGGAATGAGTTTTAGGGATATGTTGCAAGGAAATAGATTGGTAGCTCTGCTTCCATTTCCATTGTCTAAGAAGAATTCCCAATATTTTTGGCCCTTTCATAGACCTCTGACTCGATTAGCATCAGCAGGGAGGGACATTTAATTGGTTTTTCTCCTTTTTAGAGAGAAGCTAATGAAAAAGTTTCACCAGAATCAGAACAGGCTGCGTAACAAGAAGAGCGTCATGAAAAGGCGCCAATCCTATCCTCTTAGTATTGCTAGTTGTGATTGGACTTCAATGAAATGTGTCAACTCTCTGTTCCTGGGTATCACATCAGTAACAGGTACTTCATCTGCTGTACTTCTCTCCTAAAGCTAAGAACAGAATCCCAAATAATCTTGATTCCAAGGTCTCAATTCACCCTGTGATGCTGACAGGTGAAATAGGAGTGGAAAATGCACCAGTAAATGAACTTGAATGGCCTATCTAAATCAGCGGCCACTGATTTCCTGAAGGCCTTAACAGGTCAGTTGCCCCTTTTTTTCTTGGGGTTCTTTTATTCTTTGGTCATGTTTTTCTTGGGATTCTTTGAATCCTTCCCCACCAGTTCAGCCTCTGCTCTCAAATCCTTTGCTGTCATTTAAAGTATCTCAAGAGCCTGGAAACCTGTTGTCTTTATTTATCAACCCATTATTCCCTTCCAAAGGTTGTTTGCCTCAAGTCTCATTCTTGCTGATTTTCTGCTAGTTCATTGTCAGATGGCAGCAGGTGTTCTGTAAGAGCAAGTACACAATCCTATCGCTTGCTTTTCTTTTGATTTGGCCTGTCTAGAAAATGGAATGACTGAACATCTCCAACAGGATTTTCTCTCCCCATTGTGTTTCACCGCAAGGGCAGATGCCAATCCATCTACCTAAACTCTTGGTGGTGAAGAAACTAGTGGTATGCTGTTGCATATAGGTAGAACTTTCCGAAAGGAAGGCCTTGTAAAACCATGGCTGAGGCCCGTTACTTTGGCTAAGTAGAAAATGACTAGGGGAAAGTGAGACAGCTGAATTAGAGGTAGATCAAGAAGTTCTAGAAGCATTGCGTGTTCACAGCGTGGGGTATGACGGTTGGTTGAATTATGTTTGTTGCGGCTTAAAGCTATGCAAGTGATAAAGGCCTGACTGCTTCAAAAGCCTGGCTTTTGCAAGAAAGCGGCTCTCCTTTGCACCTGCCTGGGGACTCTGCGTCACTACGGACCCTCACGCCCAGTTTGCCAAGGAGATGATGAGTAGGAATGTTGCAGAGCTGCTGTGTGCATATGAAAGGAATGGCAGAGAGTGAAGCCGTGGACAATTTCTGGGCTTTAGTACAATGCTGCTGCATTGGTGCCAGTTTAGTCGGTTTTCCATCAGTGGCATTTCTGTCTAGAAGTACACTGCCCAGAGTCTTTCTAGCATTTGATGCCATTTCCTTACTGCCATTAATACCTTCCTTCAGTTTAAAGGATGAGAGAATCTTTACAGGATTTTGAAGATCCCTGTTAGGAAACACTATGCCAGAGGAGTCATCACTCCCTTTTCTTTTGCCTCCTTTGTAATTTTTATAGACTCATTTCACATTTCTGCTAATGGCAAAAAGAATACTGAGACTACTTAGCAGGGTTGACGCTCTCAGCTGGTTTCCTCTTTCCTACTGCTTCATACCATATGTGACTTGATGGCCTCGTTTTGCAATCAGCATTTTGCTGTGGTTTGCTAAAACCTGGCATGCACTGCCAACTCACAACTTGTGTGTTGGCATTTCAGGGGCTTTGATGGGTTCCTTTCTGAGATTGCCATGCACTGGACTTTCACAGTCACAAAGACTTCATCCACCATCGGTTGAAGTTCAGTATTTAATACTCTTTCCTGGAATGTAGGCAACCTAGCAGCAAGTACTAAATTCGCTGCAAGCCCTGTCTTCCCAAAGGACCATTTAAAAAGTTTGCTTTTCCCCTCTGACCAACCTGCCAGTATTTTGATGGAGAATTTGGTACCTTAATAGAACCTCTTAGAAGGGATCTCATGGCAGACAACATCTCAGGCTTTCTTGAAATACTGGCTCCTTTGGATCTCAATTCCATTCAGAGTGCATTTAAGATTTTTTTTCCACTGAAGCCATTCAACAATGCCTCTTCTCTTATAAAATGTGATGCAAGTGACAAAGATGGATCCCCGTGAAAGGTTCTATAGATATCAAAATTCGTGCCCAATGGACTGTGCTGGTGGAAATCAAATACTAGTCTAGTATTTTGAATCCAAATAATTCCTTCCAATCAGGCCCGACAGGATTGTTTGGCTTTGAATCTCGGCACGTGGACAGTAGTGGATGGTCCACAGGTTGAAAACAGTGTAGATTCTTCTCCTTCTTTTCATTAATGGCTCAGAGACTGAACAGGCAGCTACAAAATGGTAAATACATCCCTACAGATTCAAAAATTGTTCTTCTTAATTTGCATCTCCACCGTAACAACAGATGCTTAGAACTAAATTACCAATGGGAATTTTATAGCTTCTCAGAAATGAAATAGGACCTTGCCAATGGGCCTTAGCAGTAGCTACAAGTTTTTCAGCACAAGGCATCTCAACCTGTATTTTAACCTTACAGTACTTTTCTGTCTTATGCTTTCATCTCAAGGATGCAGGCAGAAAAAAAACCAAAAACAAACCAACAAAACAAGAAACCCCAACAAATAGATAATAAGCAAAATCAGTGACATATATAGAAACAGATCCCATGGTTTTTAACTTCCAAACTTGTCTTCTCAGCACACTCTCTACAATGGAATTGTTTCCCTATCTGCCTTGAAACATTTTGCAGCAAATCCACTCTAAGGTCCTGATAGGTGTTTTGTTCAAAAATCACATCTTCTAGCTTTCTGTCCATAAGCGGAGTAATGTGGCTGTGCTGGCAGCTGGCCAAAGGAGGTAGGAAGAGTAATCATCATCCACAACACTGGGGCTAAAGAAATTTCCACAGAAAATTACCTGCCCTATTACTTGTTCATGTGTTGGGTTGAACGTTCAGAATCTGTTTCCATTTTCCCCATTCATAGAATGTTCTATTTCACAGAATGCCAGCCCCTCAAACATCAGTCCTGCCAGAACTGCCTGCCATAGGGGGCTGTCATAGGGGATCTGCTAATGTCCACTGACTCTTTCCGGTATAGTGCTTGTCACTGTTGCAGATCAAGAACTTCTGAATAGTTTGGATTCATGCTCTTTGAGGGGTTGAAAACAAGAAAAGAATGACTAGACATTTCCATGATCAAATCCCCTGATGGAATAAAAATAGGAGCATAATAAATGTATCCATTGTTCTAAGAAGGGAGATGAAGGGTCCAAAAGATTACTTGCATACTTCCTGTTCTAAATCCCTTGTTATCTGGCAAATTGCAAAAGATTCCAGGCTTTTGCCAAAATGCAAACCAGATTAAAATGTGAAGCCTTACAGTTTACTGGATATAAAACTTCATCATCCATTTTGAAATCTTTGAGATTGTTATGTACTTCCTATTACTACCCTGAGGTTTAGAGCTGTAATTCAGAGAGAAAAGAATGCTATCTTGAATTCATTCTAGTAAATCGGCACTCTCATCTTGTCGGCACTCTCTCCTCTTGGTTTTCACTTCTGAAACTCTGTACGAAAGAGTGTATTAATGCATAGAGCTCTGCATCAATTCTTTTCATCTGTTTCCCCTGTAATTCTTCCTTCAAGGCAAACCTATAAAAAGCCACACTTTCTTACCCCACCACTTCTAAAATTCTATTGAGAAGCAAAAAAAAAAAAAAACCCATCAAACCACTAAATCACTGCTCCAATAAAAAAAGCAGTCCATTAACTGCTTTCTTAGCAGGTTCTTTAGCTTCTATTAATATGGCAACCTTTTCTTGCTCTTCTAGATTAGAACCAAATTCTTACAGCATATAAGGAAACATAGGTTTACTGCATCTGATTCTTAGATACAGAAGTCCAGCAAGGAGTTCAGACCTCAAAAGAAGTGTCTGTACAACGAGATTCAGCACAACGTTGAGACATATTAGCTATTTTTCAAGAAAAGCGGCCAAACTGAAACTTTTTAGACTTCTCTACAATCATGCGTGCCTGCTTCCAGAACCTGACCTTTGTTGCTGGAAACTAGCTGCAATGTTACTGTAAACAATGCTGTGAATGTCATCATCATCGTCATTCTTCTCTTCCATTGAAAACCTCAAGTGGAGTCGCGTCACTTCTCTTCAAAATTCTGTATTTCCTTGCAAACTGGTCAAATAAGGATAAATAAAGCGTTCTGTTCATTCGGTTTAAACCTAATGTTCAAAATGAAAAAAAAAAAATCCATTCAGATATGGTCTGCAATAATACAGTAGAAGAGAAGATGAACCAGACTGGCCTACAACAGAAAGAAGTGAAGCAGAATTTGGGAATTTGGAAGACCTTATGATGAATAATTCAAATAAATAAATAAAAAAAATATTGCCTACCCAAATTCAATCAGTGATGCACAGACAGAGAAAAAGTACTAATTACTACTAATATTTCTTTCATTCTCAGACAAGAAGTTCAATGATCCTCTTGAATGCACGGAAGATTCTTGGAAAAGACAGCAGCCTTCTTCTTCACCACATACTCCTCAGAACTCCAGGAGACAAATCATTTGAGCTGTGAGGATCTTTCTCTCTGTAAAACTCCCAGAGCATAGCCAATATTCTATTCCTTTAGGGATCCTCGCCTCCCTGGGGGAGTGCTGGATAGTCTACATCCCGGTACATCAGCCAGACACTCCACCTTATTTCCCATGGCTACTGCAGCAAGGACATCATCTACACTGGCTTTCTAGCCAAAATAGATGCAAGGCACAACAAAGAACATAGCCAACACCTTGAGCACAGCTTATGGACTTCGAAAGAAAAATCTCAGGATGGCAATACTGGATCTTCTGATCCAAACCATCAGGAAACATTTCTTTAGAGGTGTTGGGAAAGATGAAAGTTTGACAAGAAAGTCTCACAGATATGTATGCTTGGCAGAAAGATTTTTCAATGTGGAGTCTGAAGAAGGAATAGAGTTGGAAGCAAGTTTTGATCTAGAAGAAAAGAATTGCTGAGCCAGTCTTACTGGATAACCGAGGATACCTTAGTTAGAAGAGGGTTTTATGACTTACAGCAAAGGATAAACCCACCCCAAACAAGAAGATGTTTTTACCAAGCAGGAAGCTAGCACAGGCAAACCAGTCAGCAAATGCTGCAAGCAGAAAAAGCTCTCCAAATTTTCCACTGTCAAGAAAACTGAAAAACAACTTTCCGCTTCAGCTGTAATATACTGACTTTTAGTGAGTGGAGAATAGCAACATATGGTAATTAGAGTCGTTAGGATAGGCTATAGATAATAGTTAAGGGATAGATTGGTTCTACTGTATGAAGATGCTCAGCAAAGTGCCAAAACCAAAGGGTCTCCAGGCCTGCCTGCAGCTAGAGCTGACAGCTGTAGGCACAGGCTCTGTTGCCCACTACCCTGGACTGCTGCAACGTCTTGGATGGAATAAACTGCATTTTGGAGAGCCGCCTGGACTCCCACATCCCTCATTTAGGCTCTTCCATGGAGGTGAAAAAAGCCTCTGGGTATTGTACAAAAAAACAGCTATGTAATCTAGAGTTGCATGACCCAATATTTCTATTGAACTGGAACAATTTTTATCAATATTATGGATCCACTTCTTTTCAGTGCGTTTGGTCAAAAACATAAAGCATCGTTTAAAAGACATTCTTGGATGCGTACTAAGTACTACGAATTAGTTAAGGTGTTGGTTTGGCATGGCTTGGTTTTTGGTGGGGAGGGAAGAAGCCAGCCACAGAAGTGATTTTTTGTGCAAAGCTCCTAGAAGCTTCCTCCATGCCTGGCAAAGTGAATCCCTGCTTGGCACTAAGAACAGACATGCTGCTGAGCCAATTACAGAAGCTGGTAGCGCCTTGGTGATATATTGAAGAAGGAAATCAAAACTGCAGCCAGTTAACCTTGAAGTTGGGAAATTTTTAGGTTGGCACCTCTTCTGCTTTGAAAGCCAAACCAGTGAGACACTCTGTTGCAGTGTGTGTTTATTATTGTACTGCAGTTCTAGTAGTCCGTTTTCTAAGGCTTCCTATTTTGTGCTGTTATAGCATATGTTATTATGAATGGATTGTTCCTTTCCCCCCAGTATTGTTGGCTTTTGCCCTAGCTGTCCCTCTCCCCAAAGACCTGCCCTTTTGTTCCCTGTTCCTTCTCCCATTGAACATCAACCCCTCCCCAAGCCTGCCCCTTTCTCTAGAAAATTCCCTCTCAATTTTGTACCCTTCAAAACCCCAGTGGTTTCTTCAAGTTATTCTCCTCCCCTGTAGTCCCCCTACTGGTTTCAACATTGTATTCCCCTCCTTGTCTACCACCCCCAGTTTCTCCCAGTTGGTTAAAGATTGTATCCTCCCCTGGGACCTTCCCCCCATTTAGAAGTTGATGGATGCCTTTGAATCAGTGTCTTTCTGTCCTTGACCCTCCAGGGAGTAAACTGAAAAATATGCAGAAGACCTCTCCCTGTTCCTTGTCCCTGCTCTCAGCGCAGTTCTATCCCCAAGGCAGTCCACCTGTGCCGTAGAGCAGCTGTGCCCTACAGCTGCAGCCCGGATTCGACAGCTTTCTTGGGGCGGCCCACTCTCGCTGTCGGTGTCGGGAGCTAGTTGGGCTGAAGAAATCCAGCACCGCAGCAAGACTCCAAGTCAGAAATCCAGTTTATTAGGAAAAGGGGGAAAAACCCAAATCCATGCAAGAGTACAAAAGAAAAACCACTGACAGAGTCAGAATACAAGCTGACGTCCTGCTAGTTAGGGTGGTGAAAGCAGTTTGGATGAAATGGTCTTGTTGAAGTGGTGATTCTTTAGAAACCATCTGGTAACTCTCGTCCTCTGGAAAACCAGTGGCTAAGGGTGGCCGTTCCTCTGGCAATGCAGTAGAAATAGTGCTTCTTGCCTTCCAAAACCCAGATGATATCCAGGTGGGGATGCTTAGCTCCTACCCCCTGGGCAGAGCATCTCCCAATGGGCTGATATCATTCTGAGTCATGATGTGGGTCCTTGATTACCCGTGAAACAGAAATGGCTCCTGGAGGGAGTTATCTCTGAGTCATGTGGCAAGACATTGATGGGCCCATTAACAGGAGAGAAGGAAAAAACGATGCCACCCCTGGTTTCCTCAGTTCTTGAGGGTGGGAATAGGATGCATTTTGATATTGTAAGCTAGGACAATACAGGATGCAGGTTTTTGCATTTGCAGGGAGTTTGTATGGATTTGAAAAGTATCCTCATAGCAGAGGCACAAAAGTATTCTCATACCCCTTTTAATCATCTTCAAATGAAGCAATTCTCCCAATAACCTAAGGCATGAATGACTTGCGAGTGAGTTGAAGGAACACGCCAAAGATAAGTAGTGTTCAACTGCAGAGAATTGTTTAGGGACATCATACCCTAATATTTTAAATCAGAAAGCATGGATGGACGGGTCTTTTTTCCTTGGTTGACTACAGAACCAGCGGTCCTTTGCAGGAGGGTCTTTGGATTTAGGATGAGACTGGCAACTAAGAGCATGGCTACACAGAAGGTGCTACTTTTAGACCAGAACATTCAACTACTAAAGGCAGATAGGAGAGTAGCTGATTAGTGACAGCTCCGACAGGAGGAGTCTGCGGCTTACCCCATGGGAACAATAGTAGCACATTTCAATTTTAGAAAACCATTCTTTTCAGAGGACCAAGCATTAGTGAATAGAAAAGGTCGAGTAAAGACATCCTAGTGCTCTTCTGATCAGAAGCATCTTCCTCCATATGAGAGTATTTAGGAAAGGACAGTGCGTTCATAAGGAAAGGTGTGCCAGTTACAAAACCTGCAGAACAAGGCAAGACAAACTTATATATTTTATTTGCTATTTTTATTTCACCTGCTAAAAAATGATTTTTTTTAAGACTGAATTTTATGAATTCTGCAACGCTGTCTTTTTGAACGTCTTCCTACTCGTATTAAACACCGAGGTGACAAAGAGAGCAGCAGTGGAAGGAAAGCTGGTCCATCTCCCCCTCCTTGTGGCTTTAGGCCAGTGAGCGATTAGAAGTTGGTCACTTCATTTGAGATAAATAGCTTTACCAAGAGAGAATATTATCCAGCCTTGATCTTTCCTTTGGAGCTGATCCACTTTGTAGTCATCAATTCTTGACTCAGCTGGGGAGAAACAACGGCATTACGGCCATGGATGTTAGAGTGCGCTGATGGGAAATGAAGTTTTCATCTTCCGGTCCTTGCTTCAGTAAATATTCCAAATTCATCAGAAAGAAAATTCGAAGACCAGGAATCCCCACTCAAATGACCTACTTCAAATAGTCTGCACGCATAAGAGACATCAAGCAGGTGCTCTCATCTGTTAGGGGAATACCCAGCCAGTATATTATTGTCTACTTAGGAGGCAATAATTTTGGAAATCATTGAATTTTTTGTATTGCAAGTGAATGGTCAACACATTTTATTACTGGATTAGGTAAAATCATGTCTTCTGCATCCTTTCAGAGAGGAAGCTTACCTGGATCTAAAGCTGCTCAGCTCCATGATGGGATGCTTTGTCTTCAAAGGGAACTCTAGTCTTCGTCCTTTTGGATTGCTTCCATAGCTTTTCACTCACTCTTCAGGTACCTGTTAAAATGGCCTCTTATCCCATGCAAATTTTTATGGGCATAGTCACTGAATTGGCAAGTATTCCATAAAGTCCACAGGCCTTGTTGAGATGGATGCACAGGTCTCAAGGGTGTTAGCAGATGTTATTCTGAGGCCACTCCTGATCATGTTGGATGGACCATGGTGACTGAGGAAAGCGCCCAAAGACTGGATGAAAGCAAATGTCACCCATCTTCAAAAAAGGCAACCAGGAGGACTCAGAAAAGTACAAGCCAGCCAGCCTCATTTGGATCCCCAGGAAGTTGATGGAGTAGCTATTCCTGGAAAGCATTGCCAGGCACACCAAGGAGGACAGAACAAATGTAGTCAGCATGGATTTACCAGGGGAAATTGGTGCTTGACGACTTTTTAAACTCCTCTGGTGAATGAACTTGCCTGGTAGATGAAGAGAATATCATCTGCCTGGGCTTCAGGGAAGTTTTGGACGTTTATCTACATGGCAGCACACATACCTACGGGAAGGAATAGTGCAAAGAGCAGGGAACCAGTGTCTTTTCAATGATGCTCAGTGAAAAGACAAGAGGCAGTGGGCACACACTGCAATACAGGAGATTGCCTCTGAGCATCACAAAATTATTTTTTATCGTGACGGTGACTGCACCATGGCACAGAGTGTCCAGAAAGATGGTGGAGTCTGGATCATTGAAGACATTAAAAGTAGGCCCAGATATAATCCTGGGCAACAGGCTCTAGGTATCCTGGTTGAAGCAGGGGGATGGGACTTGGGGAGCCGCACAGAGCCCTTCCACCCTCATTCATTCTGTGCTAGTGAATTCTCTTAGAGATGCATTTCAAGGACTGGCATGACAAAGCTCTGTGCAGAGTGAGATCCAAATGGACATGGGATTTAAGTTCCTTAAGTAGTGTTCAAGAAGAATGTAAAACTCCAGGAAACCTGTCTCTTCCATAACTGAATCCCTTTCATGGGAAAATTCCCCAGCTCTAGAAAGATCCTCTGAGACGCATGCTTAAGACTGACACTGGCAGAGCAAATTTCTCCCTATGCGTGTCTAAGACCAGTTAGGATCTTTACCAAAAGTGTTGTCAACGTAGTCACAGAAGGCATATTGTTAAGAAGTGACAACTTACATCAGAATGGCAAATATTGGTCCACCAATGAATTACTGTATGGGAATTATCGACTTGTATTCCAAATAAATAAAAAGGAGTTGGTCTTTATTGAACTCTTTCATTGCAATATTCATAAGGGAAGAAAAAGACCTATGTCCTTAACTTTCTTAATTCTAACAAAGATTTAAAACATTCCTTGTAAAAAGCGTATCTGAATTATCGGTCTATGAAACAATTTGAGTTGGGAAAAAAGTCCTAAAATTGTGTAGACAGTTGCAGAGAAAGCAAGAAAATAGGAAAGAAACAAAAACAGAGAAAAAGAGTCATCTTGAGTCTGCTAGCTAGTTCTAGAAGTAGTCTGCTAGAAAAAAGAAACCCCAGTGGAATTTCAAATGTGTTCATGCACTTGATTCAGTAACTGGTCAATGTAAAAACCAGTCCTTTCGTACAACTTCCCCCAGCAACAAAAACTTCAACAGATTGACACCACCATCATGCCTGTCCCAGATGTATTTAAAAGAGAAATGATGATTTTCTTGAAAATCTATTTGCGTACAAGTTGCAAGACATTGGAGGGATTCTCCACATTCTCCTTCCTCCACGCGGCTTGAAAGTATATTTGATAAAATATGCAACAAAGCATGTGATTTCCAAGGTAGAGTAAAATGGATGACTTGGGAATTGATCTCTTTTGGATATGAAACTTCATATCCACTCTCTGGGAAGTTTCTAAAAGAAATGATGGAGCTGAGGCATGAATCTGCCTCTCCGAGTGCTAAGCAAACATAGACACTCCCCTTCACATGGCCCCACCTTCCGCACACACCTAGGCATGCACAGAGATCAGCATAGCAGATCATGAACACCTTGGAAAAGACTGAAATGCTAAATAGCTCTCTTTGTGGACAAAATAGCCGGTACACTATTTCAAATATCTGGTACAAAAACTCTGTTGAATATCTGCCTCATATTTAAAACACAGCTTTTCATTGAATTCTGTTTGCAGAATATTTTCCTTCCATTTGTTCCTTTAAAATTCCTTTGTTCTATGTCTAGAAATATTTTCTTCTAAAAATAGAAAAAATTAGATGATGTCTTTTCAGAAGAAAACATTGGTTTAGACAATTTTTAACCATCATGGTATGGAAGAATTTATTTGTCCCTCACTAAGGAGGAATAAGTATTTTGATCCTAGATCATTTACAGTGAAATACTTGACATTTTTAAGATGCTTTCAATCAATTTTGATCCTCATTGCTTATTCATTGTAAACAGTAAGTTTTCAGTGCATGGAAAGTGTGTGTGGTATGTCTACATTAGTTCAAACACCAATTCCAACTAATGGCCAGGCTGAACTACAGTAAATAATGTCCTGAAGGATATTTTGCTGCCTTCTTTGGCACTCCTTGAAATCCTAATGATTGGCATGAAGTGTCGAAATACAGAGATTTTCTCTCAGAGGGTGTCCCATGATGAAACCCATCCCATGTGTTTGATGTTGTAGTTCTTATCGCTTTTAAAAGTTGATATCTTCTGCACAGTTTTCATGAAGCTTTCTGTTACAGTAGTGAAAATCACAGAGAAATGCAATTTTGTACAACTTTGAATTTACCCCAAGAGCTGAGAGAAAATTTGTTCGTATACCTCAATCTGAGTCTCTTCTATATTCAAGCTTTGTTTATCTCCCATCAAGGGTCGCATTCGTTGCTGTCCAAAGCCCCATCCAAGCTGACTTGAATACATTCAGGGATGGGACATCCACAACTTCTCTGGGCAACCCGAAGCAGCGTTCCAGCACCCCAACAGCAAAAAATGTCTTCCTTTCATCTAATAGAGATCAGAAATACTAAATCTAGGTATATAAACTTTGAGGAAAGGTTTGAAATTCTATTGATTTGAAACACATTTGATATGAATACTAACTTCCAGACGACTGAAATATGTTGATGGCCATTTGAGATTGACACTTTTTGAAAAAGTGCATGGAATTGAAAATTAAAACCGGCAAAATTAAAAACTTCTTGCCATTTTCTTTTAACTCTGATCTTCAAAATTGCATAGGTCAGATATCTGTGCTTCATGCAAATCTCTCAGATACTCTCAGACCAAAGCTTTTCTTTCAGACTAAACTGCGGTTTAGGTAGAACACGAGTGCTTAGTGAAGGTTTTTCTGGGCATAGGGGGATTTGTGTGCACAAGAGGTTTTATCCAAACTGGAAAATTCATCCCAGCTGCATTTGTTCATCATTCCTACTGCATCAGGCCTGAAGATTCTGTGAAAAGTATCCTGTGGACCTTGAACATAGCTCATGTGAAAGAGATGAGAGGTGATGGAGAAGTTGAGGGAGAGAATCAAGAGCATATGGCCCAGTAAAGGCACCAGAAGGTATTTTTTCATGTGGTCCACAGCCCAAACAATTGTTTAGCACCGTTTGAAGGCTGTGTTTGACCAACAGGGCTGAAGCAGGTCTTCAAAATATCCAGTAGATCAAAATCCATGGAAGCAAATGACCCTGGCCAGTCACCTTGCTGCTGATCATTCACCCTCCATACCAGCTGATCAGGCCTAAGAATGCTGCTGCAAAAGTGTTGTGAAAAAGGTAGGCACATTTTCACAGAGGCAGGGGAAAATGCCCTTGGATGGTGATTCCAAGGGATAACTTGATGGCGCAAGTTAGGTACTCTTATCTACTGTGCAATGTCGAAGTTGGTGAGTTCACCATCTGTAAGCATCACTTTAGAAAATAAATGTTTGATCCACAAAACGATACTTCCTATGTCCTGTCTACCTGCTTCATTTCAGCCAAGGAATAGGCTACGTTCCATCAGCAAAGTGTTCATGATCATATGCTTCTTTAAACTGTGATAATTCTTTCTTTTTTTCTAAATCAGACACTGTCTATTCCTAAGATTCAGATGTCCATGGGTAGGGGTGTAATTAAGTTCACTGTTAAAAAATATCCTTCTTGTTATCTTTTTAATAAATTACTGAGATGTAACATCAGTCTGAGAGCTGAAACCTTCATTTGCTGTTTGCCAAGTATCATCTATGCGATACAAATTCTATTTGACCCATCCATTGCCATCTAATACTACTAGTAATGCCTTCACAACCTTTACTTCATGGTTAGGGATTTTGGAGAAGTGAAAGATTTGAACATAAGCAAGGGCATTTGTTCAAGATGCTCCAGAAAGAGCTGCCGTCTGTTCTCTTCCTTGCTGCCTATGTTGGCAGGAAGCTGCAAAAAACCCAAAGATAACTAGAAAGAGTGTTACTTTTAGTCTAAATTTGGAAATGATGTTTGGAATACCCTGTTAAATGAAAAGGTGCTCTTTTAAAAGATGGCATCGTAAGGGGAAAAGTCAGTTTAGAGAGGTTTTGAGACAGTTGCTTCTGGAAAAAAAAAAAAAAAATTTGAGGTATCCAAGGTCTTTAGCCATACCACTTGGAAGATTGATTCAAAACACAGTTCCTTCATCTAGGAAGAACAGAGGACCATAGATGCAGCCCATTTCAAAACGGAGTTCTTTATGTGTCAGGTTGGGATTTACTGGACATCATTTCTTGTAAAGTCGAGGGACTGCAGTTAGCTCTCCAATAATTTCCTTCCCTGAAATTCATCTGCATTTGCTCCTTTCTCCAGCGTTCCCATTTCTTAGTGCTGGTATACTCCATCTATGCATTAGAATATTCAACTGGAGTGTGTGTCCGATATTTTCTAGTTCAAATTGGCTGGAACGCAATGGATAGTTCCAGTTGCTTGTATACACTAGTTTTATTTTGACAAGTTTTCTTTGAACAATGTTGAAGCAGCAGTAGCAAATCGGAAGTACAGCTTGCAGCAGGGAAAGACACTTCTGCTTGCTCAAGTTTCCTGTAGTCAGATAGATGCCAAAAGGCTTTTCATAGTACTACTACTGTCTTGTAGGAATACTTGATCTAATCCTACCTTTGATACAATTACGAATGGGCTACTTTTCCACAAGGTGGAACATTTTTCTTTTAATAATATGTTTTTTGTAAGTTGGAAACATGAACTTGTGCACCAGTCAGGTGGAAGGTACTCTTACTTCTTCATAAGTTTCACAACATTATTTAGAAAATATTGACTCTGTGTAACTTCAAAAGAAGAATTCTGGGCATCTTCATTCTATTGATGTGATTTTTTTTCTACCATGCTGTTCTTGTTTTCTATGGAACTCATTTTTACCAATAGAAATATTTTTCCCTGACACCTATGGAAAATACCTATGTTTCCTCAATATTGCAGCCTCAGTACACTGTTTAGAATTATTTCAACATGGTCCCAAGCATATCCGACAGCTAGACAGCAGAGGTTAGCAACAGTGAGTGGGAATAACTTCTGAACCATTTCAGTAGATTTCCCAGGAAGGGCTTGCTTTCTGCCCCTGCACATTTTCCCAGAGATATTGTCTGGTGAACAGTTGCATCAAAAGAGTATTTTTGCACAAACCTTGGGCCAAGCTCTGTCTCAGATTTACTAGTGAATGCAAAGAGGGTGAAAGTGCTGCTTCAAAGCCCTCTGTGTGCTTTCCGTACCAAAAGGGAGGTGACCCCAGCAATAACTTTTTGATCTCTCTTCAAAACACGAGGCACGTCACCACCTCATTCATCTTTTTCTGGGACTCAGCATCTAAAGACCAAGAAGCCCTCTTGCTTGCTAAAGTGTGTTCAGCAAAAAACCCTTGTCCCATCAGCAAATTGGAACACAGCTGCATTCCAGTCAATACCAATGCTGGCAGGGCAATACTCTAGCCCAGTAGTAACATGCCACTGTTAGAAGACTGTGTAAAAATCTTTGTGTACAAAGTAATGGGAGGGAAAAATAGAATTGGGAAGAACTGCACATTGTTCTGGAAAAAGCCTCCTGCCACAGTCTTACAGACGTCATTTTCTGGTATCATTTTTAAGAGTTGGAGTTTCTTAAATTTTGTACAAGATAAAATCTTACTGGACCTTGAAGTTTCCCTACTAGAAGTACAGCCATTTCTTAGTAGAATAGAAGTAAGCCCTTTGAATATGTACAAATGGCCTTTCAAAATACATATGCTATAGCCCACTGTGAAAGGAATTAGCTATAAAAATAGAAATTCAAAGGTTTAAAAAGGTTTTGAATAAAGTAAGTCTAAGGTGATAGAAGAAGAAGAAAACAGCAGTTTTCTTCTTCTGCTGAAAAAACAACTCCGAGGACATTGTACTCTACAGGTGTATTATATCACTTTCTGAAAAACGGAGTAGGTTTGCTATTTCAAAAGGTTTTCATTAGGAAGGAAGAGATTCCTTTGGAAAAAAAAACTTCAAATTGACTTGACATGAATGTTATGACACTTCACCAATCAGGAAGAAAAATTCTCATCACTTGATATGGAAATCATGACGGTAACGGAGTCAAGGATGTCTAAGCCGTGCCATCAGGAACATAAAAAAGCATTAGAATGCTGGTAAGACTGAGCTCCTGAACTAGTGAGAAGAGAACGCAACCAAAACATTTTCCTTTAAGAGTCTTCAGGATGAACAGCAGATCAAATGTTTTCCTGTGAAGTATTTATGAATAGAATTAACCTTTAAAAGAACATTGTTTTCAAAAACCTGTGTCCAGTATCTCTTAGAATGATACAGAGTTCTTATTACTAGACAAAAGAAAAGCACTTTTTTCCAAACTGTTGTGCACTTTTAAACGATCTACAATAAAAAGAGTACTTTTTCATGCTGGGCATGATGTTCATTACAAAAAAGCCTTGTCGCACGCTTGGTACTCTAGTGTCTTGATTAGCATCGTTTTTTATTCATTGACTCTTTTTCACCTTGAAATAATGGCGTCTTTGTACTTATGCAGCATCCATGAAGAATTTCTTGGGTGTCATTTTGTACTCGATCCTAAATGGCAGGTTCTGCATTCTGCCATCCGTCTAGCTTTCCCATTTGATGCAGCTTTTGAGAGGTCTTTTCAGAATTGAGGACTACCTGCAAGAATGATGCTAAATGCATGCATTTTACTCCTTGGTTAATGCAAAAGAGTTTCTCCTTTACAGCATAATAATAACAGGAAAAGAATGATGGTGGATTCAATTCTTATAGTAATACAAAGAGAACTATTATCATCATTAGAAACCAAGCAAGTCATATTTATTGCTCATGCAGTACAACCACTAATGCAAATTACCCTGTAAATTCAAAATGAATCTGTATCACAGGAGTGGATTGAATGTCTCTCTTGATATTTTGCTTAAAGCAGAAAATTAATTCTTTTGACAGCCAACTCATAATTGCAACCTAACTTTCAACTCCAGCTTTCAAACAGTGGAAACATGTCTGTTTATAACACGATACAGTACCGTACACAAGACCAAAACAGGTCCTAGACGTTCAAATGAAAGAAAAGATCAAAGGACAGATTAATTCGTGTCTGCAAGCCCTCAAGAGCGTGCAGGTCAAAAGTCCCCAGAAAACTAGGCCAGTGGCACAAATTCTCGATGTTGGCACCAGCAGAAGCAGCTGCTATCTTTCTAGGATGCAATCTTGCTTACATCATCCTTCAAAGCAATCTTCTGTCCCCCTGCCCAATATGCCTTCTGCTCTACTCCTTGGACTTCACGTTTGCATTTCTACAGAGTCCTGCAAACGGACTCAAAGTTCAGGTAATAGATTTCCAAGATTTAGAAATATTGTGTTAAGTCTATTTCTTTTGTATTTCATCCCGTCTAAGCATACTGAACTTTCTGAGGTGAAATATGTCGAGTATGTCACGTGTAGTTTACATGTTAGTTCTGCTTGACATTAAAACTTCGCACAGACCCCTGGGATGCCTTACTGCAAAAATATATAGCTGCAAAGAGTGGTTGCACAAAGTTAGAAGGGCCAGAAAACCATGTAAACAACCTAACAGTAGAGGCTTGAATTTCTGAATATAATCTTGCACCATCTAAAGTCAAAATAGAATATTGAAATGATTTTCATCTAATAATGAGCGTGGGGAAGAAAGAATCCAGATAGGATTTTTTTTTTTTTGAAACAGTTCCAGGAAATACATGGCCTTAACTTGGAAGTATAGCATTAAATATTTTTATACAGCATGAGTTCTCATTACCTAATCATATGATTTGTAGAACTGAATTGGAAAGTAGGAAATAAACAAAGAAAAATATTCAAGCTATAAAAAATGTGAGTTTAAAATTTTCTTTGTATTTCTGATTAAAACGATGAAATAGCCAAATGGTCACCCATTATTTTCAAAAGCATCTGGACATAAAAAACGGATCAATTTTGGCGGGACTTGGATGTCCGGTATTCCTGAAAAGCTTTATTTCACTGCTTCCCAACCCTGATTCAATCCCCTTAAATGCAGCTGTATTTCAGTTGCTCAGTGAAACTGTCCATCTCATGCATATAGTTTACAAATAATCTGCAGAAAAAGCTAGCTAGATTTAAAGATCTTTTTTCTGTAAATGGCCTTCAACTGATTTCTACAAACACACAGCTGGGATTTCTGCTGTCTTCTTCAGGCCACTTCCTGCAGAGACCTCTCCATTAAATTTGTCTCGTTCTACTAAGAACGCTTCTGGTGATCCAAAGTCAGCACTGGGATTGTCCAACTGCATGGAATTACTGTCTGCTAGAGCTGCACACTCAGGGCTTCTGTGTGCAGCATCATGTGAGCCCTGCTAATGTCACCCTGTTGGTATAAACTGAGCTAAGTGGACCTTAAGGGACAAGATTGTGCACTGATTTTGTAATAGAAATGAGGTACTAAGAAGGAGGCGGGAGGATTTCAATGTTTCTGCCCCCAGCTGAAGCAACACTAAATCTCGGTCCTTATCTGAAAAACGAGGTGAATTAACCCGTTTGGCATTCATATGCCAAAAAGGTCAGTAATACACTCAGAACTGTCAAAAGAGTAACAATTCCAATCATTACTTTCTAAAAAGAATTCATTTGAAGAAGTCAGGAAGACAGATGAAACATGCAAATATCCTACCCTGAGAATCATTCTGTTGATCTGCACAGGTTTCTTATTAAATTCCCATCTAATGCATTGGACATGTGTACTTGCGATGACACAAATACTTGCAAAGCTTACCAGATAAATCATGTTCTCTTCAAACAGCAAAGCATTTCTTGATGGCTGCATTTGCTAATTCCATTTAGACTCAATGTTCTTAAAGGTCTTTTCCAACCAAAGTTCCAACCATCATTCTCTAAGTCGCACATCCTGATTGTCCTGGTTTAGGGCTAAATTTGGCAGAAAACCTCACAAAGGGCCACTGCACCCTCCCCCCCACCGAAAGCCCACCCACACAGCCGCTCCCTTCAACTGGTTTGGGGAGAGAAGTGGGAAAAAGCTGTTGATTTAACAGGCAAAGCACTTCCCAGCACAAAAAAATGAACAATACCAGATGACAAAACTCATTTGCCGCACTGAAGAGACGACAAATCAGAAAGTCTCTCCTGTGGGTGCTCACTCTGTTATAAACCCCTCCAGCAATGGGGAAGGCTGCTGCCCAGGGTAGGCCCCAGTAGGCCACAAAGTGCAAGTTCCCAGTGCTTCCCAGGTCCCAGTCCGGAGCAGATTCGAAACGTTCCAAGAAAAGGGAAAGGAAAAAAAAAACCAGTCCAGGGAAAACTCTGCCTCAGCCAGCTAACCCAACTAAAAAGCAAATGCGTGCTCTGTTCTGCTCCGTCAGTGCCCAGACAACACAGTGCAGCGCAGAATGTGGAAGAGTGTTGCTTTTTAAGGAGTGCAGCCTCTGATAAGAAACTCGGTGCTTCTTCTTCTCCCCACCTTTGCTCTCAGAACCAGTCTTGAAGGCAGAGAATATCATATCCAGCATTAAGAGAACAGATGACTGGGGATACAAGCATCATAAAGTCACCCTAGGACACTGCTCCTTTGAGATATGTCACCAGACTATGCTAAGACCAAGTTTTGGAACTGCTCATTAAAATTCTACGCTCACAGTGAAGCTGAGGAGGAAACACAGCTCACTACAGTTACCTTGTGGCATGCCAGTGCTTCCTTTCCATCACAATGGTCTTCGTTTTTAAGTCCCTGACATCACAGGCATCATGAAACATCCTTTGTGCAGGAAGGAAGAAAATATTCTTCTCATTGATGCTGATGGGTTAGCTGACATGCAAAGCAGTTAATTCAAAGTGACAGAGCAATCAAGTCAATAGGAAAACTCACCACAGTTTTGTTTACTCCCCTAAATCCTTACTATCCCAAAATACAAGAACAGCTGTAAAAGCCTTGTGGCTACCTAATTTTTTCCTAGACCTACATGGTGGGGTAAGAGATAAACAATCCCAAACTATGGTAATCCACAACAAAGCATTCTTGACCTCATATTCAGGTTCTGCATAGCGAGCTCTTCCTCCTGATCAAGTTATTCCATCGCAATACTTTGGGGAGTATCTCAGAGGGCTGGCTGTTGTTTGGTTTGAAAGCATCTTGATCATTCAGGAACCCAGTAGCAAGGACAAAGTTTAAAAGAAGATAGTGCTATGCATTGATTTTCATCTAGGACAGAGATATTTCTACAACACAGAAGGCTGACCTAATGCTTCACGACAACGTGGCTGAAGTGGCATCCTGGTCCCCATAGGTTTTTCTCTTTACTTTTAGCTGCTTTCTTACCAGATTAATGAGCTGAACTAGCTCAAAAAAGAATCAGATAAGTGCCAGAGCTTTCAAACAAACAAACAAAAAAAAAAAAAAAAAAAACAACAACAAAAAAAAAAAAACCAAAACAGATGCAAAATGGTGATTTGTAAGTGCATTTGAAAATAGAAGTTTTTTGTACTTTTCATAGATACATGGCATTCTCTAGAATGATATTGCTCCAATGCTTTGGGTTTGGTTTTGTTTTTGTTTTTTTCCTCAATTCTAAATGTTACACATTCTTTTTTGGCCATTTTAGTAAACTGATTTTCTGATCCATGTGAAAGACAGTCCGAAGTTCCCCTCATTTGCCTCACGACCGTCCCCAGGACAGACATGGGGACCCTGAGGACCCTGACTGGAATGCTGGCATGCCGGTCCGAGAGGAATGCCAGAAATCCTGAGGCCCCTGAGCAGAATTCTGGCCTGCCAAGTGATTGTTGGCAGCTGTGTCTACAGTGACTGCTTCTAGCAGGGCCTGCCAAGGGGCGAGGCGACCTATGGGCCTGCACGTGCTTCGCGACACCAGCCCAGGAATTTTCCCACCTCTTGGCCAGATGAACTTGCTGGGGCAACTGTGGTAGCCGCCCCATGGAAAATCCTTCATCTGCTCCACTACCACCGTGAGGGACGCAGATTGAAGCCCCCCTCCCAAGGACTGAGGCTGAGACGCCCGTCATTCTGATCCAGGGCTGCTGGCCTGACTGAAGCAGGATGCCTGCTAAGTGTTGCCTGCAGATGTGTTCGCTGGACCTAGACTGGTTTCCTATAGAAACCAGTCCTGAAACAATAGCTCCCACTCACTGCTGATATTGATATTGACTTCTCCTGCTGAGAACATGGACTGTCTGTACCCGTCTTCAATACCATTTTCCCCCTCAGCAATTTCAATAGACTTGCTCTTTATTGTATCTGCTCCCCCTCAGCCATTTCTAGATCTGTTTCCCTCCTCAGCAATGGACTAGAATAGAACCTTGAGATAACCAGGACTCTGAGATCTCCCCTAGGAGAACTCCATCGGCTGGGCTGCGAGGACTTCATCTCTCTCCATTTGGTAGCTATACTCCCTCTCTCTTTCTCCCCCTCTTTTCTATTTTTTTCCTCTCCCTAATTCCTTGAAGGCATTTGCTGTGGTCATTCTAGAAAGGTGCATTTGTTTGGAGTGATACTGCAATCCCTTTTCCATCTTGTCTTTTGCCCTCCGAGATCAGTTAAGAAAACATCATCTCCCCTTGGTAGGAGCGGATCAGAACAATATGTCCTTTCCAGCTGAAATTGGTTCTAGTCAATAGAAGCACTCTGGTAGGTAAAAGTAGACTGTAAAAGATAACCTTCAGAATGTATTTCCCATGTCTTCCCATTCAAGCAAGTGAAGAAAGCAGACAGATCTTCAGATAACATGCTATGCCAATTGAAAGGAATCTTCTTGGAGGCAACTGTGAAACTCACGCAATGAAATACAGATGAGAGAGATGAAAGGGTCACATATGATGTCAAATCAACTCTTTTAATGTTTGAATGAAACAAGATTTCTTGAAGTACAATCCTACAAAATGAAGGTGAACTTGCAGAAGCAATTGAACTGGGTCTCCTTTAGAAACACAATGTTTTCTAATTAAACTGAGCATTCAGGAAGGCAACCTTGAAATCAAAAGGATTTAGAAAAATACAAATACCAAGACTGGCAGTTCGTTATCTTTCACGGTCTCTTTAAGATAAGATTGATTTGAACTTCCACTTGTAGTAGGTCTGAAGACATTAGGAATGATGCAATATGAAAAAACCAAAACAAAACAACTTTCTCAAAAAGCTTTGAGAAACCAGAGAAATGATGATTTTTAGTGGTTAGGTAGTCCTTTAAAATTTGTCTTGGGGGGAGAGAGATAAAAAACTGACTGAGATCAAATGACTGTGGAGTATATTCCAAAACAGTAATGAAGAAGGTAAGGGGCAAGAGCCTGTTAGAAAAATACTATGCTGGCTTCATCTATTGAAAGCATTCCAGAATGGTTGAAATTATGAATCATATCTTCTGGGATTAAAAAAAAAAAAAAAAAAAAAAAAAAAAAAAAAAAAAGAGGAAGAAAACAGAAGGAAAAAAATATTTTGAACATATTTTTCCATTCCAAGATGGTATAATGGCTTTATTTCATTTTGTTCCTATGACCGGTTAATAGCTTATGAAATGTTTAGCAATAGAGAGTGAGAGTCTTTACACTAGCCATACCATTTGGATGTGTCTCTTTTACTTTCTAGAGCAGCAGATATGGTTTAGCACTCCACAATTCAGTCCCCAAAAGTGAGTAAGTGTGGCAGATTTAACCTAACTGCCCAGTCCACCAAAATGCCTAATTATCTTGAAAAATGCTTTGCTCTATCTCATGATCTGGACATGTCTCTCTAGCTCCACTTTGAGCTTCTTGATCTTTCATCTACAGGATGAGATCCAATTTAGCTTAGCAAGGATATAGCCTTTCCAAACCATATCTTTTACCTTCTGTATTCTTACAAGTACATTTCTACCGCAGGGACCAGTTTGGAAGATCCTAGTTGTTTTATTCCTTAGATTATGTTGCTGCATTAATTAGCTCTTCTTTGAAGTTTTTTCCCTGCTCAAGTATAGGGTCAGTGCTGAAATGATTGTGATGCTAACTCCTTATGATCTATTCTGCAGGCTTACAGAGTATGCAGCAAAGTTTTCTCTTCTTCTGAGGACATTCTACTCTTTTGATGAGAAATGCTGAAGGTCTGACTTCAGTTGCAAAGGTATCTGATTGACAGATTGCAAAATTGTGAAGTCTAGTAACAGCAGGAAAAGCGTGCTCTTGCTCTGTATGTAAATGTCGTGTCAGCTGCTGTTGGGATAAAAAGCATGAGCATAAGCAAAGATATCTGCATGGACAGAAAAGAAACAAAGAAGATATTTGTTGTGATTTCTGCACTAAGGAGCAAGAAGAAGCATGAAGCGCTAATTTCAGTGGCTAAGACAGTATCGTCCTTGGGCCAGTTCTCTTCAACATCTTTTGAACCACTTGGACTCGGCACTTGAAGGAATATTAAGCAAGTTTGCCAGAGACGCTACATTGGGAGGAGCTGCCAACTAACTCCCTTGAGGCCAGTGAGACACTGCAGAGAGATCTTGACAAATAAGAGAGATGGGCAATTATGGCTGGCCGGGAGTCTATGCACAAATCACGAAAGGGGCGGGACTGCAGGGGAAGGCGTCCCAAGCTGTTGTATTTTCCAGCATCAGTCTCATGACATGCTTATGACAGTGGGAAGATGCCAGCAGCTCACGTCCCCAGCAGCAGAAAAAGAACTTCATGTTACAACTTACTTGAAAAGCTTTTTGACCAATCCCACAAAGCAAAAGCATATTGACAGTAGTTCTTTCCGATCCCTAGAAGCACACAGAACTTTGGTTCAAAGAACGCTTGCTTCTTTTGAATAAAAGACCTGCTTGTAAGCCTTAAGATAGAATGCACAGAGCTCCATTATTAAGCTTAGAACTTCCTAACATCTGGCTAGATCTACTTTGCTGTAGCTTAGGGAGTTCTTCTGGTCAAGCTTTAATACACAGGCCATTGTTCTATTTGTCCTTACTTCTCTACTTCTTCTATCATTTTTCTGCTGACAAACCTTATGACTACTGCTTAGCTCCAAGCACAGTTCTGCTGTCTCTGAGGCCTGCCTTTTGCAGCTTTCCCAAAATCCTCTGTTTCCAAGGATTCCCACAGGCAATCCCCAACCTTAGGGAGTTGTGCGATGACAAGTGCTGGATTCAGCACCTGGGACAGGGCAATCCTGCTCTGTGTGTGTGTATAGACTAGGGAGCCAGAGGCTGAAAGGAAGCCAGGCTCCTGGCCAATGGCAAGCTAAATGGCTATCAGCAGTGCCCTGGCAGCCAGGAGGGCCAAGCCTGTCCTGGGGTGCATCAGGCACAGTATCACCAGCTGGGCAAGAGAGGGCATTGTCCTGCTCTGCTCTGCTCTGCTCTGCTCTGCTGTGTTCTGGGGCGGCCTCACCTTGAGTGCTTGGGGGCAGTTTTGGGTACCACAATGAAAAAAGACATGAAGGTATCGGAAAGTTCTCCAATGAGGTTTACAAGGACAGAACTGGAGGAAATAGCATGCAGCTGAGTCAGGGGAGGCTCAGGTCCGGTATCAGGAAAAAGTTTTTTGACCAGAAGATGGCTGGGCACTGGAAGAGTCTCTCCAGGGTGTGGTCACAGCATCACACCTATCTTGAGTTCAAGAACCTTTGGGACATTGCTCTCAGGCATCTGGTGTGATTCTTGAGGAAGGTCCCATGCAGGGCCAGAAGTTGGACTTGATGCTCCTGACGGGCCCCTTCCAATTCAACTGATTCTACCACTCTATGATTCTGTCCTGGCCACTCAAGGTATATTGCTTGATCTCACCAGATTTTGACCTGCTCTTGTTGGTCAGAATTTGTCCCTACTGCCTAATGATATTTACCACAAAAGACAAAGGGCCTTTTCTCAATTTTCTCAAGAAAGTTGAAGATGCACCCTAGAATCCTAAAAAAGTCTTTTCCTTGAAACAACACTGTCTCCTGCCCAGTATTCTTTCCAGATCTTAAGGAGAAAGAAGGCAAAATCAGGGGATGGATTACAATGAAGCACTGTCAAGTTTCCGGACCTTTAGCAGTATATTTGTACTTCCACTATTCTTTTCTATAAAATCATGGTTTTGTAGAGCATGTCATTTTCTAGCAAGACACATTTTTGCAACTGAGCCCATCAGTCTCTGTGAGAATATATTGTCAAAAGCACAAAACATATGAATGGGCAGTGGCAAGTGAGGGGAAAAACCAGTATGGGAAGCAGCTCCGTGATACTACAGTAAGACAAGGAGGAGGAGGTGTTCCAGTTGACAGAGCAAAGAATCCCCCGCAGTCCCTGGAGATATCCTAGTGAAGCAGGTTGTCTCCCAGCAGTCCCTAGAGAACCATGGAGGAACACATACCTACAGTGCAGCTGCTGGAGGGCTCCATGCCACAGCAGGTGAAAGTGCCTTGAAGGAAGCTGCAGCTTGTGGAGGGAGGGCCAGAAAACCATCCTTGACCTCTTCTTTAGCGGAAGAGTATGTGCAAATGTTTAACAGCTGCTAACTGGAATCTATCCTCTTTCCAGTTCTTGTCGTAGGTAAGTAGGACAATACAAGAATTAGAAGCCTAAACTGTTTTGCATGAGGCTCCCATTCTCTCTGCCACGCCCTTAAAATTTACTTTGAGATGAAATAAAACTCATGATCAAGTTCCTAAGGCTTGATGGTCAGGCTTCTCAGAAAACAGGCAGTGCAAAGAACTCGTGTCACTGTCATTTTTTTCATAGAACTAAAAAAGTTAAAGTACTGTTTTCTAAGAACTTACGAAAATCAACTGGTAGAGGTGGTGAGAGTGAAGAGTATAATTAAGCTGGAAAGAGACTATCATGTAGCTACCTCATCTGCATAGAAGTTTTTTTACCAGGAACTCTGGACTTTTAAACAGATTTAGGACACAATAGTTATCTCTGGGAATGTTTTAGTAAGTCTAGAACATTCATCTTTAAATAGCTCGATCTGTTTTACCGTTATGACTTACGTTTTAAATTTTATTTGAGGAGAAATATTTGCCATTCAGATCATTTCAAGTTCTGAAGCATTTCAGTTGTTGACAGTTTTTGCTGTCTCCTGAGGGCAGGAAAATAGTCTTGGAACCAATACTGAAAGAAACTAGATGGAAAAATTAGTTTTCCTCATTCTTTTCTGTCTATTCTATGAGGCACAAGAGCAAAACCACTGCTATGAGTCTGAGTTGCCTTACCACTCATGGATGACAACCTTGTAGTGAGTAGTCTGTTATTGGCACACATTTCTGATGCTGGTTGTTACCTGTTGTGCAGAAAGATCTGTAAACTATTTTCACGGAAAGACATTCCTGAATTGCTTCACTTATCTCTAAGCTGGCACTCTACTTCGGAGATCTTCCTGTGCTCGCCCCCAAACCCGTTTCCTTCAAATGCAATTTACTTTCAACCAAAGCACTTCATTACTTCATCAGGTAATCTCTTGTTCTTAATGTTCGGGGTAGTGTTCTAAAAGGGTAAGAACATATTCTAGTAAGAAGGTAGAACCTCTTTCTTAAGTAGTAGACATCACTGGGCTTTGGTTCATGCACCAGAACAACAGCAAGGAATGTCGTTTGCAATCAATAGATGGGTTGGGGAAACCGGCCACAAGTTTAGGAATCTTTCTCCAATTAATTATGCTTTAAAATTTGTCTCTTAGCATTTCAAGTGTGTTTTTATTAAAACAATCAACTATTTATTACCTGTACCACAACGAAGCACAATCAGCAGTGCTTGTGCATCCTTCACCAATTCCAAGAAGAAGAATGGTCTGAGCCTCCAGTATAGCTCATTACCATAAGCTGAAAAAAAGTTCTTGGAAAAATTTCTTTTGCATCCTTCTAAACCTTATGCAGCACTCCCTGGCCAATCTTACATTTTCTTTTCTCCAGGAGATGGTAAGAACTCGAGTACCTTCATGACAACCGTCGTGGGATGCTTGCTGTGCTGGCAGAGTTCCTTTTTGAGAAAATGCCTGGAAAAGCTTTTCGCTAAGGTCTAGGCGGCAAGAGACGCAGAAGACGGGCATACGCAGCTGTCCGAAGGTAGGTGCCGGTCCCCGGCGGCTTTCGGCAGAAGCCGCGGTTCGGAGCGCACCGCGACCGGCAGAAAGCTCTGGGCGCGAAAAAGCCGCTTCTTCGCCTCCAGCAGCCGGAGAGCTCGGCCGATGCTGAGACGTCAAGAACGAAGCCTCGCAGCACTGCGATTAAGTGAGCAGCTCTGAAACTGAGGGAAAACGATAACTAACCACTTTCCAACAGTTTCAACTTACATTACCATAAGTAGGAAAATTTTCTCAAACAACTTTCTTTTCTATCATTCTTAGCCATTTGCAGCACTCCCTGGTCAATCTTATATTTTCTTTTCTCCAGGAGAATGTAAGAACTCGAGTACCTTCATGAAAACCGTCGTGATGGCACGACGTTCCTTTTTGAGATAATGCCTGGAAAAGCTTTTCGCTAAGGTCTAGGCGGCAAGAGACGCAGAAGAAGGGCATACGCAGCTGTCCGAAGGTAGGTGCCGGTAGCCGGATTCTTTTAACAGAAGCCGCTCTTCGGCGGGCTCTCTTACCTTCATAATGGGTTTTGCTGGAGGAAGCCGCTTTTTCGTTTCCGGGAATACCTAGAGAGGAACACTAGCTAAAGACGTGATTGGCACCATTATGTCGAGTTTTGCTCGTTCCAGCAGGAAAACCTGTGTTCTTCCTTACGCTAGATGGCGCTGCTTATCAAGGTTTGGCTGCTTTTAATCATTTGGGGTGCTGGATGTTCAAATGACTTATCGTAACTTCTTCTATTTTAAGTCAGGTGCTCACTGACGTAGATCCTATTAGATATAGCACACTGCAAATAGGAGGTGAAATAGATTTATTGTTACTAGCACATGGGTACGAGTGTTAGGAATTTTATAAGGAATATGTTGCATGAATCTTTTGGACCATTCTGCAGCCATTCATACGAAACTCACACAAGTACAAGACAATATGAAGAAATTGACTGGGAACGAGTGGGGTTTGCATCAATGGTTTGAGGGATGGGAAAGAACTGGGTGGTTGAAAGATCTCGTAAATGGAGCTTTGTTTTTACCAGTAGTCATGATTTCCTTGCTTTGTGTTATTCCATGCATGGTGAAACTGGTGTGCCTCTTGCTAAAAATGACATTGGAAAAGATCTGGCTGGTGCAAGAAGAAGGGGCAATTGTGACAATGTATCTGAACCGCTTAGACTACGGGCTGCACCAGCCATCCAGCGTGGAACAGTTCTTCTCAGAATTTTCTCAGGGCCCTCTGGAATTCATCAAGACATAAGCCTTGCTAAAACAAGAGAGGAAAAGCTGAGAAACTAAATTCCAAGACCACAAGAACTCCAAAACGGGGGGGGGGGGGTTGGGGGGGGGGGCAAAGTACCTGGACTGTAAGGAAACACATCTTCTGAGAGGTGCACGCAGAATGCGTGGACAAGACAAAGGCACCAATAAGAAAAGCGTGACTAGCGTGTGCAGAGAGTCAGAATGAGTAAGTGCATCATGTAAAGCATAAACGGCTTCTGCTTAATCCTCTTGGTCCATTGTGCAGGAGTCCTGAATTTCCCATAAGTGATGCTTACTAAAAGGGTTCTGATTTTAATGCTAGAATTACTGTCTATACGATGATTCATGGGAATAGTTCTTTCAAGTCCTTCCCTTGCTGACATCAGTCAGTTTCATCTTTTCCTGAATGTACTGCTGGCTATACATAAGTGATGAATAGAAGGGAATGAGTTTTAGGGATATGTTGCAAGGAAATAGATTGGTAGCTCTGCTTCCATTTCCATTGTCTAAGAAGAATTCCGAATATTTTTGGCCCTTTCATAGACCTCTGACTCGATTAGCATCAGCAGGGAGGGACATTTAATTGGTTTTTCTCCTTTTTAGAGAGAAGCTAACGAAAAAGTTTCACCAGAATCAGAGCAGGCTGCGTAACAAGAAGAGCGTCATGAAAAGGCGCCAATCCTATCCTCTTAGTATTGCTAGTTGTGATTGGACTTCAATGAAATGTGTCAACTCTGTGTTCCTGGGTATCACATCAGTAACAGGTACTTCACCTGCTGTACTTCTCTCCTAAAGCTAAGAACAGAATCCCAAATAATCTTGATTCCAAGGTCTCAATTCACCCTGTGATGCTGACAGGTGAAATAGGAGTGGAAGGTGCACCAGTAAATGAACTTGAATGGCCTATCTAAATCAGCGGCCACTGATTTCCTGAAGGCCTTAACAGGTCAGTTGCCCCTATTTTTCTTGGGGTTCTTTTATTCTTTGGTCATGTTTTTCTTGGGATTCTTTGAATCCTTCCCCACCAGTTCAGCCTCTGCTCTCAAATCCTTTGCTGTCATTTAAAGTATCTCAAGAGCCTGGAAACTGTTGTCTTTATTTATCAACCCATTATTCCCTTCCAAAGGTTGTTTGCCTCAAGTCTCATTCTTGCTGATTTTCTGCTAGTTCATTGTCAGATGGCAGCAGGTGTTCTGTAAGAGCAAGTACACAATCCTATAGCTTGCTTTTCTTTTGATTTGGCCTGTCTAGAAAATGGAATGACTGAACATCTCCAACAGCATTTTCTCTCCCCATTGTGTTTCACCGCAAGGGCAGATGCCAATCATCTACCTAAACTCTTGGTAGTGAAGAAACTAGTGGTATGCTGTTGCATATAGGTAGAACTTTCCGAAAGGAAGGCCTTGTAAAACCATGGCTGAGGCCCGTTACTTTGGCTAAGTAGAAAATGACTAGGGGAAAGTGAGACAGCTGAATTAGAGGTAGATCAAGAAGTTCTAGAAGCATTGCGTGTTCACAGCGTGGGGTATGACGGTTGGTTGAATTATGTTTGTTGCGGCTTAAAGCTATGCAAGTGATAAAGGCCTGACTGCTTCAAAATCCTGGCTTTTGCAAGAAAGCGGCTCTCCTTTGCACCTGCCTGGGGACTCTGCGTCACTACGGACCCTCACGCCCAGTTTGCCAAGGAGATGATGAGTAGGAATGTTGCAGAGCTGCTGTGTGCATATGAAAGGAATGGCAGAGAGTGAAGCCGTGGACAATTTCTGGGCTTTAGTACAATGCTGCTGCATTGGTGCCAGTTTAGTCGGTTTTCCATCAGTGGCATTTCTGTCTAGAAGTACACTGCCCAGAGTCTTTCTAGCACTTGATGCCATTTCCTTACTGCCATTAATACCTTCCTTCAGTTTAAAGGATGAGAGAATCTTTACAGGATTTTGAAGATCCCTGTTAGGAAACACTATGCCAGAGGAGTCATCACTCCCTTTTCTTTTGCCTCCTTTGTAATTTTTATAGACTCATTTCACATTTCTGCTAATGGCAATAAGAATACTGAGACTACTTAGCAGGGTTGACGCTCTCAGCTGCTTTCCTCTTTCCTACTGCTTCATACCGGATGTGACTTGATGGCCTCGTTTTGCAATCAGCATTTTGCTGTGGTTTGCTAAAACCTGGCATGCACTGCCAACTCACAACTTGTGTGTTGGCATTTCAGGGGCTTTAAAGGGTTCCTTTCTGAGATTGCCATGCACTGGACTTTCACAGTCACAAAGACTTCATCCACCATCGGTCAAATTTCAGTATTTAATACTCTTTCCTGGAATGTAGGCAACCTAGCAGCAAGTACTAAATTCGCTGCAAGCCCTGTCTTCCCAAAGGACCATTCAAAAAGTTTGCTTTTCCCCTCTGACCAATCTGACAGTATTTTGATGAAGAATTTGGTACCTTAATAGAACCTCTTAGAAGGGATCTCATGGCAGACAACATCTCAGGCTTTCTTGAAATACTGGCTCCTTTGGATCTCAATTCCATTCAGAGTGCATTTAAGATTTTTTTTTTCACTGAAGCCATTCAGCAATGCCTCTTCTCTTTAAAATGTGCTGCAGGTGAGAAAGATGGATCCCCGTGAAAGGTTCTATTGATATCAAAATTTGTGCCCAATGGACTGTGCTGATGGAAATCAAATACTAGTCTAGTATTTTGAATCCAAATAATTCCTCCCAATCAGGCCCGACAGGATTGTTTGGCTTTGAATCTGAGCACGTGGACAGTAGTGGATGGTCCACAGGTTGAAAAGAGTGTAGATTCTTCTCCTTCTTTTCATTGATGGCTCAGAGACTGAAAAGGCAGCTCCAAAATGGTAAATACATCCCTACAGATTCAAAAATTGTTCTTCTTAATTTGCATCTCCACCATAACAACAGATGCTTAGAACTAAATTACCAATGGGAATTTTACAGCTTCTCAGAAATGAAACAGGACCTGGCTTATGGGCCTTAGCAGTAGCTACAAGTTTTTCAGCACAAGCCATCTCAAAAGTATTTTAACTTTACCGTACTTTTCTGTCTTATGCTTTCATCTCAAGGATGCAGGAAAAAAACAAAACAAAACAAAACAAAAAAAAACCAAAAAAAAAACCACAACAAAAAAAACCAAAAAAAAAAAAACAACAAAACAAGAAACCCCACCAAATTGATAATAAGCAAAATCAGTGACATATATAGAAACAGATCCCATGGTTTTTAACTTCCAAACTTGTCTTCTCAGCACACTCTCTACAATGGAATTGTTTCCCTATCTGCCTTGAAACATTTTGCAGCAAAAACACTCTAAGGTCCTGCTGGATGTTTTGTTCAAAAATGACTTCTTCTGGTTTTCTGTCCATAAGCGGAGTAACGTGACTGTGCTGGCAGCTGACCAAAGGAGGTAGGAAGAGTAATCATCATCCACAACACTGGGGCTAAAGAAATTTCCACAGAAAATTACCTGCCCTATTACTTGTTCACGTGTTGGGTTGAACGTTCAGAATCTGTTTCCATTTTCCCCATTCATAGAATGTTCTATTTCACAGAATTCCAGCCCCTCAAACATCAGTCCTGCCAGAACTGCCCGCCATAGGGGGCTGGCATAGGGGATCTGCTAATGTCCACTGACTCTTACCAGTATAGTGCTTGTCACTGTTGCAGATCAAGAACTTCTGAATAGTTTGGATTCATGCTCTTTGAGGGGTTGAAAACAAGAAAAGAATGACTAGACATTTCCATGATCAAATCCCCTGATGGAATAAAAATAGGAGCATAATAAATGTATCCATTGTTCTAAGAAGGGAGATGAAGGCTCCAAATGATTACTTGCATACTTCCTGTTCTAAATCCCTTGTTATCTGGCAAATTGCAGAAGATTCCAGGCTTTTGCCAAAATGCAAACCAGGTTAAAATGTGAAGCCTTACAGTTTACTGGATATAAAACTTCATCATCCATTTTTAAATCTTTGAGATTGTTATGTACTTCCTATTACTACCCTGAGGTTTAGAGCTGTAATTCAGAGAGAAAAGAATGCTATCTTGAATTCATTCTAGTAAATCGGCACTCTCATCTTGTCGGCACTCTCTCCTCTTGGTTTTCACTTCTGAAACTCTGTACGGAAGAGTGCATTAATGCATAGAGCTCTGCATCAATTCTTTACAACAGTTTCCTCTGTAATTCTTCTTTCAAGGCAAACCTATAAAAAGCCACACTTTCTTACCCCACCACTTCTAAAATTCTATTGAGAAGCAAAAAAAAAAAAAAAACCCATCAAACCACTAAATCACTGCTCCAATAAAAAAAGCAGTCCATTAACTGCTTTCTTAGCAGGTTCTTTACCTTGTATTAATATGGCAACCTTTTCTTGCTCTTCTAGATTAGAACCAAATTCTTACAGCATATAAGGAAACATAGGTTTACTGTATCTGATTCTTAGATACAGAAGTCCAGCAAGGAGTTCAGACCTCAAAAGAAGTGTCTGTACAACGAGATTCAGCACAACGTTGAGACATATTAGCTATTTTTCAAGAAAAGCGGCCAAACTGAAACTTTTTAGACTTCTCTACAATCATGCGTGCCTGCTTCCAGAACCTGACCTTCGTTGCTGGAAACTAGCTGCAATGTTACTGTAAACAATGCTGTGAATGTCATCATCATCGTCATTCTTCTCTTCCATTGAAAACCTCAAGTGGAGTCACGTCACTTCTCTTCAAAATTCTGTATTTCCTTGCAAACTGGTCAAATAAGGATAAATAAAGCGTTCTGTTCATTCGGTTTAAACCTAATGTTCAAAATGAAAAAAAAAAAATCCATTCAGATATGGTCTGCAATAATACAGTAGAAGAGAAGATGAACCAGACTGGCCTACAACAGAAAGAAGTGAAGCAGAATTTGGGAATTTGGAAGACCTTATGATGAATAATTCAAATAAATAAATAAAAAAAATATTGCCTACCCAAATTCAATCAGTGATGCACAGACAAAGTACTAATTACTACTCATATTTCTTTCATTCTCAGACAAGAAGTTCAATGATCCTCTTGAATGCACGGAAGATTCTTGGAAAAGACAGCAGCCTTCTTCTTCACCACATACTCCTCAGAACTCCAGGAGACAAATCATTTGAGCTAGGAGGATCTTTCTCTCTGTAAAACTCCCAGAGCATAGCCAATATTCTATTCCTTTAGGGATCCTCGCCTCCCTGGGGGAGTGCTGGATAGTCTACATCCCGGTACATCAGCCAGACACTCCACCTTATTTCCCATGGCTACTGCAGCAAGGACATCATCTACACTGGCTTTCTAGCCAAAATAGATGCAAGGCACAACAAAGAACATAGCCAAAACCTTGAGCACAGCTTATGGGTTTTGAATGAAAAATCTCAGGATGGCAATACTGGATCTTCTGATCCAAACCATCAGGAAACATTTCTTTAGAGGTGTTGGGAAAGATGAAAGTTTGACGAGAAAGTCTCACAGATATGTATGCTTGGCAGAAAGATTTTTCAATGTGGAGTCTGAAGAAGGAATAGAGTTGGAAGCAAGTTTTGATCTAGAAGAAAAGAATTGCTGAGCCAGTCTTACTGGATAACCGAGGATACCTTAGTTAGAAGAGGGTTTTATGACTTACAGCAAAGGATAAACCCACCCCAAACAAGAAGATGTTTTTACCAAGCAGGAAGCTAGCACAGGCAAACAAGTCAGCAAATGCTGCAAGCAGAAAAAGCTCTCCAAATTTTCCACTGTCAAGAAAACTGAAAAACAACTTTCCGCTTCAACTGTAATATACTGACTTTTAGTGAGTGGAGAATAGCAACATATGGTAATTAGAGTCGTTAGGATAGGCTATAGATAATAGTTAAGGGATAGATTGGTTCTACTGTATGAAGATGCTCAGCAAAGTGCCAAAACCAAAGGGTCTCCAGGCCTGCCTGCAGCTAGAGCTGACAGCTGTAGGCACAGGCTCTGTTGCCCACTACCCTGGACTGCTGCAACGTCTTGGATGGAATAAACTGCATTTTGGAGAGCCGCCTGGACTCCCACATCCCTCATTTAGGCTCTTCCATGGAGGTGAAAAAAGCCTCTGGGTATTGTACAAAAAAACAGCTATGTAATCTAGAGTTGCATGACCCAATATTTCTATTGAACTGGAACAATTTTTATCAATATTATGGATCCACTTCTTTTCAGTGCGTTTGGTCAAAAACATAAAACATCGTTTAAAAGACATTCTTGGATGCGTACTAAGTACTACGAATTAGTTAAGGTGTTGGTTTGGCATGGCTTGGTTTTTGGTGGGGAGGGAAGAAGCCAGCCACAGAAGTGATTTTTTGTGCAAAGCTCCTAGAAGCTTCCTCCATGCCTGGCAAAGTGAATCCCTGCTTGGCACTAAGAACAGACATGCTGCTGAGCCAATTACAGAAGCTGGTAGCGCCTTGGTGATATATTTAAGAAGGAAATCAAAACTGCAGCCAGTTAACCTTGAAGTTGGGAAATTTTTAGGTTGGCACCTCTTCTGCTTTGAAAGCCAAACCAGTGAGACACTCTGTTGCAGTGTGTGTTTATTATTGTACTGCAGTTCTAGTAGTCCGTTTTCTAAGGCTTCCTATTTTGTGCTGTTATAGCATATGTTATTATGAATGGATTGTTCCTTTCCCCCCAGTATTGTTGGCTTTTGCCCTAGCTGTCCCTCTCCCCAAAGACCTGCCCTTTTGTTCCCTGTTCCTTCTCCCATTGAACATCAACCCCTCCCCAAGCCTGCCCCTTTCTCTAGAAACGTCCCTCTCAATTTTGTACCCTTCAAAACCCCAGTGGTTTCTTCAAGTTATTCTCCTCCCCTGTAGTCCCCCTACTGGTTTCAACATTGTATTCCCCTCCTTGTCTACCACCCCCAGTTTCTCCCAGTTGGTTAAAGATTGTATCCTCCCCTGGGACCTTCCCCCCATTTAGAAGTTGATGGATGCCTTTGAATCAGTGTCTTTCTGTCCTTGACCCTCCAGGGAGTAAACTGAAAAATATGCAGAAGACCTCTCCCTGTTCCTTGTCCCTGCTCTCAGCGCAGTTCTATCCCCAAGGCAGTCCACCTGTGCCGTAGAGCAGCTGTGCCCTACAGCTGCAGCCCGGATTCGACAGCTTTCTTGGGGCGGCCCACTCTCGCTGTCGGTGTCGGGAGCTAGTTGGGCTGAAGAAATCCAGCACCGCAGCAAGACTCCAAGTCAGAAATCCAGTTTATTAGGAAAAGGGGGAAAAACCCAAATCCATGCAAGAGTACAAAAGAAAAACCACTGACAGAGTCAGAATACAAGCTGACGTCCTGCTAGTTAGGGTGGTGAAAGCAGTTTGGATGAAATGGTCTTGTTGAAGTGGTGATTCTGTAGAAACCATCTGGTAGCTCTCGTCCTCTGGAAAACCAGTGGCTAAGGGTGGCCGTTCCTCTGGCAATGCAGTAAAAATGGTGCTTCTTGCCTTCCAAAACCCAGATTATATCCAGGTGGGGATGCTTAGCTCCTACCCCCTGGGCTGAGCATCTCCCAATGGGCTGATATCGTTCTGAGTCATGATGTGGGTCCTTGATTACCCGTGAAACAGAAATGGCTCCTGGAGGGAGTTATCTCTGAGTCATGTGGCAAGACATTGATGGGCCCATTAACAGGAGAGAAGGAAAAAACGATGCCACCCCTGGTTTCCTCAGTTCTTGAGGGTGGGAATAGGATGCATTTTGATATTGTAAGCTAGGACAATACAGGATGCAGGTTTTTGCATTTGCAGGATGTTTGTATGGATTTGAAAAGTATCCTCATAGCAGAAGCACAAAAGTATTCTCATACCCCTTTTAATCATCTTCAAATGAAGCAATTCTCCCAATAACCTAAGGCATGAATGACTTGCGAGTGAGTTGAAGGAACACGCCAAAGATAAGTAGTGTTCAACTGCAGAGAATTGTTTAGGGACATCATACCCTAATATTTTAAATCAGAAAGCATGGATGGACGGGTCTTTTTTCCCTAGTTGACTACAGAACCAGCGGTCCTTTGCAGGAGGGTCTTTGGATTTAGGATGACACTGGCAACTAAGAGCATGGCTACACAGAAGGTGCTACTTTTAGACCAGAACATTCAACTACTAAAGGCAGATAGGAGAGTAGCTGATTAGTGACAGCTCCGACAGGAGGAGTCTGCGGCTTACCCCATGGGAACAATAGTAGCACATTTCAATTTTAGAAAACCATTCTTTTCAGAGGACCAAGCATCAGTGAAAAGAAAAGGTCGAGTAAAGACATCCTAGTGCTCTTCTGATCAGAAGCATCTTCCTCCATATGAGAGTATTTAGGAAAGGACAGTGCGTTCATAAGGAAAGGTGTGCCAGTTACAAAACCTGGAGAACAAGGCAAGACAAACTTATATATTTTATTTGCTATTTTTATTTCACCTGCTAAAAAATGATTTTTTTTAAGACTGAATTTTATGAATTCTGCAACGCTGTCTTTTTGAACGTCTTCCTACTCGTATTAAACACCGAGGTGACAAAGAGAGCAGCAGTGGAAGGAAAGCTGGTCCATCTCCCCCTCCTTGTGGCTTTAGGCCAGTGAGCGATTAGAAGTTGGTCACTTCATTTGAGATAAATAGCTTTACCAAGAGAGAATATTATCCAGCCTTGATCTTTCCTTTGGAGCTGATCCACTTTGTAGTCATCAATTCTTGACTCAGCTGGGGAGAAACAATGGCATTACGGCCATGGATGTTAGAGTGCGCTGATGGGAAATGAAGTTTTCATCTTCCGGTCCTTGCTTCAGTAAATATTCCAAATTCATCAGAAAGAAAATTCGAAGACCAGGAATCCCCACTCAAATGACCGACTTCAAATAGTCTGCACGCATAAGAGACATCAAGCAGGTGCTCTCATCTGTTAGGGGAATACCCAGCCAGTATATTATTGTCTACTTAGGAGGCAATAATTTTGGAAATCATTGAATTTTTTGTATTGCAAGTGAATGGTCAACACATTTTATTACTGGATTAGGTAAAATCATGTCTTCTGCATCCTTTCAGAGAGGAAGCTTACCTGGATCTAAAGCTGCTCAGCTCCATGATGGGATGCTTTGTCTTCAAAGGGAACTCTAGTCTTCGTCCTTTTGGATTGCTTCCATAGCTTTTCACTCACTCTTCAAGTACCTGTTAAAATGTCCTCTTATCCCATGCAAATTTTTATGGGCATAGTCACTGAATTGGGAAGTAATTCCATAAAGTCCACAGGCCTTGTTGAGATGGATGCACAGGTCTCAAGGGTGTTAGCAGATGTTATTCTGAGGCCACTCCTGATCATGTTGGATGGACCATGGTGACTGAGGAAAGCGCCCAAAGACTGGATGAAAGCAAATGTCACCCATCTTCAAAAAAGGCAACCAGGAGGACTCAGAAAAGTACAAGCCAGCCAGCCTCATTTGGATCCCCAGGAAGTTGATGGAGTAGCTATTCCTGGAAAGCATTGCCAGGCACACGAAGGAGGACAGAACAAATGTAGTCAGCATGGATTTACCAGGGGAAATTGGTGCTTGACGACTTTTTAAACTCCTCTGGTGAATGAACTTGCCTGGTAGATGAAGAGAATATCATCTGCCTGGGCTTCAGGGAAGTTTTGGACGTTTATCTACATGGCAGCACACATACCTACGGGAAGGAATAGTGCAAAGAGCAGGGAACCAGTGTCTTTTCAATGATGCTCAGTGAAAAGACAAGAGGCAGTGGGCACACACTGCAATACAGGAGATTGCCTCTGAGCATCACAAAATTATTTTTTACCGTGACGGTGACTGAACCATGGCACAGAGTGTCCAGAAAGATGGTGGAGTCTGGATCATTGAAGACATTAAAAGTAGGCCCAGATATAATCCTGGGCAACAGGCTCTAGGTATCCTGGTTGAAGCAGGGGGATGGGACTTGGGGAGCCGCACAGAGCCCTTCCACCCTCATTCATTCTGTGTTAGTGAATTCTCTTAGAGATGCATTTCAAGGACTGGCATGACAAAGCTCTGTGCAGAGTGAGATCCAAATGGACATGGGATTTAAGTTCCTTAAGTAGTGTTCAAGAAGAACGTAAAACTCCAGGAAACCTGTCTCTTCCATAACTGAATCCCTTTCATGGGAAAATTCCCCAGCTCTAGAAAGATCCTCTGAGACGCATGCTTAAGACTGACACCGGCAGAGCAAATTTCTCCCTATGCGTGTCTAAGACCAGTTAGGATCTTTACCAAAAGTGTTGTCAACGTAGTCACAGAAGGCATATTGTTAAGAAGTGACAACTTACATCAGAATGGCAAATATTGGTCCACCAATGAATTACTGTATGGGAATTATCGACTTGTATTCCAAATAAATAAAAAGGAGTTGGTCTTTATTGAACTCTTTCATTGCAATATTCATAAGGGAAGAAAAAGACCTATGTCCTTAACTTTCTTAATTCTAACAAAGATTTAAAACATTCCTTGTAAAAAGCGTATCTGAATTATCGGTCTATGAAACAATTTGAGTTGGGAAAAAAGTCCTAAAATTGTGTAGACAGTTGCAGAGAAAGCAAGAAAATAGGAAAGAAACAAAAACAGAGAAAAAGAGTCATCTTGAGTCTGCTAGCTAGTTCTAGAAGTAGTCTGCTAGAAAAAGGAAACCCCAGTGGAATTTCAAATGTGTTCATGCACTTGATTCAGTAACTGGTCAATGTAAAAACCAGTCCTTTCGTACAACTTCCCCCAGCAACAAAAACTTCAACAGATTGACACCACCATCATGCCTGTCCCAGATGTATTTAAAAGAGAAATGATGATTTTCTTGAAAATCTATTTGCGTACAAGTTGCAAGACATTGGAGGGATTCTCCACATTCTCCTTCCTCCACGCGGCTTGAAAGTATATTTGATAAAATATGCAACAAAGCATGTGATTTCCAAGGTAGAGTAAAATGGATGACTTGGGAATTGATCTCTTTTGGATATGAAACTTCATATCCACTCTCTGGGAAGTTTCTAAAAGAAATGATGGAGCTGAGGCATGAATCTGCCTCTCCGAGTGCTAAGCAAACATAGACACTCCCCTTCACATGGCCCCACCTTCCGCACACACCTAGGCATGCACAGAGATCAGCATAGCAGATCATGAACACCTTGGAAAAGACTGAAATGCTAAATAGCTCTCTTTGTGGACAAAATAGCCGGTACACTATTTCAAATATCTGGTACAAAAACTCTGTTGAATATCTGCCTCATATTTAAAACACAGGTTTTCATTGAATTCTGTTTGCAGAATATTTTCCTTTCTTTTGTTCCTTTAAAATTCCTTTGTTCTATGTCTAGAAATATTTTCTTCTAAAAATAGAAAAAATTAGATGATGTCTTTTCAGAAGAAAACATTGGTTTAGACAATTTTTAACCATCATGGTATGGAAGAATTTTTTTGTCCCTCACTAAGGTGGAATAAGTATTTTGATCATAGATCATTTACAGTGAAATACTTGACATTTTTAAGATGCTTTCAATCAATTTTGATCCTCATTGCTTATTCATTGTAAACAGTAAGTTTTCAGTGCATGGAAAGTGTGTGTGGTATGTCTACATTAGTTCAAACACCAATTCCAACTAATGACCAGGCTGAACTACAGTAAATAATGTCCTGAAGGATATTTTGCCGCCTTCTTTGGCACTCCTTGAAATCCTAATGATTGGCATGAAGTGTAGAAATACAGAGATTTTCTCTCAGAGGGTGTCCCATGTTGAAACCCATCCCATGTGTTTGATGTTGTAGTTCTTATCGCTTTTAAAAGTTGATATCTTCTGCACAGTTTTCATGAAGCTTTCTGTTACAGTAGTGAAAATCACAGAGAAATGCAATTTTGTACAACTTTGAATTTACCCCAAGAGCTGAGAGAAAATTTGTTCGTATACCTCAATCTGAGTCTCTTCTATATTCAAGCTTTGTTTATCTACCATCAAGGGTCGCATTCGTTGCTGTTCAAAGCCCCATCCAAGCTGACTTGAATACGTTCAGGGATGGGACATCCACAACTTCTCTGGGCAACCCGAAGCAGCGTTCCAGCACCCCAACAGCAAAAAATGTCTTCCTTTCATCTAATAGAGATCAGAAATACTAAATCTAGGTATATAAACTTTGAGGAAAGGTTTGAAATTCTATTGATTTGAAACACATTTGATATGAATACTAACTTCCAGACGACTGAAATATGTTGATGGCCATTTGAGATTGACACTTTTTGAAAAAGTGCATGGAATTGAAAATTAAAACCGGCAAAATTAAAAACTTCTTGCCATTTTCTTTTAACTCTGATCTTCAAAATTGCATAGGTCAGATATCTGTGCTTCATGCAAATCTCTCAGATACTCTCAGACCAAAGCTTTTCTTTCAGACTAAACTGCGGTTTAGGTAGAACACGAGTGCTTAGTGAAGGTTTTTCTGGGCATAGGGGGATTTGTGTGCACAAGAGGTTTTATCCAAACTGGAAAATTCATCCCAGCTGCATTTGTTCATCATTCCTTCTGCATCAGGCCTGAAGATTCTGTGAAAAGTATCCTGTGGACCTTGAACATAGCTCATGTGAAAGAGATGAGAGGTGATGGAGAAGTTGAGGGAGAGAATCAAGAGCATATGGCCCAGTAAAGGCACCAGAAGGTATTTTTTCATGTGGTCCACAGCCCAAACAATTGTTTAGCACCGTTTGAAGGCTGTGTTTGACCAACAGGGCTGAAGCAGGTCTTCAAAATATCCAGTAGATCAAAATCCATGGAAGCAAATGACCCTGGCCAATCACCTTGCTGCTGATCATTCACCCTCCATACCAGCTGATCAGGCCTAAGAATGCTGCTGCAAAAGTGTTGTGAAAAAGGTAGGCACATTTTCACAGAGGCAGGGGAAAATGCCCTTGGATGGTGATTCCAAGGGATAACTTGATGGCGCAAGTTAGGTACTCTTATCTACTGTGCAATATCAAAGTTGGTGAGTTCACCATCTGTAAGCATCACTTTAGAAAATAAATGTTTGATCCACAAAACGATACTTCCTATGTCCTGTCTACCTGCTTCATTTCAGCCAAGGAATAGGCTACGTTCCATCAGCAAAGTGTTCATGATCATATGCTTCTTTAAACTGTGGTCATTCTTTCTTTTTTTCTAAATCAGACACTGTCTATTCCTAAGATTCAGATGTCCATGGGTAGGGGTGTAATTAAGTTCACTGTTAAAAAATATCCTTCTTGTTATCTTTTTAATAAATTACTGAGATGTAACATCAGTCTGAGAGCTGAAAGAAACCCCTTCATTTGCTGTTTGCCAAGTATCATCTATGTGATACAAATTCTATTTGACCCATCCATTGCCATCTAATACTACTAGTAATGCCTTCACAACCTTTACTTCATCGTTAGGGATTTTGGAGAAGTGAAAGATTTGAACATAAGCAAGGGCATTTGTTCAAGATGCTCCAGAAAGAGCTGCCGTCTGTTCTCTTCCTTGCTGCCTATGTTGGCAGGAAGCTGCAAAAAACCCAAAGATAACTAGAAAGAGTGTTACTTTTAGTCTAAATTTGGAAATGATGTTTGGAATACCCTGTTAAATGAAAAGGTGCTCTTTTAAAAGATGGCATCTTCAGGGGAAAAGTCAGTTTAGAATGGTTTTGAGACAGTTGCTTCTGGAAAAAAAAAAAAAAATTTGGGGTATCCAAGGTCTTTAGCCATACCACTTGGAAGATTGATTCAAAACACAGTTCCTTCATCTAGGAAGAACAGAGGACCATAGATGCAGCCCATTTCAAAACGGAGTTCTTTATGTGTCAGGTTGGGATTTACTGGACATCATTTCTTGTAAAGTCGAGGGACTGCAGTTAGCTCTCCAATAATTTCCTTCCCTGAAATTCATCTGCATTTGCTCCTTTCTCCAGCGTTCCCATTTCTTAGTGCTGGTATACTCCATCTATGCATTAGAATATTCAACTGGAGTGTGTGTCCAATATTTTCTAGTTCAAATTGGCTGGAACGCAATGGATAGTTCCAGTTGCTTGTATACACTAGTTTTATTTTGACAAGTTTTCTTTGAACAATGTTGAAGCAGCAGTAGCAAATCGGAAGTACAGCTTGCAGCAGGGAAAGACACTTCTGCTTGCTCAAGTTTCCTGTAGTCAGATAGATGCCAAAAGGCTTTTCATAGTACTACTACTGTCTTGTAGGAATACTTGATCTAATCCTACCTTTGATACAATTAAGAATGGGCTACTTTTCCACAAGGTGGAACATTTTTCTTTTAATAATATGTTTTTTGTAAGTTGGAAACATGAACTTGTGCACCAGTCAGGTGGAAGGTACTCTTACTTCTTCATAAGTTTCACAACATTATTTAGAAAATATTGACTCTGTGTAACTTCAAAAGAAGAATTCTGGGCATCTTCATTCTATTGATGTGATTTTTTTTCTACCATGCTGTTCTTGTTTTCTATGGAACTCATTTTTACCAATAGAAATATTTTTCCCTGACACCTATGGAAAATACCTATGTTTCCTCAATATTGCAGCCTCAGTACACTGTTTAGAATTATTTCAACATGGTCCCAAGCATATCCGACAGCTAGACAGCAGAGGTTAGCAACAGTGAGTGGGAATAACTTCTGAACCATTTCAGTAGATTTCCCAGGAAGGGCTTGCTTTCTGCCCCTGCAAATTTTCCCAGAGATATTGTCTGGTGCACAGTTGCATCAAAAGAGTATTTTTGCACAAACCTTGGGCCAAGCTCTGTCTCAGATTTACTAGTGAATGCAAAGAGGGTGAAAGTGCTGCTTCAAAGCCCTCTGTGTGCTTCCCGTACCAAAACGGAGGTGACCCCAGCAATAACTTTTTGATCTCTCTTCAAAACACGAGGCACGTCACCACCTCATTCATCTTTTTCTGGGACTCAGCATCTAAAGACCAAGAAGCCCTCTTGCTTGCTAAAGTGTGTTCAGCAAAAAAACCCTTGTCCCATCAGCAAATTGGAACACAGCTGCATTCCAGTCAATACCAATGCTGGCAGGGCAATACTCTAGCCCAGTAGTAACATGCCACTGTTAGAAGACTGTGTAAAAATCTTTGTGTACAAAGTAATGGGAGGGAAAAATAGAATTGGGAAGAACTGCACATTGTTCTGGAAAAAGCCTCCTGCCACAGTCTTACAGACGTCATTTTCTGGTATCATTTTTAAGAGTTGGAGTTTCTTAAATTTTGTACAAGATAAAATCTTACTGGACCTTGAAGTTAACCTACTAGAAGTACAGCCATTTCTTAGTAGAATAGAAGTAAGCCCTTTGAATATGTGCAAATGGCCTTTCAAAATACATATGCTATAGCACACTGTGAAAGGAATTAGCTATAAAAATAGAAATTCAAAGGTTTAAAAAGGTTTTGAATAAAGTAAGTCTAAGGTGATAGAAGAAGAAGAAAACAGCAGTTTTCTTCTTCTGCTGAAAAAACAACTCCGAGGACATTGTACTCTACAGGTGTATTATATCACTTTCTGAAAAACGGAGTAGGTTTGCTATTTCAAAAGGTTTTCATTAGGAAGGAAGAGATTCCTTTGGAAAAAAAAACTTCAAATTGACTTGACATGAATGTTATGACACTTCACCAATCATGAAGAAAAATTCTCATCACTTGATATGGAAATCATGACGGTAACGGAGTCAAGGATGTCTAAGCCGTGCCATCAGGAACATAAAAAAGCATTAGAATGCTGGTAAGACTGAGCTCCTGAACTAGTGAGAGAGGAGAACGCAACCAAAACATTTTCCTTTAAGAGTCTTCAGGATGAACAGCAGATCAAATGTTTTCCTGTGAAGTATTTATGAATAGAATTAACCTTTAAAAGAACATTGTTTTCAAAAACCTGTGACCAGTATCTCTTAGAATGATACAGAGTTCTTATTACTAGAAAAAAGAAAAGTACTTTTTTCCAAACTGTTGTGCACTTTTAAACGATCTACAATAAAAAGAGTACTTTTTCATGCTGGGAATGATGTTCATTACAAAAAAGCCTTGTCGCACGCTTGGTACTCTAGTGTCTTGATTAGCATCGTTTTTTATTCATTGACTCTTTTTCACCTTGAAATAATGGCGTCTTTGTACTTCTGCAGCATCCAGGAAGAATTTCTTGGGTGTCATTTTGTACTCGATCCTAAATGGCAGCTTCTGCATTCTGCCATCCGTCTAGCTTTCCCATTTGATGCAGCTTCTGAGAGGTCTTTTCAGAATTGAGGACTACCTGCAAGAATGATGCTAAATGCATGCATTTTACTCCTTGGTTAATGCAAAAGAGTTTCTCCTTTACAGCATAATAATAACAGGAAAAGAATGATGGTGGATTCAATTCTTATAGTAATACAAAGAGAACTATTATCATCATTAGAAACCAAGCAAGTCATATTTATTGCTCATGCAGTACAACCACTAATGCAAATTACCCTGTAAATTCAAAATGAATCTGTATCACAGGAGTGGATTGAATGTCTCTCTTGATATTTTGCTTAAAGCAGAAAATTAATTCTTTTGACAGCCAACTCATAATTGCAACCTAACTTTCAACTCCAGCTTTCAAACAGTGGAAACATGTCTGTTTATAAAACAATACAGTACAGTACACAAGACCAAAACAGGTCCTAGACATTCAAATGAAAGAAAAGATCAAAGGACAGATTAATTCGTGTCTGCAAGCCCTCAAGAGCGTGCAGGTCAAAAGTCCCCAGAAAACTAGGCCAGTGGCACAAATTCTCGATGTTGGCACCAGCAGAAGCAGCTGCTATCTTTCTAGGATGCAATCTTGCTTACATCATCCTTCAAAGCAATCTTCTGTCCCCCTGCCCAATACGCCTTCTGCTCTACTCCTTGGACTTCACGTTTGCATTTCTACAGAGTCCTGCAAACGGACTCAAAGTTCAGGTAATAGATTTCCAAGATTTAGAAATATTGTGTTAAGTCTATTTCTTTCGTATTTCATCCCGTCTAAGCATACTGAACTTTCTGAGGTGAAATATGTCGAGTATGTCACGTGTAGTTTACATGTTAGTTCTGCTTGACATTAAAACTTCGCACAGACCCCTGGGATGCCTTACTGCAAAAATATATAGCTGCAAAGAGTGGTTGCACAAAGTTAGAAGGGCCAGAAAACCATGTAAACAACCTAACAGTAGAGGCTTGAATTTCTGAATATAATCTTGCACCATCTAAAGTCAAAATAGAATATTGAAATGATTTTCATCTAATAATGAGCGTGGGGAAGAAAGAATCCAGATAGGATTTTTTTTTTTTTGAAACAGTTCCAGGAAATACATGGCCTTAACTTGGAAGTATAGCATTAAATATTTTTATACAGCATGAGTTCTCATTACCTAATCATATGATTTGTAGAACTGAATTGGAAAGTAGGAAATAAACAAAGAAAAATATTCAAGCTATAAAAAATGTGAGTTTAAAATTTTCTTTGTATTTCTGATTAAAACGATGAGGTAGCCAAATGGTCACCCATTATTTTCAAAAGCATCTGGACATAAAAAACGGATCAATTTTGGCGGGACTTGGATGTCCGGTATTCCTGAAAAGCTTTATTTCACTGCTTCCCAAGCCTGATTCAATCCCCTTAAATGCAGCTGTATTTCTGTTGCTCAGTGAAACTGTCCATCTCATGCATATAGTTTACAAATAATCTGCAGAAAAAGCTAGCTAGATTTAAAGATCTTTTTTCTGTAAATGGCCTTCAACTGATTTCTACAAACACACAGCTGGGATTTCTGCTGTCTTCTTCAGGCCACTTCCTGCAGAGACCTCTCCATTAAATTTGTCTCGTTCTACTAAGAACGCTTCTGGTGATCCAAAGTCAGCACTGGGATTGTCCAACTGCATGGAATTACTGTCTGCTAGAGCTGCACACTGAGGGCTTCTGTGTGCAGCATCATGTGAGCCCTGCTAATGTCACCCTGTTGGTATAAACTGAGCTAAGTGGACCTTAAGGGACAAGATTGTGCACTGATTTTGTAATAGAAATGAGGTACTAAGAAGGAGGCGGGAGGATTTCAATGTTTCTGCCCCCAGCTGAAGCAACACTAAATCTCGGTCTTTATCTGAAAAACGAGGTGAATTAACCCGTTTGGCATTCATATGCCAAAAAGGTCAGTAATACACTCAGAACTGTCAAAAGAGTAACAATTCCAATCATTACTTTCTAAAAAGAATTCATTTGAAGAAGTCAGGAAGACAGATGAAACATGCAAATATCCTACCCTGAGAATCATTCTGTTGATCTGCACAGGTTTCTTATTATATTCCCATCTAATGCATTGGACATGTGTGCTTGTGATGACACAAATACTTGCAAAGCTTACAAGATAAATCACCTTCTCTTCAAACAGCAAAGCATTTCTTGATGGTTGCACTTGCTAATTCCATTTAGACTCAGTGTTCTTAAAGGTCTTTTCCAACCAAAGTTCCAACCACCATTCTCTAAGTCGCACATCCTGATTGTCCTGGTTTAGGGCTAAATTTGGCAGAAAACCTCACAAAGGGCCACTGCACCCTCCCCCCCACCAAAAGCCCACCCACACAGCCGCTCCCCTCAACTGGTTTGGGGAGAGAAGTGGGAAAAAGCTGTTGATTTAACAGGCAAAGCACTTCCCAGCACAAAAAAATGAACAATACCAGATGACAAAACTCATTTGCCGCACTGAAGAGACGACAAATCAGAAAGTCTCTCCTGTGGGTGCTCACTCTGTTATAAACCCCTCCAGCAATGGGGAAGGCTGCTGCCCAGGGTAGGCCCCAGTAGGCCACAAAGTGCAAGTTCCCAGTGCTTCCCAGGTCCCAGTCCGGAGCAGATTCGAAACGTTCCAAGAAAAGGGAAAGGAAAAAAAAAAACAGTCCAGGGAAAACTCTGCCTCAGCCAGCTAAACCAACTAAAAAGCAAATGCGTGCTCTGTTCTGCTCCGTCAGTGCCCAGACAACACAGTGCAGCGCAGAATGTGGAAGAGTGTTGCTTTTTAAGGAGTGCAGCCTCTGATAAGAAACTCGGTGCTTCTTCTTCTCCCCACCTTTGCTCTCAGAACCAGTCTTGAAGGCAGAGAATATCATATCCAGCATTAAGAGAACAGATGACTGGGGATACAAGCATCATAAAGTCACCCTAGGACACCGCTCCTTTGAGATATGTCACCAGACTATGCTAAGACCAAGTTTTGGAACTGCTCATTAAAATTCTACTCTCACAGTGAAGCTGAGGAGGAAACACAGCTCACTACAGTTACCTTGTGGCATGCCAGTGCTTCCTTTCAATCACAATGGTCTTCGTTTTTAAGTCCCTGACATCACAGGCATCATGAAACATCCTTTGTGCAGGAAGGAAGAAAATATTCTTCTCATTGATGCTGATGGGTTAGCTGACATGCAAAGCAGTTAATTCAAAGTGACAGAGCAATCAAGTCAATAGGAAAACTCACCACAGTTTTGTTTACTCCCCTAAATCCTTACTATCCCAAAATACAAGAACAGCTGTAAAAGCCTTGTGGCTACCTAATTTTTTCCTAGACCTACATGGTGGGGTAAGAGATAAACAATCCCAAACTATGGTAATCCACAACAAAGCATTCTTGACCTCATATTCAGGTTCTGCATAGCGAGCTCTTCCTCCTGATCAAGTTATTCCATCGCAATACTTTGGGGAGTATCTCAGAGGGCTGGCTGTTGTTTGGTTTGAAAGCATCTTGATCATTCAGGAACCCAGTAGCAAGGACAAAGTTTAAAAGAAGATAGTGCTATGCATTGATTTTCATCTAGGACAGAGATATTTCTACAACACAGAAGGCTGACCTAATGCTTCACGACAACGTGGCTGAAGTGGCATCCTGGTCCCCATAGGTTTTTCTCTTTACTTTTAGCTGCTTTCTTACCAGATTAATGAGCTGAACTAGCTCAAAAAAGAATCAGATAAGTGCCAGAGCTTTCAAACAAACAAACAAAAAAAAAAAAAAAAAAAAAAACAACAACAAAAAAAAAAAAACCAAAACAGATGCAAAATGGTGATTTGTAAGTGCATTTGAAAATAGAAGTTTTTTGTACTTTTCATAGATACATGGCATTCTCTAGAATGATATTGCTCCAATGCTTTGGGTTTGGTTTTGTTTTTGTTTTTTTCCTCAATTCTAAATGTTACACATTCTTTTTTGGCCATTTTAGTAAACTGATTTTCTGATCCATGTGAAAGACAGTCCGAAGTTCCCCTCATTTGCCTCACGACCGTCCCCAGGACAGACATGGGGACCCTGAGGACCCTGACTGGAATGCTGGCATGCCGGTCCGAGAGGAATGCCAGAAATCCTGAGGCCCCTGAGCAGAATTCTGGCCTGCCAAGTGATTGTTGGCAGCTGTGTCTACAGTGACTGCTTCTAGCAGGGCCTGCCAAGGGGCGAGGCGACCTATGGGCCTGCACGTGCTTCGCGACACCAGCCCAGGAATTTTCCCACCTCTTGGCCAGATGAACTTGCTGGGGCAACTGTGGTAGCCGCCCCATGGAAAATCCTTCATCTGCTCCACTACCACCGTGAGGGACGCAGATTGAAGCCCCCCTCCCAAGGACTGAGGCTGAGACGCCCGTCATTCTGATCCAGGGCTGCTGGCCTGACTGAAGCAGGATGCCTGCTAAGTGTTGCCTGCAGATGTGTTCGCTGGACCTAGACTGGTTTCCTATAGAAACCAGTCCTGAAACAATAGCTCCCACTCACTGCTGATATTGATATTGACTTCTCCTGCTGAGAACATGGACTGTCTGTACCCGTCTTCAATACCATTTTCCCCCTCAGCAATTTCAATAGACTTGCTCTTTATTGTATCTGCTCCCCCTCAGCCATTTCTAGATCTGTTTCCCTCCTCAGCAATGGACTAGAATAGAACCTTGAGATAACCAGGACTCTGAGATCTCCCCTAGGAGAACTCCATCGGCTGGGCTGCGAGGACTTCATCTCTCTCCATTTGGTAGCTATACTCCCTCTCTCTTTCTCCCCCTCTTTTCTATTTTTTTCCTCTCCCTAATTCCTTGAAGGCATTTGCTGTGGTCATTCTAGAAAGGTGCATTTGTTTGGAGTGATACTGCAATCCCTTTTCCATCTTGTCTTTTGCCCTCCGAGATCAGTTAAGAAAACATCATCTCCCCTTGGTAGGAGCGGATCAGAACAATATGTCCTTTCCAGCTGAAATTGGTTCTAGTCAATAGAAGCACTCTGGTAGGTAAAAGTAGACTGTAAAAGATAACCTTCAGAATGTATTTCCCATGTCTTCCCATTCAAGCAAGTGAAGAAAGCAGACAGATCTTCAGATAACATGCTATGCCAATTGAAAGGAATCTTCTTGGAGGCAACTGTGAAACTCACGCAATGAAATACAGATGAGAGAGATGAAAGGGTCACATATGATGTCAAATCAACTCTTTTAATGTTTGAATGAAACAAGATTTCTTGAAGTACAATCCTACAAAATGAAGGTGAACTTGCAGAAGCAATTGAACTGGGTCTCCTTTAGAAACACAATGTTTTCTAATTAAACTGAGCATTCAGGAAGGCAACCTTGAAATCAAAAGGATTTAGAAAAATACAAATACCAAGACTGGCAGTTCGTTATCTTTCACGGTCTCTTTAAGATAAGATTGATTTGAACTTCCACTTGTAGTAGGTCTGAAGACATTAGGAATGATGCAATATGAAAAAACCAAAACAAAACAACTTTCTCAAAAAGCTTTGAGAAACCAGAGAAATGATGATTTTTAGTGGTTAGGTAGTCCTTTAAAATTTGTCTTGGGGGGAGAGAGATAAAAAACTGACTGAGATCAAATGACTGTGGAGTATATTCCAAAACAGTAATGAAGAAGGTAAGGGGCAAGAGCCTGTTAGAAAAATACTATGCTGGCTTCATCTATTGAAAGCATTCCAGAATGGTTGAAATTATGAATCATATCTTCTGGGATTAAAAAAAAAAAAAAAAAAAAAAAAAAAAAAAAAAAAGAGGAAGAAAACAGAAGGAAAAAAATATTTTGAACATATTTTTCCATTCCAAGATGGTATAATGGCTTTATTTCATTTTGTTCCTATGACCGGTTAATAGCTTATGAAATGTTTAGCAATAGAGAGTGAGAGTCTTTACACTAGCCATACCATTTGGATGTGTCTCTTTTACTTTCTAGAGCAGCAGATATGGTTTAGCACTCCACAATTCAGTCCCCAAAAGTGAGTAAGTGTGGCAGATTTAACCTAACTGCCCAGTCCACCAAAATGCCTAATTATCTTGAAAAATGCTTTGCTCTATCTCATGATCTGGACATGTCTCTCTAGCTCCACTTTGAGCTTCTTGATCTTTCATCTACAGGATGAGATCCAATTTAGCTTAGCAAGGATATAGCCTTTCCAAACCATATCTTTTACCTTCTGTATTCTTACAAGTACATTTCTACCGCAGGGACCAGTTTGGAAGATCCTAGTTGTTTTATTCCTTAGATTATGTTGCTGCATTAATTAGCTCTTCTTTGAAGTTTTTTCCCTGCTCAAGTATAGGGTCAGTGCTGAAATGATTGTGATGCTAACTCCTTATGATCTATTCTGCAGGCTTACAGAGTATGCAGCAAAGTTTTCTCTTCTTCTGAGGACATTCTACTCTTTTGATGAGAAATGCTGAAGGTCTGACTTCAGTTGCAAAGGTATCTGATTGACAGATTGCAAAATTGTGAAGTCTAGTAACAGCAGGAAAAGCGTGCTCTTGCTCTGTATGTAAATGTCGTGTCAGCTGCTGTTGGGATAAAAAGCATGAGCATAAGCAAAGATATCTGCATGGACAGAAAAGAAACAAAGAAGATATTTGTTGTGATTTCTGCACTAAGGAGCAAGAAGAAGCATGAAGCGCTAATTTCAGTGGCTAAGACAGTATCGTCCTTGGGCCAGTTCTCTTCAACATCTTTTGAACCACTTGGACTCGGCACTTGAAGGAATATTAAGCAAGTTTGCCAGAGACGCTACATTGGGAGGAGCTGCCAACTAACTCCCTTGAGGCCAGTGAGACACTGCAGAGAGATCTTGACAAATAAGAGAGATGGGCAATTATGGCTGGCCGGGAGTCTATGCACAAATCACGAAAGGGGCGGGACTGCAGGGGAAGGCGTCCCAAGCTGTTGTATTTTCCAGCATCAGTCTCATGACATGCTTATGACAGTGGGAAGATGCCAGCAGCTCACGTCCCCAGCAGCAGAAAAAGAACTTCATGTTACAACTTACTTGAAAAGCTTTTTGACCAATCCCACAAAGCAAAAGCATATTGACAGTAGTTCTTTCCGATCCCTAGAAGCACACAGAACTTTGGTTCAAAGAACGCTTGCTTCTTTTGAATAAAAGACCTGCTTGTAAGCCTTAAGATAGAATGCACAGAGCTCCATTATTAAGCTTAGAACTTCCTAACATCTGGCTAGATCTACTTTGCTGTAGCTTAGGGAGTTCTTCTGGTCAAGCTTTAATACACAGGCCATTGTTCTATTTGTCCTTACTTCTCTACTTCTTCTATCATTTTTCTGCTGACAAACCTTATGACTACTGCTTAGCTCCAAGCACAGTTCTGCTGTCTCTGAGGCCTGCCTTTTGCAGCTTTCCCAAAATCCTCTGTTTCCAAGGATTCCCACAGGCAATCCCCAACCTTAGGGAGTTGTGCGATGACAAGTGCTGGATTCAGCACCTGGGACAGGGCAATCCTGCTCTGTGTGTGTGTATAGACTAGGGAGCCAGAGGCTGAAAGGAAGCCAGGCTCCTGGCCAATGGCAAGCTAAATGGCTATCAGCAGTGCCCTGGCAGCCAGGAGGGCCAAGCCTGTCCTGGGGTGCATCAGGCACAGTATCACCAGCTGGGCAAGAGAGGGCATTGTCCTGCTCTGCTCTGCTCTGCTCTGCTCTGCTGTGTTCTGGGGCGGCCTCACCTTGAGTGCTTGGGGGCAGTTTTGGGTACCACAATGAAAAAAGACATGAAGGTATCGGAAAGTTCTCCAATGAGGTTTACAAGGACAGAACTGGAGGAAATAGCATGCAGCTGAGTCAGGGGAGGCTCAGGTCCGGTATCAGGAAAAAGTTTTTTGACCAGAAGATGGCTGGGCACTGGAAGAGTCTCTCCAGGGTGTGGTCACAGCATCACACCTATCTTGAGTTCAAGAACCTTTGGGACATTGCTCTCAGGCATCTGGTGTGATTCTTGAGGAAGGTCCCATGCAGGGCCAGAAGTTGGACTTGATGCTCCTGACGGGCCCCTTCCAATTCAACTGATTCTACCACTCTATGATTCTGTCCTGGCCACTCAAGGTATATTGCTTGATCTCACCAGATTTTGACCTGCTCTTGTTGGTCAGAATTTGTCCCTACTGCCTAATGATATTTACCACAAAAGACAAAGGGCCTTTTCTCAATTTTCTCAAGAAAGTTGAAGATGCACCCTAGAATCCTAAAAAAGTCTTTTCCTTGAAACAACACTGTCTCCTGCCCAGTATTCTTTCCAGATCTTAAGGAGAAAGAAGGCAAAATCAGGGGATGGATTACAATGAAGCACTGTCAAGTTTCCGGACCTTTAGCAGTATATTTGTACTTCCACTATTCTTTTCTATAAAATCATGGTTTTGTAGAGCATGTCATTTTCTAGCAAGACACATTTTTGCAACTGAGCCCATCAGTCTCTGTGAGAATATATTGTCAAAAGCACAAAACATATGAATGGGCAGTGGCAAGTGAGGGGAAAAACCAGTATGGGAAGCAGCTCCGTGATACTACAGTAAGACAAGGAGGAGGAGGTGTTCCAGTTGACAGAGCAAAGAATCCCCCGCAGTCCCTGGAGATATCCTAGTGAAGCAGGTTGTCTCCCAGCAGTCCCTAGAGAACCATGGAGGAACACATACCTACAGTGCAGCTGCTGGAGGGCTCCATGCCACAGCAGGTGAAAGTGCCTTGAAGGAAGCTGCAGCTTGTGGAGGGAGGGCCAGAAAACCATCCTTGACCTCTTCTTTAGCGGAAGAGTATGTGCAAATGTTTAACAGCTGCTAACTGGAATCTATCCTCTTTCCAGTTCTTGTCGTAGGTAAGTAGGACAATACAAGAATTAGAAGCCTAAACTGTTTTGCATGAGGCTCCCATTCTCTCTGCCACGCCCTTAAAATTTACTTTGAGATGAAATAAAACTCATGATCAAGTTCCTAAGGCTTGATGGTCAGGCTTCTCAGAAAACAGGCAGTGCAAAGAACTCGTGTCACTGTCATTTTTTTCATAGAACTAAAAAAGTTAAAGTACTGTTTTCTAAGAACTTACGAAAATCAACTGGTAGAGGTGGTGAGAGTGAAGAGTATAATTAAGCTGGAAAGAGACTATCATGTAGCTACCTCATCTGCATAGAAGTTTTTTTACCAGGAACTCTGGACTTTTAAACAGATTTAGGACACAATAGTTATCTCTGGGAATGTTTTAGTAAGTCTAGAACATTCATCTTTAAATAGCTCGATCTGTTTTACCGTTATGACTTACGTTTTAAATTTTATTTGAGGAGAAATATTTGCCATTCAGATCATTTCAAGTTCTGAAGCATTTCAGTTGTTGACAGTTTTTGCTGTCTCCTGAGGGCAGGAAAATAGTCTTGGAACCAATACTGAAAGAAACTAGATGGAAAAATTAGTTTTCCTCATTCTTTTCTGTCTATTCTATGAGGCACAAGAGCAAAACCACTGCTATGAGTCTGAGTTGCCTTACCACTCATGGATGACAACCTTGTAGTGAGTAGTCTGTTATTGGCACACATTTCTGATGCTGGTTGTTACCTGTTGTGCAGAAAGATCTGTAAACTATTTTCACGGAAAGACATTCCTGAATTGCTTCACTTATCTCTAAGCTGGCACTCTACTTCGGAGATCTTCCTGTGCTCGCCCCCAAACCCGTTTCCTTCAAATGCAATTTACTTTCAACCAAAGCACTTCATTACTTCATCAGGTAATCTCTTGTTCTTAATGTTCGGGGTAGTGTTCTAAAAGGGTAAGAACATATTCTAGTAAGAAGGTAGAACCTCTTTCTTAAGTAGTAGACATCACTGGGCTTTGGTTCATGCACCAGAACAACAGCAAGGAATGTCGTTTGCAATCAATAGATGGGTTGGGGAAACCGGCCACAAGTTTAGGAATCTTTCTCCAATTAATTATGCTTTAAAATTTGTCTCTTAGCATTTCAAGTGTGTTTTTATTAAAACAATCAACTATTTATTACCTGTACCACAACGAAGCACAATCAGCAGTGCTTGTGCATCCTTCACCAATTCCAAGAAGAAGAATGGTCTGAGCCTCCAGTATAGCTCATTACCATAAGCTGAAAAAAAGTTCTTGGAAAAATTTCTTTTGCATCCTTCTAAACCTTATGCAGCACTCCCTGGCCAATCTTACATTTTCTTTTCTCCAGGAGATGGTAAGAACTCGAGTACCTTCATGACAACCGTCGTGGGATGCTTGCTGTGCTGGCAGAGTTCCTTTTTGAGAAAATGCCTGGAAAAGCTTTTCGCTAAGGTCTAGGCGGCAAGAGACGCAGAAGACGGGCATACGCAGCTGTCCGAAGGTAGGTGCCGGTCCCCGGCGGCTTTCGGCAGAAGCCGCGGTTCGGAGCGCACCGCGACCGGCAGAAAGCTCTGGGCGCGAAAAAGCCGCTTCTTCGCCTCCAGCAGCCGGAGAGCTCGGCCGATGCTGAGACGTCAAGAACGAAGCCTCGCAGCACTGCGATTAAGTGAGCAGCTCTGAAACTGAGGGAAAACGATAACTAACCACTTTCCAACAGTTTCAACTTACATTACCATAAGTAGGAAAATTTTCTCAAACAACTTTCTTTTCTATCATTCTTAGCCATTTGCAGCACTCCCTGGTCAATCTTATATTTTCTTTTCTCCAGGAGAATGTAAGAACTCGAGTACCTTCATGAAAACCGTCGTGATGGCACGACGTTCCTTTTTGAGATAATGCCTGGAAAAGCTTTTCGCTAAGGTCTAGGCGGCAAGAGACGCAGAAGAAGGGCATACGCAGCTGTCCGAAGGTAGGTGCCGGTAGCCGGATTCTTTTAACAGAAGCCGCTCTTCGGCGGGCTCTCTTACCTTCATAATGGGTTTTGCTGGAGGAAGCCGCTTTTTCGTTTCCGGGAATACCTAGAGAGGAACACTAGCTAAAGACGTGATTGGCACCATTATGTCGAGTTTTGCTCGTTCCAGCAGGAAAACCTGTGTTCTTCCTTACGCTAGATGGCGCTGCTTATCAAGGTTTGGCTGCTTTTAATCATTTGGGGTGCTGGATGTTCAAATGACTTATCGTAACTTCTTCTATTTTAAGTCAGGTGCTCACTGACGTAGATCCTATTAGATATAGCACACTGCAAATAGGAGGTGAAATAGATTTATTGTTACTAGCACATGGGTACGAGTGTTAGGAATTTTATAAGGAATATGTTGCATGAATCTTTTGGACCATTCTGCAGCCATTCATACGAAACTCACACAAGTACAAGACAATATGAAGAAATTGACTGGGAACGAGTGGGGTTTGCATCAATGGTTTGAGGGATGGGAAAGAACTGGGTGGTTGAAAGATCTCGTAAATGGAGCTTTGTTTTTACCAGTAGTCATGATTTCCTTGCTTTGTGTTATTCCATGCATGGTGAAACTGGTGTGCCTCTTGCTAAAAATGACATTGGAAAAGATCTGGCTGGTGCAAGAAGAAGGGGCAATTGTGACAATGTATCTGAACCGCTTAGACTACGGGCTGCACCAGCCATCCAGCGTGGAACAGTTCTTCTCAGAATTTTCTCAGGGCCCTCTGGAATTCATCAAGACATAAGCCTTGCTAAAACAAGAGAGGAAAAGCTGAGAAACTAAATTCCAAGACAACAAGAACTCCAAAACGGGGGGGGGGGGGTTGGGGGGGGGGCAAAGTACCTGGACTGTAAGGAAACACATCTTCTGAGAGGTGCACGCAGAATGCGTGGACAAGACAAAGGCACCAATAAGAAAAGCGTGACTAGCGTGTGCAGAGAGTCAGAATGAGTAAGTGCATCATGTAAAGCATAAACGGCTTCTGCTTAATCCTCTTGGTCCATTGTGCAGGAGTCCTGAATTTCCCATAAGTGATGCTTACTAAAAGGGTTCTGATTTTAATGCTAGAATTACTGTCTATACGATGATTCATGGGAATAGTTCTTTCAAGTCCTTCCCTTGCTGACATCAGTCAGTTTCATCTTTTCCTGAATGTACTGCTGGCTATACATAAGTGATGAATAGAAGGGAATGAGTTTTAGGGATATGTTGCAAGGAAATAGATTGGTAGCTCTGCTTCCATTTCCATTGTCTAAGAAGAATTCCGAATATTTTTGGCCCTTTCATAGACCTCTGACTCGATTAGCATCAGCAGGGAGGGACATTTAATTGGTTTTTCTCCTTTTTAGAGAGAAGCTAACGAAAAAGTTTCACCAGAATCAGAGCAGGCTGCGTAACAAGAAGAGCGTCATGAAAAGGCGCCAATCCTATCCTCTTAGTATTGCTAGTTGTGATTGGACTTCAATGAAATGTGTCAACTCTGTGTTCCTGGGTATCACATCAGTAACAGGTACTTCACCTGCTGTACTTCTCTCCTAAAGCTAAGAACAGAATCCCAAATAATCTTGATTCCAAGGTCTCAATTCACCCTGTGATGCTGACAGGTGAAATAGGAGTGGAAAATGCACCAGTAAATGAACTTGAATGGCCTATCTAAATCAGCGGCCACTGATTTCCTGAAGGCCTTAACAGGTCAGTTGCCCCTATTTTTCTTGGGGTTCTTTTATTCTTTGGTCATGTTTTTCTTGGGATTCTTTGAATCCTTCCCCACCAGTTCAGCCTCTGCTCTCAAATCCTTTGCTGTCATTTAAAGTATCTCAAGAGCCTGGAAACTGTTGTCTTTATTTATCAACCCATTATTCCCTTCCAAAGGTTGTTTGCCTCAAGTCTCATTCTTGCTGATTTTCTGCTAGTTCATTGTCAGATGGCAGCAGGTGTTCTGTAAGAGCAAGTACACAATCCTATAGCTTGCTTTTCTTTTGATTTGGCCTGTCTAGAAAATGGAATGACTGAACATCTCCAACAGCATTTTCTCTCCCCATTGTGTTTCACCGCAAGGGCAGATGCCAATCATCTACCTAAACTCTTGGTAGTGAAGAAACTAGTGGTATGCTGTTGCATATAGGTAGAACTTTCCGAAAGGAAGGCCTTGTAAAACCATGGCTGAGGCCCGTTACTTTGGCTAAGTAGAAAATGACTAGGGGAAAGTGAGACAGCTGAATTAGAGGTAGATCAAGAAGTTCTAGAAGCATTGCGTGTTCACAGCGTGGGGTATGACGGTTGGTTGAATTATGTTTGTTGCGGCTTAAAGCTATGCAAGTGATAAAGGCCTGACTGCTTCAAAATCCTGGCTTTTGCAAGAAAGCGGCTCTCCTTTGCACCTGCCTGGGGACTCTGCGTCACTACGGACCCTCACGCCCAGTTTGCCAAGGAGATGATGAGTAGGAATGTTGCAGAGCTGCTGTGTGCATATGAAAGGAATGGCAGAGAGTGAAGCCGTGGACAATTTCTGGGCTTTAGTACAATGCTGCTGCATTGGTGCCAGTTTAGTCGGTTTTCCATCAGTGGCATTTCTGTCTAGAAGTACACTGCCCAGAGTCTTTCTAGCACTTGATGCCATTTCCTTACTGCCATTAATACCTTCCTTCAGTTTAAAGGATGAGAGAATCTTTACAGGATTTTGAAGATCCCTGTTAGGAAACACTATGCCAGAGGAGTCATCACTCCCTTTTCTTTTGCCTCCTTTGTAATTTTTATAGACTCATTTCACATTTCTGCTAATGGCAATAAGAATACTGAGACTACTTAGCAGGGTTGACGCTCTCAGCTGCTTTCCTCTTTCCTACTGCTTCATACCGGATGTGACTTGATGGCCTCGTTTTGCAATCAGCATTTTGCTGTGGTTTGCTAAAACCTGGCATGCACTGCCAACTCACAACTTGTGTGTTGGCATTTCAGGGGCTTTAAAGGGTTCCTTTCTGAGATTGCCATGCACTGGACTTTCACAGTCACAAAGACTTCATCCACCATCGGTCAAATTTCAGTATTTAATACTCTTTCCTGGAATGTAGGCAACCTAGCAGCAAGTACTAAATTCGCTGCAAGCCCTGTCTTCCCAAAGGACCATTCAAAAAGTTTGCTTTTCCCCTCTGACCAATCTGACAGTATTTTGATGAAGAATTTGGTACCTTAATAGAACCTCTTAGAAGGGATCTCATGGCAGACAACATCTCAGGCTTTCTTGAAATACTGGCTCCTTTGGATCTCAATTCCATTCAGAGTGCATTTAAGATTTTTTTTTTCACTGAAGCCATTCAACAATGCCTCTTCTCTTTAAAATGTGCTGCAGGTGAGAAAGATGGATCCCCGTGAAAGGTTCTATTGATATCAAAATTTGTGCCCAATGGACTGTGCTGATGGAAATCAAATACTAGTCTAGTATTTTGAATCCAAATAATTCCTCCCAATCAGGCCCGACAGGATTGTTTGGCTTTGAATCTGAGCACGTGGACAGTAGTGGATGGTCCACAGGTTGAAAAGAGTGTAGATTCTTCTCCTTCTTTTCATTGATGGCTCAGAGACTGAAAAGGCAGCTCCAAAATGGTAAATACATCCCTACAGATTCAAAAATTGTTCTTCTTAATTTGCATCTCCACCATAACAACAGATGCTTAGAACTAAATTACCAATGGGAATTTTACAGCTTCTCAGAAATGAAACAGGACCTGGCTTATGGGCCTTAGCAGTAGCTACAAGTTTTTCAGCACAAGCCATCTCAAAAGTATTTTAACTTTACCGTACTTTTCTGTCTTATGCTTTCATCTCAAGGATGCAGGAAAAAAACAAAACAAAACAAAACAAAAAAAAACCAAAAAAAAAACCACAACAAAAAAAACCAAAAAAAAAAAAACAACAAAACAAGAAACCCCACCAAATTGATAATAAGCAAAATCAGTGACATATATAGAAACAGATCCCATGGTTTTTAACTTCCAAACTTGTCTTCTCAGCACACTCTCTACAATGGAATTGTTTCCCTATCTGCCTTGAAACATTTTGCAGCAAAAACACTCTAAGGTCCTGCTGGATGTTTTGTTCAAAAATGACTTCTTCTGGTTTTCTGTCCATAAGCGGAGTAACGTGACTGTGCTGGCAGCTGACCAAAGGAGGTAGGAAGAGTAATCATCATCCACAACACTGGGGCTAAAGAAATTTCCACAGAAAATTACCTGCCCTATTACTTGTTCACGTGTTGGGTTGAACGTTCAGAATCTGTTTCCATTTTCCCCATTCATAGAATGTTCTATTTCACAGAATTCCAGCCCCTCAAACATCAGTCCTGCCAGAACTGCCCGCCATAGGGGGCTGGCATAGGGGATCTGCTAATGTCCACTGACTCTTACCAGTATAGTGCTTGTCACTGTTGCAGATCAAGAACTTCTGAATAGTTTGGATTCATGCTCTTTGAGGGGTTGAAAACAAGAAAAGAATGACTAGACATTTCCATGATCAAATCCCCTGATGGAATAAAAATAGGAGCATAATAAATGTATCCATTGTTCTAAGAAGGGAGATGAAGGCTCCAAATGATTACTTGCATACTTCCTGTTCTAAATCCCTTGTTATCTGGCAAATTGCAGAAGATTCCAGGCTTTTGCCAAAATGCAAACCAGGTTAAAATGTGAAGCCTTACAGTTTACTGGATATAAAACTTCATCATCCATTTTTAAATCTTTGAGATTGTTATGTACTTCCTATTACTACCCTGAGGTTTAGAGCTGTAATTCAGAGAGAAAAGAATGCTATCTTGAATTCATTCTAGTAAATCGGCACTCTCATCTTGTCGGCACTCTCTCCTCTTGGTTTTCACTTCTGAAACTCTGTACGGAAGAGTGCATTAATGCATAGAGCTCTGCATCAATTCTTTACAACAGTTTCCTCTGTAATTCTTCTTTCAAGGCAAACCTATAAAAAGCCACACTTTCTTACCCCACCACTTCTAAAATTCTATTGAGAAGCAAAAAAAAAAAAAAAACCCATCAAACCACTAAATCACTGCTCCAATAAAAAAAGCAGTCCATTAACTGCTTTCTTAGCAGGTTCTTTACCTTGTATTAATATGGCAACCTTTTCTTGCTCTTCTAGATTAGAACCAAATTCTTACAGCATATAAGGAAACATAGGTTTACTGTATCTGATTCTTAGATACAGAAGTCCAGCAAGGAGTTCAGACCTCAAAAGAAGTGTCTGTACAACGAGATTCAGCACAACGTTGAGACATATTAGCTATTTTTCAAGAAAAGCGGCCAAACTGAAACTTTTTAGACTTCTCTACAATCATGCGTGCCTGCTTCCAGAACCTGACCTTCGTTGCTGGAAACTAGCTGCAATGTTACTGTAAACAATGCTGTGAATGTCATCATCATCGTCATTCTTCTCTTCCATTGAAAACCTCAAGTGGAGTCACGTCACTTCTCTTCAAAATTCTGTATTTCCTTGCAAACTGGTCAAATAAGGATAAATAAAGCGTTCTGTTCATTCGGTTTAAACCTAATGTTCAAAATGAAAAAAAAAAAATCCATTCAGATATGGTCTGCAATAATACAGTAGAAGAGAAGATGAACCAGACTGGCCTACAACAGAAAGAAGTGAAGCAGAATTTGGGAATTTGGAAGACCTTATGATGAATAATTCAAATAAATAAATAAAAAAAATATTGCCTACCCAAATTCAATCAGTGATGCACAGACAAAGTACTAATTACTACTCATATTTCTTTCATTCTCAGACAAGAAGTTCAATGATCCTCTTGAATGCACGGAAGATTCTTGGAAAAGACAGCAGCCTTCTTCTTCACCACATACTCCTCAGAACTCCAGGAGACAAATCATTTGAGCTGTGAGGATCTTTCTCTCTGTAAAACTCCCAGAGCATAGCCAATATTCTATTCCTTTAGGGATCCTCGCCTCCCTGGGGGAGTGCTGGATAGTCTACATCCCGGTACATCAGCCAGACACTCCACCTTATTTCCCATGGCTACTGCAGCAAGGACATCATCTACACTGGCTTTCTAGCCAAAATAGATGCAAGGCACAACAAAGAACATAGCCAAAACCTTGAGCACAGCTTATGGGTTTTGAATGAAAAATCTCAGGATGGCAATACTGGATCTTCTGATCCAAACCATCAGGAAACATTTCTTTAGAGGTGTTGGAAAAGATGAAAGTTTGACGAGAAAGTCTCACAGATATGTATGCTTGGCAGAAAGATTTTTCAATGTGGAGTCTGAAGAAGGAATAGAGTTGGAAGCAAGTTTTGATCTAAGAAGAAAAGAATTGCTGAGCCAGTCTTACTGGATAACCGAGGATACCTTAGTTAGAAGAGGGTTTTATGACTTACAGCAAAGGATAAACCCACCCCAAACAAGAAGATGTTTTTACCAAGCAGGAAGCTAGCACAGGCAAACAAGTCAGCAAACGCTGCAAGCAGAAAAAGCTCTCCAAATTTTCCACTGTCAAGAAAACTGAAAAACAACTTTCCGCTTCAACTGTAATATACTGACTTTTAGTGAGTGGAGAATAGCAACATATGGTAATTAGAGTCGTTAGGATAGGCTATAGATAATAGTTAAGGGATAGATTGGTTCTACTGTATGAAGATGCTCAGCAAAGTGCCAAAACCAAAGGGTCTCCAGGCCTGCCTGCAGCTAGAGCTGACAGCTGTAGGCACAGGCTCTGTTGCCCACTACCCTGGACTGCTGCAACGTCTTGGATGGAATAAAACTGCATTTTGGAGAGCCGCCTGGACTCCCACATCCCTCATTTAGGCTCTTCCATGGAGGTGAAAAAAGCCTCTGGGTATTGTACAAAAAAACAGCTATGTAATCTAGAGTTGCATGACCCAATATTTCTATTGAACTGGAACAATTTTTATCAATATTATGGATCCACTTCTTTTCAGTGCGTTTGGTCAAAAACATAAAGCATCGTTTAAAAGACATTCTTGGATGCGTACTAAGTACTACGAATTAGTTAAGGTGTTGGTTTGGCATGGCTTGGTTTTTGGTGGGGAGGGAAGAAGCCAGCCACAGAAGTGATTTTTTGTGCAAAGCTCCTAGAAGCTTCCTCCATGCCTGGCAAAGTGAATCCCTGCTTGGCACTAAGAACAGACATGCTGCTGAGCCAATTACAGAAGCTGGTAGCGCCTTGGTGATATATTTAAGAAGGAAATCAAAACTGCAGCCAGTTAACCTTGAAGTTGGGAAATTTTTAGGTTGGCACCTCTTCTGCTTTGAAAGCCAAACCAGTGAGACACTCTGTTGCAGTGTGTGTTTATTATTGTACTGCAGTTCTAGTAGTCCGTTTTCTAAGGCTTCCTATTTTGTGCTGTTATAGCATATGTTATTATGAATGGATTGTTCCTTTCCCCCCAGTATTGTTGGCTTTTGCCCTAGCTGTCCCTCTCCCCAAAGACCTGCCCTTTTGTTCCCTGTTCCTTCTCCCATTGAACATCAACCCCTCCCCAAGCCTGCCCCTTTCTCTAGAAACGTCCCTCTCAATTTTGTACCCTTCAAAACCCCAGTGGTTTCTTCAAGTTATTCTCCTCCCCTGTAGTCCCCCTACTGGTTTCAACATTGTATTCCCCTCCTTGTCTACCACCCCCAGTTTCTCCCAGTTGGTTAAAGATTGTATCCTCCCCTGGGACCTTCCCCCCATTTAGAAGTTGATGGATGCCTTTGAATCAGTGTCTTTCTGTCCTTGACCCTCCAGGGAGTAAACTGAAAAATATGCAGAAGACCTCTCCCTGTTCCTTGTCCCTGCTCTCAGCGCAGTTCTATCCCCAAGGCAGTCCACCTGTGCCGTAGAGCAGCTGTGCCCTACAGCTGCAGCCCGGATTCGACAGCTTTCTTGGGGCGGCCCACTCTCGCTGTCGGTGTCGGGAGCTAGTTGGGCTGAAGAAATCCAGCACCGCAGCAAGACTCCAAGTCAGAAATCCAGTTTATTAGGAAAAGGGGGAAAAACCCAAATCCATGCAAGAGTACAAAAGAAAAACCACTGACAGAGTCAGAATACAAGCTGACGTCCTGCTAGTTAGGGTGGTGAAAGCAGTTTGGATGAAATGGTCTTGTTGAAGTGGTGATTCTGTAGAAACCATCTGGTAGCTCTCGTCCTCTGGAAAACCATTGGGTAAGGGTGGCCGTTCCTCTGGCAATGCAGTAGAAATGGTGCTTCTTGCCTTCCAAAACCCAGATGATATCCAGGTGGGGATGCTTAGCTCCTACCCCCTGGGCAGAGCATCTCCCAATGGGCTGATATCGTTCTGAGTCATGATGTGGGTCCTTGATTACCCGTGAAACAGAAATGGCTCCTGGAGGGAGTTATCTCTGAGTCATGTGGCAAGACATTGATGGGCCCATTAACAGGAGAGAAGGAAAAAACGATGCCACCCCTGGTTTCCTCAGTTCTTGAGGGTGGGAATAGGATGCATTTTGATATTGTAAGCTAGGACAATACAGGATGCAGGTTTTTGCATTTGCAGGGAGTTTGTATGGATTTGAAAAGTATCCTCATAGCAGAAGCACAAAAGTATTCTCATACCCCTTTTAATCATCTTCCAATGAAGCAATTCTCCCAATAACCTAAGGCATGAATGACTTGCGAGTGAGTTGAAGGAACACGCCAAAGATAAGTAGTGTTCAACTGCAGAGAATTGTTTAGGGACATCATACCCTAATATTTTAAATCAGAAAGCATGGATGGACGGGTCTTTTTTCCTTGGTTGACTACAGAACCAGCGGTCCTTTGCAGGAGGGTCTTTGGATTTAGGATGAGACTGGCAACTAAGAGCATGGCTACACAGAAGGTGCTACTTTTAGACCAGAACATTCAACTACTAAAGGCAGATAGGAGAATAGCTGATTAGTGACAGCTCCGACAGGAGGAGTCTGCGGCTTACCCCATGGGAACAATAGTAGCACATTTCAATTTTAGAAAACCATTCTTTTCAGAGGACCAAGCATCAGTGAAAAGAAAAGGTCGAGTAAAGACATCCTAGTGCTCTTCTGATCAGAAGCATCTTCCTCCATATGAGAGTATTTAGGAAAGGACAGTGCGTTCATAAGGAAAGGTGTGCCAGTTACAAAACCTGGAGAACAAGGCAAGACAAACTTATATATTTTATTTGCTATTTTTATTTCACCTGCTAAAAAATGATTTTTTTTAAGACTGAATTTTATGAATTCTGCAACGCTGTCTTTTTGAACGTCTTCCTACTCGTATTAAACACCGAGGTGACAAAGAGAGCAGCAGTGGAAGGAAAGCTGGTCCATCTCCCCCTCCTCGTGGCTTTAGGCCAGTGAGCGATTAGAAGTTGGTCACTTCATTTGAGATAAATAGCTTTACCAAGAGAGAATATTATCCAGCCTTGATCTTTCCTTTGGAGCTGATCCACTTTGTAGTCATGAATTCTTGACTCAGCTGGGGAGAAACAACGGCATTACGGCCATGGATGTTAGAGTGCGCTGATGGGAAATGAAGTTTTCATCTTCCGGTCCTTGCTTCAGTAAATATTCCAAATTCATCAGAAAGAAAATTCGAAGACCAGGAATCCCCACTCAAATGACCTACTTCAAATAGTCTGCAAGCATAAGAGACATCAAGCAGGTGCTCTCATCTGTTAGGGGAATACCCAGCCAGTATATTATTGTCTACTTAGGAGGCAATAATTTTGGAAATCATTGAATTTTTTGTATTGCAAGTGAATGGTCAACACATTTTATTACTGGATTAGGTAAAATCATGTCTTCTGCATCCTTTCAGAGAGGAAGCTTACCTGGATCTAAAGCTGCTCAGCTCCATGATGGGATGCTTTGTCTTCAAAGGGAACTCTAGTCTTCGTCCTTTTGGATTGCTTCCATAGCTTTTCACTCACTCTTCAGGTACCTGTTAAAATGTCCTCTTATCCCATGCAAATTTTTATGGGCATAGTCACTGAATTGGCAAGTATTCCATAAAGTCCACAGGCCTTGTTGAGATGGATGCACAGGTCTCAAGGGTGTTAGCAGATGTTATTCTGAGGCCACTCCTGATCATGTTGGATGGACCATGGTGACTGAGGAAAGTGCCCAAAGACTGGATGAAAGCAAATGTCACCCATCTTCAAAAAAGGCAACCAGGAGGACTCAGAAAAGTACAAGCCAGCCAGCCTCATTTGGATCCCCAGGAAGTTGATGGAGTAGCTATTCCTGGAAAGCATTGCCAGGCACACCAAGGAGGACAGAACAAATGTAGTCAGCATGGATTTACCAGGGGAAATTGGTGCTTGACGACTTTTTAAACTCCTCTGGTGAATGAACTTGCCTGGTAGATGAAGAGAATATCATCTGCCTGGGCTTCAGGGAAGTTTTGGACGTTTATCTACATGGCAGCACACATACCTACGGGAAGGAATAGTGCAAAGAGCAGGGAACCAGTGTCTTTTCAATGATGCTCAGTGAAAAGACAAGAGGCAGTGGGCACACACTGCAATACAGGAGATTGCCTCTGAGCATCACAAAATTATTTTTTATCGTGACGGTGACTGAACCATGGCACAGAGTGTCCAGAAAGATGGTGGAGTCTGGATCATTGAAGACATTAAAAGTAGGCCCAGATATAATCCTGGGCAACAGGCTCTAGGTATCCTGGTTGAAGCAGGGGGATGGGACTTGGGGAGCCGCACAGAGCCCTTCCACCCTCATTCATTCTGTGCTAGTGAATTCTCTTAGAGATGCATTTCAAGGACTGGCATGACAAAGCTCTGTGCAGAGTGAGATCCAAATGGACATGGGATTTAAGTTCCTTAAGTAGTGTTCAAGAAGAATGTAAAACTCCAGGAAACCTGTCTCTTCCATAACTGAATCCCTTTCATGGGAAAATTCCCCAGCTCTAGAAAGATCCTCTGAGACGCATGCTTAAGACTGACACCGGCAGAGCAAATTTCTCCCTATGCGTGTCTAAGACCAGTTAGGATCTTTACCAAAAGTGTTGTCAACGTAGTCACAGAAGGCATATTGTTAAGAAGTGACAACTTACATCAGAATGGCAAATATTGGTCCAGCAATGAATTACTGTATGGGAATTATCGACTTGTATTCCAAATAAATAAAAAGGAGTTGGTCTTTATTGAACTCTTTCATTGCAATATTCATAAGGGAAGAAAAAGACCTATGTCCTTAACTTTCTTAATTCTAACAAAGATTTAAAACATTCCTTGTAAAAAGCGTATCTGAATTATCGGTCTATGAAACAATTTGAGTTGGGAAAAAAGTCCTAAAATTGTGTAGACAGTTGCAGAGAAAGCAAGAAAATAGGAAAGAAACAAAAACAGAGAAAAAGAGTCATCTTGAGTCTGCTAGCTAGTTCTAGAAGTAGTCTGCTAGAAAAAGGAAACCCCAGTGGAATTTCAAATGTGTTCATGCACTTGATTCAGTAACTGGTCAATGTAAAAACCAGTCCTTTCGTACAACTTCCCCCAGCAACAAAAACTTCAACAGATTGACGCCACCATCATGCCTGTCCCAGATGTATTTAAAAGAGAAATGATGATTTTCTTGAAAATCTATTTGCGTACAAGTTGCAAGACATTGGAGGGATTCTCCACATTCTCCTTCCTCCACGCGGCTTGAAAGTATATTTGATAAAATATGCAACAAAGCATGTGATTTCCAAGGTAGAGTAAAATGGATGACTTGGGAATTGATCTCTTTTGGATATGAAACTTCATATCCACTCTCTGGGAAGTTTCTAAAAGAAATGATGGAGCTGAGGCATGAATCTGCCTCTCCGAGTGCTAAGCAAACATAGACACTCCCCTTCACATGGCCCCACCTTCCGCACACACCTAGGCATGCACAGAGATCAGCATAGCAGATCATGAACACCTTGGAAAAGACTGAAATGCTAAATACCTCTCTTTGTGGACAAAATAGCCGGTACACTATTTCAAATATCTGGTACAAAAACTCTGTTGAATATCTGCCTCATATTTAAAACACAGCTTTTCATTGAATTCTGTTTGCAGAATATTTTCCTTCCATTTGTTCCTTTAAAATTCCTTTGTTCTATGTCTAGAAATATTTTCTTCTAAAAATAGAAAAAATTAGATGATGTCTTTTCAGAAGAAAACATTGGTTTAGACAATTTTTAACCATCATGGTATGGAAGAATTTTTTTGTCCCTCACTAAGGAGGAATAAGTATTTTGATCCTAGATCATTTACAGTGAAATACTTGACATTTTTAAGATGCTTTCAATCAATTTTGATCCTCATTGCTTATTCATTGTAAACAGTAAGTTTTCAGTGCATGGAAAGTGTGTGTGGTATGTCTACATTAGTTCAAACACCAATTCCAACTAATGGCCAGGCTGAACTACAGTAAATAATGTCCTGAAGGATATTTTGCCGCCTTCTTTGGCACTCCTTGAAATCCTAATGATTGGCATGAAGTGTCGAAATACAGAGATTTTCTCTCAGAGGGTGTCCCATGTTGAAACCCATCCCATGTGTTTGATGTTGTAGTTCTTATCGCTTTTAAAAGTTGATATCTTCTGCACAGTTTTCATGAAGCTTTCTGTTACAGTAGTGAAAATCACAGAGAAATGCAATTTTGTACAACTTTGAATTTACCCCAAGAGCTGAGAGAAAATTTGTTCGTATACCTCAATCTGAGTCTCTTCTATATTCAAGCTTTGTTTATCTCCCATCAAGGGTCGCATTCGTTGCTGTTCAAAGCCCCATCCAAGCTGACTTGAATACGTTCAGGGATGGGACATCCACAACTTCTCTGGGCAACCCGAAGCAGCGTTCCAGCACCCCAACAGCAAAAAATGTCTTCCTTTCATCTAATAGAGATCAGAAATACTAAATCTAGGTATATAAACTTTGAGGAAAGGTTTGAAATTCTATTGATTTGAAACACATTTGATATGAATACTAACTTCCAGACGACTGAAATATGTTGATGGCCATTTGAGATTGACACTTTTTGAAAAAGTGCATGGAATTGAAAATTAAAACCGGCAAAATTAAAAACTTCTTGCCATTTTCTTTTAACTCTGATCTTCAAAATTGCATAGGTCAGATATCTGTGCTTCATGCAAATCTCTCAGATACTCTCAGACCAAAGCTTTTCTTTCAGACTAAACTGCGGTTTAGGTAGAACACGAGTGCTTAGTGAAGGTTTTTCTGGGCATAGGGGGATTTGTGTGCACAAGAGGTTTTATCCAAACTGGAAAATTCATCCCAGCTGCATTTGTTCATCATTCCTACTGCATCAGGCCTGAAGATTCTGTGAAAAGTATCCTGTGGACCTTGAACATAGCTCATGTGAAAGAGATGAGAGGTGATGGAGAAGTTGAGGGAGAGAATCAAGAGCATATGGCCCAGTAAAGGCACCAGAAGGTATTTTTTCATGTGGTCCACAGCCCAAACAATTGTTTAGCACCGTTTGAAGGCTGTGTTTGACCAACAGGGCTGAAGCAGGTCTTCAAAATATCCAGTAGATCAAAATCCATGGAAGCAAATGACCCTGGCCAGTCACCTTGCTGCTGATCATTCACCCTCCATACCAGCCGATCAGGCCTAAGAATGCTGCTGCAAAAGTGTTGTGAAAAAGGTAGGCACATTTTCACAGAGGCAGGGGAAAATGCCCTTGGATGGTGATTCCAAGGGATAACTTGATGGCGCAAGTTAGGTACCCTTATCTACTGTGCAATATCGAAGTTGGTGAGTTCACCATCTGTAAGCATCACTTTAGAAAATAAATGTTTGATCCACAAAACGATACTTCCTATGTCCTGTCTACCTGCTTCATTTCAGCCAAGGAATAGGCTACGTTCCATCAGCAAAGTGTTCATGATCATATGCTTCTTTAAACTGTGGTCATTCTTTCTTTTTTTCTAAATCAGACACTGTCTATTCCTAAGATTCAGATGTCCATGGGTAGGGGTGTAATTAAGTTCACTGTTAAAAAATATCCTTCTTGTTATCTTTTTAATAAATTACTGAGATGTAACATCAGTCTGAGAGCTGAAAGAAACCCCTTCATTTGCTGTTTGCCAAGTATCATCTATGCGATACAAATTCTATTTGACCCATCCATTGCCATCTAATACTACTAGTAATGCCTTCACAACCTTTACTTCATCGTTAGGGATTTTGGAGAAGTGAAAGATTTGAACATAAGCAAGGGCATTTGTTCAAGATGCTCCAGAAAGAGCTGCTGTCTGTTCTCTTCCTTGCTGCCTATGTTGGCAGGAAGCTGCAAAAAACCCAAAGATAACTAGAAAGAGTGTTACTTTTAGTCTAAATTTGGAAATGATGTTTGGAATACCCTGTTAAATGAAAAGGTGCTCTTTTAAAAGATGGCATCTTCAGGGGAAAAGTCAGTTTAGAGAGGTTTTGAGACAGTTGCTTCTGGAAAAAAAAAAAAAAAAATTTGAGGTATCCAAGGTCTTTAGCCATACCACTTGGAAGATTGATTCAAAACACAGTTCCTTCATCTAGGAAGAACAGAGGACCATAGATGCAGCCCATTTCAAAACGGAGTTCTTTATGTGTCAGGTTGGGATTTACTGGACATCATTTCTTGTAAAGTCGAGGGACTGCAGTTAGCTCTCCAATAATTTCCTTCCCTGAAATTCATCTGCATTTGCTCCTTTCTCCAGCGTTCCCATTTCTTAGTGCTGGTATACTCCATCTATGCATTAGAATATTCAACTGGAGTGTGTGTCCGATATTTTCTAGTTCAAATTGGCTGGAACGCAATGGATAGTTCCAGTTGCTTGTATACACTAGTTTTATTTTGACAAGTTTTCTTTGAACAATGTTGAAGCAGCAGTAGCAAATCGGAAGTACAGCTTGCAGCAGGGAAAGACACTTCTGCTTGCTCAAGTTTCCTGTAGTCAGATAGATGCCAAAAGGCTTTTCATAGTACTACTACTGTCTTGTAGGAATACTTGATCTAATCCTACCTTTGATACAATTACGAATGGGCTACTTTTCCACAAGGTGGAACATTTTTCTTTTAATAATATGTTTTTTGTAAGTTGGAAACATGAACTTGTGCACCAGTCAGGTGGAAGGTACTCTTACTTCTTCATAAGTTTCACAACATTATTTAGAAAATATTGACTCTGTGTAACTTCAAAAGAAGAATTCTGGGCATCTTCATTCTATTGATGTGATTTTTTTTCTACCATGCTGTTCTTGTTTTCTATGGAACTCATTTTTACCAATAGAAATATTTTCCCCTGACACCTATGGAAAATACCTATGTTTCCTCAATATTGCAGCCTCAGTACACTGTTTAGAATTATTTCAACATGGTCCCAAGCATATCCGACAGCTAGACAGCAGAGGTTAGCAACAGTGAGTGGGAATAACTTCTGAACCATTTCAGTAGATTTCCCAGGAAGGGCTTGCTTTCTGCCCCTGCAAATTTTCCCAGAGATATTGTCTGGTGCACAGTTGCATCAAAAGAGTATTTTTGCACAAACCTTGGGCCAAGCTCTGTCTCAGATTTACTAGTGAATGCAAAGAGGGTGAAAGTGCTGCTTCAAAGCCCTCTGTGTGCTTTCCGTACCAAAACGGAGGTGACCCCAGCAATAACTTTTTGATCTCTCTTCAAAACACGAGGCACGTCACCACCTCATTCATCTTTTTCTGGGACTCAGCATCTAAAGACCAAGAAGCCCTCTTGCTTGCTAAAGTGTGTTCAGCAAAAAAACCCTTGTCCCATCAGCAAATTGGAACACAGCTGCATTCCAGTCAATACCAATGCTGGCAGGGCAATACTCTAGCCCAGTAGTAACATGCCACTGTTAGAAGACTGTGTAAAAATCTTTGTGTACAAAGTAATGGGAGGGAAAAATAGAATTGGGAAGAACTGCACATTGTTCTGGAAAAAGCCTCCTGCCACAGTCTTACAGACGTCATTTTCTGGTATCATTTTTAAGAGTTAGAGTTTCTTAAATTTTGTACAAGATAAAATCTTACTGGACCTTGAAGTTTCCCTACTAGAAGTACAGCCATTTCTTAGTAGAATAGAAGTAAGCCCTTTGAATATGTACAAATGGCCTTTCAAAATACATATGCTATAGCCCACTGTGAAAGGAATTAGCTATAAAAATAGAAATTCAAAGGTTTAAAAAGGTTTTGAATAAAGTAAGTCTAAGGTGATAGAAAACAGCAGTTTTCTTCTTCTGCTGAAAAAACAACTCCGAGGACATTGTACTCTACAGGTGTATTATATCACTTTCTGAAAAACGGAGTAGGTTTGCTATTTCAAAAGGTTTTCATTAGGAAGGAAGAGATTCCTTTGGAAAAAAAAAAACTTCAAATTGACTTGACATGAATGTTATGACACTTCACCAATCATGAAGAAAAATTCTCATCACTTGATATGGAAATCATGACGGTAACGGAGTCAAGGATGTCTAAGCTGTGCCATCAGGAACATAAAAAAGCATTAGAATGCTGGTAAGACTGAGCTCCTGAACTAGTGAGAAGAGACCGCAACCAAAACATTTTCCTTTAAGAGTCTTCAGGATGAACAGCAGATCAAATGTTTTCCTGTGAAGTATTTATGAATAGAATTAACCTTTAAAAGAACATTGTTTTCAAAAACCTGTGTCCAGTATCTCTTAGAATGATACAGAGTTCTTATTACTAGAAAAAAGAAAAGCACTTTTTTCCAAACTGTTGTGCACTTTTAAACTATCTACAATAAAAAGAGTACTTTTTCATGCTGGGCATGATGTTCATTACAAAAAAGCCTTGTCGCACGCTTGGTACTCTAGTGTCTTGATTAGCATCGTTTTTTATTCATTGACTCTTTTTCACCTTGAAATAATGGCGTCTTTGTACTTATGCAGCATCCATGAAGAATTTCTTGGGTGTCATTTTGTACTCGATCCTAAATGGCAGCTCCTGCATTCTGCCATCCGTCTAGCTTTCCCATTTGATGCAGCTTCTGAGAGGTCTTTTCAGAATTGAGGACTACCTGCAAGAATGATGCTAAATGCATGCATTTTACTCCTTAGGTAATGCAAAAGAGTTTTTCCTTTACAGCATAATAATAATAGGAAAAGAATGATGGTGGATTCAATTCTTATAGTAATACAAAGAGAACTATTATCATCATTAGAAACCAAGCAAGTCATATTTATTGCTCATGCAGTACAACCACTAATGCAAATTACCCTGTAAATTCAAAATGAATCTGTATCACAGGAGTGGATTGAATGTCTCTCTTGATATTTTGCTTAAAGCAGAAAATTAATTCTTTTGACAGCCAACTCATAGTTGCAACCTAACTTTCAGCTACAGCTTTCAAACAGTGGAAACATGTCTGTTTATAACACGATACAGTACCGTACACAAGACCAAAACAGGTCCTAGACGTTCAAATGAAAGAAAAGATCAAAGGACAGATTAATTCATGTCTGCAAGCCCTCAAGAGCGTGCAGGTCAAAAGTCCCCAGAAAACTAGGCCAGTGGCACAAATTCTCGATGTTGGCACCAGCAGAAGCAGCTGCTATCTTTCTAGGATGCAATCTTGCTTACATCATCCTTCAAAGCAATCTTCTGTCCCCCTGCCCAATATGCCTTCTGCTCTACTCCTTGGACTTCACGTTTGCATTTCTACAGAGTCCTGCAAACGGACTCAAAGTTCAGGTAATAGATTTCCAAGATTTAGAAATATTGTGTTAAGTCTATTTCTTTCGTATTTCATCCCGTCTAAGCATACTGTAACTTTCTGAGGTGAAATATGTCGAGTATGTCACGTGTAGTTTACATGTTAGTTCTGCTTGACATTAAAACTTCACACAGACCCCTGGGATGCCTTACTGCAAAAATATATAGCTGCAAAGAGTGGTTGCACAAAGTTAGAAAGGCCAGAAAACCATGTAAACAACCTAACAGTAGAGGCTTGAATTTCTGAATATAATCTTGCACCATCTAAAGTCAAAATAGAATATTGAAATGATTTTCATCTAATAATGAGCGTGGGGAAGAAAGAATCCAGATAGGATTTTTTTTTTTTTTGAAACAGTTCCAGGAAATACATGGCCTTAACTTGGAAGTATAGCATTAAATATTTTTATACAGCATGAGTTCTCATTACCTAATCATATGATTTGTAGAACTGAATTGGAAAGTAGGAAATAAACAAAGAAAAATACTCAAGCTATAAAATATGTGAGTTTAAAATTTTCTTTGTATTTCTGATTAAAACGATGAGGTAGCCAAATGGTCACCCATTATTTTCAAAAGCATCTGGACATAAAAAACGGATCAATTTTGGCGGGACTTGGATGTCCGGTATTCCTGAAAAGCTTTATTTCACTGCTTCCCAAGCCTGATTCAATCCCCTTAAATGCAGCTGTATTTCAGTTGCTCAGTGAAACTGTCCATCTCATGCATATAGTTTACAAATAATCTGCAGAAAAAGCTAGCTAGATTTAAAGATCTTTTTTCTGTAAATGGCCTTCAACTGATTTCTACAAACACACAGCTGGGATTTCTGCTGTCTTCTTCAGGCCACTTCCTGCAGAGACCTCTCCATTAAATCTGTCTCGTTCTACTAAGAACGCTTCTGGTGATCCAAAGTCAGCACTGGGATTGTCCAACTGCATGGAATTACTGTCTGCTAGAGCTGCACATTGAGGGCTTCTGTGTGCAGCATCATGTGAGCCCTGCTAATGTCACCCTGTTGGTATAAACTGAGCTAAGTGGACCTTAAGGGACAAGATTGTGCACTGATTTTGTAATAGAAATTAGGTACTAAGAAGGAGGCGGGAGGATTTCAATGTTTCTGCCCCCAGCTGAAGCAACACTAAATCTCGGTCTTTATCTGAAAAACGAGGTGAATTAACCCGTTTGGCATTCATATGCCAAAAAGGTCAGTAATACACTCAGAACTGTCAAAAGAGTAACAATTCCAATCATTACTTTCTAAAAAGAATTCATTTGAAGAAGTCAGGAAGACAGATGAAACATGCAAATATCCTACCCTGAGAATCATTCTGTTGATCTGCACAGGTTTCTTATTATATTCCCATCTAATGCATTGGACATGTGTGCTTGTGATGACACAAATACTTGCAAAGCTTACAAGATAAATCACCTTCTCTTCAAACAGCAAAGCATTTCTTGATGGTTGCACTTGCTAATTCCATTTAGACTCAGTGTTCTTAAAGGTCTTTTCCAACCAAAGTTCCAACCACCATTCTCTAAGTCGCACATCCTGATTGTCCTGGTTTAGGGCTAAATTTGGCAGAAAACCTCACAAAGGGCCACTGCACCCTCCCCCCCACCAAAAGCCCACCCACACAGCCGCTCCCCTCAACTGGTTTGGGGAGAGAAGTGGGAAAAAGCTGTTTCTTTAACAGGCAAAGCACTTCCCAGCACAAAAAAATGAACAATACCAGATGACAAAACTCATTTGCCGCACTGAAGAGACGACAAATCAGAAAGTCTCTCCTGTGGGTGCTCACTCTGTTATCAACCCCTCCAGCAATGGGGAAAGCTGCTGCCCAGGGTAGGCCCCAGTAGGCCACAAAGTGCAAGTTCCCAGTGCTTCCCAGGTCCCAGTCCGGAGCAGATTTGAAACGTTCCAAGAAAAAGGAAAGGAAAAAAAAAACCAGTCCAGGGAAAACTCTGCCTCAGCCAGCTAAACCAACTAAAAAGCAAATGCGTGCTCTGTTCTGCTCCGTCAGTGCCCAGACAACACAGTGCAGCGCAGAATGTGGAAGAGTGTTGCTTTCTAAGGAGTGCAGCCTCTGATAAGAAACTCGGTGCTTCTTCTTCTCCCTGCCTTTGCTCTCAGAACCAGTCTTGAAGGCAGAGAATATCATATCCAGCATTAAGAGAACAGATGACTGGGGATACAAGCATCATAAAGTCACCCTAGGACACTGCTCCTTTGAGATATGTCACCAGACTATGCTAAGACCAAGTTTTGGAACTGCTCAATAAAATTCTACTATCACAGTGAAGCTGAGGAGGAAACACAGCTCACTACAGTTACCTTGTGGCATGCCAGTGCTTCCTTTCCATCACAATGGTCTTCGTTTTTAGTCCCTGACATCACAGGCATCATGAAACATCCTTTGTGCAGGAAGGAAGAAAATATTCTTCTCATTGATGCTGATGGGTTAGCTGACATGCAAAGCAGTTAATTCAAAGTGACAGAGCAATCAAGTCAATAGGAAAACTCACCACAGTTTTGTTTACTCCCCTAAATCCTTACTATCCCAAAATACAAGAACAGCTGTAAAAGCCTTGTGGCTACCTAATTTTTTCCTAGACCTACATGGTGGGGTAAGAGATAAACAATCCCAAACTATGGTAATCCACAACAAAGCATTCTTGACCTCATATTCAGGTTCTGCATAGCGAGCTCTTCCTCCTGATCAAGTTATTCCATCGCAATACTTTGGGGAGTATCTCAGAGGGCTGGCTGTTGTTTGGTTTGAAAGCATCTTGATCATTCAGGAACCCAGTAGCAAGGACAAAGTTTAAAAGAAGGTAGTGCTATGCATTGATTTTCATCTAGGACAGAGATATTTCTACAACACAGAAGGCTGACCTAATGCTTCACGACAACGTGGCTGAAGTGGCATCCTGGTCCCCATAGGTTTTTCTCTTTACTTTTAGCTGCTTTCTTACCAGATTAATGAGCTGAACTAGCTCAAAAAAGAATCAGATAAGTGCCAGAGCTTTCAAACAAACAAAAAAAAACAAAAAAAAAAAAAAAAAAAAAAAAAAACACCCCAAAACAGATGCAAAAAGGTGATTTGTAAGTGCATTTGAAAACAGAAGTTTTTTGTACTTTTCATAGATACATGGCATTCTCTAGAATGATATTGCTCCAATGCTTTGGGTTTGGTTTTGCTTTCGTTTTTTTCCTCAATTCTAAATGTTACACATTCTTTTTTGGCCATTTTAGTAAACTGATTTTCTGATCCATGTGAAAGACAGTCCGAAGTTCCCCTCATTTGCCTCACGACCGTCCCCAGGACAGACATCGGGACCCTGAGGACCCTGACTGGAATGCTGGCATGCCGGTCAGAGAGGAATGCCAGAAATCCTGAGGCCCCTGAGCAGAATTCTGGCCTGCCAAGTGATTGTTGGCAGCTGTGTCTACAGTGACTGCTTCTAGCAGGGCCTGCCAAGGGGCGAGGCGACCTATGGGCCTGCACGTGCTTCGCGACACCAGCCCAGGAATTTTCCCACCTCTTGGCCAGATGAACTTGCTGGGGCAACTGTGGTAGCCGCCCCATGGAAAATCCTTCATCTGCTCCACTACCACTGTGAGGGACGCAGATTGAAGCCCCCCTCCCAAGGACTGAGGCTGAGACGCCCGTAATTCTGATCCAGGGCTGCTGGCCTGACTGAATCAGGATGCCTGCTAAGTGTTGCCTGCAGATGTGTTTGCGGGACCTAAACTGGTTTCCTATAGAAACCAGTCCTGAAACAATAGCTCCCACTCACTGCTGATATTGATATTGACTTCTCCTGCTGAGAACATGGACTGTCTGTACCCGTCTTCAATACCATTTTTCCCCTCAGCAATTTCAATAGACTTGCTCTTTATTGTATCTGCTCCCCCTCAGCCATTTCTAGATCTGTTTCCCCCCTCAGCAATGGACTAGAATAGAACCTTGAGATAACCAGGACTCTGAGATCTCCCCTAGGAGAACTCCATCGGCTGGGCTGCGAGGACTTCATCTCTCTCCATTTGGTAGCTATACTCCCTCTCTCTTTCTCCCCCTCTTTTCTATTCTTTTCCTCTCCCTAATTCCTTGAAGGCATTTGCTGTGGTCATTCTAGAAAGGTGCATTTGTTTGGAGTGATACTGCAATCCCTTTTCCATCTTGTCTTTTGCCCTCCGAGATCAGTTAAGAAAACATCATCCCCCCTTGGTAGGAGCGGATCAGAACAATATGTTCTTTCCAGCTGAAATTGGTTCTAGTCAATAGAAGCACACTGGTAGGTAAAAGTAGACTATAAAAGATAACCTTCAGAATGTATTTCCCATGTCTTCCCATTCAAGCAAGTGAAGAAAGCAGACAGATCTTCAGATAACATGCTATGCGAATTGAAAGGAATCTTCTTGGAGGCAACTGTGAAACTCACGCAATGAAATACAGATGAGAGAGATGAAAGGGTCACATATGATGTCAAATCTATTCTTTTAATGTTTGAATGAAACAAGATTTCTTGAAGTACAATCCTACAAAATGAAGGTGAACTTGCAGAAGCAATTGAACTGGGTCTCCTTTAGAAACACAATGTTTTCTAATTAAACTGCGCATTCAGGAAGGCAACCTTGAAATCAAAAGGATTTAGAAAAATACAAAATACCAAGACTGGCAGTTCGTTATCTTTCACGGTCTCTTTAAGATAAGATTGATTTGAACTTCCACTTGTAGTAGGTCTGAAGACATTAGGAATGATGCAATATGAAAAAACCAAAACAAAACAACTTTCTCAAAAAGCTTTGAGAAACCAGAGAAATGATGATTTTTAGTGGTTAGGTAGTCCTTTAAAATTTGTCTTGGGGGAAAGAGATAAAAAACTGACTGAGATCAAATGACTGTGGAGTATATTCCAAAACAGTAATGAAGAAGGTAAGGGGCAAGAGCCTGTTAGAAAAATACTATGCTGGCTTCATCTGTTGAAAGCATTCCAGAATGGTTGAAATTATGAATCATATCTTCTGGGATTTAAAAAAAAAAAAAAAAAAAAAAAAAAAAAAAAAAAAAAAGAGGAAGAAAACAGAAGGAAAAAAATATTTTGAACATATTTTTCCATTCCAAGATGGTATAATGGCTTTATTTCATTTTGTTCCTATGACAGGTTAATAGCTTATGAAGTGTTTAGCAATAGAGAGTGAGAGTCCTCACACTAGCCATACCATTTGGATGTGTCTCTTTTACTTTCTAGAGCAGCAGATATGGTTTAGCACTCCACAATTCAGTCCCCAAAAGTGAGTAAGTGTGGCAGATTTAACCTAACTGCCCAGTCCACCAGAATGCCTAATTATCTTGAAAAATGCTTTGCTCTATCTCATGATCTGGACATGTCTCTCTAGCTCCACTTTGAGCTTCTTGATCTTTCATCTACAGGATGAGATCCAATTTAGCTTAGCAAGGATGTAGCCTTTCCAAACCATATCTTTTACCTTCTGTATTCTTACAAGTACATTTCTACCGCTGGGACCAGTTTGGAAGATCCTAGTTGTTTTATTCCTTAGATTATGTTGCTGCATTAATTAGCTCTTCTTTGAAGTTTTTTCCCTGCTCAAGTATAGGGTCAGTGCTGAAATGATTGTGATGCTAACTCCTTATGATCTATTCTGCAGGCTTACAGAGTATGCAGCAAAGTTTTCTCTTCTTCTGAGGACATTCTACTCTTTTGATGAGAAATGCTGAAGGTCTGACTTCAGTTGCAAAGGTATCTGATTGACAGATTGCAAAATTGTGAAGTCTAGTAACAGCAGGAAAAGCGTGCTCTTGCTCTGTATGTAAATGTCGTGTCAGCTGCTGTTGGGATAAAAAGCATGAGCATAAGCAAAGATATCTGCATGGATAGAAAAGAAACAAAGAAGATATTTGTTGTGATTTCTGCACTAAGGAGCAAGAAGAAGCATGAAGCGCTAATTTCAGTGGCTAAGACAGTATCGTCCTTGGGCCAGTTCTCTTCAACATCTTTTGAACCACTTGGACTCGGCACTTGAAGGAATATTAAGCAAGTTTGCCAGAGACGCTACATTGGGAGGAGCTGTCAACTAACTCCCTTGAGGCCAGTGAGACACTGCAGAGAGATCTTGACAAATAAGAGAGATGGGCAATTATGGCTGGCCGGGAGTCTATGCACAAATCACGAAAGGGGCGGGACTGCTGGGGAAGGCGTCCCAAGCTGTTGTATTTTCCAGCATCAGTCTCATGACATGCTTATGACAGTGGGAAGATGCCAGCAGCTCACGTCCCCAGCAGCAGAAAAAGAACTTCATGTTACAACTTACTTGAAAAGCTTTTTGACCAATCCCACAAAGCAAAAGCATATTGACAGTAGTTCTTTCCGATCCCTAGAAGCACACAGAACTTTGGTTCAAAGAACGCTTGCTTCTTTTGAATAAAAGACCTGCTTGTAAGCCTTAAGATAGAATGCACAGAGCTCCATTATTAAGCTTAGAACTTCCTAACATCTGGCTAGATCTACTTTGCTGTAGCTTAGGGAGTTCTTCTGGTCAAGCTTTAATACACAGGCCATTGTTCTATTTGTCCTTACTTCTCTACTTCTTCTATCATTTTTCTGCTGACAAACCTTATGACTACTGCTTAGCTCCAAGCACAGTTCTGCTGTCTCTGAGGCCTGCCTTTTGCAGCTTTCCCAAAATCCTCTGTTTCCAAGGATTCCCACAGGCAATCCCCAACCTTAGGGAGTTGTGCGATGGCAAGTGCTGGATTCAGCACCTGGGACAGGGCAATCCTGCTCTGTGTGTGTGTATAGACTAGGGAGCCAGAGGCTGAAAGGAAGCCAGGCTCCTGGCCAATGGCAAGCTAAATGTGCATCAGCAGTGCCCTGGCAGCCAGGAGGGCCAAGCCTGTCCTGGGGTGCATCAGGCACAGTATCACCAGCTGGGCAAGAGAGGGCATTGTCCTGCTCTGCTCTGCCCTGCTCTGCTCTGCTGTGTTCTGGGGCGGCCTCACCTTGAGTGCTTGGGGGCAGTTTTGGGTACCACAATGAAAAAAGACATGAAGGTATCGGAAAGTTCTCCAATGAGGTTTACAAGGACAGAACTGGAGGAAATGGCATGCAGCTGAGTCAGGGGAGGGTCAGGTCCGGTATCAGGAAAAAGTTTTTTAACCAGAGGATGGCTGGGCACTGGAAGAGTCTCTCCAGGGTGTGCTCACAGCATCACACCTATCTTGAGTTCAAGAACCTTTGGGACATTGCTCTCAGGCATCTGGTGTGATTCTTGAGGAAGGTCCCATGCAGGGCCAGAAGTTGGACTTGATGCTCCTGACGGGCCCCTTCCAATTCAACTGATTCTACCACTCTATGATTCTGTCCTGGCCACTCAAGGTATATTGCTTGATCTCACCAGATTCTGACCTGCTCTTGTTGGTCAGAATTTGTCCCTACTGCCTAATGATATTTACCACAAAAGACAAAGGGCCTTTTCTCAATTTTCTCAAGAAAGTTGAAGATGCACCCTAGAATCCTAAAAAAGTCTTTTCCTTGAAACAACACTGTCTCCTGCCCAGTATTCTTTCCAGATCTTAAGGAGAAAGAAGGCAAAATCAGGGGATGGATTACAATGAAGCACTGTCAAGTTTCCGGACCTTTAGCAGTATATTTGTACTTCCACTATTCTTTTCTATAAAATCATGGTTTTGTAGAGCATGTCATTTTCTAGCAAGACACATTTTTGCAGCTGAGCCCATCAGTCTCTGTGAGAATATATTGTCAAAAGCACAAAACATATGAATGGGCAGTGGCAAGTGAGGGGAAAAACCAGTATGGGAAGCAGCTCCGTGATACTACAGTAAGACAAGGAGGAGGAGGTGTTCCAGTTGACAGAGCAAAGAATCGCCCGCAGTCCCTGGAGATATCCTAGTGAAGCAGGTTGTCTCCCAGCAGTCCCTAGAGAACCATGGAGGAACACATACCTACAGTGCAGCTGCTGGAGGGCTCCATGCCACAGCAGGTGAAAGTGCCTTGAAGGAAGCTGCAGCTTGTGGAGGGAGGGCCAGAAAACCATCCTTGACCTCTTCTTTAGCGGAAGAGTATGTGCAAATGTTTAACAGCTGCTAACTGGAATCTATCCTCTTTCCAGTTCTTGTCGTAGGTAAGTAGGACAATACAAGAATTAGAAGCCTAAACTGTTTTGCATGAGGCTCCCATTCTCTCTGCCACTCCCTTAAAATTTACTTTGAGATGAAATAAAACTCATGATCAAGTTCCTAAGGCTTGATGGTCAGGCTTCTCAGAAAACAGGCAGTGCAAAGAACTCTTGTCACTGTCATTTTTTTTCATAGAACTAAAAAAGTTAAAGTACTGTTTTCTAAGAACTTACGAAAATCAACTGGTAGAGGTGGTGAGAGTGAAGAGTATAATTAAGCTGGAAAGAGACTATCATGTAGCTACCTCATCTGCATAGAAGTTTTTTTACCAGGAACTCTGGACTTTTAAACAGATTTAGGACACAAGAGTTATCTCTGGGAATGTTTTAGTATGTATAGAACATTCATCTTTAAATAGCTCGATCTGTTTTACCGTTATGACTTACGTTTTAAATTTTATTTGAGGAGAAATATTTGCTATTCAGATCATTTCAAGTTCTGAAGCATTTCAGTTGTTGACAGTTTTTGCTGTCTCCTGAGGGCAGGAAAATAGTCTTGGAACCAATACTGAAAGAAACTAGATGGAAAAATTAGTTTTCCTCATTCTTTTCTGTCTATTCTATGAGGCACAAGAGCAAAACCACTGCTATGAGTCTGAGTTGCCTTACCACTCATGGATGACAACCTTGTAGTGAGTAGTCTGTTATTGGCACACATTTCTGATGCTGGTGGTTACCTGTTGTGCAGAAAGATCTGTAAACTATTTTCACGGAAAGACATTCCTGAATTGCTTCACTTATCTCTAAGCTGGCACTCTACTTCGGAGATCTTCCTGTGCTCGCCCCCAAACCCGTTTCCTTCAAATGCAATTTACTTTCAACCAAAGCACTTCATTACTTCATCAGGTAATCTCTTGTTCTTAATGTTCGGGGTAGTGTTTTAAAAAGGTAAGAACATATTCTAGTAAGAAGGTAGAACCTCTTTCTTAAGTAGTAGACATCACTGGGCTTTGGTTCATGCACCAGAACAACAGCAAGGAATGTCGTTTGCAATCAATAGATGGGTTGGGGAAACCGGCCACAAGTTTAGGAATCTTTCTCCAATTAATTATGCTTTAAAATTTGTCTCTTAGCATTTCAAGTGTTTTTTTATTAAAGCAATCAACTATTTATTACCTGTACCACAACGAAGCACAATCAGCAGTGCTTGTGCATCCTTCACCAATTCCAAGAAGAAGAATGGTCTGAGCCTCCAGTATAGCTCATTACGATAAGCTGGAAAAAAGTTCTTGGAAAAATTTCTTTTGCATCCTTTTGAACCTTATGCAGCACTTCCTGGCCAATCTTACATTTTCTTTTCTCCAGGAGATGATAAGAACTCGAGTACCTTCATGAAAACCGTCGCGGGTCGCTTGCTGCGCTGGCAGAGTTCCTTTTTGAGATAACGCCTGGAAAAGCTTTTCGCTAAGGTCTAGGCGGCAGGAGACGCAGAAGACGGGCATACGCAGCTGTCCGAAGGTAGGTGCCGGTCCCCGGCGGCTTTCGGCAGAAGCCGCGGTTCGGAGCGCACCGCGACCGGCAGAAAGCTCTGGGCGCGAAAAAGCCGCTTCTTCGCCTCCGGCAGCCGGAGAGCTCGGCCGATGCTGAGACGTCAAGAACGAAGCCGCACAGCACTGGGATTAAGTGAGCAGCTCTCAAACTGAGGGAAAACGATAACTAACCACTTTCCAACAGTTTCAACTTGCATTACCATAAGTAGGGAAAAAGTTCTTGGACAGCTTTCTTTTGCATCCTTCTAAACCTTATGCAGCACTTCCTGGCCAATCTTACTTTTTCTTTTCTCCAGGAGATGGTAAGAACTCGAGTACCTTCATGAAAACCGTCGCGGGTCGCTTGCTGTGCTGGCAGAGTTCCTTTTTGAGATAATGCCTGGAAAAGCTTTTCGCTAAGGTCTAGGCGGCAAGAGACGCAGAAGACGGGCATACGCAGCTGTCCGAAGGTAGGTGCCGGTCCCCGGCGGCTTTCGGCAGAAGCCGTGGTTCGGAGCGCACCGCGACCGGCAGAAAGCTCTGGGCGCGAAAAAGCCGCTTCTTCGCCTCCGGCAGCCGGAGAGCTCGGCCGATGCTGAGACGTCCAAGAACGAAGCCGCACAGCACTGGGATTAAGTGAGCAGCTCTCAAACTGAGGGAAAACGATAACTAACCACTTTCCAACAGTTTCAACTTGCATTACCATAAGTAGGGAAAAAGTTCTTGGACAGCTTTCTTTTGCATCCTTCTAAACCTTATGCACCACTTCCTGGCTAATCTTACATTTTTTTTCTCCAGGAGATGGTAAGAACTCGAGTACCCTCACGACAACCGTCTTGGGACGCTTGCTGTGCTGGCAGAGTTCCTTTTTGAGATAATGCCTGGAAAAGCTTTTCGCTAAGGTCTAGGCGGCAAGAGACGCAGAAGAAGGGCATACGCAGCTGTCCGAAGGTAGGTGCCGGTAGCCGGATTCTTTTAACAGAAGCCGCTCTTCGGCGGGCTCTCTTACCTTCATAATGGGTTTTGCTGGAGGAAGCCGCTTTTTCGTTTCCGGGAATACCTAGAGAGGAACACTAGCTAAAGACGTGATTGGCACCATTATGTCGAGTTTTGCTCGTTCCAGCAGGAATAACGGAATAACTGTGTTCTTCCTTACGCTAGATGGCGCTGCTTATCAAGGTTTGGCTGCTTTTAATCATTTGGGGTGCTGGATGTTCAAACGACTTATCGTAACTTCTTCTATTTTAAGTCAGGTGCTCACTGACGTAGATCCTATTAGATATAGCACACTGCAAATAGGAGGTGAAATAGATTTATTGTTACTAGCACATGGGTACGAGTGTTAGGAATTTTATATGGAATATGTTGCATGAATCTTTTCGACCATTCTGCAGCCATTCATACGAAACTCACACAAGTACAAGACAATATGAAGAAATTGACTGGGAACGAGTGGGGTTTGCATCAATGGTTTGAGGGATGGGAAAGAACTGGGTGGTTGAAAGATCTCGTAAATGGAGCTTTGTTTTTACCAGTAGTCATGATTTCCTTGCTTTGTGTTATTCCATGCATGGTGAAACTGGTGTGCCTCTTGCTAAAAATGACATTGGAAAAGATCTGGCTGGTGCAAGAAGAAGGGGCAATTGTGACAATGTATCTGAACCGCTTAGACTACGGGCTGCACCAGCCATCCAGCGTGGAACGGTTCTTCTCAGAATTTTCTCAGGGCCCTCTGGAATTCATCAAGACATAAGCCTTGCTAAAACAAGAGAGGAAAAGCTGAGAAACTAAATTCCAAGACCACAAGAACTCCAAAACGGGGGGGGGGGGGGGGGGGGGGGGGGGCAAAGTACCTGGACTGTAAGGAAACACATCTTCTGAGAGGTGCACGCAGAATGCGTGGACAAGACAAAGGCACCAATAAGAAAAGCGTGACTAGCGTGTGCAGAGAGTCAGAATGAGTAAGTGCATCATGTAAACCATACACGGCTTCTGCTTAATCCTCTTGGTCCATTGTGCAGGAGTCCTGAATTTCCCATAAGTGATACTTACTAAAAGGGTTCTGATTTTAATGCAAGAGTTACTGTCTATACGATGATTCATGGGAATAGTTCTTTCAAGTCCTTCCCTTGCTGACATCAGTCAGTTTCATCTTTTCCTGAATGTACTGCTGGCTATACATAAGTGATGAATAGAAGGGAATGAGTTTTAGGGATATGTTGCAAGGAAATAGATTGGTAGCTCTGCTTCCATTTCCATTGTCTAAGAAGAATTCCCAATATTTTTGGCCCTTTCATAGACCTCTGACTCGATTAGCATCAGCAGGGAGGGACATTTAATTGGTTTTTCTCCTTTTTAGAGAGAAGCTAACGAAAAAGTTTCACCAGAATCAGAGCAGGCTGCGTAACAAGAAGAGCGTCATGAAAAGGCGCCAATCCTATCCTCTTAGTATTGCTAGTTGTGATTGGACTTCAATGAAATGTGTCAACTCTGTGTTCCTGGGTATTACATCAGTAACAGGTACTTCACCTGCTGTACTTCTCTCCTAAAGCTAAGAACAGAATCCCAAATAATCTTGATTCCAAGGTCTCAATTCACCCTGTGATGCTGACAGGTGAAATAGGAGTGGAAGGTGCACCAGTAAATGAACTTGAATGGCCTATCTAAATCAGCGGCCACTGATTTCCTGAAGGCCTTAACAGGTCAGTTGCCCCTATTTTTCTTGGGGTTCTTTTATTCTTTGGTCATGTTTTTCTTGGGATTCTTTGAATCCTTCCCCACCAGTTCAGCCTCTGCTCTCAAATCCTTTGCTGTCATTTAAAGTATCTCAAGAGCCTGGAAACTGTTGTCTTTATTTATCAACCCATTATTCCCTTCCAAAGGTTGTTTGCCTCAAGTCTCATTCTTGCTGATTTTCTGCTAGTTCATTGTCAGATGGCAGCAGGTGTTCTGTAAGAGCAAGTACTCAATCCTATAGCTTGCTTTTCTTTTGATTTGGCCTGTCTAGAAAATGGAATGACTGAACATCTCCAACAGCATTTTCTCTCCCCATTGTGTTTCACCGCAAGGGCAGATGCCAATCATCTACCTAAACTCTTGGTGGTGAAGAAACTAGTGGTATGCTGTTGCATATAGGTAGAACTTTCCGAAAGGAAGGCCTTGTAAAACCATGGCTGAGGCCCGTTACTTTGGCTAAGTAGAAAATGACTAGGGGAAAGTGAGACAGCTGAATTAGAGGTAGATCAAGAAGTTCTAGAAGCATTGCGTGTTCACAGCGTGGGGTATGACGGTTGGTTGAATTATGTTTGTTGCGGCTTAAAGCTATGCAAGTGATAAAGGCCTGACTGCTTCAAAAGCCTGGCTTTTGCAAGAAAGCGGCTCTCCTTTGCACCTGCCTGGGGACTCTGCGTCACTACGGACCCTCACGCCCAGTTTGCCAAGGAGATGATGAGTAGGAATGTTGCAGAGCTGCTGTGTGCATATGAAAGGAATGGCAGAGAGTGAAGCCGTGGACAATTTCTGGGCTTTAGTACAATGCTGCTGCATTGGTGCCAGTTTAGTCGGTTTTCCATCAGTGGCATTTCTGTCTAGAAGTACACTGCCCAGAGTCTTTCTAGCACTTGATGCCATTTCCTTACTGCCATTAATACCTTCCTTCAGTTTAAAGGATGAGAGAATCTTTACAGGATTTTGAAGATCCCTGTTAGGAAACACTATGCCAGAGGAGTCATCACTCCCTTTTCTTTTGCCTCCTTTGTAATTTTTATAGACTTATTTCACATTTCTGCTAATGGCAATAAGAATACTGAGACTACTTAGCAGGGTTGACGCTCTCAGCTGCTTTCCTCTTTCCTACTGCTTCATACCGGATGTGACTTGATGGCCTCGTTTTGCAATCAGCATTTTGCTGTGGTTTGCTAAAACCTGGCATGCACTGCCAACTCACAACTTGTGTGTTGGCATTTCAGGGGCTTTAAAGGGTTCCTTTCTGAGATTGCCATGCACTGGACTTTCACAGTCACAAAGACTTCATCCACCATCGGTCAAATTTCAGTATTTAATACTCTTTCCTGGAATGTAGGCAACCTAGCAGCAAGTACTAAATTCGCTGCAAGCCCTGTCTTCCCAAAGGACCATTCAAAAAGTTTGCTTTTCCCCTCTGACCAATCTGACAGTATTTTGATGAAGAATTTGGTACCTTAATAGAACCTCTTAGAAGGGATCTCATGGCAGACAACATCTCAGGCTTTCTTGAAATACTGGCTCCTTTGGATCTCAATTCCATTCAGAGTGCATTTAAGATTTTTTTTTCACTGAAGCCATTCAACAATACCTCTTCTCTTTAAAATGTGCTGCAGGTGAGAAAGATGGATCCCCGTGAAAGGTTCTATTGATATCAAAATTTGTGCCCAATGGACTGTGCTGATGGAAATCAAATACTAGTGTAGTATTTTGAATCCAAATAATTCCTCCCAATCAGGCCCGACAGGATTGTTTGGCTTTGAATCTGAGCACGTGGACAGTAGTGGATGGTCCACAGGTTGAAAAGAGTGTAGATTCTTCTCCTTCTTTTCATTGATGGCTCAGAGACTGAAAAGGCAGCTCCAAAATGGTAAATACATCCCTACAGATTCAAAAATTGTTCTTCTTAATTTGCATCTCCACCATAACAACAGATGCTTAGAACTAAATTACCAATGGGAATTTTACAGCTTCTCAGAAATGAAACAGGACCTGGCTTATGGGCCTTAGCAGTAGCTACAAGTTTTTCAGCACAAGCCATCTCAAAAGTATTTTAACTTTACCGTACTTTTCTGTCTTATGCTTTCATCTCAAGGATGCAGGAAAAAAACAAAACAAAACAAAACAAAACCAAAAAAAAAACCACAACAAAAAAAACCAAAAAAAAAAAAAACAACAAAACAAGAAACCCCAACAAATAGATAATAAGCAAAATCAGTGACATATATAGAAACAGATCCCATGGTTTTTAACTTCCAAACTTGTCTTCTCAGCACACTCTCTACAATGGAATTGTTTCCCTATCTGCCTTGAAACATTTTGCAGCAAAAACACTCTAAGGTCCTGCTGGATGTTTTGTTCAAAAATGACTTCTTCTGGTTTTCTGTCCATAAGCGGAGTAACGTGACTGTGCTGGCAGCTGACCAAAGGAGGTAGGAAGAGTAATCATCATCCACAACACTGGGGCTAAAGAAATTTCCACAGAAAATTACCTGCCCTATTACTTGTTCACGTGTTGGGTTGAACGTTCAGAATCTGTTTCCATTTTCCCCATTCATAGAATGTTCTATTTCACAGAATGCCAGCCCCTCAAACATCAGTCCTGCCAGAACTGCCCGCCATAGGGGGCTGGCATAGGGGATCTGCTAATGTCCACTGACTCTTACCAGTATAGTGCTTGTCACTGTTGCAGATCAAGAACTTCTGAATAGTTTGGATTCATGCTCTTTGAGGGGTTGAAAACAAGAAAAGAATGACTAGACATTTCCATGATCAAATCCCCTGATGGAATAAAAATAGGAGCATAATAAATGTATCCATTGTTCTAAGAAGGGAGATGAAGGCTCCAAAAGATTACTTGCATACTTCCTGTTCTAAATCCCTTGTTATCTGGCAAATTGCAGAAGATTCCAGGCTTTTGCCAAAATGCAAACCAGGTTAAAATGTGAAGCCTTACAGTTTACTGGATATAAAACTTCATCATCCATTTTTAAATCTTTGAGATTGTTATGTACTTCCTATTACTACCCTGAGGTTTAGAGCTGTAATTCAGAGAGAAAAGAATGCTATCTTGAATTCATTCTAGTAAATCGGCACTCTCATCTTGTCGGCACTCTCTCCTCTTGGTTTTCACTTCTGAAACTCTGTACGGAAGAGTGCATTAATGCATAGAGCTCTGCATCAATTCTTTACAACAGTTTCCTCTGTAATTCTTCTTTCAAGGCAAACCTATAAAAAGCCACACTTTCTTACCCCACCACTTCTAAAATTCTATTGAGAAGCAAAAAAAAAAAAAAACCCATCAAACCACTAAATCACTGCTCCAATAAAAAAAGCAGTCCATTAACAGCTTTCTTAGCAGGTTCTTTACCTTGTATTAATATGGCAACCTTTTCTTGCTCTTCTAGATTAGAACCAAATTCTTACAGCATATAAGGAAACATAGGTTTACTGTATCTGATTCTTAGATACAGAAGTCCAGCAAGGAGTTCAGACCTCAAAAGAAGTGTCTGTACAACGAGATTCAGCACAACGTTGAGACATATTAGCTATTTTTCAAGAAAAGCGGCCAAACTGAAACTTTTTAGACTTCTCTACAATCATGCGTGCCTGCTTCCAGAACCTGACCTTCGTTGCTGGAAACTAGCTGCAATGTTACTGTAAACAATGCTGTGAATGTAGGACATCGTCATTCTTCTCTTCCATTGAAAACCTCAAGTGGAGTCACGTCACTTCTCTTCAAAATTCTGTATTTCCTTGCAAACTGGTCAAATAAGGATAAATAAAGTGTTCTGTTCATTCAGTTTAAACCAAATGTTCAAAATGAAAAAAAAAATCCATTCAGATATGGTCTGCAATAATACAGTAGAAGAGAAGATGAACCAGACTGGCCTACAACAGAAAGAAGTGAAGCAGAATTTGGGAATTTGGAAGACCTTATGATGAATAATTCAAATAAATAAATAAAAAAAATATTGCCTACCCAAATTCAATCAGTGATGCACAGACAGAGAAAAAGTACTAATTACTACTCATATTTCTTTCATTCTCAGACAAGAAGTTCAATGATCCTCTTGAATGCACCGAAGATTCTTGGAAAAGACAGCAGCCTTCTTCTTCACCACATACTCCTCAGAACTCCAGGAGACAAATCATTTGAGCTGTGAGGATCTTTCTCTCTGTAAAACTCCCAGAGCATAGCCAATATTCTATTCCTTTAGGGATCCTCGCCTCCCTGGGGGAGTGCTGGATAGTCTACATCCCGGTACATCAGCCAGACACTCCACCTTATTTCCCATGGCTACTGCAGCAAGGACATCATCTACACTGGCTTTCTAGCCAAAATAGATGCAAGGCACAATGAAGAACATAGCCAAAACCTTGAGCACAGCTTATGAGTTTCGAAAGAAAAATCTCAGGATGGCAATACTGGATCTTCTGATCCAAACCATCAGGAAACATTTCTTTAGAGGTGTTGGGAAAGATGAAAGTTTGACAAGAAAGTCTCACAGATATGTATGCTTGGCAGAAAGATTTTTCAATGTGGAGTCTGAAGAAGGAATAGAGTTGGAAGCAAGTTTTGATCTAGAAGAAAAGAATTGCTGAGCCAGTCTTACTGGATAACCGAGGATACCTTAGTTAGAAGAGGGTTTTATGACTTACAGCAAAGGATAAACCCACCCCAAACAAGAAGATGTTTTTACCAAGCAGGAAGCTAGCACAGGCAAACAAGTCAGCAAATGCTGCAAGCAGAAAAAGCTCTCCAAACTTTCCACTGCCAAGAAAACTGAAAAACAACTTTCCGCTTCAGCTGTAATATACTGACTTTTAGTGAGTGGAGAATAGCAACATATGGTAATTAGAGTCGTTAGGATAGGCTATAGATAATAGTTAAGGGATAGATTGGTTCTACTGTATGAAGATGCTCAGCAAAGTGCCAAAACCAAAGGGTCTCCAGGCCTGCCTGTACCTAGAGCTGACAGCTGTAGGCACAGGCTCTGTTGCCCACTACCCTGGACTGCTGCAACGTCTTGGATGGAATAAACTGCATTTTGGAGAGCCGCCTGGACTCCCACATCCCTCATTTAGGCTCTTCCATGGAGGTGAAAAAAGCCTCTGGGTATTGTACAAAAAAACAGCTATGTAATCTAGAGTTGCATGACCCAATATTTCTATTGAACTGGAACAATTTTTATCAATATTATGGATCCACTTCTTTTCAGTGCGTTTGGTCAAAAACATAAAGCATCGTTTAAAAGACATTCTTGGATGCGTACTAAGTACTACGAATTAGTTAAGGTGTTGGTTTGGCATGGCTTGGTTTTTGGTGGGGAGGGAAGAAGCCAGCCACAGAAGTGATTTTTTGTGCAAAGCTCCTAGAAGCTTCCTCCATGCCTGGCAAAGTGAATCCCTGCTTGGCACTAAGAACAGACATGCTGCTGAGCCAATTACAGAAGCTGGTAGCGCCTTGGTGATATATTTAAGAAGGAAATCAAAACTGCAGCCAGTTAACCTTGAAGTTGGGAAATTTTTAGGTTGGCACCTCTTCTGCTTTGAAAGCCAAACCAGTGAGACACTCTGTTGCAGTGTGTGTTTATTATTGTACTGCAGTTCTAGTAGTCTGTTTTCTAAGGCTTCCTATTTTGTGCTGTTATAGCATATGTTATTATGAATGGATTGTTCCTTTCCCACCAGTATTGTTGGCTTTTGCCCTAGCTGTCCCTCTCCCCAAAGACCTGCCCTTTTGTTCCCTGTTCCTTCTCCCATTGAACATCAACCCCTCCCCAAGCCTGCCCCTTTCTCTAGAAACTTCCCTCTCAATTTTGTACCCTTCAAAACCCCAGTGGTTTCTTCAAGTTACTCTCCTCCCTTGTAGTCCCCCTACTGGTTTCAACATTGTATTCCCCTCCTTGTCTTCCACCCCCAGTTTCTCCCAGTTGGTTAAAGATTGCATCCTCCCCTGGGACCTTCCCCTCATTTAGAAGTTGATGGATGCCTTTGAATCATTGTCTTTCTGTCCTTGACCCTCCAGGGAGTAAACTGAAAAATATGCAGAAGACCTCTCCCTGTTCCTTGTCCCTGCTCTCAGCGCAGTTCTATCCCCAAGGCAGTCCACCTGTGCCGTAGAGCAGCTGTGCCCTACAGCTGCAGCCCGGATTCGACAGCTTTCTTGGGGCGGCCCACTCTCGCTGTCGGTGTCGGGAGCTAGTTGGGCTGAAGAAATCCAGCACCGCAGCAAGACTCCAAGTCAGAAATCCAGTTTATTAGGAAAAGGGGGAAAAACCCAAATCCATGCAAGAATACAAAAGAAAAACCACTGACAGAGTCAGAATACAAGCTGACTTCCTGCTAGTTAGGGTGGTGAAAGCAGTTTGGATGAAATGGTCTTGTTGAAGTGGTGATTCTGTAGAAACCATCTGGTAGCTCTCGTCCTCTGGAAAACCAGTGGCTAAGGGTGGCCGTTCCTCTGGCAATGCGGTAGAAATAGTGCTTCTTGCCTTCATAAACCCAGATTATATCCAGGTGGGGATGCTTAGCACCTACCCCCTGGGCAGAGCATCTCCCAATGGGCTGATATCATTTTGAGTCATGATGTGGGTCCTTGATTACCCGTGAAACAGAAATGGCACCTAGAGGGAGTTATCCCTGAGTCATGTGGCAAGACATTGATGGGCCCATTAACAGGAGAGAAGGAAAAAACGATGCCACCCCTGCTTTCCGCAGGTCTTGAGGGTGGGAATAGGATGCATTTTTATATTGTAAGCTAGGACAATACAGGATGCAGGTTTTTGCATTTGCAGGAAGTTTGTATGGATTTGAAAAGTATCCTCATAGCAGAGGCACAAAAGTATTCTCATACCCCTTTTAATCATCTTCCAATGAAGCAATTCTCCCAATAACCTAAGGCATGAATGACTTGCAAGTGCGTTGAAGGAACACGCCAAAGATAAGTAGTGTTCCACTGCAGAGAATTGTTTAGGGACATACCCTAATATTTTAAATCAGAAAGCGTGGATGGACGCGTCTGTTCTCCTTACTTGACTACAGAACCACCGGCCCTTTGCAGGAGGGTGTTTGGATTTAGGATGACACTGGCAACTAACAGCATGGCTACACAGAAGGTGCTACTTTTTTAGACCAGAACATTCAACTACTAAAGGCAGATAGGAGAATAGCTGATTAGTGACAGCTCCGACAGGAAGAGTCTGCGGCTTACCCCGTGGGAACAATAGTAGCACATTTCAATTTTAGAACACCGTTCATTTCAGAGGACCAAGCATCAGTGAAAAGAAAAGGTCGAGTAAAGACATCCTAGTGCTCTTCTTATCAGAATCATGTTCCTCCATATGAGAGTATTTAGGAAAGGACAGCGTGTTCATAATGAAAGGTGTGCCAGTTACAAAACCTGGAGAACAAGGCAAGACAAACTTATACATTTTATTTGCTATTTTTATTTCACCTGCTAAAAAATGATTTTTTAAGACTGAATTATATGAATTCTGCAAAGGTCTCTTTTTGAACATCTTCATACCCATATTAAACACTGAGGTGACAAAGAGAGCAGCAGTGGAAGGAAACCTGGTCCATCTCCCCTCCTTGTAGCTTTAGGCCAGTGAGTGATTAGAAGTGGGTCACTTCATTTGAGATAAATAGCTTTACCAAGAGAGAATATTATCCAGCCTTGATCTTTCCTTTGGAGCTGATCCACTTTGTAGTCATCGATTCTTGACTCAGTTGGGGAGAAACAATGGCATTACGGCCATGGATGTTAGAGTGCGCTGATGGGAAATGAAGTTTTCATCTTCCGGTCCTTGCTTCAGAAAATATTCCAAATTCATCAGAAAGAAAATTCCAAGACCAGTAATCCCCACTCAAATGACCTAATTCAAATAGTCTGTACGCATACGAGACATCAAGCAGGTGCTCTCGTCTGTTAGGGGAATACCCAGCCAGTACATTATTGTCTAGTTAGGAGGCAATAATTTTGGAAATCATTGAATTTTTTGTATTGCAAGTGAATGGTCAACACATTTTATTACGGGATAAGGTAAAATCATGTCTTCTGCATCCTTTCAGAGAGCAAACTTACCTGGATCAAAAGCTACTCAGCTCCATGATAGGATGCTTTGTCTTCAAAGGGAACTCTAGTCTTTGTCCTTTTGGATTGCTTCCATCGCTTTTCACTCACTCTTCAGGTACCTGTTAAAATGTCCTCTTATCCCATGCAAATTTTTATGGGCATAGTCACTGAATTGGAAAGTATTCCATAAAGTCCACAGGCCTTGTTGAGATGGATGCACAGGTCTCAAGGGTGTTAGCAGATGTTATTCTGAGGCCACTCCTGATCATGTTGGATGGACCATGGTGACTGAGGAAAGTGCCCAAAGACTGGATGAAAGCAAATGTCACCCATCTTCAAAAAAGGCAACCAGGAGGACTCAGAAAAGTACAAGGCAGCCAGCCTCATTTGGATCCCCAGGAAGTTGATGGAGTAGCTATTCCTGGAAAGCATTGCCAGGCACACGAAGGAGGACAGAACAAATGTAGTCAGCATGGATTTACCAGGGGAAATTGGTGCTTGACGACTTTTTAAACTCCTCTGGTGAATGAACTTGCCTGGTAGATGAAGAGAATATCATCTGCCTGGGCTTCAGGGAAGTTTTGGACGCTTATCTACATGGCAGCACACATACCTACGGGAAGGAATAGTGCAAAGAGCAGGGAACCAGTGTCTTTTCAATGATGCTCAGTGAAAAGACAAGAGGCAGTGGGCACACACTGAAATACAGGAGATTGCCTCTGAGCATCACAAAATTATTTTTTATCGTGACGGTGACTGAACCATGGCACAGAGTGTCCAGAAAGATGGTGGAGTCTGGATCATTGAAGACATTAAAAGTAGGCCCAGATATAATCCTGGGCAACAGGCTCTAGGTATCCTGGTTGAAGCAGGGGGATGGGACTTGGTGAGCCGCACAGAGCCCTTCCACCCTCATTCATTCTGTGCTAGTGAATTCTCTTAGAGATGCATTTCAAGGACTGGCATGACAAAGCTCTGTGCAGAGTGAGATCCAAATGGACATGGGATTTAAGTTCCTTAAGTAGTGTTCAAGAAGAATGTAAAACTCCAGGAAACCTGTCTCTTCCATAACTGAATCCCTTTCATGAGAAAATTCCCCAGCTCTAGAAAGATCCTCTGAGACGCATGCTTAAGACTGACACTGGCTGAGCAAATTTCTCCCTATGCGTGTCTAAGACCAGTTAGGATCTTTACCAAAAGTGTTGTCAACGTAGTCACAGAAGGCATATTGTTAAGAAGTGACAACTTACATCAGAATGGCAAATATTGGTCCACCAATGAATTACTGTATGGGAATTATCGACTTGTATTCCAAATAAATAAAAAGGAGCTGGTCTTTATTGAACTCTTTCATTGCAATATTCATAAGGGAAGAAAAAGACCTATGTCCTTAACTTTCTTAATTCTAACAAAGATTTAAAACATTCCTTGTAAAAAGCGTATCTGAATTATCGGTCTATGAAACAATTTGAGTTGGGAAAAAAGTCCTAAAATTGTGTAGACAGTTGCAGAGAAAGCAAGAAAATAGGAAAGAAACAAAAACAGAGAAAAAGAGTCATCTTGAGTCTGCTAGCTAGTTCTAGAAGTAGTCTGCTAGAAAAAGGAAACCCCAGTGGAATTTCAAATGTGTTCATGCACTTGATTCAGTAACTGGTCAATGTAAAAACCAGTCCTTTCGTACAACTTCCCCCAGCAACAAAAACTTCAACAGATTGACGCCACCATCATGCCTGTCCCAGATGTATTTAAAAGAGAAATGATGATTTTCTTGAAAATCTATTTGCGTACAAGTTGCAAGACATTGGAGGGATTCTCCACATTCTCCTTCCTCCACGCGGCTTGAAAGTATATTTGATAAAATATGCAACAAAGCATGTGATTTCCAAGGTAGAGTAAAATGGATGACTTGGGAATTGATCTCTTTTGGATATGAAACTTCATATCCACTCTCTGGGAAGTTTCTAAAAGAAATGATGGAGCTGAGGCATGAATCTGCCTCTCCGAGTGCTAAGCAAACATAGACACTCCCCTTCACATGGCCCCACCTTCCGCACACACCTAGGCATGCACAGAGATCAGCATAGCAGATCATGAACACCTTGGAAAAGACTGAAATGCTAAATAGCTCTCTTTGTCGACAAAATAGCCGGTACACTATTTCAAATATCTGGTACAAAAACTCTGTTGAATATCTGCCTCATATTTAAAACACAGCTTTTCATTGAATTCTGTTTGCAGAATATTTTCCTTCCATTTGTTCCTTTAAATTCCTTTGTTCTATGTCTAGAAATATTTTCTTCTAAAAATAGAAAAAATTAGATGATGTCTTTTCAGAAGAAAACATTGGTTTAGACAATTTTTAACCATCATGGTATGGAAGAATTTTTTTGTCCCTCACTAAGGAGGAATAAGTATTTTGATCATAGATCATTTACAGTGAAATACTTGACATTTTTAAGATGCTTTCAATCAATTTTGATCCTCATTGCTTATTCATTGTAAACAGTAAGTTTTCAGTGCATGGAAAGTGTGTGTGGTATGTCTACATTAGTTCAAACACCAATTCCAACTAATGGCCAGGCTGAACTACAGTAAATAATGTCCTGAAGGATATTTTGCCGCCTTCTTTGGCACTCCTTGAAATCCTAATGATTGGCATGAAGTGTCGAAATACAGAGATTTTCTCTCAGAGGGTGTCCCATGTTGAAACCCATCCCATGTGTTTCATGTTGTAGTTCTTATCGCTTTTAAAAGTTGATATCTTCTGCACAGTTTTCATGAAGCTTTCTGTTACAGTAGTGAAAATCACAGAGAAATGCAATTTTGTACAACTTTGAATTTACCCCAAGAGCTGAGAGAAAATTTGTTCGTATACCTCAATCTGAGTCTCTTCTATATTCAAGCTTTGTTTATCTCCCATCAAGGGTCGCATTCGTTGCTGTTCAAAGCCCCATCCAAGCTGACTTGAATACGTTCAGGGATGGGACATCCACAACTTCTCTGGGCAACCCGAAGCAGCGTTCCAGCACCCCAACAGCAAAAAATGTCTTCCTTTCATCTAATAGAGATCAGAAATACTAAATCTAGGTATATAAACTTTGAGGAAAGGTTTGAAATTCTATTGATTTGAAACACATTTGATATGAATACTAACTTCCAGACGACTGAAATATGTTGATGGCCATTTGAGATTGACACTTTTTGAAAAAGTGCATGGAATTGAAAATTAAAACCGGCAAAATTAAAAACTTCTTGCCATTTTCTTTTAACTCTGATCTTCAAAATTGCATAGGTCAGATATCTGTGCTTCATGCAAATCTCTCAGATACTCTCAGACCAAAGCTTTTCTTTCAGACTAAACTGCGGTTTAGGTAGAACACGAGTGCTTAGTGAAGGTTTTTCTGGGCATAGGGGGATTTGTGTGCACAAGAGGTTTTATCCAAACTGGAAAATTCATCCCAGCTGCATTTGTTCATCATTCCTACTGCATCAGGCCTGAAGATTCTGTGAAAAGTATCCTGTGGACCTTGAACATAGCTCATGTGAAAGAGATGAGAGGTGATGGAGAAGTTGAGGGAGAGAATCAAGAGCATATGGCCCAGTAAAGGCACCAGAAGGTATTTTTTCATGTGGTCCACAGCCCAAACAATTGTTTAGCACCGTTTGAAGGCTGTGTTTGACCAACAGGGCTGAAGCAGGTCTTCAAAATATCCAGTAGATCAAAATCCATGGAAGCAAATGACCCTGGCCAGTCACCTTGCTGCTGATCATTCACCCTCCATACCAGCCGATCAGGCCTAAGAATGCTGCTGCAAAAGTGTTGTGAAAAAGGTAGGCACATTTTCACAGAGGCAGGGGAAAATGCCCTTGGATGGTGATTCCAAGGGATAACTTGATGGCGCAAGTTAGGTACCCTTATCTACTGTGCAATATCGAAGTTGGTGAGTTCACCATCTGTAAGCATCACTTTAGAAAATAAATGTTTGATCCACAAAACGATACTTCCTATGTCCTGTCTACCTGCTTCATTTCAGCCAAGGAATAGGCTACGTTCCATCAGCAAAGTGTTCATGATCATATGCTTCTTTAAACTGTGGTCATTCTTTCTTTTTTTCTAAATCAGACACTGTCTATTCCTAAGATTCAGATGTCCATGGGTAGGGGTGTAATTAAGTTCACTGTTAAAAAATATCCTTCTTGTTATCTTTTTAATAAATTACTGAGATGTAACATCAGTCTGAGAGCTGAAAGAAACCCCTTCATTTGCTGTTTGCCAAGTATCATCTATGCGATACAAATTCTATTTGACCCATCCATTGCCATCTAATACTACTAGTAATGCCTTCACAACCTTTACTTCATCGTTAGGGATTTTGGAGAAGTGAAAGATTTGAACATAAGCAAGGGCATTTGTTCAAGATGCTCCAGAAAGAGCTGCCGTCTGTTCTCTTCCTTGCTGCCTATGTTGGCAGGAAGCTGCAAAAAACCCAAAGATAACTAGAAAGAGTGTTATTTTTAGTCTAAATTTGGAAATGATGTTTGGAATACCCTGTTAAATGAAAAGGTGCTCTTTTAAAAGATGGCATCTTCAGGGGAAAAGTCAGTTTAGAGAGGTTTTGAGACAGTTGCTTCTGGAAAAAAAAAAAAAAATTTGAGGTATCCAAGGTCTTTAGCCATACCACTTGGAAGATTGATTCAAAACACAGTTCCTTCATCTAGGAAGAACAGAGGACCATAGATGCAGCCCATTTCAAAACGGAGTTCTTTATGTGTCAGGTTGGGATTTACTGGACATCATTTCTTGTAAAGTCGAGGGACTGCAGTTAGCTCTCCAATAATTTCCTTCCCTGAAATTCATCTGCATTTGCTCCTTTCTCCAGCGTTCCCATTTCTTAGTGCTGGTATACTCCATCTATGCATTAGAATATTCAACTGGAGTGTGTGTCCAATATTTTCTAGTTCAAATTGGCTGGAACGCAATGGATAGTTCCAGTTGCTTGTATACACTAGTTTTATTTTGACAAGTTTTCTTTGAACAATGTTGAAGCAGCAGTAGCAAATCGGAAGTACAGCTTGCAGCAGGGAAAGACACTTCTGCTTGCTCAAGTTTCCTGTAGTCAGATAGATGCCAAAAGGCTTTTCATAGTACTACTACTGTCTTGTAGGAATACTTGATCTAATCCTACCTTTGATAAAATTACTAATGGGCTACTTTTCCACAAGGCGGAACGTTTTTCTTTTAATCATATGTTTTTTGTAAGTTGGAAACATGAACTTGTGCACCAGTCAGGTGGAAGGTACTCTTACTTCTTCATAAGTTTCACAACCTTATTTAGAAAATATTGACTCTGTGTAACTTCAAAAGAAGAATTCTGGGCATCTTCATTCTATTGATGTGATTTTTTTTCTACCATGCTGTTCTTGTTTTCTATGGAACTCATTTTTACCAATAGAAATATTTTTCCCTGACACCTATGGAAAATACCTATGTTTACTCAATATTGCAGCCTCAGTACACTGTTTAGAATTATTTCAACATGGTCCCAAGCATATCCGACAGCTAGACAGCAGAGGTTAGCAACAGTGAGTGGGAATAACTTCTGAACCATTTCAGTAGATTTCCCAGGAAGGGCTTGCTTTCTGCCCCTGCAAATTTTCCCAGAGATATTGTCTGGTGCACAGTTGCATCAAAAGAGTATTTTTGCACAAACCTTGGGCCAAGCTCCGTCTCAGATTTACTAGTGAATGCAAAGAGGGTGAAAGTGCTGCTTCAAAGCCCTCTGTGTGCTTTCCGTACCAAAAGGGAGGTGACCCCAGAAATAAGTTTTTGATCTCTCTTCAAAACAAGAGGCATGTCACCACCTCATTCATCTTTTTCTGGGACTCAGCATCTAAAGACCAAGAAGCCCTCTTGCTTGCTAAAGTGTGTTCAGCAAAAAAACCCTTGTCCCATCAGCAAATTGGAACACAGCTGCATTCCAGTCAATTCCAATGCTGGCAGGGCAATACTCTAGCCCAGTAGTAACATGCCACTGTTAGAAGACTGTGTAAAAATCTTTGTGTACAAAGTAATGGGAGGGAAAAATAGAATTGGGAAGAACTGCACATTGTTCTGGAAAAAGCCTCCTGCCACAGTCTTACAGACGTCATTTTCTGGTATCATTTTTAAGAGTTGGAGTTTTTTAAATTTTGTACAAGATAAAATCTTACTGGACCTTGAAGTTTCCCTACTAGAAGTACAGCCATTTCTTAGTAGAATAGAAGTAAGCCATTTGAATGTGTACAAATGGCCTTTCAAAATACATATGCTATAGCCCACTGTGAAAGGAATTAGCTATCAAAATAGAAATTCAAAGGTTTAAAAAGGTTTTGAATAAAGTAAGTCTAAGGTGATAGAAGAAGAAGAAAACAGCAGTTTTCTTCTTCTGCTGAAAAAACAACTCCGAGGACATTGTACTCTACAGGTGTATTATATCACTTTCTGAAAAACGGAGTAGGTTTGCTATTTCAAAAGGTTTTCATTAGGAAGGAAGAGATTCCTTTGGAAAAAAAAACTTCAAATTGACTTGACATGAATGTTATGACACTTCACTTCACCAATCATGAAGAAAAATTCTCATCACTTGATATGGAAATCATGACGGTAACGGAGACAAGGATGTCTAAGCCGTGCCATCAGGAACATAAAAAAGCATTAGAATGCTGGTAAGACTGAGCTCCTGAACTAGTGAGAAGAGAACGCAACCAAAACATTTTCCTTTAAGAGTCTTCAGCATGAACAGCAGATCAAATGTTTTCCTGTGAAGTATTTATGAATAGAATTAACCTTTAAAAGAACATTGTTTTCAAAAACCTGTGTCCAGTATCTCTTAGAATGATACAGAGTTCTTATTACTAGAAAAAAGAAAAGCACTTTTTTCCAAACTGTTGTGCACTTTTAAACGATCTACAATAAAAAGAGTACTTTTTCATGCTGGGCATGATGTTCATTACAAAAAAGCCTTGTCGCACGCTTGGTACTCTAGTGTCTTGATTAGCATCGTTTTTTATTCATTGACTCTTTTTCACCTTGAAATAATGGCGTCTTTGTACTTATGCAGCATCCATGAAGAATTTCTTGGGTGTCATTTTGTACTCGATCCTAAATGGCAGCTCCTGCATTCTGCCATCCGTCTAGCTTTCCCATTTGATGCAGCTTCTGAGAGGTCTTTTCAGAATTGAGGACTACCTGCAAGAATGATGCTAAATGCATGCATTTTACTCCTTGGTTAATGCAAAAGAGTTTCTCCTTTACAGCATAATAATAACAGGAAAAGAATGATGGTGGATTCAATTCTTATAGTAATACAAAGAGAACTATTATCATCATTAGAAACCAAGCAAGTCATATTTATTGCTCATGCAGTACAACCACTAATGCAAATTACCCTGTAAATTCAAAATGAATCTGTATCACAGGAGTGGATTGAATGTCTCTCTTGATATTTTGCTTAAAGCAGAAAATTAATTCTTTTGACAGCCAACTCATAATTGCAACCTAACTTTCAACTCCAGCTTTCAAACAGTGGAAACATGTCTGTTTATAACACGATACAGTACCGTACACAAGACCAAAACAGGTCCTAGACGTTCAAATGAAAGAAAAGATCAAAGGACAGATTAATTCGTGTCTGCAAGCCCTCAAGAGCGTGCAGGTCAAAAGTCCCCAGAAAACTAGGCCAGTGGCACAAATTCTCGATGTTGGCACCAGCAGAAGCAGCTGCTATCTTTCTAGGATGCAATCTTGCTTACATCATCCTTCAAAGCAATCTTCTGTCCCCCTGCCCAATATGCCTTCTGCTCTACTCCTTGGACTTCACGTTTGCATTTCTACAGAGTCCTGCAAACTGACTCAAAGTTCAGGTAACAGATTTCCAAGATTTAGAAATATTGTGTTAAGTCTATTTCTTTCGTATTTCATCCCGTCTAAGCATACTGAACTTTCTGAGGTGAAATATGTCGAGTAGGTCACGTGTAGTTTACATGTTAGTTCTGCTTGACATTAAAACTTCGCACAGACCCCTGGGATGCCTTACTGCAAAAATATATAGCTGCAAAGAGTGGTTGCACAAAGTTAGAAGGGCCAGAAAACCATGTAAACAACCTAACAGTAGAGGCTTGAATTTCTGAATATAATCTTGCACCATCTAAAGTCAAAATAGAATATTGAAATGATTTTCATCTAATAATGAGCGTGGGGAAGAAAGAATCCAGATAGGATTTTTTTTTTTTTTTGAAACAGTTCCAGGAAATACATGGCCTTAACTTGGAAGTATAGCATTAAATATTTTTATACAGCATGAGTTCTCATTACCTAATCATATGATTTGTAGAACTGAATTGGAAAGTAGGAAATAAACAAAGAAAAATATTCAAGCTATAAAAAATGTGAGTTTAAAATTTTCTTTGTATTTCTGATTAAAACGATGAGGTAGCCAAATGGTCACCCATTATTTTCAAAAGCATCTGGACATAAAAAACGGATCAATTTTGGCGGGACTTGGATGTCCGGTATTCCTGAAAAGCTTTATTTCACTGCTTCCCAAGCCTGATTCAAACCCCTTAAATGCAGCTGTATTTCAGTTGCTCAGTGAAACTGTCCATCTCATGCATATAGTTTACAAATAATCTGCAGAAAAAGCTAGCTAGATTTAAAGATCTTTTTTCTGTAAATGGCCTTCAACTGATTTCTACAAACACACAGCTGGGATTTCTGCTGTCTTCTTCAGGCCACTTCCTGCAGAGACCTCTCCATTAAATTTGTCTCGTTCTACTAAGAACGCTTCTGGTGATTCAAAGTCAGCACTGGGATTGTCCAACTGCATGGAATTACTGTCTCCTAGAGCTGCACACTCAGGGCTTCTGTGTGCAGCATCATGTGAGCCCTGCTAATGTCACCCTGTTGGTATAAACTGAGCTAAGTGGACCTTAAGGGACAAGATTGTGCACTGATTTTGTAATAGAAATTAGGTACTAAGAAGGAGGCGGGAGGATTTCAATGTTTCTGCCCCCAGCTGAAGCAACACTAAATCTCGGTCCTTATCTGAAAAACAAGGTGAATTAACCCGTTTGGCATTCATATGCCAAAAAGGTCAGTAATACACTCAGAACTGTCAAAAGAGTAACAATTCCAATCATTACTTTCTAAAAAGAATTCATTTGAAGAAGTCAGGAAGACAGATGAAACATGCAAATATCCTACCCTGAGAATCATTCTGTTGATCTGCACAGGTTTCTTATTATATTCCCATCTAATGCATTGGTCATGTGTGCTTGTGATGACACAAATACTTGCAAAGCTTACCAGATAAATCACGTTCTCTTCAAACAGCAAAGCATTTCTTGATGGTTGCACTTGCTAATTCCATTTAGACTCAGTGTTCTTAAAGGTCTTTTCCAACCAAAGTTCCAACCACCATTCTCTAAGTCGCACATCGTGATTGTCCTGGTTTAGGGCTAAATTTGGCAGAAAACCTCACAAAGGGCCACTGCACCCTCCCCCCCACCAAAAGCCCACCCACACAGCCGCTCCCTTCAACTGGTTTGGGGAGAGAAGTGGGAAAAAGCTGTTGATTTAACAGGCAAAGCACTTCCCAGCACAAAAAAATGAACAATACCAGATGACAAAACTCATTTGCCGCACTGAAGAGACGACAAATCAGAAAGTCTCTCCTATGGGTGCTCACTCTGTTATAAACCCCTCCAGCAATGGGGAAGGCTGCTGCCCAGGGTAGGCCCCAGTAGGCCACAAAGTGCAAGTTCCCAGTGCTTCCCAGGTCCCAGTCCGGAGCAGATTCGAAACGTTCCAAGAAAAGGGAAAGGAAAAAAAAACCAGTCCAGGGAAAACTCTGCCTCAGCCAGCTAAACCAACTAAAAAGCAAATGCGTGCTCTGTTCTGCTCCGTCAGTGCCCAGACAACACAGTGCAGCGCAGAATGTGGAAGAGTGTTGCTTTTTAAGGAGTGCAGCCTCTGATAAGAAACTCGGTGCTTCTTCTTCTCCCCACCTTTGCTCTCAGAACCAGTCTTGAAGGCAGAGAATATCATATCCAGCATTAAGAGAACAGATGACTGGGGATACAAGCATCATAAAGTCACCCTAGGACACTGCTCCTTTGAGATATGTCACCAGACTATGCTAAGACCAAGTTTTGGAACTGCTCATTAAAATTCTACTCTCACAGTGAAGCTGAGGAGGAAACACAGCTCACTACAGTTACCTTGTGGCATGCCAGTGCTTCCTTTCCATCACAATGGTCTTCGTTTTTAAGTCCCTGACATCACAGGCATCATGAAACATCCTTTGTGCAGGAAGGAAGAAAATATTCTTCTCATTGATGCTGATGGGTTAGCTGACATGCAAAGCAGTTAATTCAAAGTGACAGAGCAATCAAGTCAATAGGAAAACTCACCACAGTTTTGTTTACTCCCCTAAATCCTTACTATCCCAAAATACAAGAACAGCTGTAAAAGCCTTGTGGCTACCTAATTTTTTCCTAGACCTACATGGTGGGGTAAGAGATAAACAATCCCAAACTATGGTAATCCAAAACAAAGCATTCTTGACCTCATATTCAGGTTCTGCATAGCGAGCTCTTCCTCCTGATCAAGTTATTCCATCGCAATACTTTGGGGAGTATCTCAGAGGGCTGGCTGTTGTTTGGTTTGAAAGCATCTTGATCATTCAGGAACCCCGTAGCAAGGACAAAGTTTAAAAGAAGATAGTGCTATGCATTGATTTTCATCTAGGACAGAGATATTTCTACAACACAGAAGGCTGACCTAATGCTTCACGACAACGTGGCTGAAGTGGCATCCTGGTCCCCATAGGTTTTTCTCTTTACTTTTAGCTACTTTCTTACCAGATTAATGAGCTGAACTAGCTCAAAAAAGAATCAGATAAGTGCCAGAGCTTTCAAACAAACAAACAAACAAACAAAAAAAAAAAAACCAAAAAAAACCCAAAACAGATGCAAAAGGGTGATTTGTAAGTGCATTTGAAAACAGAAGTTTTTTGTACTTTTCATAGATACATGGCATTCTCTAGAATGATATTGCTCCAATGCTTTGGGTTTGGTTTTGTTTTTGTTTTTTTCCTCAATTCGAAATGTTACACATTCTTTTTTGGCCATTTTAGTAAACTGATTTTCTGATCCATGTGAAAGACAGTCCGAAGTTCCCCTCATTTGCCTCACGACCGTCCCCAGGACAGACATCGGGACCCTGAGGACCCTGACTGGAATGCTGGCATGCCGGTCAGAGAGGAATGCCAGAAATCCTGAGGCCCCTGAGCAGAATTCTGGCCTGCCAAGTGATTGTTGGCAGCTGTGTCTACAGTGACTGCTTCTAGCAGGGCCTGCCAAGGGGCGAGGCGACCTATGGGCCTGCACGTGCTTCGCGACACCAGCCCAGGAATTTTCCCACCTCTTGGCCAGATGAACTTGCTGGGGCAACTGTGGTAGCCGCCCCATGAAAAATCCTTCATCTGCTCCACTACCACCGTGAGGGACGCAGATTGAAGCCCCCCTCCCAAGGACTGAGGCTGAGACGCCCGTAATTCTGATCCAGGGCTGCTGGCTTGACTGAAGCAGGATGCCTGCTAAGTGTTGCCTGCAGATGTGTTCGCGGGACCTAAACTGGTTTCCTATAGAAACCAGTCCTGAAACAATAGCTCCCACTCACTGCTGATATTGATATTGACTTCTCCTGCTGAGAACATGGACTGTCTGTACCCGTCTTCAATACCATTTTCCCCCTCAGCAATTTCAATAGACTTGCTCTTTATTGTATCTGCTCCCCCTCAGCCATTTCTAGATCTGTTTCCCCCCTCAGCAATGGACTAGAATAGAACCTTGAGATAACCAGGACTTTGAGATCTCCCCTAGGAGAACTCCATCGGCTGGGCTGCGAGGACTTCATCTCTCTCCATTTGGTAGCTATACTCCCTCTCTCTTTCTCCCCCTCTTTTCTATTCTTTTCCTCTCCCTAATTCCTTGAAGGCATTTGCTGTGGTCATTCTAGAAAGGTGCATTTGTTTGGAGTGATACTGCAATCCCTTTTCCATCTTGTCTTTTGCCCTCCGAGATCAGTTAAGAAAACATCATCCCCCCTTGGTAGGAGCGGATCAGAACAATATGTTCTTTCCAGCTGAAATTGGTTCTAGTCAATAGAAGCACACTGGTAGGTAAAAGTAGACTATAAAAGATAACCTTCAGAATGTATTTCCCATGTCTTCCCATTCAAGCAAGTGAAGAAAGCAGACAGATCTTCAGATAACATGCTATGCCAATTGAAAGGAATCTTCTTGGAGGCAACTGTGAAACTCACGCAATGAAATACAGATGAGAGAGATGAAAGGGTCACATATGATGTCAAATCTATTCTTTTAATGTTTGAATGAAACAAGATTTCTTGAAGTACAATCCTACAAAATGAAGGTGAACTTGCAGAAGCAATTGAACTGGGTCTCCTTTAGAAACACAATGTTGTCTAATTAAACTGAGCATTCAGGAAGGCAACCTTGAAATCCAAAGGATTTAGAAAAATACAAAATACCAAGACTGGCAGTTCGTTATCTTTCACGGTCTCTTTAAGATAAGATTGATTTGAACTTCCACTTGTAGTAGGTCTGAAGACATTAGGAATGATGCAATATGAAAAAACCAAAACAAAACAACTTTCTCAAAAAGCTTTGAGAAACCAGAGAAATGATGATTTTTAGTGGTTAGGTAGTCCTTTAAAATTTGTCTTGGGGGAAAGAGATAAAAAACTGACTGAGATCAAATGACTGTGGAGTATATTCCAAAACAGTAATGAAGAAGGTAAGGGGCAAGAGCCTGTTAGAAAAATACTATGCTGGCTTCATCTGTTGAAAGCATTCCAGAATGGTTGAAATTATGAATCATATCTTCTGGGATTAAAAAAAAAAAAAAAGAAAGAGGAAGAAAACAGAAGGAAAAAAATATTTTGAACATATTTTTCCATTCCAAGATGGTATAATGGCTTTATTTCATTTTGTTCCTATGACAGGTTAATAGCTTATGAAGTGTTTGGCAATAGAGAGTGAGAGTCCTCACACTAGCCATACCATTTGGATGTGTCTCTTTTACTTTCTAGAGCAGCAGATATGGTTTAGCACTCCACAATTCAGTCCCCAAAAGTGAGTAAGTGTGGCAGATTTAACCTAACTGCCCAGTCCACCAGAATGCCTAATTATCTTGAAAAATGCTTTGCTCTATCTCATGATCTGGACATGTCTCTCTAGCTCCACTTTGAGCTTCTTGATCTTTCATCTACAGGATGAGATCCAATTTAGCTTAGCAAGGATGTAGCCTTTCCAAACCATATCTTTTACCTTCTGTATTCTTACAAGTACATTTCTACCGCAGGGACCAGTTTGGAAGATCTTAGTTGTTTTATTCCTTAGATTATGTTGCTGCATTAATTAGCTCTTCTTTGAAGTTTTTTCCCTGCTCAAGTATAGGGTCAGTGCTGAAATGATTGTGATGCTAACTCCTTATGATCTATTCTGCAGGCTTACAGAGTATGCAGCAAAGTTTTCTCTTCTTCTGAGGACATTCTACTCTTTTGATGAGAAATGCTGAAGGTCTGACTTCAGTTGCAAAGGTATCTGATTGACAGATTGCAAAATTGTTAAGTCTAGTAACAGCAGGAAAAGCGCGCTCTTGCTCTGTATGTAAATGTCGTGTCAGCTGCTGTTGGGATAAAAAGCATGAGCATAAGCAAAGATATCTGCATGGATAGAAAAGAAACAAAGAAGATATTTGTTGTGATTTCTGCACTAAGGAGCAAGAAGAAGCATGAAGCGCTAATTTCAGTGGCTAAGACAGTATCGTCCTTGGGCCAGTTCTCTTCAACATCTTTTGAACCACTTGGACTCGGCACTTGAAGGAATATTAAGCAAGTTTGCCAGAGACGCTACATTGGGAGGAGCTGCCAACTAACTCCCTTGAGGCCAGTGAGACACTGCAGAGAGATCTTGACAAATAAGAGAGATGGGCAATTATGGCTGGCCGGGAGTCTATGCACAAATCACGAAAGGGGCGGGACTGCTGGGGAAGGCGTCCCAAGCTGTTGTATTTTCCAGCATCAGTCTCATGACATGCTTATGACAGTGGGAAGATGCCAGCAGCTCACGTCCCCAGCAGCAGAAAAAGAACTTCATGTTACAACTTACTTGAAAAGCTTTTTGACCAATCCCACAAAGCAAAAGCATATTGACAGTAGTTCTTTCCGATCCCTAGAAGCACACAGAACTTTGGTTCAAAGAACGCTTGCTTCTTTTGAATAAAAGACCTGCTTGTAAGCCTTAAGATAGAATGCACAGAGCTCCATTATTAAGCTTAGAACTTCCTAACATCTGGCTAGATCTACTTTGCTGTAGCTTAGGGCGTTCTTCTGGTCAAGCTTTAATACACAGGCCATTGTTCTATTTGTCCTTACTTCTCTACTTCTTCTATCATTTTTCTGCTGACAAACCTTATGACTACTGCTTAGCTCCAAGCACAGTTCTGCTGTCTCTGAGGCCTGCCTTTTGCAGCTTTCCCAAAATCCTCTGTTTTCAAGGATTCCCACAGGCAATCCCCAACCTTAGGGAGTTGTGCGATGGCAAGTGCTGGATTCAGCACCTGGGACAGGGCAATCCTGCTCTGTGTGTGTGTATAGACTAGGGAGCCAGAGGCTGAAAGGAAGCCAGGCTCCTGGCCAATGGCAAGCTAAATGTGCATCAGCAGTGCCCTGGCAGCCAGGAGGGCCAAGCCTGTCCTGGGGTGCATCAGGCACAGTATCACCAGCTGGGCAAGAGAGGGCATTGTCCTGCTCTGCTCTGCCCTGCTCTGCTGTGTTCTGGGGCGGCCTCACCTTGAGTGCTTGGGGGCAGTTTTGGGTACCACAATGAAAAAAGACATGAAGGTATCAGAAAGTTCTCCAATGAGGTTTACAAGGACAGAACTGGAGGAAATAGCATGCAGCTGAGTCAGGGGAGGCTCAGGTCCGGTATCAGGAAAATGTTTTTTAACCAGAGGATGGCTGGGCACTGGAAGAGTCTCTCCAGGGTGTGGTCACAGCATCACACCTATCTTGAGTTCAAGAACCTTTGGGACATTGCTCTCAGGCATCTGGTGTGATTCTTGAGGAAGGTCCCATGCAGGGCCAGAAGTTGGACTTGATGCTCCTGACGGGCCCCTTCCAATTCAACTGATTCTACCACTCTATGATTCTGTCCTGGCCACTCAAGGTATATTGCTTGATCTCACCAGATTTTGACCTGCTCTTGTTGGTCAGAATTTGTCCCTACTGCCTAATGATATTTACCACAAAAGACAAACGGCCTTTTCTCAATTTTCTCAAGAAAGTTGAAGATGCACCCTAGAATCCTAAAAAAGTCTTTTCCTTGAAACAACACTGTCTCCTGCCCAGTATTCTTTCCAGATCTTAAGGAGAAAGAAGGTAAAATCAGGGGATGTATTACAATGAAGCACTGTCAAGTTTCCGGACCTTTAGCAGTATATTTGTACTTCCACTATTCTTTTCTATAAAATCATGGTTTTGTAGAGCATGTCATTTTCTAGCAAGACACATTTTTGCAGCTGAGCCCATCAGTCTCTGTGAGAATATATTGTCAAAAGCACAAAACATATGAATGGGCAGTGGCAAGTGAGGGGAAAAAACAGTATGGGAAGCAGCTCCGTGATACTACAGTAAGACAAGGAGGAGGAGGTGTTCCAGTTGACAGAGCAAAGAATCCCCCGCAGTCCCTGGAGATATCCTAGTGAAGCAGGTTGTCTCCCAGCAGTCCCTAGAGAACCATGGAGGAACACATACCTACAGTGCAGCTGCTGGAGGGCTCCATGCCACAGCAGGTGAAAGTGCCTTGAAGGAAGCTGCAGCTTGTGGAGGGTGGGCCAGAAAACCATCCTTGACCTCTTCTTTAGCGGAAGAGTATGTGCAAATGTTTAACAGCTGCTAACTGGAATCTATCCTCTTTCCAGTTCTTGTCGTAGGTAAGTAGGACAATACAAGAATTAGAAGCCTAAACTGTTTTGCATGAGGCTCCCATTCTCTCTGCCACTCCCTTAAAATTTACTTTGAGATGAAATAAAACTCATGATCAAGTTCCTAAGGCTTGATGGTCAGGCTTCTCAGAAAACAGGCAGTGCAAAGAACTCTTGTCACTGTCATTTTTTTTCATAGAACTAAAAAAGTTAAAGTACTGTTTTCTAAGAACTTACGAAAATCAACTGGTAGAGGTGGTGAGAGTGAAGAGTATAATTAGGCTGGAAAGAGAATATCATGTAGCTACCTCATCTGCATAGAAGTTTTTTTACCAGGAACTCTGGACTTTTAAACAGACCTAGGACACAAGAGTTATCTCTGGGAATGTTTTAGTATGTATAGAACATTCATCTTTAAATAGCTCGATCTGTTTTACCGTTATGACTTACGTTTTAAATTTTATTTGAGGAGAAATATTTGCCATTCAGATCATTTCAAGTTCTGAAGCATTTCAGTTGTTGACAGTTTTTGCTGTCTCCTGAGGGCAGGAAAATAGTCCTGGAACAAATACTGAAAGAAACTAGATGGAAAAATTAGTTTTCCGCATTCTTTTCTGTCTATTCTATGAGGCACAAGAGCAAAACCACTGCTATGAGTGAGAGTTGCCTTATCACTCATGGATGACAACCTTGTAGTGAGTAGTCTGTTATTTGCACACATTTCTGATGCTGGTGGTTACCTGTTGTGCAGAAAGATCTGTAAACTATTTTCACGGAAAGACATTCCTGAATTGCTTCACTTATCTCTGAAGCAGAGAACTAAGCTGGCACTCTACTTCGGAGATCTTCCTGTGCTCGCCCCCAAACCCGTTTCCTTCAAATGCAATTTACTTTCAACCAAAGCACTTCATTACTTCATCAGGTAATCTCTTGTTCTTAATATTCGGGGTAGTGTTTTAAAAGGCTAAGAACATATTCTAGTAAGAAGGTAGAACCTCTTTCTTAAGTAGTAGACATCACTGGGCTTTGGTTCATGCACCAGAACAACAGCAAGGAATGTCGTTTGCAATCAATAGATGGGTTGGGGAAACCGGCCACAAGTTTAGGAATCTTTCTCCAATTAATTATGCTTTAAAATTTGTCTCTTAGCATTTCAAGTGTTTTTTTATTAAAACAATCAACTATTTATTACCTGTACCACAATGAAGCACAATCAGCAGTGCTTGTGCATCCTTCACCAATTCCAAGAAGAAGAATGGTCTGAGCCTCCAGTATAGCTCATTACCATAAAATGAAAAAAAGTTCTTGGACAGCTTTCTTTTGCATCCTTCTAAACCTTATGCAGCACTTCCTGGCCAATCTTACATTTTCGTTTCTCCAGGAGATGGTAAGAACTCGAGTACCTTCATGAAAACCGTCGCGGGTCGCTTGCTGTGCTGGCACAGTTCCTTTTTGAGATAATGCCTGGAAAAGCTTTTCGCTAAGGTCTAGGCGGCAAGAGACGCAGAAGACGGGCATACGCAGCTGTCCGAAGGTAGGTGCCGGTCCCCGGCGGCTTTCGGCAGAAGCCGCGGTTCGGAGCGCACCGCGACCGGCAGAAAGCTCTGGGCGCGAAAAAGCCGCTTCTTCGCCTCCGGCAGCCGGAGAGCTCGGCCGATGCTGAGACGTCAAGAACGAAGCCGCACAGCACTGGGATTAAGTGAGCAGCTCTCAAACTGAGGGAAAACGATAACTAACCACTTTCCAACAGTTTCAACTTGCATTACCATAAGTAGGGAAAAAGTTCTTGGACAGCTTTCTTTTGCATCCTTCTAAACCTTATGCAGCACTTCCTGGTCAATCTCACTTTTTCTTCTCTCCAGGAGATGGGAAGAACTCGAGTACCTTCATGAAAACCGTCGCGGGTCGCTTGCTGTACTGGCACAGTTCCTTTTTGAGATAATGCCTGGAAAAGCATTTCGCTAAGGTCTAGGCGGCAAGAGACGCAGAAGACGGGCATAGGCAGCTGTCTGAAGGTAGGTGCCGGTCCCCGGCGGCTTTCGGCAGAAGCCGCGGTTCGGAGCGCACCGCGACCGGCAGAAAGCTCTGGGCGCGAAAAAGCCGCTTCTTCGCCTCCGGCAGCCGGAGAGCTCGGCCGATGCTGAGACGTCAAGAACGAAGCCGCACAGCACTGGGATTAAGTGAGCAGCTCTCAAACTGAGGGAAAACGATAACTAACCACTTTCCAACAGTTTCAACTTGCATTACCATAAGTAGGGAAAAAGTTCTTGGACAGCTTTCTTTTGCATCCTTCTAAATCTTATGCAGCACTCCCTGGCCAATCTTACATTTTCTTTTCTCCATGAGATGGTAAGAACTCGAGTACCTTCATGAAAACCGTCGCGGGTCGCTTGCTGTGCTGGCAGAGTTCCTTTTTGAGAAAATGCTTGGAAAAGCTTTTCGCTAAGGTCTAGGCGGCAGGAGACGCAGAAGACGGGCATAGGCAGCTGTCTGAAGGTAGGTGCCGGTCCCCGGCGGCTTTCGGCAGAAGCCGCGGTTCGGAGCGCACCGCGACCGGCAGAAAGCTCTGGGCGCAAAAAAGCCGCTTCTTCGCCTCCGGCAGCCGGAGAGCTCGGCCGATGCTGAGACGTCAAGAACGAAGCCGCACAGCACTGGGATTAAGTGAGCAGCTCTCAAACTGAGGGAAAACGATAACTAACCACTTTCCAACAGTTTCAACTTGCATTACCATAAGTAGGGAAAAAGTTCTTGGACAGCTTTCTTTTGCATCCTTCTAAACCTTATGCAGCACTCTCTGGCCAATCTCACTTTTTCTTTTCTCCAGGAGATGGTAAGAACTCGAGTACCCTCATGACAACCGTCGTGGGACGCTTGCTGTGCTGGCACAGTTCCTTTTTGAGATAATACCTGGAAAAGCTTTTCGCTAAGGTCTAGGCGGCAAGAGACGCAGAAGAAGGGCATACGCAGCTGTCCGAAGGTAGGTGCCGGTCCCCGGCGGCTTTCGGCAGAAGCCGCGGTTCGGAGCGCACCGCGACCGGCAGAAAGCTCTGTGCGCGAAAAAGCCGCTTCTTCGCCTCCGCCAGCCGGAGAGCTCGGCCGATGCTGAGACGTCAAGAACGAAGCCGCACAGCACTGGGATTAAGTGAGCAGCTCTCAAACTGAGGGAAAACGATAACTAACCACTTTCCAACAGTTTCAACTTGCATTACCATAAGTAGGGAAAAAGTTCTTGGACAGCTTTCTTTTGCATCCTTCTAAACCTTATGCAGCACTTCCTGGCCAATCTCACTTTTTCTTTTCTCCAGGAGATGGGAAGAACTCGAGTACCTTCATGAAAACCGTCGCGGGTCGCTTGCTGTACTGGCACAGTTCCTTTTTGAGATAATGCCTGGAAAAGCATTTCGCTAAGGTCTAGGCGGCAAGAGACGCAGAAGACGGGCATAGGCAGCTGTCCGAAGGTAGGTGCCGGTCCCCGGCGGCTTTCGGCAGAAGCCGCGGTTCGGAGCGCACCGCGACCGGCAGAAAGCTCTGGGCGCGAAAAAGCCGCTTCTTCGCCTCCGGCAGCCGGAGAGCTCGGCCGATGCTGAGACGTCAAGAACGAAGCCGCACAGCACTGGGATTAAGTGAGCAGCTCTGAAACTGAGGGAAAACGATAACTAACCACTTTCCAACAGTTTCAACTTGCATTACCATAAGTAGGGAAAACGTTCTTGGACAGCTTTCTTTTGCATCCTGCTAAACCTTATGCAGCACTTCCTGGTCAATCTTACATTTTCTTTTCTCCAGGAGATGGTAAGAACTCGAGTACCTTCATGAAAACCGTCGCGGGTCGCTTGCTGTGCTGGCAGAGTTCCTTTTTGAGATAATGCCTGGAAAAGCTTTTCGCTAAGGTCTAGGCGGCAAGAGACGCAGAAGACGGGCATACGCAGCTGTCCGAAGGTAGGTGCCGGTCCCCGGCGGCTTTCGGCAGAAGCCGCGGTTCGGAGCGCACCGCGACCGGCAGAAAGCTCTGGGCGCGAAAAAGCCGCTTCTTCGCCTCCGGCAGCCGGAGAGCTCGGCCGATGCTGAGACGTCAAGAACGAAGCCGCACAGCACTGGGATTAAGTGAGCAGCTCTGAAACTGAGGGAAAACGATAACTAACCACTTTCCAACAGTTTCAACTTGCATTACCATAAGTAGGGAAAAAGTTCTTGGACAGCTTTCTTTTGCATCCTTCTAAACCTTATGCAGCACTTCCTGGCCAATCTCACTTTTTCTTTTCTCCAGGAGATGGTAAGAACTCGAGTACCTTCATGACAACCGTCGCGGGTCGCTTGCTGTGCTGGCAGAGTTCCTTTTTGAGATAATGCCTGGAAAAGCTTTTCGCTAAGGTCTAGGCGGCAAGAGACGCAGAAGACGGGCATACGCAGCTGTCCGAAGGTAGGTGCCGGTAGCCGGATTCTTTTAACAGAAGCCGCTCTTCGGCGGGCTCTCTTACCTTCATAATGGGTTTTGCTGGAGGAAGCCGCTTTTTCGTTTCCGGGAATACCTAGAGAGGAACACTAGCTAAAGACGTGATTGGCACCATTATGTCGAGTTTTGCTCGTTCCAGCAGGAATAACTGTGTTCTTCCTTACGCTAGATGGCGCTGCTTATCAAGGTTTGGCTGCTTTTAATCATTTGGGGTGCTGGATGTTCAAACGACTTATCGTAACTTCTTCTATTTTAAGTCAGGTGCTCACTGACGTAGATCCTATTAGATATAGCACACTGCAAATAGGAGGTGAAATAGATTTATTGTTACTAGCACATGGGTACGAGTGTTAGGAATTTTATAAGGAATATGTTGCATGAATCTTTTGGACCATTCTGCAGCCATTCATACGAAACTCACACAAGTACAAGACAATATGAAGAAATTGACTGGGAACGAGTGGGGTTTGCATCAATGGTTTGAGGGATGGGAAAGAACTGGGTGGTTGAAAGATCTCGTAAATGGAGCTTTGTTTTTACCAGTAGTCATTATTTCATTGCTTTGTGTTATTCCATGCATCGTGAAACTGGTGTGCCTCTTGCTAAAAATAACATTGGAAAAGATCTGGCTGGTGCAAGAAGAAGGGGCAATTGTGACAATGTATCTGAACCGCTTAGACTACGGGCTGCACCAGCCATCCAGCGTGGAACGGTTCTTCTCAGAATTTTCTCAGGGCCCTCTGGAATTCATCAAGACATAAGCCTTGCTAAAACAAGAGAGGAAAAGCTGAGAAACTAAATTCCAAGACCACAAGAACTCCAAAACGGGGGGGGGGGGGGGGGGGGGGGGGGGCAAAGTACCTGGACTGTAAGGAAACACATCTTCTGAGAGGTGCACGCAGAATGCGTGGACAAGACAAAGGCACCAATAAGAAAAGCGTGACTAGCGTGTGCAGAGAGTCAGAATGAGTAAGTGCATCATGTAAACCATACACGGCTTCTGCTTAATCCTCTTGGTCCATTGTGCAGGAGTCCTGAATTTCCCATAAGTGATACTTACTAAAAGGGTTCTGATTTTAATGCTAGAGTTACTGTCTATACGATGATTCATGGGAATAGTTCTTTCAAGTCCTTCCCTTGCTGACATCAGTCAGTTTCATCTTTTCCTGAATGTACTGCTGGCTATACATAAGTGATGAATAGAAGGGAATGAGTTTTAGGGATATGTTGCAAGGAAATAGATTGGTAGCTCTGCTTCCATTTCCATTGTCTAAGAAGAATTCCCAATATTTTTGGCCCTTTCATAGACCTCTGACTCGATTAGCATCAGCAGGGAGGGACATTTAATTGGTTTTTCTCCTTTTTAGAGAGAAGCTAATGAAAAAGTTTCACCAGAATCAGAACAGGCTGCGTAACAAGAAGAGCGTCATGAAAAGGCGCCAATCCTATCCTCTTAGTATTGCTAGTTGTGATTGGACTTCAATGAAATGTGTCAACTCTCTGTTCCTGGGTATCACATCAGTAACAGGTACTTCATCTGCTGTACTTCTCTCCTAAAGCTAAGAACAGAATCCCAAATAATCTTGATTCCAAGGTCTCAATTCACCCTGTGATGCTGACAGGTGAAATAGGAGTGGAAAATGCACCAGTAAATGAACTTGAATGGCCTATCTAAATCAGCGGCCACTGATTTCCTGAAGGCCTTAACAGGTCAGTTGCCCCTATTTTTCTTGGGGTTCTTTTATTCTTTGGTCATGTTTTTCTTGGGATTCTTTGAATCCTTCCCCACCAGTTCAGCCTCTGCTCTCAAATCCTTTGCTGTCATTTAAAGTATCTCAAGAGCCTGGAAACCTGTTGTCTTTATTTATCAACCCATTATTCCCTTCCAAAGGTTGTTTGCCTCAAGTCTCATTCTTGCTGATTTTCTGCTAGTTCATTGTCAGATGGCAGCAGGTGTTCTGTAAGAGCAAGTACACAATCCTATCGCTTGCTTTTCTTTTGATTTGGCCTGTCTAGAAAATGGAATGACTGAACATCTCCAACAGCATTTTCTCTCCCCATTGTGTTTCACCGCAAGGGCAGATGCCAATCCATCTACCTAAACTCTTGGTGGTGAAGAAACTAGTGGTATGCTGTTGCATATAGGTAGAACTTTCCGAAAGGAAGGCCTTGTAAAACCATGGCTGAGGCCCGTTACTTTGGCTAAGTAGAAAATGACTAGGGGAAAGTGAGACAGCTGAATTAGAGGTAGATCAAGAAGTTCTAGAAGCATTGCGTGTTCACAGCGTGGGGTATGACGGTTGGTTGAATTATGTTTGTTGCGGCTTAAAGCTATGCAAGTGATAAAGGCCTGACTGCTTCAAAAGCCTGGCTTTTGCAAGAAAGCGGCTCTCCTTTGCACCTGCCTGGGGACTCTGCGTCACTACGGACCCTCACGCCCAGTTTGCCAAGGAGATGATGAGTAGGAATGTTGCAGAGCTGCTGTGTGCATATGAAAGGAATGGCAGAGAGTGAAGCCGTGGACAATTTCTGGGCTTTAGTACAATGCTGCTGCATTGGTGCCAGTTTAGTCGGTTTTCCATCAGTGGCATTTCTGTCTAGAAGTACACTGCCCAGAGTCTTTCTAGCATTTGATGCCATTTCCTTACTGCCATTAATACCTTCCTTCAGTTTCAAGGATGAGAGAATCTTTACAGGATTTTGAAGATCCCTGTTAGGAAACACTATGCCAGAGGAGTCATCACTCCCTTTTCTTTTGCCTCCTTTGTAATTTTTATAGACTCATTTCACATTTCTGCTAATGGCAATAAGAATACTGAGACTACTTAGCAGGGTTGACGCTCTCAGCTGCTTTCCTCTTTCCTACTGCTTCATACCGGATGTGACTTGATGGCCTCGTTTTGCAATCAGCATTTTGCTGTGGTTTGCTAAAACCTGGCATGCACTGCCAACTCACAACTTGTGTGTTGGCATTTCAGGGGCTTTAAAGGGTTCCTTTCTGAGATTGCCATGCACTGGACTTTCACAGTCACAAAGACTTCATCCACCATCGGTCAAATTTCAGTATTTAATACTCTTTCCTGGAATGTAGGCAACCTAGCAGCAAGTACTAAATTCGCTGCAAGCCCTGTCTTCCCAAAGGACCATTCAAAAAGTTTGCTTTTCCCCTCTGACCAATCTGACAGTATTTTGATGAAGAATTTGGTACCTTAATAGAACCTCTTAGAAGGGATCTCATGGCAGACAACATCTCAGGCTTTCTTGAAATACTGGCTCCTTTGGATCTCAATTCCATTCAGAGTGCATTTAGGATTTTTTTTTCACTGAAGCCATTCAACAATGCCTCTTCTCTTTAAAATGTGCTGCAGGTGAGAAAGATGGATCCCCGTGAAAGGTTCTATTGATATCAAAATTTGTGCCCAATGGACTGTGCTGATGGAAATCAAATACTAGTGTAGTATTTTGAATCCAAATAATTCCTCCCAATCAGGCCCGACAGGATTGTTTGGCTTTGAATCTGAGCACGTGGACAGTAGTGGATGGTCCACAGGTTGAAAAGAGTGTAGATTCTTCTCCTTCTTTTCATTGATGGCTCAGAGACTGAAAAGGCAGCTCCAAAATGGTAAATACATCCCTACAGATTCAAAAATTGTTCTTCTTAATTTGCATCTCCACCATAACAACAGATGCTTAGAACTAAATTACCAATGGGAATTTTATAGCTTCTCAGAAATGAAACAGGACCTGGCTTATGGGCCTTAGCAGTAGCTACAAGTTTTTCAGCACAAGGCATCTCAAAAGTATTTTAACTTTACCGTACTTTTCTGTCTTATGCTTTCATCTCAAGGATGCAGGAAAAAAAAAAAAAACACAACAAAAAAAAACCAAAAAAAAAAAAAAAAACAAAACAAGAAACCCCACCAAATTGATAATAAGCAAAATCAGTGACATATATAGAAACAGATCCCATGGTTTTTAACTTCCAAACTTGTCTTCTCAGCACACTCTCTACAATGGAATTGTTTCCCTATCTGCCTTGAAACATTTTGCAGCAAAAACACTCTAAGGTCCTGCTGGGTGTTTTGTTCAAAAATGACTTCTTCTGGTTTTCTGTCCATAAGCGGAGTAACGTGACTGTGCTGGCAGCTGACCAAAGGAGGTAGGAAGAGTAATCATCATCCACAACACTGGGGCTAAAGAAATTTCCACAGAAAATTACCTGCCCTATTACTTGTTCACGTGTTGGGTTGAACGTTCAGAATCTGTTTCCATTTTCCCCATTCATAGAATGTTCTATTTCACAGAATTCCAGCCCCTCAAACATCAGTCCTGCCAGAACTGCCCGCCATAGGGGGCTGGCATAGAGGATCTGCTAATGTCCACTGACTCTTACCAGTATAGTGCTTGTCACTGTTGCAGATCAAGAACTTCTGAATAGTTTGGATTCATGCTCTTTGAGGGGTTGAAAACAAGAAAAGAATGACTAGACATTTCCATGATCAAATCCCCTGATGGAATAAAAATAGGAGCATAATAAATGTATTCATTGTTCTAAGAAGGGAGATGAAGGCTCCAAATGATTACTTGCATACTTCCTGTTCTAAATCCCTTGTTATCTGGCAAATTGCAGAAGATTCCAGGCTTTTGCCAAAATGCAAACCAGGTTAAAATGTGAAGCCTTACAGTTTACTGGATATAAAACTTCATCATCCATTTTTAAATCTTTGAGATTGTTATGTACTTCCTATTACTACCCTGAGGTTTAGAGCTGTAATTCAGAGAGAAAAGAATGCTATCTTGAATTCATTCTAGTAAATCGGCACTCTCATCTTGTCGGCACTCTCTCCTCTTGCTTTTCACTTCTGAAACTCTGTACGGAAGAGTGCATTAATGCATAGAGCTCTGCATCAATTCTTTACAACAGTTTCCTCTGTAATTCTTCTTTCAAGGCAAACCTATAAAAAGCCACACTTTCTTACCCCACCACTTCTAAAATTCTATTGAGAAGCAAAAAAAAAAAAAAACCCATCAAACCACTAAATCACTGCTCCAATAAAAAAAGCAGTCCATTAACTGCTTTCTTAGCAGGTTCTTTAGCTTCTATTAATATGGCAACCTTTTCTTGCTCTTCTAGATTAGAACCAAATTCTTCCAGCATATAAGGAAACATAGGTTTACTGTATCTGATTCTTAGATACAGAAGTCCAGCAAGGAGTTCAGACCTCAAAAGAAGTGTCTGTACAACGAGATTCAGCACAACGTTGAGACATATTAGCTATTTTTCAAGAAAAGCGGCCAAACTGAAACTTTTTAGACTTCTCTACAATCATGCGTGCCTGCTTCCAGAACCTGACCTTCGTTGCTGGAAACTAGCTGCAATGTTACTGTAAACAATGCTGTGAATGTCATCATCATCGTCATTCTTCTCTTCCATTGAAAACCTCAAGTGGAGTCGCGTCACTTCTCTTCAAAATTCTGTATTTCCTTGCAAACTGGTCAAATAAGGATAAATAAAGCATTCTGTTCATTCGGTTTAAACCTAATGTTCAAAATGAAAAAAAAAAAATCCATTCAGATATGGTCTGCAATAATACAGTAGAAGAGAAGATGAACCAGACTGGCCTACAACAGAAAGAAGTGAAGCAGAATTTGGGAATTTGGAAGACCTTATGATGAATAATTCAAATAAATAAATAAAAAAAATATTGCCTACCCAAATTCAATCAGTGATGCACAGACAGAGAAAAAGTACTAATTACTACTCATATTTCTTTCATTCTCAGACAAGAAGTTCAATGATCCTCTTGAATGCACAGAAGATTCTTGGAAAAGACAGCAGCCTTCTTCTTCACCACATACTCCTCAGAACTCCAGGAGACAAATCATTTGAGCTGTGAGGATCTTTCTCTCTGTAAAACTCCCAGAGCATAGCCAATATTCTATTCCTTTAGGGATCCTCGCCTCCCTGGGGGAGTGCTGGATAGTCTACATCCCGGTACATCAGCCAGACACTCCACCTTATTTCCCATGGCTACTGCAGCAAGGACATCATCTACACTGGCTTTCTAGCCAAAATAGATGCAAGGCACAACAAAGAACATAGCCAAAACCTTGAGCACAGCTTATGGGTTTTGAATGAAAAATCTCAGGATGGCAATACTGGATCTTCTGATCCAAACCATCAGGAAACATTTCTTTAGAGGTGTTGGGAAAGATGAAAGTTTGACGAGAAAGTCTCACAGATATGTATGCTTGGCAGAAAGATTTTTCAATGTGGAGTCTGAAGAAGGAATAGAGTTGGAAGCAAGTTTTGATCTAGAAGAAAAGAATTGCTGAGCCAGTCTTACTGGATAACCGAGGATACCTTAGTTAGAAGAGGGTTTTATGACTTACAGCAAAGGATAAACCCACCCCAAACAAGAAGATGTTTTTACCAAGCAGGAAGCTAGCACAGGCAAACAAGTCAGCAAATGCTGCAAGCAGAAAAAGCTCTCCAAATTTTCCACTGTCAAGAAAACTGAAAAACAACTTTCCGCTTCAGCTGTAATATACTGACTTTTAGTGAGTGGAGAATAGCAACATATGGTAATTAGAGTCGTTAGGATAGGCTATAGATAATAGTTAAGGGATAGATTGGTTCTACTGTATGAAGATGCTCAGCAAAGTGCCAAAACCAAAGGGTCTCCAGGCCTGCCTGCAGCTAGAGCTGACAGCTGTAGGCACAGGCTCTGTTGCCCACTACCCTGGACTGCTGCAACGTCTTGGATGGAATAAACTGCATTTTGGAGAGCCGCCTGGACTCCCACATCCCTCATTTAGGCTCTTCCATGGAGGTGAAAAAAGCCTCTGGGTATTGTACAAAAAAACAGCTATGTAATCTAGAGTTGCATGACCCAATATTTCTATTGAACTGGAACAATTTTTATCAATATTATGGATCCACTTCTTTTCAGTGCGTTTGGTCAAAAACATAAAGCATCGTTTAAAAGACATTCTTGGATGCGTACTAAGTACTACGAATTAGTTAAGGTGTTGGTTTGGCATGGCTTGGTTTTTGGTGGGGAGGGAAGAAGCCAGCCACAGAAGTGATTTTTTGTGCAAAGCTCCTAGAAGCTTCCTCCATGCCTGGCAAAGTGAATCCCTGCTTGGCACTAAGAACAGACATGCTGCTGAGCCAATTACAGAAGCTGGTAGCGCCTTGGTGATATATTTAAGAAGGAAATCAAAACTGCAGCCAGTTAACCTTGAGGTTGGGAAATTTTTAGGTTGGCACCTCTTCTGCTTTGAAAGCCAAACCAGTGAGACACTCTGTTGCAGTGTGTGTTTATTATTGTACTGCAGTTCTAGTAGTCCGTTTTCTAAGGCTTCCTATTTTGTGCTGTTATAGCATATGTTATTATGAATGGATTGTTCCTTTCCCCCCAGTATTGTTGGCTTTTGCCCTAGCTGTCCCTCTCCCCAAAGACCTGCCCTTTTGTTCCCTGTTCCTTCTCCCATTGAACATCAACCCCTCCCCAAGCCTGCCCCTTTCTCTAGAAACTTCTCTCTCAATTTTGTACCCTTCAAAACCCCAGTGGTTTCTTCAAGTTATTCTCCTCCCCTGTAGTCCCCCTACTGGTTTCAACATTGTATTCCCCTCCTTGTCTACCACCCCCAGTTTCTCCCAGTTGGTTAAAGATTGTATCCTCCCCTGGGACCTTCCCCCCATTTAGAAGTTGATGGATGCCTTTGAATCAGTGTCTTTCTGTCCTTGACCCTCCAGGGAGTAAACTGAAAAATATGCAGAAGACCTCTCCCTGTTCCTTGTCCCTGCTCTCAGCGCAGTTCTATCCCCAAGGCAGTCCACCTGTGCCGTAGAGCAGCTGTGCCCTACAGCTGCAGCCCGGATTCGACAGCTTTCTTGGGGCGGCCCACTCTCGCTGTCGGTGTCGGGAGCTAGTTGGGCTGAAGAAATCGGGCACAGCAGCAAGACTCCAAGTCAGAAATCCAGTTTATTAGGAAAAGGGGGAAAAACCCAAATCCATGCAAGAGTACAAAAGAAAAACCACTGACAGAGTCAGAATACAAGCTGACGTCCTGCTAGTTAGGGTGGTGAAAGCAGTTTGGATGAAATGGTCTTGTTGAAGTGGTGATTCTTTAGAAACCATCTGGTAACTCTCGTCCTCTGGAAAACCAGTGGCTAAGGGTGGCCGTTCCTCTGGCAATGCAGTAGAAATAGTGCTTCTTGCCTTCCAAAACCCAGATGATATCCAGGTGGGGATGCTTAGCTCCTACCCCCTGGGCAGAGCATCTCCCAATGGGCTGATATCGTTCTGAGTCATGATGTGGGTCCTTGATTACCCGTGAAACAGAAATGGCTCCTGGAGGGAGTTATCTCTGAGTCATGTGGCAAGACATTGATGGGCCCATTAACAGGAGAGAAGGAAAAAACGATGCCACCCCTGGTTTCCTCAGTTCTTGAGGGTGGGAATAGGATGCATTTTGATATTGTAAGCTAGGACAATACAGGATGCAGGTTTTTGCATTTGCAGGGAGTTTGTATGGATTTGAAAAGTATCCTCATAGCAGAAGCACAAAAGTATTCTCATACCCCTTTTAATCATCTTCAAATGAAGCAATTCTCCCAATAACCTAAGGCATGAATGACTTGCGAGTGAGTTGAAGGAACACGCCAAAGATAAGTAGTGTTCAACTGCAGAGAATTGTTTAGGGACATCATACCCTAATATTTTAAATCAGAAAGCATGGATGGACGGGTCTTTTTTCCTTGGTTGACTACAGAACCAGCGGTCCTTTGCAGGAGGGTCTTTGGATTTAGGATGAGACTGGCAACTAAGAGCATGGCTACACAGAAGGTGCTACTTTTAGACCAGAACATTCAACTACTAAAGGCAGATAGGAGAGTAGCTGATTAGTGACAGCTCCGACAGGAGGAGTCTGCGGCTTACCCCATGGGAACAATAGTAGCACATTTCAATTTTAGAAAACCATTCTTTTCAGAGGACCAAGCATCAGTGAAAAGAAAAGGTCGAGTAAAGAGATCCTAGTGCTCTTCTGATCAGAAGCATCTTCCTCCATATGAGAGTATTTAGGAAAGGACAGTGCGTTCATAAGGAAAGGTGTGCCAGTTACAAAACCTGCAGAACAAGGCAAGACAAACTTATATATTTTATTTGCTATTTTTATTTCACCTGCTAAAAAATGATTTTTTTTAAGACTGAATTTTATGAATTCTGCAACGCTGTCTTTTTGAACGTCTTCCTACTCGTATTAAACACCGAGGTGACAAAGAGAGCAGCAGTGGAAGGAAAGCTGGTCCATCTCCCCCTCCTTGTGGCTTTAGGCCAGTGAGCGATTAGAAGTTGGTCACTTCATTTGAGATAAATAGCTTTACCAAGAGAGAATATTATCCAGCCTTGATCTTTCCTTTGGAGCTGATCCACTTTGTAGTCATCAATTCTTGACTCAGCTGGGGAGAAACAACGGCATTACGGCCATGGATGTTAGAGTGCGCTGATGGGAAATGAAGTTTTCATCTTCCGGTCCTTGCTTCAGTAAATATTCCAAATTCATCAGAAAGAAAATTCGAAGACCAGGAATCCCCACTCAAATGACCTACTTCAAATAGTCTGCACGCATAAGAGACATCAAGCAGGTGCTCTCATCTGTTAGGGGAATACCCAGCCAGTATATTATTGTCTACTTAGGAGGCAATAATTTTGGAAATCATTGAATTTTTTGTATTGCAAGTGAATGGTCAACACATTTTATTACTGGATTAGGTAAAATCATGTCTTCTGCATCCTTTCAGAGAGGAAGCTTACCTGGATCTAAAGCTGCTCAGCTCCATGATGGGATGCTTTGTCTTCAAAGGGAACTCTAGTCTTCGTCCTTTTGGATTGCTTCCATAGCTTTTCACTCACTCTTCAGGTACCTGTTAAAATGGCCTCTTATCCCATGCAAATTTTTATGGGCATAGTCACTGAATTGGCAAGTATTCCATAAAGTCCACAGGCCTTGTTGAGATGGATGCACAGGTCTCAAGGGTGTTAGCAGATGTTATTCTGAGGCCACTCCTGATCATGTTGGATGGACCATGGTGACTGAGGAAAGCGCCCAAAGACTGGATGAAAGCAAATGTCACCCATCTTCAAAAAAGGCAACCAGGAGGACTCAGAAAAGTACAAGCCAGCCAGCCTCATTTGGATCCCCAGGAAGTTGATGGAGTAGCTATTCCTGGAAAGCATTGCCAGGCACACCAAGGAGGACAGAACAAATGTAGTCAGCATGGATTTACCAGGGGAAATTGGTGCTTGACGACTTTTTAAACTCCTCTGGTGAATGAACTTGCCTGGTAGATGAAGAGAATATCATCTGCCTGGGCTTCAGGGAAGTTTTGGACGTTTATCTACATGGCAGCACACATACCTACGGGAAGGAATAGTGCAAAGAGCAGGGAACCAGTGTCTTTTCAATGATGCTCAGTGAAAAGACAAGAGGCAGTGGGCACACACTGCAATACAGGAGATTGCCTCTGAGCATCACAAAATTATTTTTTACCGTGACGGTGACTGAACCATGGCACAGAGTGTCCAGAAAGATGGTGGAGTCTGGATCATTGAAGACATTAAAAGTAGGCCCAGATATAATCCTGGGCAACAGGCTCTAGGTATCCTGGTTGAAGCAGGGGGATGGGACTTGGGGAGCCCCACAGAGCCCTTCCACCCTCATTCATTCTGTGCTAGTGAATTCTCTTAGAGATGCATTTCAAGGACTGGCATGACAAAGCTCTGTGCAGAGTGAGATCCAAATGGACATGGGATTTAAGTTCCTTAAGTAGTGTTCAAGAAGAATGTAAAACTCCAGGAAACCTGTCTCTTCCATAACTGAATCCCTTTCATGGGAAAATTCCCCAGCTCTAGAAAGATCCTCTGAGACGCATGCTTAAGACTGACACCGGCAGAGCAAATTTCTCCCTATGCGTGTCTAAGACCAGTTAGGATCTTTACCAAAAGTGTTGTCAACGTAGTCACAGAAGGCATATTGTTAAGAAGTGACAACTTACATCAGAATGGCAAATATTGGTCCAGCAATGAATTACTGTATGGGAATTATCGACTTGTATTCCAAATAAATAAAAAGGAGTTGGTCTTTATTGAACTCTTTCATTGCAATATTCATAAGGGAAGAAAAAGACCTATGTCCTTAACTTTCTTAATTCTAACAAAGATTTAAAACATTCCTTGTAAAAAGCGTATCTGAATTATCGGTCTATGAAACAATTTGAGTTGGGAAAAAAGTCCTAAAATTGTGTAGACAGTTGCAGAGAAAGCAAGAAAATAGGAAAGAAACAAAAACAGAGAAAAAGAGTCATCTTGAGTCTGCTAGCTAGTTCTAGAAGTAGTCTGCTAGAAAAAGGAAACCCCAGTGGAATTTCAAATGTGTTCATGCACTTGATTCAGTAACTGGTCAATGTAAAAACCAGTCCTTTCGTACAACTTCCCCCAGCAACAAAAACTTCAACAGATTGACGCCACCATCATGCCTGTCCCAGATGTATTTAAAAGAGAAATGATGATTTTCTTGAAAATCTATTTGCGTACAAGTTGCAAGACATTGGAGGGATTCTCCACATTCTCCTTCCTCCACGCGGCTTGAAAGTATATTTGATAAAATATGCAACAAAGCATGTGATTTCCAAGGTAGAGTAAAATGGATGACTTGGGAATTGATCTCTTTTGGATATGAAACTTCATATCCACTCTCTGGGAAGTTTCTAAAAGAAATGATGGAGCTGAGGCATGAATCTGCCTCTCCGAGTGCTAAGCAAACATAGACACTCCCCTTCACATGGCCCCACCTTCCGCACACACCTAGGCATGCACAGAGATCAGCATAGCAGATCATGAACACCTTGGAAAAGACTGAAATGCTAAATAGCTCTCTTTGTGGACAAAATAGCCGGTACACTATTTCAAATATCTGGTACAAAAACTCTGTTGAATATCTGCCTCATATTTAAAACACAGCTTTTCATTGAATTCTGTTTGCAGAATATTTTCCTTCCATTTGTTCCTTTAAAATTCCTTTGTTCTATGTCTAGAAATATTTTCTTCTAAAAATAGAAAAAATTAGATGATGTCTTTTCAGAAGAAAACATTGGTTTAGACAATTTTTAACCATCATGGTATGGAAGAATTTATTTGTCCCTCACTAAGGAGGAATAAGTATTTTGATCCTAGATCATTTACAGTGAAATACTTGACATTTTTAAGATGCTTTCAATCAATTTTGATCCTCATTGCTTATTCATTGTAAACAGTAAGTTTTCAGTGCATGGAAAGTGTGTGTGGTATGTCTACATTAGTTCAAACACCAATTCCAACTAATGGCCAGGCTGAACTACAGTAAATAATGTCCTGAAGGATATTTTGCTGCCTTCTTTGGCACTCCTTGAAATCCTAATGATTGGCATGAAGTGTCGAAATACAGAGATTTTCTCTCAGAGGGTGTCCCATGATGAAACCCATCCCATGTGTTTGATGTTGTAGTTCTTATCGCTTTTAAAAGTTGATATCTTCTGCACAGTTTTCATGAAGCTTTCTGTTACAGTAGTGAAAATCACAGAGAAATGCAATTTTGTACAACTTTGAATTTACCCCAAGAGCTGAGAGAAAATTTGTTCGTATACCTCAATCTGAGTCTCTTCTATATTCAAGCTTTGTTTATCTCCCATCAAGGGTCGCATTCGTTGCTGTTCAAAGCCCCATCCAAGCTGACTTGAATACATTCAGGGATGGGACATCCACAACTTCTCTGGGCAACCCGAAGCAGCGTTCCAGCACCCCAACAGCAAAAAATGTCTTCCTTTCATCTAATAGAGATCAGAAATACTAAATCTAGGTATATAAACTTTGAGGAAAGGTTTGAAATTCTATTGATTTGAAACACATTTGATATGAATACTAACTTCCAGACGACTGAAATATGTTGATGGCCATTTGAGATTGACACTTTTTGAAAAAGTGCATGGAATTGAAAATTAAAACCGGCAAAATTAAAAACTTCTTGCCATTTTCTTTTAACTCTGATCTTCAAAATTGCATAGGTCAGATATCTGTGCTTCATGCAAATCTCTCAGATACTCTCAGACCAAAGCTTTTCTTTCAGACTAAACTGCGGTTTAGGTAGAACACGAGTGCTTAGTGAAGGTTTTTCTGGGCATAGGGGGATTTGTGTGCACAAGAGGTTTTATCCAAACTGGAAAATTCATCCCAGCTGCATTTGTTCATCATTCCTACTGCATCAGGCCTGAAGATTCTGTGAAAAGTATCCTGTGGACCTTGAACATAGCTCATGTGAAAGAGATGAGAGGTGATGGAGAAGTTGAGGGAGAGAATCAAGAGCATATGGCCCAGTAAAGGCACCAGAAGGTATTTTTTCATGTGGTCCACAGCCCAAACAATTGTTTAGCACCGTTTGAAGGCTGTGTTTGACCAACAGGGCTGAAGCAGGTCTTCAAAATATCCAGTAGATCAAAATCCATGGAAGCAAATGACCCTGGCCAGTCACCTTGCTGCTGATCATTCACCCTCCATACCAGCTGATCAGGCCTAAGAATGCTGCTGCAAAAGTGTTGTGAAAAAGGTAGGCACATTTTCACAGAGGCAGGGGAAAATGCCCTTGGATGGTGATTCCAAGGGATAACTTGATGGCGCAAGTTAGGTACTCTTATCTACTGTGCAATATTGAAGTTGGTGAGTTCACCATCTGTAAGCATCACTTTAGAAAATAAATGTTTGATCCACAAAACGATACTTCCTATGTCCTGTCTACCTGCTTCATTTCAGCCAAGGAATAGGCTACGTTCCATCAGCAAAGTGTTCATGATCATATGCTTCTTTAAACTGTGGTCATTCTTTCTTTTTTTCTAAATCAGACACTGTCTATTCCTAAGATTCAGATGTCCATGGGTAGGGGTGTAATTAAGTTCACTGTTAAAAAATATCCTTCTTGTTATCTTTTTAATAAATTACTGAGATGTAACATCAGTCTGAGAGCTGAAACCTTCATTTGCTGTTTGCCAAGTATCATCTATGCGATACAAATTCTATTTGACCCATCCATTGCCATCTAATACTACTAGTAATGCCTTCACAACCTTTACTTCATCGTTAGGGATTTTGGAGAAGTGAAAGATTTGAACATAAGCAAGGGCATTTGTTCAAGATGCTCCAGAAAGAGCTGCCGTCTGTTCTCTTCCTTGCTGCCTATGTTGGCAGGAAGCTGCAAAAAACCCAAAGATAACTAGAAAGAGTGTTACTTTTAGTCTAAATTTGGAAATGATGTTTGGAATACCCTGTTAAATGAAAAGGTGCTCTTTTAAAAGATGGCATCTTCAGGGGAAAAGTCAGTTTAGAGAGGTTTTGAGACAGTTGCTTCTGGAAAAAAAAAAAAAAAATTTGAGGTATCCAAGGTCTTTAGCCATACCACTTGGAAGATTGATTCAAAACACAGTTCCTTCATCTAGGAAGAACAGAGGACCATAGATGCAGCCCATTTCAAAACGGAGTTCTTTATGTGTCAGGTTGGGATTTACTGGACATCATTTCTTGTAAAGTCGAGGGACTGCAGTTAGCTCTCCAATAATTTCCTTCTCTGAAATTCATCTGCATTTGCTCCTTTCTCCAGCGTTCCCATTTCTTAGTGCTGGTATACTCCATCTATGCATTAGAATATTCAACTGGAGTGTGTGTCCGATATTTTCTAGTTCAAATTGGCTGGAACGCAATGGATAGTTCCAGTTGCTTGTATACACTAGTTTTATTTTGACAAGTTTTCTTTGAACAATGTTGAAGCAGCAGTAGCAAATCGGAAGTACAGCTTGCAGCAGGGAAAGACACTTCTGCTTGCTCAAGTTTCCTGTAGTCAGATAGATGCCAAAAGGCTTTTCATAGTACTACTACTGTCTTGTAGGAATACTTGATCTAATCCTACCTTTGATACAATTACGAATGGGCTACTTTTCCACAAGGTGGAACATTTTTCTTTTAATCATATGTTTTTTGTAAGTTGGAAACATGAACTTGTGCACCAGTCAGGTGGAAGGTACTCTTACTTCTTCATAAGTTTCACAACATTATTTAGAAAATATTGACTCTGTGTAACTTCAAAAGAAGAATTCTGGGCATCTTCATTCTATTGATGTGATTTTTTTTCTACCATGCTGTTCTTGTTTTCTATGGAACTCATTTTTACCAATAGAAATATTTTTCCCTGACACCTATGGAAAATGCCTATGTTTCCTCAATATTGCAGCCTCAGTACACTGTTTAGAATTATTTCAACATGGTCCCAAGCATATCCGACAGCTAGACAGCAGAGGTTAGCAACAGTGAGTGGGAATAACTTCTGAACCATTTCAGTAGATTTCCCAGGAAGGGCTTGCTTTCTGCCCCTGCAAATTTTCCCAGAGATATTGTCTGGTGAACAGTTGCATCAAAAGAGTATTTTTGCACAAACCTTGGGCCAAGCTCTGTCTCAGATTTACTAGTGAATGCAAAGAGGGTGAAAGTGCTGCTTCAAAGCCCTCTGTGTGCTTTCCGTACCAAAAGGGAGGTGACCCCAGCAATAACTTTTTGATCTCTCTTCAAAACACGAGGCACGTCACCACCTCATTCATCTTTTTCTGGGACTCAGCATCTAAAGACCAAGAAGCCCTCTTGCTTGCTAAAGTGTGTTCAGCAAAAAACCCTTGTCCCATCAGCAAATTGGAACACAGCTGCATTCCAGTCAATACCAATGCTGGCAGGGCAATACTCTAGCCCAGTAGTAACATGCCACTGTTAGAAGACTGTGTAAAAATCTTTGTGTACAAAGTTATGGGAGGGAAAAATAGAATTGGGAAGAACTGCACATTGTTCTGGAAAAAGCCTCCTGCCACAGTCTTACAGACGTCATTTTCTGGTATCATTTTTAAGAGTTGGAGTTTCTTAAATTTTGTACAAGATAAAATCTTACTGGACCTTGAAGTTTCCCTACTAGAAGTACAGCCATTTCTTAGTAGAATAGAAGTAAGCCCTTTGAATATGTACAAATGGCCTTTCAAAATACATATGCTATAGCCCACTGTGAAAGGAATTAGCTATAAAAATAGAAATTCAAAGGTTTAAAAAGGTTTTGAATAAAGTAAGTCTAAGGTGATAGAAGAAGAAGAAAACAGCAGTTTTCTTCTTCTGCTGAAAAAACAACTCCGAGGACATTGTACTCTACAGGTGTATTATATCACTTTCTGAAAAACGGAGTAGGTTTGCTATTTCAAAAGGTTTTCATTAGGAAGGAAGAGATTCCTTTGGAAAAAAAAACTTCAAATTGACTTGACATGAATGTTATGACACTTCACCAATCAGGAAGAAAAATTCTCATCACTTGATATGGAAATCATGACGGTAACGGAGTCAAGGATGTCTAAGCCGTGCCATCAGGAACATAAAAAAGCATTAGAATGCTGGTAAGACTGAGCTCCTGAACTAGTGAGAAGAGAACGCAACCAAAACATTTTCCTTTAAGAGTCTTCAGCATGAACAGCAGATCAAATGTTTTCCTGTGAAGTATTTATGAATAGAATTAACCTTTAAAAGAACATTGTTTTCAAAAACCTGTGTCCAGTATCTCTTAGAATGATACAGAGTTCTTATTACTAGACAAAAGAAAAGCACTTTTTTCCAAACTGTTGTGCACTTTTAAACGATCTACAATAAAAAGAGTACTTTTTCATGCTGGGCATGATGTTCATTACAAAAAAGCCTTGTCGCACGCTTGGTACTCTAGTGTCTTGATTAGCATCGTTTTTTATTCATTGACTCTTTTTCACCTTGAAATAATGGCGTCTTTGTACTTATGCAGCATCCATGAAGAATTTCTTGGGTGTCATTTTGTACTCGATCCTAAATGGCAGCTCCTGCATTCTGCCATCCGTCTAGCTTTCCCATTTGATGCAGCTTCTGAGAGGTCTTTTCAGAATTGAGGACTACCTGCAAGAATGATGCTAAATGCATGCATTTTACTCCTTGGTTAATGCAAAAGAGTTTCTCCTTTACAGCATAATAATAACAGGAAAAGAATGATGGTGGATTCAATTCTTATAGTAATACAAAGAGAACTATTATCATCATTAGAAACCAAGCAAGTCATATTTATTGCTCATGCAGTACAACCACTAATGCAAATTACCCTGTAAATTCAAAATGAATCTGTATCACAGGAGTGGATTGAATGTCTCTCTTGATATTTTGCTTAAAGCAGAAAATTAATTCTTTTGACAGCCAACTCATAATTGCAACCTAACTTTCAACTCCAGCTTTCAAACAGTGGAAACATGTCTGTTTATAACACGATACAGTACCGTACACAAGACCAAAACAGGTCCTAGACGTTCAAATGAAAGAAAAGATCAAAGGACAGATTAATTCGTGTCTGCAAGCCCTCAAGAGCGTGCAGGTCAAAAGTCCCCAGAAAACTAGGCCAGTGGCACAAATTCTCGATGTTGGCACCAGCAGAAGCAGCTGCTATCTTTCTAGGATGCAATCTTGCTTACATCATCCTTCAAAGCAATCTTCTGTCCCCCTGCCCAATATGCCTTCTGCTCTACTCCTTGGACTTCACGTTTGCATTTCTACAGAGTCCTGCAAACGGACTCAAAGTTCAGGTAATAGATTTCCAAGATTTAGAAATATTGTGTTAAGTCTATTTCTTTCGTATTTCATCCCGTCTAAGCATACTGAACTTTCTGAGGTGAAATATGTCGAGTATGTCACGTGTAGTTTACATGTTAGTTCTGCTTGACATTAAAACTTCGCACAGACCCCTGGGATGCCTTACTGCAAAAATATATAGCTGCAAAGAGTGGTTGCACAAAGTTAGAAGGGCCAGAAAACCATGTAAACAACCTAACAGTAGAGGCTTGAATTTCTGAATATAATCTTGCACCATCTAAAGTCAAAATAGAATATTGAAATGATTTTCATCTAATAATGAGCGTGGGGAAGAAAGAATCCAGATAGGATTTTTTTTTTTTTGAAACAGTTCCAGGAAATACATGGCCTTAACTTGGAAGTATAGCATTAAATATTTTTATACAGCATGAGTTCTCATTACCTAATCATATGATTTGTAGAACTGAATTGGAAAGTAGGAAATAAACAAAGAAAAATATTCAAGCTATAAAAAATGTGAGTTTAAAATTTTCTTTGTATTTCTGATTAAAACGATGAGGTAGCCAAATGGTCACCCATTATTTTCAAAAGCATCTGGACATAAAAAACGGATCAATTTTGGCGGGACTTGGATGTCCGGTATTCCTGAAAAGCTTTATTTCACTGCTTCCCAAGCCTGATTCAATCCCCTTAAATGCAGCTGTATTTCAGTTGCTCAGTGAAACTGTCCATCTCATGCATATAGTTTACAAATAATCTGCAGAAAAAGCTAGCTAGATTTAAAGATCTTTTTTCTGTAAATGGCCTTCAACTGATTTCTACAAACACACAGCTGGGATTTCTGCTGTCTTCTTCAGGCCACTTCCTGCAGAGACCTCTCCATTAAATTTGTCTCGTTCTACTAAGAACACTTCTGGTGATCCAAAGTCAGCACTGGGATTGTCCAACTGCATGGAATTACTGTCTGCTAGAGCTGCACACTCAGGGCTTCTGTGTGCAGCATCATGTGAGCCCTGCTAATGTCACCCTGTTGGTATAAACTGAGCTAAGTGGACCTTAAGGGACAAGATTGTGCACTGATTTTGTAATAGAAATTAGGTACTAAGAAGGAGGCGGGAGGATTTCAATGTTTCTGCCCCCAGCTGAAGCAACACTAAATCTCGGTCCTTATCTGAAAAACAAGGTGAATTAACCCGTTTGGCATTCATATGCCAAAAAGGTCAGTAATACACTCAGAACTGTCAAAAGAGTAACAATTCCAATCATTACTTTCTAAAAAGAATTCATTTGAAGAAGTCAGGAAGACAGATGAAACATGCAAATATCCTACCCTGAGAATCATTCTGTTGATCTGCACAGGTTTCTTATTAAATTCCCATCTAATGCATTGGACATGTGTACTTGCGATGACACAAATACTTGCAAAGCTTACCAGATAAATCATGTTCTCTTCAAACAGCAAAGCATTTCTTGATGGCTGCATTTGCTAATTCCATTTAGACTCAATGTTCTTAAAGGTCTTTTCCAACCAAAGTTCCAACCATCATTCTCTAAGTCGCACATCCTGATTGTCCTGGTTTAGGGCTAAATTTGGCAGAAAACCTCACAAAGGGCCACTGCACCCTCCCCCCCACCAAAAGCCCACCCACACAGCCGCTCCCTTCAACTGGTTTGGGGAGAGAAGTGGGAAAAAGCTGTTGATTTAACAGGCAAAGCACTTCCCAGCACAAAAAAATGAACAATACCAGATGACAAAACTCATTTGCCGCACTGAAGAGACGACAAATCAGAAAGTCTCTCCTGTGGGTGCTCACTCTGTTATAAACCCCTCCAGCAATGGGGAAGGCTGCTGCCCAGGGTAGGCCCCAGTAGGCCACAAAGTGCAAGTTCCCAGTGCTTCCCAGGTCCCAGTCCGGAGCAGATTCGAAACGTTCCAAGAAAAGGGAAAGGAAAAAAAAAACCAGTCCAGGGAAAACTCTGCATCAGCCAGCTAAACCAACTAAAAAGCAAATGCGTGCTCTGTTCTGCTCCGTCAGTGCCCAGACAACACAGTGCAGCGCAGAATGTGGAAGAGTGTTGCTTTTTAAGGAGTGCAGCCTCTGATAAGAAACTCGGTGCTTCTTCTTCTCCCCACCTTTACTCTCAGAACCAGTCTTGAAGGCAGAGAATATCATATCCAGCATTAAGAGAACAGATGACTGGGGATACAAGCATCATAAAGTCACCCTAGGACACTGCTCCTTTGAGATATGTCACCAGACTATGCTAAGACCAAGTTTTGGAACTGCTCATTAAAATTCTACGCTCACAGTGAAGCTGAGGAGGAAACACAGCTCACTACAGTTACCTTGTGGCATGCCAGTGCTTCCTTTCCATCACAATGGTCTTCGTTTTTAAGTCCCTGACATCACAGGCATCATGAAACATCCTTTGTGCAGGAAGGAAGAAAATATTCTTTTCATTGATGCTGATGGGTTAGCTGACATGCAAAGCAGTTAATTCAAAGTGACAGAGCAATCAAGTCAATAGGAAAACTCACCACAGTTTTGTTTACTCCCCTAAATCCTTACTATCCCAAAATACAAGAACAGCTGTAAAAGCCTTGTGGCTACCTAATTTTTTCCTAGACCTACATGGTGGGGTAAGAGATAAACAATCCCAAACTATGGTAATCCACAACAAAGCATTCTTGACCTCATATTCAGGTTCTGCATAGCGAGCTCTTCCTCCTGATCAAGTTATTCCATCGCAATACTTTGGGGAGTATCTCAGAGGGCTGGCTGTTGTTTGGTTTGAAAGCATCTTGATCATTCAGGAACCCAGTAGCAAGGACAAAGTTTAAAAGAAGATAGTGCTATGCATTGATTTTCATCTAGGACAGAGATATTTCTACAACACAGAAGGCTGACCTAATGCTTCACGACAACGTGGCTGAAGTGGCATCCTGGTCCCCATAGGTTTTTCTCTTTACTTTTAGCTGCTTTCTTACCAGATTAATGAGCTGAACTAGCTCAAAAAAGAATCAGATAAGTGCCAGAGCTTTCAAACAAACAAACAAAAAAAAAAAAAAAAAAAAAAAAAAAAAAAACCAAAACAGACGCAAAAGGGTGCATTTGAAAACAGAAGTTTTTTGTACTTTTCATAGATACATGGCATTCTCTAGAATGATATTGCTCCAATGCTTCGGGTTTGGTTTTGTTTTTGTTTTTTTCCTCAATTCGAAATGTTACACATTCTTTTTTGGCCATTTTAGTAAACTGATTTTCTGATCCATGTGAAAGACAGTCCGAAGTTCCCCTCATTTGCCTCACGACCGTCCCCAGGACAGACATCGGGACCCTGAGGACCCTGACTGGAATGCTGGCATGCCGGTCAGAGAGGAATGCCAGAAATCCTGAGGCCCCTGAGCAGAATTCTGGCCTGCCAAGTGATTGTTGGCAGCTGTGTCTACAGTGACTGCTTCTAGCAGGGCCTGCCAAGGGGCGAGGCGACCTATGGGCCTGCACGTGCTTCGCGACACCAGCCCAGGAATTTTCCCACCTCTTGGCCAGATGAACTTGCTGGGGCAACTGTGGTAGCCGCCCCATGGAAAATCCTTCATCTGCTCCACTACCACCGTGAGGGACGCAGATTGAAGCCCCCCTCCCAAGGACTGAGGCTGAGACGCCCGTCATTCTGATCCAGGGCTACTGGCCTGACTGAAGCAGGATGCCTGCTAAGTGTTGCCTGCAGATGTGTTCGCGGGACCTAAACTGGTTTCCTATAGAAACCAGTCCTGAAACAATAGCTCCCACTCACTGCTGATATTGATATTGACTTCTCCTGCTGAGAACATGGACTGTCTGTACCCGTCTTCAATACCATTTTCCCCCTCAGCAATTTCAATAGACTTGCTCTTTATTGTATCTGCTCCCCCTCAGCCATTTCTAGATCTGTTTCCCCCCTCAGCAATGGACTAGAATAGAACCTTGAGATAACCAGGACTCTGAGATCTCCCCTAGGAGAACTCCATCGGCTGGGCTGCGAGGACTTCATCTCTCTCCATTTGGTAGCTATACTCCCTCTCTCTTTCTCCCCCTCTTTTCTATTCTTTTCCTCTCCCTAATTCCTTGAAGGCATTTGCTGTGGTCATTCTAGAAAGGTGCATTTGTTTGGAGTGATACTGCAATCCCTTTTCCATCTTGTCTTTTGCCCTCCGAGATCAGTTAAGAAAACATCATCCCCCCTTGGTAGGAGCGGATCAGAACAATATGTTCTTTCCAGCTGAAATTGGTTCTAGTCAATAGAAGCACACTGGTAGGTAAAAGTAGACTATAAAAGATAACCTTCAGAATGTATTTCCCATGTCTTCCCATTCAAGCAAGTGAAGAAAGCAGACAGATCTTCAGATAACATGCTATGCGAATTGAAAGGAATCTTCTTGGAGGCAACTGTGAAACTCACGCAATGAAATACAGATGAGAGAGATGAAAGGGTCACATATGATGTCAAATCTATTCTTTTAATGTTTGAATGAAACAAGATTTCTTGAAGTACAATCCTACAAAATGAAGGTGAACTTGCAGAAGCAATTGAACTGGGTCTCCTTTAGAAACACAATGTTGTCTAATTAAACTGAGCATTCAGGAAGGCAACCTTGAAATCCAAAGGATTTAGAAAAATACAAAATACCAAGACTGGCAGTTCGTTATCTTTCACGGTCTCTTTAAGATAAGATTGATTTGAACTTCCACTTGTAGTAGGTCTGAAGACATTAGGAATGATGCAATATGAAAAAACCAAAACAAAACAACTTTCTCAAAAAGCTTTGAGAAACCAGAGAAATGATGATTTTTAGTGGTTAGGTAGTCCTTTAAAATTTGTCTTGGGGGAAAGAGATAAAAAACTGACTGAGATCAAATGACTGTGGAGTATATTCCAAAACAGTAATGAAGAAGGTAAGGGGCAAGAGCCTGTTAGAAAAATACTATGCTGGCTTCATCTGTTGAAAGCATTCCAGAATGGTTGAAATTATGAATCATATCTTGTGGGATTTAAAAAAAAAAAAAAAAAAAAAAAAAAAAAAAAAAAAAAGAGGAAGAAAACAGAAGGAAAAAAATATTTTGAACATATTTTTCCATTCCAAGATGGTATAATGGCTTTATTTCATTTTGTTCCTATGACCGGTTAATAGCTTATGAAATGTTTAGCAATAGAGAGTGAGAGTCTTCACACTAGCCATACCATTTGGATGTGTCTCTTTTACTTTCTAGAGCAGCAGATATGGTTTAGCACTCCACAATTCAGTCCCCAAAAGTGAGTAAGTGTGGCAGATTTAACCTAACTGCCCAGTCCACCAAAATGCCTAATTATCTTGAAAAATGCTTTGCTCTATCTCATGATCTGGACATGTCTCTCTAGCTCCACTTTGAGCTTCTTGATCTTTCATCTACAGGATGAGATCCAATTTAGCTTAGCAAGGATGTAGCCTTTCCAAACCATATCTTTTACCTTCTGTATTCTTACAAGTACATTTCTACCGCAGGGACCAGTTTGGAAGATCTTAGTTGTTTTATTCCTTAGATTATGTTGCTGCATTAATTAGCTCTTCTTTGAAGTTTTTTCCCTGCTCAAGTATAGGGTCAGTGCTGAAATGATTGTGATGCTAACTCCTTATGATCTATTCTGCAGGCTTACAGAGTATGCAGCAAAGTTTTCTCTTCTTCTGAGGACATTCTACTCTTTTGATGAGAAATGCTGAAGGTCTGACTTCAGTTGCAAAGGTATCTGATTGACAGATTGCAAAATTGTTAAGTCTAGTAACAGCAGGAAAAGCGTGCTCTTGCTCTCTATGTAAATGTCGTGTCAGCTGCTGTTGGGATAAAAAGCATGAGCATAAGCAAAGATATCTGCATGGATAGAAAAGAAACAAAGAAGATATTTGTTGTGATTTCTGCACTAAGGAGCAAGAAGAAGCATGAAGCGCTAATTTCAGTGGCTAAGACAGTATCGTCCTTGGGCCAGTTCTCTTCAACATCTTTTGAACCACTTGGACTCGGCACTTGAAGGAATATTAAGCAAGTTTGCCAGAGACGCTACATTGGGAGGAGCTGCCAACTAACTCCCTTGAGGCCAGTGAGACACTGCAGAGAGATCTTGACAAATAAGAGAGATGGGCAATTATGGCTGGCCGGGAGTCTATGCACAAATCACGAAAGGGGCGGGACTGCTGGGGAAGGCGTCCCAAGCTGTTGTATTTTCCAGCATCAGTCTCATGACATGCTTATGACAGTGGGAAGATGCCAGCAGCTCACGTCCCCAGCAGCAGAAAAAGAACTTCATGTTACAACTTACTTGAAAAGCTTTTTGACCAATCCCACAAAGCAAAAGCATATTGACAGTAGTTCTATCCGATCCCTAGAAGCACACAGAACTTTGGTTCAAAGAACGCTTGCTTCTTTTGAATAAAAGACCTGCTTGTAAGCCTTAAGATAGAATGCACAGAGCTCCATTATTAAGCTTAGAACTTCCTAACATCTGGCTAGATCTACTTTGCTGTAGCTTAGGGAGTTCTTCTGGTCAAGCTTTAATACACAGGCCATTGTTCTATTTGTCCTTACTTCTCTACTTCTTCTATCATTTTTCTGCTGACAAACCTTATGACTACTGCTTAGCTCCAAGCACAGTTCTGCTGTCTCTGAGGCCTGCCTTTTGCAGCTTTCCCAAAATCCTCTGTTTCCAAGGATTCCCACAGGCAATCCCCAACCTTAGGGAGTTGTGCGATGACAAGTGCTGGATTCAGCACCTGGGACAGGGCAATCCTGCTCTGTGTGTGTGTATAGACTAGGGAGCCAGAGGCTGAAAGGAAGCCAGGCTCCTGGCCAATGGCAAGCTAAATGTGCATCAGCAGTGCCCTGGCAGCCAGGAGGGCCAAGCCTGTCCTGGGGTGCATCAGGCACAGTATCACCAGCTGGGCAAGAGAGGGCATTGTCCTGCTCTGCTCTGCCCTGCTCTGCTCTGCTGTGTTCTGGGGCGGCCTCACCTTGAGTGCTTGGGGGCAGTTTTGGGTACCACAATGAAAAAAGACATGAAGGTATCGGAAAGTTCTCCAATGAGGTTTACAAGGACAGAACTGGAGGAAATAGCATGCAGCTGAGTCAGGGGAGGCTCAGGTCCGGTATCAGGAAAAAGTTTTTTAACCAGAGGATGGCTGGGCACTGGAAGAGTCTCTCCAGGGTGTGGTCACAGCATCACACCTATCTTGAGTTCAAGAACCTTTGGGACATTGCTCTCAGGCATCTGGTGTGATTCTTGAGGAAGGTCCCATGCAGGGCCAGAAGTTGGACTTGATGCTCCTGACGGGCCCCTTCCAATTCAACTGATTCTACCACTCTATGATTCTGTCCTGGCCACTCAAGGTATATTGCTTGATCTCACCAGATTTTGACCTGCTCTTGTTGGTCAGAATTTGTCCCTACTGCCTAATGATATTTACCACAAAAGACAAAGGGCCTTTTCTCAATTTTCTCAAGAAAGTTGAAGATGCACCCTAGAATCCTAAAAAAGTCTTTTCCTTGAAACAACACTGTCTCCTGCCCAGTATTCTTTCCAGATCTTAAGGAGAAAGAAGGCAAAATCAGGGGATGTATTACAATGAAGCACTGTCAAGTTTCCGGACCTTTAGCAGTATATTTGTACTTCCACTATTCTTTTCTATAAAATCATGGTTTTGTAGAGCATGTCATTTTCTAGCAAGACACATTTTTGCAGCTGAGCCCATCAGTCTCTGTGAGAATATATTGTCAAAAGCACAAAACATATGAATGGGCAGTGGCAAGTGAGGGGAAAAACCAGTATGGGAAGCAGCTCCGTGATACTACAGTAAGACAAGGAGGAGGAGGTGTTCCAGTTGACAGAGCAAAGAATCCCCCGCAGTCCCTGGAGATATCGTAGTGAAGCAGGTTGTCTCCCAGCAGTCCCTAGAGAACCATGGAGGAACACATACCTACAGTGCAGCTGCTGGAAAGCTCCATGCCACAACAGGTGAAAGTGCCTTGAAGGAAGCTGCAGCTTGTGGAGGGAGGGCCAGAAAACCATCCTTGACCTCTTCTTTAGCGGAAGAGTATGTGCAAATGTTTAACAGCTGCTAACTGGAATCTATCCTCTTTCCAGTTCTTGTCGTAGGTAAGTAGGACAATACAAGAATTAGAAGCCTAAACTGTTTTGCATGAGGCTCCCATTCTCTCTGCCACTCCCTTAAAATTTACTTTGAGATGAAATAAAACTCATGATCAAGTTCCTAAGGCTTGATGGTCAGGCTTCTCAGAAAACAGGCAGTGCAAAGAACTCTTGTCACTGTCATTTTTTTTCATAGAACTAAAAAAGTTAAAGTACTGTTTTCTAAGAACTTACGCAAATCAACTGGTAGAGGTGGTGAGAGTGAAGAGTATAATTAAGCTGGAAAGAGACTATCATGTAGCTACCTCATCTGCATAGAAGTTTTTTTACCAGGAACTCTGGACTTTTAAACAGATTTAGGACACAATAGTTATCTCTGGGAATGTTTTAGTATGTATAGAACATTCATCTTTAAATAGCTCGATCTGTTTTACCGTTATGACTTATGTTTTAAATTTTATTTGAGGAGAAATATTTGCCATTCAGATCATTTCAAGTTCTGAAGCATTTCAGTTGTTGACAGTTTTTGCTGTCTCCTGAGGGCAGGAAAATAGTCCTGGAACCAATACTGAAAGAAACTAGATGGAAAAATTAGTTTTCCGCATTCTTTTCTGTCTATTCTATGAGGCACAAGAGCAAAACCACTGCTATGAGTCTGAGTTGCCTTACCACTCATGGATGACAACCTTGTAGTGAGTAGTCTGTTATTTGCACACATTTCTGATGCTGGTGGTTACCTGTTGTGCAGAAAGATCTGTAAACTCTTTTCACGGAAAGACATTCCTGAATTGCTTCACTTATCTCTGAAGCAGAGAACTAAGCTGGCACTCTACTTCGGAGATCTTCCTGTGCTCGTCCCCAAACCCGTTTCCTTCAAATGCAATTTACTTTCAACCAAAGCACTTCATTACTTCATCAGGTAATCTCTTGTTCTTAATGTTCGGGGTAGTGTTCTAAAAGGGTAAGAACATATTCTAGTAAGAAGGTAGAACCTCTTTCTTAAGTAGTAGACATCACTGGGCTTTGGTTCATGCACCAGAACAACAGCAAGGAATGTCGTTTGCAATCAATAGATGGGTTGGGGAAACCGGCCACAAGTTTAGGAATCTTTCTCCAATTAATTATGCTTTAAAATTTGTCTCTTAGCATTTCAAGTGTTTTTTTATTAAAACAATCAACTATTTATTACCTGTACCACAACGAAGCACAATCAGCAGTGCTTGTGCATCCTTCACCAATTCCAAGAAGAAGAATGGTCTGAGCCTTCAGTATAGCTCATTACCATAAGCTGAAAAAAAGTTCTTGGACAGCTTTCTTTTGCATCCTTCTAAACCTTATGCAGCACTTCCTGGTCAATCTTACATTTTCTTTTCTCCATGAGATGGTAAGAACTCGAGTACCTTCATGAAAACCGTCGCGGGTCGCTTGCTGTGCTGGCACAGTTCCTTTTTGAGAAAATGCTTGGAAAAGCTTTTCGCTAGGGTCTAGGCGGCAAGAGACGCAGAAGACGGGCATAGGCAGCTGTCCGAAGGTAGGTGCCGGTCCCCGGCGGCTTTCGGCAGAAGCCGCGGTTCGGAGCGCACCGCGACCGGCAGAAAGCTCTGGGCGCGAAAAAGCCGCTTCTTCGCCTCCGGCAGCCGGAGAGCTCGGCCGATGCTGAGACGTCAAGAACGAAGCCGCACAGCACTGCGATTAAGTGAGCAGCTCTCAAACTGAGGGAAAACGATAACTAACCACTTTCCAACAGTTTCAACTTGCATTACCATAAGTAGGGAAAAAGTTCTTGGACAGCTTTCTTTTGCATCCTTCTAAACCTTATGCAGCACTCTCTGGCCAATCTCACTTTTTCTTTTCTCCAGGAGATGGTAAGAACTCGAGTACCTTCATGAAAACCGTCGCGGGTCGCTTGCTGTGCTGGCACAGTTCCTTTTTGAGATAATGCTTGGAAAAGCTTTTCGCTAAGGTCTAGGCGGCAAGAGACGCAGAAGACGGGCATACGCAGCTGTCCGAAGGTAGGTGCCGGTCCCCGGCGGCTTTCGGCAGAAGCCGCGGTTCGGAGCGCACCGCGACCGGCAGAAAGCTCTGGGCGCGAAAAAGCCGCTTCTTCGCCTCCGGCAGCCGGAGAGCTCGGCCGATGCTGAGACGTCAAGAACGAAGCCGCACAGCACTGGGATTAAGTGAGCAGCTCTCAAACTGAGGGAAAACGATAACTAACCACTTTCCAACAGTTTCAACTTGCATTACCATAAGTAGGGAAAAAGTTCTTGGACAGCTTTCTTTTGCATCCTTCTAAACCTTATGCAGCACTTCCTGGCCAATCTCACTTTTTCTTTTCTCCAGGAGATGGTAAGAACTCGAGTACCTTCATGACAACCGTCGCGGGTCGCTTGCTGTGCTGGCAGAGTTCCTTTTTGAGATAATGCCTGGAAAAGCATTTCGCTAAGGTCTAGGCGGCAAGAGACGCAGAAGACGGGCATACGCAGCTGTCCGAAGGTAGGTGCCGGTCCCCGGCGGCTTTCGGCAGAAGCCGCGGTTCGGAGCGCACCGCGACCGGCAGAAAGCTCTGGGCTCGAAAAAGCCGCTTCTTCGCCTCCGGCAGCCGGAGAGCTCGGCCGATGCTGAGACGTCAAGAACGAAGCCGCACAGCACTGGGATTAAGTGAGCAGCTCTCAAACTGAGGGAAAACGATAACTAACCACTTTCCAACAGTTTCAACTTGCATTACCATAAGTAGGGAAAAAGTTCTTGGACAGCTTTCTTTTGCATCCTTCTAAACCTTATGCAGCACTTCCTGGTCAATCTTACTTTTTCTTTTCTCCAGGAGATGGGAAGAACTCGAGTACCTTCATGACAACCGTCGCGGGTCGCTTGCTGTGCTGGCAGAGTTCCTTTTTGAGATAATGCTTGGAAAAGCTTTTCGCTAAGGTCTAGGCGGCAAGAGACGCAGAAGACGGGCATAGGCAGCTGTCCGAAGGTAGGTGCCGGTAGCCGGATTCTTTTAACAGAAGCCGCTCTTCGGCGGGCTCTCTTACCTTCATAATGGGTTTTGCTGGAGGAAGCCGCTTTTTCGTTTCCGGGAATACCTAGAGAGGAACACTAGCTAAAGACGTGATTGGCACCATTATGTCGAGTTTTGCTCGTTCCAGCAGGAATAACTGTGTTCTTCCTTACGCTAGATGGCGCTGCTTATCAAGGTTTGGCTGCTTTTATCATTTGGGGCGCTGGATGTTCAAACGACTTATCGTAACTTCTTCTATTTTAAGTCAGGTGCTCACTGACGTAGATCCTATTAGATATAGCACACTGCAAATAGGAGGTGAAATAGATTTATTGTTACTAGCACATGGGTACGACTGTTAGGAATTTTATAAGGAATATGTTGCATGAATCTTTTGGACCATTCTGCAGCCATTCATACGAAACTCACACAAGTACAAGACAATATGAAGAAATTGACTGGGAACGAGTGGGGTTTGCATCAATGGTTTGAGGGATGGGAAAGAACTGGGTGGTTGAAAGATCTCGTAAATGGAGCTTTGTTTTTACCAGTAGTCATGATTTCCTTGCTTTGTGTTATTCCATGCGTCGTGAAACTGGTGTGCCTCTTGCTAAAAATGACATTGGAAAAGATCTGGCTGGTGCAAGAAGAAGGGGCAATTGTGACAATGTATCTGAACCGCTTAGACTACGGGCTGCACCAGCCATCCAGCGTGGAACGGTTCTTCTCAGAATTTTCTCAGGGCCCTCTGGAATTCATCAAGACATAAGCCTTGCTAAAACAAGAGAGGAAAAGCTGAGAAACTAAATTCCAAGACCACAAGAACTCCAAAACGGGGGGGGGGGGGGGGGGGGGGGGGGCAAAGTACCTGGACTGTAAGGAAACACATCTTCTGAGAGGTGCACGCAGAATGCGTGGACAAGACAAAGGCACCAATAAGAAAAGCGTGACTAGCGTGTGCAGAGAGTCAGAATGAGTAAGTGCATCATGTAAACCATACACGGCTTCTGCTTAATCCTCTTGGTCCATTGTGCAGGAGTCCTGAATTTCCCATAAGTGATACTTACTAAAAGGGTTCTGATTTTAATGCTAGAGTTACTGTCTATACGATGATTCATGGGAATAGTTCTTTCAAGTCCTTCCCTTGCTGACATCAGTCAGTTTCATCTTTTCCTGAATGTACTGCTGGCTATACATAAGTGATGAATAGAAGGGAATGAGTTTTAGGGATATGTTGCAAGGAAATAGATTGGTAGCTCTGCTTCCATTTCCATTGTCTAAGAAGAATTCCCAATATTTTTGGCCCTTTCATAGACCTCTGACTCGATTAGCATCAGCAGGGAGGGACATTTAATTGGTTTTTCTCCTTTTTAGAGAGAAGCTAATGAAAAAGTTTCACCAGAATCAGAACAGGCTGCGTAACAAGAAGAGCGTCATGAAAAGGCGCCAATCCTATCCTCTTAGTATTGCTAGTTGTGATTGGACTTCAATGAAATGTGTCAACTCTCTGTTCCTGGGTATCACATCAGTAACAGGTACTTCATCTGCTGTACTTCTCTCCTAAAGCTAAGAACAGAATCCCAAATAATCTTGATTCCAAGGTCTCAATTCACCCTGTGATGCTGACAGGTGAAATAGGAGTGGAAAATGCACCAGTAAATGAACTTGAATGGCCTATCTAAATCAGCGGCCACTGATTTCCTGAAGGCCTTAACAGGTCAGTTGCCCCTATTTTTCTTGGGGTTCTTTTATTCTTTGGTCATGTTTTTCTTGGGATTCTTTGAATCCTTCCCCACCAGTTCAGCCTCTGCTCTCAAATCCTTTGCTGTCATTTAAAGTATCTCAAGAGCCTGGAAACCTGTTGTCTTTATTTATCAACCCATTATTCCCTTCCAAAGGTTGTTTGCCTCAAGTCTCATTCTTGCTGATTTTCTGCTAGTTCATTGTCAGATGGCAGCAGGTGTTCTGTAAGAGCAAGTACACAATCCTATCGCTTGCTTTTCTTTTGATTTGGCCTGTCTAGAAAATGGAATGACTGAACATCTCCAACAGGATTTTCTCTCCCCATTGTGTTTCACCGCAAGGGCAGATGCCAATCCATCTACCTAAACTCTTGGTGGTGAAGAAACTAGTGGTATGCTGTTGCATATAGGTAGAACTTTCCGAAAGGAAGGCCTTGTAAAACCATGGCTGAGGCCCGTTACTTTGGCTAAGTAGAAAATGACTAGGGGAAAGTGAGACAGCTGAATTAGAGGTAGATCAAGAAGTTCTAGAAGCATTGCGTGTTCACAGCGTGGGGTATGACGGTTGGTTGAATTATGTTTGTTGCGGCTTAAAGCTATGCAAGTGATAAAGGCCTGACTGCTTCAAAAGCCTGGCTTTTGCAAGAAAGCGGCTCTCCTTTGCACCTGCCTGGGGACTCTGCGTCACTACGGACCCTCACGCCCAGTTTGCCAAGGAGATGATGAGTAGGAATGTTGCAGAGCTGCTGTGTGCATATGAAAGGAATGGCAGAGAGTGAAGCCGTGGACAATTTCTGGGCTTTAGTACAATGCTGCTGCATTGGTGCCAGTTTAGTCGGTTTTCCATCAGTGGCATTTCTGTCTAGAAGTACACTGCCCAGAGTCTTTCTAGCATTTGATGCCATTTCCTTACTGCCATTAATACCTTCCTTCAGTTTAAAGGATGAGAGAATCTTTACAGGATTTTGAAGATCCCTGTTAGGAAACACTATGCCAGAGGAGTCATCACTCCCTTTTCTTTTGCCTCCTTTGTAATTTTTATAGACTCATTTCACATTTCTGCTAATGGCAAAAAGAATACTGAGACTACTTAGCAGGGTTGACGCTCTCAGCTGGTTTCCTCTTTCCTACTGCTTCATACCGGATGTGACTTGATGGCCTCGTTTTGCAATCAGCATTTTGCTGTGGTTTGCTAAAACCTGGCATGCACTGCCAACTCACAACTTGTGTGTTGGCATTTCAGGGGCTTTGATGGGTTCCTTTCTGAGATTGCCATGCACTGGACTTTCACAGTCACAAAGACTTCATCCACCATCGGTCAAATTTCAGTATTTAATACTCTTTCCTGGAATGTAGGCAACCTAGCAGCAAGTACTAAATTCGCTGCAAGCCCTGTCTTCCCAAAGGACCATTCAAAAAGTTTGCTTTTCCCCTCTGACCAATCTGACAGTATTTTGATGAAGAATTTGGTACCTTAATAGAACCTCTTAGAAGGGATCTCATGGCAGACAACATCTCAGGCTTTCTTGAAATACTGGCTCCTTTGGATCTCAATTCCATTCAGAGTGCATTTAGGATTTTTTTTTCACTGAAGCCATTCAACAATGCCTCTTCTCTTTAAAATGTGCTGCAGGTGAGAAAGATGGATCCCCGTGAAAGGTTCTATTGATATCAAAATTTGTGCCCAATGGACTGTGCTGATGGAAATCAAATACTAGTCTAGTATTTTGAATCCAAATAATTCCTCCCAATCAGGCCCGACAGGATTGTTTGGCTTTGAATCTGAGCACGTGGACAGTAGTGGATGGTCCACAGGTTGAAAAGAGTGTAGATTCTTCTCCTTCTTTTCATTGATGGCTCAGAGACTGAAAAGGCAGCTCCAAAATGGTAAATACATCCCTACAGATTCAAAAATTGTTCTTCTTAATTTGCATCTCCACCATAACAACAGATGCTTAGAACTAAATTACCAATGGGAATTTTATAGCTTCTCAGAAATGAAACAGGACCTGGCTTATGGGCCTTAGCAGTAGCTACAAGTTTTTCAGCACAAGCCATCTCAAAAGTATTTTAACTTTACCGTACTTTTCTGTCTTATGCTTTCATCTCAAGGATGCAGGGGAAAAAAAAAAAAAAAAAAAAAAAAAACCAACAAAAAAAAACCAAAAAAAAAAAAAAAACAAAACAAGAAACCCCACCAAATTGATAATAAGCAAAATCAGTGACATATATAGAAACAGATCCCATGGTTTTTAACTTCCAAACTTGTCTTCTCAGCACACTCTCTACAATGGAATTGTTTCCCTATCTGCCTTGAAACATTTTGCAGCAAAAACACTCTAAGGTCCTGCTGGGTGTTTTGTTCAAAAATGACTTCTTCTGGTTTTCTGTCCATAAGCGGAGTAACGTGACTGTGCTGGCAGCTGACCAAAGGAGATAGGAAGAGTAATCATCATCCACAACACTGGGGCTAAAGAAATTTCCACAGAAAATTACCTGCCCTAGTACTTGTTCATGTGTTGGGTTGAACGTTCAGAATCTGTTTCCATTTTCCCCATTCATAGAATGTTCTATTTCACAGAATTCCAGCCCCTCAAACATCAGTTCTGCCAGAACTGCCCGCCATAGGGGGCTGGCATAGGGGATCTGCTAATGTCCACTGACTCTTACCAGTAGAGTGCTTGTCACTGTTGCAGATCAAGAACTTCTGAATAGTTTGGATTCATGCTCTTTGAGGGGTTGAAAACAAGAAAAGAATGACTAGACATTTCCATGATCAAATCCCCTGATGGAATAAAAATAGGAGCATAATAAATGTATCCATTGTTCTAAGAAGGGAGATGAAGGCTCCAAAAGATTACTTGCATACTTCCTGTTCTAAATCCCTTGTTATCTGGCAAATTGCAGAAGATTCCAGGCTTTTGCCAAAATGCAAACCAGGTTAAAATGTGAAGCCTTACAGTTTACTGGATATAAAACTTCATCATCCATTTTTAAATCTTTGAGATTGTTATGTACTTCCTATTACTACCCTGAGGTTTAGAGCTGTAATTCAGAGAGAAAAGAATGCTATCTTGAATTCATTCTAGTAAATCGGCACTCTCATCTTGTCGGCACTCTCTCCTCTTGGTTTTCACTTCTGAAACTCTGTACGGAAGAGTGCATTAATGCATAGAGCTCTGCATCAATTCTTTACAACAGTTTCCTCTGTAATTCTTCTTTCAAGGCAAACCTATAAAAAGCCACACTTTCTTACCCCACCACTTCTAAAATTCTATTGAGAAGCAAAAAAAAAAAAAAACCCATCAAACCACTAAATCACTGCTCCAATAAAAAAAGCAGTCCATTAACTGCTTTCTTAGCAGGTTCTTTACCTTGTATTAATATGGCAACCTTTTCTTGCTCTTCTAGATTAGAACCAAATTCTTACAGCATATAAGGAAACATAGGTTTACTGTATCTGATTCTTAGATACAGAAGTCCAGCAAGGAGTTCAGACCTCAAAAGAAGTGTCTGTACAACGAGATTCAGCACAACGTTGAGACATATTAGCTATTTTTCAAGAAAAGCGGCCAAACTGAAACTTTTTAGACTTCTCTACAATCATGCGTGCCTGCTTCCAGAACCTGACCTTCGTTGCTGGAAACTAGCTGCAATGTTACTGTAAACAATGCTGTGAATGTCATCATCATCGTCATTCTTCTCTTCCATTGAAAACCTCAAGTGGAGTCGCGTCACTTCTCTTCAAAATTCTGTATTTCCTTGCAAACTGGTCAAATAAGGATAAATAAAGCGTTCTGTTCATTCGGTTTAAACCTAATGTTCAAAATGAAAAAAAAAAAAATCCATTCAGATATGGTCTGCAATAATACAGTAGAAGAGAAGATGAACCAGACTGGCCTACAACAGAAAGAAGTGAAGCAGAATTTGGGAATTTGGAAGACCTTATGATGAATAATTCAAATAAATAAATAAAAAAAATATTGCCTACCCAAATTCAATCAGTGATGCACAGACAGAGAAAAAGTACTAATTACTACTCATATTTCTTTCATTCTCAGACAAGAAGTTCAATGATCCTCTTGAATGCACGGAAGATTCTTGGAAAAGACAGCAGCCTTCTTCTTCACCACATACTCCTCAGAACTCCAGGAGACAAATCATTTGAGCTAGGAGGATCTTTCTCTCTGTAAAACTCCCAGAGCATAGCCAATATTCTATTCCTTTAGGGATCCTCGCCTCCCTGGGGGAGTGCTGGATAGTCTACATCCCGGTACATCAGCCAGACACTCCACCTTATTTCCCATGGCTACTGCAGCAAGGACATCATCTACACTGGCTTTCTAGCCAAAATAGATGCAAGGCACAACAAAGAACATAGCCAAAACCTTGAGCACAGCTTATGGGTTTTGAATGAAAAATCTCAGGATGGCAATACTGGATCTTCTGATCCAAACCATCAGGAAACATTTCTTTAGAGGTGTTGGGAAAGATGAAAGTTTGACGAGAAAGTCTCACAGATATGTATGCTTGGCAGAAAGATTTTTCAATGTGGAGTCTGAAGAAGGAATAGAGTTGGAAGCAAGTTTTGATCTAGAAGAAAAGAATTGCTGAGCCAGTCTTACTGGATAACCGAGGATACCTTAGTTAGAAGAGGGTTTTATGACTTACAGCAAAGGATAAACCCACCCCAAACAAGAAGATGTTTTTACCAAGCAGGAAGCTAGCACAGGCAAACAAGTCAGCAAATGCTGCAAGCAGAAAAAGCTCTCCAAATTTTCCACTGTCAAGAAAACTGAAAAACAACTTTCCGCTTCAGCTGTAATATACTGACTTTTAGTGAGTGGAGAATAGCAACATATGGTAATTAGAGTCGTTAGGATAGGCTATAGATAATAGTTAAGGGATAGATTGGTTCTACTGTATGAAGATGCTCAGCAAAGTGCCAAAACCAAAGGGTCTCCAGGCCTGCCTGCAGCTAGAGCTGACAGCTGTAGGCACAGGCTCTGTTGCCCACTACCCTGGACTGCTGCAACGTCTTGGATGGAATAAACTGCATTTTGGAGAGCCGCCTGGACTCCCACATCCCTCATTTAGGCTCTTCCATGGAGGTGAAAAAAGCCTCTGGGTATTGTACAAAAAAACAGCTATGTAATCTAGAGTTGCATGACCCAATATTTCTATTGAACTGGAACAATTTTTATCAATATTATGGATCCACTTCTTTTCAGTGCGTTTGGTCAAAAACATAAAGCATCGTTTAAAAGACATTCTTGGATGCGTACTAAGTACTACGAATTAGTTAAGGTGTTGGTTTGGCATGGCTTGGTTTTTGGTGGGGAGGGAAGAAGCCAGCCACAGAAGTGATTTTTTGTGCAAAGCTCCTAGAAGCTTCCTCCATGCCTGGCAAAGTGAATCCCTGCTTGGCACTAAGAACAGACATGCTGCTGAGCCAATTACAGAAGCTGGTAGCGCCTTGGTGATATATTTAAGAAGGAAATCAAAACTGCAGCCAGTTAACCTAGAAGTTGGGAAATTTTTAGGTTGGCACCTCTTCTGCTTTGAAAGCCAAACCAGTGAGACACTCTGTTGCAGTGTGTGTTTATTATTGTACTGCAGTTCTAGTAGTCCGTTTTCTAAGGCTTCCTATTTTGTGCTGTTATAGCATATGTTATTATGAATGGATTGTTCCTTTCCCCCCAGTATTGTTGGCTTTTGCCCTAGCTGTCCCTCTCCCCAAAGACCTGCCCTTTTGTTCCCTGTTCCTTCTCCCATTGAACATCAACCCCTCCCCAAGCCTGCCCCTTTCTCTAGAAAATTCTCTCTCAATTTTGTACCCTTCAAAACCCCAGTGGTTTCTTCAAGTTATTCTCCTCCCCTGTAGTCCCCCTACTGGTTTCAACATTGTATTCCCCTCCTTGTCTACCACCCCCAGTTTCTCCCAGTTGGTTAAAGATTGTATCCTCCCCTGGGACCTTCCCCCCATTTAGAAGTTGATGGATGCCTTTGAATCAGTGTCTTTCTGTCCTTGACCCTCCAGGGAGTAAACTGAAAAATATGCAGAAGACCTCTCCCTGTTCCTTGTCCCTGCTCTCAGCGCAGTTCTATCCCCAAGGCAGTCCACCTGTGCCGTAGAGCAGCTGTGCCCTACAGCTGCAGCCCGGATTCGACAGCTTTCTTGGGGCGGCCCACTCTCGCTGTCGGTGTCGGGAGCTAGTTGGGCTGAAGAAATCCAGCACCGCAGCAAGACTCCAAGTCAGAAATCCAGTTTATTAGGAAAAGGGGGAAAAACCCAAATCCATGCAAGAGTACAAAAGAAAAACCACTGACAGAGTCAGAATACAAGCTGACGTCCTGCTAGTTAGGGTGGTGAAAGCAGTTTGGATGAAATGGTCTTGTTGAAGTGGTGATTCTTTAGAAACCATCTGGTAACTCTCGTCCTCTGGAAAACCAGTGGCTAAGGGTGGCCGTTCCTCTGGCAATGCAGTAGAAATAGTGCTTCTTGCCTTCCAAAACCCAGATGATATCCAGGTGGGGATGCTTAGCTCCTACCCCCTGGGCAGAGCATCTCCCAATGGGCTGATATCATTCTGAGTCATGATGTGGGTCCTTGATTACCCGTGAAACAGAAATGGCTCCTGGAGGGAGTTATCTCTGAGTCATGTGGCAAGACATTGATGGGCCCATTAACAGGAGAGAAGGAAAAAACGATGCCACCCCTGGTTTCCTCAGTTCTTGAGGGTGGGAATAGGATGCATTTTGATATTGTAAGCTAGGACAATACAGGATGCAGGTTTTTGCATTTGCAGGGAGTTTGTATGGATTTGAAAAGTATCCTCATAGCAGAAGCACAAAAGTATTCTCATACCCCTTTTAATCATCTTCAAATGAAGCAATTCTCCCAATAACCTAAGGCATGAATGACTTGCGAGTGAGTTGAAGGAACACGCCAAAGATAAGTAGTGTTCAACTGCAGAGAATTGTTTAGGGACATCATACCCTAATATTTTAAATCAGAAAGCATGGATGGACGGGTCTTTTTTCCTTGGTTGACTACAGAACCAGCGGTCCTTTGCAGGAGGGTCTTTGGATTTAGGATGAGACTGGCAACTAAGAGCATGGCTACACAGAAGGTGCTACTTTTAGACCAGAACATTCAACTACTAAAGGCAGATAGGAGAGTAGCTGATTAGTGACAGCTCCGACAGGAGGAGTCTGCGGCTTACCCCATGGGAACAATAGTAGCACATTTCAATTTTAGAAAACCATTCTTTTCAGAGGACCAAGCATTAGTGAATAGAAAAGGTCGAGTAAAGACATCCTAGTGCTCTTCTGATCAGAAGCATCTTCCTCCATATGAGAGTATTTAGGAAAGGACAGTGCGTTCATAAGGAAAGGTGTGCCAGTTACAAAACCTGCAGAACAAGGCAAGACAAACTTATATATTTTATTTGCTATTTTTATTTCACCTGCTAAAAAATGATTTTTTTTAAGACTGAATTTTATGAATTCTGCAACGCTGTCTTTTTGAACGTCTTCCTACTCGTATTAAACACCGAGGTGACAAAGAGAGCAGCAGTGGAAGGAAAGCTGGTCCATCTCCCCCTCCTTGTGGCTTTAGGCCAGTGAGCGATTAGAAGTTGGTCACTTCATTTGAGATAAATAGCTTTACCAAGAGAGAATATTATCCAGCCTTGATCTTTCCTTTGGAGCTGATCCACTTTGTAGTCATCAATTCTTGACTCAGCTGGGGAGAAACAACGGCATTACGGCCATGGATGTTAGAGTGCGCTGATGGGAAATGAAGTTTTCATCTTCCGGTCCTTGCTTCAGTAAATATTCCAAATTCATCAGAAAGAAAATTCGAAGACCAGGAATCCCCACTCAAATGACCTACTTCAAATAGTCTGCACGCATAAGAGACATCAAGCAGGTGCTCTCATCTGTTAGGGGAATACCCAGCCAGTATATTATTGTCTACTTAGGAGGCAATAATTTTGGAAATCATTGAATTTTTTGTATTGCAAGTGAATGGTCAACACATTTTATTACTGGATTAGGTAAAATCATGTCTTCTGCATCCTTTCAGAGAGGAAGCTTACCTGGATCTAAAGCTGCTCAGCTCCATGATGGGATGCTTTGTCTTCAAAGGGAACTCTAGTCTTCGTCCTTTTGGATTGCTTCCATAGCTTTTCACTCACTCTTCAGGTACCTGTTAAAATGGCCTCTTATCCCATGCAAATTTTTATGGGCATAGTCACTGAATTGGCAAGTATTCCATAAAGTCCACAGGCCTTGTTGAGATGGATGCACAGGTCTCAAGGGTGTTAGCAGATGTTATTCTGAGGCCACTCCTGATCATGTTGGATGGACCATGGTGACTGAGGAAAGCGCCCAAAGACTGGATGAAAGCAAATGTCACCCATCTTCAAAAAAGGCAACCAGGAGGACTCAGAAAAGTACAAGCCAGCCAGCCTCATTTGGATCCCCAGGAAGTTGATGGAGTAGCTATTCCTGGAAAGCATTGCCAGGCACACCAAGGAGGACAGAACAAATGTAGTCAGCATGGATTTACCAGGGGAAATTGGTGCTTGACGACTTTTTAAACTCCTCTGGTGAATGAACTTGCCTGGTAGATGAAGAGAATATCATCTGCCTGGGCTTCAGGGAAGTTTTGGACGTTTATCTACATGGCAGCACACATACCTACGGGAAGGAATAGTGCAAAGAGCAGGGAACCAGTGTCTTTTCAATGATGCTCAGTGAAAAGACAAGAGGCAGTGGGCACACACTGCAATACAGGAGATTGCCTCTGAGCATCACAAAATTATTTTTTATCGTGACGGTGACTGCACCATGGCACAGAGTGTCCAGAAAGATGGTGGAGTCTGGATCATTGAAGACATTAAAAGTAGGCCCAGATATAATCCTGGGCAACAGGCTCTAGGTATCCTGGTTGAAGCAGGGGGATGGGACTTGGGGAGCCGCACAGAGCCCTTCCACCCTCATTCATTCTGTGCTAGTGAATTCTCTTAGAGATGCATTTCAAGGACTGGCATGACAAAGCTCTGTGCAGAGTGAGATCCAAATGGACATGGGATTTAAGTTCCTTAAGTAGTGTTCAAGAAGAATGTAAAACTCCAGGAAACCTGTCTCTTCCATAACTGAATCCCTTTCATGGGAAAATTCCCCAGCTCTAGAAAGATCCTCTGAGACGCATGCTTAAGACTGACACTGGCAGAGCAAATTTCTCCCTATGCGTGTCTAAGACCAGTTAGGATCTTTACCAAAAGTGTTGTCAACGTAGTCACAGAAGGCATATTGTTAAGAAGTGACAACTTACATCAGAATGGCAAATATTGGTCCACCAATGAATTACTGTATGGGAATTATCGACTTGTATTCCAAATAAATAAAAAGGAGTTGGTCTTTATTGAACTCTTTCATTGCAATATTCATAAGGGAAGAAAAAGACCTATGTCCTTAACTTTCTTAATTCTAACAAAGATTTAAAACATTCCTTGTAAAAAGCGTATCTGAATTATCGGTCTATGAAACAATTTGAGTTGGGAAAAAAGTCCTAAAATTGTGTAGACAGTTGCAGAGAAAGCAAGAAAATAGGAAAGAAACAAAAACAGAGAAAAAGAGTCATCTTGAGTCTGCTAGCTAGTTCTAGAAGTAGTCTGCTAGAAAAAGGAAACCCCAGTGGAATTTCAAATGTGTTCATGCACTTGATTCAGTAACTGGTCAATGTAAAAACCAGTCCTTTCGTACAACTTCCCCCAGCAACAAAAACTTCAACAGATTGACACCACCATCATGCCTGTCCCAGATGTATTTAAAAGAGAAATGATGATTTTCTTGAAAATCTATTTGCGTACAAGTTGCAAGACATTGGAGGGATTCTCCACATTCTCCTTCCTCCACGCGGCTTGAAAGTATATTTGATAAAATATGCAACAAAGCATGTGATTTCCAAGGTAGAGTAAAATGGATGACTTGGGAATTGATCTCTTTTGGATATGAAACTTCATATCCACTCTCTGGGAAGTTTCTAAAAGAAATGATGGAGCTGAGGCATGAATCTGCCTCTCCGAGTGCTAAGCAAACATAGACACTCCCCTTCACATGGCCCCACCTTCCGCACACACCTAGGCATGCACAGAGATCAGCATAGCAGATCATGAACACCTTGGAAAAGACTGAAATGCTAAATAGCTCTCTTTGTGGACAAAATAGCCGGTACACTATTTCAAATATCTGGTACAAAAACTCTGTTGAATATCTGCCTCATATTTAAAACACAGCTTTTCATTGAATTCTGTTTGCAGAATATTTTCCTTCCATTTGTTCCTTTAAAATTCCTTTGTTCTATGTCTAGAAATATTTTCTTCTAAAAATAGAAAAAATTAGATGATGTCTTTTCAGAAGAAAACATTGGTTTAGACAATTTTTAACCATCATGGTATGGAAGAATTTATTTGTCCCTCACTAAGGAGGAATAAGTATTTTGATCCTAGATCATTTACAGTGAAATACTTGACATTTTTAAGATGCTTTCAATCAATTTTGATCCTCATTGCTTATTCATTGTAAACAGTAAGTTTTCAGTGCATGGAAAGTGTGTGTGGTATGTCTACATTAGTTCAAACACCAATTCCAACTAATGGCCAGGCTGAACTACAGTAAATAATGTCCTGAAGGATATTTTGCTGCCTTCTTTGGCACTCCTTGAAATCCTAATGATTGGCATGAAGTGTCGAAATACAGAGATTTTCTCTCAGAGGGTGTCCCATGATGAAACCCATCCCATGTGTTTGATGTTGTAGTTCTTATCGCTTTTAAAAGTTGATATCTTCTGCACAGTTTTCATGAAGCTTTCTGTTACAGTAGTGAAAATCACAGAGAAATGCAATTTTGTACAACTTTGAATTTACCCCAAGAGCTGAGAGAAAATTTGTTCGTATACCTCAATCTGAGTCTCTTCTATATTCAAGCTTTGTTTATCTCCCATCAAGGGTCGCATTCGTTGCTGTTCAAAGCCCCATCCAAGCTGACTTGAATACATTCAGGGATGGGACATCCACAACTTCTCTGGGCAACCCGAAGCAGCGTTCCAGCACCCCAACAGCAAAAAATGTCTTCCTTTCATCTAATAGAGATCAGAAATACTAAATCTAGGTATATAAACTTTGAAGAAAGGTTTGAAATTCTATTGATTTGAAACACATTTGATATGAATACTAACTTCCAGACGACTGAAATATGTTGATGGCCATTTGAGATTGACACTTTTTGAAAAAGTGCATGGAATTGAAAATTAAAACCGGCAAAATTAAAAACTTCTTGCCATTTTCTTTTAACTCTGATCTTCAAAATTGCATAGGTCAGATATCTGTGCTTCATGCAAATCTCTCAGATACTCTCAGACCAAAGCTTTTCTTTCAGACTAAACTGCGGTTTAGGTAGAACACGAGTGCTTAGTGAAGGTTTTTCTGGGCATAGGGGGATTTGTGTGCACAAGAGGTTTTATCCAAACTGGAAAATTCATCCCAGCTGCATTTGTTCATCATTCCTACTGCATCAGGCCTGAAGATTCTGTGAAAAGTATCCTGTGGACCTTGAACATAGCTCATGTGAAAGAGATGAGAGGTGATGGAGAAGTTGAGGGAGAGAATCAAGAGCATATGGCCCAGTAAAGGCACCAGAAGGTATTTTTTCATGTGGTCCACAGCCCAAACAATTGTTTAGCACCGTTTGAAGGCTGTGTTTGACCAACAGGGCTGAAGCAGGTCTTCAAAATATCCAGTAGATCAAAATCCATGGAAGCAAATGACCCTGGCCAGTCACCTTGCTGCTGATCATTCACCCTCCATACCAGCTGATCAGGCCTAAGAATGCTGCTGCAAAAGTGTTGTGAAAAAGGTAGGCACATTTTCACAGAGGCAGGGGAAAATGCCCTTGGATGGTGATTCCAAGGGATAACTTGATGGCGCAAGTTAGGTACTCTTATCTACTGTGCAATGTCGAAGTTGGTGAGTTCACCATCTGTAAGCATCACTTTAGAAAATAAATGTTTGATCCACAAAACGATACTTCCTATGTCCTGTCTACCTGCTTCATTTCAGCCAAGGAATAGGCTACGTTCCATCAGCAAAGTGTTCATGATCATATGCTTCTTTAAACTGTGATAATTCTTTCTTTTTTTCTAAATCAGACACTGTCTATTCCTAAGATTCAGATGTCCATGGGTAGGGGTGTAATTAAGTTCACTGTTAAAAAATATCCTTCTTGTTATCTTTTTAATAAATTACTGAGATGTAACATCAGTCTGAGAGCTGAAACCTTCATTTGCTGTTTGCCAAGTATCATCTATGCGATACAAATTCTATTTGACCCATCCATTGCCATCTAATACTACTAGTAATGCCTTCACAACCTTTACTTCATCGTTAGGGATTTTGGAGAAGTGAAAGATTTGAACATAAGCAAGGGCATTTGTTCAAGATGCTCCAGAAAGAGCTGCCGTCTGTTCTCTTCCTTGCTGCCTATGTTGGCAGGAAGCTGCAAAAAACCCAAAGATAACTAGAAAGAGTGTTACTTTTAGTCTAAATTTGGAAATGATGTTTGGAATACCCTGTTAAATGAAAAGGTGCTCTTTTAAAAGATGGCATCTTCAGGGGAAAAGTCAGTTTAGAGAGGTTTTGAGACAGTTGCTTCTGGAAAAAAAAAAAAAAAATTTGAGGTATCCAAGGTCTTTAGCCATACCACTTGGAAGATTGATTCAAAACACAGTTCCTTCATCTAGGAAGAACAGAGGACCATAGATGCAGCCCATTTCAAAACGGAGTTCTTTATGTGTCAGGTTGGGATTTACTGGACATCATTTCTTGTAAAGTCGAGGGACTGCAGTTAGCTCTCCAATAATTTCCTTCCCTGAAATTCATCTGCATTTGCTCCTTTCTCCAGCGTTCCCATTTCTTAGTGCTGGTATACTCCATCTATGCATTAGAATATTCAACTGGAGTGTGTGTCCGATATTTTCTAGTTCAAATTGGCTGGAACGCAATGGATAGTTCCAGTTGCTTGTATACACTAGTTTTATTTTGACAAGTTTTCTTTGAACAATGTTGAAGCAGCAGTAGCAAATCGGAAGTACAGCTTGCAGCAGGGAAAGACACTTCTGCTTGCTCAAGTTTCCTGTAGTCAGATAGATGCCAAAAGGCTTTTCATAGTACTACTACTGTCTTGTAGGAATACTTGATCTAATCCTACCTTTGATACAATTACGAATGGGCTACTTTTCCACAAGGTGGAACATTTTTCTTTTAATAATATGTTTTTTGTAAGTTGGAAACATGAACTTGTGCACCAGTCAGGTGGAAGGTACTCTTACTTCTTCATAAGTTTCACAACATTATTTAGAAAATATTGACTCTGTGTAACTTCAAAAGAAGAATTCTGGGCATCTTCATTCTATTGATGTGATTTTTTTTCTACCATGCTGTTCTTGTTTTCTATGGAACTCATTTTTACCAATAGAAATATTTTTCCCTGACACCTATGGAAAATGCCTATGTTTCCTCAATATTGCAGCCTCAGTACACTGTTTAGAATTATTTCAACATGGTCCCAAGCATATCCGACAGCTAGACAGCAGAGGTTAGCAACAGTGAGTGGGAATAACTTCTGAACCATTTCAGTAGATTTCCCAGGAAGGGCTTGCTTTCTGCCCCTGCAAATTTTCCCAGAGATATTGTCTGGTGAACAGTTGCATCAAAAGAGTATTTTTGCACAAACCTTGGGCCAAGCTCTGTCTCAGATTTACTAGTGAATGCAAAGAGGGTGAAAGTGCTGCTTCAAAGCCCTCTGTGTGCTTTCCGTACCAAAAGGGAGGTGACCCCAGCAATAACTTTTTGATCTCTCTTCAAAACACGAGGCACGTCACCACCTCATTCATCTTTTTCTGGGACTCAGCATCTAAAGACCAAGAAGCCCTCTTGCTTGCTAAAGTGTGTTCAGCAAAAAACCCTTGTCCCATCAGCAAATTGGAACACAGCTGCATTCCAGTCAATACCAATGCTGGCAGGGCAATACTCTAGCCCAGTAGTAACATGCCACTGTTAGAAGACTGTGTAAAAATCTTTGTGTACAAAGTTATGGGAGGGAAAAATAGAATTGGGAAGAACTGCACATTGTTCTGGAAAAAGCCTCCTGCCACAGTCTTACAGACGTCATTTTCTGGTATCATTTTTAAGAGTTGGAGTTTCTTAAATTTTGTACAAGATAAAATCTTACTGGACCTTGAAGTTTCCCTACTAGAAGTACAGCCATTTCTTAGTAGAATAGAAGTAAGCCCTTTGAATATGTACAAATGGCCTTTCAAAATACATATGCTATAGCCCACTGTGAAAGGAATTAGCTATAAAAATAGAAATTCAAAGGTTTAAAAAGGTTTTGAATAAAGTAAGTCTAAGGTGATAGAAGAAGAAGAAAACAGCAGTTTTCTTCTTCTGCTGAAAAAACAACTCCGAGGACATTGTACTCTACAGGTGTATTATATCACTTTCTGAAAAACGGAGTAGGTTTGCTATTTCAAAAGGTTTTCATTAGGAAGGAAGAGATTCCTTTGGAAAAAAAAACTTCAAATTGACTTGACATGAATGTTATGACACTTCACCAATCATGAAGAAAAATTCTCATCACTTGATATGGAAATCATGACGGTAACGGAGTCAAGGATGTCTAAGCCGTGCCATCAGGAACATAAAAAAGCATTAGAATGCTGGTAAGACTGAGCTCCTGAACTAGTGAGAAGAGAACGCAACCAAAACATTTTCCTTTAAGAGTCTTCAGCATGAACAGCAGATCAAATGTTTTCCTGTGAAGTATTTATGAATAGAATTAACCTTTAAAAGAACATTGTTTTCAAAAACCTGTGTCCAGTATCTCTTAGAATGATACAGAGTTCTTATTACTAGACAAAAGAAAAGCACTTTTTTCCAAACTGTTGTGCACTTTTAAACGATCTACAATAAAAAGAGTACTTTTTCATGCTGGGCATGATGTTCATTACAAAAAAGCCTTGTCGCACGCTTGGTACTCTAGTGTCTTGATTAGCATCGTTTTTTATTCATTGACTCTTTTTCACCTTGAAATAATGGCGTCTTTGTACTTATGCAGCATCCATGAAGAATTTCTTGGGTGTCATTTTGTACTCGATCCTAAATGGCAGCTCCTGCATTCTGCCATCCGTCTAGCTTTCCCATTTGATGCAGCTTCTGAGAGGTCTTTTCAGAATTGAGGACTACCTGCAAGAATGATGCTAAATGCATGCATTTTACTCCTTGGTTAATGCAAAAGAGTTTCTCCTTTACAGCATAATAATAACAGGAAAAGAATGATGGTGGATTCAATTCTTATAGTAATACAAAGAGAACTATTATCATCATTAGAAACCAAGCAAGTCATATTTATTGCTCATGCAGTACAACCACTAATGCAAATTACCCTGTAAATTCAAAATGAATCTGTATCACAGGAGTGGATTGAATGTCTCTCTTGATATTTTGCTTAAAGCAGAAAATTAATTCTTTTGACAGCCAACTCATAATTGCAACCTAACTTTCAACTCCAGCTTTCAAACAGTGGAAACATGTCTGTTTATAACACGATACAGTACCGTACACAAGACCAAAACAGGTCCTAGACGTTCAAATGAAAGAAAAGATCAAAGGACAGATTAATTCGTGTCTGCAAGCCCTCAAGAGCGTGCAGGTCAAAAGTCCCCAGAAAACTAGGCCAGTGGCACAAATTCTCGATGTTGGCACCAGCAGAAGCAGCTGCTATCTTTCTAGGATGCAATCTTGCTTACATCATCCTTCAAAGCAATCTTCTGTCCCCCTGCCCAATATGCCTTCTGTTCTACTCCTTGGACTTCACGTTTGCATTTCTACAGAGTCCTGCAAACGGACTCAAAGTTCAGGTAATAGATTTCCAAGATTTAGAAATATTGTGTTAAGTCTATTTCTTTCCTATTTCATCCCGTCTAAGCATACTGAACTTTCTGAGGTGAAATATGTCGAGTATGTCACGTGTAGTTTACATGTTAGTTCTGCTTGACATTAAAACTTCGCACAGACCCCTGGGATGCCTTACTGCAAAAATATATAGCTGCAAAGAGTGGTTGCACAAAGTTAGAAGGGCCAGAAAACCATGTAAACAACCTAACAGTAGAGGCTTGAATTTCTGAATATAATCTTGCACCATCTAAAGTCAAAATAGAATATTGAAATGATTTTCATCTAATAATGAGCGTGGGGAAGAAAGAATCCAGATAGGATTTTTTTTTTTTTGAAACAGTTCCAGGAAATACATGGCCTTAACTTGGAAGTATAGCATTAAATATTTTTATACAGCATGAGTTCTCATTACCTAATCATATGATTTGTAGAACTGAATTGGAAAGTAGGAAATAAACAAAGAAAAATATTCAAGCTATAAAAAATGTGAGTTTAAAATTTTCTTTGTATTTCTGATTAAAACGATGAGGTAGCCAAATGGTCACCCATTATTTTCAAAAGCATCTGGACATAAAAAACGGATCAATTTTGGCGGGACTTGGATGTCCGGTATTCCTGAAAAGCTTTATTTCACTGCTTCCCAAGCCTGATTCAATCCCCTTAAATGCAGCTGTATTTCAGTTGCTCAGTGAAACTGTCCATCTCATGCATATAGTTTACAAATAATCTGCAGAAAAAGCTAGCTAGATTTAAAGATCTTTTTTCTGTAAATGGCCTTCAACTGATTTCTACAAACACACAGCTGGGATTTCTGCTGTCTTCTTCAGGCCACTTCCTGCAGAGACCTCTCCATTAAATTTGTCTCGTTCTACTAAGAACACTTCTGGTGATCCAAAGTCAGCACTGGGATTGTCCAACTGCATGGAATTACTGTCTGCTAGAGCTGCACACTGAAGGCTTCTGTGTGCAGCATCATGTGAGCCCTGCTAATGTCACCCTGTTGGTATAAACTGAGCTAAGTGGACCTTAAGGGACAAGATTGTGCACTGATTTTGTAATAGAAATGAGGTACTAAGAAGGAGGCGGGAGGATTTCAATGTTTCTGCCCCCAGCTGAAGCAACACTAAATCTCGGTCCTTATCTGAAAAACAAGGTGAATTAACCCGTTTGGCATTCATATGCCAAAAAGGTCAGTAATACACTCAGAACTGTCAAAAGAGTAACAATTCCAATCATTACTTTCTAAAAAGAATTCATTTGAAGAAGTCAGGAAGACAGATGAAACATGCAAATATCCTACCCTGAGAATCATTCTGTTGATCTGCACAGGTTTCTTATTAAATTCCCATCTAATGCATTGGACATGTGTACTTGCGATGACACAAATACTTGCAAAGCTTACCAGATAAATCATGTTCTCTTCAAACAGCAAAGCATTTCTTGATGGCTGCATTTGCTAATTCCATTTAGACTCAATGTTCTTAAAGGTCTTTTCCAACCAAAGTTCCAACCATCATTCTCTAAGTCGCACATCCTGATTGTCCTGGTTTAGGGCTAAATTTGGCAGAAAACCTCACAAAGGGCCACTGCACCCTCCCCCCCACCAAAAGCCCACCCACACAGCCGCTCCCTTCAACTGGTTTGGGGAGAGAAGTGGGAAAAAGCTGTTGATTTAACAGGCAAAGCACTTCCCAGCACAAAAAAATGAACAATACCAGATGACAAAACTCATTTGCCGCACTGAAGAGACGACAAATCAGAAAGTCTCTCCTGTGGGTGCTCACTCTGTTATAAACCCCTCCAGCAATGGGGAAGGCTGCTGCCCAGGGTAGGCCCCAGTAGGCCACAAAGTGCAAGTTCCCAGTGCTTCCCAGGTCCCAGTCCGGAGCAGATTCGAAACGTTCCAAGAAAAGGGAAAGGAAAAAAAAAACCAGTCCAGGGAAAACTCTGCATCAGCCAGCTAAACCAACTAAAAAGCAAATGCGTGCTCTGTTCTGCTCCGTCAGTGCCCAGACAACACAGTGCAGCGCAGAATGTGGAAGAGTGTTGCTTTTTAAGGAGTGCAGCCTCTGATAAGAAACTCGGTGCTTCTTCTTCTCCCCACCTTTACTCTCAGAACCAGTCTTGAAGGCAGAGAATATCATATCCAGCATTAAGAGAACAGATGACTGGGGATACAAGCATCATAAAGTCACCCTAGGACACTGCTCCTTTGAGATATGTCACCAGACTATGCTAAGACCAAGTTTTGGAACTGCTCATTAAAATTCTACGCTCACAGTGAAGCTGAGGAGGAAACACAGCTCACTACAGTTACCTTGTGGCATGCCAGTGCTTCCTTTCCATCACAATGGTCTTCGTTTTTAAGTCCCTGACATCACAGGCATCATGAAACATCCTTTGTGCAGGAAGGAAGAAAATATTCTTTTCATTGATGCTGATGGGTTAGCTGACATGCAAAGCAGTTAATTCAAAGTGACAGAGCAATCAAGTCAATAGGAAAACTCACCACAGTTTTGTTTACTCCCCTAAATCCTTACTATCCCAAAATACAAGAACAGCTGTAAAAGCCTTGTGGCTACCTAATTTTTTCCTAGACCTACATGATGGGGTAAGAGATAAACAATCCCAAACTATGGTAATCCACAACAAAGCATTCTTGACCTCATATTCAGGTTCTGCATAGCGAGCTCTTCCTCCTGATCAAGTTATTCCATCGCAATACTTTGGGGAGTATCTCAGAGGGCTGGCTGTTGTTTGGTTTGAAAGCATCTTGATCATTCAGGAACCCAGTAGCAAGGACAAAGTTTAAAAGAAGATAGTGCTATGCATTGATTTTCATCTAGGACAGAGATATTTCTACAACACAGAAGGCTGACCTAATGCTTCACGACAACGTGGCTGAAGTGGCATCCTGGTCCCCATAGGTTTTTCTCTTTACTTTTAGCTGCTTTCTTACCAGATTAATGAGCTGAACTAGCTCAAAAAAGAATCAGATAAGTGCCAGAGCTTTCAAACAAACAAACAAAAAAAAAAAAAAAAAAAAAAAAAAAAAAAAAACCAAAACAGACGCAAAAGGGTGCATTTGAAAACAGAAGTTTTTTGTACTTTTCATAGATACATGGCATTCTCTAGAATGATATTGCTCCAATGCTTCGGGTTTGGTTTTGTTTTTGTTTTTTTCCTCAATTCGAAATGTTACACATTCTTTTTTGGCCATTTTAGTAAACTGATTTTCTGATCCATGTGAAAGACAGTCCGAAGTTCCCCTCATTTGCCTCACGACCGTCCCCAGGACAGACATCGGGACCCTGAGGACCCTGACTGGAATGCTGGCATGCCGGTCAGAGAGGAATGCCAGAAATCCTGAGGCCCCTGAGCAGAATTCTGGCCTGCCAAGTGATTGTTGGCAGCTGTGTCTACAGTGACTGCTTCTAGCAGGGCCTGCCAAGGGGCGAGGCGACCTATGGGCCTGCACGTGCTTCGCGACACCAGCCCAGGAATTTTCCCACCTCTTGGCCAGATGAACTTGCTGGGGCAACTGTGGTAGCCGCCCCATGGAAAATCCTTCATCTGCTCCACTACCACCGTGAGGGACGCAGATTGAAGCCCCCCTCCCAAGGACTGAGGCTGAGACGCCCGTCATTCTGATCCAGGGCTACTGGCCTGACTGAAGCAGGATGCCTGCTAAGTGTTGCCTGCAGATGTGTTCGCGGGACCTAAACTGGTTTCCTATAGAAACCAGTCCTGAAACAATAGCTCCCACTCACTGCTGATATTGATATTGACTTCTCCTGCTGAGAACATGGACTGTCTGTACCCGTCTTCAATACCATTTTCCCCCTCAGCAATTTCAATAGACTTGCTCTTTATTGTATCTGCTCCCCCTCAGCCAATTCTAGATCTATTTCCCCCCTCAGCAATGGACTAGAATAGAACCTTGAGATAACCAGGACTCTGAGATCTCCCCTAGGAGAACTCCATCGGCTGGGCTGCGAGGACTTCATCTCTCTCCATTTGGTAGCTATACTCCCTCTCTCTTTCTCCCCCTCTTTTCTATTCTTTTCCTCTCCCTAATTCCTTGAAGGCATTTGCTGTGGTCATTCTAGAAAGGTGCATTTGTTTGGAGTGATACTGCAATCCCTTTTCCATCTTGTCTTTTGCCCTCCGAGATCAGTTAAGAAAACATCATCCCCCCTTGGTAGGAGCGGATCAGAACAATATGTTCTTTCCAGCTGAAATTGGTTCTAGTCAATAGAAGCACACTGGTAGGTAAAAGTAGACTATAAAAGATAACCTTCAGAATGTATTTCCCATGTCTTCCCATTCAAGCAAGTGAAGAAAGCAGACAGATCTTCAGATAACATGCTATGCGAATTGAAAGGAATCTTCTTGGAGGCAACTGTGAAACTCACGCAATGAAATACAGATGAGAGAGATGAAAGGGTCACATATGATGTCAAATCTATTCTTTTAATGTTTGAATGAAACAAGATTTCTTGAAGTACAATCCTACAAAATGAAGGTGAACTTGCAGAAGCAATTGAACTGGGTCTCCTTTAGAAACACAATGTTGTCTAATTAAACTGAGCATTCAGGAAGGCAACCTTGAAATCCAAAGGATTTAGAAAAATACAAAATACCAAGACTGGCAGTTCGTTATCTTTCACGGTCTCTTTAAGATAAGATTGATTTGAACTTCCACTTGTAGTAGGTCTGAAGACATTAGGAATGATGCAATATGAAAAAACCAAAACAAAACAACTTTCTCAAAAAGCTTTGAGAAACCAGAGAAATGATGATTTTTAGTGGTTAGGTAGTCCTTTAAAATTTGTCTTGGGGGAAAGAGATAAAAAACTGACTGAGATCAAATGACTGTGGAGTATATTCCAAAACAGTAATGAAGAAGGTAAGGGGCAAGAGCCTGTTAGAAAAATACTATGCTGGCTTCATCTGTTGAAAGCATTCCAGAATGGTTGAAATTATGAATCATATCTTGTGGGATTAAAAAAAAAAAAAAAAAAAAAAAAAAAAAAAAAAAAAAGAGGAAGAAAACAGAAGGAAAAAAATATTTTGAACATATTTTTCCATTCCAAGATGGTATAATGGCTTTATTTCATTTTGTTCCTATGACCGGTTAATAGCTTATGAAATGTTTAGCAATAGAGAGTGAGAGTCTTCACACTAGCCATACCATTTGGATGTGTCTCTTTTACTTTCTAGAGCAGCAGATATGGTTTAGCACTCCACAATTCAGTCCCCAAAAGTGAGTAAGTGTGGCAGATTTAACCTAACTGCCCAGTCCACCAAAATGCCTAATTATCTTGAAAAATGCTTTGCTCTATCTCATGATCTGGACATGTCTCTCTAGCTCCACTTTGAGCTTCTTGATCTTTCATCTACAGGATGAGATCCAATTTAGCTTAGCAAGGATGTAGCCTTTCCAAACCATATCTTTTACCTTCTGTATTCTTACAAGTACATTTCTACCGCAGGGACCAGTTTGGAAGATCTTAGTTGTTTTATTCCTTAGATTATGTTGCTGCATTAATTAGCTCTTCTTTGAAGTTTTTTCCCTGCTCAAGTATAGGGTCAGTGCTGAAATGATTGTGATGCTAACTCCTTATGATCTATTCTGCAGGCTTACAGAGTATGCAGCAAAGTTTTCTCTTCTTCTGAGGACATTCTACTCTTTTGATGAGAAATGCTGAAGGTCTGACTTCAGTTGCAAAGGTATCTGATTGACAGATTGCAAAATTGTTAAGTCTAGTAACAGCAGGAAAAGCGTGCTCTTGCTCTCTATGTAAATGTCGTGTCAGCTGCTGTTGGGATAAAAAGCATGAGCATAAGCAAAGATATCTGCATGGATAGAAAAGAAACAAAGAAGATATTTGTTGTGATTTCTGCACTAAGGAGCAAGAAGAAGCATGAAGCGCTAATTTCAGTGGCTAAGACAGTATCGTCCTTGGGCCAGTTCTCTTCAACATCTTTTGAACCACTTGGACTCGGCACTTGAAGGAATATTAAGCAAGTTTGCCAGAGACGCTACATTGGGAGGAGCTGCCAACTAACTCCCTTGAGGCCAGTGAGACACTGCAGAGAGATCTTGACAAATAAGAGAGATGGGCAATTATGGCTGGCCGGGAGTCTATGCACAAATCACGAAAGGGGCGGGACTGCTGGGGAAGGCGTCCCAAGCTGTTGTATTTTCCAGCATCAGTCTCATGACATGCTTATGACAGTGGGAAGATGCCAGCAGCTCACGTCCCCAGCAGCAGAAAAAGAACTTCATGTTACAACTTACTTGAAAAGCTTTTTGACCAATCCCACAAAGCAAAAGCATATTGACAGTAGTTCTATCCGATCCCTAGAAGCACACAGAACTTTGGTTCAAAGAACGCTTGCTTCTTTTGAATAAAAGACCTGCTTGTAAGCCTTAAGATAGAATGCACAGAGCTCCATTATTAAGCTTAGAACTTCCTAACATCTGGCTAGATCTACTTTGCTGTAGCTTAGGGAGTTCTTCTGGTCAAGCTTTAATACACAGGCCATTGTTCTATTTGTCCTTACTTCTCTACTTCTTCTATCATTTTTCTGCTGACAAACCTTATGACTACTGCTTAGCTCCAAGCACAGTTCTGCTGTCTCTGAGGCCTGCCTTTTGCAGCTTTCCCAAAATCCTCTGTTTCCAAGGATTCCCACAGGCAATCCCCAACCTTAGGGAGTTGTGCGATGACAAGTGCTGGATTCAGCACCTGGGACAGGGCAATCCTGCTCTGTGTGTGTGTATAGACTAGGGAGCCAGAGGCTGAAAGGAAGCCAGGCTCCTGGCCAATGGCAAGCTAAATGTGCATCAGCAGTGCCCTGGCAGCCAGGAGGGCCAAGCCTGTCCTGGGGTGCATCAGGCACAGTATCACCAGCTGGGCAAGAGAGGGCATTGTCCTGCTCTGCTCTGCCCTGCTCTGCTCTGCTGTGTTCTGGGGCGGCCTCACCTTGAGTGCTTGGGGGCAGTTTTGGGTACCACAATGAAAAAAGACATGAAGGTATCGGAAAGTTCTCCAATGAGGTTTACAAGGACAGAACTGGAGGAAATAGCATGCAGCTGAGTCAGGGGAGGCTCAGGTCCGGTATCAGGAAAAAGTTTTTTAACCAGAGGATGGCTGGGCACTGGAAGAGTCTCTCCAGGGTGTGGTCACAGCATCACACCTCTCTTGAGTTCAAGAACCTTTGGGACATTGCTCTCAGGCATCTGGTGTGATTCTTGAGGAAGGTCCCATGCAGGGCCAGAAGTTGGACTTGATGCTCCTGACGGGCCCCTTCCAATTCAACTGATTCTACCACTCTATGATTCTGTCCTGGCCACTCAAGGTATATTGCTTGATCTCACCAGATTTTGACCTGCTCTTGTTGGTCAGAATTTGTCCCTACTGCCTAATGATATTTACCACAAAAGACAAAGGGCCTTTTCTCAATTTTCTCAAGAAAGTTGAAGATGCACCCTAGAATCCTAAAAAAGTCTTTTCCTTGAAACAACACTGTCTCCTGCCCAGTATTCTTTCCAGATCTTAAGGAGAAAGAAGGCAAAATCAGGGGATGTATTACAATGAAGCACTGTCAAGTTTCCGGACCTTTAGCAGTATATTTGTACTTCCACTATTCTTTTCTATAAAATCATGGTTTTGTAGAGCATGTCATTTTCTAGCAAGACACATTTTTGCAGCTGAGCCCATCAGTCTCTGTGAGAATATATTGTCAAAAGCACAAAACATATGAATGGGCAGTGGCAAGTGAGGGGAAAAAGCAGTATGGGAAGCAGCTCCGTGATACTACAGTAAGACAAGGAGGAGGAGGTGTTCCAGTTGACAGAGCAAAGAATCCCCCGCAGTCCCTGGAGATATCGTAGTGAAGCAGGTTGTCTCCCAGCAGTCCCTAGAGAACCATGGAGGAACACATACCTACAGTGCAGCTGCTGGAAAGCTCCATGCCACAACAGGTGAAAGTGCCTTGAAGGAAGCTGCAGCTTGTGGAGGGAGGGCCAGAAAACCATCCTTGACCTCTTCTTTAGCGGAAGAGTATGTGCAAATGTTTAACAGCTGCTAACTGGAATCTATCCTCTTTCCAGTTCTTGTCGTAGGTAAGTAGGACAATACAAGAATTAGAAGCCTAAACTGTTTTGCATGAGGCTCCCATTCTCTCTGCCACTCCCTTAAAATTTACTTTGAGATGAAATAAAACTCATGATCAAGTTCCTAAGGCTTGATGGTCAGGCTTCTCAGAAAACAGGCAGTGCAAAGAACTCTTGTCACTGTCATTTTTTTTCATAGAACTAAAAAAGTTAAAGTACTGTTTTCTAAGAACTTACGAAAATCAACTGGTAGAGGTGGTGAGAGTGAAGAGTATAATTAAGCTGGAAAGAGACTATCATGTAGCTACCTCATCTGCATAGAAGTTTTTTTACCAGGAACTCTGGACTTTTAAACAGATTTAGGACACAATAGTTATCTCTGGGAATGTTTTAGTATGTATAGAACATTCATCTTTAAATAGCTCGATCTGTTTTACCGTTATGACTTATGTTTTAAATTTTATTTGAGGAGAAATATTTGCCATTCAGATCATTTCAAGTTCTGAAGCATTTCAGTTGTTGACAGTTTTTGCTGTCTCCTGAGGGCAGGAAAATAGTCCTGGAACCAATACTGAAAGAAACTAGATGGAAAAATTAGTTTTCCGCATTCTTTTCTGTCTATTCTATGAGGCACAAGAGCAAAACCACTGCTATGAGTCTGAGTTGCCTTACCACTCATGGATGACAACCTTGTAGTGAGTAGTCTGTTATTTGCACACATTTCTGATGCTGGTGGTTACCTGTTGTGCAGAAAGATCTGTAAACTATTTTCACGGAAAGACATTCCTGAATTGCTTCACTTATCTCTGAAGCAGAGAACTAAGCTGGCACTCTACTTCGGAGATCTTCCTGTGCTCGTCCCCAAACCCGTTTCCTTCAAATGCAATTTACTTTCAACCAAAGCACTTCATTACTTCATCAGGTAATCTCTTGTTCTTAATGTTCGGGGTAGTGTTCTAAAAGGGTAAGAACATATTCTAGTAAGAAGGTAGAACCTCTTTCTTAAGTAGTAGACATCACTGGGCTTTGGTTCATGCACCAGAACAACAGCAAGGAATGTCGTTTGCAATCAATAGATGGGTTGGGGAAACCGGCCACAAGTTTAGGAATCTTTCTCCAATTAATTATGCTTTAAAATTTGTCTCTTAGCATTTCAAGTGTTTTTTTATTAAAACAATCAACTATTTATTACCTGTACCACAACGAAGCACAATCAGCAGTGCTTGTGCATCCTTCACCAATTCCAAGAAGAAGAATGGTCTGAGCCTCCAGTATAGCTCATTACCATAAGCTGAAAAAAAGTTCTTGGACAGCTTTCTTTTGCATCCTTCTAAACCTTATGCAGCACTTCCTGGTCAATCTTACATTTTCTTTTCTCCATGAGATGGTAAGAACTCGAGTACCTTCATGAAAACCGTCGCGGGTCGCTTGCTGTGCTGGCACAGTTCCTTTTTGAGAAAATGCTTGGAAAAGCTTTTCGCTAGGGTCTAGGCGGCAAGAGACGCAGAAGACGGGCATAGGCAGCTGTCCGAAGGTAGGTGCCGGTCCCCGGCGGCTTTCGGCAGAAGCCGCGGTTCGGAGCGCACCGCGACCGGCAGAAAGCTCTGGGCGCGAAAAAGCCGCTTCTTCGCCTCCGGCAGCCGGAGAGCTCGGCCGATGCTGAGACGTCAAGAACGAAGCCGCACAGCACTGCGATTAAGTGAGCAGCTCTCAAACTGAGGGAAAACGATAACTAACCACTTTCCAACAGTTTCAACTTGCATTACCATAAGTAGGGAAAAAGTTCTTGGACAGCTTTCTTTTGCATCCTTCTAAACCTTATGCAGCACTCTCTGGCTAATCTTACATTTTTTTTCTCCAGGAGATGGTAAGAACTCGAGTACCTTCATGACAACCGTCGCGGGTCGCTTGCTGTGCTGGCAGAGTTCCTTTTTGAGATAATGCCTGGAAAAGCTTTTCGCTAAGGTCTAGGCGGCAGGAGACGCAGAAGACGGGCATAGGCAGCTGTCCGAAGGTAGGTGCCGGTCCCCGGCGGCTTTCGGCAGAAGCCGCGGTTCGGAGCGCACCGCGACCGGCAGAAAGCTCTGGGCGCGAAAAAGCCGCTTCTTCGCCTCCGGCAGCCGGAGAGCTCGGCCGACGCTGAGACGTCAAGAACGAAGACGCACAGCACTTGGATTAAGTGAGCAGCTCTGAAACTGAGGGAAAACGATAACTAACCACTTTCCAACAGTTTCAACTTGCATTACCATAAGTAGGGAAAAAGTTCTTGGACAGCTTTCTTTTGCATCCTTCTAAACCTTATGCAGCACTCTCTGGCCAATCTCACTTTTTCTTTTCTCCAGGAGATGGTAAGAACTCGAGTACCTTCATGAAAACCGTCGCGGGTCGCTTGCTGTGCTGGCAGAGTTCCTTTTTGAGATAATGCCTGGAAAAGCATTTCGCTAAGGTCTAGGCGGCAAGAGACGCAGAAGACGGGCATAGGCAGCTGTCCGAAGGTAGGTGCCGGTCCCCGGCGGCTTTCGGCAGAAGCCGCGGTTCGGAGCGCACCGCGACCGGCAGAAAGCTCTGGGCGCGAAAAAGCCGCTTCTTCGCCTCCGGCAGCCGGAGAGCTCGGCCGATGCTGAGACGTCAAGAACGAAGCCGCACAGCACTGGGATTAAGTGAGCAGCTCTCAAACTGAGGGAAAACGATAACTAACCACTTTCCAACAGTTTCAACTTGCATTACCATAAGTAGGGAAAAAGTTCTTGGACAGCTTTCTTTTGCATCCTTCTAAACCTTATGCAGCACTCTCTGGCCAATCTCACTTTTTCTTTTCTCCAGGAGATGGTAAGAACTCGAGTACCTTCATGAAAACCGTCGCGGGACGCTTGCTGTGCTGGCAGAGTTCCTTTTTGAGATAATGCCTGGAAAAGCTTTTCGCTAAGGTCTAGGCGGCAAGAGACGCAGAAGACGGGCATAGGCAGCTGTCCGAAGGTAGGTGCCGGTCCCCGGCGGCTTTAGGCAGAAGCCGCGGTTCGGAGCGCACCGCGACCGGCAGAAAGCTCTGGGCGCGAAAAAGCCGCTTCTTCGCCTCCGGCAGCCGGAGAGCTCGGCCGATGCTGAGACGTCAAGAACGAAGCCGCACGGCACTGGGATTAAGTGAGCAGCTCTCAAACTGAGGGAAAACGATAACTAACCACTTTCCAACAGTTTCAACTTGCATTACCATAAGTAGGGAAAAAGTTCTTGGACAGCTTTCTTTTGCATCCTTCTAAACCTTATGCACCACTTCCTGGCCAATCTTACTTTTTCTTTTCTCCAGGAGATGGTAAGAACTCGAGTACCTTCATGAAAACCGTCGCGGGACGCTTGCTGTGCTGGCAGAGTTCCTTTTTGAGATAATGCCTGGAAAAGCTTTTCGCTAAGGTCTAGGCGGCAGGAGACGCAGAAGACGGGCATAGGCAGCTGTCCGAAGGTAGGTGCCGGTCCCCGGCGGCTTTCGGCAGAAGCCGCGGTTCGGAGCGCACCGCGACCGGCAGAAAGCTCTGGGCGCGAAAAAGCCGCTTCTTCGCCTCCGCCAGCCGGAGAGCTCGGCCGACGCTGAGACGTCAAGAACGAAGCCGCACAGCACTTGGATTAAGTGAGCAGCTCTGAAACTGAGGGAAAACGATAACTAACCACTTTCCAACAGTTTCAACTTGCATTACCATAAGTAGGGAAAAAGTTCTTGGACAGCTTTCTTTTGCATCCTTCTAAACCTTATGCAGCACTCTCTGGCCAATCTCACTTTTTCTTTTCTCCAGGAGATGGTAAGAACTCGAGTACCTTCATGAAAACCGTCGCGGGTCGCTTGCTGTGCTGGCAGAGTTCCTTTTTGAGATAATGCCTGGAAAAGCATTTCGCTAAGGTCTAGGCGGCAAGAGACGCAGAAGACGGGCATAGGCAGCTGTCCGAAGGTAGGTGCCGGTCCCCGGCGGCTTTCGGCAGAAGCCGCGGTTCGGAGCGCACCGCGACCGGCAGAAAGCTCTGGGCGCGAAAAAGCCGCTTCTTCGCCTCCGGCAGCCGGAGAGCTCGGCCGATGCTGAGACGTCAAGAACGAAGCCGCACAGCACTGGGATTAAGTGAGCAGCTCTCAAACTGAGGGAAAACGATAACTAACCACTTTCCAACAGTTTCAACTTGCATTACCATAAGTAGGGAAAAAGTTCTTGGACAGCTTTCTTTTGCATCCTTCTAAACCTTATGCAGCACTTCCTTGCCAATCTCACTTTTTCTTTTCTCCAGGAGATGGTAAGAACTCGAGTACCTTCATGAAAACCGTCGCGGGTCGCTTGCTGTGCTGGCAGAGTTCCTTTTTGAGATAATGCCTGGAAAAGCTTTTCGCTAAGGTCTAGGCGGCAAGAGACGCAGAAGACGGGCATAGGCAGCTGTCCGAAGGTAGGTGCCGGTCCCCGGCGGCTTTAGGCAGAAGCCGCGGTTCGGAGCGCACCGCGACCGGCAGAAAGCTCTGGGCGCGAAAAAGCCGCTTCTTCGCCTCCGGCAGCCGGAGAGCTCGGCCGATGCTGAGACGTCAAGAACGAAGCCGCACAGCACTGGGATTAAGTGAGCAGCTCTCAAACTGAGGGAAAACGATAACTAACCACTTTCCAACAGTTTCAACTTGCATTACCATAAGTAGGGAAAAAGTTCTTGGACAGCTTTCTTTTGCATCCTTCTAAACCTTATGCACCACTTCCTGGCCAATCTCACTTTTTCTTTTCTCCAGGAGATGGTAAGAACTCGAGTACCTTCATGAAAACCGTCGCGGGACGCTTGCTGTGCTGGCACAGTTCCTTTTTGAGAAAATGCTTGGAAAAGCTCTTCGCTAAGGTCTAGGCGGCAAGAGGCGCAGAAGACGGGCATACGCCGCTGTCCGAAGGTAGGTGCCGGTCCCCGGCGGCTTTCGGCAGAAGCCGCGGTTCGGAGCGCACCGCGACCGGCAGAAAGCTCTGGGCGCGAAAAAGCCGCTTCTTCGCCTCCGGCAGCCGGAGAGCTCGGCCGATGCTGAGACGTCAAGAACGAAGCCGCACAGCACTGGGATTAAGTGAGCAGCTCTCAAACTGAGGGAAAACGATAACTAACCACTTTCCAACAGTTTCAACTTGCATTACCATAAGTAGGGAAAAAGTTCTTGGACAGCTTTCCTTTGCATCCTGCTAAACCTTATGCAGCACTTCCTGGTCAATCTTACTTTTTCTTTTCTCCAGGAGATGGGAAGAACTCGAGCACCCTCATGACAACCGTCTTGGGACGCTTGCTGTGCTGGCAGAGTTCCTTTTTGAGATAATGCCTGGAAAAGCTTTTCGCTAAGGTCTAGGCGGCAAGAGACGCAGAAGAAGGGCATACGCAGCTGTCCGAAGGTAGGTGCCGGTAGTCGGATTCTTTTAACAGAAGCCGCTCTTCGGCGGGCTCTCTTACCTTCATAATGGGTTTTGCTGGAGGAAGCCGCTTTTTCGTTTCCGGGAATACCTAGAGAGGAACACTAGCTAAAGACGTGATTGGCACCATTATGTCGAGTTTTGCTCGTTCCAGCAGGAATAACTGTGTTCTTCCTTACGCTAGATGGCGCTGCTTATCAAGGTTTGGCTGCTTTTAATCATTTGGGGTGCTGGATGTTCAAACGACTTATCGTAACTTCTTCTATTTTAAGTCAGGTGCTCACTGACGTAGATCCTATTAGATATAGCACACTGCAAATAGGAGGTGAAATAGATTTATTGTTACTAGCACATGGGTACGAGTGTTAGGAATTTTATATGGAATATGTTGCATGAATCTTTTGGACCATTCTGCAACCATTCATACGAAACTCACACAAGTACAAGACAATATGAAGAAATTGACTGGGAACGAGTGGGGTTTGCATCAATGGTTTGAGGGATGGGAAAGAACTGGGTGGTTGAAAGATCTCGTAAATGGAGCTTTGTTTTTACCAGTAGTCATGATTTCCTTGCTTTGTGTTATTCCATGCATCGTGAAACTGGTGTGCCTCTTGCTAAAAATGACATTGGAAAAGATCTGGCTGGTGCAAGAAGAAGGGGCAATTGTGACAATGTATCTGAACCGCTTAGACTACGGGCTGCACCAGCCATCCAGCGTGGAACGGTTCTTCTCAGAATTTTCTCAGGGCCCTCTGGAATTCATCAAGACATAAGCCTTGCTAAAACAAGAGAGGAAAAGCTGAGAAACTAAATTCCAAGACCACAAGAACTCCAAAACGGGGGGGGGGGGGGGGGGGGGGGGGGGAGGGGCAAAGTACCTGGACTGTAAGGAAACACATCTTCTGAGAGGTGCACGCAGAATGCGTGGACAAGACAAAGACACCAATAAGAAAAGCGTGACTAGCATGTGCAGAGAGTCAGAATGAGTAAGTGCATCATGTAAACCATAAACGGCTTCTGCTTAATCCTCTTGGTCCATTGTGCAGGAGTCCTGAATTTCCCATAAGTGATACTTACTAAAAGGGTTCTGATTTTAATGCTAGAGTTATTGTCTATACGATGATTCATGGGAATAGTTCTTTCAAGTCCTTCCCTTGCTGACATCAGTCAGTTTCATCTTTTCCTGAATGTACTGCTGGCTATACATAAGTGATGAATAGAAGGGAATGAGTTTTAGGGATATGTTGCAAGGAAATAGATTGGTAGCTCTGCTTCCATTTCCATTGTCTAAGAAGAATTCCCAATATTTTTGGCCCTTTCATAGACCTCTGACTCGATTAGCATCAGCAGGGAGGGACATTTAATTGGTTTTTCTCCTTTTTAGAGAGAAGCTAATGAAAAACTTTCACCAGAATCAGAGCAGGCTGCGTAACAAGAAGAGCGTCATGAAAAGGCGCCAATCCTATCCTCTTAGTATTGCTAGTTGTGATTGGACTTCAATGAAATGTGTCAACTCTGTGTTCCTGGGTATCACATCAGTAACAGGTACTTCACCTGCTGTACTTCTCTCCTAAAGCTAAGAACAGAATCCCAAATAATCTTGATTCCAAGGTCTCAATTCACCCTGTGATGCTGACAGGTGAAATAGGAGTGGAAGGTGCACCAGTAAATGAACTTGAATGGCCTATCTAAATCAGCGGCCACTGATTTCCTGAAGGCCTTAACAGGTCAGTTGCCCCTATTTTTCTTGGGGTTCTTTTATTCTTTGGTCATGTTTTTCTTGGGATTCTTTGAATCCTTCCCCACCAGTTCAGCCTCTGCTCTCAAATCCTTTGCTGTCATTTAAAGTATCTCAAGAGCCTGGAAACTGTTGTCTTTATTTATCAACCCATTATTCCCTTCCAAAGGTTGTTTGCCTCAAGTCTCATTCTTGCTGATTTTCTGCTAGTTCATTGTCAGATGGCAGCAGGTGTTCTGTAAGAGCAAGTACACAATCCTATCGCTTGCTTTTCTTTTGATTTGGCCTGTCTAGAAAATGGAATGACTGAACATTTCCAACAGGATTTTCTCTCCCCATTGTGTTTCACCGCAAGGGCAGATGCCAATCCATCTACCTAAACTCTTGGTGGTGAAGAAACTAGTGGTATGCTGTTGCATATAGGTAGAACTTTCCGAAAGGAAGGCCTTGTAAAACCATGGCTGAGGCCCGTTACTTTGGCTAAGTAGAAAATGACTAGGGGAAAGTGAGACAGCTGAATTAGAGGTAGATCAAGAAGTTCTAGAAGCATTGCGTGTTCACAGCGTGGGGTATGACGGTTGGTTGAATTATGTTTGTTGCGGCTTAAAGCTATGCAAGTGATAAAGGCCTGACTGCTTCAAAAGCCTGGCTTTTGCAAGAAAGCGGCTCTCCTTTGCACCTGCCTGGGGACTCTGCGTCACTACGGACCCTCACGCCCAGTTTGCCAAGGAGATGATGAGTAGGAATGTTGCAGAGCTGCTGTGTGCATATGAAAGGAATGTCAGAGAGTGAAGCCGTGGACAATTTCTGGGCTTTAGTACAATGCTGCTGCATTGGTGCCAGTTTAGTCGGTTTTCCATCAGTGGCATTTCTGTCTAGAAGTACACTGCCCAGAGTCTTTCTAGCATTTGATGCCATTTCCTTACTGCCATTAATACCTTCCTTCAGTTTCAAGGATGAGAGAATCTTTACAGGATTTTGAAGATCCCTGTTAGGAAACACTATGCCAGAGGAGTCATCACTCCCTTTTCTTTTGCCTCCTTTGTAATTTTTATAGACTCATTTCACATTTCTGCTAATGGCAATAAGAATACTGAGACTACTTAGCAGGGTTGACGCTCTCAGCTGCTTTCCTCTTTCCTACTGCTTCATATCGGATGTGACTTGATGGCCTCGTTTTGCAATCAGCATTTTGCTGTGGTTTGCTAAAACCTGGCATGCACTGCCAACTCACAACTTGTGTGTTGGCATTTCAGGGGCTTTGATGGGTTCCTTTCTGAGATTGCCATGCACTGGACTTTCACAGTCACAAAGACTTCATCCACCATCGGTCAAATTTCAGTATTTAATACTCTTTCCTGGAATGTAGGCAGCCTAGCAGCAAGTACTAAATTCGCTGCAAGCCCTGTCTTCCCAAAGGACCATTCAAAAAGTTTGCTTTTCCCCTCTGACCAATCTGACAGTATTTTGATGAAGAATTTGGTACCTTAATAGAACCTCTTAGAAGGGATCTCATGGCAGACAACATCTCAGGCTTTCTTGAAATACTGGCTCCTTTGGATCTCAATTCCATTCAGAGTGCATTTAAGATTTTTTTTTCACTGAAGCCATTCAACAATGCCTCTTCTCTTTAAAATGTGCTGCAGGTGAGAAAGATGGATCCCCGTGAAAGGTTCTATTGATATCAAAATTTGTGCCCAATGGACTGTGTTGATGGAAATCAAATACTAGTCTAGTATTTTGAATCCAAATAATTCCTCCCAATCAGGCCCGACAGGATTGTTTGGCTTTGAATCTGAGCACGTGGACAGTAGTGGATGGTCCACAGGTTGAAAAGAGTGTAGATTCTTCTCCTTCTTTTCATTGATGGCTCAGAGACTGAAAAGGCAGCTCCAAAATGGTAAATACATCCCTACAGATTCAAAAATTGTTCTTCTTAATTTGCATCTCCACCATAACAACAGATGCTTAGAACTAAATTACCAATGGGAATTTTATAGCTTCTCAGAAATGAAACAGGACCTGGCTTATGGGCCTTAGCAGTAGCTACAAGTTTTTCAGCACAAGCCATCTCAAAAGTATTTTAACTTTACCGTTCTTTTCTGTCTTATGCTTTCATCTCAAGGATGCAGGAAAAAAAAATAAACAAACAAACAAAAAAAAAACACAACAAAAAAAACCAAAAAAAAAAAACAACAAAACAAGAAACCCCACCAAATTGATAATAAGCAAAATCAGTGACATATATAGAAACAGATCCCATGGTTTTTAACTTCCAAACTTGTCTTCTCAGCACACTCTCTACAATGGAATTGTTTCCCTATCTGCCTTGAAACATTTTGCAGCAAAAACACTCTAAGGTCCTGCTGGGTGTTTTGTTCAAAAATGACTTCTTCTGGTTTTCTGTCCATAAGCGGAGTAACGTGACTGTGCTGGCAGCTGACCAAAGGAGGTAGGAAGAGTAATCATCATCCACAACACTGGGGCTAAAGAAATTTCCACAGAAAATTACCTGCCCTATTACTTGTTCACGTGTTGGGTTGAACGTTCAGAATCTGTTTCCATTTTCCCCATTCATAGAATGTTCTATTTCACAGAATTCCAGCCCCTCAAACATCAGTCCTGCCAGAACTGCCCGCCATAGGGGGCTGGCATAGGGGATCTGCTAATGTCCACTGACTCTTACCAGTATAGTGCTTGTCACTGTTGCAGATCAAGAACTTCTGAATAGTTTGGATTCATGCTCTTTGAGGGGTTGAAAACAAGAAAAGAATGACTAGACATTTCCATGATCAAATCCCCTGATGGAATAAAAATAGGAGCATAATAAATGTATCCATTGTTCTAAGAAGGGAGATGAAGGCTCCAAATGATTACTTGCATACTTCCTGTTCTAAATCCCTTGTTATCTGGCAAATTGCAGAAGATTCCAGGCTTTTGCCAAAATGCAAACCAGGTTAAAATGTGAAGCCTTACAGTTTGCTGGATATAAAACTTCATCATCCATTTTTAAATCTTTGAGATTGTTATGTACTTCCTATTACTACCCTGAGGTTTAGAGCTGTAATTCAGAGAGAAAAGAATGCTATCTTGAATTCATTCTAGTAAATCGGCACTCTCATCTTGTCGGCACTCTCTCCTCTTGGTTTTCACTTCTGAAACTCTGTACGGAAGAGTGCATTAATGCATAGAGCTCTGCATCAATTCTTTACAACAGTTTCCCCTGTAATTCTTCTTTCAAGGCAAACCTATAAACATCCACACATTCTTACCCCACCACTTCTAAAATTCTATTGAGAAGCAAAAAAAAAAAAACCCATCAAACCACTAAATCACTGCTCCAATAAAAAACGCAGTCCATTAACTGCTTTCTTAGCAGGTTCTTTACCTTGTATTAATATGGCAACCTTTTCTTGCTCTTCTAGATTAGAACCAAATTCTTACAGCATATAAGGAAACATAGGTTTACTGTATCTGATTCTTAGATACAGAAGTCCAGCAAGGAGTTCAGACCTCAAAAGAAGTGTCTGTACAACGAGATTCAGCACAACGTTGAGACATATTAGCTATTTTTCAAGAAAAGCGGCCAAACTGAAACTTTTTAGACTTCTCTACAATCATGCGTGCCTGCTTCCAGAACCTGACCTTCGTTGCTGGAAACTAGCTGCAATGTTACTGTCAACAATGCTGTGAATGTAGGACATCGTCATTCTTCTCTTCCATTGAAAACCTCAAGTGGAGTCACGTCACTTCTCTTCAAAATTCTGTATTTCCTTGCAAACTGGTCAAATAAGGATAAATAAAGTGTTCTGTTCATTCAGTTTAAACCAAATGTTCAAAATGAAGAAAAAAATCCATTCAGATATGGTCTGCAATAATACAGTAGAAGAGAAGATGAACCAGACTGGCCTACAAAAGAAAGAAGTGAAGCAGAATTTGGGAATTTGGAAGACCTTATGATGAATAATTCAAATAAATAAATAAAAAAAATATTGCCTACCCAAATTCAATCAGTGATGCACAGACAAAGTACTAATTACTACTCATATTTCTTTCATTCTCAGACAAGAAGTTCAATGATCCTCTTGAATGCACGGAAGATTCTTGGAAAAGACAGCAGCCTTCTTCTTCACCACATACTCCTCAGAACTCCAGGAGACAAATCATTTGAGCTAGGAGGATCTTTCTCTCTGTAAAACTCCCAGAGCATAGCCAATATTCTATTCCTTTAGGGATCCTCGCCTCCCTGGGGGAGTGCTGGATAGTCTACATCCCGGTACATCAGCCAGACACTCCACCTTATTTCCCATGGCTACTGCAGCAAGGACATCATCTACACTGGCTTTCTAGCCAAAATAGATGCAAGGCACAATGAAGAACATAGCCAACACCTTGAGCACAGCGTATGGGTTTCGAAAGAAAAATCTCAGGATGGCAATACTGGATCTTCTGATCCAAACCATCAGGAAACATTTCTTTAGAGGTGTTGGGAAAGATGAAAGTTTGACAAGAAAGTCTCACAGATATGTATGCTTGGCAGAAAGATTTTTCAATGTGGAGTCTGAAGAAGGAATAGAGTTGGAAGCAAGTTTTGATCTAGAAGAAAAGAATTGCTGAGCCAGTCTTACTGGATAACCGAGGATACCTTAGTTAGAAGAGGGTTTTATGACTTACAGCAAAGGATAAACCCACCCCAAACAAGAAGATGTTTTTACCAAGCAGGAAGCTAGCACAGGCAAACCAGTCAGCAAATGCTGCAAGCAGAAAAAGCTCTCCAAATTTTCCACTGTCAAGAAAACTGAAAAACAACTTTCCGCTTCAGCTGTAATATACTGACTTTTAGTGAGTGGAGAATAGCAACATATGGTAATTAGAGTCGTTAGGATAGGCTATAGATAATAGTTAAGGGATAGATTGGTTCTACTGTATGAAGATGCTCAGCAAAGTGCCAAAACCAAAGGGTCTCCAGGCCTGCCTGTAGCTAGAGCTGACAGCTGTAGGCACAGGCTCTGTTGCCCACTACCCTGGACTGCTGCAACGTCTTGGATGGAATAAACTGCATTTTGGAGAGCCGCCTGGACTCCCACATCCCTCATTTAGGCTCTTCCATGGAGGTGAAAAAAGCCTCTGGGTATTGTACAAAAAAACAGCTATGTAATCTAGAGTTGCATGACCCAATATTTCTATTGAACTGGAACAATTTTTATCAATATTACGGATCCACTTCTTTTCAGTGCGTTTGGTAAAAACATAAAGCATCGTTTAAAAGACATTCTTGGATGCGTACTAAGTACTACGAATTAGTTAAGGTGTTGGTTTGGCATGGCTTGGTTTTTGGTGGGGAGGGAAGAAGCCAGCCCCAGAAGTGATTTTTTGTGCAAAGCTCCTAGAAGCTTCCTCCATGCCTGGCAAAGTGAATCCCTGCTTGGCACTAAGAACAGACATGCTGCTGAGCCAATTACAGAAGCTGGTAGCGCCTTGGTGATATATTTAAGAAGGAAATCAAAACTGCAGCCAGTTAACCTTGAAGTTGGGAAATTTTTAGGTTGGCACCTCTTCTGCTTTGAAAGCCAAACCAGTGAGACACTCTGTTGCAGTGTGTGTTTATTATTGTACTGCAGTTCTAGTAGTCCATTTTCTAAGGCTTCCTATTTTGTGCTGTTATAGCATATGTTATTATGAATGGATTGTTCCTTTCCCCCCAGTATTGTTGGCTTTTGCCCTAGCTGTCCCTCTCCCCAAAGACCTGCCCTTTTGTTCCCTGTTCCTTCTCCCATTGAACATCAACCCCTCCCCAAGCCTGCCCCTTTCTCTAGAAACTTCCCTCTCAATTTTGTACCCTTCAAAACCCCATTGGTTTCTTCAAGTTACTCTCCTCCCCTGTAGTCCCCCTACTGGTTTCAACATTGTATTCCCCTCCTTGTCTTCCACCGCCAGTTTCTCCCAGTTGGTTAAAGATTGCATCCTCCCCTGGGACCTTCCCCCCATTTAGAAGTTGATGGATGCCTTTGAATCAGTGTCTTTCTGTCCTTGACCCTCCAGGGAGTAAACTGAAAAATATGCAGAAGACCTCTCCCTGTTCCTTGTCCCTGCCCTCAGCGCAGTTCTATCCCCAAGGCAGTCCACCTGTGCCGTAGAGCAGCTGTGCCCTACAGCTGCAGCCCGGATTCGACAGCTTTCTTGAGGCGGCCCACTCTCGCTGTCGGTGTCGGGAGCTAGTTGGGCTGAAGAAATCCAGCACTGCAGCAAGACTCCAAGTCAGAAATGCAGTTTATTAGGAAAAGGGGAAAAAACCCAAATCCATGCAAGAGTACAAAAGAAAAACCACTGACAGAGTCAGAATACAAGCTGACGTCCTGCTAGTTAGGGTGGTGAAAGCAGTTTGGATGAAATGGTCTTGTTGAAGTGGTGATTCTGTAGAAACCATCTGGTAGCTCTTGTCCTCTGGAAAACCAGTGGCTAAGGGTGGCCATTCCTCTGGCAATGCAGTAGAAATAGTGCTACTTGCCTTCTAAAACCCAGATGATATCCAGGTGGGGATGCTTAGCTCCTACCCCCTGGGCAGAGCATCTCCCAATGGGCTGATATCATTCTGAGTCATGATGTGGGTCCTTGATTACCCGTGAAACAGAAATGGCTCCTGGAGGGAGTTATCTCTGAGTCATGTGGCAAGACATTGATGGGCCCATTAACAGGAGAGAAGGAAAAAACGATGCCACCCCTGGTTTCCTCAGTTCTTGAGGGTGGGAATAGGATGCATTTTGATATTGTAAGCTAGGACAATACAGGATGCAGGTTTTTGCATTTGCAGGGAGTTTGTATGGATTTGAAAAGTATCCTCATAGCAGAAGCACAAAAGTATTCTCATACCCCTTTTAATCATCTTCAAATGAAGCAATTCTCCCAATAACCTAAGGCATGAATGACTTGCGAGTGAGTTGAAGGAACACGCCAAAGATAAGTAGTGTTCAACTGCAGAGAATTGTTTAGGGACATCATACCCTAATATTTTAAATCAGAAAGCATGGATGGACGGGTCTTTTTTCCTTGGTTGACTACAGAACCAGCGGTCCTTTGCAGGAGGGTCTTTGGATTTAGGATGAGACTGGCAACTAAGAGCATGGCTACACAGAAGGTGCTACTTTTAGACCAGAACATTCAACTACTAAAGGCAGATAGGAGAGTAGCTGATTAGTGACAGCTCCGACAGGAGGAGTCTGCGGCTTACCCCATGGGAACAATAGTAGCACATTTCAATTTTAGAAAACCATTCTTTTCAGAGGACCAAGCATCAGTGAAAAGAAAAGGTCGAGTAAAGAGATCCTAGTGCTCTTCTGATCAGAAGCATCTTCCTCCATATGAGAGTATTTAGGAAAGGACAGTGCGTTCATAAGGAAAGGTGTGCCAGTTACAAAACCTGCAGAACAAGGCAAGACAAACTTATATATTTTATTTGCTATTTTTATTTCACCTGCTAAAAAATGATTTTTTTTAAGACTGAATTTTATGAATTCTGCAACGCTGTCTTTTTGAACGTCTTCCTACTCGTATTAAACACCGAGGTGACAAAGAGAGCAGCAGTGGAAGGAAAGCTGGTCCATCTCCCCCTCCTTGTGGCTTTAGGCCAGTGAGCGATTAGAAGTTGGTCACTTCATTTGAGATAAATAGCTTTACCAAGAGAGAATATTATCCAGCCTTGATCTTTCCTTTGGAGCTGATCCACTTTGTAGTCATCAATTCTTGACTCAGCTGGGGAGAAACAACGGCATTACGGCCATGGATGTTAGAGTGCGCTGATGGGAAATGAAGTTTTCATCTTCCGGTCCTTGCTTCAGTAAATATTCCAAATTCATCAGAAAGAAAATTCGAAGACCAGGAATCCCCACTCAAATGACCTACTTCAAATAGTCTGCACGCATAAGAGACATCAAGCAGGTGCTCTCATCTGTTAGGGGAATACCCAGCCAGTATATTATTGTCTACTTAGGAGGCAATAATTTTGGAAATCATTGAATTTTTTGTATTGCAAGTGAATGGTCAACACATTTTATTACTGGATTAGGTAAAATCATGTCTTCTGCATCCTTTCAGAGAGGAAGCTTACCTGGATCTAAAGCTGCTCAGCTCCATGATGGGATGCTTTGTCTTCAAAGGGAACTCTAGTCTTCGTCCTTTTGGATTGCTTCCATAGCTTTTCACTCACTCTTCAGGTACCTGTTAAAATGGCCTCTTATCCCATGCAAATTTTTATGGGCATAGTCACTGAATTGGCAAGTATTCCATAAAGTCCACAGGCCTTGTTGAGATGGATGCACAGGTCTCAAGGGTGTTAGCAGATGTTATTCTGAGGCCACTCCTGATCATGTTGGATGGACCATGGTGACTGAGGAAAGTGCCCAAAGACTGGATGAAAGCAAATGTCACCCATCTTCAAAAAAGGCAACCAGGAGGACTCAGAAAAGTACAAGCCAGCCAGCCTCATTTGGATCCCCAGGAAGTTGATGGAGTAGCTATTCCTGGAAAGCATTGCCAGGCACACCAAGGAGGACAGAACAAATGTAGTCAGCATGGATTTACCAGGGGAAATTGGTGCTTGACGACTTTTTAAACTCCTCTGGTGAATGAACTTGCCTGGTAGATGAAGAGAATATCATCTGCCTGGGCTTCAGGGAAGTTTTGGACGTTTATCTACATGGCAGCACACATACCTACGGGAAGGAATAGTGCAAAGAGCAGGGAACCAGTGTCTTTTCAATGATGCTCAGTGAAAAGACAAGAGGCAGTGGGCACACACTGCAATACAGGAGATTGCCTCTGAGCATCACAAAATTATTTTTTACCGTGACGGTGACTGAACCATGGCACAGAGTGTCCAGAAAGATGGTGGAGTCTGGATCATTGAAGACAATAAAAGTAGGCCCAGATATAATCCTGGGCAACAGGCTCTAGGTATCCTGGTTGAAGCAGGGGGATGGGACTTGGGGAGCCGCACAGAGCCCTTCCACCCTCATTCATTCTGTGCTAGTGAATTCTCTTAGAGATGCATTTCAAGGACTGGCATGACAAAGCTCTGTGCAGAGTGAGATCCAAATGGACATGGGATTTAAGTTCCTTAAGTAGTGTTCAAGAAGAATGTAAAACTCCAGGAAACCTGTCTCTTCCATAACTGAATCCCTTTCATGGGAAAATTCCCCAGCTCTAGAAAGATCCTCTGAGACGCATGCTTAAGACTGACACCGGCAGAGCAAATTTCTCCCTATGCGTGTCTAAGACCAGTTAGGGTCTTTACCAAAAGTGTTGTCAACGTAGTCACAGAAGGCATATTGTTAAGAAGTGACAACTTACATCAGAATGGCAAATATTGGTCCACCAATGAATTACTGTATGGGAATTATCGACTTGTATTCCAAATAAATAAAAAGGAGTTGGTCTTTATTGAACTCTTTCATTGCAATATTCATAAGGGAAGAAAAAGACCTATGTCCTTAACTTTCTTAATTCTAACAAAGATTTAAAACATTCCTTGTAAAAAGCGTATCTGAATTATCGGTCTATGAAACAATTTGAGTTGGGAAAAAAGTCCTAAAATTGTGTAGACAGTTGCAGAGAAAGCAAGAAAATAGGAAAGAAACAAAAACAGAGAAAAAGAGTCATCTTGAGTCTGCTAGCTAGTTCTAGAAGTAGTCTGCTAGAAAAAGGAAACCCCAGTGGAATTTCAAATGTGTTCATGCACTTGATTCAGTAACTGGTCAATGTAAAAACCAGTCCTTTCGTACAACTTCCCCCAGCAACAAAAACTTCAACAGATTGACGCCACCATCATGCCTGTCCCAGATGTATTTAAAAGAGAAATGATGATTTTCTTGAAAATCTATTTGCGTACAAGTTGCAAGACATTGGAGGGATTCTCCACATTCTCCTTCCTCCACGCGGCTTGAAAGTATATTTGATAAAATATGCAACAAAGCATGTGATTTCCAAGGTAGAGTAAAATGGATGACTTGGGAATTGATCTCTTTTGGATATGAAACTTCATATCCACTCTCTGGGAAGTTTCTAAAAGAAATGATGGAGCTGAGGCATGAATCTGCCTCTCCGAGTGCTAAGCAAACATAGACACTCCCCTTCACATGGCCCCACCTTCCGCACACACCTAGGCATGCACAGAGATCAGCATAGCAGATCATGAACACCTTGGAAAAGACTGAAATGCTAAATAGCTCTCTTTGCGGACAAAATAGCCGGTACACTATTTCAAATATCTGGTACAAAAACTCTGTTGAATATCTGCCTCATATTTAAAACACAGCTTTTCATTGAATTCTGTTTGCAGAATATTTTCCTTCCATTTGTTCCTTTAAAATTCCTTTGTTCTATGTCTAGAAATATTTTCTTCTAAAAATAGAAAAAATTAGATGATGTCTTTTCAGAAGAAAACATTGGTTTAGACAATTTTTAACCATCATGGTATGGAAGAATTTATTTGTCCCTCACTAAGGAGGAATAAGTATTTTGATCCTAGATCATTTACAGTGAAATACTTGACATTTTTAAGATGCTTTCAATCAATTTTGATCCTCATTGCTTATTCATTGTAAACAGTAAGTTTTCAGTGCATGGAAAGTGTGTGTGGTATGTCTACATTAGTTCAAACACCAATTCCAACTAATGGCCAGGCTGAACTACAGTAAATAATGTCCTGAAGGATATTTTGCCGCCTTCTTTGGCACTCCTTGAAATCCTAATGATTGGCATGAAGTGTCGAAATACAGAGATTTTCTCTCAGAGGGTGTCCCATGATGAAACCCATCCCACGTGTTTGATGTTGTAGTTCTTATCGCTTTTAAAAGTTGATATCTTCTGCACAGTTTTCATGAAGCTTTCTGTTACAGTAGTGAAAATCACAGAGAAATGCAATTTTGTACAACTTTGAATTTACCCCAAGAGCTGAGAGAAAATTTGTTCGTATACCTCAATCTGAGTCTCTTCTATATTCAAGCTTTGTTTATCTACCATCAAGGGTCGCATTCGTTGCTGTTCAAAGCCCCATCCAAGCTGACTTGAATACGTTCAGGGATGGGACATCCACAACTTCTCTGGGCAACCCGAAGCAGCGTTCCAGCACCCCAACAGCAAAAAATGTCTTCCTTTCATCTAATAGAGATCAGAAATACTAAATCTAGGTATATAAACTTTGAGGAAAGGTTTGAAATTCTATTGATTTGAAACACATTTGATATGAATACTAACTTCCAGACGACTGAAATATGTTGATGGCCATTTGAGATTGACACTTTTTGAAAAAGTGCATGGAATTGAAAATTAAAACCGGCAAAATTAAAAACTTCTTGCCATTTTCTTTTAACTCTGATCTTCAAAATTGCATAGGTCAGATATCTGTGCTTCATGCAAATCTCTCAGATACTCTCAGACCAAAGCTTTTCTTTCAGACTAAACTGTGGTTTAGGTAGAACACGAGTGCTTAGTGAAGGTTTTTCTGGGCATAGGGGGATTTGTGTGCACAAGAGGTTTTATCCAAACTGGAAAATTCATCCCAGCTGCATTTGTTCATCATTCCTACTGCATCAGGCCTGAAGATTCTGTGAAAAGTATCCTGTGGACCTTGAACATAGCTCATGTGAAAGAGATGAGAGGTGATGGAGAAGTTGAGGGAGAGAATCAAGAGCATATGGCCCAGTAAAGGCACCAGAAGGTATTTTTTCATGTGGTCCACAGCCCAAACAATTGTTTAGCACCGTTTGAAGGCTGTGTTTGACCAACAGGGCTGAAGCAGGTCTTCAAAATATCCAGTAGATCAAAATCCATGGAAGCAAATGACCCTGGCCAGTCACCTTGCTGCTGATCATTCACCCTCCATACCAGCTGATCAGGCCTAAGAATGCTGCTGCAAAAGTGTTGTGAAAAAGGTAGGCACATTTTCACAGAGGCAGGGGAAAATGCCCTTGGATGGTGATTCCAAGCGATAACTTGATGGCGCAAGTTAGGTACTCTTATCTACTGTGCAATATTGAAGTTGGTGAGTTCACCATCTGTAAGCATCACTTTAGAAAATAAATGTTTGATCCACAAAACGATACTTCCTATGTCCTGTCTACCTGCTTCATTTCAGCCAAGGAATAGGCTACGTTCCATCAGCAAAGTGTTCATGATCATATGCTTCTTTAAACTGTGGTCATTCTTTCTTTTTTTCTAAATCAGACACTGTCTATTCCTAAGATTCAGATGTCCATGGGTAGGGGTGTAATTAAGTTCACTGTTAAAAAATATCCTTCTTGTTATCTTTTTAATAAATTACTGAGATGTAACATCAGTCTGAGAGCTGAAAGAAACCCCTTCATTTGCTGTTTGCCAAGTATCATCTATGTGATACAAATTCTATTTGACCCATCCATTGCCATCTAATACTACTAGTAATGCCTTCACAACCTTTACTTCATGGTTAGGGATTTTGGAGAAGTGAAAGATTTGAACATAAGCAAGGGCATTTGTTCAAGATGCTCCAGAAAGAGCTGCCGTCTGTTCTCTTCCTTGCTGCCTATGTTGGCAGGAAGCTGCAAAAAACCCAAAGATAACTAGAAAGAGTGTTACTTTTAGTCTAAATTTGGAAATGATGTTTGGAATACCCTGTTAAATGAAAAGGTGCTCTTTTAAAAGATGGCATCTTCAGGGGAAAAGTCAGTTTAGAGAGGTTTTGAGACAGTTGCTTCTGGAAAAAAAAAAAAAAATTTGAGGTATCCAAGGTCTTTAGCCATACCACTTGGAAGATTGATTCAAAACACAGTTCCTTCATCTAGGAAGAACAGAGGACCATAGATGCAGCCCATTTCAAAACGGAGTTCTTTATGTGTCAGGTTGGGATTTACTGGACATCATTTCTTGTAAAGTCGAGGGACTGCAGTTAGCTCTCCAATAATTTCCTTCTCTGAAATTCATCTGCATTTGCTCCTTTCTCCAGCGTTCCCATTTCTTAGTGCTGGTATACTCCATCTATGCATTAGAATATTCAACTGGAGTGTGTGTCCGATATTTTCTAGTTCAAATTGGCTGGAACGCAATGGATAGTTCCAGTTGCTTGTATACACTAGTTTTATTTTGACAAGTTTTCTTTGAACAATGTTGAAGCAGCAGTAGCAAATCGGAAGTACAGCTTGCAGCAGGGAAAGACACTTCTGCTTGCTCAAGTTTCCTGTAGTCAGATAGATGCCAAAAGGCTTTTCATAGTACTACTACTGTCTTGTAGGAATACTTGATCTAATCCTACCTTTGATACAATTACGAATGGGCTACTTTTCCACAAGGTGGAACATTTTTCTTTTAATCATATGTTTTTTGTAAGTTGGAAACATGAACTTGTGCACCAGTCAGGTGGAAGGTACTCTTACTTCTTCATAAGTTTCACAACATTATTTAGAAAATATTGACTCTGTGTAACTTCAAAAGAAGAATTCTGGGCATCTTCATTCTATTGATGTGATTTTTTTTCTACCATGCTGTTCTTGTTTTCTATGGAACTCATTTTTACCAATAGAAATATTTTTCCCTGACACCTATGGAAAATACCTATGTTTCCTCAATATTGCAGCCTCAGTACACTGTTTAGAATTATTTCAACATGGTCCCAAGCATATCCGACAGCTAGACAGCAGAGGTTAGCAACAGTGAGTGGGAATAACTTCTGAACCATTTCAGTAGATTTCCCAGGAAGGGCTTGCTTTCTGCCCCTGCAAATTTTCCCAGAGATATTGTCTGGTGAACAGTTGCATCAAAAGAGTATTTTTGCACAAACCTTGGGCCAAGCTCTGTCTCAGATTTACTAGTGAATGCAAAGAGGGTGAAAGTGCTGCTTCAAAGCCCTCTGTGTGCTTTCCGTACCAAAAGGGAGGTGACCCCAGCAATAACTTTTTGATCTCTCTTCAAAACACGAGGCACGTCACCACCTCATTCATCTTTTTCTGGGACTCAGCATCTAAAGACCAAGAAGCCCTCTTGCTTGCTAAAGTGTGTTCAGCAAAAAACCCTTGTCCCATCAGCAAATTGGAACACAGCTGCATTCCAGTCAATACCAATGCTGGCAGGGCAATACTCTAGCCCAGTAGTAACATGCCACTGTTAGAAGACTGTGTAAAAATCTTTGTGTACAAAGTAATGGGAGGGAAAAATAGAATTGGGAAGAACTGCACATTGTTCTGGAAAAAGCCTCCTGCCACAGTCTTACAGACGTCATTTTCTGGTATCATTTTTAAGAGTTGGAGTTTCTTAAATTTTGTACAAGATAAAATCTTACTGGACCTTGAAGTTTCCCTACTAGAAGTACAGCCATTTCTTAGTAGAATAGAAGTAAGCCCTTTGAATATGTACAAATGGCCTTTCAAAATACATATGCTATAGCCCACTGTGAAAGGAATTAGCTATAAAAATAGAAATTCAAAGGTTTAAAAAGGTTTTGAATAAAGTAAGTCTAAGGTGATAGAAGAAGAAGAAAACAGCAGTTTTCTTCTTCTGCTGAAAAAACAACTCCGAGGACATTGTACTCTACAGGTGTATTATATCACTTTCTGAAAAACGGAGTAGGTTTGCTATTTCAAAAGGTTTTCATTAGGAAGGAAGAGATTCCTTTGGAAAAAAAAACTTCAAATTGACTTGACATGAATGTTATGACACTTCACCAATCATGAAGAAAAATTCTCATCACTTGATATGGAAATCATGACGGTAACGGAGTCAAGGATGTCTAAGCCGTGCCATCAGGAACATAAAAAAGCATTAGAATGCTGGTAAGACTGAGCTCCTGAACTAGTCAGAAGAGAACGCAACCAAAACATTTTCCTTTAAGAGTCTTCAGCATGAACAGCAGATCAAATGTTTTCCTGTAAAGTATTTATGAATAGAATTAACCTTTAAAAGAACATTGTTTTCAAAAACCTGTGTCCAGTATCTCTTAGAATGATACAGAGTTCTTATTACTAGACAAAAGAAAAGCACTTTTTTCCAAACTGTTGTGCACTTTTAAACGATCTACAATAAAAAGAGTACTTTTTCATGCTGGGCATGATGTTCATTACAAAAAAGCCTTGTCGCACGCTTGGTACTCTAGTGTCTTGATTAGCATCGTTTTTTATTCATTGACTCTTTTTCACCTTGAAATAATGGCGTCTTTGTACTTATGCAGCATCCAGGAAGAATTTCTTGGGTGTCATTTTGTACTCGATCCTAAATGGCAGCTTCTGCATTCTGCCATCCGTCTAGCTTTCCCATTTGATGCAGCTTCTGAGAGGTCTTTTCAGAATTGAGGACTACCTGCAAGAATGATGCTAAATGCATGCATTTTACTCCTTGGTTAATGCAAAAGAGTTTCTCCTTTACAGCATAATAATAACAGGAAAAGAATGATGGTGGATTCAATTCTTATAGTAATACAAAGAGAACTATTATCATCATTAGAAACCAAGCAAGTCATATTTATTGCTCATGCAGTACAACCACTAATGCAAATTACCCTGTAAATTCAAAATGAATCTGTATCACAGGAGTGGATTGAATGTCTCTCTTGATATTTTGCTTAAAGCAGAAAATTAATTCTTTTGACAGCCAACTCATAATTGCAACCTAACTTTCAACTCCAGCTTTCAAACAGTGGAAACATGTCTGTTTATAACACGATACAGTACCGTACACAAGACCAAAACAGGTCCTAGACGTTCAAATGAAAGAAAAGATCAAAGGACAGATTAATTCGTGTCTGCAAGCCCTCAAGAGCGTGCAGGTCAAAAGTCCCCAGAAAACTAGGCCAGTGGCACAAATTCTCGATGTTGGCACCAGCAGAAGCAGCTGCTATCTTTCTAGGATGCAATCTTGCTTACATCATCCTTCAAAGCAATCTTCTGTCCCCCTGCCCAATATGCCTTCTGCTCTACTCCTTGGACTTCACGTTTGCATTTCTACAGAGTCCTGCAAACGGACTCAAAGTTCAGGTAATAGATTTCCAAGATTTAGAAATATTGTGTTAAGTCTATTTCTTTCGTATTTCATCCCGTCTAAGCATACTGAACTTTCTGAGGTGAAATATGTCGAGTATGTCACGTGTAGTTTACATGTTAGTTCTGCTTGACATTAAAACTTCGCACAGACCCCTGGGATGCCTTACTGCAAAAATATATAGCTGCAAAGAGTGGTTGCACAAAGTTAGAAGGGCCAGAAAACCATGTAAACAACCTAACAGTAGAGGCTTGAATTTCTGAATATAATCTTGCACCATCTAAAGTCAAAATAGAATATTGAAATGATTTTCATCTAATAATGAGCGTGGGGAAGAAAGAATCCAGATAGGATTTTTTTTTTTTTGAAACAGTTCCAGGAAATACATGGCCTTAACTTGGAAGTATAGCATTAAATATTTTTATACAGCATGAGTTCTCATTACCTAATCATATGATTTGTAGAACTGAATTGGAAAGTAGGAAATAAACAAAGAAAAATATTCAAGCTATAAAAAATGTGAGTTTAAAATTTTCTTTGTATTTCTGATTAAAACGATGAGGTAGCCAAATGGTCACCCATTATTTTCAAAAGCATCTGGACATAAAAAACGGATCAATTTTGGCGGGACTTGGATGTCCGGTATTCCTGAAAAGCTTTATTTCACTGCTTCCCAACCCTGATTCAATCCCCCTAAACACAGCTGTATTTCAGTTGCTCAGTGAAACTGTCCATCTCATGCATATAGTTTACAAATAATCTGCAGAAAAAGCTAGCTAGATTTAAAGATCTTTTTTCTGTAAATGGCCTTCAACTGATTTCTACAAACACACAGCTGGGATTTCTGCTGTCTTCTTCAGGCCACTTCCTGCAGAGACCTCTCCATTAAATTTGTCTCGTTCTACTAAGAACGCTTCTGGTGATCCAAAGTCAGCACTGGGATTGTCCAACTGCATGGAATTACTGTCTGCTAGAGCTGCACACTCAGGGCTTCTGTGTGAAGCATCATGTGAGCCCTGCTAATGTCACCCTGTTGGTATAAACTGAGCTAAGTGGACCTTAAGGGACAAGATTGTGCACTGATTTTGTAATAGAAATGAGGTACTAAGAAGGAGGCGGGAGGATTTCAATGTTTCTGCCCCCAGCTGAAGCAACACTAAATCTCGGTCCTTATCTGAAAAACGAGGTGAATTAACCCGTTTGGCATTCATATGCCAAAAAGGTCAGTAATACACTCAGAACTGTCAAAAGAGTAACAATTCCAATCATTACTTTCTAAAAAGAATTCATTTGAAGAAGTCAGGAAGACAGATGAAACATGCAAATATCCTACCCTGAGAATCATTCTGTTGATCTGCACAGGTTTCTTATTATATTCCCATCTAATGCATTGGTCATGTGTGCTTGTGATGACACAAATACTTGCAAAGCTTACAAGATAAATCACGTTCTCTTCAAACAGCAAAGCATTTCTTGATGGTTGCACTTGCTAATTCCATTTAGACTCAGTGTTCTTAAAGGTCTTTTCCAACCAAAGTTCCAACCACCATTCTCTAAGTCGCACATCCTGATTGTCCTGGTTTAGGGCTAAATTTGGCAGAAAACCTCACAAAGGGCCACTGCACCCTCCCCCCCACCAAAAGCCCACCCACACAGCCGCTCCCTTCAACTGGTTTGGGGAGAGAAGTGGGAAAAAGCTGTTGATTTAACAGGCAAAGCACTTCCCAGCACAAAAAAATGAACAATACCAGATGACAAAACTCATTTGCCGCACTGAAGAGACGACAAATCAGAAAGTCTCTCCTGTGGGTGCTCACTCTGTTATCAACCCCTCCAGCAATGGGGAAGGCTGCTGCCCAGGGTAGGCCCCAGTAGGCCACAAAGTGCAAGTTCCCAGTGCTTCCCGGGTCCCAGTCCGGAGCAGATTCGAAACGTTCCAAGAAAAGGGAAAGGAAAAAAAAAAACAGTCCAGGGAAAACTCTGCCTCAGCCAGCTAAACCAACTAAAAAGCAAATGCGTGCTCTGTTCTGCTCCGTCAGTGCCCAGACAACACAGTGCAGCGCAGAATGTGGAAGAGTGTTGCTTTTTAAGGAGTGCAGCCTCTGATAAGAAACTCGGTGCTTCTTCTTCTCCCCACCTTTGCTCTCAGAACCAGTCTTGAAGGCAGAGAATATCATATCCAGCATTAAGAGAACAGATGACTGGGGATACAAGCATCATAAAGTCACCCTAGGACACCGCTCCTTTGAGATATGTCACCAGACTATGCTAAGACCAAGTTTTGGAACTGCTCATTAAAATTCTACTCTCACAGTGAAGCTGAGGAGGAAACACAGCTCACTACAGTTACCTTGTGGCATGCCAGTGCTTCCTTTCAATCACAATGGTCTTCGTTTTTAAGTCCCTGACATCACAGGCATCATGAAACATCCTTTGTGCAGGAAGGAAGAAAATATTCTTCTCATTGATGCTGATGGGTTAGCTGACATGCAAAGCAGTTAATTCAAAGTGACAGAGCAATCAAGTCAATAGGAAAACTCACCACAGTTTTGTTTACTCCCCTAAATCCTTACTATCCCAAAATACAAGAACAGCTGTAAAAGCCTTGTGGCTACCTAATTTTTTCCTAGACCTACATGGTGGGGTAAGAGATAAACAATCCCAAACTATGGTAATCCACAACAAAGCATTCTTGACCTCATATTCAGGTTCTGCATAGCGAGCTCTTCCTCCTGATCAAGTTATTCCATCGCAATACTTTGGGGAGTATCTCAGAGGGCTGGCTGTTGTTTGGTTTGAAAGCATCTTGATCATTCAGGAACCCAGTAGCAAGGACAAAGTTTAAAAGAAGATAGTGCTATGCATTGATTTTCATCTAGGACAGAGATATTTCTACAACACAGAAGGCTGACCTAATGCTTCACGACAACGTGGCTGAAGTGGCATCCTGGTCCCCATAGGTTTTTCTCTTTACTTTTAGCTGCTTTCTTACCAGATTAATGAGCTGAACTAGCTCAAAAAAGAATCAGATAAGTGCCAGAGCTTTCAAACAAACAAACAAAAAAAAAAAAAAAAAAAAAAAAAAACCCAAAACAGATGCAAAAGGCTGATTTGTAAGTGCATTTGAAAACAGAAGTTTTTTGTACTTTTCATAGATACATGGCATTCTCTAGAATGATATTGCTCCAATGCTTTGGGTTTGGTTTTGTTTTTGTTTTTTTCCTCAATTCTAAATGTTACACATTCTTTTTTGGCCATTTTAGTAAACTGATTTTCTGATCCATGTGAAAGACAGTCCGAAGTTCCCCTCATTTGCCTCACGACCGTCCCCAGGACAGACATCGGGACCCTGAGGACCCTGACTGGAATGCTGGCATGCCGGTCAGAGAGGAATGCCAGAAATCCTGAGGCCCCTGAGCAGAATTCTGGCCTGCCAAGTGATTGTTGGCAGCTGTGTCTACAGTGACTGCTTCTAGCAGGGCCTGCCAAGGGGCGAGGCGACCTATGGGCCTGCACGTGCTTCGCGACACCAGCCCAGGAATTTTCCCACCTCTTGGCCAGATGAACTTGCTGGGGCAACTGTGGTAGCCGCCCCATGGAAAATCCTTCATCTGCTCCACTACCACCGTGAGGGACGCAGATTGAAGCCCCCCTCCCAAGGACTGAGGCTGAGACGCCCGTCATTCTGATCCAGGGCTGCTGGCTTGACTGAAGCAGGATGCCTGCTAAGTGTTGCCTGCAGATGTGTTTGCGGGACCTAAACTGGTTTCCTATAGAAACCAGTCCTGAAACAATAGCTCCCACTCACTGCTGATATTGATATTGACTTCTCCTGCTGAGAACATGGACTGTCTGTACCCGTCTTCAATACCATTTTTCCCCTCAGCAATTTCAATAGACTTGCTCTTTATTGTATCTGCTCCCCCTCAGCCATTTCTAGATCTGTTTCCCCCCTCAGCAATGGACTAGAATAGAACCTTGAGATAACCAGGACTTTGAGATCTCCCCTAGGAGAACTCCATCGGCTGGGCTGCGAGGACTTCATCTCTCTCCATTTGGTAGCTATACTCCCTCTCTCTTTCTCCCCCTCTTTTCTATTCTTTTCCTCTCCCTAATTCCTTGAAGGCATTTGCTGTGGTCATTCTAGAAAGGTGCATTTGTTTGGAGTGATACTGCAATCCCTTTTCCATCTTGTCTTTTGCCCTCCGAGATCAGTTAAGAAAACATCATCCCCCCTTGGTAGGAGCGGATCAGAACAATATGTTCTTTCCAGCTGAAATTGGTTCTAGTCAATAGAAGCACACTGGTAGGTAAAAGTAGACTATAAAAGATAACCTTCAGAATGTATTTCCCATGTCTTCCCATTCAAGCAAGTGAAGAAAGCAGACAGATCTTCAGATAACATGCTATGCGAATTGAAAGGAATCTTCTTGGAGGCAACTGTGAAACTCACGCAATGAAATACAGATGAGAGAGATGAAAGGGTCACATATGATGTCAAATCTATTCTTTTAATGTTTGAATGAAACAAGATTTCTTGAAGTACAATCCTACAAAATGAAGGTGAACTTGCAGAAGCAATTGAACTGGGTCTCCTTTAGAAACACAATGTTTTCTAATTAAACTGAGCATTCAGGAAGGCAACCTTGAAATCAAAAGGATTTAGAAAAATACAAAATACCAAGACTGGCAGTTCGTTATCTTTCACGGTCTCTTTAAGATAAGATTGATTTGAACTTCCACTTGTAGTAGGTCTGAAGACATTAGGAATGATGCAATATGAAAAAACCAAAACAAAACAACTTTCTCAAAAAGCTTTGAGAAACCAGAGAAATGATGATTTTTAGTGGTTAGGTAGTCCTTTAAAATTTGTCTTGGGGGAAAGAGATAAAAAACTGACTGAGATCAAATGACTGTGGAGTATATTCCAAAACAGTAATGAAGAAGGTAAGGGGCAAGAGCCTGTTAGAAAAATACTATGCTGGCTTCATCTGTTGAAAGCATTCCAGAATGGTTGAAATTATGAATCATATCTTCTGGGATTAAAAAAAAAAAAAAAAAAAAAAAAAAAAAAAAAAAAAAAAAGAGGAAGAAAACAGAAGGAAAAAAATATTTTGAACATATTTTTCCATTCCAAGATGGTATAAGGGCTTTATTTCATTTTGTTCCTATGACCGGTTAATAGCTTATGAAATGTTTAGCAATAGAGAGTGAGAGTCTTCACACTAGCCATACCATTTGGATGTGTCTCTTTTACTTTCTAGAGCAGCAGATATGGTTTAGCACTCCACAATTCAGTCCCCAAAAGTGAGTAAGTGTGGCAGATTTAACCTAACTGCCCAGTCCACCAAAATGCCTAATTATCTTGAAAAATGCTTTGCTCTATCTCATGATCTGGACATGTCTCTCTAGCTCCACTTTGAGCTTCTTGATCTTTCATCTACAGGATGAGATCCAATTTAGCTTAGCAAGGATGTAGCCTTTCCAAACCATATCTTTTACCTTCTGTATTCTTACAAGTACATTTCTACCGCAGGGACCAGTTTGGAAGATCTTAGTTGTTTTATTCCTTAGATTATGTTGCTGCATTAATTAGCTCTTCTTTGAAGTTTTTTCCCTGCTCAAGTATAGGGTCAGTGCTGAAATGATTGTGATGCTAACTCCTTATGATCTATTCTGCAGGCTTACAGAGTATGCAGCAAAGTTTTCTCTTCTTCTGAGGACATTCTACTCTTTTGATGAGAAATGCTGAAGGTCTGACTTCAGTTGCAAAGGTATCTGATTGACAGATTGCAAAATTGTTAAGTCTAGTAACAGCAGGAAAAGCGTGCTCTTGCTCTCTATGTAAATGTCGTGTCAGCTGCTGTTGGGATAAAAAGCATGAGCATAAGCAAAGATATCTGCATGGATAGAAAAGAAACAAAGAAGATATTTGTTGTGATTTCTGCACTAAGGAGCAAGAAGAAGCATGAAGCGCTAATTTCAGTGGCTAAGACAGTATCGTCCTTGGGCCAGTTCTCTTCAACATCTTTTGAACCACTTGGACTCGGCACTTGAAGGAATATTAAGCAAGTTTGCCAGAGACGCTACATTGGGAGGAGCTGTCAACTAACTCCCTTGAGGCCAGTGAGACGCTGCCGAGAGATCTTGACAAATAAGAGTGATGGGCAATTATGGCTGGCCGGGAGTCTATGCACAAATCACGAAAGGGGCGGGACTGCTGGGGAAGGCGTCCCAAGCTGTTGTATTTTCCAGCATCAGTCTCATGACATGCTTATGACAGTGGGAAGATGCCAGCAGCTCACGTCCCCAGCAGCAGAAAAAGAACTTCATGTTACAACTTACTTCAAAAGCTTTTTGACCAATCCCACAAAGCAAAAGCATATTGACAGTTCTTTCCGATCCCTAGAAGCACACATAACTTTGGTTCAAAGAACGCTTGCTTCTTTTGAATAAAAGTCCTGCTTGTAAGCCTTAAGATAGAATGCACAGAGCTCCATTATTAAGCTTAGAACTTCCTAACATCTGGCTAGATCTACTTTGCTGTAGCTTAGGGAGTTCTTCTGGTCAAGCTTTAATACACAGGCCATTGTTCTATTTGTCCTTACTTCTCTACTTCTTCTATCATTTTTCTGCTGACAAACCTTATGACTACTGCTTAGCTCCAAGCACAGTTCTGCTGTCTCTGAGGCCTGCCTTTTGCAGCTTTCCCAAAATCCTCTGTTTCCAAGGATTCCCACAGGCAATCCCCAACCTTAGGGAGTTGTGCGATGACAAGTGCTGGATTCAGCACCTGGGACAGGGCAATCCTGCTCTGTGTGTGTGTATAGACTAGGGAGCCAGAGGCTGGAGAGAAGCACTGCAGAAAGGAAGCCAGGCTCCGGGCCAATGGCAAGCTAAATGTGCATCAGCAGTGCCCTGGCAGCCAGGAGGGCCAAGCCTGTCCTGGGGTGCATCAGGCACAGTATCGCCAGCTGGGCAAGAGAGGGCATTGTCCTGCTCTGCTCTCCTCTGCTCTGCTCTGTACTGGGGCAGCCTGACCTTGAGTGCTTGGGGGCAGTTTTGGGTACCACAATGAAAAAAGACATGAAGGTATCAGAAAGTTCTCCAATGAGGTTTACAAGGACAGAACTGGAGGAAATGGCATGCAGATGAGTCAGGGGAGGGTCAGGTCCGGTATCAGGAAAAAGCTTTTTAACCAGAGGATGGCTGGGCACTGGAAGAGTCTCTCCAGGGAGTGGTCACAGCATCACGCCTATCTTGAGTTCAAGAACCTTTGGGACATTGCTCTCAGGCATCCGGTGTGATTCTTGAGGAAGGTCCCATGCAGGGCCAGAAGTTGGACTTGATGCTCCTGACGGGCCCCTTCCAATTCAACTGATTCTACGACTCTATGGTTCGGTCCTGGCCACTCAAGGTGTATTGCTTGATCTCACCAGATTTTGACCTGCTCTTGTTGGTCAGAATTTGTCCCTACTGCCTAATGATATTTACCACAAAAGACAAAGTGCCTTTCCTCAATTTTCTCAAGAAAGTTGAAGATGCACCCTAGAATCCTAAAAAAGTATTTTCCTTGAAACAACACTGTCTCCTGCCCAGTATTCTTTCCAGATCTTAAGGAGAAAGAAGGCAAAATCAGGGGATGTATTACAATGAAGCACTGTCAAGTTTCCGGACCTTTAGCAGTATATTTGTACTTCCACTATTCTTTCCTATAAAATCATGGTTTTGTAGAGCATGTCATTTTCTAGCAAGACACATTTTTGCAACTGAGCCCATCAGTCTCTGTGAGAATATATTGTCAAAAGCACAAAACATATGAATGGGCAGTGGCAAGTGAGGGGAAAAAGCAGTATGGGAAGCAGCTCCGTGATACTACAGTAAGACAAGGAGGAGGAGGTGTTCCAGTTGACAGAGCAAAGAATCCCCCGCAGTCCCTGGAGACATCCTAGTGAAGCAGGTTGTCTCCCAGCGGTCCCTAGAGAACCATGGAGGAACACATACCTACAGTGCAGCTGCTGGAAAGCTCCATGCCACAACAGGTGAAAGTGCCTTGAAGGAAGCTGCAGCTTGTGGAGGGAGGGCCAGAAAACCATCCTTGACCTCTTCTTTAGCGGAAGAGTATGTGCAAATGTTTAACAGCTGCTAACTGGAATCTATCCTCTTTCCAGTTCTTGTCGTAGGTAAGTAGGACAATACAAGAATTAGAAGCCTAAACTGTTTTGCATGAGGCTCCCATTCTCTCTGCCATGCCCTTAAAATTTACTTTGAGATGAAATAAAACTCATGATCAAGTTCCTAAGGCTTGATGGTCAGGCTTCTCAGAAAACAGGCAGTGCAAAGAACTCTTGTCACTGTCATTTTTTTTCATAGAACTAAAAAAGTTAAAGTACTGTTTTCTAAGAACTTACGAAAATCAACTGGTAGAGGTGGTGAGAGTGAAGAGTATAATTAAGCTGGAAAGAGACTATCATGTAGCTACCTCATCTGCATAGAAGTTTTTTTACCAGGAACTCTGGACTTTTAAACAGATTTAGGACACAAGAGTTATCTCTGGGAATGTTTTAGTATGTATAGAACATTCATCTTTAAATAGCTCGATCTGTTTTACCGTTATGACTTACGTTTTAAATTTTATTTGAGGAGAAATATTTGCCATTCAGATCATTTCAAGTTCTGAAGCATTTCAGTTGTTGACAGTTTTTGCTGTCTCCTGAGGGCAGGAAAATAGTCCTGGAACCAATACTGAAAGAAACTAGATGGAAAAATTAGTTTTCCGCATTCTTTTCTGTCTATTCTATGAGGCACAAGAGCAAAACCACTGCTATGAGTCTGAGTTGCCTTACCACTCATGGATGACAACCTTGTAGTGAGTAGTCTGTTATTTGCACACATTTCTGATGCTGGTGGTTACCTGTTGTGCAGAAAGATCTGTAAACTATTTTCACGGAAAGACATTCCTGAATAGCTTCACTTATCTCTGAAGCAGAGAACTAAGCTGGCACTCTACTTCTGAGATCTTCCTGTGCTCGTCCCCAAACCCGTTTCCTTCAAATGCAATTTACTTTCAACCAAAGCACTTCATTACTTCATCAGGTAATCTCTTGTTCTTAATGTTCGGGGTAGTGTTCTAAAAGGGTAAGAACATATTCTAGTAAGAAGGTAGAACCTCTTTCTTAAGTAGTAGACATCACTGGGCTTTGGTTCATGCACCAGAACAACAGCAAGGAATGTCATTTGCAATCAATAGATGGGTTGGGGAAACCGGCCACAAGTTTAGGAATCTTTCTCCAATTAATTATGCTTTAAAATTTGTCTCTTAGCATTTCAAGTGTTTATTTATTAAAACAATCAACTATTTATTACCTGTACCACAACGAAGCACAATCAGCAGTGCTTGTGCATCCTTCACCAATTCCAAGAAGAAGAATGGTCTGAGCCTCCAGTATAGCTCATTACCATAAGCTGAAAAAAAGTTCTTGGAAAAATTTCTTTTGCATCCTTCTAAACCTTATGCAGCACTTCCTGGCCAATCTTACATTTTCTTTTCTCCAGGAGATGGTAAGAACTCGAGTACCTTCATGAAAACCGTCGCGGGTCGCTTGCTGTGCTGGCACAGTTCCTTTTTGAGAAAATGCTTGGAAAAGCTTTTCGCTAAGGTCTAGGCGGCAAGAGACGCAGAAGACGGGCATAGGCAGCTGTCCGAAGGTAGGTGCCGGTCCCCGGCGGCTTTCGGCAGAAGCCGCGGTTCGGAGCGCACCGCGACCGGCAGAAAGCTCTGGGCGCGAAAAAGCCGCTTCTTCGCCTCCGCCAGCCGGAGAGCTCGGCCGATGCTGAGACGTCAAGAACGAAGCCGCACAGCACTGGGATTAAGTGAGCAGCTCTCAAACTGAGGGAAAATGATAACTAACCACTTTCCAACAGTTTCAACTTGCATTACCATAAGTAGGGAAAAAGTTCTTGGACAGCTTTCTTTTGCATCCTTCTAAACCTTATGCAGCACTCTCTGGCCAATCTTACTTTTTCTTTTCTCCAGGAGATGGTAAGAACTCGAGTACCTTCATGACAACCGTCGCGGGTCGCTTGCTGTGCTGGCAGAGTTCCTTTTTGAGAAAATGCTTGGAAAAGCATTTCGCTAAGGTCTAGGCGGCAAGAGACGCAGAAGACGGGCATACGCAGCTGTCCGAAGGTAGGTGCCGGTCCCCGGCGGCTTTCGGCAGAAGCCGCGGTTCGGAGCGCACCGCGACCGGCAGAAAGCTCTGGGCGCGAAAAAGCCGCTTCTTCGCCTCCGGCAGCCGGAGAGCTCGGCCGATGCTGAGACGTCCAAGAACGAAGCCGCACAGCACTGGGATTAAGTGAGCAGCTCTCAAACTGAGGGAAAACGATAACTAACCACTTTCCAACAGTTTCAACTTGCATTACCATAAGTAGGGAAAAAGTTCTTGGACAGCTTTCTTTTGCATCCTTCTAAACCTTATGCAGCACTTCCTGGCCAATCTTACTTTTTCTTTTCTCCAGGAGATGGTAAGAACTCGAGTACCTTCATGACAACCGTCGTGGGACGCTTGCTGTGCTGGCACAGTTCCTTTTTGAGATAATGCCTGGAAAAGCTTTTCGCTAAGGTCTAGGCGGCAGGAGACGCAGAAGACGGGCATAGGCAGCTGTCCGAAGGTAGGTGCCGGTCCCCGGCGGCTTTCGGCAGAAGCCGCGGTTCGGAGCGCACCGCGACCGGCAGAAAGCTCTGGGCGCGAAAAAGCCGCTTCTTCGCCTCCGGCAGCCGGAGAGCTCGGCCGATGCTGAGACGTCCAAGAACGAAGCCGCACAGCACTGCGATTAAGTGAGCAGCTCTCAAACTGAGGGAAAACGATAACTAACCACTTTCCAACAGTTTCAACTTGCATTACCATAAGTAGGGAAAAAGTTCTTGGACAGCTTTCTTTTGCATCCTTCTAAACCTTATGCAGCACTTCCTGGCCAATCTTACTTTTTCTTTTCTCCAGGAGATGGTAAGAACTCGAGTACCTTCATGAAAACCGTCGCGGGTCGCTTGCTGTGCTGGCAGAGTTCCTTTTTGAGAAAATGCTTGGAAAAGCTTTTCGCTAAGGTCTAGGCGGCAAGAGACGCAGAAGACGGGCATAGGCAGCTGTCCGAAGGTAGGTGCCGGTCCCCGGCGGCTTTCGGCAGAAGCCGCGGTTCGGAGCGCACCGCGACCGGCAGAAAGCTCTGGGCGCGAAAAAGCCGCTTCTTCGCCTCCGGCAGCCGGAGAGCTCGGCCGATGCTGAGACGTCCAAGAACGAAGCCGCACAGCACTGGGATTAAGTGAGCAGCTCTCAAACTGAGGGAAAATGATAACTAACCACTTTCCAACAGTTTCAACTTGCATTACCATAAGTAGGGAAAAAGTACTTGGACAGCTTTCTTTTGCATCCTTCTAAACCTTATGCACCACTTCCTGGCCAATCTTACTTTTTCTTTTCTCCAGGAGATGGTAAGAACTCGACTACCTTCATGACAACCGTCGTGGGACGCTTGCTGTGCTGGCACAGTTCCTTTTTGAGAAAATGCCTGGAAAAGCTTTTCGCTAAGGTCTAGGCGGCAGGAGACGCAGAAGACGGGCATAGGCAGCTGTCCGGAGGTAGGTGCCGGTCCCCGGCGGCTTTCGGCAGAAGCCGCGGTTCGGAGCGCACCGCGACCGGCAGAAAGCTCTGGGCGCGAAAAAGCCGCTTCTTCGCCTCCGCCAGCCGGAGAGCTCGGCCGATGCTGAGACGTCAAGAACGAAGCCGCACAGCACTGGGATTAAGTGAGCAGCTCTCAAACTGAGGGAAAACGATAACTAACCACTTTCCAACAGTTTCAACTTGCATTACCATAAGTAGGGAAAAAGTTCTTGGACAGCTTTATTTTGCATTCTTCTAAACCTTATGCACCACGTCCTGGCCAATCTTACTTTTTCTTTTCTCCAGGAGATGGTAAGAACTCGAGTACCTTCATGAAAACCGTCGCGGGTCGCTTGCTGTGCTGGCAGAGTTCCTTTTAGAGATAATGCCTGGAAAAGCTTTTCGCTAAGGTCTAGGCGGCAGGAGACGCAGAAGACGGGCATAGGCAGCTGTCCGAAGGTAGGTGCCGGTCCCCGGCGGCTTTCGGCAGAAGCCGCGGTTCGGAGCGCACCGCGACCGGCAGAAAGCTCTGGGCGCGAAAAAGCCGCTTCTTCGCCTCCGGCAGCCGGAGAGCTCGGCCGATGCTGAGACGTCCAAGAACGAAGCCGCACAGCACTGGGATTAAGTGAGCAGCTCTCAAACTGAGGGAAAACGATAACTAACCACTTTCCAACAGTTGCAACTTGTATTACCATAAGTAGGGAAAAAGTTCTTGGACAGCTTTCTTTTGCATCCTTCTAAACCTTATGCAGCACTTCCTGGCCAATCTTACTTTTTCTTTTCTCCAGGAGATGGTAAGAACTCGAGTACCTTCATGACAACCGTCGTGGGACGCTTGCTGTGCTGGCACAGTTCCTTTTTGAGAAAATGCTTGGAAAAGCTTTTCGCTAAGGTCTAGGCGGCAGGAGACGCAGAAGACGGGCATAGGCAGCTGTCCGAAGGTAGGTGCCGGTCCCCGGCGGCTTTCGGCAGAAGCCGCGGTTCGGAGCGCACCGCGACCGGCAGAAAGCTCTGGGCGCGAAAAAGCCGCTTCTTCGCCTCCGGCAGCCGGAGAGCTCGGCCGATGCTGAGACGTCAAGAACGAAGCCGCACAGCACTGGGATTAAGTGAGCAGCTCTCAAACTGAGGGAAAACGATAACTAACCACTTTCCAACAGTTTCAACTTGCATTACCATAAGTAGGGAAAAAGTTCTTGGACAGCTTTATTTTGCATTCTTCTAAACCTTATGCACCACGTCCTGGCCAATCTTACTTTTTCTTTTCTCCAGGAGATGGTAAGAACTCGAGTACCTTCATGAAAACCGTCGCGGGTCGCTTGCTGTGCTGGCAGAGTTCCTTTTAGAGATAATGCCTGGAAAAGCTTTTCGCTAAGGTCTAGGCGGCAGGAGACGCAGAAGACGGGCATAGGCAGCTGTCCGAAGGTAGGTGCCGGTCCCCGGCGGCTTTCGGCAGAAGCCGCGGTTCGGAGCGCACCGCGACCGGCAGAAAGCTCTGGGCGCGAAAAAGCCGCTTCTTCGCCTCCGGCAGCCGGAGAGCTCGGCCGATGCTGAGACGTCCAAGAACGAAGCCGCACAGCACTGGGATTAAGTGAGCAGCTCTCAAACTGAGGGAAAACGATAACTAACCACTTTCCAACAGTTGCAACTTGTATTACCATAAGTAGGGAAAAAGTTCTTGGACAGCTTTCTTTTGCATCCTTCTAAACCTTATGCAGCACTTCCTGGCCAATCTTACTTTTTCTTTTCTCCAGGAGATGGTAAGAACTCGAGTACCTTCATGACAACCGTCGTGGGACGCTTGCTGTGCTGGCACAGTTCCTTTTTGAGAAAATGCTTGGAAAAGCTTTTCGCTAAGGTCTAGGCGGCAGGAGACGCAGAAGACGGGCATAGGCAGCTGTCCGAAGGTAGGTGCCGGTCCCCGGCGGCTTTCGGCAGAAGCCGCGGTTCGGAGCGCACCGCGACCGGCAGAAAGCTCTGGGCGCGAAAAAGCCGCTTCTTCGCCTCCGGCAGCCGGAGAGCTCGGCCGATGCTGAGACGTCAAGAACGAAGCCGCACAGCACTGGGATTAAGTGAGCAGCTCTCAAACTGAGGGAAAACGATAACTAACCACTTTCCAACAGTTTCAACTTGCATTACCATAAGTAGGGAAAAAAGTTCTTGGACAGCTTTCTTTTGCATCCTTCTAAACCTTATGCACCACGTCCTGGTCAATCTTACATTTTCTTTTCTCCAGGAGATGGTAAGAACTCGAGTACCTTCATGACAACCGTCGCGGGTCGCTTGCTGTGCTGGCAGAGTTCCTTTTTGAGATAATGCCTGGAAAAGCTTTTCGCTAAGGTCTAGGCGGCAGGAGACGCAGAAGACGGGCATAGGCAGCTGTCCGAAGGTAGGTGCCGGTCCCCGGCGGCTTTCGGCAGAAGCCGCGGTTCGGAGCGCACCGCGACCGGCAGAAAGCTCTGGGCGCGAAAAAGCCGCTTCTTCGCCTCCGGCAGCCGGAGAGCTCGGCCGATGCTGAGACGTCAAGAACGAAGCCGCACAGCACTGGGATTAAGTGAGCAGCTCTCAAACTGAGGGAAAACGATAACTAACCACTTTCCAACAGTTTCAACTTGCATTACCATAAGTAGGGAAAAAGTTCTTGGACAGCTTTCTTTTGCATCCTTCTAAACCTTATGCAGCACTTCCTGGTCAATCTCACTTTTTCTTTTCTCCAGAAGATGGTAAGAACTCGAGTACCTTCATGAAAACCGTCGCGGGTCGCTTGCTGTGCTGGCAGAGTTCCTTTTTGAGAAAATGCTTGGAAAAGCTTTTCGCTAAGGTCTAGGCGGCAAGAGACGCAGAAGACGGGCATACGCAGCTGTCCGAAGGTAGGTGCCGGTCCCCGGCGGCTTTCGGCAGAAGCCGCGGTTCGGAGCGCACCGCGACCGGCAGAAAGCTCTGGGCGCGAAAAAGCCGCTTCTTCGCCTCCGCCAGCCGGAGAGCTCGGCCGATGCTGAGACGTCAAGAACGAAGCCGCACAGCACTGGGATTAAGTGAGCAGCTCTCAAACTGAGGGAAAACGATAACTAACCACTTTCCAACAGTTTCAACTTGCATTACCATAAGTAGGGAAAAAGTTCTTAGACAGCTTTATTTTGCATTCTTCTAAACCTTATGCACCACGTCCTGGCCAATCTTACTTTTTCTTTTCTCCAGGAGATGGTAAGAACTCGAGTACCTTCATGAAAACCGTCGCGGGTCGCTTGCTGTGCTGGCAGAGTTCCTTTTAGAGATAATGCCTGGAAAAGCTTTTCGCTAAGGTCTAGGCGGCAGGAGACGCAGAAGACGGGCATAGGCAGCTGTCCGAAGGTAGGTGCCGGTCCCCGGCGGCTTTCGGCAGAAGCCGCGGTTCGGAGCGCACCGCGACCGGCAGAAAGCTCTGGGCGCGAAAAAGCCGCTTCTTCGCCTCCGCCAGCCGGAGAGCTCGGCCGATGCTGAGACGTCCAAGAACGAAGCCGCACAGCACTGGGATTAAGTGAGCAGCTCTGAAACTGAGGGAAAACGATAACTAACCACTTTCCAACAGTTTCAACTTGCATTACCATAAGTAGGGAAAAAAGTTCTTAGACAGCTTTCTTTTGCATCCTTCTAAACCTTATGCACCACTTCCTGGCCAATCTTACTTTTTCTTTTCTCCAGGAGATGGTAAGAACTCGACTACCTTCATGACAACCGTCGTGGGACGCTTGCTGTGCTGGCACAGTTCCTTTTTGAGAAAATGCTTGGAAAAGCTTTTCGCTAAGGTCTAGGCGGCAAGAGACGCAGAAGACGGGCATACGCAGCTGTCCGAAGGTAGGTGCCGGTCCCCGGCGGCTTTCGGCAGAAGCCGCGGTTCGGAGCGCACCGCGACCGGCAGAAAGCTCTGGGCGCGAAAAAGCCGCTTCTTCGCCTCCGGCAGCCGGAGAGCTCGGCCGATGCTGAGACGTCAAGAACGAAGCCGCACAGCACTGCGATTAAGTGAGCAGCTCTCAAACTGAGGGAAAACGATAACTAACCACTTTCCAACAGTTTCAACTTGCATTACCATAAGTAGGGAAAAAAGTTCTTGGACAGCTTTCTTTTGCATCCTTCTAAACCTTATGCACCACGTCCTAGTCAATCTTACATTTTCTTTTCTCCAGGAGATGGTAAGAACTCGAGTACCTTCATGACAACCGTCGCGGGTCGCTTGCTGTGCTGGCAGAGTTCCTTTTTGAGATAATGCCTGGAAAAGCTTTTCGCTAAGGTCTAGGCGGCAAGAGACGCAGAAGACGGGCATAGGCAGCTGTCCGAAGGTAGGTGCCGGTCCCCGGCGGCTTTCGGCAGAAGCCGCGGTTCGGAGCGCACCGCGACCGGCAGAAAGCTCTGGGCGCGAAAAAGCCGCTTCTTCGCCTCCGCCAGCCGGAGAGCTCGGCCGATGCTGAGACGTCAAGAACGAAGCCGCACAGCACTGGGATTAAGTGAGCAGCTCTCAAACTGAGGGAAAACGATAACTAACCACTTTCCAACAGTTTCAACTTGCATTACCATAAGTAGGGAAAAAGTTCTTAGCTTTATTTTGCATCCTTCTAAACCTTATGCAGCACTCTCTGGCCAATCTTACTTTTTCTTTTCTCCAGGAGATGGTAAGAACTCGAGTACCTTCATGAAAACCGTCGCGGGTCGCTTGCTGTGCTGGCAGAGTTCCTTTTTGAGATAATGCCTGGAAAAGCTTTTCGCTAAGGTCTAGGCGGCAGGAGACGCAGAAGACGGGCATAGGCAGCTGTCCGAAGGTAGGTGCCGGTCCCCGGCGGCTTTCGGCAGAAGCCGCGGTTCGGAGCGCACCGCGACCGGCAGAAAGCTCTGGGCGCGAAAAAGCCGCTTCTTCGCCTCCGGCAGCCGGAGAGCTCGGCCGATGCTGAGACGTCAAGAACGAAGCCGCACAGCACTGGGATTAAGTGAGCAGCTCTCAAACTGAGGGAAAACGATAACTAACCACTTTCCAACAGTTTCAACTTGCATTACCATAAGTAGGGAAAAAGTTCTTGGACAGCTTTCTTTTGCATCCTTCTAAACCTTATGCAGCACTTCCTGGCCAATCTCACTTTTTCTTTTCTCCAGAAGATGGTAAGAACTCGAGTACCTTCATGAAAACCGTCGCGGGTCGCTTGCTGTGCTGGCAGAGTTCCTTTTTGAGAAAATGCTTGGAAAAGCTTTTCGCTAAGGTCTAGGCGGCAAGAGACGCAGAAGACGGGCATACGCAGCTGTCCGAAGGTAGGTGCCGGTCCCCGGCGGCTTTCGGCAGAAGCCGCGGTTCGGAGCGCACCGCGACCGGCAGAAAGCTCTGGGCGCGAAAAAGCCGCTTCTTCGCCTCCGGCAGCCGGAGAGCTCGGCCGATGCTGAGACGTCAAGAACGAAGCCGCACAGCACTGGGATTAAGTGAGCAGCTCTCAAACTGAGGGAAAACGATAACTAACCACTTTCCAACAGTTTCAACTTGCATTACCATAAGTAGGGAAAAAGTTCTTGGACAGCTTTCTTTTGCATCCTGCTAAACCTTATGCAGCACTTCCTGGTCAATCTTACATTTTCTTTTCTCCAGGAGATGGTAAGAACTCGAGTACCCTCATGACAACCGTCGTGGGACGCTTGCTGTGCTGGCAGAGTTCCTTTTTGAGATAATGCCTGGAAAAGCTTTTCGCTAAGGTCTAGGCGGCAAGAGACGCAGAAGAAGGGCATACGCAGCTGTCCGAAGGTAGGTGCCGGTAGCCGGATTCTTTTAACAGAAGCCGCTCTTCGGCGGGCTCTCTTACCTTCATAATGGGTTTTGCTGGAGGAAGCCGCTTTTTCGTTTCCGGGAATACCTAGAGAGGAACACTAGCTAAAGACGTGATTGGCACCATTATGTCGAGTTTTGCTCGTTCCAGCAGGAATAACTGTGTTCTTCCTTACGCTAGATGGCGCTGCTTATCAAGGTTTGGCTGCTTTTAATCATTTGGGGTGCTGGATGTTCAAACGACTTATCGTAACTTCTTCTATTTTAAGTCAGGTGCTCACTGACGTAGATCCTATTAGATATAGCACACTGCAAATAGGAGGTGAAATAGATTTATTGTTACTAGCACATGGGTACGAGTGTTAGGAATTTTATAAGGAATATGTTGCATGAATCTTTTGGACCATTCTGCAGCCATTCATACGAAACTCACACAAGTACAAGACAATATGAAGAAATTGACTGGGAACGAGTGGGGTTTGCATCAATGGTTTGAGGGATGGGAAAGAACTGGGTGGTTGAAAGATCTCGTAAATGGAGCTTTGTTTTTACCAGTAGTCATTATTTCATTGCTTTGTGTTATTCCATGCATCGTGAAACTGGTGTGCCTCTTGCTAAAAATGACATTGGAAAAGATCTGGCTGGTGCAAGAAGAAGGGGCAATTGTGACAATGTATCTGAACCGCTTAGACTACGGGCTGCACCAGCCATCCAGCGTGGAACGGTTCTTCTCAGAATTTTCTCAGGGCCCTCTGGAATTCATCAAGACATAAGCCTTGCTAAAACAAGAGAGGAAAAGCTGAGAAACTAAATTCCAAGACCACAAGAACTCCAAATTGGGGGGGGGGGGGGGGGGGGGGCAAAGTACCTGGACTGTAAGGAAACACATCTTCTGAGAGGTGCACGCAGAATGCGTGGACAAGACAAAGGCACCAATAAGAAAAGCGTGACTAGCGTGTGCAGAGAGTCAGAATGAGTAAGTGCATCATGTAAACCATACACGGCTTCTGCTTAATCCTCTTGGTCCATTGTGCAGGAGTCCTGAATTTCCCATAAGTGATACTTACTAAAAGGGTTCTGATTTTAATGCTAGAGTTACTGTCTATACGATGATTCATGGGAATAGTTCTTTCAAGTCCTTCCCTTGCTGACATCAGTCAGTTTCATCTTTTCCTGAATGTACTGCTGGCTATACATAAGTGATGAATAGAAGGGAATGAGTTTTAGGGATATGTTGCAAGGAAATAGATTGGTAGCTCTGCTTCCATTTCCATTGTCTAAGAAGAATTCCGAATATTTTTGGCCCTTTCATAGACCTCTGACTCAATTAGCATCAGCAGGGAGGGACATTTAATTGGTTTTTCTCCTTTTTAGAGAGAAGCTAACGAAAAAGTTTCACCAGAATCAGAGCAGGCTGCGTAACAAGAAGAGCGTCATGAAAAGGCGCCAATCCTATCCTCTTAGTATTGCTAGTTGTGATTGGACTTCAATGAAATGTGTCAACTCTCTGTTCCTGGGTATCACATCAGTAACAGGTACTTCACCTGCTGTACTTCTCTCCTAAAGCTAAGAACAGAATCCCAAATAATCTTGATTCCAAGGTCTCAATTCACCCTGTGATGCTGACAGGTGAAATAGGAGTGGAAGGTGCACCAGTAAATGAACTTGAATGGCCTATCTAAATCAGCGGCCACTGATTTCCTGAAGGCCTTAACAGGTCAGTTGCCCCTATTTTTCTTGGGGTTCTTTTATTCTTTGGTCATGTTTTTCTTGGGATTCTTTGAATCCTTCCCCACCAGTTCAGCCTCTGCTCTCAAATCCTTTGCTGTCATTTAAAGTATCTCGATAGCCTGGAAACCTGTTGTCTTTATTTATCAACCCATTATTCCCTTCCAAAGGTTGTTTGCCTCAAGTCTCATTCTTGCTGATTTTCTGCTAGTTCATTGTCAGATGGCAGCAGGTGTTCTGTAAGAGCAAGTACACAATCCTATCGCTTGCTTTTCTTTTGATTTGGCCTGTCTAGAAAATGGAATGACTGAACATCTCCAACAGCATTTTCTCTCCCCATTGTGTTTCACCGCAAGGGCAGATGCCAATCCATCTACCTAAACTCTTGGTGGTGAAGAAACTAGTGGTATGCTGTTGCATATAGGTAGAACTTTCCGAAAGGAAGGCCTTGTAAAACCATGGCTGAGGCCCGTTACTTTGGCTAAGTAGAAAATGACTAGGGGAAAGTGAGACAGCTGAATTAGAGGTAGATCAAGAAGTTCTAGAAGCATTGCGTGTTCACAGCGTGGGGTATGACGGTTGGTTGAATTATGTTTGTTGCGGCTTAAAGCTATGCAAGTGATAAAGGCCTGACTGCTTCAAAAGCCTGGCTTTTGCAAGAAAGCGGCTCTCCTTTGCACCTGCCTGGGGACTCTGCGTCACTACGGACCCTCACGCCCAGTTTGCCAAGGAGATGATGAGTAGGAATGTTGCAGAGCTGCTGTGTGCATATGAAAGGAATGGCAGAGAGTGAAGCCGTGGACAATTTCTGGGCTTTAGTACAATGCTGCTGCATTGGTGCCAGTTTAGTCGGTTTTCCATCAGTGGCATTTCTGTCTAGAAGTACACTGCCCAGAGTCTTTCTAGCATTTGATGCCATTTCCTTACTGCCATTAATACCTTCCTTCAGTTTCAAGGATGAGAGAATCTTTACAGGATTTTGAAGATCCCTGTTAGGAAACACTATGCCAGAGGAGTCATCACTCCCTTTTCTTTTGCCTCCTTTGTAATTTTTATAGACTCATTTCACATTTCTGCTAATGGCAATAAGAATACTGAGACTACTTAGCAGGGTTGACGCTCTCAGCTGCTTTCCTCTTTCCTACTGCTTCATACCGGATGTGACTTGATGGCCTCGTTTTGCAATCAGCATTTTGCTGTGGTTTGCTAAAACCTGGCATGCACTGCCAACTCACAACTTGTGTGTTGGCATTTCAGGGGCTTTAAAGGGTTCCTTTCTGAGATTGCCATGCACTGGACTTTCACAGTCACAAAGACTTCATCCACCATCGGTCAAATTTCAGTATTTAATACTCTTTCCTGGAATGTAGGCAACCTAGCAGCAAGTACTAAATTCGCTGCAAGCCCTGTCTTCCCAAAGGACCATTCAAAAAGTTTGCTTTTCCCCTCTGACCAATCTGACAGTATTTTGATGAAGAATTTGGTACCTTAATAGAACCTCTTAGAAGGGATCTCATGGCAGACAACATCTCAGGCTTTCTTGAAATACTGGCTCCTTTGGATCTCAATTCCATTCAGAGTGCATTTAAGATTTTTTTTTCACTGAAGCCATTCAACAATGCCTCTTCTCTTTAAAATGTGATGCAGGTGAGAAAGATGGATCCCCGTGAAAGGTTCTATTGATATCAAAATTTGTGCCCAATGGACTGTGCTGATGGAGATCAAATACTAGTCTAGTATTTTGAATCCAAATAATTCCTCCCAATCAGGCCCGACAGGATTGTTTGGCTTTGAATCTGAGCACGTGGACAGTAGTGGATGGTCCACAGGTTGAAAAGAGTGTAGATTCTTCTCCTTCTTTTCATTGATGGCTCAGAGACTGAAAAGGCAGCTCCAAAATGGTAAATACATCCCTACAGATTCAAAAATTGTTCTTCTTAATTTGCATCTCCACCATAACAACAGATGCTTAGAACTAAATTACCAGTGGGAATTTTATAGCTTCTCAGAAATGAAACAGGACCTGGCTTATGGGCCTTAGCAGTAGCTACAAGTTTTTCAGCACAAGCCATCTCAAAAGTATTTTAACTTTACCGTTCTTTTCTGTCTTATGCTTTCATCTCAAGGATGCAGGAAAAAAAAATAAACAAACAAACAAAAAAAACCACAACAAAAAAAACCAAAAAAAAAAAAAAAAACAACAAAACAAGAAACCCCACCAAATTGATAATAAGCAAAATCAGTGACATATATAGAAACAGATCCCATGGTTTTTAACTTCCAAACTTGTCTTCTCAGCACACTCTCTACAATGGAATTGTTTCCCTATCTGCCTTGAAACATTTTGCAGCAAAAACACTCTAAGGTCCTGCTGGGTGTTTTGTTCAAAAATGACTTCTTCTGGTTTTCTGTCCATAAGCGGAGTAACGTGACTGTGCTGGCAGCTGACCAAAGGAGGTAGGAAGAGTAATCATCATCCACAACACTGGGGCTAAAGAAATTTCCACAGAAAATTACCTGCCCTATTACTTGTTCATGTGTTGGGTTGAACGTTCAGAATCTGTTTCCATTTTCCCCATTCATAGAATGTTCTATTTCACAGAATTCCAGCCCCTCAAACATCAGTCCTGCCAGAACTGCCCGCCATAGGGGGCTGGCATAGAGGATCTGCTAATGTCCACTGACTCTTACCAGTATAGTGCTTGTCACTGTTGCAGATCAAGAACTTCTGAATAGTTTGGATTCATGCTCTTTGAGGGGTTGAAAACAAGAAAAGAATGACTAGACATTTCCATGATCAAATCCCCTGATGGAATAAAAATAGGAGCATAATAAATGTATCCATTGTTCTAAGAAGGGAGATGAAGGCTCCAAATGATTACTTGCATACTTCCTGTTCTAAATCCCTTGTTATCTGGCAAATTGCAGAAGATTCCAGGCTTTTGCCAAAATGCAAACCAGGTTAAAATGTGAAGCCTTACAGTTTACTGGATATAAAACTTCATCATCCATTTTTAAATCTTTGAGATTGTTATGTACTTCCTATTACTACCCTGAGGTTTAGAGCTGTAATTCAGAGAGAAAAGAATGCTATCTTGAATTCATTCTAGTAAATCGGCACTCTCATCTTGTCGGCACTCTCTCCTCTTGGTTTTCACTTCTGAAACTCTGTACGGAAGAGTGCATTAATGCATAGAGCTCTGCATCAATTCTTTACAACAGTTTCCTCTGTAATTCTTCTTTCAAGGCAAACCTATAAAAAGCCACACTTTCTTACCCCACCACTTCTAAAATTCTATTGAGAAGCAAAAAAAAAAAAAAACCCATCAAACCACTAAATCACTGCTCCAATAAAAAAAGCAGTCCATTAACTGCTTTCTTAGCAGGTTCTTTACCTTGTATTAATATGGCAACCTTTTCTTGCTCTTCTAGATTAGAACCAAATTCTTACAGCATATAAGGAAACATAGGTTTACTGTATCTGATTCTTAGATACAGAAGTCCAGCAAGGAGTTCAGACCTCAAAAGAAGTGTCTGTACAACGAGATTCAGCACAACGTTGAGACATATTAGCTATTTTTCAAGAAAAGCGGCCAAACTGAAACTTTTTAGACTTCTCTACAATCATGCGTGCCTGCTTCCAGAACCTGACCTTCGTTGCTGGAAACTAGCTGCAATGTTACTGTAAACAATGCTGTGAATGTCATCATCATCGTCATTCTTCTCTTCCATTGAAAACCTCAAGTGGAGTCGCGTCACTTCTCTTCAAAATTCTGTATTTCCTTGCAAACTGGTCAAATAAGGATAAATAAAGCGTTCTGTTCATTCGGTTTAAACCTAATGTTCAAAATGAAAAAAAAAAAAATCCATTCAGATATGGTCTGCAATAATACAGTAGAAGAGAAGATGAACCAGACTGGCCTACAACAGAAAGAAGTGAAGCAGAATTTGGGAATTTGGAAGACCTTATGATGAATAATTCAAATAAATAAATAAAAAAAATATTGCCTACCCAAATTCAATCAGTGATGCACAGACAGAGAAAAAGTACTAATTACTACTCATATTTCTTTCATTCTCAGACAAGAAGTTCAATGATCCTCTTGAATGCACGGAAGATTCTTGGAAAAGACAGCAGCCTTCTTCTTCACCACATACTCCTCAGAACTCCAGGAGACAAATCATTTGAGCTAGGAGGATCTTTCTCTCTGTAAAACTCCCAGAGCATAGCCAATATTCTATTCCTTTAGGGATCCTCGCCTCCCTGGGGGAGTGCTGGATAGTCTACATCCCGGTACATCAGCCAGACACTCCACCTTATTTCCCATGGCTACTGCAGCAAGGACATCATCTACACTGGCTTTCTAGCCAAAATAGATGCAAGGCACAACAAAGAACATAGCCAAAACCTTGAGCACAGCTTATGGGTTTTGAATGAAAAATCTCAGGATGGCAATACTGGATCTTCTGATCCAAACCATCAGGAAACATTTCTTTAGAGGTGTTGGGAAAGATGAAAGTTTGACGAGAAAGTCTCACAGATATGTATGCTTGGCAGAAAGATTTTTCAATGTGGAGTCTGAAGAAGGAATAGAGTTGGAAGCAAGTTTTGATCTAGAAGAAAAGAATTGCTGAGCCAGTCTTACTGGATAACCGAGGATACCTTAGTTAGAAGAGGGTTTTATGACTTACAGCAAAGGATAAACCCACCCCAAACAAGAAGATGTTTTTACCAAGCAGGAAGCTAGCACAGGCAAACAAGTCAGCAAATGCTGCAAGCAGAAAAAGCTCTCCAAATTTTCCACTGTCAAGAAAACTGAAAAACAACTTTCCGCTTCAACTGTAATATACTGACTTTTAGTGAGTGGAGAATAGCAACATATGGTAATTAGAGTCGTTAGGATAGGCTATAGATAATAGTTAAGGGATAGATTGGTTCTACTGTATGAAGATGCTCAGCAAAGTGCCAAAACCAAAGGGTCTCCAGGCCTGCCTGCAGCTAGAGCTGACAGCTGTAGGCACAGGCTCTGTTGCCCACTACCCTGGACTGCTGCAACGTCTTGGATGGAATAAACTGCATTTTGGAGAGCCGCCTGGACTCCCACATCCCTCATTTAGGCTCTTCCATGGAGGTGAAAAAAGCCTCTGGGTATTGTACAAAAAAACAGCTATGTAATCTAGAGTTGCATGACCCAATATTTCTATTGAACTGGAACAATTTTTATCAATATTATGGATCCACTTCTTTTCAGTGCGTTTGGTCAAAAACATAAAACATCGTTTAAAAGACATTCTTGGATGCGTACTAAGTACTACGAATTAGTTAAGGTGTTGGTTTGGCATGGCTTGGTTTTTGGTGGGGAGGGAAGAAGCCAGCCACAGAAGTGATTTTTTGTGCAAAGCTCCTAGAAGCTTCCTCCATGCCTGGCAAAGTGAATCCCTGCTTGGCACTAAGAACAGACATGCTGCTGAGCCAATTACAGAAGCTGGTAGCGCCTTGGTGATATATTTAAGAAGGAAATCAAAACTGCAGCCAGTTAACCTTGAAGTTGGGAAATTTTTAGGTTGGCACCTCTTCTGCTTTGAAAGCCAAACCAGTGAGACACTCTGTTGCAGTGTGTGTTTATTATTGTACTGCAGTTCTAGTAGTCCGTTTTCTAAGGCTTCCTATTTTGTGCTGTTATAGCATATGTTATTATGAATGGATTGTTCCTTTCCCCCCAGTATTGTTGGCTTTTGCCCTAGCTGTCCATCTCCCCAAAGACCTGCCCTTTTGTTCCCTGTTCCTTCTCCCATTGAACATCAACCCCTCCCCAAGCCTGCCCCTTTCTCTAGAAACGTCCCTCTCAATTTTGTACCCTTCAAAACCCCAGTGGTTTCTTCAAGTTATTCTCCTCCCCTGTAGTCCCCCTACTGGTTTCAACATTGTATTCCCCTCCTTGTCTACCACCCCCAGTTTCTCCCAGTTGGTTAAAGATTGTATCCTCCCCTGGGACCTTCCCCCCATTTAGAAGTTGATGGATGCCTTTGAATCAGTGTCTTTCTGTCCTTGACCCTCCAGGGAGTAAACTGAAAAATATGCAGAAGACCTCTCCCTGTTCCTTGTCCCTGCTCTCAGCGCAGTTCTATCCCCAAGGCAGTCCACCTGTGCCGTAGAGCAGCTGTGCCCTACAGCTGCAGCCCGGATTCGACAGCTTTCTTGGGGCGGCCCACTCTCGCTGTCGGTGTCGGGAGCTAGTTGGGCTGAAGAAATCCAGCACCGCAGCAAGACTCCAAGTCAGAAATCCAGTTTATTAGGAAAAGGGGGAAAAACCCAAATCCATGCAAGAGTACAAAAGAAAAACCACTGACAGAGTCAGAATACAAGCTGACGTCCTGCTAGTTAGGGTGGTGAAAGCAGTTTGGATGAAATGGTCTTGTTGAAGTGGTGATTCTGTAGAAACCATCTGGTAGCTCTCGTCCTCTGGAAAACCAGTGGCTAAGGGTGGCCGTTCCTCTGGCAATGCAGTAAAAATGGTGCTTCTTGCCTTCCAAAACCCAGATTATATCCAGGTGGGGATGCTTAGCTCCTACCCCCTGGGCAGAGCATCTCCCAATGGGCTGATATCGTTCTGAGTCATGATGTGGGTCCTTGATTACCCGTGAAACAGAAATGGCTCCTGGAGGGAGTTATCTCTGAGTCATGTGGCAAGACATTGATGGGCCCATTAACAGGAGAGAAGGAAAAAACGATGCCACCCCTGGTTTCCTCAGTTCTTGAGGGTGGGAATAGGATGCATTTTGATATTGTAAGCTAGGACAATACAGGATGCAGGTTTTTGCATTTGCAGGATGTTTGTATGGATTTGAAAAGTATCCTCATAGCAGAAGCACAAAAGTATTCTCATACCCCTTTTAATCATCTTCAAATGAAGCAATTCTCCCAATAACCTAAGGCATGAATGACTTGCGAGTGAGTTGAAGGAACACGCCAAAGATAAGTAGTGTTCAACTGCAGAGAATTGTTTAGGGACATCATACCCTAATATTTTAAATCAGAAAGCATGGATGGACGGGTCTTTTTTCCCTAGTTGACTACAGAACCAGCGGTCCTTTGCAGGAGGGTCTTTGGATTTAGGATGACACTGGCAACTAAGAGCATGGCTACACAGAAGGTGCTACTTTTAGACCAGAACATTCAACTACTAAAGGCAGATAGGAGAGTAGCTGATTAGTGACAGCTCCGACAGGAGGAGTCTGCGGCTTACCCCATGGGAACAATAGTAGCACATTTCAATTTTAGAAAACCATTCTTTTCAGAGGACCAAGCATCAGTGAAAAGAAAAGGTCGAGTAAAGACATCCTAGTGCTCTTCTGATCAGAAGCATCTTCCTCCATATGAGAGTATTTAGGAAAGGACAGTGCGTTCATAAGGAAAGGTGTGCCAGTTACAAAACCTGCAGAACAAGGCAAGACAAACTTATATATTTTATTTGCTATTTTTATTTCACCTGCTAAAAAATGATTTTTTTTAAGACTGAATTTTATGAATTCTGCAACGCTGTCTTTTTGAACGTCTTCCTACTCGTATTAAACACCGAGGTGACAAAGAGAGCAGCAGTGGAAGGAAAGCTGGTCCATCTCCCCCTCCTTGTGGCTTTAGGCCAGTGAGCGATTAGAAGTTGGTCACTTCATTTGAGATAAATAGCTTTACCAAGAGAGAATATTATCCAGCCTTGATCTTTCCTTTGGAGCTGATCCACTTTGTAGTCATCAATTCTTGACTCAGCTGGGGAGAAACAATGGCATTACGGCCATGGATGTTAGAGTGCGCTGATGGGAAATGAAGTTTTCATCTTCCGGTCCTTGCTTCAGTAAATATTCCAAATTCATCAGAAAGAAAATTCGAAGACCAGGAATCCCCACTCAAATGACCGACTTCAAATAGTCTGCACGCATAAGAGACATCAAGCAGGTGCTCTCATCTGTTAGGGGAATACCCAGCCAGTATATTATTGTCTACTTAGGAGGCAATAATTTTGGAAATCATTGAATTTTTTGTATTGCAAGTGAATGGTCAACACATTTTATTACTGGATTAGGTAAAATCATGTCTTCTGCATCCTTTCAGAGAGGAAGCTTACCTGGATCTAAAGCTGCTCAGCTCCATGATGGGATGCTTTGTCTTCAAAGGGAACTCTAGTCTTCGTCCTTTTGGATTGCTTCCATAGCTTTTCACTCACTCTTCAAGTACCTGTTAAAATGTCCTCTTATCCCATGCAAATTTTTATGGGCATAGTCACTGAATTGGGAAGTAATTCCATAAAGTCCACAGGCCTTGTTGAGATGGATGCACAGGTCTCAAGGGTGTTAGCAGATGTTATTCTGAGGCCACTCCTGATCATGTTGGATGGACCATGGTGACTGAGGAAAGCGCCCAAAGACTGGATGAAAGCAAATGTCACCCATCTTCAAAAAAGGCAACCAGGAGGACTCAGAAAAGTACAAGCCAGCCAGCCTCATTTGGATCCCCAGGAAGTTGATGGAGTAGCTATTCCTGGAAAGCATTGCCAGGCACACGAAGGAGGACAGAACAAATGTAGTCAGCATGGATTTACCAGGGGAAATTGGTGCTTGACGACTTTTTAAACTCCTCTGGTGAATGAACTTGCCTGGTAGATGAAGAGAATATCATCTGCCTGGGCTTCAGGGAAGTTTTGGACGTTTATCTACATGGCAGCACACATACCTACGGGAAGGAATAGTGCAAAGAGCAGGGAACCAGTGTCTTTTCAATGATGCTCAGTGAAAAGACAAGAGGCAGTGGGCACACACTGCAATACAGGAGATTGCCTCTGAGCATCACAAAATTATTTTTTACCGTGACGGTGACTGAACCATGGCACAGAGTGTCCAGAAAGATGGTGGAGTCTGGATCATTGAAGACAATAAAAGTAGGCCCAGATATAATCCTGGGCAACAGGCTCTAGGTATCCTGGTTGAAGCAGGGGGATGGGACTTGGGGAGCCGCACAGAGCCCTTCCACCCTCATTCATTCTGTGTTAGTGAATTCTCTTAGAGATGCATTTCAAGGACTGGCATGACAAAGCTCTGTGCAGAGTGAGATCCAAATGGACATGGGATTTAAGTTCCTTAAGTAGTGTTCAAGAAGAACGTAAAACTCCAGGAAACCTGTCTCTTCCATAACTGAATCCCTTTCATGGGAAAATTCCCCAGCTCTAGAAAGATCCTCTGAGACGCATGCTTAAGACTGACACCGGCAGAGCAAATTTCTCCCTATGCGTGTCTAAGACCAGTTAGGATCTTTACCAAAAGTGTTGTCAACGTAGTCACAGAAGGCATATTGTTAAGAAGTGACAACTTACATCAGAATGGCAAATATTGGTCCAGCAATGAATTACTGTATGGGAATTATCGACTTGTATTCCAAATAAATAAAAAGGAGTTGGTCTTTATTGAACTCTTTCATTGCAATATTCATAAGGGAAGAAAAAGACCTATGTCCTTAACTTTCTTAATTCTAACAAAGATTTAAAACATTCCTTGTAAAAAGCGTATCTGAATTATCGGTCTATGAAACAATTTGAGTTGGGAAAAAAGTCCTAAAATTGTGTAGACAGTTGCAGAGAAAGCAAGAAAATAGGAAAGAAACAAAAACAGAGAAAAAGAGTCATCTTGAGTCTGCTAGCATTTCTAGAAGTAGTCTGCTAGAAAAAGGAAACCCCAGTGGAATTTCAAATGTGTTCATGCACTTGATTCAGTAACTGGTCAATGTAAAAACCAGTCCTTTCGTACAACTTCCCCCAGCAACAAAAACTTCAACAGATTGACACCACCATCATGCCTGTCCCAGATGTATTTAAAAGAGAAATGATGATTTTCTTGAAAATCTATTTGCGTACAAGTTGCAAGACATTGGAGGGATTCTCCACATTCTCCTTCCTCCACGCGGCTTGAAAGTATATTTGATAAAATATGCAACAAAGCATGTGATTTACAAGGTAGAGTAAAATGGATGACTTGGGAATTGATCTCTTTTGGATATGAAACTTCATATCCACTCTCTGGGAAGTTTCTAAAAGAAATGATGGAGCTGAGGCATGAATCTGCCTCTCCGAGTGCTAAGCAAACATAGACACTCCCCTTCACATGGCCCCACCTTCCGCACACACCTAGGCATGCACAGAGATCAGCATAGCAGATCATGAACACCTTGGAAAAGACTGAAATGCTAAATAGCTCTCTTTGTGGACAAAATAGCCGGTACACTATTTCAAATATCTGGTACAAAAACTCTGTTGAATATCTGCCTCATATTTAAAACACAGCTTTTCATTGAATTCTGTTTGCAGAATATTTTCCTTTCTTTTGTTCCTTTAAAATTCCTTTGTTCTATGTCTAGAAATATTTTCTTCTAAAAATAGAAAAAATTAGATGATGTCTTTTCAGAAGAAAACATTGGTTTAGACAATTTTTAACCATCATGGTATGGAAGAATTTTTTTGTCCCTCACTAAGGTGGAATAAGTATTTTGATCATAGATCATTTACAGTGAAATACTTGACATTTTTAAGATGCTTTCAATCAATTTTGATCCTCATTGCTTATTCATTGTAAACAGTAAGTTTTCAGTGCATGGAAAGTGTGTGTGGTATGTCTACATTAGTTCAAACACCAATTCCAACTAATGACCAGGCTGAACTACAGTAAATAATGTCCTGAAGGATATTTTGCCGCCTTCTTTGGCACTCCTTGAAATCCTAATGATTGGCATGAAGTGTAGAAATACAGAGATTTTCTCTCAGAGGGTGTCCCATGTTGAAACCCATCCCATGTGTTTGATGTTGTAGTTCTTATCGCTTTTAAAAGTTGATATCTTCTGCACAGTTTTCATGAAGCTTTCTGTTACAGTAGTGAAAATCACAGAGAAATGCAATTTTGTACAACTTTGAATTTACCCCAAGAGCTGAGAGAAAATTTGTTCGTATACCTCAATCTGAGTCTCTTCTATATTCAAGCTTTGTTTATCTACCATCAAGGGTCGCATTCGTTGCTGTTCAAAGCCCCATCCAAGCTGACTTGAATACGTTCAGGGATGGGACATCCACAACTTCTCTGGGCAACCCGAAGCAGCGTTCCAGCACCCCAACAGCAAAAAATGTCTTCCTTTCATCTAATAGAGATCAGAAATACTAAATCTAGGTATATAAACTTTGAGGAAAGGTTTGAAATTCTATTGATTTGAAACACATTTGATATGAATACTAACTTCCAGACGACTGAAATATGTTGATGGCCATTTGAGATTGACACTTTTTGAAAAAGTGCATGGAATTGAAAATTAAAACCGGCAAAATTAAAAACTTCTTGCCATTTTCTTTTAACTCTGATCTTCAAAATTGCATAGGTCAGATATCTGTGCTTCATGCAAATCTCTCAGATACTCTCAGACCAAAGCTTTTCTTTCAGACTAAACTGCGGTTTAGGTAGAACACGAGTGCTTAGTGAAGGTTTTTCTGGGCATAGGGGGATTTGTGTGCACAAGAGGTTTTATCCAAACTGGAAAATTCATCCCAGCTGCATTTGTTCATCATTCCTTCTGCATCAGGCCTGAAGATTCTGTGAAAAGTATCCTGTGGACCTTGAACATAGCTCATGTGAAAGAGATGAGAGGTGATGGAGAAGTTGAGGGAGAGAATCAAGAGCATATGGCCCAGTAAAGGCACCAGAAGGTATTTTTTCATGTGGTCCACAGCCCAAACAATTGTTTAGCACCGTTTGAAGGCTGTGTTTGACCAACAGGGCTGAAGCAGGTCTTCAAAATATCCAGTAGATCAAAATCCATGGAAGCAAATGACCCTGGCCAGTCACCTTGCTGCTGATCATTCACCCTCCATACCAGCTGATCAGGCCTAAGAATGCTGCTGCAAAAGTGTTGTGAAAAAGGTAGGCACATTTTCACAGAGGCAGGGGAAAATGCCCTTGGATGGTGATTCCAAGGGATAACTTGATGGCGCAAGTTAGGTACTCTTATCTACTGTGCAATGTCGAAGTTGGTGAGTTCACCATCTGTAAGCATCACTTTAGAAAATAAATGTTTGATCCACAAAACGATACTTCCTATGTCCTGTCTACCTGCTTCATTTCAGCCAAGGAATAGGCTACGTTCCATCAGCAAAGTGTTCATGATCATATGCTTCTTTAAACTGTGGTCATTCTTTCTTTTTTTCTAAATCAGACACTGTCTATTCCTAAGATTCAGATGTCCATGGGTAGGGGTGTAATTAAGTTCACTGTTAAAAAATATCCTTCTTGTTATCTTTTTAATAAATTACTGAGATGTAACATCAGTCTGAGAGCTGAAAGAAACCCCTTCATTTGCTGTTTGCCAAGTATCATCTATGTGATACAAATTCTATTTGACCCATCCATTGCCATCTAATACTACTAGTAATGCCTTCACAACCTTTACTTCATGGTTAGGGATTTTGGAGAAGTGAAAGATTTGAACATAAGCAAGGGCATTTGTTCAAGATGCTCCAGAAAGAGCTGCCGTCTGTTCTCTTCCTTGCTGCCTATGTTGGCAGGAAGCTGCAAAAAACCCAAAGATAACTAGAAAGAGTGTTACTTTTAGTCTAAATTTGGAAATGATGTTTGGAATACCCTGTTAAATGAAAAGGTGCTCTTTTAAAAGATGGCATCTTCAGGGGAAAAGTCAGTTTAGAGAGGTTTTGAGACAGTTGCTTCTGGAAAAAAAAAAAAAAATTTGAGGTATCCAAGGTCTTTAGCCATACCACTTGGAAGATTGATTCAAAACACAGTTCCTTCATCTAGGAAGAACAGAGGACCATAGATGCAGCCCATTTCAAAACGGAGTTCTTTATGTGTCAGGTTGGGATTTACTGGACATCATTTCTTGTAAAGTCGAGGGACTGCAGTTAGCTCTCCAATAATTTCCTTCCCTGAAATTCATCTGCATTTGCTCCTTTCTCCAGCGTTCCCATTTCTTAGTGCTGGTATACTCCATCTATGCATTAGAATATTCAACTGGAGTGTGTGTCCGATATTTTCTAGTTCAAATTGGCTGGAACGCAATGGATAGTTCCAGTTGCTTGTATACACTAGTTTTATTTTGACAAGTTTTCTTTGAACAATGTTGAAGCAGCAGTAGCAAATCGGAAGTACAGCTTGCAGCAGGGAAAGACACTTCTGCTTGCTCAAGTTTCCTGTAGTCAGATAGATGCCAAAAGGCTTTTCATAGTACTACTACTGTCTTGTAGGAATACTTGATCTAATCCTACCTTTGATACAATTAAGAATGGGCTACTTTTCCACAAGGTGGAACATTTTTCTTTTAATAATATGTTTTTTGTAAGTTGGAAACATGAACTTGTGCACCAGTCAGGTGGAAGGTACTCTTACTTCTTCATAAGTTTCACAACATTATTTAGAAAATATTGACTCTGTGTAACTTCAAAAGAAGAATTCTGGGCATCTTCATTCTATTGATGTGATTTTTTTTCTACCATGCTGTTCTTGTTTTCTATGGAACTCATTTTTACCAATAGAAATATTTTTCCCTGACACCTATGGAAAATACCTATGTTTCCTCAATATTGCAGCCTCAGTACACTGTTTAGAATTATTTCAACATGGTCCCAAGCAGATCCGACAGCTAGACAGCAGAGGTTAGCAACAGTGAGTGGGAATAACTTCTGAACCATTTCAGTAGATTTCCCAGGAAGGGCTTGCTTTCTGCCCCTGCAAATTTTCCCAGAGATATTGTCTGGTGCACAGTTGCATCAAAAGAGTATTTTTGCACAAACCTTGGGCCAAGCTCTGTCTCAGATTTACTAGTGAATGCAAAGAGGGTGAAAGTGCTGCTTCAAAGCCCTCTGTGTGCTTCCCGTACCAAAACGGAGGTGACCCCAGCAATAACTTTTTGATCTCTCTTCAAAACACGAGGCACGTCACCACCTCATTCATCTTTTTCTGGGACTCAGCATCTAAAGACCAAGAAGCCCTCTTGCTTGCTAAAGTGTGTTCAGCAAAAAAACCCTTGTCCCATCAGCAAATTGGAACACAGCTGCATTCCAGTCAATACCAATGCTGGCAGGGCAATACTCTAGCCCAGTAGTAACATGCCACTGTTAGAAGACTGTGTAAAAATCTTTGTGTACAAAGTAATGGGAGGGAAAAATAGAATTGGGAAGAACTGCACATTGTTCTGGAAAAAGCCTCCTGCCACAGTCTTACAGACGTCATTTTCTGGTATCATTTTTAAGAGTTGGAGTTTCTTAAATTTTGTACAAGATAAAATCTTACTGGACCTTGAAGTTTCCCTACTAGAAGTACAGCCATTTCTTAGTAGAATAGAAGTAAGCCCTTTGAATATGTGCAAATGGCCTTTCAAAATACATATGCTATAGCCCACTGTGAAAGGAATTAGCTATAAAAATAGAAATTCAAAGGTTTAAAAAGGTTTTGAATAAAGTAAGTCTAAGGTGATAGAAGAAGAAGAAAACAGCAGTTTTCTTCTTCTGCTGAAAAAACAACTCCGAGGACATTGTACTCTACAGGTGTATTATATCACTTTCTGAAAAACGGAGTAGGTTTGCTATTTCAAAAGGTTTTCATTAGGAAGGAAGAGATTCCTTTGGAAAAAAAAACTTCAAATTGACTTGACATGAATGTTATGACACTTCACCAATCATGAAGAAAAATTCTCATCACTTGATATGGAAATCATGACGGTAACGGAGTCAAGGATGTCTAAGCCGTGCCATCAGGAACATAAAAAAGCATTAGAATGCTGGTAAGACTGAGCTCCTGAACTAGTGAGAGAGGAGAACGCAACCAAAACATTTTCCTTTAAGAGTCTTCAGGATGAACAGCAGATCAAATGTTTTCCTGTGAAGTATTTATGAATAGAATTAACCTTTAAAAGAACATTGTTTTCAAAAACCTGTGACCAGTATCTCTTAGAATGATACAGAGTTCTTATTACTAGAAAAAAGAAAAGTACTTTTTTCCAAACTGTTGTGCACTTTTAAACGATCTACAATAAAAAGAGTACTTTTTCATGCTGGGAATGATGTTCATTACAAAAAAGCCTTGTCGCACGCTTGGTACTCTAGTGTCTTGATTAGCATCGTTTTTTATTCATTGACTCTTTTTCACCTTGAAATAATGGCGTCTTTGTACTTCTGCAGCATCCAGGAAGAATTTCTTGGGTGTCATTTTGTACTCGATCCTAAATGGCAGCTTCTGCATTCTGCCATCCGTCTAGCTTTCCCATTTGATGCAGCTTCTGAGAGGTCTTTTCAGAATTGAGGACTACCTGCAAGAATGATGCTAAATGCATGCATTTTACTCCTTGGGTAATGCAAAAGAGTTTCTCCTTTACAGCATAATAATAACAGGAAAAGAATGATGGTGGATTCAATTCTTATAGTAATACAAAGAGAACTATTATCATCATTAGAAACCAAGCAAGTCATATTTATTGCTCATGCAGTACAACCACTAATGCAAATTACCCTGTAAATTCAAAATGAATCTGTATCACAGGAGTGGATTGAATGTCTCTCTTGATATTTTGCTTAAAGCAGAAAATTAATTCTTTTGACAGCCAACTCATAATTGCAACCTAACTTTCAACTCCAGCTTTCAAACAGTGGAAACATGTCTGTTTATAACACGATACAGTACCGTACACAAGACCAAAACAGGTCCTAGACGTTCAAATGAAAGAAAAGATCAAAGGACAGATTAATTCGTGTCTGCAAGCCCTCAAGAGCGTGCAGGTCAAAAGTCCCCAGAAAACTAGGCCAGTGGCACAAATTCTCGATGTTGGCACCAGCAGAAGCAGCTGCTATCTTTCTAGGATGCAATCTTGCTTACATCATCCTTCAAAGCAATCTTCTGTCCCCCTGCCCAATATGCCTTCTGCTCTACTCCTTGGACTTCACGTTTGCATTTCTACAGAGTCCTGCAAAGTGACTCAAAGTTCAGGTAATAGATTTCCAAGATTTAGAAATATTGTGTTAAGTCTATTTCTTTCGTATTTCATCCCGTCTAAGCATACTGAACTTTCTGAGGTGAAATATGTCGAGTATGTCACGTGTAGTTTACATGTTAGTTCTGCTTGACATTAAAACTTCGCACAGACCCCTGGGATGCCTTACTGCAAAAATATATAGCTGCAAAGAGTGGTTGCACAAAGTTAGAAGGGCCAGAAAACCATGTAAACAACCTAACAGTAGAGGCTTGAATTTCTGAATATAATCTTGCACCATCTAAAGTCAAAATAGAATATTGAAATGATTTTCATCTAATAATGAGCGTGGGGAAGAAAGAATCCAGATAGGAATTTTTTTTTTTTGAAACAGTTCCAGGAAATACATGGCCTTAACTTGGAAGTATAGCATTAAATATTTTTATACAGCATGAGTTCTCATTACCTAATCATATGATTTGTAGAACTGAATTGGAAAGTAGGAAATAAACAAAGAAAAATATTCAAGCTATAAAAAATGTGAGTTTAAAATTTTCTTTGTATTTCTGATTAAAACGATGAGGTAGCCAAATGGTCACCCATTATTTTCAAAAGCATCTGGACATAAAAAACGGATCAATTTTGGCGGGACTTGGATGTCCGGTATTCCTGAAAAGCTTTATTTCACTGCTTCCCAAGCCTGATTCAATCCCCTTAAATGCAGCTGTATTTCAGTTGCTCAGTGAAACTGTCCATCTCATGCATATAGTTTACAAATAATCTGCAGAAAAAGCTAGCTAGATTTAAAGATCTTTTTTCTGTAAATGGCCTTCAACTGATTTCTACAAACACACAGCTGGGATTTCTGCTGTCTTCTTCAGGCCACTTCCTGCAGAGACCTCTCCATTAAATTTGTCTCGTTCTACTAAGAACGCTTCTGGTGATCCAAAGTCAGCACTGGGATTGTCCAACTGCATGGAATTACTGTCTGCTAGAGCTGCACACTGAGGGCTTCTGTGTGCAGCATCATGTGAGCCCTGCTAATGTCACCCTGTTGGTATAAACTGAGCTAAGTGGACCTTAAGGGACAAGATTGTGCACTGATTTTGTAATAGAAATTAGGTACTAAGAAGGAGGCGGGAGGATTTCAATGTTTCTGCCCCCAGCTGAAGCAACACTAAATCTCGGTCCTTATCTGAAAAACGAGGTGAATTAACCCGTTTGGCATTCATATGCCAAAAAGGTCAGTAATACACTCAGAACTGTCAAAAGAGTAACAATTCCAATCATTACTTTCTAAAAAGAATTCATTTGAAGAAGTCAGGAAGACAGATGAAACATGCAAATATCCTACCCTGAGAATCATTCTGTTGATCTGCACAGGTTTCTTATTAAATTCCCATCTAATGCATTGGACATGTGTACTTGCGATGACACAAATACTTGCAAAGCTTACCAGATAAATCATGTTCTCTTCAAACAGCAAAGCATTTCTTGATGGCTGCATTTGCTAATTCCATTTAGACTCAATGTTCTTAAAGGTCTTTTCCAACCAAAGTTCCAACCATCATTCTCTAAGTCGCACATCCTGATTGTCCTGGTTTAGGGCTAAATTTGGCAGAAAACCTCACAAAGGGCCACTGCACCCTCCCCCCCACCGAAAGCCCACCCACACAGCCGCTCCCTTCAACTGGTTTGGGGAGAGAAGTGGGAAAAAGCTGTTGATTTAACAGGCAAAGCACTTCCCAGCACAAAAAAATGAACAATACCAGATGACAAAACTCATTTGCCGCACTGAAGAGACGACAAATCAGAAAGTCTCTCCTGTGGGTGCTCACTCTGTTATAAACCCCTCCAGCAATGGGGAAGGCTGCTGCCCAGGGTAGGCCCCAGTAGGCCACAAAGTGCAAGTTCCCAGTGCTTCCCAGGTCCCAGTCCGGAGCAGATTCGAAACGTTCCAAGAAAAGGGAAAGGAAAAAACAAAACAGTCCAGGGAAAACTCTGCCTCAGCCAGCTAACCCAACTAAAAAGCAAATGCGTGCTCTGTTCTGCTCCGTCAGTGCCCAGACAACACAGTGCAGCGCAGAATGTGGAAGAGTGTTGCTTTTTAAGGAGTGCAGCCTCTGATAAGAAACTCGGTGCTTCTTCTTCTCCCCACCTTTGCTCTCAGAACCAGTCTTGAAGGCAGAGAATATCATATCCAGCATTAAGAGAACAGATGACTGGGGATACAAGCATCATAAAGTCACCCTAGGACACCGCTCCTTTGAGATATGTCACCAGACTATGCTAAGACCAAGTTTTGGAACTGCTCATTAAAATTCTACTCTCACAGTGAAGCTGAGGAGGAAACACAGCTCACTACAGTTACCTTGTGGCATGCCAGTGCTTCCTTTCAATCACAATGGTCTTCGTTTTTAAGTCCCTGACATCACAGGCATCATGAAACATCCTTTGTGCAGGAAGGAAGAAAATATTCTTCTCATTGATGCTGATGGGTTAGCTGACATGCAAAGCAGTTAATTCAAAGTGACAGAGCAATCAAGTCAATAGGAAAACTCACCACAGTTTTGTTTACTCCCCTAAATCCTTACTATCCCAAAATACAAGAACAGCTGTAAAAGCCTTGTGGCTACCTAATTTTTTCCTAGACCTACATGGTGGGGTAAGAGATAAACAATCCCAAACTATGGTAATCCACAACAAAGCATTCTTGACCTCATATTCAGGTTCTGCATAGCGAGCTCTTCCTCCTGATCAAGTTATTCCATCGCAATACTTTGGGGAGTATCTCAGAGGGCTGGCTGTTGTTTGGTTTGAAAGCATCTTGATCATTCAGGAACCCAGTAGCAAGGACAAAGTTTAAAAGAAGATAGTGCTATGCATTGATTTTCATCTAGGACAGAGATATTTCTACAACACAGAAGGCTGACCTAATGCTTCACGACAACGTGGCTGAAGTGGCATCCTGGTCCCCATAGGTTTTTCTCTTTACTTTTAGCTGCTTTCTTACCAGATTAATGAGCTGAACTAGCTCAAAAAAGAATCAGATAAGTGCCAGAGCTTTCAAACAAACAAACAAAAAAAAAAAAAAAAAAAAAAAAAACAACAAAAAAAAAAAAACCAAAACAGATGCAAAATGGTGATTTGTAAGTGCATTTGAAAATAGAAGTTTTTTGTACTTTTCATAGATACATGGCATTCTCTAGAATGATATTGCTCCAATGCTTTGGGTTTGGTTTTGTTTTTGTTTTTTTCCTCAATTCTAAATGTTACACATTCTTTTTTGGCCATTTTAGTAAACTGATTTTCTGATCCATGTGAAAGACAGTCCGAAGTTCCCCTCATTTGCCTCACGACCGTCCCCAGGACAGACATGGGGACCCTGAGGACCCTGACTGGAATGCTGGCATGCCGGTCCGAGAGGAATGCCAGAAATCCTGAGGCCCCTGAGCAGAATTCTGGCCTGCCAAGTGATTGTTGGCAGCTGTGTCTACAGTGACTGCTTCTAGCAGGGCCTGCCAAGGGGCGAGGCGACCTATGGGCCTGCACATGCTTCGCGACACCAGCCCAGGAATTTTCCCACCTCTTGGCCAGATGAACTTGCTGGGGCAACTGTGGTAGCCGCCCCATGGAAAATCCTTCATCTGCTCCACTACCACCGTGAGGGACGCAGATTGAAGCCCCCCTCCCAAGGACTGAGGCTGAGACGCCCGTCATTCTGATCCAGGGCTGCTGGCCTGACTGAAGCAGGATGCCTGCTAAGTGTTGCCTGCAGATGTGTTCGCTGGACCTAGACTGGTTTCCTATAGAAACCAGTCCTGAAACAATAGCTCCCACTCACTGCTGATATTGATATTGACTTCTCCTGCTGAGAACATGGACTGTCTGTACCCGTCTTCAATACCATTTTCCCCCTCAGCAATTTCAATAGACTTGCTCTTTATTGTATCTGCTCCCCCTCAGCCATTTCTAGATCTGTTTCCCTCCTCAGCAATGGACTAGAATAGAACCTTGAGATAACCAGGACTCTGAGATCTCCCCTAGGAGAACTCCATCGGCTGGGCTGCGAGGACTTCATCTCTCTCCATTTGGTAGCTATACTCCCTCTCTCTTTCTCCCCCTCTTTTCTATTTTTTTCCTCTCCCTAATTCCTTGAAGGCATTTGCTGTGGTCATTCTAGAAAGGTGCATTTGTTTGGAGTGATACTGCAATCCCTTTTCCATCTTGTCTTTTGCCCTCCGAGATCAGTTAAGAAAACATCATCCCCCCTTGGTAGGAGCGGATCAGAACAATATGTCCTTTCCAGCTGAAATTGGTTCTAGTCAATAGAAGCACTCTGGTAGGTAAAAGTAGACTGTAAAAGATAACCTTCAGAATGTATTTCCCATGTCTTCCCATTCAAGCAAGTGAAGAAAGCAGACAGATCTTCAGATAACATGCTATGCCAATTGAAAGGAATCTTCTTGGAGGCAACTGTGAAACTCACGCAATGAAATACAGATGAGAGAGATGAAAGGGTCACATATGATGTCAAATCAACTCTTTTAATGTTTGAATGAAACAAGATTTCTTGAAGTACAATCCTACAAAATGAAGGTGAACTTGCAGAAGCAATTGAACTGGGTCTCCTTTAGAAACACAATGTTTTCTAATTAAACTGAGCATTCAGGAAGGCAACCTTGAAATCAAAAGGATTTAGAAAAATACAAATACCAAGACTGGCAGTTCGTTATCTTTCACGGTCTCTTTAAGATAAGATTGATTTGAACTTCCACTTGTAGTAGGTCTGAAGACATTAGGAATGATGCAATATGAAAAAACCAAAACAAAACAACTTTCTCAAAAAGCTTTGAGAAACCAGAGAAATGATGATTTTTAGTGGTTAGGTAGTCCTTTAAAATTTGTCTTGGGGGGAGAGAGATAAAAAACTGACTGAGATCAAATGACTGTGGAGTATATTCCAAAACAGTAATGAAGAAGGTAAGGGGCAAGAGCCTGTTAGAAAAATACTATGCTGGCTTCATCTATTGAAAGCATTCCAGAATGGTTGAAATTATGAATCATATCTTCTGGGATTAAAAAAAAAAAAAAAAAAAAAAAAAAAAAAAGAGGAAGAAAACAGAAGGAAAAAAATATTTTGAACATATTTTTCCATTCCAAGATGGTATAATGGCTTTATTTCATTTTGTTCCTATGACCGGTTAATAGCTTATGAAATGTTTAGCAATAGAGAGTGAGAGTCTTTACACTAGCCATACCATTTGGATGTGTCTCTTTTACTTTCTAGAGCAGCAGATATGGTTTAGCACTCCACAATTCAGTCCCCAAAAGTGAGTAAGTGTGGCAGATTTAACCTAACTGCCCAGTCCACCAAAATGCCTAATTATCTTGAAAAATGCTTTGCTCTATCTCATGATCTGGACATGTCTCTCTAGCTCCACTTTGAGCTTCTTGATCTTTCATCTACAGGATGAGATCCAATTTAGCTTAGCAAGGATATAGCCTTTCCAAACCATATCTTTTACCTTCTGTATTCTTACAAGTACATTTCTACCGCAGGGACCAGTTTGGAAGATCCTAGTTGTTTTATTCCTTAGATTATGTTGCTGCATTAATTAGCTCTTCTTTGAAGTTTTTTCCCTGCTCAAGTATAGGGTCAGTGCTGAAATGATTGTGATGCTAACTCCTTATGATCTATTCTGCAGGCTTACAGAGTATGCAGCAAAGTTTTCTCTTCTTCTGAGGACATTCTACTCTTTTGATGAGAAATGCTGAAGGTCTGACTTCAGTTGCAAAGGTATCTGATTGACAGATTGCAAAATTGTGAAGTCTAGTAACAGCAGGAAAAGCGTGCTCTTGCTCTGTATGTAAATGTCGTGTCAGCTGCTGTTGGGATAAAAAGCATGAGCATAAGCAAAGATATCTGCATGGACAGAAAAGAAACAAAGAAGATATTTGTTGTGATTTCTGCACTAAGGAGCAAGAAGAAGCATGAAGCGCTAATTTCAGTGGCTAAGACAGTATCGTCCTTGGGCCAGTTCTCTTCAACATCTTTTGAACCACTTGGACTCGGCACTTGAAGGAATATTAAGCAAGTTTGCCAGAGACGCTACATTGGGAGGAGCTGCCAACTAACTCCCTTGAGGCCAGTGAGACACTGCAGAGAGATCTTGACAAATAAGAGAGATGGGCAATTATGGCTGGCCGGGAGTCTATGCACAAATCACGAAAGGGGCGGGACTGCAGGGGAAGGCGTCCCAAGCTGTTGTATTTTCCAGCATCAGTCTCATGACATGCTTATGACAGTGGGAAGATGCCAGCAGCTCACGTCCCCAGCAGCAGAAAAAGAACTTCATGTTACAACTTACTTGAAAAGCTTTTTGACCAATCCCACAAAGCAAAAGCATATTGACAGTAGTTCTTTCCGATCCCTAGAAGCACACAGAACTTTGGTTCAAAGAACGCTTGCTTCTTTTGAATAAAAGACCTGCTTGTAAGCCTTAAGATAGAATGCACAGAGCTCCATTATTAAGCTTAGAACTTCCTAACATCTGGCTAGATCTACTTTGCTGTAGCTTAGGGAGTTCTTCTGGTCAAGCTTTAATACACAGGCCATTGTTCTATTTGTCCTTACTTCTCTACTTCTTCTATCATTTTTCTGCTGACAAACCTTATGACTACTGCTTAGCTCCAAGCACAGTTCTGCTGTCTCTGAGGCCTGCCTTTTGCAGCTTTCCCAAAATCCTCTGTTTCCAAGGATTCCCACAGGCAATCCCCAACCTTAGGGAGTTGTGCGATGACAAGTGCTGGATTCAGCACCTGGGACAGGGCAATCCTGCTCTGTGTGTGTGTATAGACTAGGGAGCCAGAGGCTGAAAGGAAGCCAGGCTCCTGGCCAATGGCAAGCTAAATGGCTATCAGCAGTGCCCTGGCAGCCAGGAGGGCCAAGCCTGTCCTGGGGTGCATCAGGCACAGTATCACCAGCTGGGCAAGAGAGGGCATTGTCCTGCTCTGCTCTGCTCTGCTCTGCTCTGCTGTGTTCTGGGGCGGCCTCACCTTGAGTGCTTGGGGGCAGTTTTGGGTACCACAATGAAAAAAGACATGAAGGTATCGGAAAGTTCTCCAATGAGGTTTACAAGGACAGAACTGGAGGAAATAGCATGCAGCTGAGTCAGGGGAGGCTCAGGTCCGGTATCAGGAAAAAGTTTTTTGACCAGAAGATGGCTGGGCACTGGAAGAGTCTCTCCAGGGTGTGGTCACAGCATCACACCTATCTTGAGTTCAAGAACCTTTGGGACATTGCTCTCAGGCATCTGGTGTGATTCTTGAGGAAGGTCCCATGCAGGGCCAGAAGTTGGACTTGATGCTCCTGACGGGCCCCTTCCAATTCAACTGATTCTACCACTCTATGATTCTGTCCTGGCCACTCAAGGTATATTGCTTGATCTCACCAGATTTTGACCTGCTCTTGTTGGTCAGAATTTGTCCCTACTGCCTAATGATATTTACCACAAAAGACAAAGGGCCTTTTCTCAATTTTCTCAAGAAAGTTGAAGATGCACCCTAGAATCCTAAAAAAGTCTTTTCCTTGAAACAACACTGTCTCCTGCCCAGTATTCTTTCCAGATCTTAAGGAGAAAGAAGGCAAAATCAGGGGATGGATTACAATGAAGCACTGTCAAGTTTCCGGACCTTTAGCAGTATATTTGTACTTCCACTATTCTTTTCTATAAAATCATGGTTTTGTAGAGCATGTCATTTTCTAGCAAGACACATTTTTGCAACTGAGCCCATCAGTCTCTGTGAGAATATATTGTCAAAAGCACAAAACATATGAATGGGCAGTGGCAAGTGAGGGGAAAAACCAGTATGGGAAGCAGCTCCGTGATACTACAGTAAGACAAGGAGGAGGAGGTGTTCCAGTTGACAGAGCAAAGAATCCCCCGCAGTCCCTGGAGATATCCTAGTGAAGCAGGTTGTCTCCCAGCAGTCCCTAGAGAACCATGGAGGAACACATACCTACAGTGCAGCTGCTGGAGGGCTCCATGCCACAGCAGGTGAAAGTGCCTTGAAGGAAGCTGCAGCTTGTGGAGGGAGGGCCAGAAAACCATCCTTGACCTCTTCTTTAGCGGAAGAGTATGTGCAAATGTTTAACAGCTGCTAACTGGAATCTATCCTCTTTCCAGTTCTTGTCGTAGGTAAGTAGGACAATACAAGAATTAGAAGCCTAAACTGTTTTGCATGAGGCTCCCATTCTCTCTGCCACACCCTTAAAATTTACTTTGAGATGAAATAAAACTCATGATCAAGTTCCTAAGGCTTGATGGTCAGGCTTCTCAGAAAACAGGCAGTGCAAAGAACTCGTGTCACTGTCATTTTTTTCATAGAACTAAAAAAGTTAAAGTACTGTTTTCTAAGAACTTACGAAAATCAACTGGTAGAGGTGGTGAGAGTGAAGAGTATAATTAAGCTGGAAAGAGACTATCATGTAGCTACCTCATCTGCATAGAAGTTTTTTTACCAGGAACTCTGGACTTTTAAACAGATTTAGGACACAATAGTTATCTCTGGGAATGTTTTAGTAAGTCTAGAACATTCATCTTTAAATAGCTCGATCTGTTTTACCGTTATGACTTACGTTTTAAATTTTATTTGAGGAGAAATATTTGCCATTCAGATCATTTCAAGTTCTGAAGCATTTCAGTTGTTGACAGTTTTTGCTGTCTCCTGAGGGCAGGAAAATAGTCTTGGAACCAATACTGAAAGAAACTAGATGGAAAAATTAGTTTTCCTCATTCTTTTCTGTCTATTCTATGAGGCACAAGAGCAAAACCACTGCTATGAGTCTGAGTTGCCTTACCACTCATGGATGACAACCTTGTAGTGAGTAGTCTGTTATTGGCACACATTTCTGATGCTGGTTGTTACCTGTTGTGCAGAAAGATCTGTAAACTATTTTCACGGAAAGACATTCCTGAATTGCTTCACTTATCTCTAAGCTGGCACTCTACTTCGGAGATCTTCCTGTGCTCGCCCCCAAACCCGTTTCCTTCAAATGCAATTTACTTTCAACCAAAGCACTTCATTACTTCATCAGGTAATCTCTTGTTCTTAATGTTCGGGGTAGTGTTCTAAAAGTGTAAGAACATATTCTAGTAAGAAGGTAGAACCTCTTTCTTAAGTAGTAGACATCACTGGGCTTTGGTTCATGCACCAGAACAACAGCAAGGAATGTCGTTTGCAATCAATAGATGGGTTGGGGAAACCGGCCACAAGTTTAGGAATCTTTCTCCAATTAATTATGCTTTAAAATTTGTCTCTTAGCATTTCAAGTGTGTTTTTATTAAAACAATCAACTATTTATTACCTGTACCACAACGAAGCACAATCAGCAGTGCTTGTGCATCCTTCACCAATTCCAAGAAGAAGAATGGTCTGAGCCTCCAGTATAGCTCATTACCATAAGCTGAAAAAAAGTTCTTGGAAAAATTTCTTTTGCATCCTTCTAAACCTTATGCAGCACTCCCTGGCCAATCTTACATTTTCTTTTCTCCAGGAGATGGTAAGAACTCGAGTACCTTCATGACAACCGTCGTGGGATGCTTGCTGTGCTGGCAGAGTTCCTTTTTGAGAAAATGCCTGGAAAAGCTTTTCGCTAAGGTCTAGGCGGCAAGAGACGCAGAAGACGGGCATACGCAGCTGTCCGAAGGTAGGTGCCGGTCCCCGGCGGCTTTCGGCAGAAGCCGCGGTTCGGAGCGCACCGCGACCGGCAGAAAGCTCTGGGCGCGAAAAAGCCGCTTCTTCGCCTCCAGCAGCCGGAGAGCTCGGCCGATGCTGAGACGTCAAGAACGAAGCCTCGCAGCACTGCGATTAAGTGAGCAGCTCTGAAACTGAGGGAAAACGATAACTAACCACTTTCCAACAGTTTCAACTTACATTACCATAAGTAGGAAAATTTTCTCAAACAACTTTCTTTTCTATCATTCTTAGCCATTTGCAGCACTCCCTGGTCAATCTTATATTTTCTTTTCTCCAGGAGAATGTAAGAACTCGAGTACCTTCATGAAAACCGTCGTGATGGCACGACGTTCCTTTTTGAGATAATGCCTGGAAAAGCTTTTCGCTAAGGTCTAGGCGGCAAGAGACGCAGAAGAAGGGCATACGCAGCTGTCCGAAGGTAGGTGCCGGTAGCCGGATTCTTTTAACAGAAGCCGCTCTTCGGCGGGCTCTCTTACCTTCATAATGGGTTTTGCTGGAGGAAGCCGCTTTTTCGTTTCCGGGAATACCTAGAGAGGAACACTAGCTAAAGACGTGATTGGCACCATTATGTCGAGTTTTGCTCGTTCCAGCAGGAAAACCTGTGTTCTTCCTTACGCTAGATGGCGCTGCTTATCAAGGTTTGGCTGCTTTTAATCATTTGGGGTGCTGGATGTTCAAATGACTTATCGTAACTTCTTCTATTTTAAGTCAGGTGCTCACTGACGTAGATCCTATTAGATATAGCACACTGCAAATAGGAGGTGAAATAGATTTATTGTTACTAGCACATGGGTACGAGTGTTAGGAATTTTATAAGGAATATGTTGCATGAATCTTTTGGACCATTCTGCAGCCATTCATACGAAACTCACACAAGTACAAGACAATATGAAGAAATTGACTGGGAACGAGTGGGGTTTGCATCAATGGTTTGAGGGATGGGAAAGAACTGGGTGGTTGAAAGATCTCGTAAATGGAGCTTTGTTTTTACCAGTAGTCATGATTTCCTTGCTTTGTGTTATTCCATGCATGGTGAAACTGGTGTGCCTCTTGCTAAAAATGACATTGGAAAAGATCTGGCTGGTGCAAGAAGAAGGGGCAATTGTGACAATGTATCTGAACCGCTTAGACTACGGGCTGCACCAGCCATCCAGCGTGGAACAGTTCTTCTCAGAATTTTCTCAGGGCCCTCTGGAATTCATCAAGACATAAGCCTTGCTAAAACAAGAGAGGAAAAGCTGAGAAACTAAATTCCAAGACCACAAGAACTCCAAAACGGGGGGGGGGGGTTGGGGGGGGGGCAAAGTACCTGGACTGTAAGGAAACACATCTTCTGAGAGGTGCACGCAGAATGCGTGGACAAGACAAAGGCACCAATAAGAAAAGCGTGACTAGCGTGTGCAGAGAGTCAGAATGAGTAAGTGCATCATGTAAAGCATAAACGGCTTCTGCTTAATCCTCTTGGTCCATTGTGCAGGAGTCCTGAATTTCCCATAAGTGATGCTTACTAAAAGGGTTCTGATTTTAATGCTAGAATTACTGTCTATACGATGATTCATGGGAATAGTTCTTTCAAGTCCTTCCCTTGCTGACATCAGTCAGTTTCATCTTTTCCTGAATGTACTGCTGGCTATACATAAGTGATGAATAGAAGGGAATGAGTTTTAGGGATATGTTGCAAGGAAATAGATTGGTAGCTCTGCTTCCATTTCCATTGTCTAAGAAGAATTCCGAATATTTTTGGCCCTTTCATAGACCTCTGACTCGATTAGCATCAGCAGGGAGGGACATTTAATTGGTTTTTCTCCTTTTTAGAGAGAAGCTAACGAAAAAGTTTCACCAGAATCAGAGCAGGCTGCGTAACAAGAAGAGCGTCATGAAAAGGCGCCAATCCTATCCTCTTAGTATTGCTAGTTGTGATTGGACTTCAATGAAATGTGTCAACTCTGTGTTCCTGGGTATCACATCAGTAACAGGTACTTCACCTGCTGTACTTCTCTCCTAAAGCTAAGAACAGAATCCCAAATAATCTTGATTCCAAGGTCTCAATTCACCCTGTGATGCTGACAGGTGAAATAGGAGTGGAAGGTGCACCAGTAAATGAACTTGAATGGCCTATCTAAATCAGCGGCCACTGATTTCCTGAAGGCCTTAACAGGTCAGTTGCCCCTATTTTTCTTGGGGTTCTTTTATTCTTTGGTCATGTTTTTCTTGGGATTCTTTGAATCCTTCCCCACCAGTTCAGCCTCTGCTCTCAAATCCTTTGCTGTCATTTAAAGTATCTCAAGAGCCTGGAAACTGTTGTCTTTATTTATCAACCCATTATTCCCTTCCAAAGGTTGTTTGCCTCAAGTCTCATTCTTGCTGATTTTCTGCTAGTTCATTGTCAGATGGCAGCAGGTGTTCTGTAAGAGCAAGTACACAATCCTATAGCTTGCTTTTCTTTTGATTTGGCCTGTCTAGAAAATGGAATGACTGAACATCTCCAACAGCATTTTCTCTCCCCATTGTGTTTCACCGCAAGGGCAGATGCCAATCATCTACCTAAACTCTTGGTGGTGAAGAAACTAGTGGTATGCTGTTGCATATAGGTAGAACTTTCCGAAAGGAAGGCCTTGTAAAACCATGGCTGAGGCCCGTTACTTTGGCTAAGTAGAAAATGACTAGGGGAAAGTGAGACAGCTGAATTAGAGGTAGATCAAGAAGTTCTAGAAGCATTGCGTGTTCACAGCGTGGGGTATGACGGTTGGTTGAATTATGTTTGTTGCGGCTTAAAGCTATGCAAGTGATAAAGGCCTGACTGCTTCAAAATCCTGGCTTTTGCAAGAAAGCGGCTCTCCTTTGCACCTGCCTGGGGACTCTGCGTCACTACGGACCCTCACGCCCAGTTTGCCAAGGAGATGATGAGTAGGAATGTTGCAGAGCTGCTGTGTGCATATGAAAGGAATGGCAGAGAGTGAAGCCGTGGACAATTTCTGGGCTTTAGTACAATGCTGCTGCATTGGTGCCAGTTTAGTCGGTTTTCCATCAGTGGCATTTCTGTCTAGAAGTACACTGCCCAGAGTCTTTCTAGCACTTGATGCCATTTCCTTACTGCCATTAATACCTTCCTTCAGTTTAAAGGATGAGAGAATCTTTACAGGATTTTGAAGATCCCTGTTAGGAAACACTATGCCAGAGGAGTCATCACTCCCTTTTCTTTTGCCTCCTTTGTAATTTTTATAGACTCATTTCACATTTCTGCTAATGGCAATAAGAATACTGAGACTACTTAGCAGGGTTGACGCTCTCAGCTGCTTTCCTCTTTCCTACTGCTTCATACCGGATGTGACTTGATGGCCTCGTTTTGCAATCAGCATTTTGCTGTGGTTTGCTAAAACCTGGCATGCACTGCCAACTCACAACTTGTGTGTTGGCATTTCAGGGGCTTTAAAGGGTTCCTTTCTGAGATTGCCATGCACTGGACTTTCACAGTCACAAAGACTTCATCCACCATCGGTCAAATTTCAGTATTTAATACTCTTTCCTGGAATGTAGGCAACCTAGCAGCAAGTACTAAATTCGCTGCAAGCCCTGTCTTCCCAAAGGACCATTCAAAAAGTTTGCTTTTCCCCTCTGACCAATCTGACAGTATTTTGATGAAGAATTTGGTACCTTAATAGAACCTCTTAGAAGGGATCTCATGGCAGACAACATCTCAGGCTTTCTTGAAATACTGGCTCCTTTGGATCTCAATTCCATTCAGAGTGCATTTAAGATTTTTTTTTTCACTGAAGCCATTCAACAATGCCTCTTCTCTTTAAAATGTGCTGCAGGTGAGAAAGATGGATCCCCGTGAAAGGTTCTATTGATATCAAAATTTGTGCCCAATGGACTGTGCTGATGGAAATCAAATACTAGTCTAGTATTTTGAATCCAAATAATTCCTCCCAATCAGGCCCGACAGGATTGTTTGGCTTTGAATCTGAGCACGTGGACAGTAGTGGATGGTCCACAGGTTGAAAAGAGTGTAGATTCTTCTCCTTCTTTTCATTGATGGCTCAGAGACTGAAAAGGCAGCTCCAAAATGGTAAATACATCCCTACAGATTCAAAAATTGTTCTTCTTAATTTGCATCTCCACCATAACAACAGATGCTTAGAACTAAATTACCAATGGGAATTTTACAGCTTCTCAGAAATGAAACAGGACCTGGCTTATGGGCCTTAGCAGTAGCTACAAGTTTTTCAGCACAAGCCATCTCAAAAGTATTTTAACTTTACCGTACTTTTCTGTCTTATGCTTTCATCTCAAGGATGCAGGAAAAAAACAAAACAAAACAAAACAAAAAAAAACCAAAAAAAAAACCACAACAAAAAAAACCAAAAAAAAAAAAACAACAAAACAAGAAACCCCACCAAATTGATAATAAGCAAAATCAGTGACATATATAGAAACAGATCCCATGGTTTTTAACTTCCAAACTTGTCTTCTCAGCACACTCTCTACAATGGAATTGTTTCCCTATCTGCCTTGAAACATTTTGCAGCAAAAACACTCTAAGGTCCTGCTGGATGTTTTGTTCAAAAATGACTTCTTCTGGTTTTCTGTCCATAAGCGGAGTAACGTGACTGTGCTGGCAGCTGACCAAAGGAGGTAGGAAGAGTAATCATCATCCACAACACTGGGGCTAAAGAAATTTCCACAGAAAATTACCTGCCCTATTACTTGTTCACGTGTTGGGTTGAACGTTCAGAATCTGTTTCCATTTTCCCCATTCATAGAATGTTCTATTTCACAGAATTCCAGCCCCTCAAACATCAGTCCTGCCAGAACTGCCCGCCATAGGGGGCTGGCATAGGGGATCTGCTAATGTCCACTGACTCTTACCAGTATAGTGCTTGTCACTGTTGCAGATCAAGAACTTCTGAATAGTTTGGATTCATGCTCTTTGAGGGGTTGAAAACAAGAAAAGAATGACTAGACATTTCCATGATCAAATCCCCTGATGGAATAAAAATAGGAGCATAATAAATGTATCCATTGTTCTAAGAAGGGAGATGAAGGCTCCAAATGATTACTTGCATACTTCCTGTTCTAAATCCCTTGCTATCTGGCAAATTGCAGAAGATTCCAGGCTTTTGCCAAAATGCAAACCAGGTTAAAATGTGAAGCCTTACAGTTTACTGGATATAAAACTTCATCATCCATTTTTAAATCTTTGAGATTGTTATGTACTTCCTATTACTACCCTGAGGTTTAGAGCTGTAATTCAGAGAGAAAAGAATGCTATCTTGAATTCATTCTAGTAAATCGGCACTCTCATCTTGTCGGCACTCTCTCCTCTTGGTTTTCACTTCTGAAACTCTGTACGGAAGAGTGCATTAATGCATAGAGCTCTGCATCAATTCTTTACAACAGTTTCCTCTGTAATTCTTCTTTCAAGGCAAACCTATAAAAAGCCACACTTTCTTACCCCACCACTTCTAAAATTCTATTGAGAAGCAAAAAAAAAAAAAAAACCCATCAAACCACTAAATCACTGCTCCAATAAAAAAAGCAGTCCATTAACTGCTTTCTTAGCAGGTTCTTTACCTTGTATTAATATGGCAACCTTTTCTTGCTCTTCTAGATTAGAACCAAATTCTTACAGCATATAAGGAAACATAGGTTTACTGTATCTGATTCTTAGATACAGAAGTCCAGCAAGGAGTTCAGACCTCAAAAGAAGTGTCTGTACAACGAGATTCAGCACAACGTTGAGACATATTAGCTATTTTTCAAGAAAAGCGGCCAAACTGAAACTTTTTAGACTTCTCTACAATCATGCGTGCCTGCTTCCAGAACCTGACCTTCGTTGCTGGAAACTAGCTGCAATGTTACTGTAAACAATGCTGTGAATGTCATCATCATCGTCATTCTTCTCTTCCATTGAAAACCTCAAGTGGAGTCACGTCACTTCTCTTCAAAATTCTGTATTTCCTTGCAAACTGGTCAAATAAGGATAAATAAAGCGTTCTGTTCATTCGGTTTAAACCTAATGTTCAAAATGAAAAAAAAAAAATCCATTCAGATATGGTCTGCAATAATACAGTAGAAGAGAAGATGAACCAGACTGGCCTACAACAGAAAGAAGTGAAGCAGAATTTGGGAATTTGGAAGACCTTATGATGAATAATTCAAATAAATAAATAAAAAAAATATTGCCTACCCAAATTCAATCAGTGATGCACAGACAAAGTACTAATTACTACTCATATTTCTTTCATTCTCAGACAAGAAGTTCAATGATCCTCTTGAATGCACGGAAGATTCTTGGAAAAGACAGCAGCCTTCTTCTTCACCACATACTCCTCAGAACTCCAGGAGACAAATCATTTGAGCTGTGAGGATCTTTCTCTCTGTAAAACTCCCAGAGCATAGCCAATATTCTATTCCTTTAGGGATCCTCGCCTCCCTGGGGGAGTGCTGGATAGTCTACATCCCGGTACATCAGCCAGACACTCCACCTTATTTCCCATGGCTACTGCAGCAAGGACATCATCTACACTGGCTTTCTAGCCAAAATAGATGCAAGGCACAACAAAGAACATAGCCAAAACCTTGAGCACAGCTTATGGGTTTTGAATGAAAAATCTCAGGATGGCAATACTGGATCTTCTGATCCAAACCATCAGGAAACATTTCTTTAGAGGTGTTGGAAAAGATGAAAGTTTGACGAGAAAGTCTCACAGATATGTATGCTTGGCAGAAAGATTTTTCAATGTGGAGTCTGAAGAAGGAATAGAGTTGGAAGCAAGTTTTGATCTAAGAAGAAAAGAATTGCTGAGCCAGTCTTACTGGATAACCGAGGATACCTTAGTTAGAAGAGGGTTTTATGACTTACAGCAAAGGATAAACCCACCCCAAACAAGAAGATGTTTTTACCAAGCAGGAAGCTAGCACAGGCAAACAAGTCAGCAAACGCTGCAAGCAGAAAAAGCTCTCCAAATTTTCCACTGTCAAGAAAACTGAAAAACAACTTTCCGCTTCAACTGTAATATACTGACTTTTAGTGAGTGGAGAATAGCAACATATGGTAATTAGAGTCGTTAGGATAGGCTATAGATAATAGTTAAGGGATAGATTGGTTCTACTGTATGAAGATGCTCAGCAAAGTGCCAAAACCAAAGGGTCTCCAGGCCTGCCTGCAGCTAGAGCTGACAGCTGTAGGCACAGGCTCTGTTGCCCACTACCCTGGACTGCTGCAACGTCTTGGATGGAATAAACTGCATTTTGGAGAGCCGCCTGGACTCCCACATCCCTCATTTAGGCTCTTCCATGGAGGTGAAAAAAGCCTCTGGGTATTGTACAAAAAAACAGCTATGTAATCTAGAGTTGCATGACCCAATATTTCTATTGAACTGGAACAATTTTTATCAATATTATGGATCCACTTCTTTTCAGTGCGTTTGGTCAAAAACATAAAGCATCGTTTAAAAGACATTCTTGGATGCGTACTAAGTACTACGAATTAGTTAAGGTGTTGGTTTGGCATGGCTTGGTTTTTGGTGGGGAGGGAAGAAGCCAGCCACAGAAGTGATTTTTTGTGCAAAGCTCCTAGAAGCTTCCTCCATGCCTGGCAAAGTGAATCCCTGCTTGGCACTAAGAACAGACATGCTGCTGAGCCAATTACAGAAGCTGGTAGCGCCTTGGTGATATATTTAAGAAGGAAATCAAAACTGCAGCCAGTTAACCTTGAAGTTGGGAAATTTTTAGGTTGGCACCTCTTCTGCTTTGAAAGCCAAACCAGTGAGACACTCTGTTGCAGTGTGTGTTTATTATTGTACTGCAGTTCTAGTAGTCCGTTTTCTAAGGCTTCCTATTTTGTGCTGTTATAGCATATGTTATTATGAATGGATTGTTCCTTTCCCCCCAGTATTGTTGGCTTTTGCCCTAGCTGTCCCTCTCCCCAAAGACCTGCCCTTTTGTTCCCTGTTCCTTCTCCCATTGAACATCAACCCCTCCCCAAGCCTGCCCCTTTCTCTAGAAACGTCCCTCTCAATTTTGTACCCTTCAAAACCCCAGTGGTTTCTTCAAGTTATTCTCCTCCCCTGTAGTCCCCCTACTGGTTTCAACATTGTATTCCCCTCCTTGTCTACCACCCCCAGTTTCTCCCAGTTGGTTAAAGATTGTATCCTCCCCTGGGACCTTCCCCCCATTTAGAAGTTGATGGATGCCTTTGAATCAGTGTCTTTCTGTCCTTGACCCTCCAGGGAGTAAACTGAAAAATATGCAGAAGACCTCTCCCTGTTCCTTGTCCCTGCTCTCAGCGCAGTTCTATCCCCAAGGCAGTCCACCTGTGCCGTAGAGCAGCTGTGCCCTACAGCTGCAGCCCGGATTCGACAGCTTTCTTGGGGCGGCCCACTCTCGCTGTCGGTGTCGGGAGCTAGTTGGGCTGAAGAAATCCAGCACCGCAGCAAGACTCCAAGTCAGAAATCCAGTTTATTAGGAAAAGGGGGAAAAACCCAAATCCATGCAAGAGTACAAAAGAAAAACCACTGACAGAGTCAGAATACAAGCTGACGTCCTGCTAGTTAGGGTGGTGAAAGCAGTTTGGATGAAATGGTCTTGTTGAAGTGGTGATTCTGTAGAAACCATCTGGTAGCTCTCGTCCTCTGGAAAACCATTGGGTAAGGGTGGCCGTTCCTCTGGCAATGCAGTAGAAATGGTGCTTCTTGCCTTCCAAAACCCAGATGATATCCAGGTGGGGATGCTTAGCTCCTACCCCCTGGGCAGAGCATCTCCCAATGGGCTGATATCGTTCTGAGTCATGATGTGGGTCCTTGATTACCCGTGAAACAGAAATGGCTCCTGGAGGGAGTTATCTCTGAGTCATGTGGCAAGACATTGATGGGCCCATTAACAGGAGAGAAGGAAAAAACGATGCCACCCCTGGTTTCCTCAGTTCTTGAGGGTGGGAATAGGATGCATTTTGATATTGTAAGCTAGGACAATACAGGATGCAGGTTTTTGCATTTGCAGGGAGTTTGTATGGATTTGAAAAGTATCCTCATAGCAGAAGCACAAAAGTATTCTCATACCCCTTTTAATCATCTTCCAATGAAGCAATTCTCCCAATAACCTAAGGCATGAATGACTTGCGAGTGAGTTGAAGGAACACGCCAAAGATAAGTAGTGTTCAACTGCAGAGAATTGTTTAGGGACATCATACCCTAATATTTTAAATCAGAAAGCATGGATGGACGGGTCTTTTTTCCTTGGTTGACTACAGAACCAGCGGTCCTTTGCAGGAGGGTCTTTGGATTTAGGATGAGACTGGCAACTAAGAGCATGGCTACACAGAAGGTGCTACTTTTAGACCAGAACATTCAACTACTAAAGGCAGATAGGAGAATAGCTGATTAGTGACAGCTCCGACAGGAGGAGTCTGCGGCTTACCCCATGGGAACAATAGTAGCACATTTCAATTTTAGAAAACCATTCTTTTCAGAGGACCAAGCATCAGTGAAAAGAAAAGGTCGAGTAAAGACATCCTAGTGCTCTTCTGATCAGAAGCATCTTCCTCCATATGAGAGTATTTAGGAAAGGACAGTGCGTTCATAAGGAAAGGTGTGCCAGTTACAAAACCTGCAGAACAAGGCAAGACAAACTTATATATTTTATTTGCTATTTTTATTTCACCTGCTAAAAAATGATTTTTTTTAAGACTGAATTTTATGAATTCTGCAACGCTGTCTTTTTGAACGTCTTCCTACTCGTATTAAACACCGAGGTGACAAAGAGAGCAGCAGTGGAAGGAAAGCTGGTCCATCTCCCCCTCCTCGTGGCTTTAGGCCAGTGAGCGATTAGAAGTTGGTCACTTCATTTGAGATAAATAGCTTTACCAAGAGAGAATATTATCCAGCCTTGATCTTTCCTTTGGAGCTGATCCACTTTGTAGTCATGAATTCTTGACTCAGCTGGGGAGAAACAACGGCATTACGGCCATGGATGTTAGAGTGCGCTGATGGGAAATGAAGTTTTCATCTTCCGGTCCTTGCTTCAGTAAATATTCCAAATTCATCAGAAAGAAAATTCGAAGACCAGGAATCCCCACTCAAATGACCTACTTCAAATAGTCTGCAAGCATAAGAGACATCAAGCAGGTGCTCTCATCTGTTAGGGGAATACCCAACCAGTATATTATTGTCTAGTTAGGAGGCAATAATTTTGGAAATCATTGAATTTTTTGTATTGCAAGTGAATGGTCAACACATTTTATTACTGGATTAGGTAAAATCATGTCTTCTGCATCCTTTCAGAGAGGAAGCTTACCTGGATCTAAAGCTGCTCAGCTCCATGATGGGATGCTTTGTCTTCAAAGGGAACTCTAGTCTTCGTCCTTTTGGATTGCTTCCATAGCTTTTCACTCACTCTTCAGGTACCTGTTAAAATGTCCTCTTATCCCATGCAAATTTTTATGGGCATAGTCACTGAATTGGCAAGTATTCCATAAAGTCCACAGGCCTTGTTGAGATGGATGCACAGGTCTCAAGGGTGTTAGCAGATGTTATTCTGAGGCCACTCCTGATCATGTTGGATGGACCATGGTGACTGAGGAAAGTGCCCAAAGACTGGATGAAAGCAAATGTCACCCATCTTCAAAAAAGGCAACCAGGAGGACTCAGAAAAGTACAAGCCAGCCAGCCTCATTTGGATCCCCAGGAAGTTGATGGAGTAGCTATTCCTGGAAAGCATTGCCAGGCACACCAAGGAGGACAGAACAAATGTAGTCAGCATGGATTTACCAGGGGAAATTGGTGCTTGACGACTTTTTAAACTCCTCTGGTGAATGAACTTGCCTGGTAGATGAAGAGAATATCATCTGCCTGGGCTTCAGGGAAGTTTTGGACGTTTATCTACATGGCAGCACACATACCTACGGGAAGGAATAGTGCAAAGAGCAGGGAACCAGTGTCTTTTCAATGATGCTCAGTGAAAAGACAAGAGGCAGTGGGCACACACTGCAATACAGGAGATTGCCTCTGAGCATCACAAAATTCTTTTTTATCGTGACGGTGACTGAACCATGGCACAGAGTGTCCAGAAAGATGGTGGAGTCTGGATCATTGAAGACATTAAAAGTAGGCCCAGATATAATCCTGGGCAACAGGCTCTAGGTATCCTGGTTGAAGCAGGGGGATGGGACTTGGGGAGCCGCACAGAGCCCTTCCACCCTCATTCATTCTGTGCTAGTGAATTCTCTTAGAGATGCATTTCAAGGACTGGCATGACAAAGCTCTGTGCAGAGTGAGATCCAAATGGACATGGGATTTAAGTTCCTTAAGTAGTGTTCAAGAAGAATGTAAAACTCCAGGAAACCTGTCTCTTCCATAACTGAATCCCTTTCATGGGAAAATTCCCCAGCTCTAGAAAGATCCTCTGAGACGCATGCTTAAGACTGACACTGGCAGAGCAAATTTCTCCCTATGCGTGTCTAAGACCAGTTAGGATCTTTACCAAAAGTGTTGTCAACGTAGTCACAGAAGGCATATTGTTAAGAAGTGACAACTTACATCAGAATGGCAAATATTGGTCCAGCAATGAATTACTGTATGGGAATTATCGACTTGTATTCCAAATAAATAAAAAGGAGTTGGTCTTTATTGAACTCTTTCATTGCAATATTCATAAGGGAAGAAAAAGACCTATGTCCTTAACTTTCTTAATTCTAACAAAGATTTAAAACATTCCTTGTAAAAAGCGTATCTGAATTATCGGTCTATGAAACAATTTGAGTTGGGAAAAAAGTCCTAAAATTGTGTAGACAGTTGCAGAGAAAGCAAGAAAATAGGAAAGAAACAAAAACAGAGAAAAAGAGTCATCTTGAGTCTGCTAGCTAGTTCTAGAAGTAGTCTGCTAGAAAAAGGAAACCCCAGTGGAATTTCAAATGTGTTCATGCACTTGATTCAGTAACTGGTCAATGTAAAAACCAGTCCTTTCGTACAACTTCCCCCAGCAACAAAAACTTCAACAGATTGACGCCACCATCATGCCTGTCCCAGATGTATTTAAAAGAGAAATGATGATTTTCTTGAAAATCTATTTGCGTACAAGTTGCAAGACATTGGAGGGATTCTCCACATTCTCCTTCCTCCACGCGGCTTGAAAGTATATTTGATAAAATATGCAACAAAGCATGTGATTTCCAAGGTAGAGTAAAATGGATGACTTGGGAATTGATCTCTTTTGGATATGAAACTTCATATCCACTCTCTGGGAAGTTTCTAAAAGAAATGATGGAGCTGAGGCATGAATCTGCCTCTCCGAGTGCTAAGCAAACATAGACACTCCCCTTCACATGGCCCCACCTTCCGCACACACCTAGGCATGCACAGAGATCAGCATAGCAGATCATGAACACCTTGGAAAAGACTGAAATGCTAAATAGCTCTCTTTGTGGACAAAATAGCCGGTACACTATTTCAAATATCTGGTACAAAAACTCTGTTGAATATCTGCCTCATATTTAAAACACAGCTTTTCATTGAATTCTGTTTGCAGAATATTTTCCTTCCATTTGTTCCTTTAAAATTCCTTTGTTCTATGTCTAGAAATATTTTCTTCTAAAAATAGAAAAAATTAGATGATGTCTTTTCAGAAGAAAACATTGGTTTAGACAATTTTTAACCATCATGGTATGGAAGAATTTATTTGTCCCTCACTAAGGAGGAATAAGTATTTTGATCCTAGATCATTTACAGTGAAATACTTGACATTTTTAAGATGCTTTCAATCAATTTTGATCCTCATTGCTTATTCATTGTAAACAGTAAGTTTTCAGTGCATGGAAAGTGTGTGTGGTATGTCTACATTAGTTCAAACACCAATTCCAACTAATGGCCAGGCTGAACTACAGTAAATAATGTCCTGAAGGATATTTTGCCGCCTTCTTTGGCACTCCTTGAAATCCTAATGATTGGCATGAAGTGTAGAAATACAGAGATTTTCTCTCAGAGGGTGTCCCATGTTGAAACCCATCCCATGTGTTTGATGTTGTAGTTCTTATCGCTTTTAAAAGTTGATATCTTCTGCACAGTTTTCATGAAGCTTTCTGTTACAGTAGTGAAAATCACAGAGAAATGCAATTTTGTACAACTTTGAATTTACCCCAAGAGCTGAGAGAAAATTTGTTCGTATACCTCAATCTGAGTCTCTTCTATATTCAAGCTTTGTTTATCTCCCATCAAGGGTCGCATTCGTTGCTGTTCAAAGCCCCATCCAAGCTGACTTGAATACGTTCAGGGATGGGACATCCACAACTTCTCTGGGCAACCCGAAGCAGCGTTCCAGCACCCCAACAGCAAAAAATGTCTTCCTTTCATCTAATAGAGATCAGAAATACTAAATCTAGGTATATAAACTTTGAGGAAAGGTTTGAAATTCTATTGATTTGAAACACATTTGATATGAATACTAACTTCCAGACGACTGAAATATGTTGATGGCCATTTGAGATTGACACTTTTTGAAAAAGTGCATGGAATTGAAAATTAAAACCGGCAAAATTAAAAACTTCTTGCCATTTTCTTTTAACTCTGATCTTCAAAATTGCATAGGTCAGATATCTGTGCTTCATGCAAATCTCTCAGATACTCTCAGACCAAAGCTTTTCTTTCAGACTAAACTGCGGTTTAGGTAGAACACGAGTGCTTAGTGAAGGTTTTTCTGGGCATAGGGGGATTTGTGTGCACAAGAGGTTTTATCCAAACTGGAAAATTCATCCCAGCTGCATTTGTTCATCATTCCTACTGCATCAGGCCTGAAGATTCTGTGAAAAGTATCCTGTGGACCTTGAACATAGCTCATGTGAAAGAGATGAGAGGTGATGGAGAAGTTGAGGGAGAGAATCAAGAGCATATGGCCCAGTAAAGGCACCAGAAGGTATTTTTTCATGTGGTCCACAGCCCAAACAATTGTTTAGCACCGTTTGAAGGCTGTGTTTGACCAACAGGGCTGAAGCAGGTCTTCAAAATATCCAGTAGATCAAAATCCATTGAAGCAAATGACCCTGGCCAGTCACCTTGCTGCTGATCATTCACCCTCCATACCAGCTGATCAGGCCTAAGAATGCTGCTGCAAAAGTGTTGTGAAAAAGGTAGGCACATTTTCACAGAGGCAGGGGAAAATGCCCTTGGATGGTGATTCCAAGGGATAACTTGATGGCGCAAGTTAGGTACCCTTATCTACTGTGCAATATCGAAGTTGGTGAGTTCACCATCTGTAAGCATCACTTTAGAAAATAAATGTTTGATCCACAAAACGATACTTCCTATGTCCTGTCTACCTGCTTCATTTCAGCCAAGGAATAGGCTACGTTCCATCAGCAAAGTGTTCATGATCATATGCTTCTTTAAACTGTGGTCATTCTTTCTTTTTTTCTAAATCAGACACTGTCTATTCCTAAGATTCAGATGTCCATGGGTAGGGGTGTAATTAAGTTCACTGTTAAAAAATATCCTTCTTGTTATCTTTTTAATAAATTACTGAGATGTAACATCAGTCTGAGAGCTGAAAGAAACCCCTTCATTTGCTGTTTGCCAAGTATCATCTATGTGATACAAATTCTATTTGACCCATCCATTGCCATCTAATACTACTAGTAATGCCTTCACAACCTTTACTTCATGGTTAGGGATTTTGGAGAAGTGAAAGATTTGAACATAAGCAAGGGCATTTGTTCAAGATGCTCCAGAAAGAGCTGCTGTCTGTTCTCTTCCTTGCTGCCTATGTTGGCAGGAAGCTGCAAAAAACCCAAAGATAACTAGAAAGAGTGTTACTTTTAGTCTAAATTTGGAAATGATGTTTGGAATACCCTGTTAAATGAAAAGGTGCTCTTTTAAAAGATGGCATCTTCAGGGGAAAAGTCAGTTTAGAGAGGTTTTGAGACAGTTGCTTCTGGAAAAAAAAAAAAAAAAATTTGAGGTATCCAAGGTCTTTAGCCATACCACTTGGAAGATTGATTCAAAACACAGTTCCTTCATCTAGGAAGAACAGAGGACCATAGATGCAGCCCATTTCAAAACGGAGTTCTTTATGTGTCAGGTTGGGATTTACTGGACATCATTTCTTGTAAAGTCGAGGGACTGCAGTTAGCTCTCCAATAATTTCCTTCCCTGAAATTCATCTGCATTTGCTCCTTTCTCCAGCGTTCCCATTTCTTAGTGCTGGTATACTCCATCTATGCATTAGAATATTCAACTGGAGTGTGTGTCCGATATTTTCTAGTTCAAATTGGCTGGAACGCAATGGATAGTTCCAGTTGCTTGTATACACTAGTTTTATTTTGACAAGTTTTCTTTGAACAATGTTGAAGCAGCAGTAGCAAATCGGAAGTACAGCTTGCAGCAGGGAAAGACACTTCTGCTTGCTCAAGTTTCCTGTAGTCAGATAGATGCCAAAAGGCTTTTCATAGTACTACTACTGTCTTGTAGGAATACTTGATCTAATCCTACCTTTGATACAATTACGAATGGGCTACTTTTCCACAAGGTGGAACATTTTTCTTTTAATCATATGTTTTTTGTAAGTTGGAAACATGAACTTGTGCACCAGTCAGGTGGAATGTACTCTTACTTCTTCATAAGTTTCACAACATTATTTAGAAAATATTGACTCTGTGTAACTTCAAAAGAAGAATTCTGGGCATCTTCATTCTATTGATGTGATTTTTTTTCTACCATGCTGTTCTTGTTTTCTATGGAACTCATTTTTACCAATAGAAATATTTTCCCCTGACACCTATGGAAAATACCTATGTTTCCTCAATATTGCAGCCTCAGTACACTGTTTAGAATTATTTCAACATGGTCCCAAGCATATCCGACAGCTAGACAGCAGAGGTTAGCAACAGTGAGTGGGAATAACTTCTGAACCATTTCAGTAGATTTCCCAGGAAGGGCTTGCTTTCTGCCCCTGCAAATTTTCCCAGAGATATTGTCTGGTGCACAGTTGCATCAAAAGAGTATTTTTGCACAAACCTTGGGCCAAGCTCTGTCTCAGATTTACTAGTGAATGCAAAGAGGGTGAAAGTGCTGCTTCAAAGCCCTCTGTGTGCTTTCCGTACCAAAACGGAGGTGACCCCAGCAATAACTTTTTGATCTCTCTTCAAAACACGAGGCACGTCACCACCTCATTCATCTTTTTCTGGGACTCAGCATCTAAAGACCAAGAAGCCCTCTTGCTTGCTAAAGTGTGTTCAGCAAAAAAACCCTTGTCCCATCAGCAAATTGGAACACAGCTGCATTCCAGTCAATACCAATGCTGGCAGGGCAATACTCTAGCCCAGTAGTAACATGCCACTGTTAGAAGACTGTGTAAAAATCTTTGTGTACAAAGTAATGGGAGGGAAAAATAGAATTGGGAAGAACTGCACATTGTTCTGGAAAAAGCCTCCTGCCACAGTCTTACAGACGTCATTTTCTGGTATCATTTTTAAGAGTTGGAGTTTCTTAAATTTTGTACAAGATAAAATCTTACTGGACCTTGAAGTTTCCCTACTAGAAGTACAGCCATTTCTTAGTAGAATAGAAGTAAGCCCTTTGAATATGTACAAATGGCCTTTCAAAATACATATGCTATAGCCCACTGTGAAAGGAATTAGCTATAAAAATAGAAATTCAAAGGTTTAAAAAGGTTTTGAATAAAGTAAGTCTAAGGTGATAGAAAACAGCAGTTTTCTTCTTCTGCTGAAAAAACAACTCCGAGGACATTGTACTCTACAGGTGTATTATATCACTTTCTGAAAAACGGAGTAGGTTTGCTATTTCAAAAGGTTTTCATTAGGAAGGAAGAGATTCCTTTGGAAAAAAAAAAACTTCAAATTGACTTGACATGAATGTTATGACACTTCACCAATCATGAAGAAAAATTCTCATCACTTGATATGGAAATCATGACGGTAACGGAGTCAAGGATGTCTAAGCTGTGCCATCAGGAACATAAAAAAGCATTAGAATGCTGGTAAGACTGAGCTCCTGAACTAGTGAGAAGAGAACGCAACCAAAACATTTTCCTTTAAGAGTCTTCAGGATGAACAGCAGATCAAATGTTTTCCTGTGAAGTATTTATGAATAGAATTAACCTTTAAAAGAACATTGTTTTCAAAAACCTGTGTCCAGTATCTCTTAGAATGATACAGAGTTCTTATTACTAGACAAAAGAAAAGCACTTTTTTCCAAACTGTTGTGCACTTTTAAACTATCTACAATAAAAAGAGTACTTTTTCATGCTGGGCATGATGTTCATTACAAAAAAGCCTTGTCGCACGCTTGGTACTCTAGTGTCTTGATTAGCATCGTTTTTTATTCATTGACTCTTTTTCACCTTGAAATAATGGCGTCTTTGTACTTATGCAGCATCCATGAAGAATTTCTTGGGTGTCATTTTGTACTCGATCCTAAATGGCAGCTCCTGCATTCTGCCATCCGTCTAGCTTTCCCATTTGATGCAGCTTCTGAGAGGTCTTTTCAGAATTGAGGACTACCTGCAAGAATGATGCTAAATGCATGCATTTTACTCCTTAGGTAATGCAAAAGAGTTTTTCCTTTACAGCATAATAATAATAGGAAAAGAATGATGGTGGATTCAATTCTTATAGTAATACAAAGAGAACTATTATCATCATTAGAAACCAAGCAAGTCATATTTATTGCTCATGCAGTACAACCACTAATGCAAATTACCCTGTAAATTCAAAATGAATCTGTATCACAGGAGTGGATTGAATGTCTCTCTTGATATTTTGCTTAAAGCAGAAAATTAATTCTTTTGACAGCCAACTCATAGTTGCAACCTAACTTTCAGCTACAGCTTTCAAACAGTGGAAACATGTCTGTTTATAACACGATACAGTACCGTACACAAGACCAAAACAGGTCCTAGACGTTCAAATGAAAGAAAAGATCAAAGGACAGATTAATTCATGTCTGCAAGCCCTCAAGAGCGTGCAGGTCAAAAGTCCCCAGAAAACTAGGCCAGTGGCACAAATTCTCGATGTTGGCACCAGCAGAAGCAGCTGCTATCTTTCTAGGATGCAATCTTGCTTACATCATCCTTCAAAGCAATCTTCTGTCCCCCTGCCCAATATGCCTTCTGCTCTACTCCTTGGACTTCACGTTTGCATTTCTACAGAGTCCTGCAAACGGACTCAAAGTTCAGGTAATAGATTTCCAAGATTTAGAAATATTGTGTTAAGTCTATTTCTTTCATATTTCATCCCGTCTAAGCATACTGTAACTTTCTGAGGTGAAATATGTCGAGTATGTCACGTGTAGTTTACATGTTAGTTCTGCTTGACATTAAAACTTCACACAGACCCCTGGGATGCCTTACTGCAAAAATATATAGCTGCAAAGAGTGGTTGCACAAAGTTAGAAAGGCCAGAAAACCATGTAAACAACCTAACAGTAGAGGCTTGAATTTCTGAATATAATCTTGCACCATCTAAAGTCAAAATAGAATATTGAAATGATTTTCATCTAATAATGAGCGTGGGGAAGAAAGAATCCAGATAGGATTTTTTTTTTTTTTGAAACAGTTCCAGGAAATACATGGCCTTAACTTGGAAGTATAGCATTAAATATTTTTATACAGCATGAGTTCTCATTACCTAATCATATGATTTGTAGAACTGAATTGGAAAGTAGGAAATAAACAAAGAAAAATACTCAAGCTATAAAATATGTGAGTTTAAAATTTTCTTTGTATTTCTGATTAAAACGATGAGGTAGCCAAATGGTCACCCATTATTTTCAAAAGCATCTGGACATAAAAAACGGATCAATTTTGGCGGGACTTGGATGTCCGGTATTCCTGAAAAGCTTTATTTCACTGCTTCCCAAGCCTGATTCAATCCCCTTAAATGCAGCTGTATTTCAGTTGCTCAGTGAAACTGTCCATCTCATGCATATAGTTTACAAATAATCTGCAGAAAAAGCTAGCTAGATTTAAAGATCTTTTTTCTGTAAATGGCCTTCAACTGATTTCTACAAACACACAGCTGGGATTTCTGCTGTCTTCTTCAGGCCACTTCCTGCAGAGACCTCTCCATTAAATCTGTCTCGTTCTACTAAGAACGCTTCTGGTGATCCAAAGTCAGCACTGGGATTGTCCAACTGCATGGAATTACTGTCTGCTAGAGCTGCACATTGAGGGCTTCTGTGTGCAGCATCATGTGAGCCCTGCTAATGTCACCCTGTTGGTATAAACTGAGCTAAGTGGACCTTAAGGGACAAGATTGTGCACTGATTTTGTAATAGAAATTAGGTACTAAGAAGGAGGCGGGAGGATTTCAATGTTTCTGCCCCCAGCTGAAGCAACACTAAATCTCGGTCTTTATCTGAAAAACGAGGTGAATTAACCCGTTTGGCATTCATATGCCAAAAAGGTCAGTAATACACTCAGAACTGTCAAAAGAGTAACAATTCCAATCATTACTTTCTAAAAAGAATTCATTTGAAGAAGTCAGGAAGACAGATGAAACATGCAAATATCCTACCCTGAGAATCATTCTGTTGATCTGCACAGGTTTCTTATTATATTCCCATCTAATGCATTGGACATGTGTGCTTGTGATGACACAAATACTTGCAAAGCTTACAAGATAAATCACCTTCTCTTCAAACAGCAAAGCATTTCTTGATGGTTGCACTTGCTAATTCCATTTAGACTCAGTGTTCTTAAAGGTCTTTTCCAACCAAAGTTCCAACCACCATTCTCTAAGTCGCACATCCTGATTGTCCTGGTTTAGGGCTAAATTTGGCAGAAAACCTCACAAAGGGCCACTGCACCCTCCCCCCCACCAAAAGCCCACCCACACAGCCGCTCCCCTCAACTGGTTTGGGGAGAGAAGTGGGAAAAAGCTGTTTCTTTAACAGGCAAAGCACTTCCCAGCACAAAAAAATGAACAATACCAGATGACAAAACTCATTTGCCGCACTGAAGAGACGACAAATCAGAAAGTCTCTCCTGTGGGTGCTCACTCTGTTATCAACCCCTCCAGCAATGGGGAAAGCTGCTGCCCAGGGTAGGCCCCAGTAGGCCACAAAGTGCAAGTTCCCAGTGCTTCCCAGGTCCCAGTCCGGAGCAGATTTGAAACGTTCCAAGAAAAAGGAAAGGAAAAAAAAAACCAGTCCAGGGAAAACTCTGCCTCAGCCAGCTAAACCAACTAAAAAGCAAATGCGTGCTCTGTTCTGCTCCGTCAGTGCCCAGACAACACAGTGCAGCGCAGAATGTGGAAGAGTGTTGCTTTCTAAGGAGTGCAGCCTCTGATAAGAAACTCGGTGCTTCTTCTTCTCCCTGCCTTTGCTCTCAGAACCAGTCTTGAAGGCAGAGAATATCATATCCAGCATTAAGAGAACAGATGACTGGGGATACAAGCATCATAAAGTCACCCTAGGACACTGCTCCTTTGAGATATGTCACCAGACTATGCTAAGACCAAGTTTTGGAACTGCTCAATAAAATTCTACTATCACAGTGAAGCTGAGGAGGAAACACAGCTCACTACAGTTACCTTGTGGCATGCCAGTGCTTCCTTTCCATCACAATGGTCTTCGTTTTTAAGTCCCTGACATCACAGGCATCATGAAACATCCTTTGTGCAGGAAGGAAGAAAATATTCTTCTCATTGATGCTGATGGGTTAGCTGACATGCAAAGCAGTTAATTCAAAGTGACAGAGCAATCAAGTCAATAGGAAAACTCACCACAGTTTTGTTTACTCCCCTAAATCCTTACTATCCCAAAATACAAGAACAGCTGTAAAAGCCTTGTGGCTACCTAATTTTTTCCTAGACCTACATGGTGGGGTAAGAGATAAACAATCCCAAACTATGGTAATCCACAACAAAGCATTCTTGACCTCATATTCAGGTTCTGCATAGCGAGCTCTTCCTCCTGATCAAGTTATTCCATCGCAATACTTTGGGGAGTATCTCAGAGGGCTGGCTGTTGTTTGGTTTGAAAGCATCTTGATCATTCAGGAACCCAGTAGCAAGGACAAAGTTTAAAAGAAGATAGTGCTATGCATTGATTTTCATCTAGGACAGAGATATTTCTACAACACAGAAGGCTGACCTAATGCTTCACGACAACGTGGCTGAAGTGGCATCCTGGTCCCCATAGGTTTTTCTCTTTACTTTTAGCTGCTTTCTTAGCTGCTTTCTTACCAGATTAATGAGCTGAACTAGCTCAAAAAAGAATCAGATAAGTGCCAGAGCTTTCAAACAAACAAAAAAAAACAAAAAAAAAAACAAAAAAAAAAAAAAAAACCCCAAAACAGATGCAAAAAGGTGATTTGTAAGTGCATTTGAAAACAGAAGTTTTTTGTACTTTTCATAGATACATGGCATTCTCTAGAATGATATTGCTCCAATGCTTTGGGTTTGGTTTTGCTTTCGTTTTTTTCCTCAATTCTAAATGTTACACATTCTTTTTTGGCCATTTTAGTAAACTGATTTTCTGATCCATGTGAAAGACAGTCCGAAGTTCCCCTCATTTGCCTCACGACCGTCCCCAGGACAGACATCGGGACCCTGAGGACCCTGACTGGAATGCTGGCATGCCGGTCAGAGAGGAATGCCAGAAATCCTGAGGCCCCTGAGCAGAATTCTGGCCTGCCAAGTGATTGTTGGCAGCTGTGTCTACAGTGACTGCTTCTAGCAGGGCCTGCCAAGGGGCGAGGCGACCTATGGGCCTGCACGTGCTTCGCGACACCAGCCCAGGAATTTTCCCACCTCTTGGCCAGATGAACTTGCTGGGGCAACTGTGGTAGCCGCCCCATGGAAAATCCTTCATCTGCTCCACTACCACTGTGAGGGACGCAGATTGAAGCCCCCCTCCCAAGGACTGAGGCTGAGACGCCCGTCATTCTGATCCAGGGCTGCTGGCCTGACTGAATCAGGATGCCTGCTAAGTGTTGCCTGCAGATGTGTTTGCGGGACCTAAACTGGTTTCCTATAGAAACCAGTCCTGAAACAATAGCTCCCACTCACTGCTGATATTGATATTGACTTCTCCTGCTGAGAACATGGACTGTCTGTACCCGTCTTCAATACCATTTTTCCCCTCAGCAATTTCAATAGACTTGCTCTTTATTGTATCTGCTCCCCCTCAGCCATTTCTAGATCTGTTTCCCCCCTCAGCAATGGACTAGAATAGAACCTTGAGATAACCAGGACTTTGAGATCTCCCCTAGGAGAACTCCATCGGCTGGGCTGCGAGGACTTCATCTCTCTCCATTTGGTAGCTATACTCCCTCTCTCTTTCTCCCCCTCTTTTCTATTCTTTTCCTCTCCCTAATTCCTTGAAGGCATTTGCTGTGGTCATTCTAGAAAGGTGCATTTGTTTGGAGTGATACTGCAATCCCTTTTCCATCTTGTCTTTTGCCCTCCGAGATCAGTTAAGAAAACATCATCCCCCCTTGGTAGGAGCGGATCAGAACAATATGTTCTTTCCAGCTGAAATTGGTTCTAGTCAATAGAAGCACACTGGTAGGTAAAAGTAGACTATAAAAGATAACCTTCAGAATGTATTTCCCATGTCTTCCCATTCAAGCAAGTGAAGAAAGCAGACAGATCTTCAGATAACATGCTATGCCAATTGAAAGGAATCTTCTTGGAGGCAACTGTGAAACTCACGCAATGAAATACAGATGAGAGAGATGAAAGGGTCACATATGATGTCAAATCTATTCTTTTAATGTTTGAATGAAACAAGATTTCTTGAAGTACAATCCTACAAAATGAAGGTGAACTTGCAGAAGCAATTGAACTGGGTCTCCTTTAGAAACACAATGTTTTCTAATTAAACTGCGCATTCAGGAAGGCAACCTTGAAATCCAAAGGATTTAGAAAAATACAAAATACCAAGACTGGCAGTTCGTTATCTTTCACGGTCTCTTTAAGATAAGATTGATTTGAACTTCCACTTGTAGTAGGTCTGAAGACATTAGGAATGATGCAATATGAAAAAACCAAAACAAAACAACTTTCTCAAAAAGCTTTGAGAAACCAGAGAAATGATGATTTTTAGTGGTTAGGTAGTCCTTTAAAATTTGTCTTGGGGGAAAGAGATAAAAAACTGACTGAGATCAAATGTGGAGTATATTCCAAAACAGTAATGAAGAAGGTAAGGGGCAAGAGCCTGTTAGAAAAATACTATGCTGGCTTCATCTGTTGAAAGCATTCCAGAATGGTTGAAATTATGAATCATATCTTCTGGGATTTAAAAAAAAAAAAAAAAAAAAAAAAAAAAAAAAAAGAGGAAGAAAACAGAAGGAAAAAAATATTTTGAACATATTTTTCCATTCCAAGATGGTATAATGGCTTTATTTCATTTTGTTCCTATGACAGGTTAATAGCTTATGAAGTGTTTAGCAATAGAGAGTGAGAGTCCTCACACTAGCCATACCATTTGGATGTGTCTCTTTTACTTTCTAGAGCAGCAGATATGGTTTAGCACTCCACAATTCAGTCCCCAAAAGTGAGTAAGTGTGGCAGATTTAACCTAACTGCCCAGTCCACCAGAATGCCTAATTATCTTGAAAAATGCTTTGCTCTATCTCATGATCTGGACATGTCTCTCTAGTTCCACTTTGAGCTTGTTGATCTTTCATCTACAGGATGAGATCCAATTTAGCTTAGCAAGGATGTAGCCTTTCCAAACCATATCTTTTACCTTCTGTATTCTTACAAGTACATTTCTACCGCTGGGACCAGTTTGGAAGATCCTAGTTGTTTTATTCCTTAGATTATGTTGCTGCATTAATTAGCTCTTCTTTGAAGTTTTTTCCCTGCTCAAGTATAGGGTCAGTGCTGAAATGATTGTGATGCTAACTCCTTATGATCTATTCTGCAGGCTTACAGAGTATGCAGCAAAGTTTTCTCTTCTTCTGAGGACATTCTACTCTTTTGATGAGAAATGCTGAAGGTCTGACTTCAGTTGCAAAGGTATCTGATTGACAGATTGCAAAATTGTGAAGTCTAGTAACAGCAGGAAAAGCGTGCTCTTGCTCTGTATGTAAATGTCGTGTCAGCTGCTGTTGGGATAAAAAGCATGAGCATAAGCAAAGATATCTGCATGGATAGAAAAGAAACAAAGAAGATATTTGTTGTGATTTCTGCACTAAGGAGCAAGAAGAAGCATGAAGCGCTAATTTCAGTGGCTAAGACAGTATCGTCCTTGGGCCAGTTCTCTTCAACATCTTTTGAACCACTTGGACTCGGCACTTGAAGGAATATTAAGCAAGTTTGCCAGAGACGCTACATTGGGAGGAGCTGTCAACTAACTCCCTTGAGGCCAGTGAGACACTGCAGAGAGATCTTGACAAATAAGAGAGATGGGCAATTATGGCTGGCCGGGAGTCTATGCACAAATCACGAAAGGGGCGGGACTGCTGGGGAAGGCGTCCCAAGCTGTTGTATTTTCCAGCATCAGTCTCATGACATGCTTATGACAGTGGGAAGATGCCAGCAGCTCACGTCCCCAGCAGCAGAAAAAGAACTTCATGTTACAACTTACTTGAAAAGCTTTTTGACCAATCCCACAAAGCAAAAGCATATTGACAGTAGTTCTTTCCGATCCCTAGAAGCACACAGAACTTTGGTTCAAAGAACGCTTGCTTCTTTTGAATAAAAGACCTGCTTGTAAGCCTTAAGATAGAATGCACAGAGCTCCATTATTAAGCTTAGAACTTCCTAACATCTGGCTAGATCTACTTTGCTGTAGCTTAGGGAGTTCTTCTGGTCAAGCTTTAATACACAGGCCATTGTTCTATTTGTCCTTACTTCTCTACTTCTTCTATCATTTTTCTGCTGACAAACCTTATGACTACTGCTTAGCTCCAAGCACAGTTCTGCTGTCTCTGAGGCCTGCCTTTTGCAGCTTTCCCAAAATCCTCTGTTTCCAAGGATTCCCACAGGCAATCCCCAACCTTAGGGAGTTGTGCGATGGCAAGTGCTGGATTCAGCACCTGGGACAGGGCAATCCTGCTCTGTGTGTGTGTATAGACTAGGGAGCCAGAGGCTGAAAGGAAGCCAGGCTCCTGGCCAATGGCAAGCTAAATGTGCATCAGCAGTGCCCTGGCAGCCAGGAGGGCCAAGCCTGTCCTGGGGTGCATCAGGCACAGTATCACCAGCTGGGCAAGAGAGGGCATTGTCCTGCTCTGCTCTGCCCTGCTCTGCTCTGCTGTGTTCTGGGGCGGCCTCACCTTGAGTGCTTGGGGGCAGTTTTGGGTACCACAATGAAAAAAGACATGAAGGTATCGGAAAGTTCTCCAATGAGGTTTACAAGGACAGAACTGGAGGAAATGGCATGCAGCTGAGTCAGGGGAGGGTCAGGTCCGGTATCAGGAAAAAGTTTTTTAACCAGAGGATGGCTGGGCACTGGAAGAGTCTCTCCAGGGTGTGCTCACAGCATCACACCTATCTTGAGTTCAAGAACCTTTGGGACATTGCTCTCAGGCATCTGGTGTGATTCTTGAGGAAGGTCCCATGCAGGGCCAGAAGTTGGACTTGATGCTCCTGACGGGCCCCTTCCAATTCAACTGATTCTACCACTCTATGATTCTGTCCTGGCCACTCAAGGTATATTGCTTGATCTCACCAGATTCTGACCTGCTCTTGTTGGTCAGAATTTGTCCCTACTGCCTAATGATATTTACCACAAAAGACAAAGGGCCTTTTCTCAATTTTCTCAAGAAAGTTGAAGATGCACCCTAGAATCCTAAAAAAGTCTTTTCCTTGAAACAACACTGTCTCCTGCCCAGTATTCTTTCCAGATCTTAAGGAGAAAGAAGGCAAAATCAGGGGATGTATTACAATGAAGCACTGTCAAGTTTCCGGACCTTTAGCAGTATATTTGTACTTCCACTATTCTTTTCTATAAAATCATGGTTTTGTAGAGCATGTCATTTTCTAGCAAGACACATTTTTGCAGCTGAGCCCATCAGTCTCTGTGAGAATATATTGTCAAAAGCACAAAACATATGAATGGGCAGTGGCAAGTGAGGGGAAAAACCAGTATGGGAAGCAGCTCCGTGATACTACAGTAAGACAAGGAGGAGGAGGTGTTCCAGTTGACAGAGCAAAGAATCGCCCGCAGTCCCTGGAGATATCCTAGTGAAGCAGGTTGTCTCCCAGCAGTCCCTAGAGAACCATGGAGGAACACATACCTACAGTGCAGCTGCTGGAGGGCTCCATGCCACAGCAGGTGAAAGTGCCTTGAAGGAAGCTGCAGCTTGTGGAGGGAGGGCCAGAAAACCATCCTTGACCTCTTCTTTAGCGGAAGAGTATGTGCAAATGTTTAACAGCTGCTAACTGGAATCTATCCTCTTTCCAGTTCTTGTCGTAGGTAAGTAGGACAATACAAGAATTAGAAGCCTAAACTGTTTTGCATGAGGCTCCCATTCTCTCTGCCACTCCCTTAAAATTTACTTTGAGATGAAATAAAACTCATGATCAAGTTCCTAAGGCTTGATGGTCAGGCTTCTCAGAAAACAGGCAGTGCAAAGAACTCTTGTCACTGTCATTTTTTTTCATAGAACTAAAAAAGTTAAAGTACTGTTTTCTAAGAACTTACGAAAATCAACTGGTAGAGGTGGTGAGAGTGAAGAGTATAATTAAGCTGGAAAGAGACTATCATGTAGCTACCTCATCTGCATAGAAGTTTTTTTACCAGGAACTCTGGACTTTTAAACAGATTTAGGACACAAGAGTTATCTCTGGGAATGTTTTAGTATGTATAGAACATTCATCTTTAAATAGCTCGATCTGTTTTACCGTTATGACTTACGTTTTAAATTTTATTTGAGGAGAAATATTTGCTATTCAGATCATTTCAAGTTCTGAAGCATTTCAGTTGTTGACAGTTTTTGCTGTCTCCTGAGGGCAGGAAAATAGTCTTGGAACCAATACTGAAAGAAACTAGATGGAAAAATTAGTTTTCCTCATTCTTTTCTGTCTATTCTATGAGGCACAAGAGCAAAACCACTGCTATGAGTCTGAGTTGCCTTACCACTCATGGATGACAACCTTGTAGTGAGTAGTCTGTTATTGGCACACATTTCTGATGCTGGTGGTTACCTGTTGTGCAGAAAGATCTGTAAACTATTTTCACGGAAAGACATTCCTGAATTGCTTCACTTATCTCTAAGCTGGCACTCTACTTCGGAGATCTTCCTGTGCTCGCCCCCAAACCCGTTTCCTTCAAATGCAATTTACTTTCAACCAAAGCACTTCATTACTTCATCAGGTAATCTCTTGTTCTTAATGTTCGGGGTAGTGTTTTAAAAAGGTAAGAACATATTCTAGTAAGAAGGTAGAACCTCTTTCTTAAGTAGTAGACATCACTGGGCTTTGGTTCATGCACCAGAACAACAGCAAGGAATGTCGTTTGCAATCAATAGATGGGTTGGGGAAACCGGCCACAAGTTTAGGAATCTTTCTCCAATTAATTATGCTTTAAAATTTGTCTCTTAGCATTTCAAGTGTTTTTTTATTAAAACAATCAACTATTTATTACCTGTACCACAACGAAGCACAATCAGCAGTGCTTGTGCATCCTTCACCAATTCCAAGAAGAAGAATGGTCTGAGCCTCCAGTATAGCTCATTACGATAAGCTGGAAAAAAGTTCTTGGAAAAATTTCTTTTGCATCCTTTTGAACCTTATGCAGCACTTCCTGGCCAATCTTACATTTTCTTTTCTCCAGGAGATGATAAGAACTCGAGTACCTTCATGAAAACCGTCGCGGGTCGCTTGCTGCGCTGGCAGAGTTCCTTTTTGAGATAACGCCTGGAAAAGCTTTTCGCTAAGGTCTAGGCGGCAGGAGACGCAGAAGACGGGCATACGCAGCTGTCCGAAGGTAGGTGCCGGTCCCCGGCGGCTTTCGGCAGAAGCCGCGGTTCGGAGCGCACCGCGACCGGCAGAAAGCTCTGGGCGCGAAAAAGCCGCTTCTTCGCCTCCGGCAGCCGGAGAGCTCGGCCGATGCTGAGACGTCAAGAACGAAGCCGCACAGCACTGGGATTAAGTGAGCAGCTCTCAAACTGAGGGAAAACGATAACTAACCACTTTCCAACAGTTTCAACTTGCATTACCATAAGTAGGGAAAAAGTTCTTGGACAGCTTTCTTTTGCATCCTTCTAAACCTTATGCAGCACTTCCTGGCCAATCTTACTTTTTCTTTTCTCCAGGAGATGGTAAGAACTCGAGTACCTTCATGAAAACCGTCGCGGGTCGCTTGCTGTGCTGGCAGAGTTCCTTTTTGAGATAATGCCTGGAAAAGCTTTTCGCTAAGGTCTAGGCGGCAAGAGACGCAGAAGACGGGCATACGCAGCTGTCCGAAGGTAGGTGCCGGTCCCCGGCGGCTTTCGGCAGAAGCCGCGGTTCGGAGCGCACCGCGACCGGCAGAAAGCTCTGGGCGCGAAAAAGCCGCTTCTTCGCCTCCGGCAGCCGGAGAGCTCGGCCGATGCTGAGACGTCCAAGAACGAAGCCGCACAGCACTGGGATTAAGTGAGCAGCTCTCAAACTGAGGGAAAACGATAACTAACCACTTTCCAACAGTTTCAACTTGCATTACCATAAGTAGGGAAAAAGTTCTTGGACAGCTTTCTTTTGCATCCTTCTAAACCTTATGCACCACTTCCTGGCTAATCTTACATTTTTTTTCTCCAGGAGATGGTAAGAACTCGAGTACCCTCACGACAACCGTCTTGGGACGCTTGCTGTGCTGGCAGAGTTCCTTTTTGAGATAATGCCTGGAAAAGCTTTTCGCTAAGGTCTAGGCGGCAAGAGACGCAGAAGAAGGGCATACGCAGCTGTCCGAAGGTAGGTGCCGGTAGCCGGATTCTTTTAACAGAAGCCGCTCTTCGGCGGGCTCTCTTACCTTCATAATGGGTTTTGCTGGAGGAAGCCGCTTTTTCGTTTCCGGGAATACCTAGAGAGGAACACTAGCTAAAGACGTGATTGGCACCATTATGTCGAGTTTTGCTCGTTCCAGCAGGAATAACGGAATAACTGTGTTCTTCCTTACGCTAGATGGCGCTGCTTATCAAGGTTTGGCTGCTTTTAATCATTTGGGGTGCTGGATGTTCAAACGACTTATCGTAACTTCTTCTATTTTAAGTCAGGTGCTCACTGACGTAGATCCTATTAGATATAGCACACTGCAAATAGGAGGTGAAATAGATTTATTGTTACTAGCACATGGGTACGAGTGTTAGGAATTTTATATGGAATATGTTGCATGAATCTTTTCGACCATTCTGCAGCCATTCATACGAAACTCACACAAGTACAAGACAATATGAAGAAATTGACTGGGAACGAGTGGGGTTTGCATCAATGGTTTGAGGGATGGGAAAGAACTGGGTGGTTGAAAGATCTCGTAAATGGAGCTTTGTTTTTACCAGTAGTCATGATTTCCTTGCTTTGTGTTATTCCATGCATCGTGAAACTGGTGTGCCTCTTGCTAAAAATGACATTGGAAAAGATCTGGCTGGTGCAAGAAGAAGGGGCAATTGTGACAATGTATCTGAACCGCTTAGACTACGGGCTGCACCAGCCATCCAGCGTGGAACGGTTCTTCTCAGAATTTTCTCAGGGCCCTCTGGAATTCATCAAGACATAAGCCTTGCTAAAACAAGAGAGGAAAAGCTGAGAAACTAAATTCCAAGACCACAAGAACTCCAAAACGGGGGGGGGGGGGGGGGGGGGGGGGGCAAAGTACCTGGACTGTAAGGAAACACATCTTCTGAGAGGTGCACGCAGAATGCGTGGACAAGACAAAGGCACCAATAAGAAAAGCGTGACTAGCGTGTGCAGAGAGTCAGAATGAGTAAGTGCATCATGTAAACCATACACGGCTTCTGCTTAATCCTCTTGGTCCATTGTGCAGGAGTCCTGAATTTCCCATAAGTGATACTTACTAAAAGGGTTCTGATTTTAATGCTAGAGTTACTGTCTATACGATGATTCATGGGAATAGTTCTTTCAAGTCCTTCCCTTGCTGACATCAGTCAGTTTCATCTTTTCCTGAATGTACTGCTGGCTATACATAAGTGATGAATAGAAGGGAATGAGTTTTAGGGATATGTTGCAAGGAAATAGATTGGTAGCTCTGCTTCCATTTCCATTGTCTAAGAAGAATTCCGAATATTTTTGGCCCTTTCATAGACCTCTGACTCAATTAGCATCAGCAGGGAGGGACATTTAATTGGTTTTTCTCCTTTTTAGAGAGAAGCTAACGAAAAAGTTTCACCAGAATCAGAGCAGGCTGCGTAACAAGAAGAGCGTCATGAAAAGGCGCCAATCCTATCCTCTTAGTATTGCTAGTTGTGATTGGACTTCAATGAAATGTGTCAACTCTGTGTTCCTGGGTATTACATCAGTAACAGGTACTTCACCTGCTGTACTTCTCTCCTAAAGCTAAGAACAGAATCCCAAATAATCTTGATTCCAAGGTCTCAATTCACCCTGTGATGCTGACAGGTGAAATAGGAGTGGAAGGTGCACCAGTAAATGAACTTGAATGGCCTATCTAAATCAGCGGCCACTGATTTCCTGAAGGCCTTAACAGGTCAGTTGCCCCTATTTTTCTTGGGGTTCTTTTATTCTTTGGTCATGTTTTTCTTGGGATTCTTTGAATCCTTCCCCACCAGTTCAGCCTCTGCTCTCAAATCCTTTGCTGTCATTTAAAGTATCTCAAGAGCCTGGAAACTGTTGTCTTTATTTATCAACCCATTATTCCCTTCCAAAGGTTGTTTGCCTCAAGTCTCATTCTTGCTGATTTTCTGCTAGTTCATTGTCAGATGGCAGCAGGTGTTCTGTAAGAGCAAGTACTCAATCCTATAGCTTGCTTTTCTTTTGATTTGGCCTGTCTAGAAAATGGAATGACTGAACATCTCCAACAGCATTTTCTCTCCCCATTGTGTTTCACCGCAAGGGCAGATGCCAATCATCTACCTAAACTCTTGGTGGTGAAGAAACTAGTGGTATGCTGTTGCATATAGGTAGAACTTTCCGAAAGGAAGGCCTTGTAAAACCATGGCTGAGGCCCGTTACTTTGGCTAAGTAGAAAATGACTAGGGGAAAGTGAGACAGCTGAATTAGAGGTAGATCAAGAAGTTCTAGAAGCATTGCGTGTTCACAGCGTGGGGTATGACGGTTGGTTGAATTATGTTTGTTGCGGCTTAAAGCTATGCAAGTGATAAAGGCCTGACTGCTTCAAAAGCCTGGCTTTTGCAAGAAAGCGGCTCTCCTTTGCACCTGCCTGGGGACTCTGCGTCACTACGGACCCTCACGCCCAGTTTGCCAAGGAGATGATGAGTAGGAATGTTGCAGAGCTGCTGTGTGCATATGAAAGGAATGTCAGAGAGTGAAGCCGTGGACAATTTCTGGGCTTTAGTACAATGCTGCTGCATTGGTGCCAGTTTAGTCGGTTTTCCATCAGTGGCATTTCTGTCTAGAAGTACACTGCCCAGAGTCTTTCTAGCACTTGATGCCATTTCCTTACTGCCATTAATACCTTCCTTCAGTTTAAAGGATGAGAGAATCTTTACAGGATTTTGAAGATCCCTGTTAGGAAACACTATGCCAGAGGAGTCATCACTCCCTTTTCTTTTGCCTCCTTTGTAATTTTTATAGACTTATTTCACATTTCTGCTAATGGCAATAAGAATACTGAGACTACTTAGCAGGGTTGACGCTCTCAGCTGCTTTCCTCTTTCCTACTGCTTCATACCGGATGTGACTTGATGGCCTCGTTTTGCAATCAGCATTTTGCTGTGGTTTGCTAAAACCTGGCATGCACTGCCAACTCACAACTTGTGTGTTGGCATTTCAGGGGCTTTAAAGGGTTCCTTTCTGAGATTGCCATGCACTGGACTTTCACAGTCACAAAGACTTCATCCACCATCGGTCAAATTTCAGTATTTAATACTCTTTCCTGGAATGTAGGCAACCTAGCAGCAAGTACTAAATTCGCTGCAAGCCCTGTCTTCCCAAAGGACCATTCAAAAAGTTTGCTTTTCCCCTCTGACCAATCTGACAGTATTTTGATGAAGAATTTGGTACCTTAATAGAACCTCTTAGAAGGGATCTCATGGCAGACAACATCTCAGGCTTTCTTGAAATACTGGCTCCTTTGGATCTCAATTCCATTCAGAGTGCATTTAAGATTTTTTTTTCACTGAAGCCATTCAACAATACCTCTTCTCTTTAAAATGTGCTGCAGGTGAGAAAGATGGATCCCCGTGAAAGGTTCTATTGATATCAAAATTTGTGCCCAATGGACTGTGCTGATGGAAATCAAATACTAGTGTAGTATTTTGAATCCAAATAATTCCTCCCAATCAGGCCCGACAGGATTGTTTGGCTTTGAATCTGAGCACGTGGACAGTAGTGGATGGTCCACAGGTTGAAAAGAGTGTAGATTCTTCTCCTTCTTTTCATTGATGGCTCAGAGACTGAAAAGGCAGCTCCAAAATGGTAAATACATCCCTACAGATTCAAAAATTGTTCTTCTTAATTTGCATCTCCACCATAACAACAGATGCTTAGAACTAAATTACCAATGGGAATTTTACAGCTTCTCAGAAATGAAACAGGACCTGGCTTATGGGCCTTAGCAGTAGCTACAAGTTTTTCAGCACAAGCCATCTCAAAAGTATTTTAACTTTACCGTACTTTTCTGTCTTATGCTTTCATCTCAAGGATGCAGGAAAAAAACAAAACAAAACAAAACAAAACAAAACCAAAAAAAAACCACAACAAAAAAAACCAAAAAAAAAAAAAACAACAAAACAAGAAACCCCACCAAATTGATAATAAGCAAAATCAGTGACATATATAGAAACAGATCCCATGGTTTTTAACTTCCAAACTTGTCTTCTCAGCACACTCTCTACAATGGAATTGTTTCCCTATCTGCCTTGAAACATTTTGCAGCAAAAACACTCTAAGGTCCTGCTGGATGTTTTGTTCAAAAATGACTTCTTCTGGTTTTCTGTCCATAAGCGGAGTAACGTGACTGTGCTGGCAGCTGACCAAAGGAGGTAGGAAGAGTAATCATCATCCACAACACTGGGGCTAAAGAAATTTCCACAGAAAATTACCTGCCCTATTACTTGTTCACGTGTTGGGTTGAACGTTCAGAATCTGTTTCCATTTTCCCCATTCATAGAATGTTCTATTTCACAGAATTCCAGCCCCTCAAACATCAGTCCTGCCAGAACTGCCCGCCATAGGGGGCTGGCATAGGGGATCTGCTAATGTCCACTGACTCTTACCAGTATAGTGCTTGTCACTGTTGCAGATCAAGAACTTCTGAATAGTTTGGATTCATGCTCTTTGAGGGGTTGAAAACAAGAAAAGAATGACTAGACATTTCCATGATCAAATCCCCTGATGGAATAAAAATAGGAGCATAATAAATGTATCCATTGTTCTAAGAAGGGAGATGAAGGCTCCAAATGATTACTTGCATACTTCCTGTTCTAAATCCCTTGTTATCTGGCAAATTGCAGAAGATTCCAGGCTTTTGCCAAAATGCAAACCAGGTTAAAATGTGAAGCCTTACAGTTTACTGGATATAAAACTTCATCATCCATTTTTAAATCTTTGAGATTGTTATGTACTTCCTATTACTACCCTGAGGTTTAGAGCTGTAATTCAGAGAGAAAAGAATGCTATCTTGAATTCATTCTAGTAAATCGGCACTCTCATCTTGTCGGCACTCTCTCCTCTTGGTTTTCACTTCTGAAACTCTGTACGGAAGAGTGCATTAATGCATAGAGCTCTGCATCAATTCTTTACAACAGTTTCCTCTGTAATTCTTCTTTCAAGGCAAACCTATAAAAAGCCACACTTTCTTACCCCACCACTTCTAAAATTCTATTGAGAAGCAAAAAAAAAAAAAAACCCATCAAACCACTAAATCACTGCTCCAATAAAAAAAGCAGTCCATTAACTGCTTTCTTAGCAGGTTCTTTACCTTGTATTAATATGGCAACCTTTTCTTGCTCTTCTAGATTAGAACCAAATTCTTACAGCATATAAGGAAACATAGGTTTACTGTATCTGATTCTTAGATACAGAAGTCCAGCAAGGAGTTCAGACCTCAAAAGAAGTGTCTGTACAACGAGATTCAGCACAACGTTGAGACATATTAGCTATTTTTCAAGAAAAGCGGCCAAACTGAAACTTTTTAGACTTCTCTACAATCATGCGTGCCTGCTTCCAGAACCTGACCTTCGTTGCTGGAAACTAGCTGCAATGTTACTGTAAACAATGCTGTGAATGTAGGACATCGTCATTCTTCTCTTCCATTGAAAACCTCAAGTGGAGTCACGTCACTTCTCTTCAAAATTCTGTATTTCCTTGCAAACTGGTCAAATAAGGATAAATAAAGTGTTCTGTTCATTCAGTTTAAACCAAATGTTCAAAATGAAAAAAAAAATCCATTCAGATATGGTCTGCAATAATACAGTAGAAGAGAAGATGAACCAGACTGGCCTACAACAGAAAGAAGTGAAGCAGAATTTGGGAATTTGGAAGACCTTATGATGAATAATTCAAATAAATAAATAAAAAAAATATTGCCTACCCAAATTCAATCAGTGATGCACAGACAGAGAAAAAGTACTAATTACTACTCATATTTCTTTCATTCTCAGACAAGAAGTTCAATGATCCTCTTGAATGCACCGAAGATTCTTGGAAAAGACAGCAGCCTTCTTCTTCACCACATACTCCTCAGAACTCCAGGAGACAAATCATTTGAGCTGTGAGGATCTTTCTCTCTGTAAAACTCCCAGAGCATAGCCAATATTCTATTCCTTTAGGGATCCTCGCCTCCCTGGGGGAGTGCTGGATAGTCTACATCCCGGTACATCAGCCAGACACTCCACCTTATTTCCCATGGCTACTGCAGCAAGGACATCATCTACACTGGCTTTCTAGCCAAAATAGATGCAAGGCACAATGAAGAACATAGCCAAAACCTTGAGCACAGCTTATGAGTTTCGAAAGAAAAATCTCAGGATGGCAATACTGGATCTTCTGATCCAAACCATCAGGAAACATTTCTTTAGAGGTGTTGGGAAAGATGAAAGTTTGATGAGAAAGTCTCACAGATATGTATGCTTGGCAGAAAGATTTTTCAATGTGGAGTCTGAAGAAGGAATAGAGTTGGAAGCAAGTTTTGATCTAGAAGAAAAGAATTGCTGAGCCAGTCTTACTGGATAACCGAGGATACCTTAGTTAGAAGAGGGTTTTATGACTTACAGCAAAGGATAAACCCACCCCAAACAAGAAGATGTTTTTACCAAGCAGGAAGCTAGCACAGGCAAACAAGTCAGCAAATGCTGCAAGCAGAAAAAGCTCTCCAAATTTTCCACTGTCAAGAAAACTGAAAAACAACTTTCCGCTTCAACTGTAATATACTGACTTTTAGTGAGTGGAGAATAGCAACATATGGTAATTAGAGTCGTTAGGATAGGCTATAGATAATAGTTAAGGGATAGATTGGTTCTACTGTATGAAGATGCTCAGCAAAGTGCCAAAACCAAAGGGTCTCCAGGCCTGCCTGTAGCTAGAGCTGACAGCTGTAGGCACAGGCTCTGTTGCCCACTACCCTGGACTGCTGCAACGTCTTGGATGGAATAAACTGCATTTTGGAGAGCCGCCTGGACTCTCACATCCCTCATTTAGGCTCTTCCATGGAGGTGAAAAAAGCCTCTGGGTATTGTACAAAAAAACAGCTATGTAATCTAGAGTTGCATGACCCAATATTTCTATTGAACTGGAACAATTTTTATCAATATTATGGATCCACTTCTTTTCAGTGCGTTTGGTCAAAAACATAAAGCATCGTTTAAAAGACATTCTTGGATGCGTACTAAGTACTACGAATTAGTTAAGGTGTTGGTTTGGCATGGCTTGGTTTTTGGTGGGGAGGGAAGAAGCCAGCCACAGAAGTGATTTTTTGTGCAAAGCTCCTAGAAGCTTCCTCCATGCCTGGCAAAGTGAATCCCTGCTTGGCACTAAGAACAGACATGCTGCTGAGCCAATTACAGAAGCTGGTAGCGCCTTGGTGATATATTTAAGAAGGAAATCAAAACTGCAGCCAGTTAACCTTGAAGTTGGGAAATTTTTAGGTTGGCACCTCTTCTGCTTTGAAAGCCAAACCAGTGAGACACTCTGTTGCAGTGTGTGTTTATTATTGTACTGCAGTTCTAGTAGTCTGTTTTCTAAGGCTTCCTATTTTGTGCTGTTATAGCATATGTTATTATGAATGGATTGTTCCTTTCCCACCAGTATTGTTGGCTTTTGCCCTAGCTGTCCCTCTCCCCAAAGACCTGCCCTTTTGTTCCCTGTTCCTTCTCCCATTGAACATCAACCCCTCCCCAAGCCTGCCCCTTTCTCTAGAAACTTCCCTCTCAATTTTGTACCCTTCAAAACCCCAGTGGTTTCTTCAAGTTACTCTCCTCCCTTGTAGTCCCCCTACTGGTTTCAACATTGTATTCCCCTCCTTGTCTACCACCCCCAGTTTCTCCCAGTTGGTTAAAGATTGCATCCTCCCCTGGGACCTTCCCCTCATTTAGAAGTTGATGGATGCCTTTGAATCATTGTCTTTCTGTCCTTGACCCTCCAGGGAGTAAACTGAAAAATATGCAGAAGACCTCTCCCTGTTCCTTGTCCCTGCTCTCAGCGCAGTTCTATCCCCAAGGCAGTCCACCTGTGCCGTAGAGCAGCTGTGCCCTACAGCTGCAGCCCGGATTCGACAGCTTTCTTGGGGCGGCCCACTCTCGCTGTCGGTGTCGGGAGCTAGTTGGGCTGAAGAAATCCAGCACCGCAGCAAGACTCCAAGTCAGAAATCCAGTTTATTAGGAAAAGGGGGAAAAACCCAAATCCATGCAAGAGTACAAAAGAAAAACCACTGACAGAGTCAGAATACAAGCTGACGTCCTGCTAGTTAGGGTGGTGAAAGCAGTTTGGATGAAATGGTCTTGTTGAAGTGGTGATTCTTTAGAAACCATCTGGTAGCTCTCGTCCTCTGGAAAACCAGTGGCTAAGGGTGGCCGTTCCTCTGGCAATGCAGTAGAAATGGTGCTTCTTGCCTTCCAAAACCCAGATGATATCCAGGTGGGGATGCTTAGCTCCTACCCCCTGGGCAGAGCATCTCCCAATGGGCTGATATCGTTCTGAGTCATGATGTGGGTCCTTGATTACCCGTGAAACAGAAATGGCTCCTGGAGGGAGTTATCTCTGAGTCATGTGGCAAGACATTGATGGGCCCATTAACAGGAGAGAAGGAAAAAACGATGCCACCCCTGGTTTCCTCAGTTCTTGAGGGTGGGAATAGGATGCATTTTGATATTGTAAGCTAGGACAATACAGGATGCAGGTTTTTGCATTTGCAGGGAGTTTGTATGGATTTGAAAAGTATCCTCAGAGCAGAAGCACAAAAGTATTCTCATACCCCTTTTAATCATCTTCCAATGAAGCAATTCTCCCAATAACCTAAGGCATGAATGACTTGCGAGTGAGTTGAAGGAACACGCCAAAGATAAGTAGTGTTCAACTGCAGAGAATTGTTTAGGGACATCATACCCTAATATTTTAAATCAGAAAGCATGGATGGACGGGTCTTTTTTCCTTGGTTGACTACAGAACCAGCGGTCCTTTGCAGGAGGGTCTTTGGATTTAGGATGAGACTGGCAACTAAGAGCATGGCTACACAGAAGGTGCTACTTTTAGACCAGAACATTCAACTACTAAAGGCAGATAGGAGAATAGCTGATTAGTGATCGCTCCGACAGGAGGAGTCTGCGGCTTACCCCATGGGAACAATAGTAGCACATTTCAATTTTAGAAAACCATTCTTTTCAGAGGACCAAGCATCAGTGAAAAGAAAAGGTCGAGTAAAGACATCCTAGTGCTCTTCTGATCAGAAGCATCTTCCTCCATATGAGAGTATTTAGGAAAGGACAGTGCGTTCATAAGGAAAGGTGTGCCAGTTACAAAACCTGCAGAACAAGGCAAGACAAACTTATACATTTTATTTGCTATTTTTATTTCACCTGCTAAAAAATGATTTTTTTTAAGACTGAATTTTATGAATTCTGCAACGCTGTCTTTTTGAACGTCTTCCTACTCGTATTAAACACCGAGGTGACAAAGAGAGCAGCAGTGGAAGGAAAGCTGGTCCATCTCCCCCTCCTCGTGGCTTTAGGCCAGTGAGCGATTAGAAGTTGGTCACTTCATTTGAGATAAATAGCTTTACCAAGAGAGAATATTATCCAGCCTTGATCTTTCCTTTGGAGCTGATCCACTTTGTAGTCATGAATTCTTGACTCAGCTGGGGAGAAACAATGGCATTACGGCCATGGATGTTAGAGTGCGCTGATGGGAAATGAAGTTTTCATCTTCCGGTCCTTGCTTCAGTAAATATTCCAAATTCATCAGAAAGAAAATTCGAAGACCAGGAATCCCCACTCAAATGACCTACTTCAAATAGTCTGCACGCATAAGAGACATCAAGCAGGTGCTCTCATCTGTTAGGGGAATACCCAACCAGTATATTATTGTCTACTTAGGAGGCAATAATTTTGGAAATCATTGAATTTTTTGTATTGCAAGTGAATGGTCAACACATTTTATTACTGGATTAGGTAAAATCATGTCTTCTGCATCCTTTCAGAGAGGAAGCTTACCTGGATCTAAAGCTGCTCAGCTCCATGATGGGATGCTTTGTCTTCAAAGGGAACTCTAGTCTTCGTCCTTTTGGATTGCTTCCATAGCTTTTCACTCACTCTTCAGGTACCTGTTAAAATGTCCTCTTATCCCATGCAAATTTTTATGGGCATAGTCACTGAATTGGGAAGTATTCCATAAAGTCCACAGGCCTTGTTGAGATGGATGCACAGGTCTCAAGGGTGTTAGCAGATGTTATTCTGAGGCCACTCCTGATCATGTTGGATGGACCATGGTGACTGAGGAAAGTGCCCAAAGACTGGATGAAAGCAAATGTCACCCATCTTCAAAAAAGGCAACCAGGAGGACTCAGAAAAGTACAAGCCAGCCAGCCTCATTTGGATCCCCAGGAAGTTGATGGAGTAGCTATTCCTGGAAAGCATTGCCAGGCACACCAAGGAGGACAGAACAAATGTAGTCAGCATGGATTTACCAGGGGAAATTGGTGCTTGACGACTTTTTAAACTCCTCTGGTGAATGAACTTGCCTGGTAGATGAAGAGAATATCATCTGCCTGGGCTTCAGGGAAGTTTTGGACGTTTATCTACATGGCAGCACACATACCTACGGGAAGGAATAGTGCAAAGAGCAGGGAACCAGTGTCTTTTCAATGATGCTCAGTGAAAAGACAAGAGGCAGTGGGCACACACTGCAATACAGGAGATTGCCTCTGAGCATCACAAAATTCTTTTTTATCGTGACGGTGACTGAACCATGGCACAGAGTGTCCAGAAAGATGGTGGAGTCTGGATCATTGAAGACATTAAAAGTAGGCCCAGATATAATCCTGGGCAACAGGCTCTAGGTATCCTGGTTGAAGCAGGGGGATGGGACTTGGGGAGCCGCACAGAGCCCTTCCACCCTCATTCATTCTGTGCTAGTGAATTCTCTTAGAGATGCATTTCAAGGACTGGCATGACAAAGCTCTGTGCAGAGTGAGATCCAAATGGACATGGGATTTAAGTTCCTTAAGTAGTGTTCAAGAAGAATGTAAAACTCCAGGAAACCTGTCTCTTCCATAACTGAATCCCTTTCATGGGAAAATTCCCCAGCTCTAGAAAGATCCTCTGAGACGCATGCTTAAGACTGACACTGGCAGAGCAAATTTCTCCCTATGCGTGTCTAAGACCAGTTAGGATCTTTACCAAAAGTGTTGTCAACGTAGTCACAGAAGGCATATTGTTAAGAAGTGACAACTTACATCAGAATGGCAAATATTGGTCCACCAATGAATTACTGTATGGGAATTATCGACTTGTATTCCAAATAAATAAAAAGGAGTTGGTCTTTATTGAACTCTTTCATTGCAATATTCATAAGGGAAGAAAAAGACCTATGTCCTTAACTTTCTTAATTCTAACAAAGATTTAAAACATTCCTTGTAAAAAGCGTATCTGAATTATCGGTCTATGAAACAATTTGAGTTGGGAAAAAAGTCCTAAAATTGTGTAGACAGTTGCAGAGAAAGCAAGAAAATAGGAAAGAAACAAAAACAGAGAAAAAGAGTCATCTTGAGTCTGCTAGCTAGTTCTAGAAGTAGTCTGCTAGAAAAAGGAAACCCCAGTGGAATTTCAAATGTGTTCATGCACTTGATTCAGTAACTGGTCAATGTAAAAACCAGTCCTTTCGTACAACTTCCCCCAGCAACAAAAACTTCAACAGATTGACGCCACCATCATGCCTGTCCCAGATGTATTTAAAAGAGAAATGATGATTTTCTTGAAAATCTATTTGCGTACAAGTTGCAAGACATTGGAGGGATTCTCCACATTCTCCTTCCTCCACGCGGCTTGAAAGTATATTTGATAAAATATGCAACAAAGCATGTGATTTCCAAGGTAGAGTAAAATGGATGACTTGGGAATTGATCTCTTTTGGATATGAAACTTCATATCCACTCTCTGGGAAGTTTCTAAAAGAAATGATGGAGCTGAGGCATGAATCTGCCACTCCGAGTGCTTAGCAAACATAGACACTCCCCTTCACATGGCCCCACCTTCCGCACACACCTAGGCATGCACAGAGATCAGCATAGCAGATCATGAACACCTTGGAAAAGACTGAAATGCTAAATAGCTCTCTTTGTGGACAAAATAGCCGGTACACTATTTCAAATATCTGGTACAAAAACTCTGTTGAATATCTGCCTCATATTTAAAACACAGGTTTTCATTGAATTCTGTTTGCAGAATATTTTCCTTCCATTTGTTCCTTTAAAATTCCTTTGTTCTATGTCTAGAAATATTTTCTTCTAAAAATAGAAAAAATTAGATGATGTCTTTTCAGAAGAAAACATTGGTTTAGACAATTTTTAACCATCATGGTATGGAAGAATTTTTTTGTCCCTCACTAAGGAGGAATAAGTATTTTGATCCTAGATCATTTACAGTGAAATACTTGACATTTTTAAGATGCTTTCAATCAATTTTGATCCTCATTGCTTATTCATTGTAAACAGTAAGTTTTCAGTGCATGGAAAGTGTGTGTGGTATGTCTACATTAGTTCAAACACCAATTCCAACTAATGGCCAGGCTGAACTACAGTAAATAATGTCCTGAAGGATATTTTGCCGCCTTCTTTGGCACTCCTTGAAATCCTAATGATTGGCATGAAGTGTAGAAATACAGAGATTTTCTCTCAGAGGGTGTCCCATGTTGACACCCATCCCATGTGTTTGATGTTGTAGTTCTTATCGCTTTTAAAAGTTGATATCTTCTGCACAGTTTTCATGAAGCTTTCTGTTACAGTAGTGAAAATCACAGAGAAATGCAATTTTGTACAACTTTGAATTTACCCCAAGAGCTGAGAGAAAATTTGTTCGTATACCTCAATCTGAGTCTCTTCTATATTCAAGCTTTGTTTATCTACCATCAAGGGTCGCATTCGTTGCTGTTCAAAGCCCCATCCAAGCTGACTTGAATACGTTCAGGGATGGGACATCCACAACTTCTCTGGGCAACCCGAAGCAGCGTTCCAGCACCCCAACAGCAAAAAATGTCTTCCTTTCATCTAATAGAGATCAGAAATACTAAATCTAGGTATATAAACTTTGAGGAAAGGTTTGAAATTCTATTGATTTGAAACACATTTGATATGAATACTAACTTCCAGACGACTGAAATATGTTGATGGCCATTTGAGATTGACACTTTTTGAAAAAGTGCATGGAATTGAAAATTAAAACCGGCAAAATTAAAAACTTCTTGCCATTTTCTTTTAACTCTGATCTTCAAAATTGCATAGGTCAGATATCTGTGCTTCATGCAAATCTCTCAGATACTCTCAGACCAAAGCTTTTCTTTCAGACTAAACTGCGGTTTAGGTAGAACACGAGTGCTTAGTGAAGGTTTTTCTGGGCATAGGGGGATTTGTGTGCACAAGAGGTTTTATCCAAACTGGAAAATTCATCCCAGCTGCATTTGTTCATCATTCCTACTGCATCAGGCCTGAAGATTCTGTGAAAAGTATCCTGTGGACCTTGAACATAGCTCATGTGAAAGAGATGAGAGGTGATGGAGAAGTTGAGGGAGAGAATCAAGAGCATATGGCCCAGTAAAGGCACCAGAAGGTATTTTTTCATGTGGTCCACAACCCAAACAATTGTTTAGCACCGTTTGAAGGCTGTGTTTGACCAACAGGGCTGAAGCAGGTCTTCAAAATATCCAGTAGATCAAAATCCATTGAAGCAAATGACCCTGGCCAGTCACCTTGCTGCTGATCATTCACCCTCCATACCAGCTGATCAGGCCTAAGAATGCTGCTGCAAAAGTGTTGTGAAAAAGGTAGGCACATTTTCACAGAGGCAGGGGAAAATGCCCTTGGATGGTGATTCCAAGGGATAACTTGATGGCGCAAGTTAGGTACCCTTATCTACTGTGCAATATCGAAGTTGGTGAGTTCACCATCTGTAAGCATCACTTTAGAAAATAAATGTTTGATCCACAAAACGATACTTCCTATGTCCTGTCTACCTGCTTCATTTCAGCCAAGGAATAGGCTACGTTCCATCAGCAAAGTGTTCATGATCATATGCTTCTTTAAACTGTGGTCATTCTTTCTTTTTTTCTAAATCAGACACTGTCTATTCCTAAGATTCAGATGTCCATGGGTAGGGGTGTAATTAAGTTCACTGTTAAAAAATATCCTTCTTGTTATCTTTTTAATAAATTACTGAGATGTAACATCAGTCTGAGAGCTGAAAGAAACCCCTTCATTTGCTGTTTGCCAAGTATCATCTATGTGATACAAATTCTATTTGACCCATCCATTGCCATCTAATACTACTAGTAATGCCTTCACAACCTTTACTTCATGGTTAGGGATTTTGGAGAAGTGAAAGATTTGAACATAAGCAAGGGCATTTGTTCAAGATGCTCCAGAAAGAGCTGCTGTCTGTTCTCTTCCTTGCTGCCTATGTTGGCAGGAAGCTGCAAAAAACCCAAAGATAACTAGAAAGAGTGTTACTTTTAGTCTAAATTTGGAAATGATGTTTGGAATACCCTGTTAAATGAAAAGGTGCTCTTTTAAAAGATGGCATCTTCAGGGGAAAAGTCAGTTTAGAGAGGTTTTGAGACAGTTGCTTCTGGAAAAAAAAAAAAAAAATTGAGGTATCCAAGGTCTTTAGCCATACCACTTGGAAGATTGATTCAAAACACAGTTCCTTCATCTAGGAAGAACAGAGGACCATAGATGCAGCCCATTTCAAAACGGAGTTCTTTATGTGTCAGGTTGGGATTTACTGGACATCATTTCTTGTAAAGTCGAGGGACTGCAGTTAGCTCTCCAATAATTTCCTTCCCTGAAATTCATCTGCATTTGCTCCTTTCTCCAGCGTTCCCATTTCTTAGTGCTGGTATACTCCATCTATGCATTAGAATATTCAACTGGAGTGTGTGTCCGATATTTTCTAGTTCAAATTGGCTGGAACGCAATGGATAGTTCCAGTTGCTTGTATACACTAGTTTTATTTTGACAAGTTTTCTTTGAACAATGTTGAAGCAGCAGTAGCAAATCGGAAGTACAGCTTGCAGCAGGGAAAGACACTTCTGCTTGCTCAAGTTTCCTGTAGTCAGATAGATGCCAAAAGGCTTTTCATAGTACTACTACTGTCTTGTAGGAATACTTGATCTAATCCTACCTTTGATAAAATTACTAATGGGCTACTTTTCCACAAGGTGGAACATTTTTCTTTTAATAATATGTTTTTTGTAAGTTGGAAACATGAACTTGTGCACCAGTCAGGTGGAATGTACTCTTACTTCTTCATAAGTTTCACAACATTATTTAGAAAATATTGACTCTGTGTAACTTCAAAAGAAGAATTCTGGGCATCTTCATTCTATTGATGTGATTTTTTTTCTACCATGCTGTTCTTGTTTTCTATGGAACTCATTTTTACCAATAGAAATATTTTTCCCTGACACCTATGGAAAATACCTATGTTTACTCAATATTGCAGCCTCAGTACACTGTTTAGAATTATTTCAACATGGTCCCAAGCATATCCGACAGCTAGACAGCAGAGGTTAGCAACAGTGAGTGGGAATAACTTCTGAACCATTTCAGTAGATTTCCCAGGAAAGGCTTGCTTTCTGCCCCTGCACATTTTCCCAGAGATATTGTCTGGTGCACAGTTGCATCAAAAGAGTATTTTTGCACAAACCTTGGGCCAAGCTCTGTCTCAGATTTACTAGTGAATGCAAAGAGGGTGAAAGTGCTGCTTCAAAGCCCTCTGTGTGCTTTCCGTACCAAAAGGGAGGTGACCCCAGCAATAACTTTTTGATCTCTCTTCAAAACACGAGGCACGTCACCACCTCATTCATCTTTTTCTGGGACTCAGCATCTAAAGACCAAGAAGCCCTCTTGCTTGCTAAAGTGTGTTCAGCAAAAAACCCTTGTCCCATCAGCAAATTGGAACACAGCTGCATTCCAGTCAATACCAATGCTGGCAGGGCAATACTCTAGCCCAGTAGTAACATGCCACTGTTAGAAGACTGTGTAAAAATCTTTGTGTACAAAGTAATGGGAGGGAAAAATAGAATTGGGAAGAACTGCACATTGTTCTGGAAAAAGCCTCCTGCCACAGTCTTACAGACGTCATTTTCTGGTATCATTTTTAAGAGTTGGAGTTTCTTAAATTTTGTACAAGATAAAATCTTACTGGACCTTGCAGTTTCCCTACTAGAAGTACAGCCATTTCTTAGTAGAATAGAAGTAAGCCCTTTGAATATGTACAAATGGCCTTTCAAAATACATATGCTATAGCCCACTGTGAAAGGAATTAGCTATAAAAATAGAAATTCAAAGGTTTAAAAAGGTTTTGAATAAAGTAAGTCTAAGGTGATAGAAGAAGAAGAAAACAGCAGTTTTCTTCTTCTGCTGAAAAAACAACTCCGAGGACATTGTACTCTACAGGTGTATTATATCACTTTCTGAAAAACGGAGTAGGTTTGCTATTTCAAAAGGTTTTCATTAGGAAGGAAGAGATTCCTTTGGAAAAAAAAACTTCAAATTGACTTGACATGAATGTTATGACACTTCACCAATCATGAAGAAAAATTCTCATCACTTGATATGGAAATCATGACGGTAACGGAGTCAAGGATGTCTAAGCCGTGCCATCAGGAACATAAAAAAGCATTAGAATGCTGGTAAGACTGAGCTCCTGAACTAGTCAGAAGAGAACGCAACCAAAACATTTTCCTTTAAGAGTCTTCAGCATGAACAGCAGATCAAATGTTTTCCTGTGAAGTATTTATGAATAGAATTAACCTTTAAAAGAACATTGTTTTCAAAAACCTGTGTCCAGTATCTCTTAGAATGATACAGAGTTCTTATTACTAGACAAAAGAAAAGCACTTTTTTCCAAACTGTTGTGCACTTTTAAACGATCTACAATAAAAAGAGTACTTTTTCATGCTGGGCATGATGTTCATTACAAAAAAGCCTTGTCGCACGCTTGGTACTCTAGTGTCTTGATTAGCATTGTTTTTTATTCATTGACTCTTTTTCACCTTGAAATAATGGCGTCTTTGTACTTATGCAGCATCCAGGAAGAATTTCTTGGGTGTCATTTTGTACTCGATCCTAAATGGCAGCTTCTGCATTCTGCCATCCGTCTAGCTTTCCCATTTGATGCAGCTTCTGAGAGGTCTTTTCAGAATTGAGGACTACCTGCAAGAATGATGCTAAATGCATGCATTTTACTCCTTGGTTAATGCAAAAGAGTTTCTCCTTTACAGCATAATAATAACAGGAAAAGAATGATGGTGGATTCAATTCTTATAGTAATACAAAGAGAACTATTATCATCATTAGAAACCAAGCAAGTCATATTTATTGCTCATGCAGTACAACCACTAATGCAAATTACCCTGTAAATTCAAAATGAATCTGTATCACAGGAGTGGATTGAATGTCTCTCTTGATATTTTGCTTAAAGCAGAAAATTAATTCTTTTGACAGCCAACTCATAATTGCAACCTAACTTTCAACTACAGCTTTCAAACAGTGGAAACATGTCTGTTTATAACACGATACAGTACCGTACACAAGACCAAAACAGGTCCTAGACGTTCAAATGAAAGAAAAGATCAAAGAACAGATTAATTCGTGTCTGCAAGCCCTCAAGAGTGTGCAGGTCAAAAGTCCCCAGAAAACTAGGCCAGTGGCACAAATTCTCGATGTTGGCACCAGCAGAAGCAGGTGCTATCTTTCTAGGATGCAATCTTGCTTACATCATCCTTCAAAGCAATCTTCTGTCCCCCTGCCCAATATGCCTTCTGCTCTACTCCTTGGACTTCACGTTTGCATTTCTACAGAGTCCTGCAAACGGACTCAAAGTTCAGGTAATAGATTTCCAAGATTTAGAAATATTGTGTTAAGTCTATTTCTTTCGTATTTCATCCCGTCTAAGCATACTGAACTTTCTGAGGTGAAATATGTCGAGTATGTCACGTGTAGTTTACATGTTAGTTCTGCTTGACATTAAAACTTCGCACAGACCCCTGGGATGCCTTACTGCAAAAATATATAGCTGCAAAGAGTGGTTGCACAAAGTTAGAATGGCCAGAAAACCATGTAAACAACCTAACAGTAGAGGCTTGAATTTCTGAATATAATCTTGCACCATCTAAAGTCAAAATAGAATATTGAAATGATTTTCATCTAATAATGAGCGTGGGGAAGAAAGAATCCAGATAGGATTTTTTTTTTTTTTGAAACAGTTCCAGGAAATACATGGCCTTAACTTGGAAGTATAGCATTAAATATTTTTATACAGCATGAGTTCTCATTACCTAATCATATGGTTTGTAGAACTGAATTGGAAAGTAGGAAATAAACAAAGAAAAATATTCAAGCTATAAAAAATGTGAGTTTAAAATTTTCTTTGTATTTCTGATTAAAACGATGAGGTAGCCAAATGGTCACCCATTATTTTCAAAAGCATCTGGACATAAAAAACGGATCAATTTTGGCGGGACTTGGATGTCCGGTATTCCTGAAAAGCTTTATTTCACTGCTTCCCAACCCTGATTCAATCCCCTTAAATGCAGCTGTATTTCAGTTGCTCAGTGAAACTGTCCATCTCATGCATATAGTTTACAAATAATCTGCAGAAAAAGCTAGCTAGATTTAAAGATCTTTTTTCTGTAAATGGCCTTCAACTGATTTCTACAAACACACAGCTGGGATTTCTGCTGTCTTCTTCAGGCCACTTCCTGCAGAGACCTCTCCATTAAATTTGTCTCGTTCTACTAAGAACGCTTCTGGTGATCCAAAGTCAGCACTGGGATTGTCCAACTGCATGGAATTACTGTCTGCTAGAGCTGCACACTGAGGGCTTCTGTGTGCAGCATCATGTGAGCCCTGCTAATGTCACCCTGTTGGTATAAACTGAGCTAAGTGGACCTTAAGGGACAAGATTGTGCACTGATTTTGTAATAGAAATGAGGTACTAAGAAGGAGGCGGGAGGATTTCAATGTTTCTGCCCCCAGCTGAAGCAACACTAAATCTCGGTCCTTATCTGAAAAACAAGGTGAATTAACCCGTTTGGCATTCATATGCCAAAAAGGTCAGTAATACACTCAGAACTGTCAAAAGAGTAACAATTCCAATCATTACTTTCTAAAAAGAATTCATTTGAAGAAGTCAGGAAGACAGATGAAACATGCAAATATCCTACCCTGAGAATCATTCTGTTGATCTGCACAGGTTTCTTATTATATTCCCATCTAATGCATTGGTCATGTGTGCTTGTGATGACACAAATACTTGCAAAGCTTACCAGATAAATCACGTTCTCTTCAAACAGCAAAGCATTTCTTGATGGTTGCACTTGCTAATTCCATTTAGACTCAGTGTTCTTAAAGGTCTTTTCCAACCAAAGTTCCAACCACCATTCTCTAAGTCGCACATCCTGATTGTCCTGGTTTAGGGCTAAATTTGGCAGAAAACCTCACAAAGGGCCACTGCACCCTCCCCCCCACCAAAAGCCCACCCACACAGCCGCTCCCTTCAACTGGTTTGGGGAGAGAAGTGGGAAAAAGCTGTTGATTTAACAGGCAAAGCACTTCCCAGCACAAAAAAATGAACAATACCAGATGACAAAACTCATTTGCCACACTGAAGAGACGACAAATCAGAAAGTCTCTCCTGTGGGTGCTCACTCTGTTATAAACCCCTCCAGCAATGGGGAAGGCTGCTGCCCAGGGTAGGCCCCAGTAGGCCACAAAGTGCAAGTTCCCAGTGCTTCCCAGGTCCCAGTCCGGAGCAGATTCGAAACGTTCCAAGAAAAGGGAAAGGAAAAAAAAAACCAGTCCAGGGAAAACTCTGCCTCAGCCAGCTAAACCAACTAAAAAGCAAATGCGTGCTCTGTTCTGCTCTGTCAGTGCCCAGACAACACAGTGCAGCGCAGAATGTGGAAGAGTGTTGCTTTTTAAGGAGTGCAGCCTCTGATAAGAAACTCGGTGCTTCTTCTTCTCCCTGCCTTTGCTCTCAGAACCAGTCTTGAAGGCAGAGAATATCATATCCAGCATTAAGAGAACAGATGACTGGGGATACAAGCATCATAAAGTCACCCAAGGACACTGCTCTATTGAGATATGTCACCAGACTATGCTAAGACCAAGTTTTGGACCTGCTCATTAAAATTCTACTCTCACAGTGAAGCTGAGGAGGAAACACAGCTCACTACAGTTACCTTGTGGCATGCCAGTGCTTCCTTTCAATCACAATGGTCTTCGTTTTTAAGTCCCTGACATCACAGGCATCATGAAACATCCTTTGTGCAGGAAGGAAGAAAATATTCTTTTCATTGATGCTGATGGGTTAGCTGACATGCAAAGCAGTTAATTCAAAGTGACAGAGCAATCAAGTCAATAGGAAAACTCACCACAGTTTTGTTTACTCCCCTAAATCCTTACTATCCCAAAATACAAGAACAGCTGTAAAAGCCTTGTGGCTACCTAATTTTTTCCTAGACCTACATGGTGGGGTAAGAGATAAACAATCCCAAACTATGGTAATCCACAACAAAGCATTCTTGACCTCATATTCAGGTTCTGCATAGCGAGCTCTTCCTCCTGATCAAGTTATTCCATCGCAATACTTTGGGGAGTATCTCAGAGGGCTGGCTGTTGTTTGGTTTGAAAGCATCTTGATCATTCAGGAACCCAGTAGCAAGGACAAAGTTTAAAAGAAGATAGTGCTATGCATTGATTTTCATCTAGGACAGAGATATTTCTACAACACAGAAGGCTGACCTAATGCTTCACGACAACGTGGCTGAAGTGGCATCCTGGTCCCCATAGGTTTTTCTCTTTACTTTTAGCTGCTTTCTTACCAGATTAATGAGCTGAACTAGCTCAAAAAAGAATCAGATAAGTGCCAGAGCTTTCAAACAAACAAACAAACAAACAAAAAAAAAAAAAACCGAAAAAAACCCAAAACAGATGCAAAAGGGTGATTTGTAAGTGCATTTGAAAACAGAAGTTTTTTGTACTTTTCATAGATACATGGCATTCTCTAGAATGATATTGCTCCAATGCTTTGGGTTTGGTTTTGTTTTTGTTTTTTTCCTCAATTCTAAATGTTACACATTCTTTTTTGGCCATTTTAGTAAACTGATTTTCTGATCCATGTGAAAGACAGTCCGAAGTTCCCCTCATTTGCCTCACGACCGTCCCCAGGACAGACATCGGGACCCTGAGGACCCTGACTGGAATGCTGGCATGCCGGTCAGAGAGGAATGCCAGAAATCCTGAGGCCCCTGAGCAGAATTCTGGCCTGCCAAGTGATTGTTGGCAGCTGTGTCTACAGTGACTGCTTCTAGCAGGGCCTGCCAAGGGGCGAGGCGACCTATGGGCCTGCACGTGCTTCGCGACACCAGCCCAGGAATTTTCCCACCTCTTGGCCAGATGAACTTGCTGGGGCAACTGTGGTAGCCGCCCCATGGAAAATCCTTCATCTGCTCCACTACCACCGTGGGGGACGCAGATTGAAGCCCCCCTCCCAAGGACTGAGGCTGAGACGCCTGTAATTCTGATCCAGGGCTGCTGGCTTGACTGAAGCAGGATGCCTGCTAAGTGTTGCCTGCAGATGTGTTCGCGGGACCTAGACTGGTTTCCTATAGAAACCAGTCCTGAAACAATAGCTCCCACTCACTGCTGATATTGATATTGACTTCTCCTGCTGAGAACATGGACTGTCTGTACCCGTCTTCAATACCATTTTTCCCCTCAGCAATTTCAATAGACTTGCTCTTTATTGTATCTGCTCCCCCTCAGCCATTTCTAGATCTGTTTCCCTCCTCAGCAATGGACTAGAATAGAACCTTGAGATAACCAGGACTTTGAGATCTCCCCTAGGAGAACTCCATCGGCTGGGCTGCGAGGACTTCATCTCTCTCCATTTGGTAGCTATACTCCCTCTCTCTTTCTCCCCCTCTTTTCTATTCTTTTCCTCTCCCTAATTCCTTGAAGGCATTTGCTGTGGTCATTCTAGAAAGGTGCATTTGTTTGGAGTGATACTGCAATCCCTTTTCCATCTTGTCTTTTGCCCTCCGAGATCAGTTAAGAAAACATCATCCCCCCTTGGTAGGAGCGGATCAGAACAATATGTTCTTTCCAGCTGAAATTGGTTCTAGTCAATAGAAGCACACTGGTAGGTAAAAGTACACTATAAAAGATAACCTTCAGAATGTATTTCCCATGTCTTCCCATTCAAGCAAGTGAAGAAAGCAGACAGATCTTCAGATAACATGCTATGCGAATTGAAAGGAATCTTCTTGGAGGCAACTGTGAAACTCACGCAATGAAATACAGATGAGAGAGATGAAAGGGTCACATATGATGTCAAATCTATTCTTTTAATGTTTGAATGAAACAAGATTTCTTGAAGTACAATCCTACAAAATGAAGGTGAACTTGCAGAAGCAATTGAACTGGGTCTCCTTTAGAAACACAATGTTTTCTAATTAAACTGAGCATTCAGGAAGGCAACCTTGAAATCAAAAGGATTTAGAAAAATACAAAATACCAAGACTGGCAGTTCGTTATCTTTCACGGTCTCTTTAAGATAAGATTGATTTGAACTTCCACTTGTAGTAGGTCTGAAGACATTAGGAATGATGCAATATGAAAAAACCAAAACAAAACAACTTTCTCAAAAAGCTTTGAGAAACCAGAGAAATGATGATTTTTAGTGGTTAGGTAGTCCTTTAAAATTTGTCTCGGGGGAAAGAGATAAAAAACTGACTGAGATCAAATGACTGTGGAGTATATTCCAAAACAGTAATGAAGAAGGTAAGGGGCAAGAGCCTGTTAGAAAAACACTATGCTGGCTTCATCTGTTGAAAGCATTCCAGAATGGTTGAAATTATGAATCATATCTTGTGGGATTAAAAAAAAAAAAAAAAAAAAAAAAAAAGAGGAAGAAAACAGAAGGAAAAAAATATTTTGAACATATTTTTCCATTCCAAGATGGTATAATGGCTTTATTTCATTTTGTTCCTATGACCGGTTAATAGCTTATGAAATGTTTAGCAATAGAGAGTGAGAGTCTTTACACTAGCCATACCATTTGGATGTGTCTCTTTTACTTTCTAGAGCAGCAGATATGGTTTAGCACTCCACAATTCAGTCCCCAAAAGTGAGTAAGTGTGGCAGATTTAACCTAACTGCCCAGTCCACCAAAATGCCTAATTATCTTGAAAAATGCTTTGCTCTATCTCATGATCTGGACATGTCTCTCTAGCTCCACTTTGAGCTTCTTGATCTTTCATCTACAGGATGAGATCCAATTTAGCTTAGCAAGGATATAGCCTTTCCAAACCATATCTTTTACCTTCTGTATTCTTACAAGTACATTTCTACCGCAGGGACCAGTTTGGAAGATCCTAGTTGTTTTATTCCTTAGATTATGTTGCTGCATTAATTAGCTCTTCTTTGAAGTTTTTTCCCTGCTCAAGTATAGGGTCAGTGCTGAAATGATTGTGATGCTAACTCCTTATGATCTATTCTGCAGGCTTACAGAGTATGCAGCAAAGTTTTCTCTTCTTCTGAGGACATTCTACTCTTTTGATGAGAAATGCTGAAGGTCTGACTTCAGTTGCAAAGGTATCTGATTGACAGATTGCAAAATTGTGAAGTCTAGTAACAGCAGGAAAAGCGTGCTCTTGCTCTGTATGTAAATGTCGTGTCAGCTGCTGTTGGGATAAAAAGCATGAGCATAAGCAAAGATATCTGCATGGACAGAAAAGAAACAAAGAAGATATTTGTTGTGATTTCTGCACTAAGGAGCAAGAAGAAGCATGAAGCGCTAATTTCAGTGGCTAAGACAGTATCGTCCTTGGGCCAGTTCTCTTCAACATCTTTTGAACCACTTGGACTCGGCACTTGAAGGAATATTAAGCAAGTTTGCCAGAGACGCTACATTGGGAGGAGCTGCCAACTAACTCCCTTGAGGCCAGTGAGACACTGCAGAGAGATCTTGACAAATAAGAGAGATGGGCAATTATGGCTGGCCGGGAGTCTATGCACAAATCACGAAAGGGGCGGGACTGCAGGGGAAGGCGTCCCAAGCTGTTGTATTTTCCAGCATCAGTCTCATGACATGCTTATGACAGTGGGAAGATGCCAGCAGCTCACGTCCCCAGCAGCAGAAAAAGAACTTCATGTTACAACTTACTTGAAAAGCTTTTTGACCAATCCCACAAAGCAAAAGCATATTGACAGTAGTTCTTTCCGATCCCTAGAAGCACACAGAACTTTGGTTCAAAGAACGCTTGCTTCTTTTGAATAAAAGACCTGCTTGTAAGCCTTAAGATAGAATGCACAGAGCTCCATTATTAAGCTTAGAACTTCCTAACATCTGGCTAGATCTACTTTGCTGTAGCTTAGGGAGTTCTTCTGGTCAAGCTTTAATACACAGGCCATTGTTCTATTTGTCCTTACTTCTCTACTTCTTCTATCATTTTTCTGCTGACAAACCTTATGACTACTGCTTAGCTCCAAGCACAGTTCTGCTGTCTCTGAGGCCTGCCTTTTGCAGCTTTCCCAAAATCCTCTGTTTCCAAGGATTCCCACAGGCAATCCCCAACCTTAGGGAGTTGTGCGATGGCAAGTGCTGGATTCAGCACCTGGGACAGGGCAATCCTGCTCTGTGTGTGTGTATAGACTAGGGAGCCAGAGGCTGAAAGGAAGCCAGGCTCCTGGCCAATGGCAAGCTAAATGGGTATCAGCAGTGCCCTGGCAGCCAGGAGGGCCAAGCCTGTCCTGGGGTGCATCAGGCACAGTATCACCAGCTGGGCAAGAGAGGGCATTGTCCTGCTCTGCTCTGCCCTGCTCTGCTGTGTTCTGGGGCGGCCTCACCTTGAGTGCTTGGGGGCAGTTTTGGGTACCACAATGAAAAAAGACATGAAGGTATCAGAAAGTTCTCCAATGAGGTTTACAAGGACAGAACTGGAGGAAATAGCATGCAGCTGAGTCAGGGGAGGCTCAGGTCCGGTATCAGGAAAAAGTTTTTTAACCAGAGGATGGCTGGGCACTGGAAGAGTCTCTCCAGGGTGTGCTCACAGCATCACACCTATCTTGAGTTCAAGAACCTTTGGGACATTGCTCTCAGGCATCTGGTGTGATTCTTGAGGAAGGTCCCATGCAGGGCCAGAAGTTGGACTTGATGCTCCTGACGGGCCCCTTCCAATTCAACTGATTCTACCACTCTATGATTCTGTCCTGGCCACTCAAGGTATATTGCTTGATCTCACCAGATTCTGACCTGCTCTTGTTGGTCAGAATTTGTCCCTACTGCCTAATGATATTTACCACAAAAGACAAAGGGCCTTTTCTCAATTTTCTCAAGAAAGTTGAAGATGCACCCTAGAATCCTAAAAAAGTCTTTTCCTTGAAACAACACTGTCTCCTGCCCAGTATTCTTTCCAGATCTTAAGGAGAAAGAAGGCAAAATCAGGGGATGTATTACAATGAAGCACTGTCAAGTTTCCGGACCTTTAGCAGTATATTTGTACTTCCACTATTCTTTTCTATAAAATCATGGTTTTGTAGAGCATGTCATTTTCTAGCAAGACACATTTTTGCAGCTGAGCCCATCAGTCTCTGTGAGAATATATTGTCAAAAGCACAAAACATATGAATGGGCAGTGGCAAGTGAGGGGAAAAACCAGTATGGGAAGCAGCTCCGTGATACTACAGTAAGACAAGGAGGAGGAGGTGTTCCAGTTGACAGAGCAAAGAATCCCGCGCAGTCCCTGGAGATATCCTAGTGAAGCAGGTTGTCTCCCAGCAGTCCCTAGAGAACCATGGAGGAACACATACCTACAGTGCAGCTGCTGGAAAGCTCCATGCCACAACAGGTGAAAGTGCCTTGAAGGAAGCTGCAGCTTGTGGAGGGAGGGCCAGAAAACCATCCTTGACCTCTTCTTTAGCGGAAGAGTATGTGCAAATGTTTAACAGCTGCTAACTGGAATCTATCCTCTTTCCAGTTCTTGTCGTAGGTAAGTAGGACAATACAAGAATTAGAAGCCTAAACTGTTTTGCATGAGGCTCCCATTCTCTCTGCCACGCCCTTAAAATTTACTTTGAGATGAAATAAAACTCATGATCAAGTTCCTAAGGCTTGATGGTCAGGCTTCTCAGAAAACAGGCAGTGCAAAGAACTCTTGTCACTGTCATTTTTTTTCATAGAACTAAAAAAGTTAAACTACTGTTTTCTAAGAACTTACGAAAATCAACTGGTAGAGGTGGTGAGAGTGAAGAGTATAATTAAGCTGGAAAGAGACTATCATGTAGCTACCTCATCTGCATAGAAGTTTTTTTACCAGGAACTCTGGACTTTTAAACAGATTTAGGACACAAGAGTTATCTCTGGGAATGTTTTAGTATGTATAGAACATTCATCTTTAAATAGCTCGATCTGTTTTACCGTTATGACTTACGTTTTAAATTTTATTTGAGGAGAAATATTTGCCATTCAGATCATTTCAAGTTCTGAAGCATTTCAGTTGTTGACAGTTTTTGCTGTCTCCTGAGGGCAGGAAAATAGTCCTGGAACCAATACTGAAAGAAACTAGATGGAAAAATTAGTTTTCCGCATTCTTTTCTGTCTATTCTATGAGGCACAAGAGCAAAACCACTGCTATGAGTCTGAGTTGCCTTACCACTCATGGATGACAACCTTGTAGTGAGTAGTCTGTTATTTGCACACATTTCTGATGCTGGTGGTTACCTGTTGTGCAGAAAGATCTGTAAACTATTTTCACGGAAAGACATTCCTGAATTGCTTCACTTATCTCTGAAGCAGAGAACTAAGCTGGCACTCTACTTCGGAGATCTTCCTGTGCTCGCCCCCAAACCCGTTTCCTTCAAATGCAATTTACTTTCAACCAAAGCACTTCATTACTTCATCAGGTAATCTCTTGTTCTTAATGTTCGGGGTAGTGTTCTAAAAGGGTAAGAACATATTCTAGTAAGAAGGTAGAACCTCTTTCTTAAGTAGTAGACATCACTGGGCTTTGGTTCATGCACCAGAACAACAGCAAGGAATGTCGTTTGCAATCAATAGATGGGTTGGGGAAACCGGCCACAAATTTAGGAATCTTTCTCCAATTAATTATGCTTTAAAATTTGTCTCTTAGCATTTCAAGTGTGTTTTTATTAAAACAATCAACTATTTATTACCTGTACCACAACGAAGCACAATCAGCAGTGCTTGTGCATCCTTCACCAATTCCAAGAAGAAGAATGGTCTGAGCCTCCAGTATAGCTCATTATCATAAGCTGAAAAAAAGTTCTTGGACAGCTTTCTTTTGCATCCTTCTAAACCTTATGCAGCCCTTCCTGGCCAATCTTACATTTTGTTTTCTCCAGGAGATGGTAAGAACTCGAGTACCTTCATGACAACCGTCGCGGGTCGCTTGCTGTGCTGGCAGAGTTCCTTTTTGAGAAAATGCTTGGAAAAGCTTTTCGCTAAGGTCTAGGCGGCAAGAAACGCAGAAGACGGGCATACGCAGCTGTCCGAAGGTAGGTGCCGGTCCCCGGCGGCTTTCGGCAGAAGCCGCGGTTCGGCGCGCACCGCGACCGGCAGAAAGCTCTGGGCGCGAAAAAGCCGCTTCTTCGCCTCTGGCAGCCGGAGAGCTCGGCCGATGCTGAGACGTCAAGAACGAAGCCGCACAGCACTGGGATTAAGTGAGCAGCTCTCAAACTGAGGGAAAACGATAACTAACCACTTTCCAACAGTTTCAACTTGCATTACCATAAGTAGGGAAAAAGTTCTTGGACAGCTTTCTTTTGCATCCTTCTAAAACTTATGCAGCACTTCCTGGTCAATCTTACATTTTCTTTTCTCCATGAGATGGGAAGAACTCGAGTACCTTCATGAAAACCGTAGCGGGTCGCTTGCTGTGCTGGCAGAGTTCCTTTTTGAGATAATGCCTGGAAAAGCTTTTCGCTAAGGTCTAGGCGGCAAGAGACGCAGAAGACGGGCATACGCAGCTGTCCGAAGGTAGGTGCCGGTCTCCGGGCGTCTTTCGGCAGAAGCCGCGGTCCGGAGCGCACCGCGACCGGCAGAAAGCTCTGTGCGCGAAAAAGCCGCTTCTTCGCCTCCGGCAGCCGGAGAGCTCGGCAGATGCTGAGACGCCAAGAACGAAGCCGCACAGCACTGGGATTAAGTGAGCAGCTCTCAAACTGAGGGAAAACGATAACTAACCACTTTCCAACAGTTTCAACTTGCATTACCATAAGTAGGGAAAAAGTTCTTGGACAGCTTTCTTTTGCATCCTTCTAAACCTTATGCAGCACTCTCTGGCCAATCTAACTTTTTCTTTTCTCCAGGAGATGGTAAGAACTCGAGTACCTTCATGAAAACCGTCGCGGGTCGCTTGCTGTACTGGCAGAGTTCCTTTTTGAGATAATGCCTGGAAAAGCTTTTCGCTAAGGTCTAGGCGGCAAGAGACGCAGAAGACGGGCATATGCAGCTCTCCAAGGGTAGGTGCCGGTCTCCGGGCGTCTTTCGGCTGAAGCCGCGGTCCGGAGCGCACCGCGACCGGCAGAAAGCTCTGTGCGCGAAAAAGCCGCTTCTTCGCCTCCGGCAGCCGGAGAGCTCGGCAGATGCTTAGACGCCAAGAACAAGACCACACAGCACCGGGATTGAGAGCGCATCTCTCAAACTGCGAGAAAATGATAACTACCCACTTTAGAACAGTTGAAACTTAGATTGCCATAAGTAGAGAAAAAGTTCTCAAAAAACTTTCTTTTGCATCTTTTTAAACCTTATGCAGCACTCCCTGGACAATCTTACTTTTTCTTTTCTCCAGGAGATGGTAAGAACTCGAGTACCTTCTTGAAAATCGTCCTGAGACGCTTGCTGTGCTGGCACAGTTTCTTTTTGAGAGAAAGCGTGAAAAAGCTTTTCGCTAAGGTGTAGGCGGCAAGAGACGCAGAAGACGGGCATATGCAGCTCTCCGAGGGTAGGTGCCGGTCTCCGGGCGTCTTTCGGCAGAAGCCGCGGACCGGAGCGCACAGCTACCGGCAGAAAGTTCTGTGCACGAAAAAGCCGCTTCTTCGCCTCCGGCAGCCGGAGAGCTCGGCAGATGCTGAGACGCCAAGAACAAGACCGCAGAGCATCAAGATTGAATGCGCAGCTCTCAAACTGAGAGAAAATGATAACTACCCACTTTAGAACAGTTGAAACTTAGATTGCCATAAGTAGAGAAAAAGTTCTCAAACAACTTTCTTTTGCATCTTTTTAAACCTTATGCAGCACTCCCTGGACAATCTTACTTTTTCTTTTCTCCAGGAGATGGGAAGAACTCGAGTACCTTCATGAAAATCGTCCTGAGACGCTTGCTGTGCTGGCACAGTTTCTTTTTGAGAGAAAGCGTGAAAAAGCTTTTCGCTAAGGTGTAGGCGGCAAGAGACGCAGAAGACGGGCATATGCAGCTCTCCGAGGGTAGGTGCCGGTCTCCGGGCGTCTTTCGGCTGAAGCCGCGGTCCGGAGCGCACCGCGACCGGCAGAAAGCTCTGTGCACGAAAAAGCCGCCTCTTCGCCTTTGGCAGCCGGAGAGCTCGGCAGATGCTTAGACGCCAAGAACAAGACCACACAGCACCGGGATTGAGAGCGCATCTCTCAAACTGCGAGAAAATGATAACTAACCACTTTCGAACAGTTTAAACTTAATTTACCATAGGTAGAGAAAAAGTTCTCAAACAACTTTCTTTTGCATCTTTTTAAACCTTATGCAGCACTCCCTGGACAATCTTACTTTTTCTTTTCTCCAGGAGATGGGAAGAACTCGAGTACCTTCATGAAAATCTTCCTGAGACGCTTGCTGTGCTGGCACAGTTTCTTTTTGAGAGAAAGCGTGAAAAAGCTTTTCGCTAAGGTGTAGGTGGCAAGAGACGCAGAAGACGGGCATATGCAGCTCTCCGAGGGTAGGTGCCGGTCTCCGGGCGTCTTTCGGCAGAAGCCGCGGTCCGGAGCGCACCGCGACCGGCAGAAAGCTCTGTGCGCGAAAAAGCCGCCTCTTCGCCTTTGGCAGCCGGAGAGCTCGGCAGATGCTTAGACGCCAAGAACAAGACCACACAGCACCGGGATTGAGAGCGCATCTCTCAAACTGCGAGAAAATGATAACTAACCACTTTCGAACAGTTTAAACTTAATTTACCATAGGTAGAGAAAAGGTTCTCAAACAACTTTCTTTTACATCCTTCTAAAACTTATGTAGCAATCTCTGGCCAATCTAACTTTTTCTTTTCTCCAGGAGATGGTAAGAACTCGAGTACCTTCATGAAAATCATCGTGGGACGCTTGCTGTGCTGGCACAGTTTCTTTTTGAGAGAAAGCGTGAAAAAGCTTTTCGCTAAGGTGTAGGCGGCAAGAGCCGCAGAAGACGGGCATATGCAGCTCTCCAAGGGTAGGTGCCGGTCTCCGGGCGTCTTTCGGCAGAAGAAGCCGTCAGGAGCGCACCACGACCGGCAGAAAGCTCTGTGCGCGAAAAAGCCGCTTCTTCGCCTCCGGCAGCCGGAGAGCTCGGCAGATGCCGAGACGCCAAGAACGAAGCCGCACAGCACCGGGATTGAGTGCGCAGCTCTCAAACTGAGAGAAAATGATAACTAACCACTTTCGAACAGTTGAAACTTAGATTACCATAGGTAGAGAAAAAGTCCTCAAACAACTTTCTTTTACATCCTTCTAAACCTCATGCAGCACTCCCTGGGAAATCTTACTTTTTCTTTTCTCCAGGAGATGGTAAGATCTCGAGTACCTTCATAAAAATCGTCGTGAGACGCTTGCTGTTCTGGCACAGTTTCTTTTTGAGAGAAAGCGTGAAAAAGCTTTTCGCTAAGGTGTAGGCGGCAAGAGACGCAGAAGACGGGCATATGCAGCTCTCCGAGGGTAGGTGCCGGTCTCCGGGCATCTTTCGGCAGAAGCCGCGGACCGGAGCGCACAGCTACCGGCAGAAAGCTCTGTGCACGAAAAAGCCGCTTCTTCGCCTCCGGCAGCCGGAGAGCTCGGCAGATGCTGAGACGCCAAGAACAAGACCGCAGAGCATCGAGATGGAATGCGCAGCTCTCAAACTGAGAGAAAATGATAACTACCCACTTTAGAACAGTTGAAACTTAGATTGTCATAAGTAGAGAAAAAGTTCTCAAACAACTTTCTTTTGCATCTTTTTAAACCTTATGCAGCACTCCCTGGACAATCTTACTTTTTCTTTTCTCCAGGAGATGGGAAGAACTCGAGTACCTTCTTGAAAATCGTCCTGAGACGCTTGCTGTGCTGGCACAGTTTCTTTTTGAGAGAAAGCGTGAAAAAGCTTTTCGCTAAGGTGTAGGCGGCAAGAGACGCAGAAGACGGGCATATGCAGCTCTCCGAGGGTAGGTGCCGGTCTCCGGGCGTCTTTCGGCAGAAGCCGCGGTCAGGAGCGCACCGCAACCGGCAGAAAGCTCTGTGCGTGAAAAAGCCGCTTCTTCGCCTCCGGCAGACGGAGAGCTCGGCAGATGCTGAGACGCCAAGAACGAAGCCGCACAGCATCGGGATTAAGTGCGCAGCTCTCAAACTGAGAGAAAATGATAACTAACCACTTTCGAACAGTTGAAACTTAGATTACCATGAGCAGGGAAAAAGTTCTCAAACAACTTTCTTTTGCATCTTTTTAAACCTTATGCATCACTCCCTGGACAATCTAACTTTTTCTTTTTCTCCTGGAGATGGTAAGAACTCGAGTACCTTCATGAAAATCGTCGTGGGACGCTTGCTGTGCTGGCACAGTTTCTTTTTGAGAGAAAGCGTGAAAAAGCTTTTCGCTAAGGTGTAGGCGGCAAGAGACGCAGAAGACGGGCATATGCAGCTCTCCGAGGGTAGGTGCCGGTCTCCGGGCGCCTTTCGGCAGAAGCCGCGGTCCGGAGCGCACAGCGCCCGGCAGAAAGCTCTGGGCGCGAAAAAGCCGCTTCTTCGCCTCCGGCAGCCGGAGAGCTCGGCAGATGCTGAGACGCCAAGAACGAAGTCGCACAGCGCCGTGATTGAGTGCGCAGCTCTCAAACTGCGAGAAGACAGGAGCTAACCACTTTCCGACGGTTTGAACTTACTGTACCATAAGTTGGGTAAAAGTTTTTGGGCAGGTTTCCTTTGCATCCTTCTAAACCTTATGCCGCACACCCTGGCCAATCTTTTTCATTTCTCCAGGAGATGGTAAGCAGTCCAGTAAATTCATGAAAAACGTCGTGGGACGCTTGCTGTGCTGGCACAGTTTCTTTTTGAGTAAACGTGTTGAAAAGCTTTTTCGCTTAGGTGTAGGCGGCAAGAGACGCAGAAGACGGGCATATGCAGCTCTCCAAGGGTAGGTGCCGGTCTCCGGGCGTCTTTCGGCTGAAGCCGCCGTCCGGAGCGCACCGCGACCGGCAGAAAGCTCTGTGCGCGAAAAAGCCGCTTCTTCGCCTCTGGCAGCCGGAGAGCTCGGCAGATGCTGAGACGTCAAGAAAGAAGCCGCACAGCACCCAGGATAAGTACGCAGCTCTCAAACTGGGAGAAGACAGGAACTAACCACATTCCAACGGTTTAAACTTACACTACCATAAGTGGGGAAAAAGTTCTGAAACAACTTTCTTTTGCATCTTTCTAAACCTTATGCAGCATTCCTTGGCGAAAATTTTTCTTTTCTTCTCAAGGATGGTAAGAGCTCAACTACCTTCGTGAAAAACGTCGTGGTACGCTTGCTGTGCTGGCACAGTTTCTTTTTTGAGAAAATGCGTGGAAAAGCTTTTCGCTAAGGTCTAGGCGGCAAGAGACGCAGAAGACAGGCATACGCAGCTCTCCGATGGTAGGTGCTGGTAGCCGGATTCTTTTAACAGAAGCTGCTCTTCGGAGGGCTCTCTTACCTTCATATTGGTCTTTGCAGGAGGAAGCCTCTTTTTCGTTTCCGGAAATATCTAGAGAGCAACAGTACCTAAAGACGCGATTGGCACCATTATGGAGAGTTTTGCTCGTTCCAGCAGGAATAACTGCGTTCTTCCTTACGCTAGGTGTCGCTGCTTATCAAGGTTTGGCTGCTTTTAATCATTTGGGGTGCTGGATGTTCAAACAACTTATCGTAACTTCTTCTATTTTAAGTCAGGTGCTCACTGCCGTAGATGCTATTAGATATAGCACACTGCAAATAAGAGCTGTAATAGATTTATTGTTATTAGCACATGGGCACGAGTGTTAGGAATTTTATAAGGAATATGTTGCATGAATCTTTTTGACTATTCTGCAGCCATTCATACGAAACTCACACAAGTACAAGACAATATGAAGAAATTGACTGGGAACGAGTGGGGTTTGCATCAATGGTTTGAGGGATGGGAAAGAACTGGGTGGTTGAAAGATCTTGTAAAGAAACTTTGTTTTTACCAGTAGTCATTATTTCATTGCTTTGTGTTATTCCATGCATCGTGAAACTGGTGTGCCTCTTGCTAAAAATTACATTGGAAAAGATCTGGCTGGTGCAAGAAAAAGGGGCAATTGTCACAATGTATCTGAACCGCTTAGACTACGGGCTGCACCAGCCATCCAGCGTGGAACAGTTCTTCTCAGAATTTTCTCAGGGCCCTCTGGAATTCATCAAGACATAAGCCATGCTAAAACAAGAGAGGAAAAGCTGAGAAACTAAATTCCAAGACCACAAGAACTCCAAAAACGGGGGGGGGGGGGGGGGGGGGGGGGAGGGGAGGGGCAAAGTACCTGGACTGTAAGGAAACACATCTTCTGAGAGGTGCACGCAGAATGCGTGGACAAGACAAAGGCACCAATAAGAAAAGCGTGACTAGCGTGTGCAGAGAGTCAGAATGTGTAAGTGCATCATGTAAACCATAAACGGCTTCTGCTTAATCCTCTTGGTCCATTGTGCAGGAGTCCTGAATTTCCCATAAGTGATACTTACTAAAAGGGTTCTGATTTTAATGCTAGAGTTACTCTCTATATGATGATTCATGGGAATAGTTCTTTCAAATCCTTCCCTTGCTGACATCAGTCAGCTTCATCTTTTCCTGAATGTACTGCTGGCTATACATAAGTTATGAATAGAAGGGAATGAGTTTTAGGGATATGTTGCAAGGAAACAGATTGGTAGCTCTGCTTCCATTTCCATTGAATAAGAAGAATTCCAAATATTTTTGGCCCTTTCATAGACCTCTGACTCTATTAGCATCAGCAGAGAGGGACATTTGATTGGTTTTTCTCCTTTTTAGAGAGAAGCTAATGAAAAACTTTCACCAGAATCAGAGCAGGCTGTGTAACAAGAAGAGCGTCATTAAAAGTGGCCAATCCTATCCTCTTAGTATTGCTAGTTGTGATTGGACTTCAATGAAATGTGTCAACTCTGTGTTCCTGGGTATCACATCAGTACTAGGTACTTCACCTGCTGTACTTCTCTCCTAAAGCTAAGAACAGAATCCCAAATAATCTTGATTCCAAGGTCCCAATTCACCCTGTGATGCTGACAGGTGAAAAAGGAGTGGAAGGTGCACCAGTAAATGAACTTGAATGGCCTATCTAAATCAGCGGCCACTGATTTCCTGAAGGCTTAAACAGGTCAGTTGCCCCTATTTTTCTTGGGGTTCTTTTATTCTTTGGTCATGTTTTTCTTGGGATTCTTTGAATCCTTCCCCATGAGTTCAGCCTCTGCTTCTCAAATCCTTTGCTGTCATTTAAAGTATCTCGATAGCCTGGAAACGTGTTTTCTTTATTTATCAACCCATTATTACCTTCAAAAGGTTGTTTGCCTCAAGTCTCATTCTTGCTGATTTTCTGCTAGTTCATTGTCAGATGGCAGCAGGTGTTCTGTAAGAGCAAGTACACAATCCTATAGCTTGCTTTTCTTTTGATTTGGCCTGTCTAGAAAATGGAATGACTGAACATCTCCAACAGCATTTTCTCTCCCCATTGTGTTTCAACGCAAGGGCAGGTGCAAATCATCTACATAAACTCTTGGTGGTGAAGCAACTACTGGTATGCTGTTGCATATAGGTAGAACTTTCCGAAAGGAAGGCCTTGTAAAACCATGGCTGAGGCCCGTTACTTTGGCTAAGTAGAAAATGACTAGGGGAAAGTGAGACAGCTGAATTATGGTGTATGACGGTTGGTTGAATTACGTTTGTTGTGGCTTAAAGCTATGCAACTGACAAAGGCCTGACTGCTTCAAAAGCCTGGCTTTTGCAATAAAGCGGCTCTCCTTTGCACCTGCCTGGGGACTCTGCGTCACTACGGACCCTCACGCCCTGTTTGCCAAGGAGATGATGAGTAGGAATTTTGCAGAGCTGCTGTGTGCATATTAAAGGAATGGCAGAGAGTGAAGCAGTGGACATTTCTGGGCTTTAGTACAATGCTGCTGCATTGGTGCCAGTTTAGTTGGTTTTCCATCAGTGGCATTTCTGTCTAGAAGTACACTGCCCAGAGTCTTTCTAGCATTTGATGCCATTTCCTTACTGCCATTAATACCTTCCTTCAGTTAAAAGGATGAGAGAATCTTTACAGGATTTTGAAGATCCCTGTTAGGAAACACTATGCCAGAGGAGTCATCACTCCCTTTTCTTTTGCCTCCTTTGTAATTTTTATAGACTCATTTCACATTTCTGCTAATGGCAATAAGAATACTGAGACTACTTAGCAGGGTTGATGCTCTCAGCTGCTTTCCTCTTTCCTACTGCTTCATACCGGATGTGACTTGATGGCCTCGTTTTGCAATCAGCATTTTGCTGTGGTTTGCTAAAACCTGGCATGCACTGCCAACTCACAACTTGTGTGTTGGCATTTCAGGGGCTTTGATGGGTTCCTTTCTGAGATTGCCATGCACTGGACTTTCACAGTCACAAAGACTTCATCCACCATCGGTTGAAGTTCAGTATTTAATACTCTTTCCTGGAATGTAGGCAACCTAGCAGCAAGTACTAAATTCGCTGCAAGCCCTGTCTTCCCAAAGGACCATTTAAAAAGTTTGCTTTTCCCCTCTGACCAACCTGCCAGTATTTTGATGGAGAATTTGGTACCTTAATAGAACCTCTTAGAAGGGATCTCATGGCAGACAATATCTCAGGCTTTCTTGAAATACTGTCTTCTTTGGATCTCAATTCCATTCAGAGTGCATTTAAGATTTTTTTTCCACTGAAGCCATTCAACAATGCCTCTTCTCTTATAAAATGTGATGCACATGAGAAAGATGGATCCCCGTGAAAGGTTCTATTGATATCAAAATTTGTGCCCAATGGACTGTGCTGGTGGAAATCAAATACTAGTCTAGTATTTTGAATCCAAATAATTCCTCCCAATCAGGCCCGACAGGATTGTTTGGCTTTCAGTCTCGGCACGTGGACAGTAGTGGATGGTCCACAGGTTGAAAAGAGTGTAGATTCTTCTCCTTCTTTTCATTGATGGCTGAGAGACTGAACAGGCAGCTACAAAATGGTAAATACATCCCTACAGATTCAAAAATTGTTCTTCTTAATTTGCATCTCCACCATAACAACAGATGCTTAGAACTAAATTACCAATGGGAATTTTATAGCCTCTCAGAAATGAAACAGGACCTGGCTAATGGGCCTTAGCAGTAGCTACAAGGTTTTTCAGCACAAGGCATCTCAAAACTATTTTAACCTTACAGTACTTTTCTGTCTTATGCTTTCATCTCAAGGATGCAGGCAAAAAAACCCAAAAAAACCCCAACAAATCAAGAAACCCCACCAAATTGATAATAAGCAAAATCAGTGACATATATAGAAAGAGATCCCATGGTTTTTAACTTCCAAACTTGTCTTCTCAGCACACTCTCTACAATGGAATTGTTTCCCTATCTGCCTTGAAACATTTTGCAGCAAAACCACTCTAAGGTCCTGATAGGTGTTTTGTTCAAAAATCACTTCTTCTGGTTTTCTGTCCATAAGCAGAGTAACGTGGCTGTGCTGGCAGCTGGCCAAAGGAGGTAGGAAGAGTAATCATCATCCACAACACTGGGGCTAAAGAAATTTCCACAGAAAATTACCTGCCCTATTACTTGTTCACGTGTTGGGTTGAACGTTCAGAATCTGTTTCCATTTTCCCCATTCATAGAATGTTCTATTTCACAGAATGCCAGCCCCTCAAACATCAGTCCTGCCAGAACTGCCCGCCATAGGGGGCTGGCATAGGGGATCTGCTAATGTCCACTGACTCTTTCCGGTATAGTGCTTGTCACTGTTGCAGATCAAGAACTTCTGAATAGTTTGGATTCATGCTCTTTGAGGGGTTGAAAACAAGAAAAGAATGACTAGACATTTCCATGATCAAATCCCCTGATGGAATAAAAATAGGAGCATAATAAATGTATTCATTGTTCTAAGAAGGGAGATGAAGGCTCCAAATGATTACTTGCATACTTCCTGTTCTAAATCCCTTGTTATCTGGCAAATTGCAAAAGATTCCAGGCTTTTGCCAAAATGCAAACCAGATTAAAATGTGAAGCCTTACAGTTTACTGGATATAAAACTTCATCATCCATTTTTAAATCTTTGAGATTGTTATGTACTTCCTATTAATACCCTGAGGTTTAGAGCTGTAATTCAGAGAGAGAAAAGAATGCTGTCTTGAATTCATTCTAGTAAATCGGCACTCTCATCTTGTCGGCACTCTCTCCTCTTGGTTTTCACTTCTGAAACTCAGTACGAAGGAGTGTATTAATGCATAGAGCTCTGCATCAATTCCTTTCAACAGTTTCCCCTGTAATTCTTCTTTCAAGGCAAACCTATAAAAATCCACACTTTCTTACCCCACCACTTCTAAAATTCTATTGAGAAGCAAAAAAAAAACAAAACCATCAAACCACTAAATCACTGCTCCAATAAAAAAAGCAGTCCATTAACTGCTTTCTTAGCAGGTTCTTTAGCTTCTATTAATATGGCAACCTTTTCTTGCTCTTCTAGATTAGAACCAAATTCTTACAGCATATAAGGAAACATAGGTTTACTGTATCTGATTCTTAGATACAGAAGTCCAGCAAGGAGTTCAGACCTCAAAAGAAGTGTCTGTACAACAAGATTCAGCACAACGTTGAGACATACTAGCTATTTTTCAAGAAAAGCGGCCAAACTGAAACTTTTTAGACTTCTCTACCATCATGCATGCCTGCTTCCAGAACCTGACCTTCGTTGCTGGAAACTAGCTGCAATGTTACTGTAAACAATGCTGTGAATGTAGGACATCGTCATTCTTCTCTTCCATTGAGAACCTCAAGTGGAGTCGCGTCACTTCTCTTCAAAATTCTGTATTTCCTTGCAAACTGGTAAAATAAGGATAAATAAAGTGTTCTGTTCATTCAGTTTAAACCTAATGTTCAAAATGAAAAAAAAAAATCCATTCAGATATGGTCTGCAGCAATACAGTAGAAGAGAAGATGAACCAGACTGGCCTACAACAGAAAGAAGTGAAGCAGAATTTGGGAATTTGGAAGACTTTATGATGAATAATTCAAATAAATAAATAAAAAAAATATTGCCTACCCAAATTCAATCAGTGATGCACAGACAGAGAAAAAGAACTAATTACTACTAATATTTCTTTCATTCTCAGACAAGAAGTTCAATGATCCTCTTGAATGCACGGAAGATTCTTGGAAAAGACAGCAGCCTTCTTCTTCACCACATACTCCTCAGAACTCCAGGAGACAAATCATTTGAGCTGTGAGGATCTTTCTCTCTGTAAAACTCCCAGAGCATAGCCAATATTCTATTCCTTTAGGGATCCTCGCCTCCCTGGGGGAGTGCTGGATAGTCTACATCCCGGTACATCAGCCAGACACTCCACCTTATTTCCCATGGCTACTGCAGCAAGGACATCATCTACACTGGCTTTCTAGCCAAAATAGATGCAAGGCACAACAAAGAACATAGCCAAAACCTTGAGCACAGCTTATGGGCTTCGAAACAAAAATCTCAGGATGGCAATACTGGATCTTCTGATCCAAACCATCAGGAAACATTTCTTTAGAGGTGTTGGGAAAGATGAAAGTTTGACAAGAAAGTCTCACAGATATGTATGCTTGGCAGAAAGATTTTTCAATGTGGAGTCTGAAGAAGGAATAGAGTTGGAAGCAAGTTTTGATCTAGAAGAAAAGAATTGCTGAGCCAGTCTTACTGGATAACCGAGGATACCTTAGTTAGAAGAGGGTTTTATGACTTACAGCAAAGGATAAACCCACCCCAAACAAGAAGATGTTTTTACCAAGCAGGAAGCTAGCACAGGCAAACAAGTCAGTAAATGCTGCAAGCAGAAAAAGCTCTCCAAACTTTCCACTGCCAAGAAAACTGAAAAACAACTTTCCGCTTCAACTGTAATATACTGACTTTTAGTGAGTGGAGAATAGCAACATATGGTAATTAGAGTAGTTATGATAGGCTATAGATAGTAGTTAAGGGATAGATTGGTTCTACTGTATGAAGATGCTCAGCAAAGTACCAAAACCAAAGGGTCTCCAGGCCTGCCTGCAGCTAGAGCTGACAGCTGTAGGCACAGGCTCTGTTGCCCACTACCCTGGACTGCTGCAACGTCTTGGATGGAATAAACTGCATTTTGGAGAGCCGCCTGGACTCCCACATCCCTCATTTAGGCTCTTACATGGAGGTGAAAAAAGCCTCTGGGTATTGTACAAAAAAATAGCTATGTAATCCAGAGCTGCATGACGCAATATTTCTATTGAACTGGAACAATTTTTATCAATATTATGGATCCACTTCTTTTCAGTGCGTTTGGTCAAAAACATAAAGCATCGTTTAAAAGAAATGATTGGATGCATACTAAGTACTACGGATTAGTTAAGGTGTTGGTTTGGCATGGCTTGGTTTTTGGTGGGGAGGGAAGAAGCCAGCCACAGAAGTGATTTTTTGTGCAAAGCTCCTAGAAGCTTCCTCCATGCCTGGCAAACTGAATCCCTGCTTGGCACTAAGAATAGACATGCTGCTAAGCCAATTACAGAAGCTGGTAGCGCCTTGGTGATATATTTAAGAAGGAAATCAAAACGGCAGCCAGTTAACTTTGAAGTTGGGAAAATTTTAGGTTGGCACCTCTTCTGGTTTGAAAGCCAAACCAGTGAGACACTCTTGCAGTGTGTGTTTATTATCGTAATGCAGTTCTAGTAGTCCGTTTTCTAAGCCTTCCTATTTTGTGCTGTTATAGCATATGTTATTATGAATGGATTGTTCCTTTCCCCCCAGTATTGTTGGCTTTTGCCCTAGCTGTCCATCTCCCCAAAGACCTGCCCTTTTGTTCCCTGTTCCTTCTCCCATTGAACATCAACCCCTCCCCAAGCCTGCCCCTTTCTCTAGAAACGTCCCTCTCAATTTTGTACCCTTGGAAACCCCATTGGTTTGTTCAAGTTATTCTCCTCCCCTGTAGTCCCCCTACTGGTTTCAACATTGTATTCCCCTCCTTGTGTTCCACCCCCAGTTTCTCCCAGTTGGTTAAAGATTGTATCCTCCCCTGGGACCTTCCCCCATTTAGAAGTTGATGGGGACCTTTGAGTCAGTGTCTTTCTGTCCTTGACCCTCCAGGGAGTAAACTGAAAAACATACAGAAGGCCTCTCTCTCCCTGTTCCTTGTCCCTGCTCTCAGCGCAGTTCTATCCCCAAGGCAGTCCACCTGTGCCGTAGAGCAGCTGTGCCCTACAGCTGCAGCCCGGATTCGACAGCTTTCTTGCGGCGGCCCACTCTCGCTGTCGGTGTTGGGAGCTAGTTGGGCTGAAGAAATCCAGCACCGCAGCAAGACTCCAAGTCAGAAATACAGTTTATTAGGAAAAGGGGGAAAAACCCAAATCCATGCAAGAATACAAAAGAAAAACCACTGACAGAGTCAGAATACAAGCTGACTTCCTGCTAGTTAGGGTGGTGAAAGCAGTTTGGATGAAATGGTCTTGTTGAAGTGGTGATTCTGTAGAAACCATCTGGTAGCTCTTGTCCTCTGGAAAACCAGTGGCTAAGGGTGGCCGTTCCTCTGGCAATGCGGTAGAAATAGTGCTTCTTGCCTTCATAAACCCAGATTATATCCAGGTGGGGATGCTTAGCACCTACCCCCTGGGCAGAGCATCTCCCAATGGGCTGATATCATTTTGAGTCATGATGTGGGTCCTTGATTACCCGTTAAACAGAAATGGCACCTAGAGGGAGTTATCCCTGAGTCATGTGGCAAGACATTGATGGGCCCATTAACAGGAGAGAAGGAAAAAACGATGCCACCCCTGCTTTCCGCAGGTCTTGAGGGTGGGAATAGGATGCATTTTTATATTGTAAGCTAGGACAATACAGGATGCAGGTTTTTGCATTTGCAGGAAGTTTGTATGGATTTGAAAAGTATCCTCATAGCAGAGGCACAAAAGTATTCTCATACCCCTTTTAATCATCTTCAAATGAAGCAATTCTCCCAATAACCTAAGGCATGAATGACTTGCAAGTGCGTTGAAGAAACACGCCAAAGATAAGTAGTGTTCCACTGCAGAGAATTGTTTAGGGACATACCCTAATATTTTAAATCAGAAAGCGTGGATGGACGCGTCTGTTCTCCTTACTTGACTACAGAACCACCGGCCCTTTGCAGGAGGGTGTTTGGATTTAGGATGACACTGGCAACTAACAGCATGGCTACACAGAAGGTGCTACTTTTTTAGACCAGAACATTCAACTACTAAAGGCAGATAGGAGAATAGCTGATTAGTGACAGCTCCGACAGGAAGAGTCTGCGGCTTACCCCGTGGGAACAATAGTAGCACATTTCAATTTTAGAACACCGTTCATTTCAGAGGACCAAGCATCAGTGAAAAGAAAAGGTCGAGTAAAGACATCCTAGTGCTCTTCTTATCAGAATCATGTTCCTCCATATGAGAGTATTTAGGAAAGGACAGCGTGTTCATAATGAAAGGTGTGCCAGTTACAAAACCTGGAGAACAAGGCAAGACAAACTTATATATTTTATTTGCTATTTTTATTTCACCTGCTAAAAAATGATTTTTTAAGACTGAATTATATGAATTCTGCAAAGGTCTCTTTTTGAACATCTTCATACCCATATTAAACACTGAGGTGACAAAGAGAGCAGCAGTGGAAGGAAACCTGGTCCATCTCCCCTCCTTGTAGCTTTAGGCCAGTGAGTGATTAGAAGTGGGTCACTTCATTTGAGATAAATAGCTTTACCAAGAGAGAATATTATCCAGCCTTGATCTTTCCTTTGGAGCTGATCCACTTTGTAGTCATCGATTCTTGACTCAGTTGGGGAGAAACAATGGCATTACGGCCATGGATGTTAGAGTGCGCTGATGGGAAATGAAGTTCTCATCTTCCGGTCCTTGCTTCAGAAAATATTCCAAATTCATCAGAAAGAAAATTCCAAGACCAGTAATCCCCACTCAAATGACCTAATTCAAATAGTCTGTACGCATACGAGACATCAAGCAGGTGCTCTCGTCTGTTAGGGGAATACCCAGCCAGTACATTATTGTCTAGTTAGGAGGCAATAATTTTGGAAATCATTGAATTTTTTGTATTGCAAGTGAATGGTCAACACATTTTATTACGGGATAAGGTAAAATCATGTCTTCTGCATCCTTTCAGAGAGCAAACTTACCTGGATCAAAAGCTACTCAGCTCCATGATAGGATGCTTTGTCTTCAAAGGGAACTCTAGTCTTTGTCCTTTTGGATTGCTTCCATCGCTTTTCACTCACTCTTCAGGTACCTGTTAAAATGTCCTCTTATCCCATGCAAATTTTTATGGGCATAGTCACTGAATTGGAAAGTATTCCATAAAGTCCACAGGCCTTGTTGAGATGGATGCACAGCTCTCAAGGGTGTTAGCAGATATTATTCTGAGGCCACTCCTTATCATGTTGGATGGATCATGGTGACTGAGGAAAGTGCCCAAAGACTGGATGAAAGCAAATGTCACCCATCTTCAAAAAAGGCAGCCAGGAGGACGCAGAAAAGTACAAGCCAGCCAGCCTCATTTGGATCTCCAGGAAGTTGATGGAGTAGCTATTCCTGGAAAGCATTGCCAGGCACATGAAGGAGGACAGAACAAATGTAGTCAGCATGGATTTACCAGGGGAAATTGGTGCTTGACAACTTTTTAAACTCCTCCGGTGAATGAACTTGCTTGGTAGATGAAGAGAATATCATCTGCCTGGGCTTCAGGGAAGTTTTTGACGTTTGTCTACATGGCAGCACACATACCTACAGGAAGGAATAGTGCAAAGAGCAGGGAACCAGTGTCTTTTCAATGATGCTCAGTGAAAAGACAAGAGGCAGTGGGCACACACTGAAATACAGGAGATTGCCTCTGAACATCACAAACTGATTTTTTACCGTGACGGTGACTGAACCATGGCACAGAGTGTCCAGAAAGATGGTGGAGTCTGGATCATTGAAGACATTAAAAGTAGGCCCAGATATAATCCTGGGCAACAGGCTCTAGGTATCCTGGTTGAAGCAGGGGGATGGGACCTGGTGAGCCCCACAGACCCCTTCCACCCTCATTCATTCTGTGCTAGTGAATTCTCTTAGAGATGCATTTCAAGGACTGGCATGACAAAGCTCTGTGCAGAGCGAGATCCAAATGGACATGGGATTTAAGTTCCTTAAGTAGTGTTCAAGAAGAATGTAAAACTCCAGGAAACCTGTCTCTTCCATAACTGAATCCCTTTCATGAGAAAATTCCCCAGCTCTAGAAAGATCCTCTGAGACGCATGCTTAAGACTGACACTGGCTGAGCAAATTTCTCCCTATGTGTGTCTAAGACCAGTTAGGATCTTTACCAAAAGTGTTGTCAACGTAGTCACAGAAGGCATATTGTTAAGAAGTGACAACTTACATTAGAATAGCAAATATTGGCCCACCAATGAATTACTGTATGGGTATTATCGACTTGTATTCCAAATAAAAACAAGGAGTTGGTCTTTATTTAACTATTTCATTGCAATATTCATAAGGGAAGAAAAAGACCTATGTCCTTAACTTTCTTAACTCTAACAAAGATTTAAAAAACATTCCTTGTAAAAAGCGTATCATAATTATCGGTCTATGAAACAATTTTTGTTTGGAAAAAAGTCCTAAAATTGTTTAGACAGTTGCAAAGAAGCCAAGAAAATAGGAAAGAAACAAAAACAGAGAAAAAGAGTAGTTTTGAGTCTGCTAGCTTGTTCTAGAAGTAGTCTGCTAGAAAAAGGAAACCCCAGTTGAATTTCAAATGTGTTCATGCACTTGATTCAGTAACTGGTCAATGTAAAAACCAATCCTTTCGTACAACTTCCCCCAGCAACAAAAACTTCAACAGGTTGACACCACCATCATGCCTGTCCCAGATGTATTTAAAAGAGAAATGATGATTTTCATGACAATCTATTTGCGTAAAAGTTGCAAGACATTGGAGGGATTCTCCACAATCTCCTTCCTCCATGCGGCTTGAAAGTATATTTGATAAAATATGCAACAAAGCATGTGATTTACAAGGTAGAGTAAAATGGTTGACTTGGGAATTGATCTCTTTTGGATATGAAGCTTCATATCCACTCTCTGGGAAGTTTCTAAAAGAAATAATGGAGCTGAGGCATGAATCTGCCACTACGAGTGCTAAGCAAACATAGACACTCCCCTTCACATGCCCCCCACCCCCCCTTCCGCACACACCTAGGCATGCACAGAGATCAGCATAGCAGATCATGAACACCTTGGAAAAGACTGAAATGCTAAATAGCTCTCTTTGTGGACAAAATAGCCGGTACACTATTTCAAATATCTGGTACAAAAACTCTGTTGAATATCTACCTCATATTTAAAACACAGGTTTTCATTGAATTCTGTTTGCAGAATATTTTCCTTTCTTTTGTTCCTTTAAAATTACTGAGTTCTATGTCTAGGAATATTTTCTTCTACAAACAGAAAAAATTAGATGATGTCTTTTCAGAAGAAAACATTGGTTTAGACAATTTTAAACCATCATGGTATGGAAGAATTTATTTGTCCTTCACTAAGGAGGAATAAGTATTTTGATCCTAGATCATTTACAGTGAAATACTTGACATTTTTAAGATGCTTTCAATCAATTTTGATCCTCATTGCTTATTCATTGTAAACAGTAAGTTTTCAGTGCATGGAAAGTGTGTGTGGTACATCTACATTAGTTCAGACAGCAATTCCAACTAATGGCCAGGCTGAACTACAGTAAATAATGTCCTGAAGGACATTTTGCCGCCTTCTTTGGCACTTCTTGAAATCCTAATGATTGGGATGAAGTGTTGAAATACAGAGATTTTCTCTCAGAAAGTGTCCCATGTTGAAACCGATCCCATGTGTTTGATGTTGTAGTTCTTATCTCTTTTAAAATTTGATATCTTCTGCATAGTTTTCATGAAGCTTTCTGTTACAGTAGTGAAAATCACAGAGAAATGCAATTTTGTACAACTTTGAATTTACCCCAAGAGCTGAGAGAAAATTTGCTTCAATCTGAGTTTCTTCTATATTCAAGCTTTGTTTATCTACCATCAGGGGTCGCATTCGTTACTGTTCAAAGCCCCATCCAAGCTGACCTTGAATACGTTCAGGGATGGGACATCCACAACTTCTACGGGCAACCTGTTGCAACATTCCAGCACCCCAACAGCAAAAAATGTCTTCCTTTCATCTAATAGAGATCAGAAATACTAAATCTAGGTATATAAACTTGGAGGAAAGGTTTGAAATTCTTTTGATTTGAAACACATTTGATAGGAATACTAACTTACAGATGACTGAAATATGTTGATGGCCATTTGAGATTGACACTTTTTGAAAAAGTGCATGGAATTGAAAATTAAAACCAGTAAAATTAAAAACTTCTTGCCATTTTCTTTTTTCTCTGATCTTCAAAATTGCATAGGTCAGATATCTGTGCTTCATGCAAACCTCTCAGATACTCTCAGACCAAAGCTTTTCTTTCAGACTAAATTGCGGTTTACGTAGAACACGAGTACTTAGTGAAGGTTTTTCTGGGCATAGGGGGATTTGTGTGCACAAGACGTTTTATCCAAACTGCAAAATTCATCCCAGCTGCGTTCTGTTCATCATTCCTGCTGCATCAGGCCTGAAGATTCTGTGAAAAGTATCCTGTGGACCTTGAACATAGCTCATGTGAAAGAGATGAGAGGTGATGGAGAAGTTGAGGGAGAGAATCAAGAGCATATGGCCCAGTAAAGGCACCAGAAGGTATTTTTTCATGTGGTCCACAGCCCGAACAATTGTTTAGCACCATTTGAAAGCTGTGTTTGACAAAGAGGGCTGAAGCAGGTCTTCAAAATATCCGGGAGATCAAAATCCATTGAAGCAAATGACCCTGGCCAGTCACCTTGCTGCTGATCATTCACCCTCCATACCAGCTGATCAGGCCTAAGAATGCTGCTGCAAAAGTGTTGCGAAAAAGGTAGGCACATTTTCACAGAGGCAGGGAAAAATGCCCTTGGATGATGATTCCAAGGGATAACTTGATGGCGCAAGTTAGGTACTCTTATCTACTGTGCAATATCGAAGTTGATGAGTTCACCATCTGTAAGCATCACTTTAGAAAATAAATGTTTGATCCACAAAACGATACTTCCTGTGTCCTGTCTACCTGCTTCATTTCAACCAATGAATAGGCTACGTTCCATCAGCAAAGTGTTCATGATCATATGCTTCTTTAAACTGTGATAATTCTTTATTTTTTTCTAAATCGGACACTGCCTGTTCCTAAGATTCAGATGTCCATGGTAGGGGTGTAATTAAGTTCACTGTTAAAAAATATCCTTCTTGTTAACTTTTGATTAAATTACTGACATGTAACATCAGTCTGAGAGCTGAAAGAAACCCCTTCATTTGCTCTTTGCCAAGTATCATCTATGTGATACAAATTCTACTTGATAAATCACACCCATACATTGCCATATCATACTACTAGTAATGCCTTCACTACCTTTTCTTCATCGTTAGGGATTTTGGAGAAGTGAAAGATTGGAACATAAGCAAGGGCATTTGTTCAAGATGCTCCAGAAAGAGCGGCGGTCTGTTCTCTTCTTTGCTGCCTATGTTGGCGGGAAGCTGCAAAAAACCCAAAGATAACTAGAAAGAGTGTTATTTTAGTCTAAATTTGGAAATGATGTTTGGAATACCATGTTAAATGAAAAGGTGCTCTTTTAAAATATGGCATCTTAAGGGGAAAAGTCAGCTTTAAAGAGGTTTTGAGACAGTTGCTTCTGGAAAAAAAAAAAAAAAAATTGAGGTATCCAAGGTCTTTAGCCATACCACTTGGAAGATTGATTCAAAACACAGTTTCTTCATCTAGGAAGAACAGAGGACCATAGATGCAACCCATTACAAAACGGAGTTCTTTATGTTTCAGGTTGGGATTTACTGGACATCATTTCTTGTAAAGTCGAGGGACTGCAGTTAGCTCTCCAATAATTTCCTTCCCTGAAATTCATCTGCATTTGCTCCTTTCTCCAGCATTCCCATTTCTTAGTGCTGGTATACTCCATTTATGCATTAGAATATTCAACTGAAGTATGTGTCTGATATTTTCTAGTTAAAATTGGCTGGAACGCAATGAATAGTTCCAGTTGCTTGTATACAGTAGTTTTATTTTGACAAGTTTTCTTTGAACAATGTTTAAGCAGCAGTAGCAAATAGGAAGTACAGCTTGCAGCAGGGAAAGACACTTCCGCTTGCTCAAGTTTCCTGTAGTCAGATAGATGCCAAAAGGCTTTTCATAGTACTACTACTGTCTTGTAGGAATACTTGATCTAATCCTACCTTTGATAAAATTACTAATGGGCTACTTTTCCACAAGGCGGAACGTTTTTCTTTTAATAATATGGTTTTTTGTAAGTTGAAAACATGAACTTGTGCACCAGTCAGGTGGAATGTACTCCTACTTCTTCATAAGTTTCACAACCTTCTTTAGAAAATATTGACTCTGTGTAACTTCAAAAGAAGAATTCTGGGCATCTTCATTCTATGGATGTAATTTCTTTTCTACCATGCTGTTCTTGTTTTCTATGGAACTCATTTTTACCAAAAGAAATATTTTTCCCTGACACCTATGGAAAATACCTATGTTTACTCAATACTGCAGCCTCAGTACATTGTTTAGAATTATTACAATATGGTCCCAAGCATATCCGACAGCTAGACAGCAGAGGTTAGCAACAGTGAGTGGGAATAACTTCTGAAGTTATTTCAGTAGATTTCCCAGGAAGGGCTTGCTTTCTGCCCCTGCAAATTTTCCCAGAGATATTGTCTGGTGAACAGTTGCATCAAAAGAGTATTTTTGCACAAACCTTGGGGCAAGCTCTGTCTCAGATTTACTAGTGAATGCAAAGAGGGTGAAAGTGCTGCTTCAAAGCCCACTGTGCGCTTTCTGTACCCAAAGGGAGATGACCCCAGCAATAAGGTTTTGATCTCTCTTGAAAACACAAGGCATGTCACCACCGCATTCATCTTTTTCTGGGACTCATAGCCTCTGAAGACCAAGAAGCTGTCTTGCTTGCTAAAGTGTGTTCAGCAAAAAGCCCTTGTCCCATCAGCAAATTTGAACACAACTGCATTCGAGTCAATTCCAATGCTGGCAGGGCAATACTCTAGCCCAGTAGTAACATGCCACTGTTAGAAGACTGTGTAAAAATCTTTGTGTACAAAGTAATCAGAGGGAAAAATAGAATTGGGAAGAACTTCACATTGTTCTGGAAAAAGCCTCCTGCCCCTGTCTTTCAGATGTCATTTTCAGGTATCATTTTTAGGAGTTGGGGTTTTTTAAATTTTGTACAAGATAAAATATTACTGCCCCTTGATGTTTCCCTAATAGCAGTACAGCCATTTCTTAGTAGAGTAGTAATTAGCTATAAATAGAAATTCAAAGGTTTAAAAAGGTTTTGAATAAAGTCTAAGGTGATAGAAGAAGAAAACAGCAGTTTTCTTCTTCTGGTGAAAAAGCAACTCTGAGGACATTGTACTCTACATGTGTATTATATCACTTCCTGAAAAACTGAGTAGGTTTGCTAGTGCCAATGGTTTTCATTAGGAAGGAAGAAATTCCTTTGGAAAAAACCCTTCAAATTGACTCAACATTAATGTTATGACACTTAACTTCACCAATCATGAAGAAAAACACTCATCACTTGAAATTGAAGTCATGATGGTAATGGAGACAAGGATGTCTAAGCCGTGCCATCAGCAGCATAAAAAAGCATTAGAATGCCGGTAAGACTGAGCTCCTGAAGTAGTGAGAAGAGAACGCAACCATGGCATTTTCCTTTAAGAGTCCTCAGGATGAACAGCAGATCAGATTTTTTTCCTGTGAAGTATTTATGAATAGAATTAGCCTTTAAAATAACATTGTTTTCAAAAACCTTTTTCAAGTATCTCTTAGAATGATACACAGTTCCTTTTAATAGAAAAAAGAAAAGCACTTTTTTCCAAATTGTTGTGCACTTTTAAACGATCTACAATAAAAAGAGTACTTTTTCATGCTGGGAATGATGTTCATTAAAAAAAGCCTTGTAGCACGCTTGGTACTCTAGTGTCCTGATTAGCATAGTTTTTTATTCATCGAACAAGTTTCACATTGACTATCTTTCACCTTGAAATAAGGGGGGCGTCTTTGTACTTATTCAGCATCCATGAAGAATTTCTTGGGTGTCATTTTGTACTCGATCCTAAACGGCAAATTCTGCATTCTGCCATCTCTCTAGCTTTCCCGTTTGATGCAGCTTCTGAGAGGTCTTTTCAGAATTGAGGACTACTTGCAAGAATCATGCACAATGCATGCATTTTACTCCTTGGTTAATGCAAAACTGTTTTTCCTTTACAGCACAATAATAATAGGAAAAGAATGATGGTGGATTCAATTCTTATAGTAATACAAAGAGGACTATTATCATCATTAGAAACCAAGCAAGTCATATTTATTGCACAGGCAGTAAAACCACTGATGTAAATTACCCTGTAAATTCAAAATGAGTCTGTATCACAGGAGTGGATTGAATGTTTCTATTGATATTTTGCTTAAAGCAGACAAATAATTCTTTTGACAGCCAACTCATAATTGCAACCTAACTTTCAACTACAGCTTTCAAAGAGTGGAAACAGGTCTGTTTATAAAACAATACAGTACAGTACAAGACCAAAACAGGTCATAGACATTCAAATGAAAGAAAAGATCAAAGGACAGATTAATTCACATCTGCAAGCCCTCAAGAGCGTACAGGTCAAAAGTCCCCAGAAAACTAGGCCAGTGGCACAAATTCTCGATGTTGGCACCAGCAGAAGCAGCTGCTATCTTTATAGGATGCAATCTTGCTTACATCAGCCTTCAGAGCAATCTTCTGTCCCCCTGCCCAATACGCCTTCTGCTCTACTCCTTGGACTTCACGTTTGCATTTCTACAGAGTCCTGCAAACGGACTCAAAGTCCAGGTAATAGATTTCCAAGATTTAAAAATGTTGTGTTAAGTCTATTTCTTTCGTATTTCACCCCGTCTAAGCATACTGTAACTTTCTGAAGTGAAATATGTCGAGTATGTCACGTGTAGTTTGCATGTTAGTCCTGCTTGACATTAAAACTTCTCACAGACCCCTGTGATGCCTTACTGCAAAAAGATATAGCTGCAAAGAGTGGTGGTTGTGCAAAGTTAGAAAGGACAGAAAACCATGTAAACAACCTAACAGCAGAGCTTTGAATTTCTGAATATAATATTGCACCATCTAAAGTCAAAATAGAATATTGAAATGATTTTCATCTAATAATGAGCGTGGGGAAGAGAGAATCCAGATAGGCTTCTTTTTTTTTTTTTGAAACAGTTCCAGGAAATACATGGCCTTAACTTGGAAGCATAGCATTAAATATTTTTATATGGCATGAGTTCTCATTACCTAATCATATGATTTGGAGAACTGAATTGGAAAGCAGGAAATAAACAAAGAAAAATATTCAAGCTATAAAAAATGTGAATTTAAAATTTTCTTTGTATTTCTGATTAAAACTATGCTAAATGGTCACCCATTATTTTAAAAAGCATCTGGACATAAAAAATGGAGACATTCCTGCGGGTCTTGGATGTCAGGTATTCGTGAAAATCTTTATTCCACTGTTTCCCAACCCTGATTCAATCCACTTAAATGCAGCTGTATTTCAGATGCTCAGTGAAACTGTCCATGTTATGCATATAGTTTACAAATAATCTGCAGAAAAAGCTAGCAAGATTTGAAGATCTTTTTCTGGAAATGGCCTTCAACTGATTTCTACAAACACACAGCTGGGATTTCTGCTGTCTTCTTCAGGCCACTTCCTGCAGAGACCTCTCCATTAAATCTGCCTTGTTCTACTCTTCTTGTGATCCAAAGTCAGCACTGGCATTGTCCAACTGCATGGAATTACTGTCTGCTAGAGCTGCACACTGAGGGCTTCTGTGTGCAGCATCATGTGAGCCCTACTGAAGTCACCCTGTTGGTATACACTGAGCTAACTGGACCTTAAGGGACAAGATTGGGCACTAATTTTGTAATAGAAATGAGGTACTAAGAAGGAGGCCAGAGGATTTCAATATTTCTGCCTCCAGCTGAAGCAGAACTAAATCTTAGTCTTTATCTAAAAAACTAGGTGAATTAACCCGTTTGGCATTCATATGCCAAAAAGGTTAGTAATACACTCAGAACTGTCAAAAGAGTAACAATTCCAATCATTACTTTCTAAAAAGAATTCATTTGAAGAAGTCAGGAAGAAAGATGAAACATGCAAATATCCTACTCTGAGAATCATTCTGTTGATCTGCACAGGTTTCTTATTAAATTCCCATCTAATACATTGGACATGTGTGCTTGTGATGACACAAATACTTGCAAAGCTTATCAGATAAACCATGGTCTCTTCAAACAGCAAAACATTTCTTGATGGTTGCATTTGCTAAATCCATTTAGACCCAATGCTCTTAAAGGTCTTTACCAACCAAAGTGATTCCATCATTCTCTAAGTCGCACATCCCAATTGTCCTGGTTTAGGGCAAATTTGGCAGAAAACCTCAAAAAGGGTCCCCCCCCCAGAAAGCCCAACCACACGGCCCCTCCCCGCAACTGGTTTGGGGAAAATTTCCTCAGAGAGAAGTGGGAAAAAGCTGTTTATTTAACAGGCAAAGCACTCCCCAGCACAAAAATGAACAATACCAGATGACAAAACTCAATTGCCACTCTGAAGAGACAACAAATCAGAAAGTCTCTCCTGTGGGTGCTCGCTCTGTTATCAATCCCTCTGGCAATGGGGAAGGCTGCTGCCCAGAGCAGGTGTCCATAGGCAACAAAGTGCAAGTTCCCAGTGCTTCCCAGGTCCCAGTCCGGTGCAGATTCGAAACGTTCCAAGAAAAGGGAAAGGAAAAAAAAAAAACAGTCCAGGGAAAACTCTGCCTCAGCCAGCTAAACCAACTAAAAAGCAAATGAGCGCTCTGTTCTGCTCCGTCAGTGCCCAGACAACACAGTGCAGTGCAGAATGTGGAAGAGTGTTGCCTTTTAAGGAGTGCAGCCTCTGATAACAAACTTCGTGCTTCTTCTTCTCCCCACCTTTGCTCTCAGAACCAGTCTTGAAGGCAGAGAATATCATATCCAGCATTAACAGAACAGATGACTGGGGATACAGGCATCATAAAATCACCCTAGGACACTGCTGTATTGAGATATGTCACCAGACTACGCTAAGACCAAGTTTTGGAACTGCTCATTAAAATTCTACTCTCACAGTGAAGCTGAGGAGGAAACACAGCTCACTACAGTTACCTTGTGGCATGCCAGTGCTTCCTTTCAATCACAATGTTCTTCATTTTTAAGTCCCTGACATCACAGGCATAATGAAACATCCTTTGGGCAGGAAGGCCGATAATATTCTTCTCATTTTTACTGATGGGTAAGCTGACATGCAGAGCAGTTATTCAAAGTGAAAGAGCAATAAAGCTAATAGTAAAACCACAGTTTTGTTTACTCCCCTAAATCCTTACTATCCCAAAATACAAGAACAGCTGTAAAAGCCTTGTGGCTACCTAATTTTTTCCTAGACCTACATGGTGGGGTAAGGGATAAACAATCCCAAACAATGGTAATCCACAACAAAGCATTCTTGACATCATATTCAGGTTTTGCATAGCGAGCTCTTCCTCCTGATAAAGTTATTTCATTGCAATACTTTGGGGAGTATCTTAGAGGGCTGGGTGTTGTTTGCTTTGAAAGCATCTTGATCATTCAGGAACCCAGTAGCAAGGACAAAGTTTAAAAGAAGATAGTGCTATGCATTGATTTTCATCTAGAACAGACATATTTCTACAACCCAGAAAGCTGACCTAATGCTTCACTACAACGTGGCTGAAGTGGCATCCTGGTCCCCATAGGTTTTTCTGTTTACTTTTAGCTGCTTTCCTACCAGATTATTGAGCCAAACTAGCTCAAGAAGGAATCAGATAAAAGCCAGAGCTTTAAAACAAACAAAAAAAAAAAAAAAAAACCAAACCAGCTACAAAATGGTGATTTGTAAGTGCATTTGAAAACAGACTTTTTTGTACTTTTCATAGGTACATGGCATTCTCTAGAATGATATTGCCCAAACGCTTTGGGTTTGTTTTTGGTTTTTATTTTTCCTCAATTCTAAGTGCTACGCATTCTTTTTGGCCATTTTAGGAAACAGATTTTCTGATCCATGTTAAAGACACTCCAAAGTTCCCCGCATTTGCCTCACGACCGTCCCCAGGACAGACATCGGGACCCTGAGGACCCTGATAGAAATGCTGGCCTGCCAGTGGTGAAGGAATGCCAGAAATCCTGAGGCCCCTGAGCAGAATTCTGGCCTGCCAAGTGATTGCTGGCAGCTGTGTCTACAGTGACTGCTTCTAGCAGGGCCTGCCAAGGGGCGACGCAACCTATGTGCCTGCACGTGCTTTGCGACACCAGCCCTGGAATTTTCCCACCTCTTGGCCAGATGAACTTGCTGGGGCAACTGTGGTAGCCGCCCCATTGAAAATCCTTCATCTGCTCCACTACCACCATGAGGGATGGAGATTGAAGCCCCCCTCCCAAGGACTGAGGCTGAGACCCCTGTAATTCTGATCCAGGGGTGCTGGCGTGACTGACGCAGGATGCCTACTAAGTGTTGCCTGCAGATGTGTTCGCTGGACCTAGACTGGTTTCCCAGAGAAACCAGTCCTGAAACAATGGGTCCCACTCACTGCTGATATTGATATTGACTTATCCTGCTAAGACCATGGACTGTCTGCACCCATCTTCAATACCTTTCTCCCCCTCAGCATTTTCAATAGACTTGCTCTTTATTGCATCTGCTCCCCCTCAGCCATTTCTAGATCTGTTTCCCCCCTCAGCAATGGACTATAATAGAGCCTTGAGATAACCAGGACTTTGAGATCTCCCCTAGGAGAACTCCATCGGCTGGGCTGCGAGGACTTCATCTCTCTCCATTTGGTAGCTATACTCCCTCTCTCTTTCTCCCCCTCTTTTCTATTCTTTTCCTCTCCCTAATTCCTTTAGGGCATTTGCTGTGGTCATTCTAGAAAGGTGCATTTGTTTTGAGTGATACTGCAATCCCCTTTCCATCTTGTCTTTTGCACTCCGAGATCAGTTAAGGAACCATCACCACCCCCTTGGTAGGAGCGGATCAGAACAATATGTTCTTTCCAGCTGAAATTGGTTCTAGTCAATAGAAGCACTCTGGTAGGTAAAAGTAGACTATAAAAGATAACCTTCAGAATGTATTTCCCTTGTCTTCCCATTAAAGCAAGTGAAGAAAGCAGACAGATCTTCAGATAACACGCTATGCGAATTGAAAGGAATCCTCTTTGAGGCAACTGTGAAACTCATGCAATGAAATGCAGTTCCGACAGATGAAAGGGCCACATATGATGTCAAATCTATACTTTTGATGTTTGAATGAAAGAAGATTTCTTGAAGTACAATCCTATAAAATGAAGGTGAATTTGCAGAAGCAATTAAACTAGGTCTCGTTTAGAAACACAATGTTTTTTAATTAAACTGAGCATTCAGGATGGCAACCTTGAAATCAAAAGGATTTAGAAACATACAAATACCAAGACTGGCAGTTCATTACTTTAACAGTCTCTTCAAGATATTATTTATTTTTAACTTCTACTTGTAGTAGGTCTGAAGACATTAGGAATGATGCAATATGAAAATACCAAAACAAAACAACTCTCTCAAAAAGCTTTGAGAATCCAGAGAAATGATGATTTTTAGTGGTTAGGTAGTCCTTTAAAATTTGTCTCGGGGGAAAGAGGTAAAAAACTGACTGAGATCAAATGACTGTGGAGTATATTCCAAAACAGTAATGAAGAATGTAAGGGGCAAGGGCCTGAAAGAAAAATTCTATGCTGGCTTCATCTGTTGAAAGCATTCCAGAATGGTTGAAATTATGAATCATATCTTGTGGGATTAAAAAAAAAAAAAAAAAAAAAAAAAAAAAAAAAAAAAAAAAAGGAAGAAAACAGAAGGAAAAAAGTATTTTGAACAAATTTTTCCATTCCAAGATGGTATAACGGCTTTATTTCATTTTGTTCCTAGGACCGGTTAATAGCTTATGAAGTATTTAGCAATAGAGAGTGAGAGTCTTCACACTAACCATACCATTTGGATGTGTCTCTTTTACTTTCTAGAGCAGCAGATATGGTTTAGCACTCCACAATTCAGTCCCCAAAAGTGAGTAAGTGTGGCAGATTTAACCTAACTGCCAGTCCACCAGAATGCCTAATTATCTTGAAAAATGCTTTGCTCTATCTCATGATCTGGACATGTCTCTCTAGCTCTACTTTGAGCTTCTTGGTCTTTCATCTACAGGATGAGATCCAATTTAGCTTAGCAAGGATATAGCCTTTCCAAACCATATCTTTTATCTTCTGTATTCTTACCGCAGGGACCAGTTTGGAAGATCTTAGTTGTTTTATTGCTTAGATTATGTTGCTGCATTAATTAGCTCTTCTTTGAAGTTTTTTCCCTGCTCAAGTATAGGGTCTGTGCCTAAATGATTGTGATGCTAACTCCTCATGATATATTCTGCAGGCTTACAGAGTATGCAGCAAAGTTTTCTCTTCTTCTGAGGACATTCTATTCTTTTGATGAGAAATGCTGAAGGTCTGACTTCAGTTGCAAAAGTATCTGATTGACAGATTGCAAAATTGTGAAGTCTAGTAAGAGCAGGAAAAGCGTGCTCTTGCTGTGTATGTAAATGTCGTGTCAGCTGCTGTTGGGATAAAAAGCATGAGCATAAGCAAAGATATCTGCATGGATAGAAAAGAAACAAAGAAGACATTTGTTGTGATTTCTGCACTAAGGAGCAAGACGAAGTATGAAGCGCTAATTTCAGTGGCTAAGACAGTATCATCCTTGAGTCAGTTCTTTTCAACATCTTTGGAACGACCTGGACTCGGCACTTGAAGGAATATTAGGCAAAGACACTACATTTGGAGGAGCTGTGAACTAACTCCCTTGAGGGCAGTGAAACCCTACAAGAGAGATCTTGACAAATAAGAGAGATGGGCATTTATGGCTGGCCGGGAGTCTATGCACAAATCACGAAAGGGGCTGTTGTATTTTCCAGCATCAGTCTCATGACATGGTTATGACAGTGGGAAGATGCCAGCAGCTCACGTCCCCAGCAGCAGACAAAGAACTTAATGTTACAACTTACTTGAAAAGTTTTTTGACCAATCCCACAAAGCAAAAGCATATTGACAGTAGTTCTATCCAATCCCTAGACGCACACATAACTTTGGTTCAAAGAATGCTTGCTTCTTTTGAATACAAGACCTGCTTGTAAGCCTTAAGATACAATGCACAGAGCTCCATTATTAAGCTTAGAACTTCCTAACATCTGGCTGGATATACTTTGCTGTAGCTTAGGGAGTTCTTCATGTCAAGCGTTAATACACAGGCCATTGTTCTATTTGTCCTTACTTCTCTACTTCTTCTATCATTTTTCTGCTGACAAACCTTATGACTACTGCTTAGCTCCAATCACAGTTCTGCTGTCTCTGAGGCCAGTCTTTTGCAGCTTTCCCAAAATCCTCTGTTTTCAAGGATTCCCACAGGTAATCCCCAACCTTAGGGAGTTGTGCAATGGCAAGGGCTGGATTCAGCACCTGGGACAGGGCAATCCTGCTCTGTGTGTGTATAGACTAGGGAGCCAGAGGCTGGAGAGAAGCAGCGCAGAAAGGAAGCCAGGCTCCTGGCCAATGGTAAGCTGAACGTGTATCAGCAGTGCCCTGGAGGCCAGGAGGGCCAAGCCTGTCCTGGGGTGCATCAGACACAGTACCGCCAGCTGGGCAAGAGAGGGCATTGTCCTGCTCTGCTCTGCTCTGCTCTGTTCTGCTCCGCTCTGCTCTGCTATGGGTGCAGTTTTGGGTGCCACAATGAAAAAAGACATGAAGGTATCAGAAAGGTCTCAAATGAGGTTTACAAGGACAGAACTCGAGGAAAGGGCATGCCGCTGAGTCAGGGGAGGGTTAGGTCGGGTATCAGGAAAAAGTCTTTTAACCAGAGGATGGCTGGGCACTGGAAGAATCTCACCAGGGAGTGGTCACAGCATCACGCCTATCTAAAGTTCAGGAAGCTTTTGGACATTGCTCTCAGGCATCTGGTGTGATTCTTGAGGAAGGTCCCTTGCAGGGCCAGAAGTTGGACTTGATTCTCCTGATGGGCTCCTTCCAATTTAACTGATTCTATGATTCTATGGTTCTGTCCTGGCCACTCAAGTTATATTGCTTGGTCTCACCAAGATTTTGACCTGCTCTTGTTGGTCGGAATTTGTCACTACTGCCTAATGATATTTACCACAAAAGACAAAGTGCCTTTCCTCAAAGTTCTCAAGAAAGTTGAACATGCACCCTAGAATCCTAAAAAAGTCTTTTCCTTGAAACAACACTGTCTCCTGCCCAGTATTCTTTCCAGATCAAAAGGGGAATGAAGGGAAAATCAGGGGATGTATTACAATGAAGCACTCTCAAATTTCCGGACCTTTAGCAGTATATTTGTACCTCCACTACTCTTTTCTATAATATCATGGTTTTGTACGGCATGTCATTTTCAAGCAAGACACATTTTTGCAACTGAGCCCATCAGTCTCTGTGAGAATATATGGTCAAAAGCCCAAAACATATGAATAGGCAGTGGCAAGTGAGGGGGAAAAAGAGTATGGGAAGCAGCTCCATGATACTAAAGTGAGACAAGAAGGAGGAGGAGGAGGTGTTCCAGTTGACAGAGCGAAGAATCCCCCGCAGTCCCTGGAGACATTCTAGTGAAGCAGGTTGTCTCCCAGCAGTCCCTTGAGAACCATGGAGGAACACATACCTACACTGCAGCTGGTGAAGGGCTCCATGCCACGTCAGGTGAAAGTGCCTTGAAGGAAGCTGCAGCTTGTGGAGGGAGGGCCAGAAAACCATCCTTGACCTCTTCTTTAGTGGAAGAGTATAGGCAAATGTTCAACAGCTGCTAACTCTAATCTATCCTCTTTCCAGTTCTTGTCGTAGGTAAGTAGGACAATACAAGAATTAGAAGCCGAATTTGTTATGCCTGAGGCTCCCATTCTCTCTGCCACTCCCTTAAAATTTACTTTGAGATGAAATAAAACTCATGATCAAGTTCCTAAGGCTTGATGGTCATGCATCTCAGAAAACAGGGAGTGCAAAGAACTCTTATCACTGTCATTTTTTTTCATAGAACTAAAAAAGTTAAATTACTGTTTTCTAAGAACTTCTGGAAATCAATTGGTAGTGGTGGTGAGAGTGAAGAGTATAATTAAGCTGGAAAGAGACTATCACGTAGCTACCTCATCTGCATATAAGTTTTTTACCAGGAACTCTAGACTTTTAAACAGACTTAGGACACAAGAGTTATCTCTGGGAATGTTTTAGTATGTATAGAAAGTACATTCATCTTTAAATAGCTCAATCTGTTTTACAGTTATGACTGATGTTTTAAATTTTATTTGAAAAGAACTATATGTGTGATTCAGATCATTTCCAGTTCTAAAGCATTTCAGTTGTTGACAGATTTTACTGTCTCCTGAGGGCAGGAAAATAGTCTTGGAACCAACACTGAAACAAAGATGGAAAAATTAGTTTTCCTCATTCTTTTTTGTCTATTCTAAGAGGCACAACAGCAAAACCACTGCTATGAGTCTGAGTTGTCCTACCACTCATGCATGACGACCTTGTAGTGACTAGTCTATTATTTGCAAACATTTCTGATGCTGGTTGTTACCTGTTGTGCAGAAAGATCTGTAAACAATTTTCATGGAAAGACATTCCTGAATTGCTTCACTTATCTCTGAAGCAGAGAACTAAGCTGGCACTCTACTTCTGAAATCTTCCTGTGCTCACCCCCAAACCCATTTCCTTCAAATGCAATTTACTTTCAACCAAAGCACTTCATTACTTCATGAGGTAATCTCTTGTTCTTGATGTTCGGAGGATTGCTTTAAAACTGTAAGAACATATTCTAGTAAGCAGGTAGAACATCTGTCTTAAGTAGTATACATCACTTGGCTTTGGTTCATGCATCATAACATCAGCAAGGAAGGTCATTTACAACCAATAGATGGGTTGGGGTAACAGGCCACAACTTTAGGAATCTTTCTCCAATTAATTTTGCTTTAAAATTTGGCTCTTAGCATTTCAAGTGTGTTTTTATTAAAACAATCAACTATGTATTACCTGTACCACAATGAAGCACAATCAGCAGTGCTTGTGCATCCTTCAACAAGTCCAAGAAGAAGAATGGTCTGAGCCTCCAGTGTAGCTCAGGGAGTCTGTCATCAAGCCAGAGTGCTCCAGGCATCTTCTCAGCCTGGAGAAGAGCAGACTCTGAGCAAATGTTAGAGCACTCCTCCAGTATCTGAAGGAAGCCTAGCAGAAGGAGGCAGATGAGCTACACAAGGGCATGGAGCAATAGGAAAAGTGTTGATGGCTTTAAAACCTGAAGAGTATATGTTTCCTTTGGGTATTGGGAAGAAATTCCTTGCCAGGAGGCCTGGTGAGACACTGGAACATGTTGTGGATGACCCATTCCTGGAAGTGTTCAAGGCCAGCTTGAATGGGTCTTTGAGCTTAAGGCGGCCTAGTGGAAGGTGTCCCTGCCAACAACATGTGGGGTAAATTTAGGTGAACTTTAAGGTCCCTTCCAATCCCAACCATTCTATTATTCTATGGTAATATTCATTCTGTGTAGTAGCAGTAACTAGCTGAAGATAGAAGACTATTGATTCTGAGAAACTGCCTTCCAGTTTAACTGTTTTGGTCTCACATAGAAGTTCCTTTTAGCATTATTATATGTAGGAACAGTCTCGGCACTTAATTATCATCCACACAAATATTTTATACTTTTTAGGATTTTTGACATTTGGGATTTTCCTTTCTCTCTCTTTCTTTCTTTCTTTCTTTCTTTCTTTCTTTCTTTCTTTCTTTCTTTCTTTCTTTCTTTCTTTCTTTCTTTCTTTCTTTTTCTCTCTTTCTCTCTTTGCTCTCTCTTTCTTTCTCTCTTTCTCTCTTTCTTTTCTTCCTCCCTTCCCTTCCTCCCTCTCTTCCTCCCTCACTGCACTGTGATGTCATTTTGTAAAATGTGAAGTAGTTTCAGAAATTTACTCTTGAATAACATTTTGAAACTTCAAAATAGATCAAGAAGAAAATTGTGTGAAGACAGAGCATTTTAAAAGAATAAAAACATGAGATTTAGAGTTAGGTATTGAAAATTCAAAAAGACAACATTGAAATGATGCAATGGATGATTTTAGGGAATTTTTTTTTTTTTTATTTCTTTGATACCAATTATGATCTCAATTTTTTCACCTTCAAAAAATACATCTTGAAAATTGCTACTTTGAAAACTCAAAATATTTCCGAAACACGGAAATGGATTGATGCAGATGAAAATATCATCTTCTAAATAGTCATCATCTAGTCCAAAGGATTCTCCTCACACAGTAAGCTTTATGGAGATTTCTATCCTCACACAAACACAGAAGAATATTTCAACTGACTAGAAAGTCTTTAAAAACAAATGAACCTTTGAAAAAAAACATCCATAAAGTGCAGGAAATTAAATGCATTCATCCTTACGATATGTTGGTTACTAAATATTGCCTCTGGTTTGTGGGTGTGTACACTTTCCATTCACACACACACACATACACCTCCCCCCCTGCACACAGATGTTTGATATTGGGTCTCAAAGAAGGGCGTTATCCTTTTCCTATTCAGTAGACATTGCTTTTTAAAGTCAAGGTGTATTCTTCTTGGATTCTCCTATTGCCTGGATTTATTACCTACAAGGTAATGTGCCTGTGTCTATTCACATGGGGTAGGAGGGGTCATGGAGGGCGGCGATTTGAAAACAACTAGCCGCTTAAGAAAGAGGAGTACTTCTTGAATCCATTGCAAAGGCAAAATATGAAGCCATAATCAGGGGCAGTTTGCTGTGCTGGCACAGTTTCTTCTGGAGAGAAAGCGTGAAAAAACTTTTCGCTAAGATGTAGGCGACAAGAGATGCAGAAGACTGGCAGACGGCAGCTCTCCGAAGGTAGGTGCTGGTCCCTGGCGTCTTTCGTCAGAAGCCGTGCTCCGGAGCCCACTGTGACGTGCACAATGCTCAGTGCGTGAAAAAGCTGCTTCTTCGCCCCCGAGAGATGGAGAGCTCGGCAGATGATGAGACGCGAAGAGCAAAGCCTCACAGCACCGGGATTGATTGTGCAGCTTTCAGACTGTGAGAGGACAGGAGGTAACCAATTTCCAGCAGTTTATACTTACATTAACATTCAAAAGGAAAGAGTTCTTGGATAACTTTCCTTTTGCATCCTTCTAAACCTTATCTAGTACTCCGTTGTCAATCTTACTTTTTCTTTTCATCTCGGAGCTGGTAAGAACTCAACTAACTTCATGAAAAATGTTTTTGGACGCTTGCAGTGCTGGCAGAGTTTCTTCTTGAGAGAAAGCGTGGAAAAGCTTTTCGCTAAGATGTAGACGGCTAGACATGCAGAAAATGGGCCTATGCAGCTCTCTGAAGGTAGGCGCCGGTCCCGGGCTTCTTTCTGCAGCAGCCGTGGTCCGGAGCACTTTGTGACCTTCACAATGGTCTTTGCACGTGTCCGGAAATACCAAAAGAACAAGCACAAGTTTAAGACCTGATTGCCACCATTGTGTAGAGTTTTGCTCATTCTAGCAGGAATAACTGCGTCATTTTTTACGCTAGGTGTCGCTGCCTATAAAGGTTTGGCTGCTTTTAATCATTTGAGATGCTGGATGATCAAACAACTAAACATAACATCTTCTGTTTTAAATCAGGTGCTCACTGACGTAGATACTATTAGACCTAGCACACTGCAAATAAGAGCTGTAATAGATTTATTGTTATTAACACATGGGCACGAGTGTAAGGAATTTGAAGGATAGTGTTGTATGAATCTTTTTCCAGTCGATTTCTTCATATTATCTTGTCCTTGTGTGAGTTTCTTATGAACGGCTGCAGAATGGTCAAAAAGATTCATACAACACATTCCTTCAAATTCCTTACACTCGTGCCCATGTGTAATCCTAACAATAAACCTATTACAACTCTTATTTGCAGTGTGCTATGTCTAATAGTATCTATGTCATGAACACCTGATTTAAAAAAGATGTTACGTTTAGCTGTTTGAACATCCAGCATCCCAATTGATTAAAAGCAGCCAAACCTTGATAAGCAGCGACACCTAGTGTAAGAACTGAAGCAGTTATTCCTGCTGGAACGAGCAAAACCCTACACAATGGTGGCAATCGTGTCTCAAGCTTCTGCTTGTTCTTTCGGTATTCCCCGAAACCACAAAGCGGTTTGCTCGTGTAAAAACCATTGTGAAGGTCACGGAGCGCTCCTGAGCGCGGCTTCTGCGCACTCAATCCCGGTGCTGTGTGGCTTCGTTCTTTGCGTCTAAGCATTAGCTGACGTCACCGTCTCCCAGAGGCGACGAAGTGGCTTTTTCGCGTACAGAGCATTTTGCCAGTCGCGGTGCGCTACGGAGGACGGCTTCTGCCGAAAGACGCCCGGGACCGGCACCTACCTTCGGAGAGCTGCGTCTGCCCATCTTATGCGTCTCTTGCCGCCTACATCTTAGCGAAAAGGTTTTCCACGGTTTCTCTCAAGAAGAAACTGTGCCAGCACAGCAAGCATCCCTGAAACTTTTTTCATGAAGGTAGTCGAGTTCTTACCATCTCCGGGGCGAAAGCAAAAAGTAAGATTGTGCACGGAATGCTGCATAAGACTTAGGAGGATGCAAAGGGAAAGTTGTCTAAAAACTCTTTCCCTACGTATGTTAATATATATATAAACTGCTGGAAATTGGTTAGTTTCTTTCATCTCTCAGTTTGAAGGCTGTGCACTCAATCCCGGTGCTGTGCGGCTTTGTTCTTTACATCTCAGCATCTGCCGAGATCACCGTCTCCTGGAGGTGAAGAAGCGGCTTTTTCACTCACAAAACATTGTGCTGGTCGCGGTGCGCTCCAGAGCTTCTGCTGAAAGACACCCGGGGACCAGCACCTACCTTTAGAGAGCTGCCGTCTGCTCGTCTTCTGCGTCTCTTGCCGCAAACATCTTAGCGAAAAGGTTTTCCATGCTTTCTCTCCAGAAGAAACTGTGCCAGCACAGCAAACTGCCCCTGATTATGGCCTCATATTTTGCCTTTACAGTGTATTCCAGAAGTACTCCTCTTTCTCAAGCTGCTAGTTGTTTTCAAATCGCAGCTCTCCATGTCCCCTCCTACCCCGTGCTAATAGACACAGGCACATTACCTTGTAGGTAATAAATCCAGGCAATAGAGAATCCAAGAAGAATACACCTTGACATTGAGAAGCAATGCCTACTGAATAGAAAAAAGAAAATCCCCTCTTTGAGATCCAATATCAGACGTGTGCAGGGGGGGAGGTGTATGTGTGTGTGTGAATGGGAAATGTACTCACCCACAAACCAGAGGCAATATTTAGTAACCAACATATCGTAAGGATGGATGCATATAATTTCCTGCTCTTTATGGATGTTTTTTTTCAAAGGTTCACTTGTTTTTACAGATTTTCTAGTCAGTTGAAAAATTCTTCTGTGTTTGTGTGAGAATAGAAATCTCCATAAAGCTTACTGTGTGAGGAGAATCCTTTGGACTAGATGATGACTATTTAGAAGATGATATTTTCATCTGCATCAATCCATTTCCTTGTTTTGGAAATATTTTTGGTTTTCAAAGTAACAATTTTCAAGATGTATTTTTCGAAGGTGAAAAAATTGAGATCATAATTGGTATCAGAGAAATAAAAAAAAAAAATCCCTTAAAATCATCCGTTGCATCTTTTCAATGTTGTCGTTTTGAATTTTCAATAGCTACCTCTAAATCTCATATTAATATCTTTAAAATGCTCTGTCTTCACACAATTTTCTTCTTGATCCATTTCTAAGCTTCAAAATGATATTCAGGTAGGAGTCAATTACTGACACTACTTCACATTTTACAAATTGAAATCACAGTGCAGTGAGGGAGGGAGGGAAGGAAGGGAAAGGAGGAAGAAAAGAAAGAAAGAAAAAGAAAGTAAGTAAGTAAGAAAGAAAGAAAGAAAGAAAGAAAGAGAGAAAGGAAATTCCCAAATGTCCGAAACCTTAAAAATTATAAAATATTTGTGTGGATGATATTTAAGTGCCAAGACTGTTCCTACATATAATAATGCTAAAAGGAACTTCTATGTGAGTCCAAAACAGTTAAACTGGAAGGCAGTTTCTCAGAATCAATACTCTGTTTTTTCTCTCTTCAGCTAGTTACTGCTACTGCACAGAATGACTATTACCACAGAATAACAGAATGGTTGGGATTGGAAGGGACCTTAAAATTCACCTAAATTCACCCCACATGTCATTGGCAGGGACACCTTCCACTAGGCCGCCTTAAGCTCAAAGACCCATTCAAGCTGGCTTTGAATACTTCCAGGAATGGGTCACCCACAACATGTTCCAGTGTCTCACCAGGCCTCCTGGCAAGGAATTTCTTCCCAATACCCAAAGGAAACATATACTCTTCAGGTTTTAAAGCCATCAACACTTTTCCTATTGCTCCATGCCCTTGTGTAGCTCATCTGCCTCCTTCTCCTAGGCTGCCTTCAGATACTGGAGGACTACTCTAACATTTGCTCAGAGTCTGCTCTTCTCCAGGCTGAGAAGATGCCTGGAGGACTCTGGCTTGATGACAGACTCCCTGAGCTACACTGGAGGCTCAGACCATTCTTCTTCTTGGACTTGTTGAAGGATGCACAAGCACTGCCGATTGTGCTTCCTTGTGGTACAGGTAATAAATAGTTGATTGTTTTAATAAAAACACACTTGAAATGCTAAGAGCCAAATTTTAAAGCAAAATTAATTGGAGAAAGATTCCTAAAGTTGTGGCCTCTTTCCCCAACCCATCTATTGGTTGTAAACAACATTCCTTGCTGTTGTTATGGTGCATGAACCAAAGCCCAGTGATGTCTACTACTTAAGACAGACGTTCTACCTTCTTACTAGAATATGTTCTTACAGTTTTAAAGCAATCCCCTGAACATCAAGAACAAGAGATTACCTCATGAAGTAATGAAGTGCTTTGGTTGAAAGTAAATTGCATTTGAAGGAAATGGGTTTGGGGGCGAGCACAGGAAGATCTCCGAAGTAGAGTGCCAGCTTAGTTCTCTGCTTCACAGATAAGTGAAGCAATTCAGGAATGTCTTTCCGTGAAAAGAGTTTACAGATCTTTCTGCACAACAGGTAACCACCAGCATCAGAAATGTGTGCAAATAATAGACTAGTCACTACAAGGTTGTCATCCATGAGTGGTAAGGCAACTCAGACTTATAGCAATGGTTTTGCTGTTGTGCCTCTTAGAATAGACAGAAAAGAATGAGGAAAACTAATTTTTCCATCTAGTTTCTTTCAGTATTGGTTCCAGGACTATTTTCCTGCCCTCAGGAGACAGCAAAAACTCTCAAAAACTGAAATGCTTCAGAACTTGAAATGATCTGAATCACAAATATTTCTCCTCAAATAAAATTTAAAACATAAGTCATAACTGTAAAACAGATCGAGCTATTTAAAGATGAATGTTCTAGACATACTAAAACATTCCCAGAGATAACTCTTGTGTCCTAAGTCTGTTTAAAAGTCCAGAGTTCCTGGTAAAAAACTTATATGCAGATGAGGTAGCTGCATGATATTCTCTTTCCAGCTTAATTATACTCTTCACTCTCACCACCTCTACCAGTTGATTTTCGTAAGTTCTTAGAAAACAGTAATTTAACTTTTTTAGTTCTATGCAAAAAAATGACAGTGATAAGAGTTCTTTGCACTGCCTGTTTTCTGAGAAGCCTGACCATCAAGCCTTAGGAACTTGATCATGAGTTTTATTTCATCTCAAAGTAATTTTTAAGGGAGTGGCAGAGAGAATGGGAGCCTCAGGCATAACAAATTCGGCTTCTAATTCTTGTATTGTCCTACTTACCTACGACAAGAACTGGAAAGAGGATAGATTAGAGTTAGCAGCTGTTGAACATTTGCACATACTCTTCCACTAAAGAAGAGGTCAAGGATGGTTTTCTGGCCCTCCCTCCACAAGCTGCAGCTTCCTTCAAGGCACTTTCACCTGCTGTGGCATGGAGCCCTTCACCAGCTGCAGTGTAGGTATGTGTTCCTCCATGGTTCTCTAGGGACTGCTGGGATACAACCTGCTTCACTAGGATATCTCCAGGGACTGCAGGGGATTCTTCGCTCTGTCAACTGGAACACCTCCTCCTCCTCCTTCTTGTCTCACTTTAGTATCATGGAGCTGCTTCCCATACTCTTTTTCCCCCTCACTTGCCACTGCCTATTCATATGTTTTGGGCTTTTGACCATATATTCTCACAGAGACTGATGGGCTCAGTTGCAAAAATGTGTCTTGCTTGAAAATGACATGCCGTACAAAACCATGATATTATAGAAAAGAGTAGTGGAGGTACAAATATACTGCTAAAGGTCTGGAAAATTGACAGTGTTTCATTGTAATACATCCCCTGATTTTGCCTTCTTTCTCCTTAAGATCTGGAAAGAATACTGGGCAGGAGACAGTGTTGTTTCAAGGAAAAGACTTTTTTAGGATTCTAGGGTGCATGATCAACTTTCTTGAGAACATTGAGGAAAGGCACTTTGTCTTTTGTGGTAAATATCATTAGGCAGTAGTGACAAATTCCGACCAACAAGAGCAGGTCAAAATCTGGTGAGACCAAGCAATATACCTTGAGTGGCCAGGACAGAACTATAGAGTTGTAGAATCAGTTGAATTTGAAGGAGCCCTTCAGGAGCATCAAGTCCAACTTCTGGCCCTTCATGGGACCTTCCTCGAGAATCACACCAGATGCCTGAGAGTAATGTCCAAAAGCTTCCTGAACTTTAGATAGGCGTGATGCTATGACCACTCCCTGGAGAGACTCTTCCAGTGCCCAGCCATCCTCTGGTTAAAAGACTTTTTCCTGATACCCTTCCCGGACTCAGCTGCGTGCCCTTTCCTCGAGTTCTGTCCTTGTAAACCTCATTTGAGAACTTTCTGATATCTTCATGTCTTTTTTCATTGTGGTACCCAAAGCTGCCCCCAAGTACTCAAGGTGAGGCCGCCCCAGAGCAGAGCAGAGCAGGACAATGCCCTCCCTTGCCCAGCTGGTGATACTGTGCCTGATGCACCCCATGACAGGCTTGGCCCTCTGGGATACATCAGGCCAGGGAACTGCTGATGCACATTCAGCTTGCCATTGGCCAGGAGCCTGGGTTCCTTTCTGCACTGCTTCTCTCCAGCCTCTGGCTCCCTAGTCTATACACACACGCACCACGATTGCCCTGTCCCAGGTGCTGAATTCAGCACTCGCTCTCGTTCAATGCCATATGCTTGGGGATTGCCTGTGGGAAACCTTGTGAACAGCAGATTTTGGGAAAGCTGCAAAAGGCAGGCCTCAGAGACAGCAGAACTGTGATTGGAGCTAAGCAGTAGTCATAAGGTTTGTCAGCAGAAAAATGATAGAAGAAGTAGAGAAGTAAGGACAAATAGAACAATGGCCTGTGTATTAACGCTTGACATGAAGAACTCCCTAAGCTACAGCAAAGTATATCCAGCCAGATGTTAGGAAGTTCTAAGCTTAATAATGGAGCTCTGTGCATTCTATCTTAAGGCTTACAAGCAGGTCTTGTATTCAAAAGAAGCAAGCATTCTTTGAACCAAAGTTATGTGTGCGTCTAGGGATTGGATAGAACTACTGTCAATATGCTTTTGCTTTGTGGGATTGGTCAAAAAACTTTTCAAGTAAGTTGTAACATTAAGTTCTTTGTCTGCTGCTGGGGACGTGAGCTGCTGGCATCTTCCCACTGTCATAACCATGTCATGAGACTGATGCTGAAAAATACAACAGCCCCTTTCGTGATTTGTGCATAGACTCCCGGCCTGCCATAAATGCCCATCTCTCTTATTTGTCAAGATCTCTCTTGTAGAGTCTCACTGCCCTCAAGGGAGTTAGTTCACAGCTCCTCCAAATGTAGTGTGTCTGGCGAACTTGCCTAATATTCCTTCAAGTGCCGAGTCCAGGTCGTTCCAAAGATGTTGAAAAGAACTGACTCAAGGATGATACTGTCTTAGCCACTGAAATTAGCGCTTCATGCTTCTTCTTGCTCCTTAGTGCAGAAATCACAACAAATGTCTTCTTTGTTTCTTTTCTATCCATGCAGATATCTTTGCTTATGCTCATGCTTTTTATCCCAACAGCAGCTGACACGACATTTACATACACAGGAGGAGCACGCTTTTCCTGCTCTTACTAGACTTCACAATTTTGCAATCTGTCAATCAGTGACCTTTGCAACTGAAGTCAGACCTTCAGCATTTCTCATCAAAAAAGTAGAATGTCCTCAGAAGAAGAGAAAACTTTGCTGCATACTCTGTAAGCCTGCAGAATATATCATAAGGAGTTAGCATCACAATCATTTCAGCACTGACGCTATACTTGAGCAGGGAAAAAACTTCAAAGAAGAGCTATTTAATGCAGCAACATATCTGAGAAATGAAACAACTAGGATCTTCCAAACTGGTCCCTGCGGTAGAAATGTACTTGTAAGAATACAGAAGATAAAAGATATGGTTTGGAAAGGCTATATCCTTGCAAAGCTAAATTGGATCTCATCCCGTAGATGAAAGATCAAGAAGCTCAAAGTGGAGCTAGAGAGACACATTCACATAATGAGATATAGCAAAGCATTTTTCAAGAGAATTAGGCATTCTGGTGTGTGGCATTGTGTGTTTTTAGAATCAGTTATTCCTTTTGTAACTCAATAATGGTTCGGGGTATTCGGTTCCCCACCATGTACTTCCCTCACAATGCTTTCTCCCTGTTAGAGCTGCTCCCCCCTCCCCTGCCTGTCATGGTAACCACCCTTCTTAGCTCGAGAATTCTCTCTGCCAGTCATTCCTTAATTTGATGTATGATTTGCCCCTGGAGTTTTTCCCCTCCCCTGTGTGATCCTCAGTGGCTTAGCTGTAACCCACGCTCCTCCCTGGGTCCTTGCTATTGGTAAGCTTTGTGTCTCCTCCTATCACACCCACTCCCTTTATCAGCGTCCCCCCAGGACTCTGCCTTTGTCACCTCTCCCTGAACCCACCAGGGAAGAAGAGCAAGATTCAAAGGTCCTTGGTACTTATACAGGCGTCCCTCCTCCTTCCTTTGCTTTGGTACCTCGTAGCCGAAAATCCCGCCTGCGCCACCCATGCCGCACATGGTACACAACTCCTCAGGGTTCCGGAGGGAATCTGGGAGTGGCACTTTGTGTGGCCATCTTCGGCTGGGCCGCGCTCAGCATTGCCGGGCACCCGCACAGCCCCGAGGCCGTTGGAGAGAGGCTACACTGGTGGACTGGGCAGTTAGATTAAATCTGCCGCACTTACCCACTTTTGGGGACTGAATTGTGGAGTGCTAAACCATATCTGCTGCTATATAAAGTAAAAGAGATTCATCCAAATTGTATGGTTGGTGTGAACACTCTCACTCTATTGTAAAACACTTCATAAGCTGTTAACCGGTCATAGGAACAAAATGAAATAAAGCCGTTATACCATCTTGGAATGGAAAAATATGTTCCAAATTTTTTTTTTTTTTTTTTTTTAAATCCCACAAAATGTGATTCATAATTTCAACCATTCTGGAATGCTTTCAACAGACGAAGCCAGCATAGAATTTTTCTTTCAGGCCCCTTACATTCTTCATTACAGTTTTGGAATATACTCCACAGTCATTTGGTCTCAGTCAGTTTTTTATCTCTTTCCCCTGAGACAAATTTTAAAGGACTACTTAACCCCTAAAAATCATCATTTCTCTGGATTCTCAAAGCTTTTTGAGAACGTGGTTTTGTTTTGGTTTTTATATTGCATCATTCCTAATGTCTTCAGACCTACTTCAAGTGGAAGTTAAAAGTAAATCTTATCTTAAAGAGACTGAGCAAGATAATGAACTGCCAGTCTTGGTATTTGTATGTTTCTAAATCCTTTTGATTTCAAGGTTGCCTTCCTGAATGCTCAGTTTAATTAGAAAACATTGTGTTTCTAAAGGAGACCTAGTTCAATTGCTTCTGCAAATTCACCTTCATTTTATAGGATTGTACTTCAAGAAATCTTCTTTCATTCAAACATCAAAAGTATAGATTTGACATCATATGTGACCCTTTCATCTGTCGGAACTCTATTTCATTGCATGAGTTTCACAGTTGCCTCCAAGAAGATTGCTTTCAATTCGCATAGCATGTTATCTGAAGATCTGTCTGCTTTCTTCACTTGCTTTAATGGGAAGACAAGGGAAATACATTCTGAAGGTTATCTTTTATAGTCTACTTTTACCTACCAGAGTGCTTCTATTGACTAGAACCAATTTCAGCTGGAAAGAACATATTGTTCTGATCCGCTCATAACAAGGGGGTAGTGATGGTTCCTTAACTGATCTCGGAGTGCAAAAGACAAGATGGAAAGGGGATTGCAGTATCCCCTCAAAACAAATGCACCTTTCTAGAATGACCACAGCAAATGCCTTAAAGGAATTAGGGAGAGGAAAAGAATAGAAAAGAGGGGAAGAAAGAGAGAGGGAGTATAGCTACCAAATGGAGAGAGAAAAAGTCATCGCAGTAGAGCCGATGGAGTTCTCCTAGAGGAGATCTCCAAGTCCTGGTTAACTCAAGGCTCTATTATAGTCCATTGCTGAGGGGGGAAACAGATCTAGAAATGGCTAAGGGGGAGCAGATGCAATAAAGAGCAAGTCTATTGAAATTGCTGAGGGGGAGAATGGTATTGAAGATGGGTACAGACAGTCCATGGTCTTAGCAGGATAAGTCAATATCAATATCAGCAGTGAGTGGGACCCGTGGTTTCAGGACTGGTTTCTATGGGAAACCAGTCTAGGTCCAGCGAACACATCTGTAGGCAACACTTAGCAGGCATCCTGCTTCGGTCACGCCAGCACCCCTGGATCAGAATTACGGGCGTCTCAGCCTCAGTCCTTGGGAGGGGGGGCTTCAATCTCCATCCCTCACGGTGGTAGTGGAGCAGATGAAGGATTTTCCATGGGGCGGCTACCACAGTTGCCCCAGCGAGTTCATCTGGCCAAGAGGTGGGAAAACTCCAGGGCTGGTGTTGCCAAGCAGGTGCGAGCATATAGGGCACATCACCCCTTGGCAGGCCCTGCTAGAAGCAGTCACTGTAGACACAGCTGCAAACAATCACTCGGCAGGCCAGAATTCTGCTCAGAGGCCTCAGGATTTCTGGCATTCCTCCACCACCAGCAGGCCAACATTCTGATCAGGGTCCTCAGAGTCCCGATGGCTGTCCTGGGGATGGTCGTGAGGCAAATGCGGGGAACTTCAGACCATCTTTCACATGTATTAGAAAATCTCTTTCCTAAAATGGCCAAAAAGAATGCGTAGCACTTAGAATTGAGGAAAAATAAAAACCCAAAACCAAACCCAAAGCGCTGGAGCAATATCATTCTATACAATGCCATGTATCTATGAGAAGTACAAAAAAACTTCTATTTTCAAATGCACTTACAAATAACCATTTTGCACCTGGGTTTTTTTTTTGTTTGTTTGTTTGTTTTGTTTTGTTTTGTTTTGTTTTGTTTTGTTTTGTTTGAATGCTCTGGCACTTATCTGATTCCTTTTTGAGCTAATTCAGCTCAATAATCTGGTAAGAAAGCAGCTAAAAGTAAAGAGAAAAACCTATGGGGACCAGGATGCCACTTCAGCCACGTTGTCGTGAAGCATTAGGTCAGCCTTCTGGGTTGTAGAAATATGTCTGTCCTAGATGAAAATCAATGCATAGCACTATCTTCTTTTAAACTTTGTCCTTGCTACTGGGTTCCTGAATGATCAAGGTGCTTTCAAAGCAAACAACACCCAGCTCTCTAAGATACTCCCCAAAGTATTGTGATGGAATAACTTGATCAGGTGAAGAGCTCACTATGCAAAACCTGAGTATGATGTCAAGAATGCTTTCTTGTGGATTACCATTGTGTGGGACCGTTTATCCCTTACCCCACTGTCCTAGGGTGATTGTTATCCCCATTGGTGTGTGTGTAATTTATGCTGGATATTTTGTTCTGTGCCTTTAAGATGGGCAGAGTGAAAGTTTTGTTTTGGGCCTCTTATCAGCCACTCGGCGGGACATACAGAGAGCACCAGTACTTACTGTTGCTTTTTTGCTTTTTGCGCTGCTTTTTGCCTTTGCTCTTGCTTCTGCTTTGCTTCTGCTTTGCTTCCTCTTGCTTTTTCCCCCCTCTTCTCATTAGTTAATTTAGCTAAACAGTCCAAATTCCTTTCTGGACTGTTTCCCCTGTGTGGACCTGCGGAACCTGCTCCGGACTGGGATTGGAACCACCGATTTGGAAACACCGAGCAGCTGCCCCAGCGCCGGAGGGACTGATAACAGCGACCACCCCCAGGAGAGACATTCTGAATTTGTCATCTTTTTTCAGAGCGGTGAAAGAGTGGTGTCATCTGGTATTGTTCATTTTGTGTGCCGGGGGTTGCTGTGCTTGTCAAATAAATAGGTTCTTTCCACCTCTCTCCGAGGAATTCTTCCCGAACCGGTTGGGGGGAGGGGCCGTGTGGATTTGTTTTTTGGAGAAGCCCTTTTTGGGGATTCTCTCCCAAATTTGCCCTAAACCAGGACACCCACCATGTAGGTATAGGAAAAAACTAGGTAGCCACAAGGCTTTTACAGCTGTTCTTGTATTTTGGGATAGTAAGGATTTAGGGGAGTAAACAAAACTGAGGTGGGTTTTACTATTGACTTGATTGCTCTTTCACTTTGAATTAACTGCTCTGCATGTCAGCTTACCCATCAGTATAAATGAAAAGAATAATATCTTCCTTCCTGCACAAAGGATGTTTCATTATGCCTGTGATGTCAAGGACTTAAAAATGAAGAACATTGTGATTGAAAGGAAGCACTGGCGTGCCACAAGGTAACTGTAGTGAGCTGTGTTTCCTCCTCAGCTTCACTGTGAGAGTAGAATTTTAATGAGCAGTTCCAAAACTTGGTCTTAGCATAGTCTGGTGACATATCTCAATAGAGCAGTGTCCTAGGGTGACTTTATGATGCTTGTATCCCCACTCATCTGTTCTGTTAATGCTTGATATGATATACTCTGCTTCAAGACTGGTTCTGAGAGCAAAGGTGGGGAGAAGAAGAAGCACGGAGTTTGTTACCAGAGGCTGCACCCCTTAAAAAGCAACACTCCTCCACAGTCTGCACTGCACTGTGTTTTCTGGGCACTGACTGAGCAGAACAGAGCGCTCATTTGCTTTTTAGCTGGTTTAGCTGGCTGAGGCAGAGTTTTCCCTGGACTGTTTTTTTTTTATTTTCCTTACCCTTTTCTTGGAACGTTTCGAATCTGCCCCGGACTGGGACCTGGGGAGCACTGAGAGCTTGCACTTTGTTGCCTATGGAGGCCTGCTCTGGGCAGCAGCCTTCCCCATTGGGGGAGGCATTGATAACAGAGCAAGCACCCACAGGAGAGACTTTCTGATTTGTTGTCTCTTCAGAGTGGCAATTGAGTTTTGTCATCTGGTATTGTTCATTTTTTATGCTGGGGAGTGCTTTGCCTGTTAAATAAACAGCTTTTTCCCACTTCTCTCTGAGGAAATTTTCCCCAAACCAGTTGAGGGGAGGGGCCGTGTGGGTGGGCTTTCTGGGGGGGGACCCTTTTAGAGGTTTTCTGCCAAATTTGCCCTAAACCAGGACAATTGGGATGTGCGACTTAGAGAATGATGGAATCACTTTGGTTGGTGAAGACTTTTAAGAGCATTGGGTCTAAATGGATTTAGCAAATGCAACCATCAAGAAATGTTTTGCTGTTTGAAGAGACCATGGTTTATCTGATAAGCTTTGCAAGTATTTGTGTCATCACAAGCACACATGTCCAATGTATTAGATGGGAATATAATAAGAAACCTGTGCAGATCAACAGAATGATTCTCAGAGTAGGATATTTGCATGTTTCATCTTTCTTCCTGACTTCTTCAAATGAATTCTTTTTAGAAAGTAATGATTGGAATTGTTACTCTTTTGACAGTTCTGAGTGTATTACTAACCTTTTTGGCATATGAATGCCAAATGGGTTAATTCACCTAGTTTTTCAGATAAAGACTACAATTTAGTTCTGCTTCAGCTGGAGGCAGAAACATTGAAATCCTCTGGCCTCCTTCTTAGTACCTAATTTCTATTACAAAATTAGTGCCCAGTCTTGTCCCTTAAGGTCCACTTAGCTCAGTGTATACCAACAGGGTGACTTTAGTAGGGCTCACATGATGCTGCACACAGGAGCCCTCAGTGTGCAGCTCTAGCAGACAGTAATTCCATGCAGTTGGACAATCCCAGTGCTGACTTTGGATCACCAGAAGAGTAAAACAAGGCAGATTTAATGGAGAGGTCTCTGCAGGAAGTGGCCTGAAGAAGACAGCAGAAATCCCAGCTGTGTGTTTGTAGAGATCATTTGAAGGCCATTTCCAGAAAAAGATCTTCAAATCTAGCTAGCTTTTTCTGCAGATTATTTGTAAACTATATGCATTACATGGACAGTTTCACTGAGCATCTGAAATACAGCTGCATTTAAGGGGATCGAATCAGGGTTGGGAAGCAGTGAAATAAAGATTTTCAGGAATCCCTGACATCCAAGACCTGCAGGAATGTCTCCATGTTTTATGTCCAGATGCTTTTTCAAAAAATGGGTGACCATTTAGCATAGTTCTAATCAGAAATACAAAGAAAACTTTAAATTCACATTTTTTATAGCTTGAATATTTTTCTTTGTTTATTTCCTACTTTCCAATTCAGTTCTCCAAATCATATGATTAGGTAATGAGAACTCATGCCATATAAAAATATTTAATGCTATGCTTCCAAGTTAAGGCCATGTATTTCCTGGAACTGTTCCAAAAAAAAAAGAAGCCTGTCTGGATTCTCTCTTCCCCACGCTCATTATTAGATGAAAATCATTTCAATATTCTATTTTGACTTTAGATGGTGCAATATTATATTCAGAAATTCAAAGCTCTACTGTTAGGTTGTTTACATGGTTTTCTGTCCTTTCTAACTTTGCACAACCACCACTCTTTGCAGCTATATCTTTTTGCAGTAAGGCATCACAGGGGTCTGTGAGAAGTTTTAATATGAAGCAGGACTAACATGCAAACTACACGTGACATACTCGACATATTTCACTTCAGAAAGTTGCAGTATGCTTAGACAGGGTGAAATACGAAAGAAATAGACTTAACACAACATTTTTAAATCTTGGAAATCTATTACCTGAACTTTGAGTCAGTTTGCCGGACTCTGTAGAAATGCAAACGTGAAATCCAAGGAGTAGAGCAGAAGGCGTATTGGGCAGGGGGACAGAAGATTGCTCTGAAGGCTGATGTAAGCAAGATTGCATCCTATAAAGAGAGCAGCTGCTTCTGGTGGTGCCAACATAGAGAATTTGTGCCACTGGCCTAGTTTTCTGGGGACTTTTGACCTGTACGCTCTTGAGGGCTTGCAGATGTGAATTAATCTGTCCTTTGATCTTTTCTTTCATTTGAATGAATATGACTATGACACCAAAACTATGACCTGTTTTGGTCTTGTGTACTGTACTGTATTGTTTTATAAACAGACATGTTTCCACTCTTTGAAAGCTGTATTTGAAAGTTAGGTTGCAGGTATGAGTTGGCTGTCAAAAGAATTAATTGTCTGCTTTAAGCAAAATATCAATAGAAACATTCAATCCACTCCTGTGATACAGATTCATTTTGAATTTACAGGGTAATTTACATCAGTGGTTGTAATGCCTGTGCAATAAATATGACTTGCTTGGTTTCTAATGATGATAATAGTCCTCTTTGTATTACTGTAAGAATTGAATCCACCATCATTATTTCCTCTTGTTATTGTGCTGTAAAGGAAAAACAGTTTTGCATTAACCAAGGAGTAAAATGCATGCACTGAGCATGATTCTTGCAGGTAGTCCTCAGTTCTGAAAAGGCCTCTCAGAAGCTGCATCAAATGGGAAAGCTAGACGGATGGCAGAATGCAGAAGCTGCTGTTTAGGATCGAGTACAAAATGACACCCAAGAAATTCTTCATGGATGCTGCATAAGTACAAAGACGCCCTTATTTCAAGGTGAAAGATAGTCAATGTGAAACTTGTTCGATGAATAAAAAACTATGCTAATCAGGACACTAGAATACCAAGCGTGCTACAAGGCTTTTTTGTAATGAACATCATTCCCAGCATGAAAAAGTACTCTTTTTCCTGTAGATCGTTTAACAGTGCACAACAGTTTGGAAAAAAGTGCTTTTCTTTTTTCTATTAAAAGGAACTGTGTATCGTTCTAAGAGATACTGGAAAAAGGTTTTTGAAAACAATGTTATTTTAAAGGCTAATTCTATTCATAAATACTTCACAGGAAAAAAATCTGATCGGCTCTTCATCCTGAGGACTCTTAAAGGAAAATGCCATGGTTGCGTTCTCTTCTCACTACTTCAAGAGCTCAGTCTTACCTGCATTCTAATTCTTTTTTATGCTGCTGATGGCACGGCTTAGACATCCTTGTCTCCATTACCATCATGACTTCCATTTCAAGTGGTGAGAATTTTTCTTCATGATTGGTGAAGTTAAGTGTCATAACATTAATGTCGAGTCAATTTGAAGGGTTTTTTCCAAAGGAATTTCTTCCTTCCTAATGAAAACCATTGGCACTAGCAAACCTACTCAGTTTTTAAGGAAGTGATATAATACACCTGTAGAGTACAATGTCCTCAGAGCTGCTTTTTCACCAGAAGAAGAAAACTGCTGTTTTCTTCTTCTATCACCTTAGACTTTATTCAAAACCTTTTTAAACCTTTGAATTTCTATTTATAGCTAATTACTACTCTACTAAGAAATGGCTGTACTGCTATTAGGGAAACATCAAGGGGCAGTAATATTTTATCTTGTACAAAATTTAAAAAACCCCAACTCCTAAAAATGATACCTGAAAATGACATCTGAAAGACAGGGGCAGGAGGCTTTTTCCAGAACAATGTGCAGTTCTTCCCAATTCTGTTTTTCCCTCTGATTACTTTGTACACAAAGATTTTTACACAGTCTTCTAACAGTGGCATGTTACTTCTGGGGTAGAGTATTGCCCTGCCAGCATTGGAATTGACTCGACTGTAGTTGTGTTCAAATTTGCTGATGGGACAAGAGTTTTTCGCTGAACACACTTTAGCAAGCAAGACAGCTTCTTGGTCTTCAGAGGATTTGAGTCCCAGAAAAAGATGAATGCGGTGGTGACATGCCTTGTGTTTTGAAGAGAGATCAAAACCTTATTTCTGGGGTCACCTCCCTTTTGGTACAGAAAGCGCACAGTGGGCTTTGAAGCAGCACTTTCACCCTCTTTGCATTCACTAGTAAATCTGAGACAGAGCTTGCCCCAAGGTTTGTGCAAAATTGCTCTTTTGATGCAACTGTTCACCAGACAATATCTCTGGGAAAATGTGCAGGTGCAGAAAGCAAGTCCTTCCTGGGAAATCTACTGAAATGGTTCAGAAGTTATTCCCACTCACTGTTGCTAACCTCTGCTGTCTAGCTGTTGGATATGCTTGGGACCATATTGAAATAATTCTAAACAATGTACTGAGGCTGCAGTATTGAGTAAACATAGGTAATTTTCATAGGTGTCAGGGAAAAATATTTCTATTGGTAAAAATGAGTTCCATAGAAAACAAGAACAGCATGGTAGAAAAAAATTACATCCATAGAATGAAGATGCCCAGAATTCTTCTTTTGAAGTTACACAGAGTCAATATTTTCTAAAGAAGGTTGTGAAACTTATGGAGAAGTAAGAGTACCTTCCACCTGACTGGTGCACAAGTTCATGTCTTCAACTTGCAAAAAACATATTGTTAAAAGAAAAATATTCCACCTTGTGGAAAAGTAGCCCATTAGTAATTTTATCAAAGGTAGGATTTGATCAAGTATTCCTACAAGACAGTAGTAGTACTATGAAAAGCCTTTTGGCATCTATCTGACTACAGGAAACTTGAGCAAGCAGAAGTGTCTTTCCCTGCTGCAAGCTGTACTTCCTGTTTGCTACTGCTGCTTAAACATTGTTCAAAGAAAACTTGTCAAAATAAAACTACTGTATACAAGCAACTGGAACTATCCATTGCGTTCCAGTCAATTTTAACTAGAAAATATCAGACACACACTCTAGCTGAATATTCTAATGCATAGATGGAGTATACCAGCACTAAGAAATGGGAACGCTGGAGAAAGGAGCAAATGCAGATGCATTTCAGGGAAGGAAATTATTGGAGAGCTAACTGCAGTCCCTCGACTTTACAAGAAATGATGTCCAGTAAATCCCAACCAGAAACCTACATAACTCCATTTTGAAGTGAGTTGCATCTATGGTCCTCTGTTCTTCCTAGATGAAGAAACTGTGTTTTGAATCAATCTTCCAAGTGGTATGGCTAAAGACCTTGGATACCTCAATTTATTTTATTTTTTTTTCCAGAAGCAACTGTCTCAAAACCTCTTTAAAGCTGACTTTTCCCCTTAAGATGCCATATATTCAAAGAGCACCTTGTCATTTAACATGGTATTCCAAACATCATTTCCAAATTTAGACTAAAAGTAACACTCTTTCTAGTTATCTTTGGGTTTTTTGCAGCTTCCCGCCAACATAGGCAGCAAAGAAGAGAACAGACCACAGCTCTTTCTGGAGCATCTTGAACAAATGCCCTTGCTTATGTTCCAATCTTTCACTTCTCCAAAATCCCTAACAATGAAGAAAAGGTTGTGAAGGCATTACTAGTAGTATTAGATGGCAATGGATGGGTGTGATTTATCAAGTAGAATTTGTATCACATAGATGATACTTGGCAAACAGCAAATGAAGGGGTTTCTTTCAGCTCTCAGACTGATTTTAGATGTCAGTAATTTAAACAAAAGATAACAAGAAGGATATTTTTTAACAGTGAACTTAATTACACCCCTACCATGGACATCTGAATCTTAGGAATAGACAGTGTCTGATTTAGAAAAAAAGAAAGAATTATCACAGTTTAAAGAAGCATATGATCATGAACACTTTGCTGATGGAACGTAGCCTATTCATTGGCTGAAATAAAGCAGGTAGACAGGACACAGGAAGTATCGTTTTGTGGATCAAACATTTATTTTCTAAAGTGATGCTTACAGATGGTGAACTCACCAACTTCGATATTGCACAGCAGATAAGAGTACCTAACTTGCGCCATCAAATTATCCCTTGGAATCATCATCCAAGGGCATTTCCCCCTGCCTCTGTGAAAATGTGCCTACCTTTTTCACAACACTTTTGCAGCAGCATTGCTAAGCCTGATCAGCTGGTGTGGAGGGTGAATTATCAGCAGCAAGGTGACTGGCCAGGGTCATTTGCTTCAATGGATTTTGATCTACCGGATATTTTGAAGACCTGCTTCAGCCCTGTTGGTCAAACACAGCCTTCCAATGGTGCTAAACAATTGTTCGGGCTGTGGACCACATGAAAAAATACCTTCTGGTGCCTTTACTGGGCCATATGCTCTTTATTCTCTCCCTCAACTTCTCCATCACCTCTCATCTCTTTCACATGAGCTATGTTCAAGGTCCACAGGATACTTTTCACAGAATCTTCAGGCCTGATGCAGTAAGAATGATGATGAACAGAACACAGCTGGGATGAATTTTCCAGTTTGGATAAAACCTCTTGTGCACACAAGTCCCCCTATGCCCAGAAAAACCTTCACTAAGTACTCGTGTTCTACCTAAACTGCAATTTAGTCTGAAAGAAAGGCTTTTGTCTGAGAGTATCTGAGAGATCTGCATGAAGCACAGATATCTGGCCTATGCAATTTTGAATATCAGAGGAAAAAGAAAATGGCAAGAAGTTTTTAATTTTGCCGGTTTTAATTTTCAATTCCATGCACTTTTTCAAAAAGTGTCAATCTCAAATGGCCATCAACATATTTCAGTCATCTCTAAGTTAGTATTCCTATCAATTGTGTTTCAAATCAATAGAATTTCAAACCTTTCCTCAAAGTTTATATACCTAGATTTAGTATTTCTGATCTCTATTAGATGAAAGGAAGACATTTTTTGCTGTTGGGGTGCTGGAACGCTGCAACAGGTCGCCCAGAGAAGTTGTGGATGTCCCATCCCTGAACGTATTCAAGGTCAGCTTGGATGGGGCTTTGAACAGCAACGAATGCGACCCTTGATGGTAGATAAACAAAGCTTGAATATAGAAGAAACTCAGATTGAAGTATACGAGCAAATTTTCTCTCAGCTCTTGGGGTAAATTCAAAGTTGTACAAAATTGCATTTCTCTGTGATTTTCACTACTGTAACAGAAAGCTTCATGAAAACTGTGCAGAAGATATCAAATTTTAAAAGAGATAAGAACTACAACATCAAACACATGGGATGGGTTTCAAAATGGGACACTTTCTGAGAGAAAATCTCTGTATTTCAACACTTCATCCCAATCATTAGGATTTCATGCAGTGCCAAAGAAGGCGGCAAAATATCCTTCAGGACATTATTTACTGTAGTTCAGCCTGGCCATTAGTTGGAATTGCTGTCTGAACTAATGTAGATATACCACACACACTTTCCATGCACTGAAAACTTACTGTTTACAATGAATAAGCAATGAGGATCAAAATTGATTGAAAGCGTCTTAAAAATGTCAAGTATTTCACTGTAAATGATCTATGATCAAAATACTTATTCCTCCTTAGTGAGGGACAAATAAATTCTTCCATACCATGATGGTTTAAAATTGTCTAAACCAATGTTTTCTTCTCAAAAGACATCATCTAATTTTTTCTATTTGTAGAAGAAAATATTCCTAGACATAGAACTCAGTAATTTTAAAGGAACAAAAGAAAGGAAAATATTCTGCAAACAGAATTCAATGAAAACCTGTGTTTTAAATATGAGGTAGATATTCAACAGAGTTTTTGTACCAGATATTTTAAATAGTGTACAGGCTATTTTGTCCACAAGGAGAGGTATTTAGCATTTCAGTCTTTTCCAAGGTGTTCATGATCTGCTATGCTGATCTCTGTGCGTGCCTAGGTGTGCGCGGAAGGGGGGGGCATGTGAAGGGGAGTGTCTATGTTTGCTTAGCACTCGTAGGGGCAGATTCATGCCTCAGCTCCATCATTTCTTTTAGAAACTTCCCAGAGAGTGGATATGAAGTTTCATATCCAAAAGAGATCAATTCCCAAGTCATCCATTTTACTCTACCTTGTAAATCACATGCTTTGTTGCATATTTTATCAAATATACTTTCAAGCCGCGTGGAGGAAGGAGAATGTGGAGAATCCCTCCAATGTCTTGCAACTTTTACGCAAATAGATTTTCAAGAAAATCATCATTTCTCTTTTAAATACATCTGGGACAGGCATGATGGTGGTGTCAACCTGTTGAAGTTTTTGTTGCTGGGGGAAGTTGTATGAAAGGATTGGTTTTTACATTGACCAGTTACTGAATCAAGTGCATGAACACATTTGAAATTCAACTGGGGTTTCCTTTTTCTAGCAGACTACTTCTAGAACTAGCTAGCAGACTCAAGATGACTCTTTTTCTCTGTTTTTGTTTCTATCCTATTTTCTTGCTTTCTCTGCAACTGTCTACACAATTTTAGGACTTTTTTCTCAACTCAAATTTTTTCATAGACCGATAATTCAGATACGCTTTTTACAAGGAATGTTTTAAATCTTTGTTAGAGTTAAGAAAGTTAAGGACATAGGTCTTTTTCTTCCCTTATGAATATTGCAATGAAATAGTTAAATAAAGACCAACTCCTTGTTTTTATTGGGAATACAAGTAGATAATTCCAATACAGTAATTCATTGGTGGACCAATATTTGCTGTTCTGATGTAAGTTGTCACTTCTTAAAAACATGCCTTCTGTGACTACGTTGCCAACACTTTCAGTGAAGATCCTAACTGGTCTTAGACACACATAGGGAGAAATTTGCTCAGCCAGTGTCAGTCTTAAGCATGCGTCTCAGAGGATCTTTCTAGAGCTGGGGAATTTTCTCATGAAAGGGATTCAGTTATGGAAGAGACAGGTTTCCTGGAGTTTTACATTCTTCTTGAACATTACTTAAGGAACTTAAATCCCATGTCCATTTTAATGTCGCTCTGCACAGAGCTTTGTCATGCCAGTCCTTGAAATGCATCTCTAAGAGAATTCACTAGCACAGAATGAATGAGGGTGGAAGGGCTCTGTGCGGCTCACCAAGTCCCATCCCCCTGCTTCAATCAGGATACCTAGAGCCTGTTGCCCAGGATTATATCTGGGCCTACTTTTAATGTCTTCAATGATCCAGACTCCACCATCTTTCTGGACACTCTGTGCCATGGTTCAGTCACCGTCACGGTAAAAAATCAGTTTGTGATGTTCAGAGGCAATCTCCTGTATTTCAGTGTGTGCCCACTGCCTCTTGTCTTTTCAAAGAGCATCATTGAAAAGACACTGGTTCCCTGCTCTTTGCACTATTCCTTCCTGTAGGTATGTGCGCTGCCATGTAAATAAATGTCAAATTCTCCCCTGAAGCCCAGGCAGATGATATTCTCTTCATCTACCAGGCAAGTTCATTCACCAGAGGAGTTTAAAAAGTCGTCAAGCACCAATTTCCCCTGGTAAATCCATGCTGACTACATTTCTTCTGTCCTCATTCATGTGCCTGGCAATGCTTTCCAGGAATAGCTACTCCATCAACTTCCTGGAGATCCAAATGAGGCTGGCTGGCTTGTACTTTTCTGAGTCCTCCTGGTTGCCTTTTTTGAAGATGGGTGACATTCGCTTTCATCCAGTCTTTGCGCACTTTCCTCAGTCACCATGATCCATCCAACATGATAAGGAGTGGCCTCAGAATAATATCTGCTAACACCCTTGAGAGCTGTGCATCCATCTCAACAAGGCCTGTGGACTTTATGGAATACTTCCCAATTCAGTGACTATGCCCATAAAAATTTGCATGGGATAAGAGGACATTTTAACAGGTACCTGAAGAGTGAGTGAAAAGCTATGGAAGCAATCCAAAAGGACAAAGACTAGAGTTCCCTTTGAAGACAAAGCATCCTATCATGGAGCTGAGCAGCTTTAGATCCAGGTAAGCTTCCTCTCTGAGAGGATGCGGAAGACATGATTTTACCTTATCCAGTAATAAAATGTGTTGACCATTCACTTGCAATACAAAAAATTCAATGATTTCCAAAATTATTGCCTCCTAAGTAGACAATAATGTACTGGCTGGGTATTCCCCTAACAGACGAGAGCACCTGCTTGATGTCTCTTATGCGTACAGACTATTTGAATTAGGTCATTTGAGTGGGGATTACTGGTCTTTGAATTTTCTTTCTGATGAATTTGGAATATTTACTGAAGCAAGGACCGGAAGATGAAAACTTCATTTCCCATCAGCGCACTCTAACATCCATGGCCGTAATGCCATTGTTTCTCCCCAACTGAGTCAAGAATTGATGACTACAAAGTGGATCAGCTCCAAAGGAAAGATCAAGGCTGGATAATATTCTCTCTTGGTAAAGCTATTTATCTCAAATGAAGTGACCCACTTCTAATCACTCACTGGCCTAAAGCTACAATGAGGGGGAGATGGACCAGGTTTCCTTCCACTGCTGCTCTCTTTGTCACCTCAGTGTTTAATATGGGTATGAAGAGGTTCAAAAAGAGAGCTTTGCAGAATTCATAAAATTCAGTCTTAAAAAAATCATTTTTTAGCAGGTGAAATAAAAATAGCAAATAAAATGTATAAGTTTGTCTTGCCTTGTTCTCCAGGTTTTGTAACTGGCACACCTTTCCTTATGAACGCCCTGTCCTTTCCTAAATACTCTCATATGGAGGAAGATGCTTCTGATCAGAAGAGTACTAGGATGTCTTTACTCGACCTTTTCTTTTCACTGATGCTTGGTCCTCTGAAATGAATGGTTTTCTAAAATTGAAATGTGCTACTATTGTTCCCACGGGGTAAGCCGCAGACTCTTCCTGTCGGAGCGATCACTAATCAGCTATTCTCCTATCTGCCTTTAGTAGTTGAATGTTCTGGTCTAAAAAAGTAGCACCTTCTGCTTAGCCATGCTCTTAGCTGCCAGTGTCATCCTAAATCCAAACACCCTCCTGCAAAGGACCGCTGGTTTGTAGTCAACTAAGGAAAAAAGACCCGTCCATCCATTCTTTCTGATTTAAAATATTAGGGTATGATGTCCCTAAACAATTCTCTGCAGTTGAACACTACTTATCTTTGGCGTGTTTCTTCAACGCACTTGCAAGTCATTCATGCCTTAGGTTATTGGGAGAATTGCTTCATTTGAAGATGATTAAAAGGGGTATGAGAATACTTTTGTGCCTCTGCTATGAGGATACTTTTCAAATCCATACAAACTTCCTGCAAATGCAAAAACCTGCATCCTGTATTGTCCTAGCTTACAATGTAAAAATGCATCCTATTCCCACCCTCAAAAACTGCGGAAAGCAGGGGTGGCATCGTTTTTTCCTTATCTCCTGTTAATGGGCCCATCAATGTCTTGCTACATGACTCAGAGATAACTCCCTCCAGGAGCCATTTCTGTTTCACGGGTAATCAAGGACCCACATTATGACTCAGAATGATATCAGCCCATTGGGAGATGCTCCGCCCAGGGGGTAGGAGCTAAGCATCCCCACCTGGATATAATCTGGGTTTATGAAGGCAAGAAGCACTATTTCTACTGCATTGCCAGAGGAACGGCCACCCTTAGCCACTGGTTTTCCAGAGGACAAGAGCTACCAGATGGTTTCTACAGAATCACCACTTCAACAAGACCATTTCATCCAAACTGCTTTCACCACCCTAACTAGCAGGACGTCAGCTTGTATTCTGACTCTGTCAGTGGTTTTTCTTTTGCATTCTTGCATGGATTTGGGTTTTTCCCCCTTTTTCTAATAAACTGTATTTCTGACTTGGAGTCTTGCTGCGGTGCTGGATTTCTTCAGCCCAACTAGCTCCCAACACCGACAGCGAGAATGGGCCGCGGCAAGAAAGCTGTCGAATCCGGGCTGCAGCTGTAGGGCACAGCTGCTCTATGGCACAGGTGGACTGCCTTGGGGATAGAACTGCGCTGAGGGCAGGGACAAGGAACAGGGAGAGGTCTTCTGTATATTTTTCAGTTTACTCCCTGGAGGGTCAAGGACAGAAAGACACTGATTCAAAGGCATACATCAACTTCTAAATGGGGGGAAGGTCCCAGGGGAGGATACAATCTTTAACCAACTGGGAGAAACTGGGGGTGGAACACATGAAGGGGAATACAATGTTGAAACCAGTAGGGGGACTACAGGGGAGGAGAATAACTTGAACAAACCAATGGGGTTTTGAAGGGTACAAAATTGAGAGGGAAGTTTCTAGAGAAAGGGGCAGGCTTGGGGAGGGGTTGATGTTCAATGGGAGAAGGAACAGGGAACAAAAGGGCAGGTCTTTGGGGAGATGGACAGCTAGGGCAAAAGCCAACAATACTGGGGGGAAAGGAACAATCCATTCATAATAACATATGCTATAACAGCACAAAATAGGAAGGCTTAGAAAACGGACTACTAGAACTGCAGTACAATAATAAACACACACTGCAACAGAGTGTCTCACTGGTTTGGCTTTCAAAGCAGAAGAGGTGCCAACCTAAAAATTTCCCAACTTCAAAGTTAACTGGCTGCCGTTTTGATTTCCTTCTTAAATATATCACTGAGGCGCTACCAGCTTCTGTAATTGGCTCAGCAGCATGTCTGTTCTTAGTGCCAAGCAGGGATTCACTTTGCCAGGCATGGAGGAAGCTTCTAGGAGCTTTGCACAAAAAATCACTTCTGTGGCTGGCTTCTTCCCTCCCCACCAAAAAACTAAGCCATGCCAAACCAACACCTTAACTAATCCGTAGTACTTAGTACGCATCCAATCATTTCTTTTAAACGATGCTTTATGTTTTTGACCAAACGCACTGAAAAGAAGTGGATCCATTATATTGATAAAAATTGTTCCAGTTCAATAGAAATATTGGGTCATGCAACTCTAGATTACATAGCTATTTTTTTGTACAATACCCAGAGGCTTTTTTCACCTCCATGGAAGAGCCTAAATGAGGGATGTGGGAGTCCAGGCGGCTCTCCAAAATGCAGTTTATTCCATCCAAGACGTTGCAGCAGTCCAGGGTAGTGGGCAACAGAGCCTGTGCCTACAGCTGTCAGCTCTAGCTGCAGGCAGGCCTGGAGACCCTTTGGTTTTGGTACTTTGCTGAGCATCTTCATACAGTAGAACCAATCTATCCCTTAACTATTATCTATAGCCTATCATAACTACTCTAATTACCATATGTTGCTGTTCTCCACTCACTAAAAGTCAGTATATTACAGTTGAAGCAGAAAGTTGTTTTTCAGTTTTCTTGGCAGTGGAAAATTTGGAGACCTTTTTCTGCTTGCAGCATTTACTGACTTGTTTGCCTGTGCTAGCTTCCTGCTTGGTAAAAACATCTTCTTGTTTGGACTGGGTTTATCCTTTGCTGTAAGTCATAAAACCCTCTTCTAACTAACGTATCCTTGGTTATCCAGTAAGACTGGCTCAGCAATTCTTTTCTTCTAGATCAAAACTTGCTTCCAACTCTATTCCTTCTTCAGACTCCACATTGAAAAATCTTTCTGCCAAGCATACATATCTGTGAGACTTTCTTGTCAAACTTTCATCTTTCCCAACACCTCTAAAGAAATGTTTCCTGATGGTTTGGATCAGAAGATCCAGTATTGCCATCCTGAGATTTTTGTTTCGAAACCCATACGCTGTGCTCCAGGTTTTGGCTATGTTCTTTGTTGTGCCTTGCATATATTTTGGCTAGAAGGCCAGTGTAGATGATGTCCTTGCTGCAGTAGCCATGGGAAATAAGGCGGAGTGTCTGGCTGATGTACCGGGGCTGTAGACTATCCAGCACTCCCCCAGGGAGGCCAGGATCCCTAAAGGAATAGAATATTGGCTATGCTCTGGGAGTTTTACAGAGAGAAAGATCCTCCTAGCTCAAATGATTTGTCTCCTGGAGTTCTGAGGAGTATGTGGTGAAGAAGAAGGCTGCTGTCTTTTCCAAGAATCTTCCGTGCATTCAAGAGGATCATTGAACTTCTTGTCTGAGAATGAAAGAAATATTAGTAGTAATTAGTTCTTTTTCTCTGTCTGTGCATCACTGATTGAATTTGGGTAGGCAATATTTTTTTTATTTATTTTTTTGAATTATTCATTATAAGGTCTTCCAAATTCCCAAATTCTGCTTCACTTCTTTATTTTGTAGGCCAGTCTGGTTCATCTTTTCTTCTACTGTATTATTGCAGACCATATCTGAATGGATTTTTTTTTTCATTTTGAACATTAGGTTTAAACTGAATGAACAGAACACTTTATTTATCCTTATTTTACCAGTTTGCAAGGAAATACAGAATTTTGAAGAGAAGTGACGCGACTCCACTAGAGGTTTTCAATGGAAGAGAAGAATGACGATGTCCTACCTTCACAGCTTTGTTTACAGTAACATTGCAGCTAGTTTCCAGCAACGAAGGTCAGGTTCTGGAAGCAGGCACGCATGATTGTAGAGAAGCCTAAAAAGTTTCAGTTTGGCCGCTTTTCTTGAAAAATAGCTAGTATGTCTCAACGTTGTGCTGAATCTTGTTGTACAGACATTTCTTTGGAGGTCTGAACTCCTTGCTGGACTTCTGTATCTGAGAATCAGATACAGTAAACCTATGTTTCCTTATATGCTGTAAGAATTTGGTTCTAATCTAGAAGAGCAAGAAAAGGTTGCCATATTAATAGAAGCTAAAGAACCTGCTAAGAAAGCAGTTAATGGACTGCTTTTTTAATTGGAGCAGTGATTTAGTGGTTTGATGGGTTTTTTTTTTTTTTGCTTCTCAATAGAATATTAGAAGTGGTGGGGTAAGAAAGTGTGGATTTGCCTTGAAGGAAGAATTACAGGGGAAACAGATGAAAAGAATAGATGCAGAGCTCTATGCATTAATACACTCTTTCGTACAGAGTTTCAGAAGTGAAAACCAAGAGGAGAGAGTGCCGACAAGATGAGAGTGCCGATTTACTAGAATGAATTCAAGATAGCATTCTTTTCTCTCTGAATTACAGCTCTAAACCTCAGGGTATTAATAGGAAGTACATAACAATCTCAAAGATTTAAAAATGGATGATGAAGTTTTATATCCAGTAAACTGTAAGGCTTCACATTTTAAGCCAGGAATCTTTTGCAATTTGCCAGATAACAAGGGATTTAGAACAGGAAGTATGCAAGTAATCTTTTGGAGCCTTCATCTCCCTTCTTAGAACAATGAATACATTTATTATGCTCCTATTTTTATTCCATCAGGGGATTTGATCATGGAAATGTCTAGTCATTCTTTTCTTGTTTTCAACCCCTCAAAGAGCATGAATCCAAACTATTCAGAAGTTCTTGATCTGCAACAGTGACAAGCACTATACCGGAAAGAGTCAGTGGACATTAGCAGATCCCCTATGACAGCCCCCTATGGCAGGCAGTTCTGGCAGGACTGATGTTTGAGGGGCTGGCATTCTGTGAAATAGAACATTCTATGAATGGGGAAAATGGAAACAGATTCTGAACGTTCAACCCAACACATGAACAAGTAATAGGGCAGGTAATTTTCTGTGGAAATTTCTTTAGCCCCAGTGTTGTGGATGATGATTACTCTTCCTACCTCCTTTGGTCAGCTGCCAGCACAGCCACGTTACTCCGCTTATGGACAGAAAGCTAGAAGAAGTGATTTTTGAACAAAACACCTATCAGGACCTTAGAGTGGATTTGCTGCAAAATGTTTCAAGGCAGATAGGGAAACAATTCCATTGTAGAGAGTGTGCTGAGAAGACAAGTTTGGAAGTTAAAAACCATGGGATCTGTTTCTATATATGTCACTGATTTTGCTTATTATCTATTTGGTGGGGTTTCTTGTTTTGTTGGTTTGTTTTTGTTTTTTTTTCTGCCTGCATCCTTGAGATGAAAGCACAAGACAGAAAAGTACTGTAAGGTTAAAATACAGGTTGAGATGCCTTGTGCTGAAAAACTTGTAGCTACTGCTAAGGCCCATTGGCAAGGTCCTATTTCATTTCTGAGAAGCTATAAAATTCCCATTGGTAATTTAGTTCTAACCATCTGTTGTTACGGTGGAGATGCAAATTAAGAAGAACAATTTTTGAATCTGTAGGGATGTATTTACCATTTTGTAGCTGCCTGTTCAGTCTCTGAGCCATCAATTAAAAGAAGGAGAAGAATCTACACTCTTTTCAACCTGTGGACCATCCACTACTGTCCACGTGCCGAGACTGAAAGCCAAACAATCCTGTCGGGCCTGATTGGGAGGAATTATTTGGATTCAAAATACTAGACTAGTATTTGATTTCCACCAGCACAGTCCATTGGGCACGAATTTTGATATCTATAGAACCTTTCACGGGGATCCATCTTTGTCACTTGCATCACGTTTTATAAGAGAAGAGGCATTGTTGAATGGCTTCAGTGGAAAAAAATCTTAAATGCACTCTGAATGGAATTGAGATCCAAAGGAGCCAGTATTTCAAGAAAGTCTGAGATGTTGTCTGCCATGAGATCCCTTCTAAGAGGTTCTATTAAGGTACCAAATTCTCCATCAAAATACTGGCAGATTGGTCAGAGGGGAAAAGCAAACTTTTTAAATGGTCCTTTGGGAAGACAGGGCTTGCAGCGAATTTAGTACTTGCTGCTAGGTTGCCTACATTCCAGGAAAGAGTATTAAATACTGAACTTCAACCGATGGTGGATGAAGTCTTTGTGACTGTGAAAGTCCAGTGCATGGCAATCTCAGAAAGGAACCCATCAAAGCCCCTGAAATGCCAACACACAAGTTGTGAGTTGGCAGTGCATGCCAGGTTTTAGCAAACCACAGCAAAATGCTGATTGCAAAACGAGGCCATCAAGTCACATACGGTATGAAGCAGTAGGAAAGAGGAAAGCAGCTGAGAGCATCAACCCTGCTAAGTAGTCTCAGTATTCCTATTGCCATTAGCAGAAATGTGAAATGAGTCTATAAAAATTACAAAGGAGGCAAAAGAAAAGGGAGTGATGACTCCTCTGGCATAGTGTTTCCTAACAGGGATCTTCAAAATGTAAAGATTCTCTCATCCTTTAAACTGAAGGAAGGTATTAATGGCAGTAAGGAAATGGCATCAAATGCTAGAAAGACTCTGGGCAGTGTACTTCTAGACAGAAATGCCACTGATGGAAAACCGACTAAACTGGCACCAATGCAGCAGCATTGTACTAAAGCCCAGAAATGTCCACCGCTTCACTCTCTGCCATTCCTTTAATATGCACACAGCAGCTCTGCAACATTCCTACTCATCATCTCCTTGGAAAACTGGGTGTGAGGGTCCGTAGTGACGCAGAGTCCCCAGGCAGGTGCAAAGGAGAGCCGCTTTATTGCAAAAGCCAGGTTTTTGAAGCAGTCAGGCCTTTGTCAGTTGCATAGCTTTAAGCCACAACAAACATAATTCAACCAACCGTCATACACCACGCTGTGAACACGCAATGGTTCTAGAACTTCTTGATCGACCTCTAATTCAGCTGTCTCACTTTCCCCTAGTCATTTTCTACTTAGCCAAAGTAACGGGCCTCAGCCATGGTTTTACAAGGCCTTCCTTTCGGAAAGTTCTACCTATATGCAACAGCATACCACTAGTTTCTTCACCACCAAGAGTTTAGGTAGATGATTTGCATCTGCCCTTGCGTTGAAACACAATGGGGAGAGAAAATGCTGTTGGAGATGTTCAGTCATTCCATTTTCTAGACAGGCCAAATCAAAAGAAAAGCAAGCTATAGGATTGTGTACTTGCTCTTACAGAACACCTGCTGCCATCTGACAATGAACTAGCAGAAAATCAGCAAGAATGAGACTTGAGGCAAACAACCTTTGGAAGGGAATAATGGGTTGATAAATAAAGACAACACGTTTCCAGGCTCTTGAGATACTTTAAATGACAGCAAAGGATTTGAGAGCAGAGGCTGAACTGGTGGGGAAGGATTCAAAGAATCCCAAGAAAAACATGACCAAAGAATAAAAGAACCCCAAGAAAAATAGGGGCAACTGATCTGTTTAAGCCTTCAGGAAATCAGTGGCTGCTGATTTAGATAGGCCATTCAAGTTCATTTACTGATGCACCTTCCACTCCTTTTTCACCTGTCAGCATCACAGGGTGAACTGGGACCTTGGAATCAAGATTGTTTGGGATTCTGTTCTTAGCTTTAGGAGAGAAGTACAGCAGGTGAAGTACCTATTACTGATGTGATACCCAGGAACAGAGAGTTGACACATTTCATTGAAGTCCAATCACAACTAGCAATACTAAGAGGATAGGATTGGCCGCTTTTCATGACGCTCTTCTTGTTACACAGCCTGCTCTGATTCTGGTGAAAGTTTTTCATTAGCTTCTCTCTAAAAAGGAGAAAAAACAATCAAATGTCCCTCCCTGCTGATGCTAATAGAGTCAGAGGTCTATGAAAGGGCCAAAAATATTTGGAATTCTTCTTATTCAATGGAAATGGAAGCAGAGCTACCAATCTGTTTCCTTGCAACATATCCCTAAAACGCATTCCCTTCTATTCATAACTTATGTATAGCCAGCAGTACATTCAGGAAAAGATGAAGCTGACTGATGTCAGCAAGGGAAGGATTTGAATGAACTATTCCCATGAATCATCGTATAGACAGCAAATCTAGCATTAAAATCAGAACCCTTTTAGTATCACTTATGGGAAATTCAGGACTCCTGCACAATGGACCAAGAGGATTAAGCAGAAGCTGTTTATGGTTTACATGATGCACTTACACATACTGACTCTCTGCACACGCTAGTCACACATTTCTTATTGGTGCCTTTGTCTTGTCCACGCACCTCTCAGAAGATGTGTTTCCTTACAGTCCAGGTACTTGGCCCCTTCCCCCCTCCTCCCCCTTTTTTGGAGTTCTTGTGGTCTTGGAATTTAGTTTCTCAGCTTTTCCTCTCTTGTTTTAGCACGGCTTATGTCTTGATGAATTCCAGAGGGCCCTGAGAAAATTCTAAGAAGAACCGTTCCAAGCTAGATGGCTGGTGCAGCCCATAGTCTAAGCGGCTCAGATACATTGTCACAATTGCCCCTTCTTCTTGCACCAGCCAGATCTTTTCCAATGTAATTTTTAGCAAGAGGCACACCAGTTTCACGATGCATGGAATAACACAAAGCAATGAAATAATGACTACTAGTAAAAACAAAGCTCCATTTACGAGATCTTTCAACCACCCAGTTCTTTCCCATCCCTCAAACCATTGATGCAAACCCCACTCGTTCCCAGTCAGTTTCTTATTATTCTTGTGTGAGTTTCGTATGAATGGCTGCAGAATGGTCAAAAAGATTCATGCAACATATTCCTTATAAAATTCCTAACACTTGTGCCCATGTGCTAATAACAATAACTCTATTACAGCTCTTATTTGCAGTGTTCTATATCTAATAGCATCTACGGCAGTGAGCACCTGACTTAAAATAGAAGTTACGATAAGTTGTTTGAACATCCAGCACCCCAAATGGTCAAAAGCAGCCAAACCTTGATAAGCAGCGACACCTAGCGTAAGGAATAACGCAGTTATTCCTGCTGGAACGAGCAAAACTCGACATAATGGTGCCAATCGCGTCTTTAGCTAGAGTTGCTCTCTAGGTATTCCCGGAAACGAAAAAGCGGCTTCCTCCAGCAAAAACCATTATGAAGGTAACAGAGCTCACCGAAGAGCGGCTTCTGTTAAAAGAATCCAGCTACTGGCACCTACCTTCGGAGAGCTGCGTATGCCCGTCTTCTGCGTCTCTTGCCGCCTAGACCTTAGCGAAAAGCTTTTCCACGCATTTTCTCAAAAAAGAAACTGTGCCAGCACAGCAAGCCTCCCACGACGTTTTTCATGAGGGTAATTGAGTTCTTACCATCTCCTGGAGAAAACAAAAAGTAAGATTGGCCAGGGAGTGCTGCATAAGGTTTAGAAAGATGCAAAAGAAAGTTGTTTGAGAACTTTTTCTCTTCTTATGGTAATCTAAGTTTCAACTGTTCGAAAGTGGTTAGTTCATGTCTTCTCTCAGTTTCAGAGCTGTGTACTTATCCTGGGTGCTGTGCGGCTTCTTTCTTGGCGTCTCAGCATCTGCCGAGCTCTCTGGCTGCCGGAGGCGAAGAAGCGGCTTTTTCGCGCACAGAGCTTTCTGCCGGTCGCTGCGCGCTCCGGACCGCGGCTTCTGCCGAAAGACGCCCGGGGACCGGCACCTACCTTCGGAGAGCTGCGTTACCCGTCTTCTGCATCTCTTGCCGCCTACACCTTAGCAAAAAGCTTTTTCACGCTTTCTCTCAAAAAGAAACTGTGACAGCACAGCAACCATTCCACGACGTTTTTCATGAAGGTACTCGAGTTCTTACCATCTCCTGGAGAAAAGAAAAAGTAAGATTGGCCAGGGAGTGCTGCATAGGGTTAAAAATGATGCAAAAGAAAGTTGTTTGAGAACTTTTTCTGTACTTATGGTAATCTAAGTTTAAACTGTTCGAAAGTGGTTAGTTATCATTTTCTCTCAGTATGAGAGCTGCGCACATAATCCCGGTGCTGTGCGGCTTCGTTCTTGGCATCTCAGCATCTGCCGAGCTCTCTCTAAGACTGAAATGCTAAATACCTCTCTTTGTGGACAAAATAGCCGGTACACTATTTCAAATATCTGGTACAAAAACTCTGTTGAATATCTACCTCATATTTAAAACACAGGTTTTCATTGAATTCTGTTTGCAGAATATTTTCCTTTCTTTTGTTCCTTTAAAATTACTTTGTTCTATGTCTAGGAATATTTTCTTCTACAAATAGAAAAAATTAGATGATGTCTTTTGAGAAGAAAACATTGGTTTAGACAATTTTAAACCATCATGGTATGGAAGAATTTATTTGTCCCTCACTAAGGAGGAATAAGTATTTTGATCATAGATCATTTACAGTGAAATACTTGACATTTTTAAGACGCTTTCAATCAATTTTGATCCTCATTGCTTATTCATTGTAAACAGTAAGTTTTCAGTGCATGGAAAGTGTGTGTGGTATATCTACATTAGTTCAGACAGCAATTCCAACTAATGGCCAGGCTGAACTACAATAAATAATGTCCTGAAGGATATTTTGCCGCCTTCTTTGGCACTCCTTGAAATCCTAATGATTGGGATGAAGTGTTGAAATACAGAGATTTTCTCTCAGAGGGTGTCCCATGTTGAAACCCATCCCATGTATTTGATGTTGTAGTTCTTATCGCTTTTAAAATTTGATATCTTCTGCACAGTTTTCATGAAGCTTTCTGTTACAGTAGTGAAAATCACAGAGAAATGCAATTTTGTACAACTTTGAATTTACCCCAAGAGCTGAGAGAAAATTTGCTCGTATACTTCAATCTGAGTTTCTTCTATATTCAAGTTTTGTTTATCTACCATCAAGGGTCGCATTCGTTGCTGTTCAAAGCCCCATCCAAGCTGACCTTGAATACGTTCAGGGATGGGACATCCACAACTTCTCTGGGCAACCTGTTGCAGCGTTCCAGCACCCCAACAGCAAAAAATGTCTTCCTTTCATCTAATAGAGATCAGAAATACTAAATCTAGGTATATAAACTTGGAGGAAAGGTTTGAAATTCTATTGATTTGAAACACATTTGAGAGGAATACTAACTTACAGATGACTGAAATATGTTGATGGTCATTTGAGATTGACACTTTTTGAAAAAGTGCATGGAATTGAAAATTAAAACCGGCAAAATTAAAAACTTCTTGCCATTTTCTTTTTCCTCTGATATTCAAAATTGCATAGGCCAGATATCTGTGCTTCATGTAAATCTCTCAGATACTCTCAGACAAAAGCTTTTCTTTCAGACTAAATTGCAGTTTACGTAGAACACTAGTACTTAGTGAAGGTTTTTCTGGGCATAGGGGGATTTGTGCGCACAAAAGGTTTTATCCAAACTGGAAAATTCATCCCAGCTGTGTTCTGTTCATCATCATTCTTACTGCATCAGGCCTGAAGATTCTGTGAAAAGTATCCTGTGGACCTTGAACATAGCTCATGTGAAAGAGATGAGAGGTGATGGAGAAGTTGAGGGAGAGAATCAAGAGCATATGGCCCAGTAAAGGCACCAGAAAGTATTTTTTCATGTCGTCCACAGCCCGAACAATTGTTTAGCACCATTTGAAGGCTGTGTTTGACCAACAGGGCTGAAGCAGGTCATCAAAATATCCTGTAGATCAAAATCCATTGAAGCAAATGACCCTGGCCAGTCACCTTGCTGCTGATAATTCACCCTCCATACCAGCTGATCAGGCCTAACAATGCTGCTGCAAAAGTGCTGTGAAAAAGGTAGGCACATTTTCACAGAGGCAGGGGAAAATGCCCTTGGATGTTGATTCCAAGGGATAACTTGATGGAGCAAGTTAGGTACTCTTATCTACTGTGCAACATCGAAGTTGGTGAGTTCACCATCTGTAAGCATCTCTTTAGTAAATAAATGTTTGATCCACAAAACAATATTTCCTATGTCCTGTCTACCTGCTTTATTTCAGCCAATGAATAGGCTACGTTCCATCAGCAAAGTGTTCATGATCATATGCTTCTTTAAACTGTGGTAATTCTTTATTTTTTTCTAAATCAGACACTCGCTATTCCTAAGATTCAGATATCCATGGGTAGGGGTGTAATTAAGTTCACTGTTAAAAAATATCCTTCTTGTTATCTTTTGTTTAAATTACTGACATCTAACATCAGTCTGAGAGCTGAAAGAAACCCCTTCATTTGCTGTTTGCCAAGTATCATCTATGTGATACAAATTCTACTTGATAAATCACACCCATCCATTGCCATCTAATACTACTAGTAATGCCTTCACAACCTTTTCTTCATTGTTAGGGATTTTGGAGAAGTGAAAGATTGGAACATAAGCAAGGGCATTTGTTCAAGATGCTCCAGAAAGAGCTGTGGTCTGTTCTCTTCTTTGCTGCCTATGTTGGCGGGAAGCTGCAAAAAACCCAAAGATAACTAGAAAGAGTGTTACTTTTAGTCTAAATTTGGAAATGATGTTTGGAATACCATGTTAAATGACAATGTGCTCTTTGAATATATGGCATCTTAAGGGGAAAAGTCAGCTTTAAAGAGGTTTTGAGACAGTTGCTTCTGGAAAAAAAAAAAAAAAAAAAATTGAGGCATCCAAGGTCTTTAGCCATACCACTTGGAAGATTGATTCAAAACACAGTTTCTTCATCTAGGAAGAACAGAGGACCATAGATGCAACCCATTTCAAAACAGAGTTCTTTATGTTTCAGGTTGGGATTTACTGGACATCATTTCTTGTAAAGTCGAGGGACTGCAGTTAGCTCTCCAATAATTTCCTTCCCTGAAATTCATCTGCATTTGCTCCTTTCTCCAGCGTTCCCATTTCTTAGTGCTGGTATACTCCATCTATGCATTAGAATATTCAGCTAGAGTGTGTGTCTGATATTTTCTAGTTAAAATTGGCTGGAACGCAATGGATAGTTCCAGTTGCTTGTATACACTAGTTTTATTTTGACAAGTTTTCTTTGAACAATGTTTAAGCAGCAGTAGCAAACAGGAAGTACAGCTTGCAGCAGGGAAAGACACTTCCGCTTGCTCAAGTTTCCTGTAGTCAGATAGATGCCAAAAGGCTTTTCATAGTACTACTACTGTCTTGTAGGAATACTTGATCTAATCCTACCTTTGATAAAATTACTAGTGGGCTACTTTTCCACAAGGCGGAACGTTTTTCTTTTAATCATATGTTTTTTGTAAGTTGGAAACATGAACTTGTGCACCAGTCAGGTGGAATGTACTCCTCCTTCTTCATAAGTTTCACAACCTTCTTTAGAAAATATTGACTCTGTGTAACTTCAAAAGAAGAATTCTGGGCATCTTCATTCTATGGATGTAATTTTTTTCTACCATGCTGTTCTTGTTTTCTATGGAACTCATTTTTACCAACAGAAATATTTTTCCCTGACACCTATGGAAAATACCTATGTTTACTCAATACTGCAGCCTCAGTACACTGTTTAGAATTATTTCAATAGTGTCCCAAGCATATCCAACAGCTAGACAGCAGAGGTTAGCAACAGTGAGTGGGAATAACTTCTGAACCATTTCAGTAGATTTCCCAGGAAGGACTTGCTTTCTGCACCTGCAAATTTTCCCAGAGATATTGTCTGGTTAACAGTTGCATCAAAAGAGCAATTTTGCAGGTATCATTTTCAGGTATCATTTTTAAGAGTTGGGGTTTTTTAAATTTTATACAAGATAAAATATTACTGCCCCTTGATATTTCCCTAATAGCAGTACAGCCATTTCTTAGTAGAGTAGTAATTAGCTATAAATAGAAATTCAAAGGTTTAAAAAGGTTTTGAATAAAGTCTAAGGTGATAGAAGAAGAAAACAGCAGTTTTCTTCTTCTGGTGAAAAAGCAACTCTGAGGACATTGTACTCTACATGTGTATTATATCACTTCCTGAAAAACTGAGTAGGTTTGCTAGTGCCAATGGTTTTCATTAGGAAGGAAGAAATTCCTTTGGAAAAAACCCTTCAAATTGACTCAACATTAATGTTATGACACTTAACTTCACCAATCATGAAGAAAAATACTCATCACTTGAAATGGAAGTCATGATGGTAATGGAGACAAGGATGTCTAAGCCGTGCCATCAGCAGCATAAAAAAGCATTAGAATGCCGGTAAGACTGAGCTCCTGAAGTAGTGAGAAGAGAACGCAACCATGGCATTTTCCTTTAGGAGTCCTCAGGATGAACAGCAGATCAGATTTTTTTCCTGTGAAGTATTTATGAATAGAATTAGCCTTTAAAATAACATTGTTTTCAAAAACCTGTGCCCAGTATCTCTTAGAATGATACACAGTTCTTTTTAATAGAAAAAAGAAAAGCACTTTTTTCCAAATTGTTGTGCACTGTTAAACGATCTACAATAAAAAGAGTACTTTTACATGCTGGGAATGATGTTCATTACAAAAAAGCCTTGTAGCACGCTTGGTATTCTAGTGTCCTGATTAGCATAGTTTTTTATTCATCGAACAAGTTTCACATTGACTATCTTTCACCTTGAAATAATGGCGTCTTTGTACTTCTGCAGCATCCATGAAGAATTTCTTGGGTGTCATTTTTTACTCGATCCTAAACGGCAAATTCTGCATTCTGCCATCTGTCTAGCTTTCCCATTTGATGCAGCTTCTGAGAGGTCTTTTCAGAACTGAGGACTACTTGCAAGAATCATGCTCAATGCATGGATTTTACTCCTTGGTTAATGCAAAACTGTTTTACCTTTACAGCACAATAATAATAGGAAAAGAATGATGGTAGATTCAATTCTTACAGTAATACAAAGAGGACTATCATCATCATTAGAAACCAAGCAAGTCATATTTATTGCACAGGCAGTACAACCACTGATGTAAATTACCCTGTAAATTCAAAATGAATCTGTATCACAGGAGTGGATTGAATGTTTCTATTGATATTTTGCTTAAAGCAGACAAATAATTCTTTTGACAGCCAACTCATACCTGCAACCTAACTTTCAACTACAGCTTTCAAAGAGTGGAAACATGTCTGTTTATAAAACAATACAGTACAGTACACAAGACCAAAACAGGTCATAGACATTCAAATGAAAGAAAAGATCAAAGGACAGATTAATTCACATCTGCAAGCCCTCAAGAGCGTACAGGTCAAAAGTCCCCAGAAAACTAGGCCAGTGGCACAAATTCTCTATGTTGGCACCACCAGAAGCAGCTGCTCTCTTTATAGGATGCAATCTTGCTTACATCAGCCTTCAGAGCAATCTTCTGTCCCCCTGCCCAATACGCCTTCTGCTCTACTCCTTGGATTTCACGTTTGCATTTCTACAGAGTCCGGCAAACTGACTCAAAGTTCAGGTAATAGATTTCCAAGATTTAAAAATGTTGTGTTAAGTCTATTTCTTTCGTATTTCACCCTGTCTAAGCATACTGCAACTTTCTGAAGTGAAATATGTCGAGTATGTCACGTGTAGTTTGCATGTTAGTCCTGCTTCATATTAAAACTTCTCACAGACCCCTGTGATGCCTTACTGCAAAAAGATATAGCTGCAAAGAGTGGTGGTTGTGCAAAGTTAGAAAGGACAGAAAACCATGTAAACAACCTAACAGTAGAGCTTTGAATTTCTGAATATAATATTGCACCATCTAAAGTCAAAATAGAATATTGAAATGATTTTCATCTAATAATGAGCGTGGGGAAGAGAGAATCCAGACAGGCTTCTTTTTTTTTTGGAACAGTTCCAGGAAATACATGGCCTTAACTTGGAAGCATAGCATTAAATATTTTTATATGGCATGAGTTCTCATTACCTAATCATATGATTTGGAGAACTGAATTGGAAAGTAGGAAATAAACAAAGAAAAATATTCAAGCTATAAAAAATGTGAATTTAAAGTTTTCTTTGTATTTCTGATTAGAACTATGCTAAATGGTCACCCATTTTTTGAAAAAGCATCTGGACATAAAACATGGAGACATTCCTGCAGGTCTTGGATGTCAGGGATTCCTGAAAATCTTTATTTCACTGCTTCCCAACCCTGATTCGATCCCCTTAAATGCAGCTGTATTTCAGATGCTCAGTGAAACTGTCCATGTAATGCATATAGTTTACAAATAATCTGCAGAAAAAGCTAGCTAGATTTGAAGATCTTTTTCTGGAAATGGCCTTCAAATGATCTCTACAAACACACAGCTGGGATTTCTGCTGTCTTCTTCAGGCCACTTCCTGCAGAGACCTCTCCATTAAATCTGCCTTGTTTTACTCTTCTGGTGATCCAAAGTCAGCACTGGGATTGTCCAACTGCATGGAATTACTGTCTGCTAGAGCTGCACACTGAGGGCTCCTGTGTGCAGCATCATGTGAGCCCTACTAAAGTCACCCTGTTGGTATACACTGAGCTAAGTGGACCTTAAGGGACAAGACTGGGCACTAATTTTGTAATAGAAATTAGGTACTAAGAAGGAGGCCAGAGGATTTCAATGTTTCTGCCTCCAGCTGAAGCAGAACTAAATTGTAGTCTTTATCTGAAAAACTAGGTGAATTAACCCATTTGGCATTCATATGCCAAAAAGGTTAGTAATACACTCAGAACTGTCAAAAGAGTAACAATTCCAATCATTACTTTCTAAAAAGAATTCATTTGAAGAAGTCAGGAAGAAAGATGAAACATGCAAATATCCTACTCTGAGAATCATTCTGTTGATCTGCACAGGTTTCTTATTATATTCCCATCTAATACATTGGACATGTGTGCTTGTGATGACACAAATACTTGCAAAGCTTATCAGATAAACCATGGTCTCTTCAAACAGCAAAACATTTCTTGATGGTTGCATTTGCTAAATCCATTTAGACCCAATGCTCTTAAAAGTCTTCACCAACCAAAGTGATTCCATCATTCTCTAAGTCGCACATCCCAATTGTCCTGGTTTAGGGCAAATTTGGCAGAAAACCTCTAAAAGGGTCCCCCCCCAGAAAGCCCACCCACACGGCCCCTCCCCTCAACTGGTTTGGGGAAAATTTCCTCAGAGAGAAGTGGGAAAAAGCTGTTTATTTAACAGGCAAAGCACTCCCCAGCATAAAAAATGAACAATACCAGATGACAAAACTCAATTGCCACTCTGAAGAGACAACAAATCAGAAAGTCTCTCCTGTGGGTGCTTGCTCTGTTATCAATGCCTCCCCCAATGGGGAAGGCTGCTGCCCAGAGCAGGCCTCCATAGGCAACAAAGTGCAAGCTCTCAGTGCTCCCCAGGTCCCAGTCCGGGGCAGATTCGAAACGTTCCAAGAAAAGGGTAAGGAAAATAAAAAAAAAACAGTCCAGGGAAAACTCTGCCTCAGCCAGCTAAACCAGCTAAAAAGCAAATGAGCGCTCTGTTCTGCTCAGTCAGTGCCCAGAAAACACAGTGCAGTGCAGACTGTGGAGGAGTGTTGCTTTTTAAGGGGTGCAGCCTCTGGTAACAAACTCCGTGCTTCTTCTTCTCCCCACCTTTGCTCTCAGAACCAGTCTTGAAGCAGAGTATATCATATCAAGCATTAACAGAACAGATGAGTGGGGATACAAGCATCATAAAGTCACCCTAGGACACTGCTCTATTGAGATATGTCACCAGACTATGCTAAGACCAAGTTTTGGAACTGCTCATTAAAATTCTACTCTCACAGTGAAGCTGAGGAGGAAACACAGCTCACTACAGTTACCTTGTGGCACGCCAGTGCTTCCTTTCAATCACAATGTTCTTCATTTTTAAGTCCTTGACATCACAGGCATAATGAAACATCCTTTGTGCAGGAAGGAAGATATTATTCTTTTCATTTATACTGATGGGTAAGCTGACATGCAGAGCAGTTAATTCAAAGTGAAAGAGCAATCAAGTCAATAGTAAAACCCACCTCAGTTTTGTTTACTCCCCTAAATCCTTACTATCCCAAAATACAAGAACAGCTGTAAAAGCCTTGTGGCTACCTAGTTTTTTCCTATACCTACATGGTGGGTGTCCTGGTTTAGGGCAAATTTGGGAGAGAATCCCCAAAAAGGGCTTCTCCAAAAAACAAATCCACACGGCCCCTCCCCCCAACCGGTTCGGGAAGAATTCCTCAGAGAGAGGTGGAAAGAACCTATTTATTTGACAAGCACAGCAACCCCCGGCACACAAAATGAACAATACCAGATGACACCACTCTTTCACCGCTCTGAAAAAAGATGACAAATTCAGAATGTCTCTCCTGGGGGTGGTCGCTGTTATCAGTCCCTCCGGCGCTGGGGCAGCTGCTCGGTGTTTCCAAATCGGTGGTTCCAATCCCAGTCCGGAGCAGGTTCCGCAGGTCCACACAGGGGAAACAGTCCAGAAAGGAATTTGGACTGTTTAGCTAAATTAACTAATGAGAAGAGGGGGAAAAAAGCAAGAGGAAGCAAAGCAGAAGCAAAGCAGAAGCAAGGGCAAAGGCAAAAAGCAGCGCAAAAAGCAAAAAAGCAACAGTAAGTACTGGTGCTCTCTGTATGTCCCGCCGAGTGGCTGATAAGAGGCCCAAAACAAAACTTTCACTCTGCCCGTCTTAAAGGCACAGAACAAAATATCCAGCATAAATTACACACACACCAATGGGGATAACAATCACCCTAGGACAGTGGGGTAAGGGATAAACGGTCCCACACAATGGTAATCCACAACAAAGCATTCTTGACATCATACTCAGGTTTTGCATAGTGAGCTCTTCACCTGATCAAGTTATTCCATCACAATACTTTGGGGAGTATCTTAGAGAGCTGGGTGTTGTTTGCTTTGAAAGCACCTTGATCATTCAGGAACCCAGTAGCAAGGACAAAGTTTAAAAGAAGATAGTGCTATGCATTGATTTTCATCTAGGACAGACATATTTCTACAACCCAGAAGGCTGACCTAATGCTTCACGACAACGTGGCTGAAGTGGCATCCTGGTCCCCATAGGTTTTTCTCTTTACTTTTAGCTGCTTTCTTACCAGATTATTGAGCTGAATTAGCTCAAAAAGGAATCAGATAAGTGCCAGAGCTTTCAAACAAACAAACAAAAAAAAAAAAAACCCAGGTGCAAAATGGTTATTTGTAAGTGCATTTGAAAATAGAAGTTTTTTTGTACTTCTCATAGATACATGGCATTCTCTAGAATGATATTGCTCCAGCGCTTTGGGTTTGGTTTTGGGTTTTTATTTTTCCTCAATTCTAAGTGCTACACATTCTTTTTGGCCATTTTAGGAAACAGATTTTCCAATACATGTGAAAGATGGTCCGAAGTTCCCCGCATTTGCCTCACGACCGTCCCCAGGACAGCCATCGGGACTCTGAAGACCCTGATCAGAATGCTGGCCTGCTGGTGGTGGAGGAATGCCAGAAATCCTGAGGCCCCTGAGCAGAATTCTGGCCTGCCAAGTGATTGTTTGCAGCTGTGTCTACAGTGACTGCTTCTAGCAGGGCCTGCCAAGGGGTGATGTGCCCTATATGCTCGCACCTGCTTGGCAACACCAGCCCAGGAATTTTCCCACCTCTTGGCCAGATGAACTCGCTGGGGCAACTGTGGTAGCCGCCCCATGGAAAATCCTTCATCTGCTCCACTACCACCGTGAGGGATGGAGATTGAAGCCCCCCCTCCCAAGGACTGAGGCTGAGACCCCCGTAATTCTAATCCAGGGGTGCTGGCGTGACCGAAGCAGGATGCCTGCTAAGTGTTGCCTACAGATGTGTTCGCTGGACCTAGACTGGTTTCCCATAGAAACCAGTCCTGAAACCACGGGTCCCACTCACTGCTGATATTGATATTGACTTATCCTGCTAAGACCATGGACTGTCTGCACCCATCTTCAATACCTTTCTCCCCCTCAGCAATTTCAATAGACTTGCTCTTTATTGCATCTGCTCCCCCTCAGCCATTTCTAGATCTGTTTTCCCCCTCAGCAATGGACTATAATAGAGCCTTGAGTTAACCAGGACTTGGAGATCTCCTCTAGGAGAACTCCATCGGCTCTACTGCGAGGACTTTTTCTCTCTCCATTCGGTAGCTATACTCCCTCTCTCTTTCTCCCCCTCTTTTCTATTCTTTTCCTCTCCCTAATTCCTTTAAGGCATTTGCTGTGGTCATTCTAGAAAGGTGCATTTGTTTGGAGTGATACTGCAATCCCCTTTCCATCTTGTCTTTTGCACTCCGAGATCAGTTAAGGAACCATCACCACCCCCTTCGTATGGGCGGATCAGAACAATATGTTCTTTCCAGCTGAAATTGGTTCTAGTCAATAGAAGCACTCTGGTAGGTAAAAGTAGACTATAAAAGATAACCTTCAGAATGTATTTCCCTTGTCTTCCCATTAAAGCAAGTGAAGAAAGCAGACAGATCTTCAGATAACATGCTATGCGAATTGAAAGCAATCTTCTTGGAGGCAACTGTGAAACTCATGCAATGAAATAGAGTTCTGACAGATGAAAGGGTCACATATGATGTCAAATCTATACTTTTGATGTTTGAATGAAAGAAGATTTCTTGAAGTACAATCCTATAAAATGAAGGTGAATTTGCAGAAGCAATTGAACTAGGTCTCCTTTAGAAACACAATGTTTTCTAATTAAACTGAGCATTCAGGAAGGCAACCTTGAAATCAAAAGGATTTAGAAACATACAAATACCAAGACTGGCAGTTCATTATCTTGCTCAGTCTCTTTAAGATAAGATTTACTTTTAACTTCCACTTGAAGTAGGTCTGAAGACATTAGGAATGATGCAATATAAAAACCAAAACAAAACCACGTTCTCAAAAAGCTTTGAGAATCCAGAGAAATGATGATTTTTAGGGGTTAGGTAGTCCTTTAAAATTTGTCTCAGGGGAAAGAGATAAAAAACTGACTGAGACCAAATGACTGTGGAGTATATTCCAAAACTGTAATGAAGAATGTAAGGGGCCTGAAAGAAAAATTCTATGCTGGCTTCATCTGTTGAAAGCATTCCAGAATGGTTGAAATTATGAATCACATCTTGTGGGATTAAAAAAAAAAAAAAAAATTTGGAACATATTTTCCCATTCCAGGATGGCATGACAGCTTTATTTCATTTTGTTCCTATGACCGGTTAATAGCTTATGAAGTGTTTTACAATAGAGTGAGAGTGTTCACACTAACCATACAATTTGGATGAATCTCTTTTACTTTATATAGCAGCAGATATGGTTTAGCACTCCACAATTCAGTCCCCAAAAGTGGGTAAGTGCGGCAGATTTAATCTAACTGCCCAGTCCACCAGTGTAGCCTCTCTCCCACGGCCGCGGGGCTGTGTGGGTGCCCGGCTAGGCTGAGCGCGGCCCAGCCGAAGATGGCCACACAAAGTGCCACTCCTAGATTCCCTCCGGAACCCTGAGGAGTTGTGTACCATCTGCGGCATGGGTGGCGCAGGCGGGATTTTCGGCTACGAGGTACCAAAGCAAAGGAAGGAGGAGGGACGCCTGTATAAGTACCAAGGACCTTTTATTCTTGCTCTTCTTCCCCGGTGGGTTCAGGGAGAGGCGACAAAGGCAGAGTCCCGGGGGGATGCTGATAAAGGGAGTGGGTGTGATAGGAGGAGACACAAAGCTTACCAATAGCAAGGACCCAGGGAGGAGCGTGGGTTACAGCTAAGCCACTGAGGATCACACAGGGGAGGGGAAAAACTCCAGGGGCAAATCATACATCAAATTAAGGAATGACTGGCAGAGAGAATTCTCGAGCTAAGAAGGGTGGTTACCATGACAGGCAGGGGAGGGTGGAGCAGCTCTAACAGGGAGAAAGCATTGTGAGGGAAGTACATGGTGGGGAACCGAATACCCCGAACCATTATTGAGTTACAAAAGGAATAACTGATTCTAAAAACACACAATGCCACACACCAGAATGCCTAATTCTCCTGAAAAATGCTTTGCTATATCTCATTATGTGAATGTGTCTCTCTAGCTCCACTTTGAGCTTCTTGATCTTTCATCTACGGGATGAGATCCAATTTAGCTTTGCAAGGATATAGCCTTTCCAAACCATATCTTTTATCTTCTGTATTCTTACAAGTACATTTCTACCGCAGGGACCAGTTTGGAAGATCCTAGTTGTTTCATTTCTCAGATATGTTGCTGCATTAAATAGCTCTTCTTTGAAGTTTTTTCCCTGCTCAAGTATAGCGTCAGTGCTGAAATGATTGTGATGCTAACTCCTTATGATCTATTCTGCAGGCTTACAGAGTATGCAGCAAAGTTTTCTCTTCTTCTGAGGACATTCTACTTTTTTGATGAGAAATGCTGAAGGTCTGACTTCAGTTGCAAAGGTCACTGATTGACAGATTGCAAAATTGTGAAGTCTAGTAAGAGCAGGAAAAGCGTGCTCCTCCTGTGTATGTAAATGTCGTGTCAGCTGCTGTTGGGATAAAAAGCATGAGCATAAGCAAAGATATCTGCATGGATAGAAAAGAAACAAAGAAGACATTTGTTGTGATTTCTGCACTAAGGAGCAAGAAGAAGCATGAAGCGCTAATTTCAGTGGCTAAGACAGTATCATCCTTGAGTCAGTTCTTTTCAACATCTTTGGAACGACCTGGACTCGGCACTTGAAGGAATATTAGGCAAGTTCGCCAGACACACTGCATTTGGAGGAGCTGTGAACTAACTCCCTTGAGGGCAGTGAGACCCTACAAGAGAGATCTTGACAAATAAGAGAGATGGGCATTTATGGCTGGCCGGGAGTCCATGCACAAATCACGAAAGGGGCTGTTGTATTTTCCAGCATCAGTCTCATGACATGGTTATGACAGTGGGAAGATGCCAGCAGCTCATGTCCCCAGCAGCAGAAAAAGAACTTCATGTTACAACTGACTTGAAAAGTTTTTTGACCAATCCCACAAAGCAAAAGCATATTGACAGTAGTTCTATCCAATCCCTAGAAGCACACATAACTTTGGTTAAAAGAATGCTTGCTTCTTTTGAATACAAGACCTGCTTGTAAGCCTTAAGATAGAATGCACAGAGCTCCATTATTAAGCTTAGAACTTCCTAACATCTGGCTGGATATACTTTGCTGTAGCTTAGGGAGTTCTTCATGTCAAGCGTTAATACACAGGCCATTGTTCTATTTGTCCTTACTTCTCTACTTCTTCTATCATTTTTCTGCTGACAAACCTTATGACTACTGCTTAGCTCCAATCACAGTTCTGCTGTCTCTGAGGCCTGCCTTTTGCAGCTTTCCCAAAATCTGCTGTTCACAAGGTTTCCCACAGGCAATCCCCAAGCATATGGCATTGAACGAGAGCGAGTGCTGAATTCAGCACCTGGGACTGGGCAATCGTGGTGCGTGTGTGTATAGACTAGGGAGCCAGAGGCTGGAGAGAAGCAGTGCAGAAAGGAACCCAGGCTCCTGGCCAATGGCAAGCTGAATGTGCATCAGCAGTTCCCTGGCCTGATGTATCCCAGAGGGCCAAGCCTGTCCTGGGGTGCATCAGGCACAGTATCACCAGCTGGGCACGAGAGGGCATCTTCCTGCTCTGCTCTGCTCTGGGGCGGCCTCACCTTGAGTGCTTGGGGGCAGCTTTGGGTGCCACAATGAAAAAAGACATGAAGATATCAGAAAGTTCTCAAATGAGGTTTACAAGGACAGAACTCGAGGAAAGGGCATGCAGCTGAGTCAGGGGAGGGTATCAGGCAAAAGTCTTTTAACCAGAGGATGGCTGGGCACTGGAAGAGTCTCTCCAGGGAGTGGTCACAGCATCACGCCTATCTAAAGTTCGGGAAGCTTTTGGACATTACTCTCAGGCATCTGGTGTGATTCTCGAGGAAGGTCCCATGAAGGGCCAGAAGTTGGACTTGATGCTCCTGAAGGGCTCCTTCAAATTCAACTGATTCTACGACTCTATGGTTCTGTCCTGGCCACTCAAGGTATCAAGGTATCTGGTCTCACCAGATTTTGACCTGCTCTTGTTGGTCGGAATTTGTCACTACTGCCTAATGATATTTACCACAAAAGACAAAGTGCCTTTCCTCAATGTTCTCAAGAAAGTTGATCATGCACCCTAGAATCCTAAAAAAGTCTTTTCCTTGAAACAACACTGTCTCCTGCCCAGTATTCTTTCCAGATCTTAAGGAGAAAGAAGGCAAAATCAGGGGATGTATTACAATGAAGCACTGTCAATTTTCCGGACCTTTAGCAGTATATTTGTACTTCCACTACTCTTTTCTATAATATCATGGTTTTGTAGCGCATGTCATTTTCTAGCAAGACACATTTTTGCAACTGAGCCCATCAGTCTCTGTGAGAATATATGGTCAAAAGCCCAAAACATGTGAATAGGCAGGGGCAAGTGAGGGGAAAAAACAGTATGGGAAGCAGCTCCATGATACTAAAGTGAGACAAGAAGGAGGAGGAGGAGGTGTTCCAGTTGACAGAGCAAAGAATCCCCCGCAGTCCCTGGAGATATCCTAGTGAAGCAGGTTGTCTCCCAGCAGTCCCTAGAGAACCATGGAGGAACACATACCTACACTGCAGCTGGTGAAGGGCTCCATGCCACAGCAGGTGAAAGTGCCTTGAAGGAAGCTGCAGCTTGTGGAGGGAGGGCCAGAAAACCATCCTTGACCTCTTCTTTAGTGGAAGAGTATGTGCAAATGTTCAACAGCTGCTAACTCGAATCTATCCTCTTTCCAGTTCTTGTCGTAGGTAAGTAGGACAATACAAGAATTAGAAGCCCAAATTGTTTTGCCTGAGGCTCCCATTCTCTCTGCCACTCCCTTAAAAATTACTTTGAGATGAAATAAAACTCATGATCAAGTTCCTAAGGCTTGATGGTCAGGCTTCTCAGAAAACAGGGAGTGCAAAGAACTCTTATCACTGTCATTTTTTTTCATAGAACTAAAAAAGTTAAATTACTGTTTTCTAAGAACTTACGAAAATCAACTGGTAGAGGTGGTGAGAGTGAAGAGTATAATTAGGCTGGAAAGAGAATATCATGTAGCTACCCCATCTGCATATAAGTTTTTTACCAGGAACTCTGGACTTTTAAACAGACTTAGGACACAAGAGTTATCTCTGGGAATGTTTTAGTATGTCTAGAACATTCATCTTTAAATAGCTCGATCTGTTTTACCGTTATGACTTACGTTTTAAATTTTATTTGAGGAGAAATATTTGTGATTCAGATCATTTCAAGTTCTGAAGCATTTCAGTTTTTGAGAGTTTTTGCTGTCTCCTGAGGGCAGGAAAATAGTCTTGGAACCAATACTGAAAGAAACTAGATGGAAAAATTAGTTTTCCTCATTCTTTTTTGTCTATTCTAAGAGGCACAACAGCAAAACCATTGCTATAAGTCTGAGTTGTCCTACCACTCATGCATGACAACCTTGTAGTGACTAGTCTATTATTTGCACACATTTCTGATGCTGTTTGTTAACTGTTGTGCAGAAAGATCTGTAAACTGTTTTCACGGAAAGACATTCCTGAATTGCTTCACTTATCTCTGAAGCAGAGAACTAAGCTGGCACTCTACTTCTGAGATCTTCCTGTGCTCGCCCCCAAACCCATTTCCTTCAAATGCAATTTACTTTCAACCAAAGCACTTCATTACTTCATGAGGTAATCTCTTGTTCTTGATGTTCGGGGGATTGCTTTAAAACCGTAAGAACATATTCTAGTAAGAAGGTAGAACGTCTGTCTTAAGTAGTAGACATCACTTGGCTTTGGTTCATGCACCATAACAACAGCAAGGAATGTCGTTTACAATCAATAGTTGGTTTGGGGAAAGTGGCCAGATCTTTAGGAATCTTTCTCCAATTAATTTTGCTTTAAAATTTGGCTCTTATAATTTCAAGTGTGATTTTATGAAAACGATCAACTATTTATTACCTGTACCACAAGGAAGCACAATCGGCAGTGCTTGTGCATCCTTCAACAAGTCCAAGAAGAAGAATGGTCTGAGCCTCCAGTGTAGCTCAGGGAGTCTGTCATCAAGCCAGAGTGCTCCAGGCATCTTCTCAACCTGGAGAAGAGCAGACTCTGAGCAAATGTTAGAGTAGTCCTCCAGTATCTGAAGGCAGCCTAGCAGAAGGAGGCAGATGAGCTACACAAGGGCATGGAGCAATAGGAAAAGTGTTGATGGCTTTAAAACCTGAAGAGTATATGTTTCCTTTGGGTATTGGGAAGAAATTCCTTGCCAGGAGGCTGGTGAGACACTGGAACATGTTGTGGATGACCCATTCCTGGAAGTGTTCAAGGCCAGCTTGAATGGGTCTTTGAGCTTAAGGCGGCCTAGTGGAAGGTGTCCCTGCCAATGACATGTGGGGTGAATTTAGGTGAATTTTAAGGTCCCTTCCAATCCCAACCATTCTGTTATTCTGTGGTAATAGTCATTCTGTGCAGTAGCAGTAACTAGCTGAAGATAGAAAAAACAGACTGCCATCCAGTTTAACAGTTTTGGACTCACATAGAAGTTCCTTTTAGCATTATTATATGTAGGAACAGTCTTGGCACTTAAATATCATCCACACAAATATTTTATAATTTTTAAGGTTTTGGACATTTGGGAATTTCCTTTCTCTCTTTCTTTCTTTCTTTCTTTCTTTCTTTCTTTCTTTCTTTCTTTCTTTCTTTCTTTCTTTCTTTCTTTCTTTCTTTCTTTTCTTCCTCCTTTCCCTTCCTCCCTCCCTCCCTCTCTGCACTGTGATTTCAATTTGTAAAATGTGAAGTAGTGTCAGTAATTGACTCCTACCTGAATATCATTTTGAAGCTTAGAAATGGATCAAGAAGAAAATTGTGTGAAGACAGAGCATTTAAAAGATATTAATATGAGATTTAGAGGTAGCTATTGAAAATTCAAAAAGACAACATTGAAAAGATGCAACGGATGATTTTAAGGGATTTTTTTTGTATTTCTCTGATACCAATTATGATCTCAATTTTTTCACCTTCGAAAAATACATCTTGAAAATTGTTACTTTGAAAACCAAAAATATTTCCAAAACAAGGAAATGGATTGATGCAGATGAAAATATCATCTTCTAAATAGTCATCATCTAGTCCAAAGGATTCTCCTCACACAGTCAGCTTTATGGAGGTTTCTATTCTCACACAAACACAGAAGAATTTTTCAACTGACTAGAAAATCTGTAAAAACAAATGAACCTTGGAAAAAAAAGTTCAATAAAGAGCAAGAAATTATATGCATCCACCCTCATGATATCTTGGTTACTAAATACTGCCTCTGGTTTGTGGGTGAGTACACTTCCCATTCACACACACAGATACAACCCCACCCCACACAGAGATGTCTGATAATGGGTCTCAAAGAAGGGATTATCTTTTTTCTATTCAATAGGCATTGCTTCTAAAACTCAAGATGTATTCTTCTTGGATTCTCCTATTGCCTGGATTTAATACCTACAAGGTAAAGTGCCTCTGTCTATTCGCACGGGGTAGGAGGGGACATGGAGAGCGGCGATTTGAAAACAACTAGCAGCTTAAATAAGAAAGAAGAGTGCTTCTGGAATCCATAGCAAAGGCAAAATATGAGGCCATAATCAGGGGCAGTTTGCTGTGCTGGCACAGTTTCTTTTTGAGAAAAGGCGTGAAAAAGCTTTTCGCTAAGGTGTAGGCGGCAAGAGACGCAGAAGACGGGCATACGCAGCTCTCCGAAGGTAGGTGCCGGTCCCCGGGCGTCTTTCGGCAGAAGCCGCGGTCCGGAGGGCACCACGACCGGCAGAAAGCTCTGTGCGCGAAAAAGCCGCTTCTTCGCCTCCGGCAGCCGGAGAGCTCGGCAGATGCTGAGACGCCAAGAACGAATCCGCACAGCACCCGGATTAAGTGGGCAGCTCTCAAACTGAGAGAAGACAGGAACTAAGCACTTTCCAACAGTTTAAACTTACATTACCATAAGGAAAAAGTTCTTAAAAAAATTTCTTTTGCATCCTTCTAAAACTTATGCAGCACTCCCTGGCCATTCTTACTTTTTCTTTTCTCCAGGAGATGGTAAGAACTCGAGTACCTTCATGAAAAACGTCGTGGGATGCTTGCTGTGCTGGCACAGTTTCTTTTTGAGATAATGCGTGGAAAAGCTTTTCGCTAAGATGTCAGCGGCAAGAGACGCAGAAGACGGGCATACGCAGCTCTCCGAAGGTAGGTGCCAGTAGCTGGATTCTTTTAACAGAAGCCGCTCTTCGGTGAGCTCTGTTACCTTCATAATGGTTTTTGCTGGAGGAAGCCGCTTTTTCGTTTCCGGGAATACCTAGAGAGCAACTCTAGCTAAAGACGCGATTGGCACCATTATGTAGAGTTTTGCTCGTTCCAGCAGGAATAACTGCATTATTCCTTACGCTAGGTGTCGCTGCTTATCAAGGTTTGGCTGCTTTTAACCACTTGGGGTGCTGGATGTTCAAACAACTTATCGTAACTTCTTCTATTTTAAGTCAGGTGCTCACTGCCGTAGATGCTATTAGATATAGAACACTGCAAATAAGAGCTGTAATAGAGTTATTGTTATTAGCACATGGGCACAAGTGTTAGGAATTTTATAAGGAATATAAAATGCATGAATCTTTTTGACCATTCTGCAGCCATTCATACGAAACTCACACAAGAATAATAAAAAATTGACTGGGAACGAGTGGGGTTTGCATCAATGGTTTGAGGGATGGGAAAGAACTGGGTGGTTGAAAGATCTCGTAAATGGAGCTTTGTTTTTACCAGTAGTCATTATTTCATTGCTTTGTGTTATTCCATGCGTCGTGAAACTGGTGTGCCTCTTGCTAAAAATGACATTGGAAAAGATCTGGCTGGTGCAAGAAGAAGGGGCAATTGTGACAATGTATCTGAGCCGCTTAGACTATGGGCTGCACCAGCCATCTAGCTTGGAACGGTTCTTCTCAGAATTTTCTCAGGGCCTTCTGGAATTCATCAAGACATAAGCCGTGCTAAAACAAGAGAGGAAAAGCTGAGAAACTAAATTCCAAGACCACAAGAACTCCAAAAAAGGGGGGGGGGGGGGGGGGGGAGGGGCAAAGTACCTGGACTGTAAGGAAACACATCTTCTGAGAGGTGCACGCAGAATGCGTGGACAAGACAAAGGCACCAATAAGAAATGTGTGACTAGCGTGTGCAGAGAGTCAGAATGTGTAAGTGCATCATGTAAACCATAAACGGCTTCTGCTTAATCCTCTTGGTCCATTGTGCAGGAGTCCTGAATTTCCCATAAGTGATACTTACTAAAAGGGTTCTGATTTTAATGCTAGAGTTACTGTCTATAAGATGATTCATGGGAATAGTTCTTTCAAATCCTTCCCTTGCTGACATCAGTCAGCTTCATCTTTTCCTGAATGTACTGCTGGCTATACATAAGTTATGAATAGAAGGGAATGAGTTTTAGGGATATGTTGCAAGGAAATAGATTGGTAGCTCTGCTTCCATTTCCATTGAATAAGAAGAATTCCAAATATTTTTGGCCCTTTCATAGACCTCTGACTCTATTATCATCAGCAGAGAGGGACATTTGATTGTTTTTTCTCCTTTTTAGAGAGAAGCTAATGAAAAACTTTCACCAGAATCAGAGCAGGCTGTGTAACAAGAAGAGCGTCATGAAAAGCGGCCAATCCTATCCTCTTAGTATTGCTAGTTGTGATTGGACTTCAATGAAATGTGTCAACTCTCTGTTCCTGGGTATCACATCAGTAATAGGTACTTCACCTGCTGTACTTCTCTCCTAAAGCTAAGAACAGAATCCCAAACAATCTTGATTCCAAGGTCCCAGTTCACCCTGTGATGCTGACAGGTGAAAAAGGAGTGGAAGGTGCATCAGTAAATGAACTTGAATGGCCTATCTAAATCCGCGGCCACTGATTTCCTGAAGGCTTAAACAGATCAGTTGCCCCTATTTTTCTTGGGGTTCTTTTATTCTTTGGTCATGTTTTTCTTGGGATTCTTTGAATCCTTCCCCATGAGTTCAGCCTCTGCTCTCAAATCCTTTGCTGTCATTTAAAGTATCTTGATAGCCTGGAAACGTGTTGTCTTTATTTATCAACCCATTATTTCCTTCAAAAGGTTGTTTGCCTCAAGTCTCATTCTTGCTGATTTACTGCTAGTTCATTGTCAGATGGCAGCAGGTGTTCTGTAAGAGCAAGTACACAATCCTATCGCTTGCTTTTCTTTTGATTTGGCCTGTCTAGAAAATGGAATGACTGAACATCTCCGACAGCATTTTCTCTCCCCATTGTGTTTCACCGCAAGGGCAGATGCAAATCATCTACCTAAACTCTTGGTGGTGAAGAAACTAGTGGTATGCTGTTGCATATAGGTAGAACTTTCCAAAAGGAAGGCCTTGTAAAACCATGGCTGAGGCCCGTTACTTTGGCTAAGTAGAAAATGACTAGGGGAAAGTGAGACAGCTGAATTAGAGGTCGATCAAGAAGTTCTAGAACCATTGCGTGGTGTATGACGGTTGGTTGAATTATGTTTGTTGCGGCTTAAAGCTATGCAACTGACAAAGGCCTGACTGCTTCAAAAACCTGGCTTTTGCAAGAAAGCGGCTCTCCTTTGCACCTGCCTGGGGACTCTGCGTCACTACGGACCCTCACACCCAGTTTTCCAAGGAGATGATGAGTAGGAATGTTGCAGAGCTGCTGTGTGCATATTAAAGGAATGGCAGAGAGTGAAGCCGTGGACAATTTCTGGGCTTTAGTACAATGCTGCTGCATTGGTGCCAGTTTAGTTGGTTTTCCATCAGTGGCATTTCTGTCTAGAAGTACACTGCCCAGAGTCTTTCTAGCATTTGATGCCATTTCCTTACTGCCATTAATACCTTCCTTCAGTTTAAAGGATGATAGAATCTTTACATTTTGAAGATCCCTGTTAGGGAACACTATGCCAGAGGAGTCATCACTCCCTTTTCTTTTGCCTCCTTTGTAATTTTTATAGACTCATTTCACATTTCTGCTAATGACAATAGGAATACTGGGACTACTTAGCAGGGTTGATGCTCTCAGCTGCTTTCCTCTTTCCTACTGCTTCATACCATATGTGACTTGATGGCCTCGTTTTGCAATCAGCATTTTGCTGTGGTTTGCTAAAACCTGGCATGCACTGCCAACTCACAACTTGTGTGTTGGCATTTCAGGGGCTTTGATGGGTTCCTTTCTGAGATTGCCATGCACTGGACTTTCACAGTCACAAAGACTTCATCCACCATCGGTTGAAGTTCAGTATTTAATACTCTTTCCTGGAATGTAGGCAACCTAGCAGCAAGTACTAAATTCGCTGCAAGCCCTGTCTTCCCAAAGGACCATTTAAAAAGTTTGCTTTTCCCCTCTGACCAACCTGCCAGTATTTTGATGGAGAATTTGGTACCTTAATAGAACCTCTTAGAAGGGATCTCATGGCAGACAACATCTCAGGCTTTCTTGAAATACTGGCTCCTTTGGATCTCAATTCCATTCAGAGTGCATTTAAGATTTTTTTTCCACTGAAGCCATTCAACAATGCCTCTTCTCTTATAAAATGTGATGCAAGTGACAAAGATGGATCCCCGTGAAAGGTTCTATAGATATCAAAATTTGTGCCCAATGGACTGTGCTGGTGGAAATCAAATACTAGTCTAGTATTTTGAATCCAAATAATTCCTTCCAATCAGGCCCGACAGGATTGTTTGGCTTTGAATCTCGGCACGTGGACAGTAGTGGATGGTCCACAGGTTGAAAACAGTGTAGATTCTTCTCCTTCTTTTCATTAATGGCTCAGAGACTGAACAGGCAGCTACAAAATGGTAAATACATCCCTACAGATTCAAAAATTGTTCTTCTTAATTTGCATCTCCACCGTAACAACAGATGGTTAGAACTAAATTACCAATGGGAATTTTATAGCTTCTCAGAAATGAAATAGGACCTTGCCAATGGGCCTTAGCAGTAGCTACAAGTTTTTCAGCACAAGGCATCTCAACCTGTATTTTAACCTTACAGTACTTTTCTGTCTTATGCTTTCATCTCAAGGATGCAGGCAGAAAAAAAACCAAAAACAAACCAACAAAACAAGAAACCCCAACAAATAGATAATAAGCAAAATCAGTGACATATATAGAAACAGATCCCATGGTTTTTAACTTCCAAACTTGTCTTCTCAGCACACTCTCTACAATGGAATTGTTTCCCTATCTGCCTTGAAACATTTTGCAGCAAATCCACTCTAAGGTCCTGATAGGTGTTTTGTTCAAAAATCACATCTTCTAGCTTTCTGTCCATAAGCGGAGTAATGTGGCTGTGCTGGCAGCTGGCCAAAGGAGGTAGGAAGAGTAATCATCATCCACAACACTGGGGCTAAAGAAATTTCCACAGAAAATTACCTGCCCTATTACTTGTTCATGTGTTGGGTTGAACGTTCAGAATCTGTTTCCATTTTCCCCATTCATAGAATGTTCTATTTCACAGAATGCCAGCCCCTCAAACATCAGTCCTGCCAGAACTGCCTGCCATAGGGGGCTGTCATAGGGGATCTGCTAATGTCCACTGACTCTTTCCGGTATAGTGCTTGTCACTGTTGCAGATCAAGAACTTCTGAATAGTTTGGATTCATGCTCTTTGAGGGGTTGAAAACAAGAAAAGAATGACTAGACATTTCCATGATCTAATCCCCTGATGGAATATAAATAGGAGCATAATAAATGTATCCATTGTTCTAAGAAGGGAGATGAAGGGTCCAAAAGATTACTTGCATACTTCCTGTTCTAAATCCCTTGTTATCTGGCAAATTGCAAAAGATTCCAGGCTTTTGCCAAAATGCAAACCAGATTAAAATGTGAAGCCTTACAGTTTACTGGATATAAAACTTCATCATCCATTTTGAAATCATTGAGATTGTTATGTACTTCCTATTAATACCCTGAGGTTTAGAGCTGTAATTCAGAGAGAAAAGAATGCTATCTTGAATTCATTCTAGTAAATCGGCACTCTCATCTTGTCGGCACTCTCTCCTCTTGGTTTTCACTTCTGAAACTCTGTACGAAAGAGTGTATTAATGCATAGAGCTCTGCATCAATTCTTTTCATCTGTTTCCCCTGTAATTCTTCCTTCAAGGCAAACCTATAAAAAGCCACACTTTCTTACCCCACCACTTCTAAAATTCTATTGAGAAGCAAAAAAAAAAAAAAACCCATCAAACCACTAAATCACTGCTCCAATAAAAAAAGCAGTCCATTAACTGCTTTCTTAGCAGGTTCTTTAGCTTCTATTAATATGGCAACCTTTTCTTGCTCTTCTAGATTAGAACCAAATTCTTACAGCATATAAGGAAACATAGGTTTACTGCATCTGATTCTTAGATACAGAAGTCCAGCAAGGAGTTCAGACCTCAAAAGAAGTGTCTGTACAACGAGATTCAGCACAACGTTGAGACATATTAGCTATTTTTCAAGAAAAGCGGCCAAACTGAAACTTTTTAGACTTCTCTACAATCATGCGTGCCTGCTTCCAGAACCTGACCTTTGTTGCTGGAAACTAGCTGCAATGTTACTGTAAACAATGCTGTGAATGTCATCATCATCGTCATTCTTCTCTTCCATTGAAAACCTCAAGTGGAGTTGCGTCACTTCTCTTCAAAATTCTGTATTTCCTTGCAAACTGGTCAAATAAGGATAAATAAAGCGTTCTGTTCATTCGGTTTAAACCTAATGTTCAAAATGAAAAAAAAAAAATCCATTCAGATATGGTCTGCAATAATACAGTAGAAGAGAAGATGAACCAGACTGGCCTACAACAGAAAGAAGTGAAGCAGAATTTGGGAATTTGGAAGACCTTATGATGAATAATTCAAATAAATAAATAAAAAAAATATTGCCTACCCAAATTCAATCAGTGATGCACAGACAGAGAAAAAGTACTAATTACTACTCATATTTCTTTCATTCTCAGACAAGAAGTTCAATGATCCTCTTGAATGCACGGAAGATTCTTGGAAAAGACAGCAGCCTTCTTCTTCACCACATACTCCTCAGAACTCCAGGAGACAAATCATTTGAGCTAGGAGGATCTTTCTCTCTGTAAAACTCCCAGAGCATAGCCAATATTCTATTCCTTTAGGGATCCTGGCCTCCCTGGGGGAGTGCTGGATAGTCTACATCCCGGTACATCAGCCAGACACTCCACCTTATTTCCCATGGCTACTGCAGCAAGGACATCATCTACACTGGCTTTCTAGCCAAAATAGATGCAAGGCACAATGAAGAACATAGCCAACACCTTGAGCACAGCTTATGGACTTGGAAAGAAAAATCTCAGGATGGCAATACTGGATCTTCTGATCCAAACCATCAGGAAACATTTCTTTAGAGGTGTTGGGAAAGATGAAAGTTTGACAAGAAAGTCTCACAGATATGTATGCTTGGCAGAAAGATTTTTCAATGTGGAGTCTGAAGAAGGAATAGAGTTGGAAGCAAGTTTTGATCTAGAAGAAAAGAATTGCTGAGCCAGTCTTACTGGATAACCGAGGATACCTTAGTTAGAAGAGGGTTTTATGACTTACAGCAAAGGATAAACCCACCCCAAACAAGAAGATGTTTTTACCAAGCAGGAAGCTAGCACAGGCAAACAAGTCAGCAAATGCTGCAAGCAGAAAAAGCTCTCCAAATTTTCCACTGTCAAGAAAACTGAAAAACAACTTTCCGCTTCAGCTGTAATATACTGACTTTTAGTGAGTGGAGAATAGCAACATATGGTAATTAGAGTCGTTAGGATAGGCTATAGATAATAGTTAAGGGATAGATTGGTTCTACTGTATGAAGATGCTCAGCAAAGTGCCAAAACCAAAGGGTCTCCAGGCCTGCCTGCAGCTAGAGCTGACAGCTGTAGGCACAGGCTCTGTTGCCCACTACCCTGGACTGCTGCAACGTCTTGGATGGAATAAACTGCATTTTGGAGAGCCGCCTGGACTCCCACATCCCTCATTTAGGCTCTTCCATGGAGGTGAAAAAAGCCTCTGGGTATTGTACAAAAAAACAGCTATGTAATCTAGAGTTGCATGACCCAATATTTCTATTGAACTGGAACAATTTTTATCAATATTATGGATCCACTTCTTTTCAGTGCGTTTGGTCAAAAACATAAAGCATCGTTTAAAAGACATTCTTGGATGCGTACTAAGTACTACGAATTAGTTAAGGTGTTGGTTTGGCATGGCTTGGTTTTTGGTGGGGAGGGAAGAAGCCAGCCACAGAAGTGATTTTTTGTGCAAAGCTCCTAGAAGCTTCCTCCATGCCTGGCAAAGTGAATCCCTGCTTGGCACTAAGAACAGACATGCTGCTGAGCCAATTACAGAAGCTGGTAGCGCCTTGGTGATATATTTAAGAAGGAAATCAAAACTGCAGCCAGTTAACCTAGAAGTTGGGAAATTTTTAGGTTGGCACCTCTTCTGCTTTGAAAGCCAAACCAGTGAGACACTCTGTTGCAGTGTGTGTTTATTATTGTACTGCAGTTCTAGTAGTCCGTTTTCTAAGGCTTCCTATTTTGTGCTGTTATAGCATATGTTATTATGAATGGATTGTTCCTTTCCCCCCAGTATTGTTGGCTTTTGCCCTAGCTGTCCATCTCCCCAAAGACCTGCCCTTTTGTTCCCTGTTCCTTCTCCCATTGAACATCAACCCCTCCCCAAGCCTGCCCCTTTCTCTAGAAACGTCCCTCTCAATTTTGTACCCTTCAAAACCCCAGTGGTTTCTTCAAGTTATTCTCCTCCCCTGTAGTCCCCCTACTGGTTTCAACATTGTATTCCCCTCCTTGTCTACCACCCCCAGTTTCTCCCAGTTGGTTAAAGATTGTATCCTCCCCTGGGACCTTCCCCCATTTAGAAGTTGATGGATGCCTTTGAATCAGTGTCTTTCTGTCCTTGACCCTCCAGGGAGTAAACTGAAAAATATGCAGAAGACCTCTCCCTGTTCCTTGTCCCTGCTCTCAGCGCAGTTCTATCCCCAAGGCAGTCCACCTGTGCCGTAGAGCAGCTGTGCCCTACAGCTGCAGCCCGGATTCGACAGCTTTCTTGGGGCGGCCCACTCTCGCTGTCGGTGTCAGGAGCTAGTTGGGCTGAAGAAATCCAGCACCGCAGCAAGACTCCAAGTCAGAAATCCAGTTTATTAGGAAAAGGGGGAAAAACCCAAATCCATGCAAGAGTACAAAAGAAAAACCACTGACAGAGTCAGAATACAAGCTGACGTCCTGCTAGTTAGGGTGGTGAAAGCAGTTTGGATGAAATGGTCTTGTTGAAGTGGTGATTCTGTAGAAACCATCTGGTAGCTCTCGTCCTCTGGAAAACCAGTGGCTAAGGGTGGCCGTTCCTCTGGCAATGCAGTAAAAATGGTGCTTCTTGCCTTCCAAAACCCAGATTATATCCAGGTGGGGATGCTTAGCTCCTACCCCCTGGGCAGAGCATCTCCCAATGGGCTGATATCGTTCTGAGTCATGATGTGGGTCCTTGATTACCCGTGAAACAGAAATGGCTCCTGGAGGGAGTTATCTCTGAGTCATGTGGCAAGACATTGATGGGCCCATTAACAGGAGAGAAGGAAAAAACGATGCCACCCCTGGTTTCCTCAGTTCTTGAGGGTGGGAATAGGATGCATTTTGATATTGTAAGCTAGGACAATACAGGATGCAGGTTTTTGCATTTGCAGGAAGTTTGTATGGATTTGAAAAGTATCCTCATAGCAGAAGCACAAAAGTATTCTCATACCCCTTTTAATCATCTTCCAATGAAGCAATTCTCCCAATAACCTAAGGCATGAATGACTTGCGAGTGAGTTGAAGGAACACGCCAAAGATAAGTAGTGTTCAACTGCAGAGAATTGTTTAGGGACATCATACCCTAATATTTTAAATCAGAAAGCATGGATGGACGGGTCTTTTTTCCTTGGTTGACTACAGAACCAGCGGTCCTTTGCAGGAGGGTCTTTGGATTTAGGATGAGACTGGCAACTAAGAGCATGGCTACACAGAAGGTGCTACTTTTAGACCAGAACATTCAACTACTAAAGGCAGATAGGAGAATAGCTGATTAGTGACAGCTCCGACAGGAGGAGTCTGCGGCTTACCCCATGGGAACAATAGTAGCACATTTCAATTTTAGAAAACCATTCTTTTCAGAGGACCAAGCATCAGTGAAAAGAAAAGGTCGAGTAAAGACATCCTAGTGCTCTTCTGATCAGAAGCATCTTCCTCCATATGAGAGTATTTAGGAAAGGACAGTGCGTTCATAAGGAAAGGTGTGCCAGTTACAAAACCTGCAGAACAAGGCAAGACAAACTTATATATTTTATTTGCTATTTTTATTTCACCTGCTAAAAAATGATTTTTTTTAAGACTGAATTTTATGAATTCTGCAACGCTGTCTTTTTGAACGTCTTCCTGCTCGTATTAAACACCGAGGTGACAAAGAGAGCAGCAGTGGAAGGAAAGCTGGTCCATCTCCCCCTCCTTGTGGCTTTAGGCCAGTGAGCGATTAGAAGTTGGTCACTTCATTTGAGATAAATAGCTTTACCAAGAGAGAATATTATCCAGCCTTGATCTTTCCTTTGGAGCTGATCCACTTTGTAGTCATGAATTCTTGACTCAGCTGGGGAGAAACAATGGCATTACGGCCATGGATGTTAGAGTGCGCTGATGGGAAATGAAGTTTTCATCTTCCGGTCCTTGCTTCAGTAAATATTCCAAATTCATCAGAAAGAAAATTCGAAGACCAGGAATCCCCACTCAAATGACCTACTTCAAATAGTCTGCAAGCATAAGAGACATCAAGCAGGTGCTCTCATCTGTTAAGGGAATACCCAACCAGTATATTATTGTCTACTTAGGAGGCAATAATTTTGGAAATCATTGAATTTTTTGTATTGCAAGTGAATGGTCAGCACATTTTATTACTGGATTAGGTAAAATCATGTCTTCTGCATCCTTTCAGAGAGGAAGCTTACCTGGATCTAAAGCTGCTCAGCTCCATGATGGGATGCTTTGTCTTCAAAGGGAACTCTAGTCTTTGTCCTTTTGGATTGCTTCCATAGCTTTTCACTCACTCTTCAAGTACCTGTTAAAATGTCCTCTTATCCCATGCAAATTTTTATGGGCATAGTCACTGAATTGGGAAGTATTCCATAAAGTCCACAGGCCTTGTTGAGATGGATGCACAGGTCTCAAGGGTGTTAGCAGATGTTATTCTGAGGCCACTCCTGATCATGTTGGATGGACCATGGTGACTGAGGAAAGTGCCCAAAGACTGGATGAAAGCAAATGTCACCCATCTTCAAAAAAGGCAACCAGGAGGACTCAGAAAAGTACAAGGCAGCCAGCCTCATTTGGATCCCCAGGAAGTTGATGGAGTAGCTATTCCTGGAAAGCATTGCCAGGCACACGAAGGAGGACAGAACAAATGTAGTCAGCATGGATTTACCAGGGGAAATTGGTGCTTGACGACTTTTTAAACTCCTCTGGTGAATGAACTTGCCTGGTAGATGAAGAGAATATCATCTGCCTGGGCTTCAGGGAAGTTTTGGACGCTTATCTACATGGCAGCACACATACCTACGGGAAGGAATAGTGCAAAGAGCAGGGAACCAGTGTCTTTTCAATGATGCTCAGTGAAAAGACAAGAGGCAGTGGGCACACACTGAAATACAGGAGATTGCCTCTGAGCATCACAAAATTATTTTTTATCGTGACGGTGACTGAACCATGGCACAGAGTGTCCAGAAAGATGGTGGAGTCTGGATCATTGAAGACATTAAAAGTAGGCCCAGATATAATCCTGGGCAACAGGCTCTAGGTATCCTGGTTGAAGCAGGGGGATGGGACTTGGGGAGCCGCACAGAGCCCTTCCACCCTCATTCATTCTGTGCTAGTGAATTCTCTTAGAGATGCATTTCAAGGACTGGCATGACAAAGCTCTGTGCAGAGTGAGATCCAAATGGACATGGGATTTAAGTTCCTTAAGTAGTGTTCAAGAAGAATGTAAAACTCCAGGAAACCTGTCTCTTCCATAACTGAATCCCTTTCATGAGAAAATTCCCCAGCTCTAGAAAGATCCTCTGAGACGCATGCTTAAGACTGACACTGGCTGAGCAAATTTCTCCCTATGCGTGTCTAAGACCAGTTAGGATCTTTACCAAAAGTGTTGTCAACGTAGTCACAGAAGGCATATTGTTAAGAAGTGACAACTTACATCAGAATGGCAAATATTGGTCCACCAATGAATTACTGTATGGGAATTATTGACTTGTATTCCAAATAAATAAAAAGGAGTTGGTCTTTATTGAACTCTTTCATTGCAATATTCATAAGGGAAGAAAAAGACCTAGGTCCTTAACTTTCTTAATTCTAACAAAGATTTAAAACATTCCTTGTAAAAAGCGTATCTGAATTATCGGTCTATGAAACAATTTGAGTTGGGAAAAAAGTCCTAAAATTGTGTAGACAGTTGCAGAGAAAGCAAGAAAATAGGAAAGAAACAAAAACAGAGAAAAAGAGTCATCTTGAGTCTGCTAGCTAGTTCTAGAAGTAGTCTGCTAGAAAAAGGAAACCCCAGTGGAATTTCAAATGTGTTCATGCACTTGATTCAGTAACTGGTCAATGTAAAAACCAGTCCTTTCGTACAACTTCCCCCAGCAACAAAAACTTCAACAGATTGACGCCACCATCATGCCTGTCCCAGATGTATTTAAAAGAGAAATGATGATTTTCTTGAAAATCTATTTGCGTACAAGTTGCAAGACATTGGAGGGATTCTCCACATTCTCCTTCCTCCACGCGGCTTGAATGTATATTTGATAAAATATGCAACAAAGCATGTGATTTACAAGGTAGAGTAAAATGGATGACTTGGGAATTGATCTCTTTTGGATATGAAACTTCATATCCACTCTCTGGGAAGTTTCTAAAAGAAATGATGGAGCTGAGGCATGAATCTGCCTCTCCGAGTGCTAAGCAAACATAGACACTCCCCTTCACATGGCCCCACCTTCTGCACACACCTAGGCATGCACAGAGATCAGCATAGCAGATCATGAACACCTTGGAAAAGACTGAAATGCTAAATAGCTCTCTTTGTGGACAAAATAGCCGGTACACTATTTCAAATATCTGGTACAAAAACTCTGTTGAATATCTGCCTCATATTTAAAACACAGGTTTTCATTGAATTCTGTTTGCAGAATATTTTCCTTTCTTTTGTTCCTTTAAAATTCCTTTGTTCTATGTCTAGAAATATTTTCTTCTAAAAATAGAAAAAATTAGATGATGTCTTTTCAGAAGAAAACATTGGTTTAGACAATTTTTAACCATCATGGTATGGAAGAATTTTTTTGTCCCTCACTAAGGAGGAATAAGTATTTTGATCCTAGATCATTTACAGTGAAATACTTGACATTTTTAAGATGCTTTCAATCAATTTTGATCCTCATTGCTTATTCATTGTAAACAGTAAGTTTTCAGTGCATGGAAAGTGTGTGTGGTATGTCTACATTAGTTCAAACACCAATTCCAACTAATGGCCAGGCTGAACTACAGTAAATAATGTCCTGAAGGATATTTTGCCGCCTTCTTTGGCACTCCTTGAAATCCTAATGATTGGCATGAAGTGTAGAAATACAGAGATTTTCTCTCAGAGGGTGTCCCATGTTGAAACCCATCCCATGTGTTTGATGTTGTAGTTCTTATCGCTTTTAAAAGTTGATATCTTCTGCACAGTTTTCATGAAGCTTTCTGTTACAGTAGTGAAAATCACAGAGAAATGCAATTTTGTACAACTTTGAATTTACCCCAAGAGCTGAGAGAAAATTTGTTCGTATACCTCAATCTGAGTCTCTCCTATATTCAAGCTTTGTTTATCTCCCATCAAGGGTCGCATTCGTTGCTGTTCAAAGCCCCATCCAAGCTGACTTGAATACGTTCAGGGATGGGACATCCACAACTTCTCTGGGCAACCCGAAGCAGCGTTCCAGCACCCCAACAGCAAAAAATGTCTTCCTTTCATCTAATAGAGATCAGAAATACTAAATCTAGGTATATAAACTTTGAGGAAAGGTTTGAAATTCTATTGATTTGAAACACATTTGATATGAATACTAACTTCCAGACGACTGAAATATGTTGATGGCCATTTGAGATTGACACTTTTTGAAAAAGTGCATGGAATTGAAAATTAAAACCGGCAAAATTAAAAACTTCTTGCCATTTTCTTTTAACTCTGATCTTCAAAATTGCATAGGTCAGATATCTGTGCTTCATGCAAATCTCTCAGATACTCTCAGACCAAAGCTTTTCTTTCAGACTAAACTGCGGTTTAGGTAGAACACGAGTGCTTAGTGAAGGTTTTTCTGGGCATAGGGGGATTTGTGTGCACAAGAGGTTTTATCCAAACTGGAAAATTCATCCCAGCTGCATTTGTTCATCATTCCTACTGCATCAGGCCTGAAGATTCTGTGAAAAGTATCCTGTGGACCTTGAACATAGCTCATGTGAAAGAGATGAGAGGTGATGGAGAAGTTGAGGGAGAGAATCAAGAGCATATGGCCCAGTAAAGGCACCAGAAGGTATTTTTTCATGTGGTCCACAGCCCAAACAATTGTTTAGCACCGTTTGAAGGCTGTGTTTGACCAACAGGGCTGAAGCAGGTCTTCAAAATATCCAGTAGATCAAAATCCATGGAAGCAAATGACCCTGGCCAGTCACCTTGCTGCTGATCATTCACCCTCCATACCAGCCGATCAGGCCTAAGAATGCTGCTGCAAAAGTGTTGTGAAAAAGGTAGGCACATTTTCACAGAGGCAGGGGAAAATGCCCTTGGATGGTGATTCCAAGGGATAACTTGATGGCGCAAGTTAGGTACCCTTATCTACTGTGCAATATCGAAGTTGGTGAGTTCACCATCTGTAAGCATCACTTTAGAAAATAAATGTTTGATCCACAAAACGATACTTCCTATGTCCTGTCTACCTGCTTCATTTCAGCCAAGGAATAGGCTACGTTCCATCAGCAAAGTGTTCATGATCATATGCTTCTTTAAACTGTGGTCATTCTTTCTTTTTTTCTAAATCAGACACTGTCTATTCCTAAGATTCAGATGTCCATGGGTAGGGGTGTAATTAAGTTCACTGTTAAAAAATATCCTTCTTGTTATCTTTTTAATAAATTACTGAGATGTAACATCAGTCTGAGAGCTGAAAGAAACCCCTTCATTTGCTGTTTGCCAAGTATCATCTATGTGATACAAATTCTATTTGACCCATCCATTGCCATATCATACTACTAGTAATGCCTTCACAACCTTTACTTCATGGTTAGGGATTTTGGAGAAGTGAAAGATGTGAACATAAGCAAGGGCATTTGTTCAAGATGCTCCAGAAAGAGCTGCTGTCTGTTCTCTTCCTTGCTGCCTATGTTGGCAGGAAGCTGCAAAAAACCCAAAGATAACTAGAAAGAGTGTTACTTTTAGTCTAAATTTGGAAATGATGTTTGGAATACCCTGTTAAATGAAAAGGTGCTCTTTTAAAAGATGGCATCTTCAGGGGAAAAGTCAGTTTAGAGAGGTTTTGAGACAGTTGCTTCTGGGAAAAAAAAAAAAAATTTGAGGTATCCAAGGTCTTTAGCCATACCACTTGGAAGATTGATTCAAAACACAGTTCCTTCATCTAGGAAGAACAGAGGACCATAGATGCAGCCCATTTCAAAACGGAGTTCTTTATGTGTCAGGTTGGGATTTACTGGACATCATTTCTTGTAAAGTCGAGGGACTGCAGTTAGCTCTCCAATAATTTCCTTCCCTGAAATTCATCTGCATTTGCTCCTTTCTCCAGCGTTCCCATTTCTTAGTGCTGGTATACTCCATCTATGCATTAGAATATTCAACTGGAGTGTGTGTCCGATATTTTCTAGTTCAAATTGGCTGGAACGCAATGGATAGTTCCAGTTGCTTGTATACACTAGTTTTATTTTGACAAGTTTTCTTTGAACAATGTTGAAGCAGCAGTAGCAAATCGGAAGTACAGCTTGCAGCAGGGAAAGACACTTCTGCTTGCTCAAGTTTCCTGTAGTCAGATAGATGCCAAAAGGCTTTTCATAGTACTACTACTGTCTTGTAGGAATACTTGATCTAATCCTACCTTTGATAAAATTACTAATGGGCTACTTTTCCACAAGGCGGAACGTTTTTCTTTTAATCATATGTTTTTTGTAAGTTGGAAACATGAACTTGTGCACCAGTCAGGTGGAAGGTACTCTTACTTCTTCATAAGTTTCACAACCTTATTTAGAAAATATTGACTCTGTGTAACTTCAAAAGAAGAATTCTGGGCATCTTCATTCTATTGATGTGATTTTTTTTCTACCATGCTGTTCTTGTTTTCTATGGAACTCATTTTTACCAATAGAAATATTTTTCCCTGACACCTATGGAAAATACCTATGTTTACTCAATATTGCAGCCTCAGTACACTGTTTAGAATTATTTCAACATGGTCCCAAGCATATCCGACAGCTAGACAGCAGAGGTTAGCAACAGTGAGTGGGAATAACTTCTGAACCATTTCAGTAGATTTCCCAGGAAGGGCTTGCTTTCTGCCCCTGCAAATTTTCCCAGAGATATTGTCTGGTGCACAGTTGCATCAAAAGAGTATTTTTGCACAAACCTTGGGCCAAGCTCCGTCTCAGATTTACTAGTGAATGCAAAGAGGGTGAAAGTGCTGCTTCAAAGCCCTCTGTGTGCTTTCCGTACCAAAAGGGAGGTGACCCCAGCAATAACTTTTTGATCTCTCTTCAAAACAAGAGGCATGTCACCACCTCATTCATCTTTTTCTGGGACTCAGCATCTAAAGACCAAGAAGCCCTCTTGCTTGCTAAAGTGTGTTCAGCAAAAAAACCCTTGTCCCATCAGCAAATTGGAACACAGCTGCATTCCAGTCAATTCCAATGCTGGCAGGGCAATACTCTAGCCCAGTAGTAACATGCCACTGTTAGAAGACTGTGTAAAAATCTTTGTGTACAAAGTAATGGGAGGGAAAAATAGAATTGGGAAGAACTGCACATTGTTCTGGAAAAAGCCTCCTGCCACAGTCTTACAGACGTCATTTTCTGGTATCATTTTTAAGAGTTGGAGTTTTTTAAATTTTGTACAAGATAAAATCTTACTGGACCTTGAAGTTTCCCTACTAGAAGTACAGCCATTTCTTAGTAGAATAGAAGTAAGCCATTTGAATGTGTACAAATGGCCTTTCAAAATACATATGCTATAGCCCACTGTGAAAGGAATTAGCTATCAAAATAGAAATTCAAAGGTTTAAAAAGGTTTTGAATAAAGTAAGTCTAAGGTGATAGAAGAAGAAGAAAACAGCAGTTTTCTTCTTCTGCTGAAAAAACAACTCCGAGGACATTGTACTCTACAGGTGTATTATATCACTTTCTGAAAAACGGAGTAGGTTTGCTATTTCAAAAGGTTTTCATTAGGAAGGAAGAGATTCCTTTGGAAAAAAAAACTTCAAATTGACTTGACATGAATGTTATGACACTTCACTTCACCAATCATGAAGAAAAATTCTCATCACTTGATATGGAAATCATGACGGTAACGGAGACAAGGATGTCTAAGCCGTGCCATCAGGAACATAAAAAAGCATTAGAATGCTGGTAAGACTGAGCTCCTGAACTAGTGAGAAGAGACCGCAACCAAAACATTTTCCTTTAAAAGTCTTCAGGATGAACAGCAGATCAAATGTTTTCCTGTGAAGTATTTATTAATAGAATTAACCTTTAAAAGAACATTGTTTTCAAAAACCTGTGTCCAGTATCTCTTAGAATGATACAGAGTTCTTATTACTAGAAAAAAGAAAAGCACTTTTTTCCAAACTGTTGTGCACTTTTAAACGATCTACAATAAAAAGAGTACTTTTTCATGCTGGGCATGATGTTCATTACAAAAAAGCCTTGTCGCACGCTTGGTACTCTAGTGTCTTGATTAGCATCGTTTTTTATTCATTGACTCTTTTTCACCTTGAAATAATGGCGTCTTTGTACTTATGCAGCATCCATGAAGAATTTCTTGGGTGTCATTTTGTACTCGATCCTAAATGGCAGCTCCTGCATTCTGCCATCCGTCTAGCTTTCCCATTTGATGCAGCTTCTGAGAGGTCTTTTCAGAATTGAGGACTACCTGCAAGAATGATGCTAAATGCATGCATTTTACTCCTTGGTTAATGCAAAAGAGTTTCTCCTTTACAGCATAATAATAACAGGAAAAGAATGATGGTGGATTCAATTCTTATAGTAATACAAAGAGAACTATTATCATCATTAGAAACCAAGCAAGTCATATTTATTGCTCATGCAGTACAACCACTAATGCAAATTACCCTGTAAATTCAAAATGAATCTGTATCACAGGAGTGGATTGAATGTCTCTCTTGATATTTTGCTTAAAGCAGAAAATTAATTCTTTTGACAGCCAACTCATAATTGCAACCTAACTTTCAACTCCAGCTTTCAAACAGTGGAAACATGTCTGTTTATAACACGATACAGTACCGTACACAAGACCAAAACAGGTCATAGACGTTCAAATGAAAGAAAAGATCAAAGGACAGATTAATTCGTGTCTGCAAGCCCTCAAGAGCGTGCAGGTCAAAAGTCCCCAGAAAACTAGGCCAGTGGCACAAATTCTCGATGTTGGCACCAGCAGAAGCAGCTGCTCTCTTTCTAGGATGCAATCTTGCTTACATCATCCTTCAAAGCAATCTTCTGTCCCCCTGCCCAATATGCCTTCTGCTCTACTCCTTGGACTTCACGTTTGCATTTCTACAGAGTCCTGCAAACGGACTCAAAGTTCAGGTAATAGATTTCCAAGATTTAGAAATATTGTGTTAAGTCTATTTCTTTCCTATTTCATCCCGTCTAAGCATACTGAACTTTCTGAGGTGAAATATGTCGAGTATGTCACGTGTAGTTTACATGTTAGTTCTGCTTGACATTAAAACTTCGCACAGACCCCTGGGATGCCTTACTGCAAAAAGATATAGCTGCAAAGAGTGGTTGCACAAAGTTAGAAGGGCCAGAAAACCATGTAAACAACCTAACAGTAGAGGCTTGAATTTCTGAATATAATCTTGCACCATCTAAAGTCAAAATAGAATATTGAAATGATTTTCATCTAATAATGAGCGTGGGGAAGAAAGAATCCAGATAGGATTTTTTTTTTTTTTGAAACAGTTCCAGGAAATACATGGCCTTAACTTGGAAGTATAGCATTAAATATTTTTATACAGCATGAGTTCTCATTACCTAATCATATGATTTGTAGAACTGAATTGGAAAGTAGGAAATAAACAAAGAAAAATATTCAAGCTATAAAAAATGTGAGTTTAAAATTTTCTTTGTATTTCTGATTAAAACGATGAGGTAGCCAAATGGTCACCCATTATTTTCAAAAGCATCTGGACATAAAAAACGGATCAATTTTGGCGGGACTTGGATGTCAGGTATTCCTGAAAAGCTTTATTTCACTGCTTCCCAAGCCTGATTCAATCCCCTTAAATGCAGCTGTATTTCAGTTGCTCAGTGAAACTGTCCATCTCATGCATATAGTTTACAAATAATCTGCAGAAAAAGCTAGCTAGATTTAAAGATCTTTTTTCTGTAAATGGCCTTCAACTGATTTCTACAAACACACAGCTGGGATTTCTGCTGTCTTCTTCAGGCCACTTCCTGCAGAGACCTCTCCATTAAATTTGTCTCGTTCTACTAAGAACGCTTCTGGTGATTCAAAGTCAGCACTGGGATTGTCCAACTGCATGGAATTACTGTCTGCTAGAGCTGCACACTGAGGGCTTCTGTGTGCAGCATCATGTGAGCCCTGCTAATGTCACCCTGTTGGTATAAACTGAGCTAAGTGGACCTTAAGGGACAAGATTGTGCACTGATTTTGTAATAGAAATTAGGTACTAAGAAGGAGGCGGGAGGATTTCAATGTTTCTGCCCCCAGCTGAAGCAACACTAAATCTCGGTCTTTATCTGAAAAACGAGGTGAATTAACCCGTTTGGCATTCATATGCCAAAAAGGTCAGTAATACACTCAGAACTGTCAAAAGAGTAACAATTCCAATCATTACTTTCTAAAAAGAATTCATTTGAAGAAGTCAGGAAGACAGATGAAACATGCAAATATCCTACCCTGAGAATCATTCTGTTGATCTGCACAGGTTTCTTATTATATTCCCATCTAATGCATTGGTCATGTGTGCTTGTGATGACACAAATACTTGCAAAGCTTACCAGATAAATCACGTTCTCTTCAAACAGCAAAGCATTTCTTGATGGTTGCACTTGCTAATTGCATTTAGACTCAGTGTTCTTAAAGGTCTTTTCCAACCAAAGTTCCAACCACCATTCTCTAAGTCGCACATCCTGATTGTCCTGGTTTAGGGCTAAATTTGGCAGAAAACCTCACAAAGGGCCACTGCACCCTCCCCCCCACCGAAAGCCCACCCACACAGCCGCTCCCTTCAACTGGTTTGGGGAGAGAAGTGGGAAAAAGCTGTTGATTTAACAGGCAAAGCACTTCCCAGCACAAAAAAATGAACAATACCAGATGACAAAATTCATTTGCCGCACTGAAGAGACGACAAATCAGAAAGTCTCTCCTATGGGTGCTCACTCTGTTATCAATGCCTCCGGCAATGGGGAAGGCTGATGCCCAGGGTAGACCCCAGTAGGCCACAAAGTGCAAGTTCCCAGTGCTTCCCAGGTCCCAGTCCGGAGCAGATTCGAAACGTTCCAAGAAAAGGGAAAAGAAAAAAAAACCAGTCCAGGGAAAACTCTGCCTCAGCCAGCTAAACCAACTAAAAAGCAAATGCGTGCTCTGTTCTGCTCTGTCAGTGCCCAGACAACACAGTGCAGCGCAGAATGTGGAAGAGTGTTGCTTTCTAAGGAGTGCAGCCTCTGATAAGAAACTCGGTGCTTCTTCTTCTCCCCACCTTTGCTCTCAGAACCAGTCTTGAAGGCAGAGAATATCATATCCAGCATTAAGAGAACAGATGACTGGGGATACAAGCATCATAAAGTCACCCTAGGACACTGCTCCTTTGAGATATGTCACCAGACTATGCTAAGACCAAGTTTTGGAACTGCTCAATAAAATTCTACTCTCACAGTGAAGCTGAGGAGGAAACACAGCTCACTACAGTTACCTTGTGGCATGCCAGTGCTTCCTTTCCATCACAATGGTCTTCATTTTTAAGTCCCTGACATCACTGGCATCATGAAACATCCTTTGTGCAGGAAGGAAGAAAATATTCTTCTCATTGATGCTGATGGGTTAGCTGACATGCAAAGCAGTTAATTCAAAGTGACAGAGCAATCAAGTCAATAGGAAAACTCACCACAGTTTTGTTTACTCCCCTAAATCCTTACTATCCCAAAATACAAGAACAGCTGTAAAAGCCTTGTGGCTACCTAATTTTTTCCTAGACCTACATGGTGGGGTAAGAGATAAACAATCCCAAACTATGGTAATCCACAACAAAGCATTCTTGACCTCATATTCAGGTTCTGCATAGCGAGCTCTTCCTCCTGATCAAGTTATTCCATCGCAATACTTTGGGGAGTATCTCAGAGGGCTGGCTGTTGTTTGGTTTGAAAGCATCTTGATCATTCAGGAACCCAGTAGCAAGGACAAAGTTTAAAAGAAGATAGTGCTATGCATTGATTTTCATCTAGGACAGAGATATTTCTACAACACAGAAGGCTGACCTAATGCTTCACGACAACGTGGCTGAAGTGGCATCCTGGTCCCCATAGGTTTTTCTCTTTACTTTTAGCTGCTTTCTTACCAGATTATTGAGCTGAACTAGCTCAAAAAAGAATCAGATAAGTGCCAGAGCTTTCAAACAAAAAAAAAAAAAAAAAAAAAAAAAAAAAAAAAAAAAACAAAAAACCAAAACAGATGCAAAAAGGTGATTTGTAAGTGCATTTGAAAACAGAAGTTTTTTGTACTTTTCATAGATACATGGCATTCTCTAGAATGATATTGCTCCAATGCTTTGGGTTTGGTTTTGTTTTGGATTTTTTCCTCAATTCTAAAAGTTACACATTCTTTTTTGGCCATTTTAGTAAACTGATTTTCTGATCCATGTGAAAGACAGTCCGAAGTTCCCCTCATTTGCCTCACGACCGTCCCCAGGACAGACATCGGGACCCTGAGGACCCTGACTGGAATGCTGGCATGCCGGTCAGAGAGGAATGCCAGAAATCCTGAGGCCCCTGAGCAGAATTCTGGCCTGCCAAGTGATTGTTGGCAGCTGTGTCTACAGTGACTGCTTCTAGCAGGGCCTGCCAAGGGGCGAGGCGACCTATGGGCCTGCACGTGCTTCGCGACACCAGCCCAGGAATTTTCCCACCTCTTGGCCAGATGAACTTGCTGGGGCAACTGTGGTAGCCGCCCCATGGAAAATCCTTCATCTGCTCCACTACCACCGTGAGGGACGCAGATTGAAGCCCCCCTCCCAAGGACTGAGGCTGAGACGCCCGTCATTCTGATCCAGGGCTGCTGGCCTGACTGAAGCAGGATGCCTGCTAAGTGTTGCCTGCAGATGTGTTTGCGGGACCTAAACTGATTTCCTATAGAAACCAGTCCTGAAACAATAGCTCCCACTCACTGCTGATATTGATATTGACTTCTCCTGCTGAGAACATGGACTGTCTGTACCCATCTTCAATACCATTTTCCCCTCAGCAATTTCAATAGACTTGCTCTTTATTGTATCTGCTCCCCCTCAGCCATTTCTAGATCTGTTTCCCCCCTCAGCAATGGACTAGAATAGAACCTTGAGATAACCAGGACTTTGAGATCTCCCCTAGGAGAACTCCATCGGCTGGGCTGCGAGGACTTCATCTCTCTCCATTTGGTAGCTATACTCCCTCTCTCTTTCTCCCCCTCTTTTCTATTCTTTTCCTCTCCCTAATTCCTTGAAGGCATTTGCTGTGGTCATTCTAGAAAGGTGCATTTGTTTGGAGTGATACTGCAATCCCTTTTCCATCTTGTCTTTTGCCCTCCGAGATCAGTTAAGAAAACATCATCCCCCCTTGGTAGGAGCGGATCAGAACAATATGTCCTTTCCAGCTGAAATTGGTTCTAGTCAATAGAAGCACACTGGTAGGTAAAAGTAGACTATAAAAGATAACCTTCAGAATGTATTTCCCATGTCTTCCCATTCAAGCAAGAGAAGAAAGCAGACAGATCTTCAGATAACATGCTATGCCAATTGAAAGGAATCTTCTTGGAGGCAACTGTGAAACTCACGCAATGAAATACAGATGAGAGAGATGAAAGGGTCACATATGATGTCAAATCTATTCTTTTAATGTTTGAATGAAACAAGATTTCTTGAAGTACAATCCTACAAAATGAAGGTGAACTTGCAGAAGCAATTGAACTGGGTCTCCTTTAGAAACACAATGTTTTCTAATTAAACTGCGCATTCAGGAAGGCAACCTTGAAATCAAAAGGATTTAGAAAAATACAAAATACCAAGACTGGCAGTTCGTTGTCTTTCACGGTCTCTTTAAGATAAGATTGATTTGAACTTCCACTTGTAGTAGGTCTGAAGACATTAGGAATGATGCAATATGAAAAAACCAAAACAAAACAACTTTCTCAAAAAGCTTTGAGAAACCAGAGAAATGATGATTTTTAGTGGTTAGGTAGTCCTTTAAAATTTGTCTTGGGGGGAGAGAGATAAAAAACTGACTGAGATCAAATGACTGTGGAGTATATTCCAAAACAGTAATGAAGAAGGTAAGGGGCAAGAGCCTGTTAGAAAAATACTATGCTGGCTTCATCTGTTGAAAGCATTACAGAATGGTTGAAATTATGAATCATATCTTCTGGGATTAAAAAAAAAAAAAAAAAAGAGGAAGAAAACAGAAGGAAAAAAATATTTTGAACATATTTTTCCATTCCAAGATGGTATAATGGCTTTATTTCATTTTGTTCCTATGACAGGTTAATAGCTTATGAAGTGTTTGGCAATAGAGAGTGAGAGTCCTCACACTAGCCATACCATTTGGATGTGTCTCTTTTACTTTCTAGAGCAGCAGATATGGTTTAGCACTCCACAATTCAGTCCCCAAAAGTGAGTAAGTGTGGCAGATTTAACCTAACTGCCCAGTCCACCAGAATGCCTAATTATCTTGAAAAATGCTTTGCTCTATCTCATGATCTGGACATGTCTCTCTAGCTCCACTTTGAGCTTCTTGATCTTTCATCTACAGGATGAGATCCAATTTAGCTTAGCAAGGATGTAGCCTTTCCAAACCATATCTTTTACCTTCTGTATTCTTACAAGTACATTTCTACCGCAGGGACCAGTTTGGAAGATCCTAGTTGTTTTATTACTTAGATTATGTTGCTGCATTAATTAGCTCTTCTTTGAAGTTTTTTCCCTGCTCAAGTATAGGGTCTGTGCCTAAATGATTGTGATGCTAACTCCTTATGGTATATTCTGCAGGCTTACAGAGTATGCAGCAAAGTTTTCTCCTCTTCTGAGGACATTCTACTCTTTTGATGAGAAATGCTGAAGGTCTGACTTCAGTTGCAAAGGTATCTGATTGACAGATTGCAAAATTGTGAAGTCTAGTAACAGCAGGAAAAGCGTGCTCTTGCTCTGTATGTAAATGTCGTGTCAGCTGCTGTTGGGATAAAAAGCATGAGCATAAGCAAAGATATCTGCATGGATAGAAAAGAAACAAAGAAGATATTTGTTGTGATTTCTGCACTAAGGAGCAAGAAGAAGCATGAAGCGCTAATTTCAGTGGCTAAGACAGTATCGTCCTTGGGCCAGTTCTCTTCAACATCTTTTGAACCACTTGGACTCGGCACTTGAAGGAATATTAAGCAAGTTTGCCAGAGACGCTACATTGGGAGGAGCTGTCAACTAACTCCCTTGAGGCCAGTGAGACACTGCAGAGAGATCTTGACAAATAAGAGAGATGGGCAATTATGGCTGGCCGGGAGTCTATGCACAAATCACGAAAGGGGCAGGACTGCTGGGGAAGGCGTCCCAAGCTGTTGTATTTTCCAGCATCAGTCTCATGACATGCTTATGACAGTGGGAAGATGCCAGCAGCTCACGTCCCCAGCAGCAGAAAAAGAACTTCATGTTACAACTTACTTGAAAAGCTTTTTGACCAATCCCACAAAGCAAAAGCATATTGACAGTAGTTCTTTCCGATCCCTAGAAGCACACAGAACTTTGGTTCAAAGAACGCTTGCTTCTTTTGAATAAAAGACCTGCTTGTAAGCCTTAAGATAGAATGCACAGAGCTCCATTATTAAGCTTAGAACTTCCTAACATCTGGCTAGATCTACTTTGCTGTAGCTTAGGGCGTTCTTCTGGTCAAGCTTTAATACACAGGCCATTGTTCTATTTGTCCTTACTTCTCTACTTCTTCTATCATTTTTCTGCTGACAAACCTTATGACTACTGCTTAGCTCCAAGCACAGTTCTGCTGTCTCTGAGGCCTGCCTTTTGCAGCTTTCCCAAAATCCTCTGTTTTCAAGGATTCCCACAGGCAATCCCCAACCTTAGGGAGTTGTGCGATGGCAAGTGCTGGATTCAGCACCTGGGACAGGGCAATCCTGCTCTGTGTGTGTGTATAGACTAGGGAGCCAGAGGCTGAAAGGAAGCCAGGCTCCTGGCCAATGGCAAGCTAAATGTGCATCAGCAGTGCCCTGGCAGCCAGGAGGGCCAAGCCTGTCCTGGGGTGCATCAGGCACAGTATCACCAGCTGGGCAAGAGAGGGCATTGTCCTGCTCTGCTCTGCCCTGCTCTGCTGTGTTCTGGGGCGGCCTCACCTTGAGTGCTTGGGGGCAGTTTTGGGTACCACAATGAAAAAAGACATGAAGGTATCAGAAAGTTCTCCAATGAGGTTTACAAGGACAGAACTGGAGGAAATAGCATGCAGCTGAGTCAGGGGAGGCTCAGGTCCGGTATCAGGAAAATGTTTTTTAACCAGAGGATGGCTGGGCACTGGAAGAGTCTCTCCAGGGTGTGGTCACAGCATCACACCTATCTTGAGTTCAAGAACCTTTGGGACATTGCTCTCAGGCATCTGGTGTGATTCTTGAGGAAGGTCCCATGCAGGGCCAGAAGTTGGACTTGATGCTCCTGACGGGCCCCTTCCAATTCAACTGATTCTACCACTCTATGATTCTGTCCTGGCCACTCAAGGTATATTGCTTGATCTCACCAGATTTTGACCTGCTCTTGTTGGTCAGAATTTGTCCCTACTGCCTAATGATATTTACCACAAAAGACAAACGGCCTTTTCTCAATTTTCTCAAGAAAGTTGAAGATGCACCCTAGAATCCTAAAAAAGTCTTTTCCTTGAAACAACACTGTCTCCTGCCCAGTATTCTTTCCAGATCTTAAGGAGAAAGAAGGTAAAATCAGGGGATGTATTACAATGAAGCACTGTCAAGTTTCCGGACCTTTAGCAGTATATTTGTACTTCCACTATTCTTTTCTATAAAATCATGGTTTTGTAGAGCATGTCATTTTCTAGCAAGACACATTTTTGCAGCTGAGCCCATCAGTCTCTGTGAGAATATATTGTCAAAAGCACAAAACATATGAATGGGCAGTGGCAAGTGAGGGGAAAAACCAGTATGGGAAGCAGCTCCGTGATACTACAGTAAGACAAGGAGGAGGAGGTGTTCCAGTTGACAGAGCAAAGAATCGCCCGCAGTCCCTGGAGATATCCTAGTGAAGCAGGTTGTCTCCCAGCAGTCCCTAGAGAACCATGGAGGAACACATACCTACAGTGCAGCTGCTGGAGGGCTCCATGCCACAGCAGGTGAAAGTGCCTTGAAGGAAGCTGCAGCTTGTGGAGGGAGGGCCAGAAAACCATCCTTGACCTCTTCTTTAGCGGAAGAGTATGTGCAAATGTTTAACAGCTGCTAACTGGAATCTATCCTCTTTCCAGTTCTTGTCGTAGGTAAGTAGGACAATACAAGAATTAGAAGCCTAAACTGTTTTGCATGAGGCTCCCATTCTCTCTGCCACGCCCTTAAAATTTACTTTGAGATGAAATAAAACTCATGATCAAGTTCCTAAGGCTTGATGGTCAGGCTTCTCAGAAAACAGGCAGTGCAAAGAACTCTTGTCACTGTCATTTTTTTTCATAGAACTAAAAAAGTTAAAGTACTGTTTTCTAAGAACTTACGAAAATCAACTGGTAGAGGTGGTGAGAGTGAAGAGTATAATTAGGCTGGAAAGAGAATATCATGTAGCTACCTCATCTGCATAGAAGTTTTTTTACCAGGAACTCTGGACTTTTAAACAGACCTAGGACACAAGAGTTATCTCTGGGAATGTTTTAGTATGTATAGAACATTCATCTTTAAATAGCTCGATCTGTTTTACCGTTATGACTTACGTTTTAAATTTTATTTGAGGAGAAATATTTGCCATTCAGATCATTTCAAGTTCTGAAGCATTTCAGTTGTTGACAGTTTTTGCTGTCTCCTGAGGGCAGGAAAATAGTCCTGGAACAAATACTGAAAGAAACTAGATGGAAAAATTAGTTTTCCGCATTCTTTTCTGTCTATTCTATGAGGCACAAGAGCAAAACCACTGCTATGAGTGAGAGTTGCCTTATCACTCATGGATGACAACCTTGTAGTGAGTAGTCTGTTATTTGCACACATTTCTGATGCTGGTGGTTACCTGTTGTGCAGAAAGATCTGTAAACTATTTTCACGGAAAGACATTCCTGAATTGCTTCACTTATCTCTGAAGCAGAGAACTAAGCTGGCACTCTACTTCGGAGATCTTCCTGTGCTCGCCCCCAAACCCGTTTCCTTCAAATGCAATTTACTTTCAACCAAAGCACTTCATTACTTCATCAGGTAATCTCTTGTTCTTAATATTCGGGGTAGTGTTTTAAAAGGCTAAGAACATATTCTAGTAAGAAGGTAGAACCTCTTTCTTAAGTAGTAGACATCACTGGGCTTTGGTTCATGCACCAGAACAACAGCAAGGAATGTCGTTTGCAATCAATAGATGGGTTGGGGAAACCGGCCACAAGTTTAGGAATCTTTCTCCAATTAATTATGCTTTAAAATTTGTCTCTTAGCATTTCAAGTGTTTTTTTATTAAAACAATCAACTATTTATTACCTGTACCACAATGAAGCACAATCAGCAGTGCTTGTGCATCCTTCACCAATTCCAAGAAGAAGAATGGTCTGAGCCTCCAGTATAGCTCATTACCATAAAATGAAAAAAAGTTCTTGGACAGCTTTCTTTTGCATCCTTCTAAACCTTATGCAGCACTTCCTGGCCAATCTTACATTTTCGTTTCTCCAGGAGATGGTAAGAACTCGAGTACCTTCATGAAAACCGTCGCGGGTCGCTTGCTGTGCTGGCACAGTTCCTTTTTGAGATAATGCCTGGAAAAGCTTTTCGCTAAGGTCTAGGCGGCAAGAGACGCAGAAGACGGGCATAGGCAGCTGTCCGAAGGTAGGTGCCGGTCCCCGGCGGCTTTCGGCAGAAGCCGCGGTTCGGAGCGCACCGCGACCGGCAGAAAGCTCTGGGCGCGAAAAAGCCGCTTCTTCGCCTCCGGCAGCCGGAGAGCTCGGCCGATGCTGAGACGTCAAGAACGAAGCCGCACAGCACTGGGATTAAGTGAGCAGCTCTCAAACTGAGGGAAAACGATAACTAACCACTTTCCAACAGTTTCAACTTGCATTACCATAAGTAGGGAAAAAGTTCTTGGACAGCTTTCTTTTGCATCCTTCTAAACCTTATGCAGCACTCTCTGGCCAATCTCACTTTTTCTTTTCTCCAGGAGATGGTAAGAACTCGAGTACCCTCATGACAACCGTCGCGGGTTGCTTGCTGTGCTGGCAGAGTTCCTTTTTGAGATAATGCCTGGAAAAGCTTTTCGCTAAGGTCTAGGCGGCAAGAGACGCAGAAGACGGGCATACGCAGCTGTCCGAAGGTAGGTGCCGGTCCCCGGCGGCTTTCGGCAGAAGCCGCGGTTCGGAGCGCACCGCGACCGGCAGAAAGCTCTGGGCTCGAAAAAGCCGCTTCTTCGCCTCCGGCAGCCGGAGAGCTCGGCCGATGCTGAGACGTCAAGAACGAAGCCGCACAGCACTGGGATTAAGTGAGCAGCTCTCAAACTGAGGGAAAACGATAACTAACCACTTTCCAACAGTTTCAACTTGCATTACCATAAGTAGGGAAAAAGTTCTTGGACAGCTTTCTTTTGCATCCTTCTAAACCTTATGCAGCACTTCCTGGTCAATCTCACTTTTTCTTTTCTCCAGGAGATGGGAAGAACTCGAGTACCTTCATGAAAACCGTCGCGGGTCGCTTGCTGTACTGGCAGAGTTCCTTTTTGAGATAATGCCTGGAAAAGCATTTCGCTAAGGTCTAGGCGGCAAGAGACGCAGAAGACGGGCATAGGCAGCTGTCTGAAGGTAGGTGCCGGTCCCCGGCGGCTTTCGGCAGAAGCCGCGGTTCGGAGCGCACCGCGACCGGCAGAAAGCTCTGGGCGCGAAAAAGCCGCTTCTTCGCCTCCGGCAGCCGGAGAGCTCGGCCGATGCTGAGACGTCAAGAACGAAGCCGCACAGCACTGGGATTAAGTGAGCAGCTCTCAAACTGAGGGAAAACGATAACTAACCACTTTCCAACAGTTTCAACTTGCATTACCATAAGTAGGGAAAAAGTTCTTGGACAGCTTTCTTTTGCATCCTTCTAAATCTTATGCAGCACTCCCTGGCCAATCTTACATTTTCTTTTCTCCATGAGATGGTAAGAACTCGAGTACCTTCATGAAAACCGTCGCGGGTCGCTTGCTGTGCTGGCAGAGTTCCTTTTTGAGAAAATGCTTGGAAAAGCTTTTCGCTAAGGTCTAGGCGGCAGGAGACGCAGAAGACGGGCATAGGCAGCTGTCTGAAGGTAGGTGCCGGTCCCCGGCGGCTTTCGGCAGAAGCCGCGGTTCGGAGCGCACCGCGACCGGCAGAAAGCTCTGGGCGCAAAAAAGCCGCTTCTTCGCCTCCGGCAGCCGGAGAGCTCGGCCGATGCTGAGACGTCAAGAACGAAGCCGCACAGCACTGGGATTAAGTGAGCAGCTCTCAAACTGAGGGAAAACGATAACTAACCACTTTCCAACAGTTTCAACTTGCATTACCATAAGTAGGGAAAAAGTTCTTGGACAGCTTTCTTTTGCATCCTTCTAAACCTTATGCAGCACTCTCTGGCCAATCTCACTTTTTCTTTTCTCCAGGAGATGGTAAGAACTCGAGTACCCTCATGACAACCGTCGTGGGACGCTTGCTGTGCTGGCACAGTTCCTTTTTGAGATAATACCTGGAAAAGCTTTTCGCTAAGGTCTAGGCGGCAAGAGACGCAGAAGAAGGGCATACGCAGCTGTCCGAAGGTAGGTGCCGGTCCCCGGCGGCTTTCGGCAGAAGACGCGGTTCGGAGCGCACCGCGACCGGCAGAAAGCTCTGTGCGCGAAAAAGCCGCTTCTTCGCCTCCGGCAGCCGGAGAGCTCGGCCGATGCTGAGACGTCAAGAACGAAGCCGCACAGCACTGGGATTAAGTGAGCAGCTCTCAAACTGAGGGAAAACGATAACTAACCACTTTCCAACAGTTTCAACTTGCATTACCATAAGTAGGGAAAAAGTTCTTGGACAGCTTTCTTTTGCATCCTTCTAAACCTTATGCAGCACTCCCTGGACAATCTTAATTTTTCTTTTCTCCAGGAGATGGTAAGAACTCTACTACCTTCATGAAAAACGTCAGAGGACGCTTGCTGTTTTGGGACAGTCTCTTTATGAGAAAATGCGAGGATAATCTTTTCGCTAAGGTGTAGGCGGCAAGAGACGCAGAAGACGGGCACACGCAGCTCTCCGAGGGCAGGTGCCGGTCCCGGGCGTCTTTTGGCAGAAGCCGTGGTCCGGAGCGCACCGCGACCGGCAGAAAGCTCTGTGCGCGAAAAAGCCGCTTCTTCGCCTCCGGTTGCCGGAGAGCTCGGCAGATGCTGAGACGCCAAGAACGAAGCCATAGAGCACAGGGATGAAGTGCGAAGCTCTCAAACTGAGAGAAGACGATGATTAACCATTTTCCAACAGTTTAAACTTACATTACCATTACTAGGGAAAAAGTTCTTGGACAACTTTCTTTTGCATGCTTCTATACCTTATGCAGCATTCTGTGGCAAATCTTTTTCTTTTCTCCAGGAGTTGATAAGAGCTCGACTACCCTCATGGAAAACGTTGTGGGATGCTTGCTGTGCTGGCACAGTTTCTTTTTGAGAAAATGTTTGGAGAAGCTTTTCGCCAAAATATAGGCGGCAAGAGAGGCAGAAGACGGGCACACGCAGCTTTCCGAAGGTAGGTGCCGGTCCCGGGCGACATTCGGCCGAAGCCGCGGTCCGGAGCGCACCGCGACCGGCAGAAAGCTCTGTGCGCGAAAATGCCGCTTCTTCGCCTCCGGCAGCCGGAGAGCTCGGCAGATGCTGAGACGCCAAGAACGAGGCCGTAGAGCACAGGGATGAAGTGCGAAGCTCTCAAACTGAGAGAACACGATAATTAACCACTTTCCAACAGTTTCAACTTACATTACCATAAATAGGGAAAAAGTTTTGCACAACCCTCTTTTGCATCCTTCTATACCTTTTGCAGCACTCCTCTGACAATCTTACTTTTTCTTTTCTCCAGAAGATGGGAAGAACTCCACTACTTTCATGAAACACGTCAGAGGACGCTTGCTGTTTTGGGACAGTTTCTTTATGAGAAAATGCGAGGAATATTTTTTCGCTAAGGTGTAGGCGGCAAGAGACGCAGAAGACGGGCACACGCAGCTCTCCGAGGGCAGGTGCCGGTCCCGGGCGACATTCGGCAGAAGCCGCGGTCCGGAGCCCACCGCGACCGGCAGAAAGCTCTGTGCGCGAAAAAGCCGCTGCTTCGCCTCCGGCAGCCGGAGAGCTCGGCAGATGCTGAGACGCCAAGAACGAGGCCGTAGAGCACAGGGATGAAGTGCGAAGCTCTCAAACTGAGAGAAGACGATGATTAACCATTTTCCAACAGTTTAAACTTACATTACCATAACTAGGGAAAAAGTTCTTGCACAACTCTCTTTTGCATCCTTCTATACCTTTTGCAGCACTCCCTGGACAATCTTACTTTTTCTTTTCTCCAGAAGATGGGAAGAACTCGACTGCCTTCATGAAACACGTCAGAGGACGCTTGCTGTTTTGGGACAGTCTCTTTATGAGAAAATGCGAGGATAATCTTTTCGCTACGGTGTCGGCGGCAAGAGACGCAGGAGACGGGCACACGCAGCTTTCCGAAGGTAGGTGCCGGTCCCGGGCGACATTCGGCCGAAGCCGCGGTCCGGAGCGCACCGCGACCGGCAGAAAGCTCTGTGCGCAAAAAAGCCGCTTCTTCGCCTCCGGCAGCCGGAGAGCTCGGCAGATGCTGAGACGCCAAGAACGAGGCCGTAGAGCACAGGGATGAAGTGCGAAGCTCTCAAACTGAGAGAAGACGACAATTAAACATTTTCCAACAGTTTAAACTTACATTACCATAAATAGGGAAAAAGTTCTTGCACAACTTTCTTTTGCATCCTTCTATACCTTATGCAGCATTCTGTGGCAAATCTTTTTCTTTTCTCCAGGAGATGATAAGAACTCCACTACCCTCATGGAAAACGTTGTGGGATGCTTGCTGTTTTGGGACAGTCTCTTTATGAGAAACTGCGAGGATAATCTTTTCGCTAAGGTGTAGGCGGCAAGAGACGCAGAAGACGGGCACACGCAGCTTTCCGAAGGTAGGTGCCGGTCCCGGGCGACATTCGGCCGAAGCCGCGGTCCGGAGCGCACCGCGACCGGCAGAAAGCTCTGTGCGCGAAATTGCCGCTTCTTCGCCTCCGGTTGCCGGAGAGCTCGGCAGATGCTGAGACGCCAAGAATGAAGCGGCACAGAAGCAAAATTGAATACGCAGCACTCAAACTGAGAGAAGAATAATTAACCACTTCCCAAAAGTTGAAACTTACATTACCATAACTAGGGAAAAAGTTCTTGCACAACTCTCTTTTGCATCCTTCTAAACCTTATGCAGCACTCCCTGGCCAATCTTACTTTTTCTTTTCTCCAGGAGATGGGAAGAACTCGACTACTTTCATGAAAAACGTCAGAGGACGCTTGCTGTTTTGGAACAGTTTCTTTTTGAGAAAGTGCGTTGAAACACTATTTCGCTACGGTGTAGGCGGCAAGAGACGCAGAAGAAGGGCATACGCAGCTGTCCGAAGGTAGGTGCCGGTCCCCGGCGGCTTTCGGCAGAAGCAGCGGTCCGGAGCGCACCGCGACCGGCAGAAAGCTCTGTGCGCGAAAAAGCCGCTTCTTCGCCTCCGCCAGCCGGAGAGCTCGGCCGATGCTGAGACGTCAAGAACGAAGCCGCACAGCACTGGGATTAAGTGAGCAGCTCTCAAACTGAGGGAAAACGATAACTAACCACTTTCCAACAGTTTCAACTTGCATTACCATAAGTAGGGAAAAAGTTCTTGGACAGCTTTCTTTTGCATCCTTCTAAACCTTATGCAGCACTCCCTGGACAATCTTACTTTTTCTTTTCTCCAGGAGATGGGAAGAACTCTACTACCTTCATGAAAAACGTCAGAGGACGCTTGCTGTTTTGGGACAGTCTCTTTATGAGAAAATGCGAGGATAATCTTTTCGCTAAGGTGTAGGCGGCAAGAGACGCAGAAGACGGGCACACGCAGCTTTCCGAAGGTAGGTGCTGGTCCCGGGCGACATTCGGCCGAAGCCGCGGTCCGGAGCGCACCGCGACCGGCAGAAAGCTCTGTGCGCGAAAAAGCCGCTTCTTCGCCTCCGGTTGCCGGAGAGCTCGGCAGATGGTGAGATGCCAAGAACGAAGCCGTAGAGCACAGGGATGAAGTGCGATGCTCTCAAACTGAGAGAAGACGATAATTACCCACTTTCCAACAGTTTAAACTTACATTACCATAAGTAGGGAAAAAGTTCTTGGACAACTTTCTTTTGCATCCTTCTAAACCTTATGCAGCACTCCCTGGCCAATCTTACTTTTTCTTTTCTCCAGGAGATGGGAAGAACTCTACTACCTTCATGAAAAACGTCAGAGGACGCTTGCTGTTTTGGCACAGTTTCTTTTTGAGAAAATGCATTGAAAAACTTTTTCGCTACGGTGTAGGCGGCAAGAGACGCAGAAGACGGGCACACGCAGCTCTCCGAGGGCAGGTGCCGGTCCCGGGCGTCTTTTGGCAGAAGCCGTGGTCCGGAGCGCACCGCGACCGGCAGAAAGCTCTGTGCGCGAAAAAGCCGCTTCTTCGCCTCCGGTTGCCGGAGAGCTCGGCAGATGCTGAGACGCCAAGAACGAAGCCGTAGAGCACAGGGATGAAGTGCGAAGCTCTCAAACTGAGAGAAGACGATGATTAACCATTTTCCAACAGTTTAAACTTACATTACCATTACTAGGGAAAAAGTTCTTGGACAACTTTCTTTTGCATGCTTCTATACCTTATGCAGCATTCTGTGGCAAATCTTTTTCTTTTCTCCAGGAGTTGATAAGAGCTCGACTACCCTCATGGAAAACGTTGTGGGATGCTTGCTGTGCTGGCACAGTTTCTTTTTGAGAAAATGTTTGGAGAAGCTTTTTGCCAAAATATACGCGGCAAGAGAGGCAGAAGACGGGCACACGCAGCTTTCCGAAGGTTGGTGCCGGTCCCGGGCGACATTCGGCCGAAGCCGCGGTCCGGAGCGCACCGCGACCGGCAGAAAGCTCTGTGCGCGAAAATGCCGCTTCTTCGCCTCCGGCAGCCGGAGAGCTCGGCAGATGCTGAGACGCCAAGAACGAGGCCGTAGAGCACAGGGATGAAGTGCGAAGCTCTCAAACTGAGAGAACACGATAATTAACCACTTTCCAACAGTTTAAACTTACATTACCATAAATAGGGAAAAAGTTTTGCACAACCCTCTTTTCATCCTTCTATACCTTTTGCAGCACTCCTCTGACAATCTTACTTTTTCTTTTCTCCAGAAGATGGGAAGAACTCGACTACTTTCATGAAACACGTCAGAGGACGCTTGCTGTTTTGGGACAGTTTCTTTATGAGAAAATGCGAGGAATATTTTTTCGCTAAGGTGTAGGCGGCAAGAGACGCAGAAGACGCGCACATGCAGCTCTCCGAAGGTTGGTGCCGGTCCCGGGCGACATTCGGCAGAAGCCGCGGTCCGGAGCCCACCGCGACCGGCAGAAAGCTCTGTGCGCGAAAAAGCCGCTGCTTCGCCTCCGGCAGCCGGAGAGCTCGGCAGATGCTGAGACGCCAAGAACGAAGCCGTAGAGCACAGGGATGAAGTGCGAAGCTCTCAAACTGAGAGAAGACGACGATTAACCACTTTCCAACAGTTTAAACTTACATTACCATTACTAGGGAAAAAGTTCTTGGACAACTTTCTTTTGCATCCTTCTATACCTTATGCAGCATTCTGTGGCAAATCTTTTTCTTTTCTCCAGGAGATGATAAGAACTCCACTACCCTCATGGAAAACGTTGTGGGATGCTTGCTGTTTTGGGACAGTCTCTTTATGAGAAAATGCGAGGATAATCTTTTCCCTAAGGTGTAGGCGGCAAGAGACGCAGAAGAAGGGCATACGCAGCTGTCCGAAGGTAGGTGCCGGTCCCCGGCGGCTTTCGGCAGAAGCCGCGGTTCGGAGCGCACCGCGACCGGCAGAAAGCTCTGTGCGCGAAAAAGCCGCTTCTTCGCCTCCGCCAGCCGGAGAGCTCGGCCGATGCTGAGACGTCAAGAACGAAGCCGCACAGCACTGGGATTAAGTGAGCAGCTCTCAAACTGAGGGAAAACGATAACTAACCACTTTCCAACAGTTTCAACTTGCATTACCATAAGTAGGGAAAAAGTTCTTGGACAGCTTTCTTTTGCATCCTTCTAAACCTTATGCAGCACTCCCTGGACAATCTTACTTTTTCTTTTCTCCAGGAGATGGGAAGAACTCTACTACCTTCATGAAAAACGTCAGAGGACGCTTGCTGTTTTGGGACAGTCTCTTTATGAGAAAATGCGAGGATAATCTTTTCGCTAAGGTGTAGGCGGCAAGAGACGCAGAAGACGGGCACACGCAGCTCTCCGAGGGCAGGTGCCGGTCCCGGGCGTCTTTTGGCAGAAGCCGTGGTCCGGAGCGCACCGCGACCGGCAGAAAGCTCTGTGCGCGAAAAAGCCGCTTCTTCGCCTCCGGTTGCCGGAGAGCTCGGCAGATGCTGAGACGCCAAGAACGAAGCCGTAGAGCACAGGGATGAAGTGCGAAGCTCTCAAACTGAGAGAAGACGATGATTAACCATTTTCCAACAGTTTAAACTTACATTACCATTACTAGGGAAAAAGCTCTTGGACAACTTTCTTTTGCATGCTTCTATACCTTATGCAGCATTCTGTGGCAAATCTTTTTCTTTTCTCCAGGAGTTGATAAGAGCTCGACTACCCTCATGGAAAACGTTGTGGGATGCTTGCTGTGCTGGCACAATTTCTTTTTGAGAAAATGTTTGGAGAAGCTTTTCGCCAAAATATAGGCGGCAAGAGAGGCAGAAGACGGGCACACGCAGCTTTCCGAAGGTAGGTGCCGGTCCCGGGCGACATTCGGCCGAAGCCGCGGTCCGGAGCGCACCGCGACCGGCAGAAAGCTCTGTGCGCGAAAATGCCGCTTCTTCGCCTCCGGCAGCCGGAGAGCTCGGCAGATGCTGAGACGCCAAGAACGAGGCCGTAGAGCACAGGGATGAAGTGCGAAGCTCTCAAACTGAGAGAACACGATAATTAACCACTTTCCAACAGTTTAAACTTACATTACCATAAATAGGGAAAAAGTTTTGCACAAGCCTCTTTTGCATCCTTCTATACCTTTTGCAGCACTCCTCTGACAATCTTACTTTTTCTTTTCTCCAGAAGATGGGAAGAACTCGACTACTTTCATGAAACACGTCAGAGGACGCTTGCTGTTTTGGGACAGTTTCTTTATGAGAAAATGCGAGGAATATTTTTTCGCTAAGGTGTAGGCGGCAAGAGACGCAGAAGACGCGCACATGCAGCTCTCCGAAGGTTGGTGCCGGTCCCGGGCGACATTCGGCAGAAGCCGCGGTCCGGAGCCCACCGCGACCGGCAGAAAGCTCTGTGCGCGAAAAAGCCGCTGCTTCGCCTCCGGCAGCCGGAGAGCTCGGCAGATGCTGAGACGCCAAGAACGAGGCCGTAGAGCACAGGGATGAAGTGCGAAGCTCTCAAACTGAGAGAAGACGATGATTAACCATTTTCCAACAGTTTAAACTTACATTACCATAACTAGGGAAAAAGTTCTTGCACAACTCTCTTTTGCATCCTTCTATACCTTTTGCAGCACTCCCTGGACAATCTTACTTTTTCTTTTCTCCAGAAGATGGGAAGAACTCGACTGCCTTCATGAAACACGTCAGAGGACGCTTGCTGTTTTGGGACAGTCTCTTTATGAGAAAATGCGAGGATAATCTTTTCGCTACGGTGTCGGCGGCAAGAGACGCAGAAGACGGGCACACGCAGCTTTCCGAAGGTAGGTGCCGGTCCCGGGCGACATTCGGCCGAAGCCGCGGTCCGGAGCGCACCGCGACCGGCAGAAAGCTCTGTGCGCAAAAAAGCCGCTTCTTCGCCTCCGGCAGCCGGAGAGCTCGGCAGATGCTGAGACGCCAAGAACGAGGCCGTAGAGCACAGGGATGAAGTGCGAAGCTCTCAAACTGAGAGAACACGATAATTAACCATTTTCCAACAGTTTAAACTTACATTACCATTACTAGGGAAAAAGTTCTTGGACAACTTTCTTTTGCATCCTTCTATACCTTATGCAGCATTCTGTGGCAAATCTTTTTCTTTTCTCCAGGAGATGATAAGAACTCCACTACCCTCATGGAAAACGTTGTGGGATGCTTGCTGTTTTGGGACAGTCTCTTTATGAGAAACTGCGAGGATAATCTTTTCGCTAAGGTGTAGGCGGCAAGAGACGCAGAAGACGGGCACACGCAGCTTTCCGAAGGTAGGTGCCGGTCCCGGGCGACATTCGGCCGAAGCCGCGGTCCGGAGCGCACCGCGACCGGCAGAAAGCTCTGTGCGCGAAATTGCCGCTTCTTCGCCTCCGGTTGCCGGAGAGCTCGGCAGATGCTGAGACGCCAAGAATGAAGCGGCACAGAAGCAAAATTGAGTACGCAGCACTCAAACTGAGAGAAGAATAATTAACCACTTCCCAAAAGTTGAAACTTACATTACCATAACTAGGGAAAAAGTTCTTGCACAACTCTCTTTTGCATCCTTCTAAACCTTATGCAGCACTCCCTGGCCAATCTTACTTTTTCTTTTCTCCTGGAGATGGGAAGAACTCGACTACTTTCATGAAAAACGTCAGAGGACGCTTGCTGTTTTGGAACAGTTTCTTTTTGAGAAAGTGCGTTGAAACACTATTTCGCTACGGTGTAGGCGGCCAGAGACGCAGAAGACGGGCATACGCAGCTTTCCGAAGGTAGGTGCTGGTCCCGGGAGACATTCGGCCGAAGCAGCGGTCCGGAGCGCACCGCGACCGGCAGAAAGCTCTGTGCGCGAAAAAGCCGCTTCTTCGCCTCCGGCAGCCGGAGAGCTCGGCAGATGCTGAGACGCCAAGAACGAGGCCGTAGAGCACAGGGATGAAGTGCGAAGCTCTCAAACTGAGAGAAGACGATGATTAACCATTTTCCAACAGTTTAAACTTACATTACCATAACTAGGGAAAAAGTTCTTGCACAACTCTCTTTTGCATCCTTCTATACCTTTTGCAGCACTCCCTGGACAATCTTACTTTTTCTTTTCTCCAGAAGATGGGAAGAACTCGACTACCTTCATGAAACACGTCAGAGGACGCTTGCTGTTTTGGGACAGTCTCTTTATGAGAAAATGCGAGGATAATCTTTTCGCTAAGGTGTCGGCGGCAAGAGACGCAGAAGACGGGCACACGCAGCTTTCCGAAGGTAGGTGCCGGTCCCGGGCGACATTCGGCCGAAGCCGCGGTTCGGAGCGCACCGCGACCGGCAGAAAGCTCTGTGCGCGAAAAAGCCGCTTCTTCGCCTCCGGCAGCCGGAGAGCTCGGCAGATGCTGAGACGCCAAGAACGAGGCCGTAGAGCACAGGGATGAAGTGTGAAGCTCTCAAACTGAGAGAAGACGATGATTAACCATTTTCCAACAGTTTAAACTTACATTACCATAAATAGGGAAAAAGTTCTTGCACAACTTTCTTTTGCATCCTACTATACCTTATGCAGCATTCTGTGGCAAATCTTTTTCTTTTCTCCAGGAGATGATAAGAACTCCACTACCCTCATGGAAAACGTTGTGGGATGCTTGCTGTTTTGGGACAGTCTCTTTATGAGAAAATGCGAGGATAATCTTTTCGCTAAGGTGTAGGCGGCAAGAGACGCAGAAGACGGGCATACGCAGCTCTCCGAAGGTAGGTGCCGGTCCCGGGCGACATTCGGCAGAAGCCGCGGTCCGGAGCGCACCGTGACCGGCAGAAAGCTCTGTGCGCGAAAAAGCCGCTTCTTCGCCTCCGGCAGCCGGAGAGCTCGGCAGATGCTGAGACGCCAAGAACGAGGCCGTAGAGCACAGGGATGAAGTGTGAAGCTCTCAAACTGAGAGAAGACGATGATTAACCATTTTCCAACAGTTTAAACTTACATTACCATAACTAGGGAAAAAGTTCTTGCACAACTCTCTTTTGCATCCTTCTATACCTTTTGCAGCACTCCTCTGACAATCTTACTTTTTCTTTTCTCCAGAAGATGGGAAGAACTCGACTACTTTCATGAAACACGTCAGAGGACGCTTGCTGTTTTGGGACAGTCTCTTTATGAGAAAATGCGAGGAAAATTTTTTCGCTAAGGTGTAGGCGGCAAGAGACGCAGAAGACGGGCACACGCAGCTCTCCGAAGGTAGGTGCTGGTCCCGGGCGTCTTTCGGCCGAAGCCGTGGTCCGGAGCGCACCGTGACCGGCAGAAAGCTCTGTGCGCGAAAAAGCCGCTTCTTCGCCTCCGGCAGCCGGAGAGCTCGGCCGATGCTGAGACGCCAAGAACGAGGCCGTAGAGCACAGGGATGAAGTGCGAAGCTCTCAAACTGAGAGAAGACGACGATTAACCATTTTCCAACAGTTTAAACTTACATTACCATAAATAGGGAAAAAGTTCTTGCACAACTCTCTTTTGCATCCTTCTATACCTTTTGCAGCACTCCCTGGACAATCTTACTTTTTCTTTTCTCCAGAAGATGGGAAGAACTCGACTACCTTCATGAAACACGTCAGAGGACGCTTACTGTTTTGGGACAGTCTCTTTATGAGAAAATGCGAGGAAAATCTTTTCGCGAACATGTAGGCGGCAAGAGTCTCAGAAGACGGCTATACGCAGCTCTCCGAAGGTGCCAGTAGCCACATTCTTTTAACAGAAGCCGCTCTTCGGAGGGCTCTTTTACCTTCATAATTGTCTTTGCTGGACGAAGCTGCTTTTTCATTTCCGGGAATACCTAGAGAGCAGCACTAGCTAAAGACGTGATTGGCACCATTATGGAGAGTTTTGCGTTGTTTCTTACGCTAGGTGTCGCTGCTTATCAAGGTTTGGCTGCTTTTAACCATTTGGGGTGCTGGATCTTCAAACAACTTATCGTAACTTCTTCTATTTTAAGTCAGGTGCTCACTGACGTAGATCCTATTAGATATAGCACACTGCAAATAAGAGCTGAAATAGATTTATTGTTATTAGCACATGGGCACGAGTGTTAGGAATTTTATAAGGAATATGTTGCATGAATCTTTTGGACCATTCTGCAGCCATTCATACGAAACTCACACAACTACAAGGCAATATGAAGAAATTGACTGGGAACGAGTGGGGTTTGCATCAATGGTTTGAGGGATGGGAAAGAACTGGATGGTTGAAAGATCTCCGAAATGGAGCTTTGTTTTTACCAGTTTTCATTATTTTGTTGCTTTGTGTTATTCCATGCATCGTGAAACTGGTGTGCCTCTTGGTAGAAAATACAGTGGAAAGGGTCTGGCTGGTGCAAGAAGAAGGGGGAATTGTGGCAATGTATCTGTACCGCTTAGACTACAGGGTGCACCAGCCATCCAGCGTGGAACTGTTCTTCTCAGAATTTTCTCAGGGCCTTCTGGAATTCATCAAGACATAAGCCGTGCTAAAACAAGAGAGGAGAAGCTGAGAAAGCATATTCCAAGACCACAAGAACTCCAAATTGGGGGGGGGGGGGGGGGGGGGGGCAAAGTACCTGGACTGTAAGGAAACACATCTTCTGAGAGGTGCACGCAGAATGTGTGGACAAGACAAAGGCACCAATAAGAAAAGCGTGACTAGCGTGTGCAGAGAGTCAGAATGTGTAAGTGCATCATGTAAACCATAAACGGCTTCTGCTTAATCCTCTTGGTCCATTGTGCAGGAGTCCTGAATTCCCCCTAAGTGATACTTACTAAAAGAGCTCCGATTTTAATGCTAGAGTTACTGTCTATATGATGATTCATGGGAATGGTTCTTTCAAATCCTTCCCTTGCTGACATCAGTCAGTTTAGTCTTTTCCTGATTGTACTGATGGCTATACATTAGTTAGGAATAGAAAGGAATGAGTTTTAGGGATATGTTGCATAGAAATAGACTGGTAGCTCTGCTTCCATTTCCATTGTCTAAGTAGAATTCCGATTATTTTTGGCCCTTTCATAGACCTCTGACTAGATTAGCATTTGTCTTTGATTGACTCCCTAAATTTTAGGCTACTAGGCTTGACCAATGAATGGAAAGGGGAAAGTCACAGAGCTTCAGTGGTTCTCTTGTCAGCAATTTCTCAGGAGCAGGGAGATTTCTTTCCTCAAGTTTGTTGCTTCAGCTAGCAGATTATGCTCACGCCAAAAGGAGGTGAGAAGGTTGCTTCCTTAAATGGTCAAATAATTCTTCCTGCTATTTGTGACGCTTTTGTATTACTGGAGTTTGTTCCAGAAAGTTGGATTAAATTGCATGCATCCGCTCCTGGGGAAACAGAGCATTTAGCCAATAGCACGTAGGATTTATCAACCTGAGATTGTCTTAACGGACCGGAGGCTTAAAGCACATTAATTCCTGCACAGTAGTTTCAATTCCACTTTTAGGCTTGACAAACCGAATGGTAAACCTGCATCAGCAGGGAGGGACATTTAATTGGTTTTTCTCCTTTTTAGAGAGAAGCTAATGAAAAAGTTTCACCAGAATCAGAGCAGGCTGTATAACAAGAAGAGCGTCATGAAAAGAGGCCAATCCTATCCTCTTAGTATTGCTAGCTGTGATTGGACTTCAATGAAATGTGTCAACTCTGTGTTCCTGGGTATCACATCAGTAACAGGTACTTCAGCTGCTGTACGTCTCTCCTAAAGCTAAGAACAGAATCTCAAATAATCTTAATTCCAAGGTCCCTATTCACCGTGTGATGCTGACAGGTGAAAAAGGAGTGGAAAGTGCACCAGTAAATGAACTTGAATGGCCTATCTAAATCAGCGGCCACTGATTTCCTGAAGGCTTAAACAGGTCAGTTGCCCCTATTTTTCTTGGGATTCTTTTAGTCTTTGGTCATGTTTATCTTGGGATTCTTTAAATCCTTCCCCATTAGTTCAGCCTCTGCTCTCAAATCCTTTGCTGTCATTTAAAGTATCTCGATAGCCTGGAAACGTGTTGTCTTTATTCATCACCTCATTATTCTTTTCAAAGGGTTGTTTGCCTCAAGTCTCATTTTTGCTGATTTTCTGCTAGTTCATTGTCAGATGGCAGCAGGTGTTTTGTAAGAGCAAGTACACAATCCTATCGCTTGCTTTTCTTTTGATTTGGCCTGTCTAGAAAATGGAATGACTGAACATCTCCAACAGCATTTTCTCTCCCCATTGTGTTTCACTGCAAGGGCAGATGCAAATCGTCTACCTAAACTCATGGCGCTGAAGAAACTAGTGGCTTGCTGTTGCATGTAGGTAGAACCTTCCAAAAGGAAGGCCTTGTAAAACCATGGCTGAGGCCCGTTACTTTGGCTAAGTAGAAAAGGACTAGGGGAAAGTGAGACAGCTGAATTAGAGGTAGATCAAGAAGTTCTAGAACCGTCGCGTGTTCACAGCGTGGTGTATGGCGGTTGGTTGAATTATGTTTGTTGTGGCTTAAAGCTATGCAACTGACAAAGGCCTGACTGCTTCAAAAGCCTGGCTTTTGCAAGAAAGCAGCTCTCCTTTGCACCTGCCTGGGGACTCTGCGTCACTACGGACCCTTACGCCCAGTTTGCCAAGGAGATGATGAGTAGGAATGTTGCAGAGCTGCTGTGTGCATATGAAAGGAATGGCAGAGAGTGAAGCCGTGGACAATTTCTGGGCTTTAGTACAATGCTGCTGCATTGGTGCCAGTTTAGTCGGTTTTCCATCAGTGGCATTTCTGTCTAGAAGTACACTGCCCAGAGTCTTTCGAGCATTTGATGCCATTTCCTTACTTTCGTCTTAATACCTTCCTTCAGTTTAAAGGATGATGCAATCTTTACATTTTGAAGATCCCTGTTAGGAAACACTATGCCAGAGGAGTCATCGCTCCCTTTTCTTTTGCCTCCTTTGTAATTTTTATAGGCTCATTTCACATTTCTGCTAATGGCAATAAGAATACTGAGACTACTTAGCAGGGTTGACGCTCTCAGCTGCTTTCCTCTTTCCTACTGCTTCATACCGGATGTGACTTGATGGCCTCGTTTTGCAATCAGCATTTTGCTGTGGTTTGCTAAAACCTGGCATGCACTGCCAACTCACAACTTGTGTGTTGGCATTTCAGGGGCTTTGATGGGTTCCTTTCTGAGATTGCCATGCACTGGACTTTCACAGTCACAAAGAATTCATCTACCATTGCTCGAAGTTCAGTATTAAATAGTCTTGCCTGGAAAGTAGGCAACCTAGCAGCAAGTACTAAATTTGCTGCAAGCCCTGTCGTCCCAAAGGACCATTCAAAAAGACTGCTTTTCCCCTCTGACCAATCTGCCAGTATTTTGTTGGAGAATTTGGTACCTTAAGTGAACCTCTTGGAACGGATCTCATCACAGACAATATCTCAGGCTTTCTTGAAATACTGGCTCCTTTGGATTTCAATTCCATTCAGAGTGCATTTAAGATTTTTTCTTTTTTCACTGAAGCCGTTCAACGATGCCTCTTCTCTTATAAAATGTGATGCAGGTGATAAAGATGGATCCCCATGAAAGGTTATATAGATGCCAAAGTTCATGCCCAATGGACTGTACTGGTGGAAATCCAGTACTAGTCTAGTATTTTGAATCCAAATAATTCCTCCCAGTCAGGCCCGACAGGATTGTTTGGCTTTGAATCTGAGCACGTGGACAGTAGTGGATGGTCCACAGGTTGAAAACAGTGTAGATTCTCCTCCTTTTTTCATTGATGGCTCAGAGACTGAAAAGGCAGCTACAAAATGGTAAGTACATCCCTCCAGATTCAAAAATTGTTCTTCTTAATTTGCATCTCCACCATAACAACAGATGCTTAGAACTAAATTACCAATGGGAATTTTATAGCTTCTCAGAAATGAAACAGGAACTGGCCAATGGGCCTTAGCAGTAGCTACAAGTTTTCCAGCACAAGGCATCTCAAAAGTATTTTAACCTTACAGTACTTTTCTGTCTTATGCTTTCATCTCACGGATGCAGGCAAAAAAAAACAACCCCAAAAAACCAAACCCCCACCAAATAGCTAATAAGCAAAATCAGTAACATATATAGAAGCAGAAGCCATGGTTTTTAACTTCCAACCTTGTCTTCTCAACACACTCTCTAAAATGGAATTGTTTCCCTTTCTGCCTTGAAGCATTTTGCAGCAAAAAACACTCTAAGGTCCTGATAGGTGTTTTGTTCAAAAATCACTTCTGGTTTTCTGTCCATAATCAGAGTAACATGGCTGCGCTGGCAGCTGGCCAAAGGAGGTAGGAAGAGAAATCATCATCCACAACACTGGGGCTAAAGAAATTTCCACAGAAAATTACCTGCCCTAGTACTTGTTCATGTGTTGGGTTGAACGTTCAGAATCTGTTTCCACTTTTTCCCATTCATAGAATGTTCTATTTCACAGAATGCCAGCCCCTCAAACATCAGTCCTGCCAGAACAGCCCGCCATAGGGGGCTGTCATATGGGGATCAGCTAATGTCCACTGACTCTTACCAGTATAGTGCTTGTCACCGTTGCAGATCAAGAACTTCTGAATAGTTTGGATTCATGCTCTTTGAGGGGTTGAAAATAAGAAAAGAATGACTAGACATTTCTAGGATCAAATCCCCTGATGGAATAAAAATAGGAGCATAATAAATGTATTCGTTGTTCTAAGAAGGGAGATGAAGGGTCCAAAAGATTACTTGCATACTTCCTGTTCTAAATCCCTTATTATCTGGCAAATTGCAGAAGATTCCAGGCTTTTGCCAAAATGCAAATCAGATTAAAATGTGAAGCCTTACAGTTTACTGGATATAAAACTTCATCATCCATTTTTAAATCTTTGAGATTGTTATGTACTTCCTATTACTACCCTGAGGTTTAGAGCTGTAATTCAGAGAGATAAGAATGCTATTTTGAATTCATTCTAGTAAATCATCTTGTCGGCACTCTCTCCTCTTGGTTTTCACTTCTGAAACTCTGTACGGAAGAGTGCATTAATGCAGAGAGCTCTGCATCAATTCTTTACAACAGTTTCCTCTGTAATTCTTCTTTCAAGGCAAACCTATAAAAAGCCACACTTTCTTACCCCACCACTTCTAAAATTCTATTGAGAAGCAAAAAAAAACCCCATCAAACAATGAAATCTCTGCTCCAAATTGTATTTAAAAAGCAGTCCATTAACTGCTTTCTTAGCAGATACTTTAGCTTGTAATCATACAGCAACCTTTCTTGCTCTTCTGGATTAGAACTAAATTCTTAAAGCGTATAAGGAAACATAGGTTTACTGTATCTGATTCTTAGATACAGAAGTCCAGCAAGGAGTTCAGACCTCAAAAGAAATGTCTGTACAAGAAGATTCAGCACAACGTTGAGACATATTAGCTATTTTTCAAGAAGAGCAGCCAAACTGAAACTTTTTAGACTTCTATACTATCACGGCTGCCTGCTTCCAGAACCTGACCTAAGTTGCTGGAAACTAGCTGCAATATTACTGTAAACACTGCTGTGAATGTAGGACATGGTCATTCTTCTCTTCCATTGAAAACCTCAAGTGGAGTCGCGTCACTTCTCTTCAAAATTCTGTATTTCCTTGCAAACTGGTCAAATAATGATAAATAAAGTGTTCTGTTCATTCAGTTTAAACCAAATGTTCAAAATGAAAAAAAAAAAACCATTCAGATATGGTCTGCAATAATACAGCAGAGAGAAGAGGAAGCAGACTGGCCTACAACAGAAAGAAGTGAAGCAGAATTTGGGAATTTGGAAGACCTTATGATGTATTATTCAAATAAATAAATAAATAAAATATAACCTAGCCAAATTCAATCAGTGATGCACAGACAGAGAAAAAGAGCTAATTACTACTAATACTTTTTTCATTCTCAGACAAGAAGTTCAATGATCCTCTTGAATGCACGGAAGATTCTTGGAAAAGACAGCAGCCTTCTTCTTCACAACATATTCCTCAGAACTCCAGGAGACAAATCATTTGAGCTGTGTGGATCTTTCTCTCTGTAAAACTCCCAGAGCATAGCCAATATTCTATTCCTTTAGGGATCCTCGCCTCCCTGGGGGAGTGCTGGATAGTCTACAGGCCCGGTACATCAACCAGACACTCTGCCTTATTTCCCATGGCTACTGCAGCAAGGACATCATCTACACTGGCTTTCTAGCCAAAATATATGCAAGGCACAACAAAGAACATAGCCAAAACCTTGAGCTCAGCTTATGGGCTTCGAAACAAAAATCTCAGGATGGCAATACTGGATCTTCTGATCCAAACCATCAGGAAACATTTCTTTAGAGGTGTTGGGAAAGATGAAAGTTTGACAAGAAAGTCTCACAGATATGTATGCTTGGCAGAAAGATTTTTGAATGTGGAGTCTGAAGAAAGAATAGAGTTAGAAGCAAGTTTTGATCTAGAAGAGAAGAATTGCTGAGCCAGTCTTACTGGATAACCAAGGAAGCAAAGGGTATGTTAGTTAGAAGGGGGTTTTATAACTTAGAGCAAAGGATAAACCCAGTCCAGACAAGAAGATGTCTTTACCAAGCAGGAAGATAGCACCGGAAACAAGCCTGCCGATGTGGCAAGCAGAAGAAAGGTCTCCAAATTTTCCACTGCCAAGAAAACTGAAAAAACAATTTTCAGCTTAAACTGTAATGTACTGACTTTTAGTGATTGGAGAACAGTGACATGAATATGGTAATTAGAGTAGCTATGATAGGCTATAGATAATAGTTAAGGCATAGATTGGTTCTACTGTATGAAGATGCTCAGCAAAGTATATAATGCAATGTAACCAAAACCAAAGGGTGTCCAGGCCTGCCTGCAGCTGGAGCTGACAGCTGTGGGCACAGGCTTTGTCGCCCACCACCCTGGACTGCTGCAACGTCTTGGATGGAATAAACTGCATTTTGGAGAGCCGCCTGGAGTCCCGCATCCCTCATTTAGGCTCTGACATGGAGGTGAAAAAAACTTTTGTGTATTGTACAAAAGAATAGCTATGTAATCCAGAGTTGCATGACCCAATATTTCTACTGCACTGGAACAATTTTTATCAATATTATTGATCCACTTCTTTTCAGTGCGCTTGGTAAAAACCGAAAAGTATCGTTTGAAAGAAATTATTGGATGCGTTCTAAGTTCTACGGATTAGTTAAGGTGTTGGTATTTCATGACTTGGTTTTTGGTGGGGAGGGAAGAAGCCAGCCACAGAAGTGACATTTTGTGGAAAGCCCCTAGAAGCTTCCTCCATGCCTGGCAAAGTGAATCCCTGCTTGGCACTAAGAATAGACATGTTGCTAAGCCAATTACAGAAGCTGGTAGCGCCTCGGTGATATATTTAAGAAGGAAATCAAAACTGCAGCCAGTTGTCTTTAAGGTTTGGAAATTTTTAGGTTGGCACCTCTTCTGGTTTGAAAGACAAACCAGTGAGACACTCTGTTGCAGTGTGTGTTCATTATTGTAATGCAGTTCTAGTAGCCCGTTTTATAATCCTTCCTATTTTGTGCTGTTATAGCATATGTTATTCTTAATGGATTGTTTCTTTCCCCCCAGTATTGTTGGCTTTTGCCCTAGCTGTCCATCTCCCCAAAGACCTGCCCTTTTGTTCCCTTTTCCTCTTCCCATTGAACATCAACCCCTCCCCAAGCCTGCCCCTTTCTCTAGAAACTTCCCTCACAATTTTGTACCCTTCAAAACCCCAGTGGTTTGTTCAAGTTATTCTCCTGCCCTGTAGTCCCCCTACTGGTTTCAACATTGTATTCCCCTCCTTGTGTTCCACCCCCAGTTTCTCCCAGTTGGTTAAAGATTGTATCCTCCCCTGGAACCTCCCCTCATTTAGAAGTTGATGTATGCCTTTGAGTCAGTGTCTTTCTGTCCATGACCCTCCAGGGAGTAAACTGGAAAACATACAGAAGACCTCTCCCTGTTCCTTGTCCCTGCTCTCAGCGCAGTTCTATCCCCAAGGCAGTCCACCTGTGCCATAGAGCAGCTGTGCCCTACAGCTGCAGCCCGGATTCGACAGCTTTCTTGGGGCGGCCCACTCTCGCTGTCGGTGTTGGGAGCTAGTCGGGCTGAAGAAATCGGGCACAGCAGCAAGACTCCAAGTCAGAAATCCAGTTTATTAGGAAAAGGGGGAAAACCCCAAATCCATGCAGGAATACAAAAGAAAAACCACTGACAGAGTCAGAATAGAAGCTGACGTCCTGCTTGTTAGGGTGGTGGTAGCAGTTTGGATGAAATGGTCTTGTTGAAATGGTGATTCTGTAGAAACCATCTGGTTGCTCTTATCCTCTGGAAAACCATTGGGTAAGGGCGGCCGTTCCTCTGGCATTGCAGTGGAAAGACTGCTTGTTGTGTCCCAAAACCCAGATTATATCCAGGTTGGGATGCTTAGCTCCTACCCCCTGGGCGGAGCATCTCACAATGGGCTGATATCCTTCTGAGTCATGCTATGGGTCCTTGATTACCCGTTAAACAGAAATGGCTCCTGGAGGGAGTTATCTCTGAGTCATGTGGCAAGACATTGATGGGCCCATTAACAGGAGGTAAGGAAAAAACAATGCCACCGCTCAGCAGTTCTTGAGGGTGGGAATAGAATGCATTTTTATATTGTAAGCTAGGACAATACAGAATGCAGGTTTTTGCATTTGCAGGAAGTTTGTATGGATTTGAAAAGTATCCTCATACCAGAGGCACAAAAGTATTCTCATACCCCTTTTAATCATCTTCAAATGAAGCAATTCTCCCAATAACCTAAGGCATGAATGACTTGCAAGTGAGTTGAAGGAATACGCCAAAGATAAGTAGTGTTCAGCTGCAGAGAATTGTTTAGGGACGTCATACCCTAATATTTTAAATCAGAAAGCATGGATGGACGGGTCTTTTTTCCCTAGTTGACTACAGAACCAGCGGTCCTTTGCAGGAGGGTGTTTGGATTTAGGATGACACTGGCAACTAAGAGCATGGCTACACAGAAGGTGCTACTTTTAGACCAGAACATTCAACTACTTAAAGGCAGATAGGAGAGTAGCTGATTAGTGACTGCTCCGACAGGAAGAGTCTGCGGCTTACCCCGTGGGAACAATAGTAGCACATTTCAATTTTAGAAAACCATTCGTTTCAGAGGACCAAGCATCAGTAAAAATAGAAGGTCAAGTAAAGACATCCTAGTGCTCTTCTTATCAGAAGCATGTTCCTCCATATGAGAGTATTTAGAAAAGTACAGTGCGTTCATAAGGAAAGGTGTGCCAGTTACAAAACCTGGAGAACAAGGCATGACAAACTTATACAATATACATCCTCCAATGCAAAATGAAGAAACAATCATTTCAATCTTCCACGGAATTAATTGCATTTTATTTGCTATTTTCATTTCAGCTGCTAAGAAATGATTTTTTACGACTGAATTTTATGAATTCTGCAAAGCTATCTTTGGAATGTCTTCATACCCGTATTAAACACTGAGGTGACAAAGAGAATGGCAGTGCAAGGAAACCTTGTCCATCTCCCCCTCCTTGTAGCTTTAGACCAGTGAGAAATCACTGAAGCCAGTCACTTCATTTGAGATAAATAGCTTTACCAAGAGAGAATATTATCCAGCCTTGATCTTTCCTTTTGGAGCTGATCCACTTTGTAGTCATCAATTCTTGACTCAGCTGGGGAGAAACAATGGCATTACGGCCATGGATGTTAGAGTGCGCTGATGGGAAATGAAGTTCTCATCTTCAGGTCCTTGCTACAGTAAATATTCCAAATTCATCAGAAAGAAAATTCGAAGACCAGGAATCCCCACTCAAATGACCTAATTCGAATCGTCTGCACGCATAAGAGACATCAGGCAGATGCTTTCATCTGTTAGGGGCATACCCAGCCAGTACACTATTGTCTAGTTAGGGGGCAATAATTTTGGAAATCATTGAATTTTTTGTATTGCAAGTGAATGGTCAACACATTTTATTACTGGATAAGGTAAAATCATGTCTTCTGCATCCTTTCAGAGAGGAAGCTTACCTGGATCTAAAGCTGCTCAGCTCCATGATGGGATGCTTTGTCTTCAAAGGGAACTCTAGTCTTTGTCTTTTTGGATTGTTTCCATAGCTTTTCACTCACTCTTCAGGTACATGTTAAAATGTCCTCTTATCCCATGCAAATTTTTATGGGCATAGTCACTGAATTGGTAAGTATTCCATAAAGTCCACAGGCCCTGTTGAGATGGATGCACAGGTCTCAAGGGTGTTAGCAGATGTTATTCTGAGGCCACTCCTGATCATGTTGGATGGACCATGGTGACTGAGGAAAGTGTGCAAAGACTGGATGAAAGCAAATGTCACCCATCTTCAAAAAAGGCAACCAGGAGGACTCAGAAAAGTACAAGCCAGCCAGCCTCATTTTTATCCCCAGGAAGTTAGTTGATGGAGTAGCTATTCCTGGAAAGCATTGCCAGGCACACGAAGGAAGACAGAACAAATGTAGTCAGCATGGATTTACCAGGGGAAATTGGTGCTTGACGACTTTTTAAACTCCTCTGGTGAATGAACTTGCCTGGTAGATGAAGAGAATATCATCTGCCTGGGCTTCAGGGAAGTTTTGGACGTTTATCTACATGGCAGCACACATACCTACGGGAAGGAATAGTGCAAAGAGCAGGGAACCAGTGTCTTTTCAATGATGCTCAGTGAAAAGACAAGAGGCAGTGGGCACACACTGCAATACAGGAGATTGCCTCTGAGCATCACAAAATTATTTTTTATCGTGACGGTGACTGAACCATGGCACAGAGTGTCCAGAAAGATGGTGGAGTCTGGATCATTGAAGACATTAAAAGTAGGCCCAGATATAATCCTGGGCAACAGGCTCTAGGTATCCTGGTTGAAGCAGGGGGATGGGACTTGGGGAGCCGCACAGAGCCCTTCCACCCTCATTCATTCTGTGCTAGTGAATTCTCTTAGAGATGCATTTCAAGGACTGGCATGACAAAGCCCTGTGCAGAGTGAGATCCAAATGGACATGGGATTTAAGTTCCTTAAGTAGTGTTCAAGAAGAATGTAAAACTCCAGGAAACCTGTCTCTTCCATAACTGAATCCCTTTCATGGGAAAATTCCCCAGCTCTAGAAAGATCCTCTGAGACGCATGCTTAAGACTGACACTGGCTGAGCAAATTTCTCCCTATGCGTGTCTAAGACCAGTTAGGATCTTTACCAAAAGTGTTGTCAACGTAGTCACAGAAGGCATATTGTTAAGAAGTGACAACTTACATCAGAATGGCAAATATTGGTCCACCAATGAATTACTGTATGGGAATTATCGACTTGTATTCCAAATAAATAAAAAGGAGCTGGTCTTTATTGAACTCTTTCATTGCAATATTCATAAGGGAAGAAAAAGACCTATGTCCTTAACTTTCTTAATTCTAACAAAGATTTAAAACATTCCTTGTAAAAAGCGTATCTGAATTATCGGTCTATGAAACAATTTGAGTTGGGAAAAAAGTCCTAAAATTGTGTAGACAGTTGCAGAGAAAGCAAGAAAATAGGAAAGAAACAAAAACAGAGAAAAAGAGTCATCTTGAGTCTGCTAGCTAGTTCTAGAAGTAGTCTGCTAGAAAAAGGAAACCCCAGTGGAATTTCAAATGTGTTCATGCACTTGATTCAGTAACTGGTCAATGTAAAAACCAGTCCTTTCGTACAACTTCCCCCAGCAACAAAAACTTCAACAGATTGACGCCACCATCATGCCTGTCCCAGATGTATTTAAAAGAGAAATGATGATTTTCTTGAAAATCTATTTGCGTACAAGTTGCAAGACATTGGAGGGATTCTCCACATTCTCCTTCCTCCACGCGGCTTGAAAGTATATTTGATAAAATATGCAACAAAGCATGTGATTTCCAAGGTAGAGTAAAATGGATGACTTGGGAATTGATCTCTTTTGGATATGAAACTTCATATCCACTCTCTGGGAAGTTTCTAAAAGAAATGATGGAGCTGAGGCATGAATCTGCCTCTCCGAGTGCTAAGCAAACATAGACACTCCCCTTCACATGGCCCCACCTTCCGCACACACCTAGGCATGCACAGAGATCAGCATAGCAGATCATGAACACCTTGGAAAAGACTGAAATGCTAAATAGCTCTCTTTGTGGACAAAATAGCCGGTACACTATTTCAAATATCTGGTACAAAAACTCTGTTGAATATCTGCCTCATATTTAAAACACAGCTTTTCATTGAATTCTGTTTGCAGAATATTTTCCTTCCATTTGTTCCTTTAAATTCCTTTGTTCTATGTCTAGAAATATTTTCTTCTAAAAATAGAAAAAATTAGATGATGTCTTTTCAGAAGAAAACATTGGTTTAGACAATTTTTAACCATCATGGTATGGAAGAATTTATTTGTCCCTCACTAAGGAGGAATAAGTATTTTGATCATAGATCATTTACAGTGAAATACTTGACATTTTTAAGATGCTTTCAATCAATTTTGATCCTCATTGCTTATTCATTGTAAACAGTAAGTTTTCAGTGCATGGAAAGTGTGTGTGGTATGTCTACATTAGTTCAAACACCAATTCCAACTAATGGCCAGGCTGAACTACAGTAAATAATGTCCTGAAGGATATTTTGCCGCCTTCTTTGGCACTCCTTGAAATCCTAATGATTGGCATGAAGTGTCGAAATACAGAGATTTTCTCTCAGAGGGTGTCCCATGTTGAAACCCATCCCATGTGTTTCATGTTGTAGTTCTTATCGCTTTTAAAAGTTGATATCTTCTGCACAGTTTTCATGAAGCTTTCTGTTACAGTAGTGAAAATCACAGAGAAATGCAATTTTGTACAACTTTGAATTTACCCCAAGAGCTGAGAGAAAATTTGTTCGTATACCTCAATCTGAGTCTCTTCTATATTCAAGCTTTGTTTATCTCCCATCAAGGGTCGCATTCGTTGCTGTTCAAAGCCCCATCCAAGCTGACTTGAATACGTTCAGGGATGGGACATCCACAACTTCTCTGGGCAACCCGAAGCAGCGTTCCAGCACCCCAACAGCAAAAAATGTCTTCCTTTCATCTAATAGAGATCAGAAATACTAAATCTAGGTATATAAACTTTGAGGAAAGGTTTGAAATTCTATTGATTTGAAACACATTTGATATGAATACTAACTTCCAGACGACTGAAATATGTTGATGGCCATTTGAGATTGACACTTTTTGAAAAAGTGCATGGAATTGAAAATTAAAACCGGCAAAATTAAAAACTTCTTGCCATTTTCTTTTAACTCTGATCTTCAAAATTGCATAGGTCAGATATCTGTGCTTCATGCAAATCTCTCAGATACTCTCAGACCAAAGCTTTTCTTTCAGACTAAACTGCGGTTTAGGTAGAACACGAGTGCTTAGTGAAGGTTTTTCTGGGCATAGGGGGATTTGTGTGCACAAGAGGTTTTATCCAAACTGGAAAATTCATCCCAGCTGCATTTGTTCATCATTCCTACTGCATCAGGCCTGAAGATTCTGTGAAAAGTATCCTGTGGACCTTGAACATAGCTCATGTGAAAGAGATGAGAGGTGATGGAGAAGTTGAGGGAGAGAATCAAGAGCATATGGCCCAGTAAAGGCACCAGAAGGTATTTTTTCATGTGGTCCACAGCCCAAACAATTGTTTAGCACCGTTTGAAGGCTGTGTTTGACCAACAGGGCTGAAGCAGGTCTTCAAAATATCCAGTAGATCAAAATCCATTGAAGCAAATGACCCTGGCCAGTCACCTTGCTGCTGATCATTCACCCTCCATACCAGCTGATCAGGCCTAAGAATGCTGCTGCAAAAGTGTTGTGAAAAAGGTAGGCACATTTTCACAGAGGCAGGGGAAAATGCCCTTGGATGGTGATTCCAAGGGATAACTTGATGGCGCAAGTTAGGTACTCTTATCTACTGTGCAATATCGAAGTTGGTGAGTTCACCATCTGTAAGCATCACTTTAGAAAATAAATGTTTGATCCACAAAACGATACTCCCTATGTCCTGTCTACCTGCTTCATTTCAGCCAAGGAATAGGCTACGTTCCATCAGCAAAGTGTTCATGATCATATGCTTCTTTAAACTGTGGTCATTCTTTCTTTTTTTCTAAATCAGACACTGTCTATTCCTAAGATTCAGATGTCCATGGGTAGGGGTGTAATTAAGTTCACTGTTAAAAAATATCCTTCTTGTTATCTTTTTAATAAATTACTGAGATGTAACATCAGTCTGAGAGCTGAAAGAAACCCCTTCATTTGCTGTTTGCCAAGTATCATCTATGTGATACAAATTCTATTTGACCCATCCATTGCCATCTAATACTACTAGTAATGCCTTCACAACCTTTACTTCATCGTTAGGGATTTTGGAGAAGTGAAAGATTTGAACATAAGCAAGGGCATTTGTTCAAGATGCTCCAGAAAGAGCTGCCGTCTGTTCTCTTCCTTGCTGCCTATGTTGGCAGGAAGCTGCAAAAAACCCAAAGATAACTAGAAAGAGTGTTATTTTTAGTCTAAATTTGGAAATGATGTTTGGAATACCCTGTTAAATGAAAAGGTGCTCTTTTAAAAGATGGCATCTTCAGGGGAAAAGTCAGTTTAGAGAGGTTTTGAGACAGTTGCTTCTGGAAAAAAAAAAAAAAATTTGAGGTATCCAAGGTCTTTAGCCATACCACTTGGAAGATTGATTCAAAACACAGTTCCTTCATCTAGGAAGAACAGAGGACCATAGATGCAGCCCATTTCAAAACGGAGTTCTTTATGTGTCAGGTTGGGATTTACTGGACATCATTTCTTGTAAAGTCGAGGGACTGCAGTTAGCTCTCCAATAATTTCCTTCCCTGAAATTCATCTGCATTTGCTCCTTTCTCCAGCGTTCCCATTTCTTAGTGCTGGTATACTCCATCTATGCATTAGAATATTCAACTGGAGTGTGTGTCCGATATTTTCTAGTTCAAATTGGCTGGAACGCAATGGATAGTTCCAGTTGCTTGTATACACTAGTTTTATTTTGACAAGTTTTCTTTGAACAATGTTGAAGCAGCAGTAGCAAATCGGAAGTACAGCTTGCAGCAGGGAAAGACACTTCTGCTTGCTCAAGTTTCCTGTAGTCAGATAGATGCCAAAAGGCTTTTCATAGTACTACTACTGTCTTGTAGGAATACTTGATCTAATCCTACCTTTGATACAATTACGAATGGGCTACTTTTCCACAAGGTGGAACATTTTTCTTTTAATAATATGGTTTTTGTAAGTTGGAAACATGAACTTGTGCACCAGTCAGGTGGAAGGTACTCTTACTTCTTCATAAGTTTCACAACATTATTTAGAAAATATTGACTCTGTGTAACTTCAAAAGAAGAATTCTGGGCATCTTCATTCTATTGATGTGATTTTTTTTCTACCATGCTCTTCTTGTTTTCTATGGAACTCATTTTTACCCATAAAAATATTTTCCCCTGACACCTATGGAAAATACCTATGTTTACTCAATATTGCCGCCTCAGTACACTGTTTAGAATTATTTCAACATGGTCCCAAGCATATCCAACAGCTAGACAGCAGAGGTTAGCAACAGTGAGTGGGAATAACTTCTGAACCATTTCAGTAGATTTCCCAGGAAGGGCTTGCTTTCTGCCCCTGCAAATTTTCCCAGAGATATTGTCTGGTGAACAGTTGCATCAAAAGAGTATTTTTGCACAAACCTTGGGGCAAGCTCTGTCTCAGATTTACTAGTGAATGCAAAGAGGGTGAAAGTGCTGCTTCAAAGCCCTCTGTGTGCTTTCCGTACCAAAAGGGAGGTGACCCCAGCAATAACTTTTTGATCTCTCTTCAAAACACGAGGCGCGTCACCACCTCATTCATCTTTTTCTGGGACTCAGCATCTAAAGACCAAGAAGCCCTCTTGCTTGCTAAAGTGTGTTCAGCAAAAAACCCTTGTCCCATCAGCAAATTGGAACACAGCTGCATTCCAGTCAATACCAATGCTGGCAGGGCAATACTCTAGCCCAGTAGTAACATGCCACTGTTAGAAGACTGTGTAAAAATCTTTGTGTACAAAGTAATGGGAGGGAAAAATAGAATTGGGAAGAACTGCACATTGTTCTGGAAAAAGCCTCCTGCCACAGTCTTACAGACGTCATTTTCTGGTATCATTTTTAAGAGTTGGAGTTTCTTAAATTTTGTACAAGATAAAATCTTACTGGACCTTGAAGTTTCCCTACTAGAAGTACAGCCATTTCTTAGTAGAATAGAAGTAAGCCCTTTGAATATGTACAAATGGCCTTTCAAAATACATATGCTATAGCCCACTGTGAAAGGAATTAGCTATAAAAATAGAAATTCAAAGGTTTAAAAAGGTTTTGAATAAAGTAAGTCTAAGGTGATAGAAGAAGAAGAAAACAGCAGTTTTCTTCTTCTGCTGAAAAAACAACTCCGAGGACATTGTACTCTACAGGTGTATTATATCACTTTCTGAAAAACGGAGTAGGTTTGCTATTTCAAAAGGTTTTCATTAGGAAGGAAGAGATTCCTTTGGAAAAAAAAACTTCAAATTGACTTGACATGAATGTTATGACACTTCACCAATCATGAAGAAAAATTCTCATCACTTGATATGGAAATCATGACGGTAACGGAGTCAAGGATGTCTAAGCCGTGCCATCAGGAACATAAAAAAGCATTAGAATGCTGGTAAGACTGAGCTCCTGAACTAGTGAGAAGAGAACGCAACCAAAACATTTTCCTTTAAGAGTCTTCAGGATGAACAGCAGATCAAATGTTTTCCTGTGAAGTATTTATGAATAGAATTAACCTTTAAAAGAACATTGTTTTCAAAAACCTGTGTCCAGTATCTCTTAGAATGATACAGAGTTCTTATTACTAGACAAAAGAAAAGCACTTTTTTCCAAACTGTTGTGCACTTTTAAACGATCTACAATAAAAAGAGTACTTTTTCATGCTGGGCATGATGTTCATTACAAAAAAGCCTTGTCGCACGCTTGGTACTCTAGTGTCTTGATTAGCATCGTTTTTTATTCATTGACTCTTTTTCACCTTGAAATAATGGCGTCTTTGTACTTATGCAGCATCCATGAAGAATTTCTTGGGTGTCATTTTGTACTCGATCCTAAATGGCAGGTTCTGCATTCTGCCATCCGTCTAGCTTTCCCATTTGATGCAGCTTCTGAGAGGTCTTTTCAGAATTGAGGACTACCTGCAAGAATGATGCTAAATGCATGCATTTTACTCCTTGGTTAATGCAAAAGAGTTTCTCCTTTACAGCATAATAATAACAGGAAAAGAATGATGGTGGATTCAATTCTTATAGTAATACAAAGAGAACTATTATCATCATTAGAAACCAAGCAAGTCATATTTATTGCTCATGCAGTACAACCACTAATGCAAATTACCCTGTAAATTCAAAATGAATCTGTATCACAGGAGTGGATTGAATGTCTCTCTTGATATTTTGCTTAAAGCAGAAAATTAATTCTTTTGACAGCCAACTCATAATTGCAACCTAACTTTCAACTCCAGCTTTCAAACAGTGGAAACATGTCTGTTTATAACACGATACAGTACCGTACACAAGACCAAAACAGGTCCTAGACGTTCAAATGAAAGAAAAGATCAAAGGACAGATTAATTCGTGTCTGCAAGCCCTCAAGAGCGTGCAGGTCAAAAGTCCCCAGAAAACTAGGCCAGTGGCACAAATTCTCGATGTTGGCACCAGCAGAAGCAGCTGCTATCTTTCTAGGATGCAATCTTGCTTACATCATCCTTCAAAGCAATCTTCTGTCCCCCTGCCCAATATGCCTTCTGCTCTACTCCTTGGACTTCACGTTTGCATTTCTACAGAGTCCTGCAAACGGACTCAAAGTTCAGGTAATAGATTTCCAAGATTTAGAAATATTGTGTTAAGTCTATTTCTTTCGTATTTCATCCCGTCTAAGCATACTGAACTTTCTGAGGTGAAATATGTCGAGTATGTCACGTGTAGTTTACATATTAGTTCTGCTTGACATTAAAACTTCGCACAGACCCCTGGGATGCCTTACTGCAAAAATATATAGCTGCAAAGAGTGGTTGCACAAAGTTAGAAGGGCCAGAAAACCATGTAAACAACCTAACAGTAGAGGCTTGAATTTCTGAATATAATCTTGCACCATCTAAAGTCAAAATAGAATATTGAAATGATTTTCATCTAATAATGAGCGTGGGGAAGAAAGAATCCAGATAGGATTTTTTTTTTTTTTTGAAACAGTTCCAGGAAATACATGGCCTTAACTTGGAAGTATAGCATTAAATATTTTTATACAGCATGAGTTCTCATTACCTAATCATATGATTTGTAGAACTGAATTGGAAAGTAGGAAATAAACAAAGAAAAATATTCAAGCTATAAAAAATGTGAGTTTAAAATTTTCTTTGTATTTCTGATTAAAACGATGAGGTAGCCAAATGGTCACCCATTATTTTCAAAAGCATCTGGACATAAAAAACGGATCAATTTTGGCGGGACTTGGATGTCCGGTATTCCTGAAAAGCTTTATTTCACTGCTTCCCAAGCCTGATTCAATCCCCTTAAATGCAGCTGTATTTCAGTTGCTCAGTGAAACTGTCCATCTCATGCATATAGTTTACAAATAATCTGCAGAAAAAGCTAGCTAGATTTAAAGATCTTTTTTCTGTAAATGGCCTTCAACTGATTTCTACAAACACACAGCTGGGATTTCTGCTGTCTTCTTCAGGCCACTTCCTGCAGAGACCTCTCCATTAAATTTGTCTCGTTCTACTAAGAACGCTTCTGGTGATTCAAAGTCAGCACTGGGATTGTCCAACTGCATGGAATTACTGTCTGCTAGAGCTGCACACTGAGGGCTTCTGTGTGCAGCATCATGTGAGCCCTGCTAATGTCACCCTGTTGGTATAAACTGAGCTAAGTGGACCTTAAGGGACAAGATTGTGCACTGATTTTGTAATAGAAATGAGGTACTAAGAAGGAGGCGGGAGGATTTCAATGTTTCTGCCCCCAGCTGAAGCAACACTAAATCTCGGTCCTTATCTGAAAAACAAGGTGAATTAACCCGTTTGGCATTCATATGCCAAAAAGGTCAGTAATACACTCAGAACTGTCAAAAGAGTAACAATTCCAATCATTACTTTCTAAAAAGAATTCATTTGAAGAAGTCAGGAAGACAGATGAAACATGCAAATATCCTACCCTGAGAATCATTCTGTTGATCTGCACAGGTTTCTTATTATATTCCCATCTAATGCATTGGTCATGTGTGCTTGTGATGACACAAATACTTGCAAAGCTTACCAGATAAATCACGTTCTCTTCAAACAGCAAAGCATTTCTTGATGGTTGCACTTGCTAATTCCATTTAGACTCAGTGTTCTTAAAGGTCTTTTCCAACCAAAGTTCCAACCACCATTCTCTAAGTCGCACATCGTGATTGTCCTGGTTTAGGGCTAAATTTGGCAGAAAACCTCACAAAGGGCCACTGCACCCTCCCCCCCACCAAAAGCCCACCCACACAGCCGCTCCCTTCAACTGGTTTGGGGAGAGAAGTGGGAAAAAGCTGTTGATTTAACAGGCAAAGCACTTCCCAGCACAAAAAAATGAACAATACCAGATGACAAAACTCATTTGCCGCACTGAAGAGACGACAAATCAGAAAGTCTCTCCTATGGGTGCTCACTCTGTTATAAACCCCTCCAGCAATGGGGAAGGCTGCTGCCCAGGGTAGGCCCCAGTAGGCCACAAAGTGCAAGTTCCCAGTGCTTCCCAGGTCCCAGTCCGGAGCAGATTCGAAACGTTCCAAGAAAAGGGAAAGGAAAAAAAAACCAGTCCAGGGAAAACTCTGCCTCAGCCAGCTAAACCAACTAAAAAGCAAATGCGTGCTCTGTTCTGCTCCGTCAGTGCCCAGACAACACAGTGCAGCGCAGAATGTGGAAGAGTGTTGCTTTTTAAGGAGTGCAGCCTCTGATAAGAAACTCGGTGCTTCTTCTTCTCCCCACCTTTGCTCTCAGAACCAGTCTTGAAGGCAGAGAATATCATATCCAGCATTAAGAGAACAGATGACTGGGGATACAAGCATCATAAAGTCACCCTAGGACACTGCTCCTTTGAGATATGTCACCAGACTATGCTAAGACCAAGTTTTGGAACTGCTCATTAAAATTCTACTCTCACAGTGAAGCTGAGGAGGAAACACAGCTCACTACAGTTACCTTGTGGCATGCCAGTGCTTCCTTTCCATCACAATGGTCTTCGTTTTTAAGTCCCTGACATCACAGGCATCATGAAACATCCTTTGTGCAGGAAGGAAGAAAATATTCTTCTCATTGATGCTGATGGGTTAGCTGACATGCAAAGCAGTTAATTCAAAGTGACAGAGCAATCAAGTCAATAGGAAAACTCACCACAGTTTTGTTTACTCCCCTAAATCCTTACTATCCCAAAATACAAGAACAGCTGTAAAAGCCTTGTGGCTACCTAATTTTTTCCTAGACCTACATGGTGGGGTAAGAGATAAACAATCCCAAACTATGGTAATCCACAACAAAGCATTCTTGACCTCATATTCAGGTTCTGCATAGCGAGCTCTTCCTCCTGATCAAGTTATTCCATCGCAATACTTTGGGGAGTATCTCAGAGGGCTGGCTGTTGTTTGGTTTGAAAGCATCTTGATCATTCAGGAACCCCGTAGCAAGGACAAAGTTTAAAAGAAGATAGTGCTATGCATTGATTTTCATCTAGGACAGAGATATTTCTACAACACAGAAGGCTGACCTAATGCTTCACGACAACGTGGCTGAAGTGGCATCCTGGTCCCCATAGGTTTTTCTCTTTACTTTTAGCTACTTTCTTACCAGATTAATGAGCTGAACTAGCTCAAAAAAGAATCAGATAAGTGCCAGAGCTTTCAAACAAACAAACAAACAAACAAACAAACAAAAAAAAACCAAAAAAAACCCAAAACAGATGCAAAAGGGTGATTTGTAAGTGCATTTGAAAACAGAAGTTTTTTGTACTTTTCATAGATACATGGCATTCTCTAGAATGATATTGCTCCAATGCTTTGGGTTTGGTTTTGTTTTTGTTTTTTTCCTCAATTCTAAATGTTACACATTCTTTTTTGGCCATTTTAGTAAACTGATTTTCTGATCCATGTGAAAGACAGTCCGAAGTTCCCCTCATTTGCCTCACGACCGTCCCCAGGACAGACATCGGGACCCTGAGGACCCTGACTGGAATGCTGGCATGCCGGTCAGAGAGGAATGCCAGAAATCCTGAGGCCCCTGAGCAGAATTCTGGCCTGCCAAGTGATTGTTGGCAGCTGTGTCTACAGTGACTGCTTCTAGCAGGGCCTGCCAAGGGGCGAGGCGACCTATGGGCCTGCACGTGCTTCGCGACACCAGCCCAGGAATTTTCCCACCTCTTGGCCAGATGAACTTGCTGGGGCAACTGTGGTAGCCGCCCCATGGAAAATCCTTCATCTGCTCCACTACCACCGTGAGGGACGCAGATTGAAGCCCCCCTCCCAAGGACTGAGGCTGAGACGCCCGTCATTCTGATCCAGGGCTGCTGGCTTGACTGAAGCAGGATGCCTGCTAAGTGTTGCCTGCAGATGTGTTCGCGGGACCTAAACTGGTTTCCTATAGAAACCAGTCCTGAAACAATAGCTCCCACTCACTGCTGATATTGATATTGACTTCTCCTGCTGAGAACATGGACTGTCTGTACCCGTCTTCAATACCATTTTCCCCCTCAGCAATTTCAATAGACTTGCTCTTTATTGTATCTGCTCCCCCTCAGCCATTTCTAGATCTGTTTCCCCCCTCAGCAATGGACTAGAATAGAACCTTGAGATAACCAGGACTTTGAGATCTCCCCTAGGAGAACTCCATCGGCTGGGCTGCGAGGACTTCATCTCTCTCCATTTGGTAGCTATACTCCCTCTCTCTTTCTCCCCCTCTTTTCTATTCTTTTCCTCTCCCTAATTCCTTGAAGGCATTTGCTGTGGTCATTCTAGAAAGGTGCATTTGTTTGGAGTGATACTGCAATCCCTTTTCCATCTTGTCTTTTGCCCTCCGAGATCAGTTAAGAAAACATCATCCCCCCTTGGTAGGAGCGGATCAGAACAATATGTTCTTTCCAGCTGAAATTGGTTCTAGTCAATAGAAGCACACTGGTAGGTAAAAGTAGACTATAAAAGATAACCTTCAGAATGTATTTCCCATGTCTTCCCATTCAAGCAAGTGAAGAAAGCAGACAGATCTTCAGATAACATGCTATGCCAATTGAAAGGAATCTTCTTGGAGGCAACTGTGAAACTCACGCAATGAAATACAGATGAGAGAGATGAAAGGGTCACATATGATGTCAAATCTATTCTTTTAATGTTTGAATGAAACAAGATTTCTTGAAGTACAATCCTACAAAATGAAGGTGAACTTGCAGAAGCAATTGAACTGGGTCTCCTTTAGAAACACAATGTTGTCTAATTAAACTGAGCATTCAGGAAGGCAACCTTGAAATCCAAAGGATTTAGAAAAATACAAAATACCAAGACTGGCAGTTCGTTATCTTTCACGGTCTCTTTAAGATAAGATTGATTTGAACTTCCACTTGTAGTAGGTCTGAAGACATTAGGAATGATGCAATATGAAAAAACCAAAACAAAACAACTTTCTCAAAAAGCTTTGAGAAACCAGAGAAATGATGATTTTTAGTGGTTAGGTAGTCCTTTAAAATTTGTCTTGGGGGAAAGAGATAAAAAACTGACTGAGATCAAATGACTGTGGAGTATATTCCAAAACAGTAATGAAGAAGGTAAGGGGCAAGAGCCTGTTAGAAAAATACTATGCTGGCTTCATCTGTTGAAAGCATTCCAGAATGGTTGAAATTATGAATCATATCTTGTGGGATTTAAAAAAAAAAAAAAAAAAAAAAGAAAGAGGAAGAAAACAGAAGGAAAAAATTATTTTGAACATATTTTTCCATTCCAAGATGGTATAATGGCTTTATTTCATTTTGTTCCTATGACCGGTTAGTAGCTTATGAAATGTTTAGCAATAGAGAGTGAGAGTCTTCACACTAGCCATACCATTTGGATGTGTCTCTTTTACTTTCTAGAGCAGCAGATATGGTTTAGCACTCCACAATTCAGTCCCCAAAAGTGAGTAAGTGTGGCAGATTTAACCTAACTGCCCAGTCCACCAAAATGCCTAATTATCTTGAAAAATGCTTTGCTCTATCTCATGATCTGGACATGTCTCTCTAGCTCCACTTTGAGCTTCTTGATCTTTCATCTACAGGATGAGATCCAATTTAGCTTAGCAAGGATGTAGCCTTTCCAAACCATATCTTTTACCTTCTGTATTCTTACAAGTACATTTCTACCGCAGGGACCAGTTTGGAAGATCTTAGTTGTTTTATTCCTTAGATTATGTTGCTGCATTAATTAGCTCTTCTTTGAAGTTTTTTCCCTGCTCAAGTATAGGGTCAGTGCTGAAATGATTGTGATGCTAACTCCTTATGATCTATTCTGCAGGCTTACAGAGTATGCAGCAAAGTTTTCTCTTCTTCTGAGGACATTCTACTCTTTTGATGAGAAATGCTGAAGGTCTGACTTCAGTTGCAAAGGTATCTGATTGACAGATTGCAAAATTGTTAAGTCTAGTAACAGCAGGAAAAGCGCGCTCTTGCTCTGTATGTAAATGTCGTGTCAGCTGCTGTTGGGATAAAAAGCATGAGCATAAGCAAAGATATCTGCATGGATAGAAAAGAAACAAAGAAGATATTTGTTGTGATTTCTGCACTAAGGAGCAAGAAGAAGCATGAAGCGCTAATTTCAGTGGCTAAGACAGTATCGTCCTTGGGCCAGTTCTCTTCAACATCTTTTGAACCACTTGGACTCGGCACTTGAAGGAATATTAAGCAAGTTTGCCAGAGACGCTACATTGGGAGGAGCTGCCAACTAACTCCCTTGAGGCCAGTGAGACACTGCAGAGAGATCTTGACAAATAAGAGAGATGGGCAATTATGGCTGGCCGGGAGTCTATGCACAAATCACGAAAGGGGCGGGACTGCTGGGGAAGGCGTCCCAAGCTGTTGTATTTTCCAGCATCAGTCTCATGACATGCTTATGACAGTGGGAAGATGCCAGCAGCTCACGTCCCCAGCAGCAGAAAAAGAACTTCATGTTACAACTTACTTGAAAAGCTTTTTGACCAATCCCACAAAGCAAAAGCATATTGACAGTAGTTCTATCCGATCCCTAGAAGCACACAGAACTTTGGTTCAAAGAACGCTTGCTTCTTTTGAATAAAAGACCTGCTTGTAAGCCTTAAGATAGAATGCACAGAGCTCCATTATTAAGCTTAGAACTTCCTAACATCTGGCTAGATCTACTTTGCTGTAGCTTAGGGAGTTCTTCTGGTCAAGCTTTAATACACAGGCCATTGTTCTATTTGTCCTTACTTCTCTACTTCTTCTATCATTTTTCTGCTGACAAACCTTATGACTACTGCTTAGCTCCAAGCACAGTTCTGCTGTCTCTGAGGCCTGCCTTTTGCAGCTTTCCCAAAATCCTCTGTTTCCAAGGATTCCCACAGGCAATCCCCAACCTTAGGGAGTTGTGCGATGACAAGTGCTGGATTCAGCACCTGGGACAGGGCAATCCTGCTCTGTGTGTGTGTATAGACTAGGGAGCCAGAGGCTGAAAGGAAGCCAGGCTCCTGGCCAATGGCAAGCTAAATGTGCATCAGCAGTGCCCTGGCAGCCAGGAGGGCCAAGCCTGTCCTGGGGTGCATCAGGCACAGTATCACCAGCTGGGCAAGAGAGGGCATTGTCCTGCTCTGCTCTGCCCTGCTCTGCTCTGCTGTGTTCTGGGGCGGCCTCACCTTGAGTGCTTGGGGGCAGTTTTGGGTACCACAATGAAAAAAGACATGAAGGTATCAGAAAGTTCTCCAATGAGGTTTACAAGGACAGAACTGGAGGAAATAGCATGCAGCTGAGTCAGGGGAGGCTCAGGTCCGGTATCAGGAAAAAGTTTTTTAACCAGAGGATGGCTGGGCACTGGAAGAGTCTCTCCAGGGTGTGCTCACAGCATCACACCTATCTTGAGTTCAAGAACCTTTGGGACATTGCTCTCAGGCATCTGGTGTGATTCTTGAGGAAGGTCCCATGCAGGGCCAGAAGTTGGACTTGATGCTCCTGACGGGCCCCTTCCAATTCAACTGATTCTACCACTCTATGATTCTGTCCTGGCCACTCAAGGTATATTGCTTGATCTCACCAGATTTTGACCTGCTCTTGTTGGTCAGAATTTGTCCCTACTGCCTAATGATATTTACCACAAAAGACAAAGGGCCTTTTCTCAATTTTCTCAAGAAAGTTGAAGATGCACCCTAGAATCCTAAAAAAGTCTTTTCCTTGAAACAACACTGTCTCCTGCCCAGTATTCTTTCCAGATCTTAAGGAGAAAGAAGGCAAAATCAGGGGATGTATTACAATGAAGCACTGTCAAGTTTCCGGACCTTTAGCAGTATATTTGTACTTCCACTATTCTTTTCTATAAAATCATGGTTTTGTAGAGCATGTCATTTTCTAGCAAGACACATTTTTGCAGCTGAGCCCATCAGTCTCTGTGAGAATATATTGTCAAAAGCACAAAACATATGAATGGGCAGTGGCAAGTGAGGGGAAAAAGCAGTATGGGAAGCAGCTCCGTGATACTACAGTAAGACAAGGAGGAGGAGGTGTTCCAGTTGACAGAGCAAAGAATCCCCCGCAGTCCCTGGAGATATCGTAGTGAAGCAGGTTGTCTCCCAGCAGTCCCTAGAGAACCATGGAGGAACACATACCTACAGTGCAGCTGCTGGAAAGCTCCATGCCACAACAGGTGAAAGTGCCTTGAAGGAAGCTGCAGCTTGTGGAGGGAGGGCCAGAAAACCATCCTTGACCTCTTCTTTAGCGGAAGAGTATGTGCAAATGTTTAACAGCTGCTAACTGGAATCTATCCTCTTTCCAGTTCTTGTCGTAGGTAAGTAGGACAATACAAGAATTAGAAGCCTAAACTGTTTTGCATGAGGCTCCCATTCTCTCTGCCACTCCCTTAAAATTTACTTTGAGATGAAATAAAACTCATGATCAAGTTCCTAAGGCTTGATGGTCAGGCTTCTCAGAAAACAGGCAGTGCAAAGAACTCTTGTCACTGTCATTTTTTTTCATAGAACTAAAAAAGTTAAAGTACTGTTTTCTAAGAACTTACGAAAATCAACTGGTAGAGGTGGTGAGAGTGAAGAGTATAATTAAGCTGGAAAGAGACTATCATGTAGCTACCTCATCTGCATAGAAGTTTTTTTACCAGGAACTCTGGACTTTTAAACAGATTTAGGACACAATAGTTATCTCTGGGAATGTTTTAGTATGTATAGAACATTCATCTTTAAATAGCTCGATCTGTTTTACCGTTATGACTTATGTTTTAAATTTTATTTGAGGAGAAATATTTGCCATTCAGATCATTTCAAGTTCTGAAGCATTTCAGTTGTTGACAGTTTTTGCTGTCTCCTGAGGGCAGGAAAATAGTCCTGGAACCAATACTGAAAGAAACTAGATGGAAAAATTAGTTTTCCGCATTCTTTTCTGTCTATTCTATGAGGCACAAGAGCAAAACCACTGCTATGAGTCTGAGTTGCCTTACCACTCATGGATGACAACCTTGTAGTGAGTAGTCTGTTATTTGCACACATTTCTGATGCTGGTGGTTACCTGTTGTGCAGAAAGATCTGTAAACTCTTTTCACAGAAAGACATTCCTGAATTGCTTCACTTATCTCTGAAGCAGAGAACTAAGCTGGCACTCTACTTCGGAGATCTTCCTGTGCTCGCCCCCAAACCCGTTTCCTTCAAATGCAATTTACTTTCAACCAAAGCACTTCATTACTTCATCAGGTAATCTCTTGTTCTTAATGTTCGGGGTAGTGTTCTAAAAGGGTAAGAACATATTCTAGTAAGAAGGTAGAACCTCTTTCTTAAGTAGTAGACATCACTGGGCTTTGGTTCATGCACCAGAACAACAGCAAGGAATGTCGTTTGCAATCAATAGATGGGTTGGGGAAACCGGCCACAAGTTTAGGAATCTTTCTCCAATTAATTATGCTTTAAAATTTGTCTCTTAGCATTTCAAGTGTTTTTTTATTAAAACAATCAACTATTTATTACCTGTACCACAACGAAGCACAATCAGCAGTGCTTGTGCATCCTTCACCAATTCCAAGAAGAAGAATGGTCTGAGCCTCCAGTATAGCTCATTACCATAAGCTGAAAAAAAGTTCTTGGACAGCTTTCTTTTGCATCCTTCTAAACCTTATGCAGCACTTCCTGGTCAATCTTACATTTTCTTTTCTCCATGAGATGGTAAGAACTCGAGTACCTTCATGAAAACCGTCGCGGGTCGCTTGCTGTGCTGGCACAGTTCCTTTTTGAGATAATGCCTGGAAAAGCATTTCGCTAAGGTCTAGGCGGCAAGAGACGCAGAAGACGGGCATACGCAGCTGTCCGAAGGTAGGTGCCGGTCCCCGGCGGCTTTCGGCAGAAGCCGCGGTTCGGAGCGCACCGCGACCGGCAGAAAGCTCTGGGCGCGAAAAAGCCGCTTCTTCGCCTCCGGCAGCCGGAGAGCTCGGCCGATGCTGAGACGTCAAGAACGAAGCCGCACAGCACTGGGATTAAGTGAGCAGCTCTCAAACTGAGGGAAAACGATAACTAACCACTTTCCAACAGTTTCAACTTGCATTACCATAAGTAGGGAAAAAGTTCTTGGACAGCTTTCTTTTGCATCCTTCTAAACCTTATGCAGCACTCTCTGGCCAATCTCACTTTTTCTTTTCTCCAGGAGATGGTAAGAACTCGAGTACCTTCATGACAACCGTCGCGGGTCGCTTGCTGTGCTGGCAGAGTTCATTTTAGAGATAATGCCTGGAAAAGCTTTTCGCTAAGGTCTAGGCGGCAGGAGACGCAGAAGACGGGCATAGGCAGCTGTCCGAAGGTAGGTGCCGGTCCCCGGCGGCTTTCGGCAGAAGCCGCGGTTCGGAGCGCACCGCGACCGGCAGAAAGCTCTGGGCTCGAAAAAGCCGCTTCTTCGCCTCCGGCAGCCGGAGAGCTCGGCCGATGCTGAGACGTCAAGAACGAAGCCGCACAGCACTGGGATTAAGTGAGCAGCTCTCAAACTGAGGGAAAACGATAACTAACCACTTTCCAACAGTTTCAACTTGCATTACCATAAGTAGGGAAAAAGTTCTTGGACAGCTTTCTTTTGCATCCTTCTAAACCTTATGCAGCACTCTCTGGCCAATCTCACTTTTTCTTTTCTCCAGGAGATGGTAAGAACTCGAGTACCTTCATGAAAACCGTCGCGGGTCGCTTGCTGTACTGGCACAGTTCCTTTTTGAGATAATGCCTGGAAAAGCATTTCGCTAAGGTCTAGGCGGCAAGAGACGCAGAAGACGGGCATACGCAGCTGTCCGAAGGTAGGTGCCGGTCCCCGGCGGCTTTCGGCAGAAGCCGCGGTTCGGAGCGCACCGCGACCGGCAGAAAGCTCTGGGCGCGAAAAAGCCGCTTCTTCGCCTCCGGCAGCCGGAGAGCTCGGCCGATGCTGAGACGTCAAGAACGAAGCCGCACAGCACTGGGATTAAGTGAGCAGCTCTCAAACTGAGGGAAAACGATAACTAACCACTTTCCAACAGTTTCAACTTGCATTACCATAAGTAGGGAAAAAGTTCTTGGACAGCTTTCTTTTGCATCCTTCTAAACCTTATGCAGCACTCTCTGGCCAATCTCACTTTTTCTTTTCTCCAGGAGATGGTAAGAACTCGAGTACCTTCATGACAACCGTCGCGGGTCGCTTGCTGTGCTGGCAGAGTTCCTTTTTGAGATAATGCCTGGAAAAGCATTTCGCTAAGGTCTAGGCGGCAAGAGACGTAGAAGACGGGCATACGCAGCTGTCCGAAGGTAGGTGCCGGTCCCCGGCGGCTTTCGGCAGAAGCCGCGGTTCGGAGCGCACCGCGACCGGCAGAAAGCTCTGGGCGCGAAAAAGCCGCTTCTTCGCCTCCGGCAGCCGGAGAGCTCGGCCGATGCTGAGACGTCAAGAACGAAGCCGCACAGCACTGGGATTAAGTGAGCAGCTCTCAAACTGAGGGAAAACGATAACTAACCACTTTCCAACAGTTTCAACTTGCATTACCATAAGTAGGGAAAAAGTTCTTGGACAGCTTTCTTTTGCATCCTTCTAAACCTTATGCAGCACTTCCTGGTCAATCTTACATTTTCTTTTCTCCAGGAGATGGTAAGAACTCGAGTACCTTCATGAAAACCGTCGCGGGTCGCTTGCTGTGCTGGCACAGTTCCTTTTTGAGATAATGCCTGGAAAAGCTTTTCGCTAAGGTCTAGGCGGCAAGAGACGCAGAAGACGGGCATACGCAGCTGTCCGAAGGTAGGTGCCGGTCCCCGGCGGCTTTCGGCAGAAGCCGCGGTTCGGAGCGCACCGCGACCGGCAGAAAGCTCTGGGCGCGAAAAAGCCGCTTCTTCGCCTCCGGCAGCCGGAGAGCTCGGCCGATGCTGAGACGTCAAGAACGAAGCCGCACAGCACTGGGATTAAGTGAGCAGCTCTCAAACTGAGGGAAAACGATAACTAACCACTTTCCAACAGTTTCAACTTGCATTACCATAAGTAGGGAAAAAGTTCTTGGACAGCTTTCTTTTGCATCCTTCTAAACCTTATGCAGCACTTCCTGGCCAATCTCACTTTTTCTTTTCTCCAGGAGATGGTAAGAACTCGAGTACCTTCATGACAACCGTCGCGGGTCGCTTGCTGTGCTGGCAGAGTTCCTTTTTGAGATAATGCCTGGAAAAGCATTTCGCTAAGGTCTAGGCGGCAAGAGACGCAGAAGACGGGCATACGCAGCTGTCCGAAGGTAGGTGCCGGTCCCCGGCGGCTTTCGGCAGAAGCCGCGGTTCGGAGCGCACCGCGACCGGCAGAAAGCTCTGGGCTCGAAAAAGCCGCTTCTTCGCCTCCGGCAGCCGGAGAGCTCGGCCGATGCTGAGACGTCAAGAACGAAGCCGCACAGCACTGGGATTAAGTGAGCAGCTCTCAAACTGAGGGAAAACGATAACTAACCACTTTCCAACAGTTTCAACTTGCATTACCATAAGTAGGGAAAAAGTTCTTGGACAGCTTTCTTTTGCATCCTTCTAAACCTTATGCAGCACTTCCTGGTCAATCTTACTTTTTCTTTTCTCCAGGAGATGGTAAGAACTCGAGTACCTTCATGACAACCGTCGCGGGTCGCTTGCTGTGCTGGCAGAGTTCCTTTTTGAGATAATGCTTGGAAAAGCTTTTCGCTAAGGTCTAGGCGGCAAGAGACGCAGAAGACGGGCATACGCAGCTGTCCGAAGGTAGGTGCCGGTAGCCGGATTCTTTTAACAGAAGCCGCTCTTCGGCGGGCTCTCTTACCTTCATAATGGGTTTTGCTGGAGGAAGCCGCTTTTTCGTTTCCGGGAATACCTAGAGAGGAACACTAGCTAAAGACGTGATTGGCACCATTATGTCGAGTTTTGCTCGTTCCAGCAGGAATAACTGTGTTCTTCCTTACGCTAGATGGCGCTGCTTATCAAGGTTTGGCTGCTTTTAATCATTTGGGGTGCTGGATGTTCAAACGACTTATCGTAACTTCTTCTATTTTAAGTCAGGTGCTCACTGACGTAGATCCTATTAGATATAGCACACTGCAAATAGGAGGTGAAATAGATTTATTGTTACTAGCACATGGGTACGAGTGTTAGGAATTTTATAAGGAATATGTTGCATGAATCTTTTGGACCATTCTGCAGCCATTCATACGAAACTCACACAAGTACAAGACAATATGAAGAAATTGACTGGGAACGAGTGGGGTTTGCATCAATGGTTTGAGGGATGGGAAAGAACTGGGTGGTTGAAAGATCTCGTAAATGGAGCTTTGTTTTTACCAGTAGTCATTATTTCCTTGCTTTGTGTTATTCCATGCGTCGTGAAACTGGTGTGCCTCTTGCTAAAAATGACATTGGAAAAGATCTGGCTGGTGCAAGAAGAAGGGGCAATTGTGACAATGTATCTGAACCGCTTAGACTACGGGCTGCACCAGCCATCCAGCGTGGAACGGTTCTTCTCAGAATTTTCTCAGGGCCCTCTGGAATTCATCAAGACATAAGCCTTGCTAAAACAAGAGAGGAAAAGCTGAGAAACTAAATTCCAAGACCACAAGAACTCCAAAACGGGGGGGGGGGGGGGGGGGGGGGCAAAGTACCTGGACTGTAAGGAAACACATCTTCTGAGAGGTGCACGCAGAATGCGTGGACAAGACAAAGGCACCAATAAGAAAAGCGTGACTAGCGTGTGCAGAGAGTCAGAATGAGTAAGTGCATCATGTAAACCATACACGGCTTCTGCTTAATCCTCTTGGTCCATTGTGCAGGAGTCCTGAATTTCCCATAAGTGATACTTACTAAAAGGGTTCTGATTTTAATGCTAGAGTTACTGTCTATACGATGATTCATGGGAATAGTTCTTTCAAGTCCTTCCCTTGCTGACATCAGTCAGTTTCATCTTTTCCTGAATGTACTGCTGGCTATACATAAGTGATGAATAGAAGGGAATGAGTTTTAGGGATATGTTGCAAGGAAATAGATTGGTAGCTCTGCTTCCATTTCCATTGTCTAAGAAGAATTCCCAATATTTTTGGCCCTTTCATAGACCTCTGACTCGATTAGCATCAGCAGGGAGGGACATTTAATTGGTTTTTCTCCTTTTTAGAGAGAAGCTAATGAAAAAGTTTCACCAGAATCAGAACAGGCTGCGTAACAAGAAGAGCGTCATGAAAAGGCGCCAATCCTATCCTCTTAGTATTGCTAGTTGTGATTGGACTTCAATGAAATGTGTCAACTCTCTGTTCCTGGGTATCACATCAGTAACAGGTACTTCATCTGCTGTACTTCTCTCCTAAAGCTAAGAACAGAATCCCAAATAATCTTGATTCCAAGGTCTCAATTCACCCTGTGATGCTGACAGGTGAAATAGGAGTGGAAAATGCACCAGTAAATGAACTTGAATGGCCTATCTAAATCAGCGGCCACTGATTTCCTGAAGGCCTTAACAGGTCAGTTGCCCCTATTTTTCTTGGGGTTCTTTTATTCTTTGGTCATGTTTTTCTTGGGATTCTTTGAATCCTTCCCCACCAGTTCAGCCTCTGCTCTCAAATCCTTTGCTGTCATTTAAAGTATCTCAAGAGCCTGGAAACCTGTTGTCTTTATTTATCAACCCATTATTCCCTTCCAAAGGTTGTTTGCCTCAAGTCTCATTCTTGCTGATTTTCTGCTAGTTCATTGTCAGATGGCAGCAGGTGTTCTGTAAGAGCAAGTACACAATCCTATCGCTTGCTTTTCTTTTGATTTGGCCTGTCTAGAAAATGGAATGACTGAACATCTCCAACAGGATTTTCTCTCCCCATTGTGTTTCACCGCAAGGGCAGATGCCAATCCATCTACCTAAACTCTTGGTGGTGAAGAAACTAGTGGTATGCTGTTGCATATAGGTAGAACTTTCCGAAAGGAAGGCCTTGTAAAACCATGGCTGAGGCCCGTTACTTTGGCTAAGTAGAAAATGACTAGGGGAAAGTGAGACAGCTGAATTAGAGGTAGATCAAGAAGTTCTAGAAGCATTGCGTGTTCACAGCGTGGGGTATGACGGTTGGTTGAATTATGTTTGTTGCGGCTTAAAGCTATGCAAGTGATAAAGGCCTGACTGCTTCAAAAGCCTGGCTTTTGCAAGAAAGCGGCTCTCCTTTGCACCTGCCTGGGGACTCTGCGTCACTACGGACCCTCACGCCCAGTTTGCCAAGGAGATGATGAGTAGGAATGTTGCAGAGCTGCTGTGTGCATATGAAAGGAATGGCAGAGAGTGAAGCCGTGGACAATTTCTGGGCTTTAGTACAATGCTGCTGCATTGGTGCCAGTTTAGTCGGTTTTCCATCAGTGGCATTTCTGTCTAGAAGTACACTGCCCAGAGTCTTTCTAGCATTTGATGCCATTTCCTTACTGCCATTAATACCTTCCTTCAGTTTAAAGGATGAGAGAATCTTTACAGGATTTTGAAGATCCCTGTTAGGAAACACTATGCCAGAGGAGTCATCACTCCCTTTTCTTTTGCCTCCTTTGTAATTTTTATAGACTCATTTCACATTTCTGCTAATGGCAAAAAGAATACTGAGACTACTTAGCAGGGTTGACGCTCTCAGCTGCTTTCCTCTTTCCTACTGCTTCATACCGGATGTGACTTGATGGCCTCGTTTTGCAATCAGCATTTTGCTGTGGTTTGCTAAAACCTGGCATGCACTGCCAACTCACAACTTGTGTGTTGGCATTTCAGGGGCTTTGATGGGTTCCTTTCTGAGATTGCCATGCACTGGACTTTCACAGTCACAAAGACTTCATCCACCATCGGTCAAATTTCAGTATTTAATACTCTTTCCTGGAATGTAGGCAACCTAGCAGCAAGTACTAAATTCGCTGCAAGCCCTGTCTTCCCAAAGGACCATTCAAAAAGTTTGCTTTTCCCCTCTGACCAATCTGACAGTATTTTGATGAAGAATTTGGTACCTTAATAGAACCTCTTAGAAGGGATCTCATGGCAGACAACATCTCAGGCTTTCTTGAAATACTGGCTCCTTTGGATCTCAATTCCATTCAGAGTGCATTTAGGATTTTTTTTTCACTGAAGCCATTCAACAATGCCTCTTCTCTTTAAAATGTGCTGCAGGTGAGAAAGATGGATCCCCGTGAAAGGTTCTATTGATATCAAAATTTGTGCCCAATGGACTGTGCTGATGGAAATCAAATACTAGTCTAGTATTTTGAATCCAAATAATTCCTCCCAATCAGGCCCGACAGGATTGTTTGGCTTTGAATCTGAGCACGTGGACAGTAGTGGATGGTCCACAGGTTGAAAAGAGTGTAGATTCTTCTCCTTCTTTTCATTGATGGCTCAGAGACTGAAAAGGCAGCTCCAAAATGGTAAATACATCCCTACAGATTCAAAAATTGTTCTTCTTAATTTGCATCTCCACCATAACAACAGATGCTTAGAACTAAATTACCAATGGGAATTTTATAGCTTCTCAGAAATGAAACAGGACCTGGCTTATGGGCCTTAGCAGTAGCTACAAGTTTTTCAGCACAAGCCATCTCAAAAGTATTTTAACTTTACCGTACTTTTCTGTCTTATGCTTTCATCTCAAGGATGCAGGGAAAAAAAAAAAAAAAAAAAAAAAAAACCAACAAAAAAAAACCAAAAAAAAAAAAAAAACAAAACAAGAAACCCCACCAAATTGATAATAAGCAAAATCAGTGACATATATAGAAACAGATCCCATGGTTTTTAACTTCCAAACTTGTCTTCTCAGCACACTCTCTACAATGGAATTGTTTCCCTATCTGCCTTGAAACATTTTGCAGCAAAAACACTCTAAGGTCCTGCTGGGTGTTTTGTTCAAAAATGACTTCTTCTGGTTTTCTGTCCATAAGCGGAGTAACGTGACTGTGCTGGCAGCTGACCAAAGGAGATAGGAAGAGTAATCATCATCCACAACACTGGGGCTAAAGAAATTTCCACAGAAAATTACCTGCCCTAGTACTTGTTCATGTGTTGGGTTGAACGTTCAGAATCTGTTTCCATTTTCCCCATTCATAGAATGTTCTATTTCACAGAATTCCAGCCCCTCAAACATCAGTTCTGCCAGAACTGCCCGCCATAGGGGGCTGGCATAGGGGATCTGCTAATGTCCACTGACTCTTACCAGTATAGTGCTTGTCACTGTTGCAGATCAAGAACTTCTGAATAGTTTGGATTCATGCTCTTTGAGGGGTTGAAAACAAGAAAAGAATGACTAGACATTTCCATGATCAAATCCCCTGATGGAATAAAAATAGGAGCATAATAAATGTATCCATTGTTCTAAGAAGGGAGATGAAGGCTCCAAAAGATTACTTGCATACTTCCTGTTCTAAATCCCTTGTTATCTGGCAAATTGCAGAAGATTCCAGGCTTTTGCCAAAATGCAAACCAGGTTAAAATGTGAAGCCTTACAGTTTACTGGATATAAAACTTCATCATCCATTTTTAAATCTTTGAGATTGTTATGTACTTCCTATTACTACCCTGAGGTTTAGAGCTGTAATTCAGAGAGAAAAGAATGCTATCTTGAATTCATTCTAGTAAATCGGCACTCTCATCTTGTCGGCACTCTCTCCTCTTGGTTTTCACTTCTGAAACTCTGTACGGAAGAGTGCATTAATGCATAGAGCTCTGCATCAATTCTTTACAACAGTTTCCTCTGTAATTCTTCTTTCAAGGCAAACCTATAAAAAGCCACACTTTCTTACCCCACCACTTCTAAAATTCTATTGAGAAGCAAAAAAAAAAAAAAACCCATCAAACCACTAAATCACTGCTCCAATAAAAAAAGCAGTCCATTAACTGCTTTCTTAGCAGGTTCTTTACCTTGTATTAATATGGCAACCTTTTCTTGCTCTTCTAGATTAGAACCAAATTCTTCCAGCATATAAGGAAACATAGGTTTACTGTATCTGATTCTTAGATACAGAAGTCCAGCAAGGAGTTCAGACCTCAAAAGAAGTGTCTGTACAACGAGATTCAGCACAACGTTGAGACATATTAGCTATTTTTCAAGAAAAGCGGCCAAACTGAAACTTTTTAGACTTCTCTACAATCATGCGTGCCTGCTTCCAGAACCTGACCTTCGTTGCTGGAAACTAGCTGCAATGTTACTGTAAACAATGCTGTGAATGTCATCATCATCGTCATTCTTCTCTTCCATTGAAAACCTCAAGTGGAGTCGCGTCACTTCTCTTCAAAATTCTGTATTTCCTTGCAAACTGGTCAAATAAGGATAAATAAAGCGTTCTGTTCATTCGGTTTAAACCTAATGTTCAAAATGAAAAAAAAAAAAATCCATTCAGATATGGTCTGCAATAATACAGTAGAAGAGAAGATGAACCAGACTGGCCTACAACAGAAAGAAGTGAAGCAGAATTTGGGAATTTGGAAGACCTTATGATGAATAATTCAAATAAATAAATAAAAAAAATATTGCCTACCCAAATTCAATCAGTGATGCACAGACAGAGAAAAAGTACTAATTACTACTCATATTTCTTTCATTCTCAGACAAGAAGTTCAATGATCCTCTTGAATGCACGGAAGATTCTTGGAAAAGACAGCAGCCTTCTTCTTCACCACATACTCCTCAGAACTCCAGGAGACAAATCATTTGAGCTAGGAGGATCTTTCTCTCTGTAAAACTCCCAGAGCATAGCCAATATTCTATTCCTTTAGGGATCCTCGCCTCCCTGGGGGAGTGCTGGATAGTCTACATCCCGGTACATCAGCCAGACACTCCACCTTATTTCCCATGGCTACTGCAGCAAGGACATCATCTACACTGGCTTTCTAGCCAAAATAGATGCAAGGCACAACAAAGAACATAGCCAAAACCTTGAGCACAGCTTATGGGTTTTGAATGAAAAATCTCAGGATGGCAATACTGGATCTTCTGATCCAAACCATCAGGAAACATTTCTTTAGAGGTGTTGGGAAAGATGAAAGTTTGATGAGAAAGTCTCACAGATATGTATGCTTGGCAGAAAGATTTTTCAATGTGGAGTCTGAAGAAGGAATAGAGTTGGAAGCAAGTTTTGATCTAGAAGAAAAGAATTGCTGAGCCAGTCTTACTGGATAACCGAGGATACCTTAGTTAGAAGAGGGTTTTATGACTTACAGCAAAGGATAAACCCACCCCAAACAAGAAGATGTTTTTACCAAGCAGGAAGCTAGCACAGGCAAACAAGTCAGCAAATGCTGCAAGCAGAAAAAGCTCTCCAAATTTTCCACTGTCAAGAAAACTGAAAAACAACTTTCCGCTTCAGCTGTAATATACTGACTTTTAGTGAGTGGAGAATAGCAACATATGGTAATTAGAGTCGTTAGGATAGGCTATAGATAATAGTTAAGGGATAGATTGGTTCTACTGTATGAAGATGCTCAGCAAAGTGCCAAAACCAAAGGGTCTCCAGGCCTGCCTGCAGCTAGAGCTGACAGCTGTAGGCACAGGCTCTGTTGCCCACTACCCTGGACTGCTGCAACGTCTTGGATGGAATAAACTGCATTTTGGAGAGCCGCCTGGACTCCCACATCCCTCATTTAGGCTCTTCCATGGAGGTGAAAAAAGCCTCTGGGTATTGTACAAAAAAACAGCTATGTAATCTAGAGTTGCATGACCCAATATTTCTATTGAACTGGAACAATTTTTATCAATATTATGGATCCACTTCTTTTCAGTGCGTTTGGTCAAAAACATAAAGCATCGTTTAAAAGACATTCTTGGATGCGTACTAAGTACTACGAATTAGTTAAGGTGTTGGTTTGGCATGGCTTGGTTTTTGGTGGGGAGGGAAGAAGCCAGCCACAGAAGTGATTTTTTGTGCAAAGCTCCTAGAAGCTTCCTCCATGCCTGGCAAAGTGAATCCCTGCTTGGCACTAAGAACAGACATGCTGCTGAGCCAATTACAGAAGCTGGTAGCGCCTTGGTGATATATTTAAGAAGGAAATCAAAACTGCAGCCAGTTAACCTTGAAGTTGGGAAATTTTTAGGTTGGCACCTCTTCTGCTTTGAAAGCCAAACCAGTGAGACACTCTGTTGCAGTGTGTGTTTATTATTGTACTGCAGTTCTAGTAGTCCGTTTTCTAAGGCTTCCTATTTTGTGCTGTTATAGCATATGTTATTATGAATGGATTGTTCCTTTCCCCCCAGTATTGTTGGCTTTTGCCCTAGCTGTCCCTCTCCCCAAAGACCTGCCCTTTTGTTCCCTGTTCCTTCTCCCATTGAACATCAACCCCTCCCCAAGCCTGCCCCTTTCTCTAGAAAATTCCCTCTCAATTTTGTACCCTTCAAAACCCCAGTGGTTTCTTCAAGTTATTCTCCTCCCCTGTAGTCCCCCTACTGGTTTCAACATTGTATTCCCCTCCTTGTCTACCACCCCCAGTTTCTCCCAGTTGGTTAAAGATTGTATCCTCCCCTGGGACCTTCCCCCCATTTAGAAGTTGATGGATGCCTTTGAATCAGTGTCTTTCTGTCCTTGACCCTCCAGGGAGTAAACTGAAAAATATGCAGAAGACCTCTCCCTGTTCCTTGTCCCTGCTCTCAGCGCAGTTCTATCCCCAAGGCAGTCCACCTGTGCCGTAGAGCAGCTGTGCCCTACAGCTGCAGCCCGGATTCGACAGCTTTCTTGGGGCGGCCCACTCTCGCTGTCGGTGTCGGGAGCTAGTTGGGCTGAAGAAATCCAGCACCGCAGCAAGACTCCAAGTCAGAAATCCAGTTTATTAGGAAAAGGGGGAAAAACCCAAATCCATGCAAGAGTACAAAAGAAAAACCACTGACAGAGTCAGAATACAAGCTGACGTCCTGCTAGTTAGGGTGGTGAAAGCAGTTTGGATGAAATGGTCTTGTTGAAGTGGTGATTCTTTAGAAACCATCTGGTAACTCTCGTCCTCTGGAAAACCAGTGGCTAAGGGTGGCCGTTCCTCTGGCAATGCAGTAGAAATAGTGCTTCTTGCCTTCCAAAACCCAGATGATATCCAGGTGGGGATGCTTAGCTCCTACCCCCTGGGCAGAGCATCTCCCAATGGGCTGATATCATTCTGAGTCATGATGTGGGTCCTTGATTACCCGTGAAACAGAAATGGCTCCTGGAGGGAGTTATCTCTGAGTCATGTGGCAAGACATTGATGGGCCCATTAACAGGAGAGAAGGAAAAAACGATGCCACCCCTGGTTTCCTCAGTTCTTGAGGGTGGGAATAGGATGCATTTTGATATTGTAAGCTAGGACAATACAGGATGCAGGTTTTTGCATTTGCAGGGAGTTTGTATGGATTTGAAAAGTATCCTCATAGCAGAAGCACAAAAGTATTCTCATACCCCTTTTAATCATCTTCAAATGAAGCAATTCTCCCAATAACCTAAGGCATGAATGACTTGCGAGTGAGTTGAAGGAACACGCCAAAGATAAGTAGTGTTCAACTGCAGAGAATTGTTTAGGGACATCATACCCTAATATTTTAAATCAGAAAGCATGGATGGACGGGTCTTTTTTCCTTGGTTGACTACAGAACCAGCGGTCCTTTGCAGGAGGGTCTTTGGATTTAGGATGAGACTGGCAACTAAGAGCATGGCTACACAGAAGGTGCTACTTTTAGACCAGAACATTCAACTACTAAAGGCAGATAGGAGAGTAGCTGATTAGTGACAGCTCCGACAGGAGGAGTCTGCGGCTTACCCCATGGGAACAATAGTAGCACATTTCAATTTTAGAAAACCATTCTTTTCAGAGGACCAAGCATTAGTGAATAGAAAAGGTCGAGTAAAGACATCCTAGTGCTCTTCTGATCAGAAGCATCTTCCTCCATATGAGAGTATTTAGGAAAGGACAGTGCGTTCATAAGGAAAGGTGTGCCAGTTACAAAACCTGCAGAACAAGGCAAGACAAACTTATATATTTTATTTGCTATTTTTATTTCACCTGCTAAAAAATGATTTTTTTTAAGACTGAATTTTATGAATTCTGCAACGCTGTCTTTTTGAACGTCTTCCTACTCGTATTAAACACCGAGGTGACAAAGAGAGCAGCAGTGGAAGGAAAGCTGGTCCATCTCCCCCTCCTTGTGGCTTTAGGCCAGTGAGCGATTAGAAGTTGGTCACTTCATTTGAGATAAATAGCTTTACCAAGAGAGAATATTATCCAGCCTTGATCTTTCCTTTGGAGCTGATCCACTTTGTAGTCATCAATTCTTGACTCAGCTGGGGAGAAACAACGGCATTACGGCCATGGATGTTAGAGTGCGCTGATGGGAAATGAAGTTTTCATCTTCCGGTCCTTGCTTCAGTAAATATTCCAAATTCATCAGAAAGAAAATTCGAAGACCAGGAATCCCCACTCAAATGACCTACTTCAAATAGTCTGCACGCATAAGAGACATCAAGCAGGTGCTCTCATCTGTTAGGGGAATACCCAGCCAGTATATTATTGTCTACTTAGGAGGCAATAATTTTGGAAATCATTGAATTTTTTGTATTGCAAGTGAATGGTCAACACATTTTATTACTGGATTAGGTAAAATCATGTCTTCTGCATCCTTTCAGAGAGGAAGCTTACCTGGATCTAAAGCTGCTCAGCTCCATGATGGGATGCTTTGTCTTCAAAGGGAACTCTAGTCTTCGTCCTTTTGGATTGCTTCCATAGCTTTTCACTCACTCTTCAGGTACCTGTTAAAATGGCCTCTTATCCCATGCAAATTTTTATGGGCATAGTCACTGAATTGGCAAGTATTCCATAAAGTCCACAGGCCTTGTTGAGATGGATGCACAGGTCTCAAGGGTGTTAGCAGATGTTATTCTGAGGCCACTCCTGATCATGTTGGATGGACCATGGTGACTGAGGAAAGCGCCCAAAGACTGGATGAAAGCAAATGTCACCCATCTTCAAAAAAGGCAACCAGGAGGACTCAGAAAAGTACAAGCCAGCCAGCCTCATTTGGATCCCCAGGAAGTTGATGGAGTAGCTATTCCTGGAAAGCATTGCCAGGCACACCAAGGAGGACAGAACAAATGTAGTCAGCATGGATTTACCAGGGGAAATTGGTGCTTGACGACTTTTTAAACTCCTCTGGTGAATGAACTTGCCTGGTAGATGAAGAGAATATCATCTGCCTGGGCTTCAGGGAAGTTTTGGACGTTTATCTACATGGCAGCACACATACCTACGGGAAGGAATAGTGCAAAGAGCAGGGAACCAGTGTCTTTTCAATGATGCTCAGTGAAAAGACAAGAGGCAGTGGGCACACACTGCAATACAGGAGATTGCCTCTGAGCATCACAAAATTATTTTTTATCGTGACGGTGACTGCACCATGGCACAGAGTGTCCAGAAAGATGGTGGAGTCTGGATCATTGAAGACATTAAAAGTAGGCCCAGATATAATCCTGGGCAACAGGCTCTAGGTATCCTGGTTGAAGCAGGGGGATGGGACTTGGGGAGCCGCACAGAGCCCTTCCACCCTCATTCATTCTGTGCTAGTGAATTCTCTTAGAGATGCATTTCAAGGACTGGCATGACAAAGCTCTGTGCAGAGTGAGATCCAAATGGACATGGGATTTAAGTTCCTTAAGTAGTGTTCAAGAAGAATGTAAAACTCCAGGAAACCTGTCTCTTCCATAACTGAATCCCTTTCATGGGAAAATTCCCCAGCTCTAGAAAGATCCTCTGAGACGCATGCTTAAGACTGACACTGGCAGAGCAAATTTCTCCCTATGCGTGTCTAAGACCAGTTAGGATCTTTACCAAAAGTGTTGTCAACGTAGTCACAGAAGGCATATTGTTAAGAAGTGACAACTTACATCAGAATGGCAAATATTGGTCCACCAATGAATTACTGTATGGGAATTATCGACTTGTATTCCAAATAAATAAAAAGGAGTTGGTCTTTATTGAACTCTTTCATTGCAATATTCATAAGGGAAGAAAAAGACCTATGTCCTTAACTTTCTTAATTCTAACAAAGATTTAAAACATTCCTTGTAAAAAGCGTATCTGAATTATCGGTCTATGAAACAATTTGAGTTGGGAAAAAAGTCCTAAAATTGTGTAGACAGTTGCAGAGAAAGCAAGAAAATAGGAAAGAAACAAAAACAGAGAAAAAGAGTCATCTTGAGTCTGCTAGCTAGTTCTAGAAGTAGTCTGCTAGAAAAAGGAAACCCCAGTGGAATTTCAAATGTGTTCATGCACTTGATTCAGTAACTGGTCAATGTAAAAACCAGTCCTTTCGTACAACTTCCCCCAGCAACAAAAACTTCAACAGATTGACGCCACCATCATGCCTGTCCCAGATGTATTTAAAAGAGAAATGATGATTTTCTTGAAAATCTATTTGCGTACAAGTTGCAAGACATTGGAGGGATTCTCCACATTCTCCTTCCTCCACGCGGCTTGAAAGTATATTTGATAAAATATGCAACAAAGCATGTGATTTCCAAGGTAGAGTAAAATGGATGACTTGGGAATTGATCTCTTTTGGATATGAAACTTCATATCCACTCTCTGGGAAGTTTCTAAAAGAAATGATGGAGCTGAGGCATGAATCTGCCTCTCCGAGTGCTAAGCAAACATAGACACTCCCCTTCACATGGCCCCACCTTCCGCACACACCTAGGCATGCACAGAGATCAGCATAGCAGATCATGAACACCTTGGAAAAGACTGAAATGCTAAATAGCTCTCTTTGTGGACAAAATAGCCGGTACACTATTTCAAATATCTGGTACAAAAACTCTGTTGAATATCTGCCTCATATTTAAAACACAGCTTTTCATTGAATTCTGTTTGCAGAATATTTTCCTTCCATTTGTTCCTTTAAAATTCCTTTGTTCTATGTCTAGAAATATTTTCTTCTAAAAATAGAAAAAATTAGATGATGTCTTTTCAGAAGAAAACATTGGTTTAGACAATTTTTAACCATCATGGTATGGAAGAATTTATTTGTCCCTCACTAAGGAGGAATAAGTATTTTGATCCTAGATCATTTACAGTGAAATACTTGACATTTTTAAGATGCTTTCAATCAATTTTGATCCTCATTGCTTATTCATTGTAAACAGTAAGTTTTCAGTGCATGGAAAGTGTGTGTGGTATGTCTACATTAGTTCAAACACCAATTCCAACTAATGGCCAGGCTGAACTACAGTAAATAATGTCCTGAAGGATATTTTGCTGCCTTCTTTGGCACTCCTTGAAATCCTAATGATTGGCATGAAGTGTCGAAATACAGAGATTTTCTCTCAGAGGGTGTCCCATGATGAAACCCATCCCATGTGTTTGATGTTGTAGTTCTTATCGCTTTTAAAAGTTGATATCTTCTGCACAGTTTTCATGAAGCTTTCTGTTACAGTAGTGAAAATCACAGAGAAATGCAATTTTGTACAACTTTGAATTTACCCCAAGAGCTGAGAGAAAATTTGTTCGTATACCTCAATCTGAGTCTCTTCTATATTCAAGCTTTGTTTATCTCCCATCAAGGGTCGCATTCGTTGCTGTTCAAAGCCCCATCCAAGCTGACTTGAATACATTCAGGGATGGGACATCCACAACTTCTCTGGGCAACCCGAAGCAGCGTTCCAGCACCCCAACAGCAAAAAATGTCTTCCTTTCATCTAATAGAGATCAGAAATACTAAATCTAGGTATATAAACTTTGAGGAAAGGTTTGAAATTCTATTGATTTGAAACACATTTGATAGGAATACTAACTTCCAGACGACTGAAATATGTTGATGGCCATTTGAGATTGACACTTTTTGAAAAAGTGCATGGAATTGAAAATTAAAACCGGCAAAATTAAAAACTTCTTGCCATTTTCTTTTAACTCTGATCTTCAAAATTGCATAGGTCAGATATCTGTGCTTCATGCAAATCTCTCAGATACTCTCAGACCAAAGCTTTTCTTTCAGACTAAACTGCGGTTTAGGTAGAACACGAGTGCTTAGTGAAGGTTTTTCTGGGCATAGGGGGATTTGTGTGCACAAGAGGTTTTATCCAAACTGGAAAATTCATCCCAGCTGCATTTGTTCATCATTCCTACTGCATCAGGCCTGAAGATTCTGTGAAAAGTATCCTGTGGACCTTGAACATAGCTCATGTGAAAGAGATGAGAGGTGATGGAGAAGTTGAGGGAGAGAATCAAGAGCATATGGCCCAGTAAAGGCACCAGAAGGTATTTTTTCATGTGGTCCACAGCCCAAACAATTGTTTAGCACCGTTTGAAGGCTGTGTTTGACCAACAGGGCTGAAGCAGGTCTTCAAAATATCCAGTAGATCAAAATCCATGGAAGCAAATGACCCTGGCCAGTCACCTTGCTGCTGATCATTCACCCTCCATACCAGCTGATCAGGCCTAAGAATGCTGCTGCAAAAGTGTTGTGAAAAAGGTAGGCACATTTTCACAGAGGCAGGGGAAAATGCCCTTGGATGGTGATTCCAAGGGATAACTTGATGGCGCAAGTTAGGTACTCTTATCTACTGTGCAATGTCGAAGTTGGTGAGTTCACCATCTGTAAGCATCACTTTAGAAAATAAATGTTTGATCCACAAAACGATACTTCCTATGTCCTGTCTACCTGCTTCATTTCAGCCAAGGAATAGGCTACGTTCCATCAGCAAAGTGTTCATGATCATATGCTTCTTTAAACTGTGATAATTCTTTCTTTTTTTCTAAATCAGACACTGTCTATTCCTAAGATTCAGATGTCCATGGGTAGGGGTGTAATTAAGTTCACTGTTAAAAAATATCCTTCTTGTTATCTTTTTAATAAATTACTGAGATGTAACATCAGTCTGAGAGCTGAAACCTTCATTTGCTGTTTGCCAAGTATCATCTATGCGATACAAATTCTATTTGACCCATCCATTGCCATCTAATACTACTAGTAATGCCTTCACAACCTTTACTTCATGGTTAGGGATTTTGGAGAAGTGAAAGATTTGAACATAAGCAAGGGCATTTGTTCAAGATGCTCCAGAAAGAGCTGCCGTCTGTTCTCTTCCTTGCTGCCTATGTTGGCAGGAAGCTGCAAAAAACCCAAAGATAACTAGAAAGAGTGTTACTTTTAGTCTAAATTTGGAAATGATGTTTGGAATACCCTGTTAAATGAAAAGGTGCTCTTTTAAAAGATGGCATCTTCAGGGGAAAAGTCAGTTTAGAGAGGTTTTGAGACAGTTGCTTCTGGAAAAAAAAAAAAAAAATTTGAGGTATCCAAGGTCTTTAGCCATACCACTTGGAAGATTGATTCAAAACACAGTTCCTTCATCTAGGAAGAACAGAGGACCATAGATGCAGCCCATTTCAAAACGGAGTTCTTTATGTGTCAGGTTGGGATTTACTGGACATCATTTCTTGTAAAGTCGAGGGACTGCAGTTAGCTCTCCAATAATTTCCTTCCCTGAAATTCATCTGCATTTGCTCCTTTCTCCAGCGTTCCCATTTCTTAGTGCTGGTATACTCCATCTATGCATTAGAATATTCAACTGGAGTGTGTGTCCGATATTTTCTAGTTCAAATTGGCTGGAACGCAATGGATAGTTCCAGTTGCTTGTATACACTAGTTTTATTTTGACAAGTTTTCTTTGAACAATGTTGAAGCAGCAGTAGCAAATCGGAAGTACAGCTTGCAGCAGGGAAAGACACTTCTGCTTGCTCAAGTTTCCTGTAGTCAGATAGATGCCAAAAGGCTTTTCATAGTACTACTACTGTCTTGTAGGAATACTTGATCTAATCCTACCTTTGATACAATTACGAATGGGCTACTTTTCCACAAGGTGGAACATTTTTCTTTTAATAATATGTTTTTTGTAAGTTGGAAACATGAACTTGTGCACCAGTCAGGTGGAAGGTACTCTTACTTCTTCATAAGTTTCACAACATTATTTAGAAAATATTGACTCTGTGTAACTTCAAAAGAAGAATTCTGGGCATCTTCATTCTATTGATGTGATTTTTTTTCTACCATGCTGTTCTTGTTTTCTATGGAACTCATTTTTACCAATAGAAATATTTTTCCCTGACACCTATGGAAAATGCCTATGTTTCCTCAATATTGCAGCCTCAGTACACTGTTTAGAATTATTTCAACATGGTCCCAAGCATATCCGACAGCTAGACAGCAGAGGTTAGCAACAGTGAGTGGGAATAACTTCTGAACCATTTCAGTAGATTTCCCAGGAAGGGCTTGCTTTCTGCCCCTGCACATTTTCCCAGAGATATTGTCTGGTTAACAGTTGCATCAAAAGAGTATTTTTGCACAAACCTTGGGCCAAGCTCTGTCTCAGATTTACTAGTGAATGCAAAGAGGGTGAAAGTGCTGCTTCAAAGCCCTCTGTGTGCTTTCCGTACCAAAAGGGAGGTGACCCCAGCAATAACTTTTTGATCTCTCTTCAAAACACGAGGCACGTCACCACCTCATTCATCTTTTTCTGGGACTCAGCATCTAAAGACCAAGAAGCCCTCTTGCTTGCTAAAGTGTGTTCAGCAAAAAACCCTTGTCCCATCAGCAAATTGGAACACAGCTGCATTCCAGTCAATACCAATGCTGGCAGGGCAATACTCTAGCCCAGTAGTAACATGCCACTGTTAGAAGACTGTGTAAAAATCTTTGTGTACAAAGTAATGGGAGGGAAAAATAGAATTGGGAAGAACTGCACATTGTTCTGGAAAAAGCCTCCTGCCACAGTCTTACAGACGTCATTTTCTGGTATCATTTTTAAGAGTTGGAGTTTCTTAAATTTTGTACAAGATAAAATCTTACTGGACCTTGAAGTTTCCCTACTAGAAGTACAGCCATTTCTTAGTAGAATAGAAGTAAGCCCTTTGAATATGTACAAATGGCCTTTCAAAATACATATGCTATAGCCCACTGTGAAAGGAATTAGCTATAAAAATAGAAATTCAAAGGTTTAAAAAGGTTTTGAATAAAGTAAGTCTAAGGTGATAGAAGAAGAAGAAAACAGCAGTTTTCTTCTTCTGCTGAAAAAACAACTCCGAGGACATTGTACTCTACAGGTGTATTATATCACTTTCTGAAAAACGGAGTAGGTTTGCTATTTCAAAAGGTTTTCATTAGGAAGGAAGAGATTCCTTTGGAAAAAAAAACTTCAAATTGACTTGACATGAATGTTATGACACTTCACCAATCAGGAAGAAAAATTCTCATCACTTGATATGGAAATCATGACGGTAACGGAGTCAAGGATGTCTAAGCCGTGCCATCAGGAACATAAAAAAGCATTAGAATGCTGGTAAGACTGAGCTCCTGAACTAGTGAGAAGAGAACGCAACCAAAACATTTTCCTTTAAGAGTCTTCAGGATGAACAGCAGATCAAATGTTTTCCTGTGAAGTATTTATGAATAGAATTAACCTTTAAAAGAACATTGTTTTCAAAAACCTGTGTCCAGTATCTCTTAGAATGATACAGAGTTCTTATTACTAGACAAAAGAAAAGCACTTTTTTCCAAACTGTTGTGCACTTTTAAACGATCTACAATAAAAAGAGTACTTTTTCATGCTGGGCATGATGTTCATTACAAAAAAGCCTTGTCGCACGCTTGGTACTCTAGTGTCTTGATTAGCATCGTTTTTTATTCATTGACTCTTTTTCACCTTGAAATAATGGCGTCTTTGTACTTATGCAGCATCCATGAAGAATTTCTTGGGTGTCATTTTGTACTCGATCCTAAATGGCAGGTTCTGCATTCTGCCATCCGTCTAGCTTTCCCATTTGATGCAGCTTTTGAGAGGTCTTTTCAGAATTGAGGACTACCTGCAAGAATGATGCTAAATGCATGCATTTTACTCCTTGGTTAATGCAAAAGAGTTTCTCCTTTACAGCATAATAATAACAGGAAAAGAATGATGGTGGATTCAATTCTTATAGTAATACAAAGAGAACTATTATCATCATTAGAAACCAAGCAAGTCATATTTATTGCTCATGCAGTACAACCACTAATGCAAATTACCCTGTAAATTCAAAATGAATCTGTATCACAGGAGTGGATTGAATGTCTCTCTTGATATTTTGCTTAAAGCAGAAAATTAATTCTTTTGACAGCCAACTCATAATTGCAACCTAACTTTCAACTCCAGCTTTCAAACAGTGGAAACATGTCTGTTTATAACACGATACAGTACCGTACACAAGACCAAAACAGGTCCTAGACGTTCAAATGAAAGAAAAGATCAAAGGACAGATTAATTCGTGTCTGCAAGCCCTCAAGAGCGTGCAGGTCAAAAGTCCCCAGAAAACTAGGCCAGTGGCACAAATTCTCGATGTTGGCACCAGCAGAAGCAGCTGCTATCTTTCTAGGATGCAATCTTGCTTACATCATCCTTCAAAGCAATCTTCTGTCCCCCTGCCCAATATGCCTTCTGCTCTACTCCTTGGACTTCACGTTTGCATTTCTACAGAGTCCTGCAAACGGACTCAAAGTTCAGGTAATAGATTTCCAAGATTTAGAAATATTGTGTTAAGTCTATTTCTTTCGTATTTCATCCCGTCTAAGCATACTGAACTTTCTGAGGTGAAATATGTCGAGTATGTCACGTGTAGTTTACATGTTAGTTCTGCTTGACATTAAAACTTCGCACAGACCCCTGGGATGCCTTACTGCAAAAATATATAGCTGCAAAGAGTGGTTGCACAAAGTTAGAAGGGCCAGAAAACCATGTAAACAACCTAACAGTAGAGGCTTGAATTTCTGAATATAATCTTGCACCATCTAAAGTCAAAATAGAATATTGAAATGATTTTCATCTAATAATGAGCGTGGGGAAGAAAGAATCCAGATAGGATTTTTTTTTTTTTGAAACAGTTCCAGGAAATACATGGCCTTAACTTGGAAGTATAGCATTAAATATTTTTATACAGCATGAGTTCTCATTACCTAATCATATGATTTGTAGAACTGAATTGGAAAGTAGGAAATAAACAAAGAAAAATATTCAAGCTATAAAAAATGTGAGTTTAAAATTTTCTTTGTATTTCTGATTAAAACGATGAAATAGCCAAATGGTCACCCATTATTTTCAAAAGCATCTGGACATAAAAAACGGATCAATTTTGGCGGGACTTGGATGTCCGGTATTCCTGAAAAGCTTTATTTCACTGCTTCCCAAGCCTGATTCAATCCCCTTAAATGCAGCTGTATTTCAGTTGCTCAGTGAAACTGTCCATCTCATGCATATAGTTTACAAATAATCTGCAGAAAAAGCTAGCTAGATTTAAAGATCTTTTTTCTGTAAATGGCCTTCAACTGATTTCTACAAACACACAGCTGGGATTTCTGCTGTCTTCTTCAGGCCACTTCCTGCAGAGACCTCTCCATTAAATTTGTCTCGTTCTACTAAGAACGCTTCTGGTGATCCAAAGTCAGCACTGGGATTGTCCAACTGCATGGAATTACTGTCTGCTAGAGCTGCACACTGAGGGCTTCTGTGTGCAGCATCATGTGAGCCCTGCTAATGTCACCCTGTTGGTATAAACTGAGCTAAGTGGACCTTAAGGGACAAGATTGTGCACTGATTTTGTAATAGAAATGAGGTACTAAGAAGGAGGCGGGAGGATTTCAATGTTTCTGCCCCCAGCTGAAGCAACACTAAATCTCGGTCCTTATCTGAAAAACGAGGTGAATTAACCCGTTTGGCATTCATATGCCAAAAAGGTCAGTAATACACTCAGAACTGTCAAAAGAGTAACAATTCCAATCATTACTTTCTAAAAAGAATTCATTTGAAGAAGTCAGGAAGACAGATGAAACATGCAAATATCCTACCCTGAGAATCATTCTGTTGATCTGCACAGGTTTCTTATTAAATTCCCATCTAATGCATTGGACATGTGTACTTGCGATGACACAAATACTTGCAAAGCTTACCAGATAAATCATGTTCTCTTCAAACAGCAAAGCATTTCTTGATGGCTGCATTTGCTAATTCCATTTAGACTCAATGTTCTTAAAGGTCTTTTCCAACCAAAGTTCCAACCATCATTCTCTAAGTCGCACATCCTGATTGTCCTGGTTTAGGGCTAAATTTGGCAGAAAACCTCACAAAGGGCCACTGCACCCTCCCCCCCACCGAAAGCCCACCCACACAGCCGCTCCCTTCAACTGGTTTGGGGAGAGAAGTGGGAAAAAGCTGTTGATTTAACAGGCAAAGCACTTCCCAGCACAAAAAAATGAACAATACCAGATGACAAAACTCATTTGCCGCACTGAAGAGACGACAAATCAGAAAGTCTCTCCTGTGGGTGCTCACTCTGTTATCAACCCCTCCAGCAATGGGGAAGGCTGCTGCCCAGGGTAGGCCCCAGTAGGCCACAAAGTGCAAGTTCCCAGTGCTTCCCAGGTCCCAGTCCGGAGCAGATTCGAAACGTTCCAAGAAAAGGGAAAGGAAAAAAAAAACCAGTCCAGGGAAAACTCTGCCTCAGCCAGCTAACCCAACTAAAAAGCAAATGCGTGCTCTGTTCTGCTCCGTCAGTGCCCAGACAACACAGTGCAGCGCAGAATGTGGAAGAGTGTTGCTTTTTAAGGAGTGCAGCCTCTGATAAGAAACTCGGTGCTTCTTCTTCTCCCCACCTTTGCTCTCAGAACCAGTCTTGAAGGCAGAGAATATCATATCCAGCATTAAGAGAACAGATGACTGGGGATACAAGCATCATAAAGTCACCCTAGGACACTGCTCCTTTGAGATATGTCACCAGACTATGCTAAGACCAAGTTTTGGAACTGCTCATTAAAATTCTACGCTCACAGTGAAGCTGAGGAGGAAACACAGCTCACTACAGTTACCTTGTGGCATGCCAGTGCTTCCTTTCCATCACAATGGTCTTCGTTTTTAAGTCCCTGACATCACAGGCATCATGAAACATCCTTTGTGCAGGAAGGAAGAAAATATTCTTCTCATTGATGCTGATGGGTTAGCTGACATGCAAAGCAGTTAATTCAAAGTGACAGAGCAATCAAGTCAATAGGAAAACTCACCACAGTTTTGTTTACTCCCCTAAATCCTTACTATCCCAAAATACAAGAACAGCTGTAAAAGCCTTGTGGCTACCTAATTTTTTCCTAGACCTACATGGTGGGGTAAGAGATAAACAATCCCAAACTATGGTAATCCACAACAAAGCATTCTTGACCTCATATTCAGGTTCTGCATAGCGAGCTCTTCCTCCTGATCAAGTTATTCCATCGCAATACTTTGGGGAGTATCTCAGAGGGCTGGCTGTTGTTTGGTTTGAAAGCATCTTGATCATTCAGGAACCCAGTAGCAAGGACAAAGTTTAAAAGAAGATAGTGCTATGCATTGATTTTCATCTAGGACAGAGATATTTCTACAACACAGAAGGCTGACCTAATGCTTCACGACAACGTGGCTGAAGTGGCATCCTGGTCCCCATAGGTTTTTCTCTTTACTTTTAGCTGCTTTCTTACCAGATTAATGAGCTGAACTAGCTCAAAAAAGAATCAGATAAGTGCCAGAGCTTTCAAACAAACAAACAAACAAACAAAAAAACAAAAAAAAAAAAAAAAAAAACCAAAACAGACGCAAAAGGGTGCATTTGAAAACAGAAGTTTTTTGTACTTTTCATAGATACATGGCATTCTCTAGAATGATATTGCTCCAATGCTTCGGGTTTGGTTTTGTTTTTGTTTTTTTCCTCAATTCGAAATGTTACACATTCTTTTTTGGCCATTTTAGTAAACTGATTTTCTGATCCATGTGAAAGACAGTCCGAAGTTCCCCTCATTTGCCTCACGACCGTCCCCAGGACAGACATCGGGACCCTGAGGACCCTGACTGGAATGCTGGCATGCCGGTCAGAGAGGAATGCCAGAAATCCTGAGGCCCCTGAGCAGAATTCTGGCCTGCCAAGTGATTGTTGGCAGCTGTGTCTACAGTGACTGCTTCTAGCAGGGCCTGCCAAGGGGCGAGGCGACCTATGGGCCTGCACGTGCTTCGCGACACCAGCCCAGGAATTTTCCCACCTCTTGGCCAGATGAACTTGCTGGGGCAACTGTGGTAGCCGCCCCATGGAAAATCCTTCATCTGCTCCACTACCACCGTGAGGGACGCAGATTGAAGCCCCCCTCCCAAGGACTGAGGCTGAGACGCCCGTCATTCTGATCCAGGGCTACTGGCCTGACTGAAGCAGGATGCCTGCTAAGTGTTGCCTGCAGATGTGTTCGCGGGACCTAAACTGGTTTCCTATAGAAACCAGTCCTGAAACAATAGCTCCCACTCACTGCTGATATTGATATTGACTTCTCCTGCTGAGAACATGGACTGTCTGTACCCGTCTTCAATACCATTTTCCCCCTCAGCAATTTCAATAGACTTGCTCTTTATTGTATCTGCTCCCCCTCAGCCAATTCTAGATCTATTTCCCCCCTCAGCAATGGACTAGAATAGAACCTTGAGATAACCAGGACTCTGAGATCTCCCCTAGGAGAACTCCATCGGCTGGGCTGCGAGGACTTCATCTCTCTCCATTTGGTAGCTATACTCCCTCTCTCTTTCTCCCCCTCTTTTCTATTCTTTTCCTCTCCCTAATTCCTTGAAGGCATTTGCTGTGGTCATTCTAGAAAGGTGCATTTGTTTGGAGTGATACTGCAATCCCTTTTCCATCTTGTCTTTTGCCCTCCGAGATCAGTTAAGAAAACATCATCCCCCCTTGGTAGGAGCGGATCAGAACAATATGTTCTTTCCAGCTGAAATTGGTTCTAGTCAATAGAAGCACACTGGTAGGTAAAAGTAGACTATAAAAGATAACCTTCAGAATGTATTTCCCATGTCTTCCCATTCAAGCAAGTGAAGAAAGCAGACAGATCTTCAGATAACATGCTATGCCAATTGAAAGGAATCTTCTTGGAGGCAACTGTGAAACTCACGCAATGAAATACAGATGAGAGAGATGAAAGGGTCACATATGATGTCAAATCTATTCTTTTAATGTTTGAATGAAACAAGATTTCTTGAAGTACAATCCTACAAAATGAAGGTGAACTTGCAGAAGCAATTGAACTGGGTCTCCTTTAGAAACACAATGTTGTCTAATTAAACTGAGCATTCAGGAAGGCAACCTTGAAATCCAAAGGATTTAGAAAAATACAAAATACCAAGACTGGCAGTTCGTTATCTTTCACGGTCTCTTTAAGATAAGATTGATTTGAACTTCCACTTGTAGTAGGTCTGAAGACATTAGGAATGATGCAATATGAAAAAACCAAAACAAAACAACTTTCTCAAAAAGCTTTGAGAAACCAGAGAAATGATGATTTTTAGTGGTTAGGTAGTCCTTTAAAATTTGTCTTGGGGGAAAGAGATAAAAAACTGACTGAGATCAAATGACTGTGGAGTATATTCCAAAACAGTAATGAAGAAGGTAAGGGGCAAGAGCCTGTTAGAAAAATACTATGCTGGCTTCATCTGTTGAAAGCATTCCAGAATGGTTGAAATTATGAATCATATCTTGTGGGATTTAAAAAAAAAAAAAAAAAAAAAAAAAAAAAAAAAAAAAAGAGGAAGAAAACAGAAGGAAAAAAATATTTTGAACATATTTTTCCATTCCAAGATGGTATAATGGCTTTATTTCATTTTGTTCCTATGACCGGTTAATAGCTTATGAAATGTTTAGCAATAGAGAGTGAGAGTCTTCACACTAGCCATACCATTTGGATGTGTCTCTTTTACTTTCTAGAGCAGCAGATATGGTTTAGCACTCCACAATTCAGTCCCCAAAAGTGAGTAAGTGTGGCAGATTTAACCTAACTGCCCAGTCCACCAAAATGCCTAATTATCTTGAAAAATGCTTTGCTCTATCTCATGATCTGGACATGTCTCTCTAGCTCCACTTTGAGCTTCTTGATCTTTCATCTACAGGATGAGATCCAATTTAGCTTAGCAAGGATGTAGCCTTTCCAAACCATATCTTTTACCTTCTGTATTCTTACAAGTACATTTCTACCGCAGGGACCAGTTTGGAAGATCTTAGTTGTTTTATTCCTTAGATTATGTTGCTGCATTAATTAGCTCTTCTTTGAAGTTTTTTCCCTGCTCAAGTATAGGGTCAGTGCTGAAATGATTGTGATGCTAACTCCTTATGATCTATTCTGCAGGCTTACAGAGTATGCAGCAAAGTTTTCTCTTCTTCTGAGGACATTCTACTCTTTTGATGAGAAATGCTGAAGGTCTGACTTCAGTTGCAAAGGTATCTGATTGACAGATTGCAAAATTGTTAAGTCTAGTAACAGCAGGAAAAGCGTGCTCTTGCTCTCTATGTAAATGTCGTGTCAGCTGCTGTTGGGATAAAAAGCATGAGCATAAGCAAAGATATCTGCATGGATAGAAAAGAAACAAAGAAGATATTTGTTGTGATTTCTGCACTAAGGAGCAAGAAGAAGCATGAAGCGCTAATTTCAGTGGCTAAGACAGTATCGTCCTTGGGCCAGTTCTCTTCAACATCTTTTGAACCACTTGGACTCGGCACTTGAAGGAATATTAAGCAAGTTTGCCAGAGACGCTACATTGGGAGGAGCTGCCAACTAACTCCCTTGAGGCCAGTGAGACACTGCAGAGAGATCTTGACAAATAAGAGAGATGGGCAATTATGGCTGGCCGGGAGTCTATGCACAAATCACGAAAGGGGCGGGACTGCTGGGGAAGGCGTCCCAAGCTGTTGTATTTTCCAGCATCAGTCTCATGACATGCTTATGACAGTGGGAAGATGCCAGCAGCTCACGTCCCCAGCAGCAGAAAAAGAACTTCATGTTACAACTTACTTGAAAAGCTTTTTGACCAATCCCACAAAGCAAAAGCATATTGACAGTAGTTCTATCCGATCCCTAGAAGCACACAGAACTTTGGTTCAAAGAACGCTTGCTTCTTTTGAATAAAAGACCTGCTTGTAAGCCTTAAGATAGAATGCACAGAGCTCCATTATTAAGCTTAGAACTTCCTAACATCTGGCTAGATCTACTTTGCTGTAGCTTAGGGAGTTCTTCTGGTCAAGCTTTAATACACAGGCCATTGTTCTATTTGTCCTTACTTCTCTACTTCTTCTATCATTTTTCTGCTGACAAACCTTATGACTACTGCTTAGCTCCAAGCACAGTTCTGCTGTCTCTGAGGCCTGCCTTTTGCAGCTTTCCCAAAATCCTCTGTTTCCAAGGATTCCCACAGGCAATCCCCAACCTTAGGGAGTTGTGCGATGACAAGTGCTGGATTCAGCACCTGGGACAGGGCAATCCTGCTCTGTGTGTGTGTATAGACTAGGGAGCCAGAGGCTGAAAGGAAGCCAGGCTCCTGGCCAATGGCAAGCTAAATGTGCATCAGCAGTGCCCTGGCAGCCAGGAGGGCCAAGCCTGTCCTGGGGTGCATCAGGCACAGTATCACCAGCTGGGCAAGAGAGGGCATTGTCCTGCTCTGCTCTGCCCTGCTCTGCTCTGCTGTGTTCTGGGGCGGCCTCACCTTGAGTGCTTGGGGGCAGTTTTGGGTACCACAATGAAAAAAGACATGAAGGTATCGGAAAGTTCTCCAATGAGGTTTACAAGGACAGAACTGGAGGAAATAGCATGCAGCTGAGTCAGGGGAGGCTCAGGTCCGGTATCAGGAAAAAGTTTTTTAACCAGAGGATGGCTGGGCACTGGAAGAGTCTCTCCAGGGTGTGGTCACAGCATCACACCTCTCTTGAGTTCAAGAACCTTTGGGACATTGCTCTCAGGCATCTGGTGTGATTCTTGAGGAAGGTCCCATGCAGGGCCAGAAGTTGGACTTGATGCTCCTGACGGGCCCCTTCCAATTCAACTGATTCTACCACTCTATGATTCTGTCCTGGCCACTCAAGGTATATTGCTTGATCTCACCAGATTTTGACCTGCTCTTGTTGGTCAGAATTTGTCCCTACTGCCTAATGATATTTACCACAAAAGACAAAGGGCCTTTTCTCAATTTTCTCAAGAAAGTTGAAGATGCACCCTAGAATCCTAAAAAAGTCTTTTCCTTGAAACAACACTGTCTCCTGCCCAGTATTCTTTCCAGATCTTAAGGAGAAAGAAGGCAAAATCAGGGGATGTATTACAATGAAGCACTGTCAAGTTTCCGGACCTTTAGCAGTATATTTGTACTTCCACTATTCTTTTCTATAAAATCATGGTTTTGTAGAGCATGTCATTTTCTAGCAAGACACATTTTTGCAGCTGAGCCCATCAGTCTCTGTGAGAATATATTGTCAAAAGCACAAAACATATGAATGGGCAGTGGCAAGTGAGGGGAAAAAGCAGTATGGGAAGCAGCTCCGTGATACTACAGTAAGACAAGGAGGAGGAGGTGTTCCAGTTGACAGAGCAAAGAATCCCCCGCAGTCCCTGGAGATATCGTAGTGAAGCAGGTTGTCTCCCAGCAGTCCCTAGAGAACCATGGAGGAACACATACCTACAGTGCAGCTGCTGGAAAGCTCCATGCCACAACAGGTGAAAGTGCCTTGAAGGAAGCTGCAGCTTGTGGAGGGAGGGCCAGAAAACCATCCTTGACCTCTTCTTTAGCGGAAGAGTATGTGCAAATGTTTAACAGCTGCTAACTGGAATCTATCCTCTTTCCAGTTCTTGTCGTAGGTAAGTAGGACAATACAAGAATTAGAAGCCTAAACTGTTTTGCATGAGGCTCCCATTCTCTCTGCCACTCCCTTAAAATTTACTTTGAGATGAAATAAAACTCATGATCAAGTTCCTAAGGCTTGATGGTCAGGCTTCTCAGAAAACAGGCAGTGCAAAGAACTCTTGTCACTGTCATTTTTTTTCATAGAACTAAAAAAGTTAAAGTACTGTTTTCTAAGAACTTACGAAAATCAACTGGTAGAGGTGGTGAGAGTGAAGAGTATAATTAAGCTGGAAAGAGACTATCATGTAGCTACCTCATCTGCATAGAAGTTTTTTTACCAGGAACTCTGGACTTTTAAACAGATTTAGGACACAATAGTTATCTCTGGGAATGTTTTAGTATGTATAGAACATTCATCTTTAAATAGCTCGATCTGTTTTACCGTTATGACTTATGTTTTAAATTTTATTTGAGGAGAAATATTTGCCATTCAGATCATTTCAAGTTCTGAAGCATTTCAGTTGTTGACAGTTTTTGCTGTCTCCTGAGGGCAGGAAAATAGTCCTGGAACCAATACTGAAAGAAACTAGATGGAAAAATTAGTTTTCCGCATTCTTTTCTGTCTATTCTATGAGGCACAAGAGCAAAACCACTGCTATGAGTCTGAGTTGCCTTACCACTCATGGATGACAACCTTGTAGTGAGTAGTCTGTTATTTGCACACATTTCTGATGCTGGTGGTTACCTGTTGTGCAGAAAGATCTGTAAACTCTTTTCACGGAAAGACATTCCTGAATTGCTTCACTTATCTCTGAAGCAGAGAACTAAGCTGGCACTCTACTTCGGAGATCTTCCTGTGCTCGTCCCCAAACCCGTTTCCTTCAAATGCAATTTACTTTCAACCAAAGCACTTCATTACTTCATCAGGTAATCTCTTGTTCTTAATGTTCGGGGTAGTGTTCTAAAAGGGTAAGAACATATTCTAGTAAGAAGGTAGAACCTCTTTCTTAAGTAGTAGACATCACTGGGCTTTGGTTCATGCACCAGAACAACAGCAAGGAATGTCGTTTGCAATCAATAGATGGGTTGGGGAAACCGGCCACAAGTTTAGGAATCTTTCTCCAATTAATTATGCTTTAAAATTTGTCTCTTAGCATTTCAAGTGTTTTTTTATTAAAACAATCAACTATTTATTACCTGTACCACAACGAAGCACAATCAGCAGTGCTTGTGCATCCTTCACCAATTCCAAGAAGAAGAATGGTCTGAGCCTCCAGTATAGCTCATTACCATAAGCTGAAAAAAAGTTCTTGGACAGCTTTCTTTTGCATCCTTCTAAACCTTATGCAGCACTTCCTGGTCAATCTTACATTTTCTTTTCTCCATGAGATGGTAAGAACTCGAGTACCTTCATGAAAACCGTCGCGGGTCGCTTGCTGTGCTGGCACAGTTCCTTTTTGAGAAAATGCTTGGAAAAGCTTTTCGCTAGGGTCTAGGCGGCAAGAGACGCAGAAGACGGGCATAGGCAGCTGTCCGAAGGTAGGTGCCGGTCCCCGGCGGCTTTCGGCAGAAGCCGCGGTTCGGAGCGCACCGCGACCGGCAGAAAGCTCTGGGCGCGAAAAAGCCGCTTCTTCGCCTCCGGCAGCCGGAGAGCTCGGCCGATGCTGAGACGTCAAGAACGAAGCCGCACAGCACTGCGATTAAGTGAGCAGCTCTCAAACTGAGGGAAAACGATAACTAACCACTTTCCAACAGTTTCAACTTGCATTACCATAAGTAGGGAAAAAGTTCTTGGACAGCTTTCTTTTGCATCCTTCTAAACCTTATGCAGCACTCTCTGGCTAATCTTACATTTTTTTTCTCCAGGAGATGGTAAGAACTCGAGTACCTTCATGACAACCGTCGCGGGTCGCTTGCTGTGCTGGCAGAGTTCCTTTTTGAGATAATGCCTGGAAAAGCTTTTCGCTAAGGTCTAGGCGGCAGGAGACGCAGAAGACGGGCATAGGCAGCTGTCCGAAGGTAGGTGCCGGTCCCCGGCGGCTTTCGGCAGAAGCCGCGGTTCGGAGCGCACCGCGACCGGCAGAAAGCTCTGGGCGCGAAAAAGCCGCTTCTTCGCCTCCGGCAGCCGGAGAGCTCGGCCGACGCTGAGACGTCAAGAACGAAGACGCACAGCACTTGGATTAAGTGAGCAGCTCTGAAACTGAGGGAAAACGATAACTAACCACTTTCCAACAGTTTCAACTTGCATTACCATAAGTAGGGAAAAAGTTCTTGGACAGCTTTCTTTTGCATCCTTCTAAACCTTATGCAGCACTTCCTTGCCAATCTCACTTTTTCTTTTCTCCAGGAGATGGTAAGAACTCGAGTACCTTCATGAAAACCGTCGCGGGTCGCTTGCTGTGCTGGCAGAGTTCCTTTTTGAGATAATGCCTGGAAAAGCTTTTCGCTAAGGTCTAGGCGGCAAGAGACGCAGAAGACGGGCATAGGCAGCTGTCCGAAGGTAGGTGCCGGTCCCCGGCGGCTTTAGGCAGAAGCCGCGGTTCGGAGCGCACCGCGACCGGCAGAAAGCTCTGGGCGCGAAAAAGCCGCTTCTTCGCCTCCGGCAGCCGGAGAGCTCGGCCGATGCTGAGACGTCAAGAACGAAGCCGCACAGCACTGGGATTAAGTGAGCAGCTCTCAAACTGAGGGAAAACGATAACTAACCACTTTCCAACAGTTTCAACTTGCATTACCATAAGTAGGGAAAAAGTTCTTGGACAGCTTTCTTTTGCATCCTTCTAAACCTTATGCACCACTTCCTGGCCAATCTCACTTTTTCTTTTCTCCAGGAGATGGTAAGAACTCGAGTACCTTCATGAAAACCGTCGCGGGACGCTTGCTGTGCTGGCAGAGTTCCTTTTTGAGATAATGCCTGGAAAAGCTTTTCGCTAAGGTCTAGGCGGCAGGAGACGCAGAAGACGGGCATAGGCAGCTGTCCGAAGGTAGGTGCCGGTCCCCGGCGGCTTTAGGCAGAAGCCGCGGTTCGGAGCGCACCGCGACCGGCAGAAAGCTCTGGGCGCGAAAAAGCCGCTTCTTCGCCTCCGGCAGCCGGAGAGCTCGGCCGATGCTGAGACGTCAAGAACGAAGCCGCACAGCACTTGGATTAAGTGAGCAGCTCTGAAACTGAGGGAAAACGATAACTAACCACTTTCCAACAGTTTCAACTTGCATTACCATAAGTAGGGAAAAAGTTCTTGGACAGCTTTCTTTTGCATCCTTCTAAACCTTATGCAGCACTTCCTTGCCAATCTCACTTTTTCTTTTCTCCAGGAGATGGTAAGAACTCGAGTACCTTCATGAAAACCGTCGCGGGTCGCTTGCTGTGCTGGCACAGTTCCTTTTTGAGATAATGCCTGGAAAAGCTTTTCGCTAAGGTCTAGGCGGCAAGAGACGCAGAAGACGGGCATAGGCAGCTGTCCGAAGGTAGGTGCCGGTCCCCGGCGGCTTTAGGCAGAAGCCGCGGTTCGGAGCGCACCGCGACCGGCAGAAAGCTCTGGGCGCGAAAAAGCCGCTTCTTCGCCTCCGGCAGCCGGAGAGCTCGGCCGATGCTGAGACGTCAAGAACGAAGCCGCACAGCACTGGGATTAAGTGAGCAGCTCTCAAACTGAGGGAAAACGATAACTAACCACTTTCCAACAGTTTCAACTTGCATTACCATAAGTAGGGAAAAAGTTCTTGGACAGCTTTCTTTTGCATCCTTCTAAACCTTATGCACCACTTCCTGGCCAATCTCACTTTTTCTTTTCTCCAGGAGATGGTAAGAACTCGAGTACCTTCATGAAAACCGTCGCGGGACGCTTGCTGTGCTGGCACAGTTCCTTTTTGAGAAAATGCTTGGAAAAGCTCTTCGCTAAGGTCTAGGCGGCAAGAGGCGCAGAAGACGGGCATACGCAGCTGTCCGAAGGTAGGTGCCGGTCCCCGGCGGCTTTCGGCAGAAGCCGCGGTTCGGAGCGCACCGCGACCGGCAGAAAGCTCTGGGCGCGAAAAAGCCGCTTCTTCGCCTCCGGCAGCCGGAGAGCTCGGCCGATGCTGAGACGTCAAGAACGAAGCCGCACAGCACTGCGATTAAGTGAGCAGCTCTCAAACTGAGGGAAAACGATAACTAACCACTTTCCAACAGTTTCAACTTGCATTACCATAAGTAGGGAAAAAGTTCTTGGACAGCTTTCTTTTGCATCCTTCTAAACCTTATGCAGCACTTCCTTGCCAATCTCACTTTTTCTTTTCTCCAGGAGATGGTAAGAACTCGAGTACCTTCATGAAAACCGTCGCGGGTCGCTTGCTGTGCTGGCACAGTTCCTTTTTGAGATAATGCCTGGAAAAGCTTTTCGCTAAGGTCTAGGCGGCAAGAGACGCAGAAGACGGGCATAGGCAGCTGTCCGAAGGTAGGTGCCGGTCCCCGGCGGCTTTAGGCAGAAGCCGCGGTTCGGAGCGCACCGCGACCGGCAGAAAGCTCTGGGCGCGAAAAAGCCGCTTCTTCGCCTCCGGCAGCCGGAGAGCTCGGCCGATGCTGAGACGTCAAGAACGAAGCCGCACAGCACTGGGATTAAGTGAGCAGCTCTCAAACTGAGGGAAAACGATAACTAACCACTTTCCAACAGTTTCAACTTGCATTACCATAAGTAGGGAAAAAGTTCTTGGACAGCTTTCTTTTGCATCCTTCTAAACCTTATGCACCACTTCCTGGCCAATCTCACTTTTTCTTTTCTCCAGGAGATGGTAAGAACTCGAGTACCTTCATGAAAACCGTCGCGGGACGCTTGCTGTGCTGGCACAGTTCCTTTTTGAGAAAATGCTTGGAAAAGCTCTTCGCTAAGGTCTAGGCGGCAAGAGGCGCAGAAGACGGGCATACGCAGCTGTCCGAAGGTAGGTGCCGGTCCCCGGCGGCTTTCGGCAGAAGCCGCGGTTCGGAGCGCACCGCGACCGGCAGAAAGCTCTGGGCGCGAAAAAGCCGCTTCTTCGCCTCCGGCAGCCGGAGAGCTCGGCCGATGCTGAGACGTCAAGAACGAAGCCGCACAGCACTGGGATTAAGTGAGCAGCTCTCAAACTGAGGGAAAACGATAACTAACCACTTTCCAACAGTTTCAACTTGCATTACCATAAGTAGGGAAAAAGTTCTTGGACAGCTTTCCTTTGCATCCTGCTAAACCTTATGCAGCACTTCCTGGTCAATCTTACTTTTTCTTTTCTCCAGGAGATGGGAAGAACTCGAGCACCCTCATGACAACCGTCTTGGGACGCTTGCTGTGCTGGCAGAGTTCCTTTTTGAGATAATGCCTGGAAAAGCTTTTCGCTAAGGTCTAGGCGGCAAGAGACGCAGAAGAAGGGCATACGCAGCTGTCCGAAGGTAGGTGCCGGTAGTCGGATTCTTTTAACAGAAGCCGCTCTTCGGCGGGCTCTCTTACCTTCATAATGGGTTTTGCTGGAGGAAGCCGCTTTTTCGTTTCCGGGAATACCTAGAGAGGAACACTAGCTAAAGACGTGATTGGCACCATTATGTCGAGTTTTGCTCGTTCCAGCAGGAATAACTGTGTTCTTCCTTACGCTAGATGGCGCTGCTTATCAAGGTTTGGCTGCTTTTAATCATTTGGGGTGCTGGATGTTCAAACGACTTATCGTAACTTCTTCTATTTTAAGTCAGGTGCTCACTGACGTAGATCCTATTAGATATAGCACACTGCAAATAGGAGGTGAAATAGATTTATTGTTACTAGCACATGGGTACGAGTGTTAGGAATTTTATAAGGAATATGTTGCATGAATCTTTTGGACCATTCTGCAGCCATTCATACGAAACTCACACAAGTACAAGACAATATGAAGAAATTGACTGGGAACGAGTGGGGTTTGCATCAATGGTTTGAGGGATGGGAAAGAACTGGGTGGTTGAAAGATCTCGTAAATGGAGCTTTGTTTTTACCAGTAGTCATGATTTCCTTGCTTTGTGTTATTCCATGCATCGTGAAACTGGTGTGCCTCTTGCTAAAAATGACATTGGAAAAGATCTGGCTGGTGCAAGAAGAAGGGGCAATTGTGACAATGTATCTGAACCGCTTAGACTACGGGCTGCACCAGCCATCCAGCGTGGAACGGTTCTTCTCAGAATTTTCTCAGGGCCCTCTGGAATTCATCAAGACATAAGCCTTGCTAAAACAAGAGAGGAAAAGCTGAGAAACTAAATTCCAAGACCACAAGAACTCCAAAACGGGGGGGGGGGGGGGGGGGGGGGGGGGGAGGGGCAAAGTACCTGGACTGTAAGGAAACACATCTTCTGAGAGGTGCACGCAGAATGCGTGGACAAGACAAAGACACCAATAAGAAAAGCGTGACTAGCATGTGCAGAGAGTCAGAATGAGTAAGTGCATCATGTAAACCATAAACGGCTTCTGCTTAATCCTCTTGGTCCATTGTGCAGGAGTCCTGAATTTCCCATAAGTGATACTTACTAAAAGGGTTCTGATTTTAATGCTAGAGTTATTGTCTATACGATGATTCATGGGAATAGTTCTTTCAAGTCCTTCCCTTGCTGACATCAGTCAGTTTCATCTTTTCCTGAATGTACTGCTGGCTATACATAAGTGATGAATAGAAGGGAATGAGTTTTAGGGATATGTTGCAAGGAAATAGATTGGTAGCTCTGCTTCCATTTCCATTGTCTAAGAAGAATTCCGAATATTTTTGGCCCTTTCATAGACCTCTGACTCGATTAGCATCAGCAGGGAGGGACATTTAATTGGTTTTTCTCCTTTTTAGAGAGAAGCTAATGAAAAACTTTCACCAGAATCAGAGCAGGCTGCGTAACAAGAAGAGCGTCATGAAAAGGCGCCAATCCTATCCTCTTAGTATTGCTAGTTGTGATTGGACTTCAATGAAATGTGTCAACTCTGTGTTCCTGGGTATCACATCAGTAACAGGTACTTCACCTGCTGTACTTCTCTCCTAAAGCTAAGAACAGAATCCCAAATAATCTTGATTCCAAGGTCTCAATTCACCCTGTGATGCTGACAGGTGAAATAGGAGTGGAAAATGCACCAGTAAATGAACTTGAATGGCCTATCTAAATCAGCGGCCACTGATTTCCTGAAGGCCTTAACAGGTCAGTTGCCCCTATTTTTCTTGGGGTTCTTTTATTCTTTGGTCATGTTTTTCTTGGGATTCTTTGAATCCTTCCCCACCAGTTCAGCCTCTGCTCTCAAATCCTTTGCTGTCATTTAAAGTATCTCAAGAGCCTGGAAACTGTTGTCTTTATTTATCAACCCATTATTCCCTTCCAAAGGTTGTTTGCCTCAAGTCTCATTCTTGCTGATTTTCTGCTAGTTCATTGTCAGATGGCAGCAGGTGTTCTGTAAGAGCAAGTACACAATCCTATCGCTTGCTTTTCTTTTGATTTGGCCTGTCTAGAAAATGGAATGACTGAACATTTCCAACAGGATTTTCTCTCCCCATTGTGTTTCACCGCAAGGGCAGATGCCAATCCATCTACCTAAACTCTTGGTGGTGAAGAAACTAGTGGTATGCTGTTGCATATAGGTAGAACTTTCCGAAAGGAAGGCCTTGTAAAACCATGGCTGAGGCCCGTTACTTTGGCTAAGTAGAAAATGACTAGGGGAAAGTGAGACAGCTGAATTAGAGGTAGATCAAGAAGTTCTAGAAGCATTGCGTGTTCACAGCGTGGGGTATGACGGTTGGTTGAATTATGTTTGTTGCGGCTTAAAGCTATGCAAGTGATAAAGGCCTGACTGCTTCAAAAGCCTGGCTTTTGCAAGAAAGCGGCTCTCCTTTGCACCTGCCTGGGGACTCTGCGTCACTACGGACCCTCACGCCCAGTTTGCCAAGGAGATGATGAGTAGGAATGTTGCAGAGCTGCTGTGTGCATATGAAAGGAATGTCAGAGAGTGAAGCCGTGGACAATTTCTGGGCTTTAGTACAATGCTGCTGCATTGGTGCCAGTTTAGTCGGTTTTCCATCAGTGGCATTTCTGTCTAGAAGTACACTGCCCAGAGTCTTTCTAGCATTTGATGCCATTTCCTTACTGCCATTAATACCTTCCTTCAGTTTCAAGGATGAGAGAATCTTTACAGGATTTTGAAGATCCCTGTTAGGAAACACTATGCCAGAGGAGTCATCACTCCCTTTTCTTTTGCCTCCTTTGTAATTTTTATAGACTCATTTCACATTTCTGCTAATGGCAATAAGAATACTGAGACTACTTAGCAGGGTTGACGCTCTCAGCTGCTTTCCTCTTTCCTACTGCTTCATATCGGATGTGACTTGATGGCCTCGTTTTGCAATCAGCATTTTGCTGTGGTTTGCTAAAACCTGGCATGCACTGCCAACTCACAACTTGTGTGTTGGCATTTCAGGGGCTTTGATGGGTTCCTTTCTGAGATTGCCATGCACTGGACTTTCACAGTCACAAAGACTTCATCCACCATCGGTCAAATTTCAGTATTTAATACTCTTTCCTGGAATGTAGGCAGCCTAGCAGCAAGTACTAAATTCGCTGCAAGCCCTGTCTTCCCAAAGGACCATTCAAAAAGTTTGCTTTTCCCCTCTGACCAATCTGACAGTATTTTGATGAAGAATTTGGTACCTTAATAGAACCTCTTAGAAGGGATCTCATGGCAGACAACATCTCAGGCTTTCTTGAAATACTGGCTCCTTTGGATCTCAATTCCATTCAGAGTGCATTTAAGATTTTTTTTTCACTGAAGCCATTCAACAATGCCTCTTCTCTTTAAAATGTGCTGCAGGTGAGAAAGATGGATCCCCGTGAAAGGTTCTATTGATATCAAAATTTGTGCCCAATGGACTGTGCTGATGGAAATCAAATACTAGTCTAGTATTTTGAATCCAAATAATTCCTCCCAATCAGGCCCGACAGGATTGTTTGGCTTTGAATCTGAGCACGTGGACAGTAGTGGATGGTCCACAGGTTGAAAAGAGTGTAGATTCTTCTCCTTCTTTTCATTGATGGCTCAGAGACTGAAAAGGCAGCTCCAAAATGGTAAATACATCCCTACAGATTCAAAAATTGTTCTTCTTAATTTGCATCTCCACCATAACAACAGATGCTTAGAACTAAATTACCAATGGGAATTTTATAGCTTCTCAGAAATGAAACAGGACCTGGCTTATGGGCCTTAGCAGTAGCTACAAGTTTTTCAGCACAAGCCATCTCAAAAGTATTTTAACTTTACCGTTCTTTTCTGTCTTATGCTTTCATCTCAAGGATGCAGGAAAAAAAAATAAACAAACAAACAAAAAAAAAACACAACAAAAAAAAACCAAAAAAAAAAAACAACAAAACAAGAAACCCCACCAAATTGATAATAAGCAAAATCAGTGACATATATAGAAACAGATCCCATGGTTTTTAACTTCCAAACTTGTCTTCTCAGCACACTCTCTACAATGGAATTGTTTCCCTATCTGCCTTGAAACATTTTGCAGCAAAAACACTCTAAGGTCCTGCTGGGTGTTTTGTTCAAAAATGACTTCTTCTGGTTTTCTGTCCATAAGCGGAGTAACGTGACTGTGCTGGCAGCTGACCAAAGGAGGTAGGAAGAGTAATCATCATCCACAACACTGGGGCTAAAGAAATTTCCACAGAAAATTACCTGCCCTATTACTTGTTCACGTGTTGGGTTGAACGTTCAGAATCTGTTTCCATTTTCCCCATTCATAGAATGTTCTATTTCACAGAATTCCAGCCCCTCAAACATCAGTCCTGCCAGAACTGCCCGCCATAGGGGGCTGGCATAGGGGATCTGCTAATGTCCACTGACTCTTACCAGTATAGTGCTTGTCACTGTTGCAGATCAAGAACTTCTGAATAGTTTGGATTCATGCTCTTTGAGGGGTTGAAAACAAGAAAAGAATGACTAGACATTTCCATGATCAAATCCCCTGATGGAATAAAAATAGGAGCATAATAAATGTATCCATTGTTCTAAGAAGGGAGATGAAGGCTCCAAATGATTACTTGCATACTTCCTGTTCTAAATCCCTTGTTATCTGGCAAATTGCAGAAGATTCCAGGCTTTTGCCAAAATGCAAACCAGGTTAAAATGTGAAGCCTTACAGTTTGCTGGATATAAAACTTCATCATCCATTTTTAAATCTTTGAGATTGTTATGTACTTCCTATTACTACCCTGAGGTTTAGAGCTGTAATTCAGAGAGAAAAGAATGCTATCTTGAATTCATTCTAGTAAATCAGCACTCTCATCTTGTCGGCACTCTCTCCTCTTGCTTTTCACTTCTGAAACTCTGTACGGAAGAGTGCATTAATGCATAGAGCTCTGCATCAATTCTTTACAACAGTTTCCCCTGTAATTCTTCTTTCAAGGCAAACCTATAAACATCCACACATTCTTACCCCACCACTTCTAAAATTCTATTGAGAAGCAAAAAAAAAAAAACCCATCAAACCACTAAATCACTGCTCCAATAAAAAACGCAGTCCATTAACTGCTTTCTTAGCAGGTTCTTTACCTTGTATTAATATGGCAACCTTTTCTTGCTCTTCTAGATTAGAACCAAATTCTTACAGCATATAAGGAAACATAGGTTTACTGTATCTGATTCTTAGATACAGAAGTCCAGCAAGGAGTTCAGACCTCAAAAGAAGTGTCTGTACAACGAGATTCAGCACAACGTTGAGACATATTAGCTATTTTTCAAGAAAAGCGGCCAAACTGAAACTTTTTAGACTTCTCTACAATCATGCGTGCCTGCTTCCAGAACCTGACCTTCGTTGCTGGAAACTAGCTGCAATGTTACTGTCAACAATGCTGTGAATGTAGGACATCGTCATTCTTCTCTTCCATTGAAAACCTCAAGTGGAGTCACGTCACTTCTCTTCAAAATTCTGTATTTCCTTGCAAACTGGTCAAATAAGGATAAATAAAGTGTTCTGTTCATTCAGTTTAAACCAAATGTTCAAAATGAAGAAAAAAATCCATTCAGATATGGTCTGCAATAATACAGTAGAAGAGAAGATGAACCAGACTGGCCTACAAAAGAAAGAAGTGAAGCAGAATTTGGGAATTTGGAAGACCTTATGATGAATAATTCAAATAAATAAATAAAAAAAATATTGCCTACCCAAATTCAATCAGTGATGCACAGACAAAGTACTAATTACTACTCATATTTCTTTCATTCTCAGACAAGAAGTTCAATGATCCTCTTGAATGCACGGAAGATTCTTGGAAAAGACAGCAGCCTTCTTCTTCACCACATACTCCTCAGAACTCCAGGAGACAAATCATTTGAGCTAGGAGGATCTTTCTCTCTGTAAAACTCCCAGAGCATAGCCAATATTCTATTCCTTTAGGGATCCTCGCCTCCCTGGGGGAGTGCTGGATAGTCTACATCCCGGTACATCAGCCAGACACTCCACCTTATTTCCCATGGCTACTGCAGCAAGGACATCATCTACACTGGCTTTCTAGCCAAAATAGATGCAAGGCACAATGAAGAACATAGCCAACACCTTGAGCACAGCGTATGGGTTTCGAAAGAAAAATCTCAGGATGGCAATACTGGATCTTCTGATCCAAACCATCAGGAAACATTTCTTTAGAGGTGTTGGGAAAGATGAAAGTTTGACAAGAAAGTCTCACAGATATGTATGCTTGGCAGAAAGATTTTTCAATGTGGAGTCTGAAGAAGGAATAGAGTTGGAAGCAAGTTTTGATCTAGAAGAAAAGAATTGCTGAGCCAGTCTTACTGGATAACCGAGGATACCTTAGTTAGAAGAGGGTTTTATGACTTACAGCAAAGGATAAACCCACCCCAAACAAGAAGATGTTTTTACCAAGCAGGAAGCTAGCACAGGCAAACCAGTCAGCAAATGCTGCAAGCAGAAAAAGCTCTCCAAATTTTCCACTGTCAAGAAAACTGAAAAACAACTTTCCGCTTCAGCTGTAATATACTGACTTTTAGTGAGTGGAGAATAGCAACATATGGTAATTAGAGTCGTTAGGATAGGCTATAGATAATAGTTAAGGGATAGATTGGTTCTACTGTATGAAGATGCTCAGCAAAGTGCCAAAACCAAAGGGTCTCCAGGCCTGCCTGTAGCTAGAGCTGACAGCTGTAGGCACAGGCTCTGTTGCCCACTACCCTGGACTGCTGCAACGTCTTGGATGGAATAAACTGCATTTTGGAGAGCCGCCTGGACTCCCACATCCCTCATTTAGGCTCTTCCATGGAGGTGAAAAAAGCCTCTGGGTATTGTACAAAAAAACAGCTATGTAATCTAGAGTTGCATGACCCAATATTTCTATTGAACTGGAACAATTTTTATCAATATTACGGATCCACTTCTTTTCAGTGCGTTTGGTAAAAACATAAAGCATCGTTTAAAAGACATTCTTGGATGCGTACTAAGTACTACGAATTAGTTAAGGTGTTGGTTTGGCATGGCTTGGTTTTTGGTGGGGAGGGAAGAAGCCAGCCCCAGAAGTGATTTTTTGTGCAAAGCTCCTAGAAGCTTCCTCCATGCCTGGCAAAGTGAATCCCTGCTTGGCACTAAGAACAGACATGCTGCTGAGCCAATTACAGAAGCTGGTAGCGCCTTGGTGATATATTTAAGAAGGAAATCAAAACTGCAGCCAGTTAACCTTGAAGTTGGGAAATTTTTAGGTTGGCACCTCTTCTGCTTTGAAAGCCAAACCAGTGAGACACTCTGTTGCAGTGTGTGTTTATTATTGTACTGCAGTTCTAGTAGTCCATTTTCTAAGGCTTCCTATTTTGTGCTGTTATAGCATATGTTATTATGAATGGATTGTTCCTTTCCCCCCAGTATTGTTGGCTTTTGCCCTAGCTGTCCCTCTCCCCAAAGACCTGCCCTTTTGTTCCCTGTTCCTTCTCCCATTGAACATCAACCCCTCCCCAAGCCTGCCCCTTTCTCTAGAAACTTCCCTCTCAATTTTGTACCCTTCAAAACCCCATTGGTTTCTTCAAGTTACTCTCCTCCCCTGTAGTCCCCCTACTGGTTTCAACATTGTATTCCCCTCCTTGTCTTCCACCGCCAGTTTCTCCCAGTTGGTTAAAGATTGCATCCTCCCCTGGGACCTTCCCCCCATTTAGAAGTTGATGGATGCCTTTGAATCAGTGTCTTTCTGTCCTTGACCCTCCAGGGAGTAAACTGAAAAATATGCAGAAGACCTCTCCCTGTTCCTTGTCCCTGCCCTCAGCGCAGTTCTATCCCCAAGGCAGTCCACCTGTGCCGTAGAGCAGCTGTGCCCTACAGCTGCAGCCCGGATTCGACAGCTTTCTTGAGGCGGCCCACTCTCGCTGTCGGTGTCGGGAGCTAGTTGGGCTGAAGAAATCCAGCACTGCAGCAAGACTCCAAGTCAGAAATGCAGTTTATTAGGAAAAGGGGAAAAAACCCAAATCCATGCAAGAGTACAAAAGAAAAACCACTGACAGAGTCAGAATACAAGCTGACGTCCTGCTAGTTAGGGTGGTGAAAGCAGTTTGGATGAAATGGTCTTGTTGAAGTGGTGATTCTGTAGAAACCATCTGGTAGCTCTTGTCCTCTGGAAAACCAGTGGCTAAGGGTGGCCATTCCTCTGGCAATGCAGTAGAAATAGTGCTACTTGCCTTCTAAAACCCAGATGATATCCAGGTGGGGATGCTTAGCTCCTACCCCCTGGGCAGAGCATCTCCCAATGGGCTGATATCATTCTGAGTCATGATGTGGGTCCTTGATTACCCGTGAAACAGAAATGGCTCCTGGAGGGAGTTATCTCTGAGTCATGTGGCAAGACATTGATGGGCCCATTAACAGGAGAGAAGGAAAAAACGATGCCACCCCTGGTTTCCTCAGTTCTTGAGGGTGGGAATAGGATGCATTTTGATATTGTAAGCTAGGACAATACAGGATGCAGGTTTTTGCATTTGCAGGGAGTTTGTATGGATTTGAAAAGTATCCTCATAGCAGAAGCACAAAAGTATTCTCATACCCCTTTTAATCATCTTCAAATGAAGCAATTCTCCCAATAACCTAAGGCATGAATGACTTGCGAGTGAGTTGAAGGAACACGCCAAAGATAAGTAGTGTTCAACTGCAGAGAATTGTTTAGGGACATCATACCCTAATATTTTAAATCAGAAAGCATGGATGGACGGGTCTTTTTTCCTTGGTTGACTACAGAACCAGCGGTCCTTTGCAGGAGGGTCTTTGGATTTAGGATGAGACTGGCAACTAAGAGCATGGCTACACAGAAGGTGCTACTTTTAGACCAGAACATTCAACTACTAAAGGCAGATAGGAGAGTAGCTGATTAGTGACAGCTCCGACAGGAGGAGTCTGCGGCTTACCCCATGGGAACAATAGTAGCACATTTCAATTTTAGAAAACCATTCTTTTCAGAGGACCAAGCATCAGTGAAAAGAAAAGGTCGAGTAAAGAGATCCTAGTGCTCTTCTGATCAGAAGCATCTTCCTCCATATGAGAGTATTTAGGAAAGGACAGTGCGTTCATAAGGAAAGGTGTGCCAGTTACAAAACCTGCAGAACAAGGCAAGACAAACTTATATATTTTATTTGCTATTTTTATTTCACCTGCTAAAAAATGATTTTTTTTAAGACTGAATTTTATGAATTCTGCAACGCTGTCTTTTTGAACGTCTTCCTACTCGTATTAAACACCGAGGTGACAAAGAGAGCAGCAGTGGAAGGAAAGCTGGTCCATCTCCCCCTCCTTGTGGCTTTAGGCCAGTGAGCGATTAGAAGTTGGTCACTTCATTTGAGATAAATAGCTTTACCAAGAGAGAATATTATCCAGCCTTGATCTTTCCTTTGGAGCTGATCCACTTTGTAGTCATCAATTCTTGACTCAGCTGGGGAGAAACAACGGCATTACGGCCATGGATGTTAGAGTGCGCTGATGGGAAATGAAGTTTTCATCTTCCGGTCCTTGCTTCAGTAAATATTCCAAATTCATCAGAAAGAAAATTCGAAGACCAGGAATCCCCACTCAAATGACCTACTTCAAATAGTCTGCACGCATAAGAGACATCAAGCAGGTGCTCTCATCTGTTAGGGGAATACCCAGCCAGTATATTATTGTCTACTTAGGAGGCAATAATTTTGGAAATCATTGAATTTTTTGTATTGCAAGTGAATGGTCAACACATTTTATTACTGGATTAGGTAAAATCATGTCTTCTGCATCCTTTCAGAGAGGAAGCTTACCTGGATCTAAAGCTGCTCAGCTCCATGATGGGATGCTTTGTCTTCAAAGGGAACTCTAGTCTTCGTCCTTTTGGATTGCTTCCATAGCTTTTCACTCACTCTTCAGGTACCTGTTAAAATGGCCTCTTATCCCATGCAAATTTTTATGGGCATAGTCACTGAATTGGCAAGTATTCCATAAAGTCCACAGGCCTTGTTGAGATGGATGCACAGGTCTCAAGGGTGTTAGCAGATGTTATTCTGAGGCCACTCCTGATCATGTTGGATGGACCATGGTGACTGAGGAAAGTGCCCAAAGACTGGATGAAAGCAAATGTCACCCATCTTCAAAAAAGGCAACCAGGAGGACTCAGAAAAGTACAAGCCAGCCAGCCTCATTTGGATCCCCAGGAAGTTGATGGAGTAGCTATTCCTGGAAAGCATTGCCAGGCACACCAAGGAGGACAGAACAAATGTAGTCAGCATGGATTTACCAGGGGAAATTGGTGCTTGACGACTTTTTAAACTCCTCTGGTGAATGAACTTGCCTGGTAGATGAAGAGAATATCATCTGCCTGGGCTTCAGGGAAGTTTTGGACGTTTATCTACATGGCAGCACACATACCTACGGGAAGGAATAGTGCAAAGAGCAGGGAACCAGTGTCTTTTCAATGATGCTCAGTGAAAAGACAAGAGGCAGTGGGCACACACTGCAATACAGGAGATTGCCTCTGAGCATCACAAAATTATTTTTTACCGTGACGGTGACTGAACCATGGCACAGAGTGTCCAGAAAGATGGTGGAGTCTGGATCATTGAAGACAATAAAAGTAGGCCCAGATATAATCCTGGGCAACAGGCTCTAGGTATCCTGGTTGAAGCAGGGGGATGGGACTTGGGGAGCCGCACAGAGCCCTTCCACCCTCATTCATTCTGTGCTAGTGAATTCTCTTAGAGATGCATTTCAAGGACTGGCATGACAAAGCTCTGTGCAGAGTGAGATCCAAATGGACATGGGATTTAAGTTCCTTAAGTAGTGTTCAAGAAGAATGTAAAACTCCAGGAAACCTGTCTCTTCCATAACTGAATCCCTTTCATGGGAAAATTCCCCAGCTCTAGAAAGATCCTCTGAGACGCATGCTTAAGACTGACACCGGCAGAGCAAATTTCTCCCTATGCGTGTCTAAGACCAGTTAGGGTCTTTACCAAAAGTGTTGTCAACGTAGTCACAGAAGGCATATTGTTAAGAAGTGACAACTTACATCAGAATGGCAAATATTGGTCCAGCAATGAATTACTGTATGGGAATTATCGACTTGTATTCCAAATAAATAAAAAGGAGTTGGTCTTTATTGAACTCTTTCATTGCAATATTCATAAGGGAAGAAAAAGACCTATGTCCTTAACTTTCTTAATTCTAACAAAGATTTAAAACATTCCTTGTAAAAAGCGTATCTGAATTATCGGTCTATGAAACAATTTGAGTTGGGAAAAAAGTCCTAAAATTGTGTAGACAGTTGCAGAGAAAGCAAGAAAATAGGAAAGAAACAAAAACAGAGAAAAAGAGTCATCTTGAGTCTGCTAGCTAGTTCTAGAAGTAGTCTGCTAGAAAAAGGAAACCCCAGTGGAATTTCAAATGTGTTCATGCACTTGATTCAGTAACTGGTCAATGTAAAAACCAGTCCTTTCGTACAACTTCCCCCAGCAACAAAAACTTCAACAGATTGACGCCACCATCATGCCTGTCCCAGATGTATTTAAAAGAGAAATGATGATTTTCTTGAAAATCTATTTGCGTACAAGTTGCAAGACATTGGAGGGATTCTCCACATTCTCCTTCCTCCACGCGGCTTGAAAGTATATTTGATAAAATATGCAACAAAGCATGTGATTTCCAAGGTAGAGTAAAATGGATGACTTGGGAATTGATCTCTTTTGGATATGAAACTTCATATCCACTCTCTGGGAAGTTTCTAAAAGAAATGATGGAGCTGAGGCATGAATCTGCCTCTCCGAGTGCTAAGCAAACATAGACACTCCCCTTCACATGGCCCCACCTTCCGCACACACCTAGGCATGCACAGAGATCAGCATAGCAGATCATGAACACCTTGGAAAAGACTGAAATGCTAAATAGCTCTCTTTGTGGACAAAATAGCCGGTACACTATTTCAAATATCTGGTACAAAAACTCTGTTGAATATCTGCCTCATATGTAAAACACAGCTTTTCATTGAATTCTGTTTGCAGAATATTTTCCTTCCATTTGTTCCTTTAAAATTCCTTTGTTCTATGTCTAGAAATATTTTCTTCTAAAAATAGAAAAAATTAGATGATGTCTTTTCAGAAGAAAACATTGGTTTAGACAATTTTTAACCATCATGGTATGGAAGAATTTATTTGTCCCTCACTAAGGAGGAATAAGTATTTTGATCCTAGATCATTTACAGTGAAATACTTGACATTTTTAAGATGCTTTCAATCAATTTTGATCCTCATTGCTTATTCATTGTAAACAGTAAGTTTTCAGTGCATGGAAAGTGTGTGTGGTATGTCTACATTAGTTCAAACACCAATTCCAACTAATGGCCAGGCTGAACTACAGTAAATAATGTCCTGAAGGATATTTTGCCGCCTTCTTTGGCACTCCTTGAAATCCTAATGATTGGCATGAAGTGTCGAAATACAGAGATTTTCTCTCAGAGGGTGTCCCATGTTGAAACCCATCCCATGTGTTTGATGTTGTAGTTCTTATCGCTTTTAAAAGTTGATATCTTCTGCACAGTTTTCATGAAGCTTTCTGTTACAGTAGTGAAAATCACAGAGAAATGCAATTTTGTACAACTTTGAATTTACCCCAAGAGCTGAGAGAAAATTTGTTCGTATACCTCAATCTGAGTCTCTTCTATATTCAAGCTTTGTTTATCTCCCATCAAGGGTCGCATTCGTTGCTGTTCAAAGCCCCATCCAAGCTGACTTGAATACGTTCAGGGATGGGACATCCACAACTTCTCTGGGCAACCCGAAGCAGCGTTCCAGCACCCCAACAGCAAAAAATGTCTTCCTTTCATCTAATAGAGATCAGAAATACTAAATCTAGGTATATAAACTTGGAGGAAAGGTTTGAAATTCTATTGATTTGAAACACATTTGATATGAATACTAACTTCCAGACGACTGAAATACGTTGATGGCCATTTGAGATTGACACTTTTTGAAAAAGTGCATGGAATTGAAAATTAAAACCGGCAAAATTAAAAACTTCTTGCCATTTTCTTTTAACTCTGATCTTCAAAATTGCATAGGTCAGATATCTGTGCTTCATGCAAATCTCTCAGATACTCTCAGACCAAAGCTTTTCTTTCAGACTAAACTGCGGTTTAGGTAGAACACGAGTGCTTAGTGAAGGTTTTTCTGGGCATAGGGGGATTTGTGTGCACAAGAGGTTTTATCCAAACTGGAAAATTCATCCCAGCTGCATTTGTTCATCATTCCTACTGCATCAGGCCTGAAGATTCTGTGAAAAGTATCCTGTGGACCTTGAACATAGCTCATGTGAAAGAGATGAGAGGTGATGGAGAAGTTGAGGGAGAGAATCAAGAGCATATGGCCCAGTAAAGGCACCAGAAGGTATTTTTTCATGTGGTCCACAGCCCAAACAATTGTTTAGCACCGTTTGAAGGCTGTGTTTGACCAACAGGGCTGAAGCAGGTCTTCAAAATATCCAGTAGATCAAAATCCATGGAAGCAAATGACCCTGGCCAGTCACCTTGCTGCTGATCATTCACCCTCCATACCAGCTGATCAGGCCTAAGAATGCTGCTGCAAAAGTGTTGTGAAAAAGGTAGGCACATTTTCACAGAGGCAGGGGAAAATGCCCTTGGATGGTGATTCCAAGCGATAACTTGATGGCGCAAGTTAGGTACTCTTATCTACTGTGCAATATTGAAGTTGGTGAGTTCACCATCTGTAAGCATCACTTTAGAAAATAAATGTTTGATCCACAAAACGATACTTCCTATGTCCTGTCTACCTGCTTCATTTCAGCCAAGGAATAGGCTACGTTCCATCAGCAAAGTGTTCATGATCATATGCTTCTTTAAACTGTGGTCATTCTTTCTTTTTTTCTAAATCAGACACTGTCTATTCCTAAGATTCAGATGTCCATGGGTAGGGGTGTAATTAAGTTCACTGTTAAAAAATATCCTTCTTGTTATCTTTTTAATAAATTACTGAGATGTAACATCAGTCTGAGAGCTGAAAGAAACCCCTTCATTTGCTGTTTGCCAAGTATCATCTATGTGATACAAATTCTATTTGACCCATCCATTGCCATCTAATACTACTAGTAATGCCTTCACAACCTTTACTTCATCGTTAGGGATTTTGGAGAAGTGAAAGATTTGAACATAAGCAAGGGCATTTGTTCAAGATGCTCCAGAAAGAGCTGCCGTCTGTTCTCTTCCTTGCTGCCTATGTTGGCAGGAAGCTGCAAAAAACCCAAAGATAACTAGAAAGAGTGTTACTTTTAGTCTAAATTTGGAAATGATGTTTGGAATACCCTGTTAAATGAAAAGGTGCTCTTTTAAAAGATGGCATCTTCAGGGGAAAAGTCAGTTTAGAGAGGTTTTGAGACAGTTGCTTCTGGAAAAAAAAAAAAAAAATTTGAGGTATCCAAGGTCTTTAGCCATACCACTTGGAAGATTGATTCAAAACACAGTTCCTTCATCTAGGAAGAACAGAGGACCATAGATGCAGCCCATTTCAAAACGGAGTTCTTTATGTGTCAGGTTGGGATTTACTGGACATCATTTCTTGTAAAGTCGAGGGACTGCAGTTAGCTCTCCAATAATTTCCTTCTCTGAAATTCATCTGCATTTGCTCCTTTCTCCAGCGTTCCCATTTCTTAGTGCTGGTATACTCCATCTATGCATTAGAATATTCAACTGGAGTGTGTGTCCGATATTTTCTAGTTCAAATTGGCTGGAACGCAATGGATAGTTCCAGTTGCTTGTATACACTAGTTTTATTTTGACAAGTTTTCTTTGAACAATGTTGAAGCAGCAGTAGCAAATCGGAAGTACAGCTTGCAGCAGGGAAAGACACTTCTGCTTGCTCAAGTTTCCTGTAGTCAGATAGATGCCAAAAGGCTTTTCATAGTACTACTACTGTCTTGTAGGAATACTTGATCTAATCCTACCTTTGATACAATTACGAATGGGCTACTTTTCCACAAGGTGGAACATTTTTCTTTTAATCATATGTTTTTTGTAAGTTGGAAACATGAACTTGTGCACCAGTCAGGTGGAAGGTACTCTTACTTCTTCATAAGTTTCACAACATTATTTAGAAAATATTGACTCTGTGTAACTTCAAAAGAAGAATTCTGGGCATCTTCATTCTATTGATGTGATTTTTTTTCTACCATGCTGTTCTTGTTTTCTATGGAACTCATTTTTACCAATAGAAATATTTTTCCCTGACACCTATGGAAAATACCTATGTTTCCTCAATATTGCAGCCTCAGTACACTGTTTAGAATTATTTCAACATGGTCCCAAGCATATCCGACAGCTAGACAGCAGAGGTTAGCAACAGTGAGTGGGAATAACTTCTGAACCATTTCAGTAGATTTCCCAGGAAGGGCTTGCTTTCTGCCCCTGCAAATTTTCCCAGAGATATTGTCTGGTGAACAGTTGCATCAAAAGAGTATTTTTGCACAAACCTTGGGCCAAGCTCTGTCTCAGATTTACTAGTGAATGCAAAGAGGGTGAAAGTGCTGCTTCGAAGCCCTCTGTGTGCTTTCCGTACCAAAAGGGAGGTGACCCCAGCAATAACTTTTTGATCTCTCTTCAAAACACGAGGCACGTCACCACCTCATTCATCTTTTTCTGGGACTCAGCATCTAAAGACCAAGAAGCCCTCTTGCTTGCTAAAGTGTGTTCAGCAAAAAACCCTTGTCCCATCAGCAAATTGGAACACAGCTGCATTCCAGTCAATACCAATGCTGGCAGGGCAATACTCTAGCCCAGTAGTAACATGCCACTGTTAGAAGACTGTGTAAAAATCTTTGTGTACAAAGTAATGGGAGGGAAAAATAGAATTGGGAAGAACTGCACATTGTTCTGGAAAAAGCCTCCTGCCACAGTCTTACAGACGTCATTTTCTGGTATCATTTTTAAGAGTTGGAGTTTCTTAAATTTTGTACAAGATAAAATCTTACTGGACCTTGAAGTTTCCCTACTAGAAGTACAGCCATTTCTTAGTAGAATAGAAGTAAGCCCTTTGAATATGTACAAATGGCCTTTCAAAATACATATGCTATAGCCCACTGTGAAAGGAATTAGCTATAAAAATAGAAATTCAAAGGTTTAAAAAGGTTTTGAATAAAGTAAGTCTAAGGTGATAGAAGAAGAAGAAAACAGCAGTTTTCTTCTTCTGCTGAAAAAACAACTCCGAGGACATTGTACTCTACAGGTGTATTATATCACTTTCTGAAAAACGGAGTAGGTTTGCTATTTCAAAAGGTTTTCATTAGGAAGGAAGAGATTCCTTTGGAAAAAAAAACTTCAAATTGACTTGACATGAATGTTATGACACTTCACCAATCATGAAGAAAAATTCTCATCACTTGATATGGAAATCATGACGGTAACGGAGTCAAGGATGTCTAAGCCGTGCCATCAGGAACATAAAAAAGCATTAGAATGCTGGTAAGACTGAGCTCCTGAACTAGTGAGAAGAGAACGCAACCAAAACATTTTCCTTTAAGAGTCTTCAGCATGAACAGCAGATCAAATGTTTTCCTGTAAAGTATTTATGAATAGAATTAACCTTTAAAAGAACATTGTTTTCAAAAACCTGTGTCCAGTATCTCTTAGAATGATACAGAGTTCTTATTACTAGAAAAAAGAAAAGTACTTTTTTCCAAACTGTTGTGCACTTTTAAACGATCTACAATAAAAAGAGTACTTTTTCATGCTGGGCATGATGTTCATTACAAAAAAGCCTTGTCGCACGCTTGGTACTCTAGTGTCTTGATTAGCATCGTTTTTTATTCATTGACTCTTTTTCACCTTGAAATAATGGCGTCTTTGTACTTATGCAGCATCCAGGAAGAATTTCTTGGGTGTCATTTTGTACTCGATCCTAAATGGCAGGTTCTGCATTCTGCCATCCGTCTAGCTTTCCCATTTGATGCAGCTTCTGAGAGGTCTTTTCAGAATTGAGGACTACCTGCAAGAATGATGCTAAATGCATGCATTTTACTCCTTGGTTAATGCAAAAGAGTTTCTCCTTTACAGCATAATAATAACAGGAAAAGAATGATGGTGGATTCAATTCTTATAGTAATACAAAGAGAACTATTATCATCATTAGAAACCAAGCAAGTCATATTTATTGCTCATGCAGTACAACCACTAATGCAAATTACCCTGTAAATTCAAAATGAATCTGTATCACAGGAGTGGATTGAATGTCTCTCTTGATATTTTGCTTAAAGCAGAAAATTAATTCTTTTGACAGCCAACTCATAATTGCAACCTAACTTTCAACTCCAGCTTTCAAACAGTGGAAACATGTCTGTTTATAACACGATACAGTACCGTACACAAGACCAAAACAGGTCCTAGACGTTCAAATGAAAGAAAAGATCAAAGGACAGATTAATTCGTGTCTGCAAGCCCTCAAGAGCGTGCAGGTCAAAAGTCCCCAGAAAACTAGGCCAGTGGCACAAATTCTCGATGTTGGCACCAGCAGAAGCAGCTGCTATCTTTCTAGGATGCAATCTTGCTTACATCATCCTTCAAAGCAATCTTCTGTCCCCCTGCCCAATATGCCTTCTGCTCTACTCCTTGGACTTCACGTTTGCATTTCTACAGAGTCCTGCAAAGTGACTCAAAGTTCAGGTAATAGATTTCCAAGATTTAGAAATATTGTGTTAAGTCTATTTCTTTCGTATTTCATCCCGTCTAAGCATACTGAACTTTCTGAGGTGAAATATGTCGAGTATGTCACGTGTAGTTTACATGTTAGTTCTGCTTGACATTAAAACTTCGCACAGACCCCTGGGATGCCTTACTGCAAAAATATATAGCTGCAAAGAGTGGTTGCACAAAGTTAGAAAGGCCAGAAAACCATGTAAACAACCTAACAGTAGAGGCTTGAATTTCTGAATATAATCTTGCACCATCTAAAGTCAAAATAGAATATTGAAATGATTTTCATCTAATAATGAGCGTGGGGAAGAAAGAATCCAGATAGGATTTTTTTTTTTTTTGAAACAGTTCCAGGAAATACATGGCCTTAACTTGGAAGTATAGCATTAAATATTTTTATACAGCATGAGTTCTCATTACCTAATCATATGATTTGTAGAACTGAATTGGAAAGTAGGAAATAAACAAAGAAAAATACTCAAGCTATAAAATATGTGAGTTTAAAATTTTCTTTGTATTTCTGATTAAAACGATGAGGTAGCCAAATGGTCACCCATTATTTTCAAAAGCATCTGGACATAAAAAACGGATCAATTTTGGCGGGACTTGGATGTCCGGTATTCCTGAAAAGCTTTATTTCACTGCTTCCCAACCCTGATTCAATCCCCCTAAACACAGCTGTATTTCAGTTGCTCAGTGAAACTGTCCATCTCATGCATATAGTTTACAAATAATCTGCAGAAAAAGCTAGCTAGATTTAAAGATCTTTTTTCTGTAAATGGCCTTCAACTGATTTCTACAAACACACAGCTGGGATTTCTGCTGTCTTCTTCAGGCCACTTCCTGCAGAGACCTCTCCATTAAATTTGTCTCGTTCTACTAAGAACGCTTCTGGTGATCCAAAGTCAGCACTGGGATTGTCCAACTGCATGGAATTACTGTCTGCTAGAGCTGCACACTCAGGGCTTCTGTGTGAAGCATCATGTGAGCCCTGCTAATGTCACCCTGTTGGTATAAACTGAGCTAAGTGGACCTTAAGGGACAAGATTGTGCACTGATTTTGTAATAGAAATGAGGTACTAAGAAGGAGGCGGGAGGATTTCAATGTTTCTGCCCCCAGCTGAAGCAACACTAAATCTCGGTCCTTATCTGAAAAACGAGGTGAATTAACCCGTTTGGCATTCATATGCCAAAAAGGTCAGTAATACACTCAGAACTGTCAAAAGAGTAACAATTCCAATCATTACTTTCTAAAAAGAATTCATTTGAAGAAGTCAGGAAGACAGATGAAACATGCAAATATCCTACCCTGAGAATCATTCTGTTGATCTGCACAGGTTTCTTATTATATTCCCATCTAATGCATTGGTCATGTGTGCTTGTGATGACACAAATACTTGCAAAGCTTACAAGATAAATCACGTTCTCTTCAAACAGCAAAGCATTTCTTGATGGTTGCACTTGCTAATTCCATTTAGACTCAGTGTTCTTAAAGGTCTTTTCCAACCAAAGTTCCAACCACCATTCTCTAAGTCGCACATCCTGATTGTCCTGGTTTAGGGCTAAATTTGGCAGAAAACCTCACAAAGGGCCACTGCACCCTCCCCCCCACCAAAAGCCCACCCACACAGCCGCTCCCTTCAACTGGTTTGGGGAGAGAAGTGGGAAAAAGCTGTTGATTTAACAGGCAAAGCACTTCCCAGCACAAAAAAATGAACAATACCAGATGACAAAACTCATTTGCCGCACTGAAGAGACGACAAATCAGAAAGTCTCTCCTGTGGGTGCTCACTCTGTTATCAACCCCTCCAGCAATGGGGAAGGCTGCTGCCCAGGGTAGGCCCCAGTAGGCCACAAAGTGCAAGTTCCCAGTGCTTCCCGGGTCCCAGTCCGGAGCAGATTCGAAACGTTCCAAGAAAAGGGAAAGGAAAAAAAAAAACAGTCCAGGGAAAACTCTGCCTCAGCCAGCTAAACCAACTAAAAAGCAAATGCGTGCTCTGTTCTGCTCCGTCAGTGCCCAGACAACACAGTGCAGCGCAGAATGTGGAAGAGTGTTGCTTTTTAAGGAGTGCAGCCTCTGATAAGAAACTCGGTGCTTCTTCTTCTCCCCACCTTTGCTCTCAGAACCAGTCTTGAAGGCAGAGAATATCATATCCAGCATTAAGAGAACAGATGACTGGGGATACAAGCATCATAAAGTCACCCTAGGACACCGCTCCTTTGAGATATGTCACCAGACTATGCTAAGACCAAGTTTTGGAACTGCTCATTAAAATTCTACTCTCACAGTGAAGCTGAGGAGGAAACACAGCTCACTACAGTTACCTTGTGGCATGCCAGTGCTTCCTTTCAATCACAATGGTCTTCGTTTTTAAGTCCCTGACATCACAGGCATCATGAAACATCCTTTGTGCAGGAAGGAAGAAAATATTCTTCTCATTGATGCTGATGGGTTAGCTGACATGCAAAGCAGTTAATTCAAAGTGACAGAGCAATCAAGTCAATAGGAAAACTCACCACAGTTTTGTTTACTCCCCTAAATCCTTACTATCCCAAAATACAAGAACAGCTGTAAAAGCCTTGTGGCTACCTAATTTTTTCCTAGACCTACATGGTGGGGTAAGAGATAAACAATCCCAAACTATGGTAATCCACAACAAAGCATTCTTGACCTCATATTCAGGTTCTGCATAGCGAGCTCTTCCTCCTGATCAAGTTATTCCATCGCAATACTTTGGGGAGTATCTCAGAGGGCTGGCTGTTGTTTGGTTTGAAAGCATCTTGATCATTCAGGAACCCAGTAGCAAGGACAAAGTTTAAAAGAAGATAGTGCTATGCATTGATTTTCATCTAGGACAGAGATATTTCTACAACACAGAAGGCTGACCTAATGCTTCACGACAACGTGGCTGAAGTGGCATCCTGGTCCCCATAGGTTTTTCTCTTTACTTTTAGCTGCTTTCTTACCAGATTAATGAGCTGAACTAGCTCAAAAAAGAATCAGATAAGTGCCAGAGCTTTCAAACAAACAAACAAAAAAAAAAAAAAAAAAAAAAAAAAAAACCCAAAACAGATGCAAAAGGCTGATTTGTAAGTGCATTTGAAAACAGAAGTTTTTTGTACTTTTCATAGATACATGGCATTCTCTAGAATGATATTGCTCCAATGCTTTGGGTTTGGTTTTGTTTTTGTTTTTTTCCTCAATTCGAAATGTTACACATTCTTTTTTGGCCATTTTAGTAAACTGATTTTCTGATCCATGTGAAAGACAGTCCGAAGTTCCCCTCATTTGCCTCACGACCGTCCCCAGGACAGACATCGGGACCCTGAGGACCCTGACTGGAATGCTGGCATGCCGGTCAGAGAGGAATGCCAGAAATCCTGAGGCCCCTGAGCAGAATTCTGGCCTGCCAAGTGATTGTTGGCAGCTGTGTCTACAGTGACTGCTTCTAGCAGGGCCTGCCAAGGGGCGAGGCGACCTATGGGCCTGCACGTGCTTCGCGACACCAGCCCAGGAATTTTCCCACCTCTTGGCCAGATGAACTTGCTGGGGCAACTGTGGTAGCCGCCCCATGGAAAATCCTTCATCTGCTCCACTACCACCGTGAGGGACGCAGATTGAAGCCCCCCTCCCAAGGACTGAGGCTGAGACGCCCGTCATTCTGATCCAGGGCTGCTGGCTTGACTGAAGCAGGATGCCTGCTAAGTGTTGCCTGCAGATGTGTTTGCGGGACCTAAACTGGTTTCCTATAGAAACCAGTCCTGAAACAATAGCTCCCACTCACTGCTGATATTGATATTGACTTCTCCTGCTGAGAACATGGACTGTCTGTACCCGTCTTCAATACCATTTTTCCCCTCAGCAATTTCAATAGACTTGCTCTTTATTGTATCTGCTCCCCCTCAGCCATTTCTAGATCTGTTTCCCCCCTCAGCAATGGACTAGAATAGAACCTTGAGATAACCAGGACTTTGAGATCTCCCCTAGGAGAACTCCATCGGCTGGGCTGCGAGGACTTCATCTCTCTCCATTTGGTAGCTATACTCCCTCTCTCTTTCTCCCCCTCTTTTCTATTCTTTTCCTCTCCCTAATTCCTTGAAGGCATTTGCTGTGGTCATTCTAGAAAGGTGCATTTGTTTGGAGTGATACTGCAATCCCTTTTCCATCTTGTCTTTTGCCCTCCGAGATCAGTTAAGAAAACATCATCCCCCCTTGGTAGGAGCGGATCAGAACAATATGTTCTTTCCAGCTGAAATTGGTTCTAGTCAATAGAAGCACACTGGTAGGTAAAAGTAGACTATAAAAGATAACCTTCAGAATGTATTTCCCATGTCTTCCCATTCAAGCAAGTGAAGAAAGCAGACAGATCTTCAGATAACATGCTATGCGAATTGAAAGGAATCTTCTTGGAGGCAACTGTGAAACTCACGCAATGAAATACAGATGAGAGAGATGAAAGGGTCACATATGATGTCAAATCTATTCTTTTAATGTTTGAATGAAACAAGATTTCTTCAAGTACAATCCTACAAAATGAAGGTGAACTTGCAGAAGCAATTGAACTGGGTCTCCTTTAGAAACACAATGTTTTCTAATTAAACTGAGCATTCAGGAAGGCAACCTTGAAATCAAAAGGATTTAGAAAAATACAAAATACCAAGACTGGCAGTTCGTTATCTTTCACGGTCTCTTTAAGATAAGATTGATTTGAACTTCCACTTGTAGTAGGTCTGAAGACATTAGGAATGATGCAATATGAAAAAACCAAAACAAAACAACTTTCTCAAAAAGCTTTGAGAAACCAGAGAAATGATGATTTTTAGTGGTTAGGTAGTCCTTTAAAATTTGTCTTGGGGGAAAGAGATAAAAAACTGACTGAGATCAAATGACTGTGGAGTATATTCCAAAACAGTAATGAAGAAGGTAAGGGGCAAGAGCCTGTTAGAAAAATACTATGCTGGCTTCATCTGTTGAAAGCATTCCAGAATGGTTGAAATTATGAATCATATCTTCTGGGATTAAAAAAAAAAAAAAAAAAAAAAAAAAAAAAAAAAAAAAAAGAGGAAGAAAACAGAAGGAAAAAAATATTTTGAACATATTTTTCCATTCCAAGATGGTATAATGGCTTTATTTCATTTTGTTCCTATGACCGGTTAATAGCTTATGAAATGTTTAGCAATAGAGAGTGAGAGTCTTCACACTAGCCATACCATTTGGATGTGTCTCTTTTACTTTCTAGAGCAGCAGATATGGTTTAGCACTCCACAATTCAGTCCCCAAAAGTGAGTAAGTGTGGCAGATTTAACCTAACTGCCCAGTCCACCAAAATGCCTAATTATCTTGAAAAATGCTTTGCTCTATCTCATGATCTGGACATGTCTCTCTAGCTCCACTTTGAGCTTCTTGATCTTTCATCTACAGGATGAGATCCAATTTAGCTTAGCAAGGATGTAGCCTTTCCAAACCATATCTTTTACCTTCTATATTCTTACAAGTACATTTCTACCGCAGGGACCAGTTTGGAAGATCTTAGTTGTTTTATTCCTTAGATTATGTTGCTGCATTAATTAGCTCTTCTTTGAAGTTTTTTCCCTGCTCAAGTATAGGGTCAGTGCTGAAATGATTGTGATGCTAACTCCTTATGATCTATTCTGCAGGCTTACAGAGTATGCAGCAAAGTTTTCTCTTCTTCTGAGGACATTCTACTCTTTTGATGAGAAATGCTGAAGGTCTGACTTCAGTTGCAAAGGTATCTGATTGACAGATTGCAAAATTGTTAAGTCTAGTAACAGCAGGAAAAGCGTGCTCTTGCTCTCTATGTAAATGTCGTGTCAGCTGCTGTTGGGATAAAAAGCATGAGCATAAGCAAAGATATCTGCATGGATAGAAAAGAAACAAAGAAGATATTTGTTGTGATTTCTGCACTAAGGAGCAAGAAGAAGCATGAAGCGCTAATTTCAGTGGCTAAGACAGTATCGTCCTTGGGCCAGTTCTCTTCAACATCTTTTGAACCACTTGGACTCGGCACTTGAAGGAATATTAAGCAAGTTTGCCAGAGACGCTACATTGGGAGGAGCTGTCAACTAACTCCCTTGAGGCCAGTGAGACGCTGCCGAGAGATCTTGACAAATAAGAGTGATGGGCAATTATGGCTGGCCGGGAGTCTATGCACAAATCACGAAAGGGGCGGGACTGCTGGGGAAGGCGTCCCAAGCTGTTGTATTTTCCAGCATCAGTCTCATGACATGCTTATGACAGTGGGAAGATGCCAGCAGCTCACGTCCCCAGCAGCAGAAAAAGAACTTCATGTTACAACTTACTTGAAAAGCTTTTTGACCAATCCCACAAAGCAAAAGCATATTGACAGTAGTTCTTTCCGATCCCTAGAAGCACACAGAACTTTGGTTCAAAGAACACTTGCTTCTTTTGAATAAAAGACCTGCTTGTAAGCCTTAAGATAGAATGGAGCTCTGTGCTCCATTATTAAGCTTAGAACTTCCTAACATCTGGCTAGATCTACTTTGCTGTAGCTTAGGGAGTTCTTCTGGTCAAGCTTTAATACACAGGCCATTGTTCTATTTGTCCTTACTTCTCTACTTCTTCTATCATTTTTCTGCTGACAAACCTTATGACTACTGCTTAGCTCCAAGCACAGTTCTGCTGTCTCTGAGGCCTGCCTTTTGCAGCTTTCCCAAAATCCTCTGTTTCCAAGGATTGCCACAGGCAATCCCCAACCTTAGGGAGTTGTGCGATGGCAAGTGCTGGATTCAGCACCTGGGACAGGGCAATCCTGCTCTGTGTGTGTGTATAGACTAGGGAGCCAGAGGCTGAAAGGAAGCCAGGCTCCTGGCCAATGGCAAGCTAAATGGGTATCAGCAGTGCCCTGGCAGCCAGGAGGGCCAAGCCTGTCCTGGGGTGCATCAGGCACAGTATCACCAGCTGGGCAAGAGAGGGCATTGTCCTGCTCTGCTCTCCTCTGCTCTGCTCTGTACTGGGGCAGCCTGACCTTGAGTGCTTGGGGGCAGTTTTGGGTACCACAATGAAAAAAGACATGAAGGTATCAGAAAGTTCTCCAATGAGGTTTACAAGGACAGAACTGGAGGAAATGGCATGCAGATGAGTCAGGGGAGGGTCAGGTCCGGTATCAGGAAAAAGCTTTTTAACCAGAGGATGGCTGGGCACTGGAAGAGTCTCTCCAGGGAGTGGTCACAGCATCACGCCTATCTTGAGTTCAAGAACCTTTGGGACATTGCTCTCAGGCATCCGGTGTGATTCTTGAGGAAGGTCCCATGCAGGGCCAGAAGTTGGACTTGATGCTCCTGACGGGCCCCTTCCAATTCAACTGATTCTACGACTCTATGGTTCTGTCCTGGCCACTCAAGGTGTATTGCTTGATCTCACCAGATTTTGACCTGCTCTTGTTGGTCAGAATTTGTCCCTACTGCCTAATGATATTTACCACAAAAGACAAAGTGCCTTTCCTCAATTTTCTCAAGAAAGTTGAAGATGCACCCTAGAATCCTAAAAAAGTATTTTCCTTGAAACAACACTGTCTCCTGCCCAGTATTCTTTCCAGATCTTAAGGAGAAAGAAGGCAAAATCAGGGGATGTATTACAATGAAGCACTGTCAAGTTTCCGGACCTTTAGCAGTATATTTGTACTTCCACTATTCTTTCCTATAAAATCATGGTTTTGTAGAGCATGTCATTTTCTAGCAAGACACATTTTTGCAACTGAGCCCATCAGTCTCTGTGAGAATATATTGTCAAAAGCACAAAACATATGAATAGGCAGTGGCAAGTGAGGGGAAAAAGCAGTATGGGAAGCAGCTCCGTGATACTACAGTAAGACAAGAAGGAGGTGGAGGTGTTCCAGTTGACAGAGCAAAGAATCCCCCGCAGTCCCTGGAGACATCCTAGTGAAGCAGGTTGTCTCCCAGCAGTCCCTAGAGAACCATGGAGGAACACATACCTACAGTGCAGCTGCTGGAGGGCTCCATGCCACAGCAGGTGAAAGTGCCTTGAAGGAAGCTGCAGCTTGTGGAGGGAGGGCCAGAAAACCATCCTTGACCTCTTCTTTAGCGGAAGAGTATGTGCAAATGTTTAACAGCTGCTAACTGGAATCTCTCCTCTTTCCAGTTCTTGTCGTAGGTAAGTAGGACAATACAAGAATTAGAAGCCTAAACTGTTTTGCATGAGGCTCCCATTCTCTCTGCCACTCCCTTAAAATGTACTTTGAGATGAAATAAAACTCATGATCAAGTTCCTAAGGCTTGATGGTCAGGCTTCTCAGAAAACAGGGAGTGCAAAGAACTCTTGTCACTGTCATTTTTTTTCATAGAACTAAAAAAGTTAAAGTACTGTTTTCTAAGAACTTACGAAAATCAACTGGTAGAGGTGGTGAGAGTGAAGAGTATAATTAAGCTGGAAAGAGACTATCATGTAGCTACCTCATCTGCATAGAAGTTTTTTTACCAGGAACTCTGGACTTTTAAACAGATTTAGGACACAATAGTTATCTCTGGGAATGTTTTAGTATGTATAGAACATTCATCTTTAAATAGCTCGATCTGTTTTACCGTTATGACTTACGTTTTAAATTTTATTTGAGGAGAAATATTTGCCATTCAGATCATTTCAAGTTCTGAAGCATTTCAGTTGTTGACAGTTTTTGCTGTCTCCTGAGGGCAGGAAAATAGTCCTGGAACCAATACTGAAAGAAACTAGATGGAAAAATTAGTTTTCCGCATTCTTTTCTGTCTATTCTATGAGGCACAAGAGCAAAACCACTGCTATGAGTCTGAGTTGCCTTACCACTCATGGATGACAACCTTGTAGTGAGTAGTCTGTTATTTGCACACATTTCTGATGCTGGTGGTTACCTGTTGTGCAGAAAGATCTGTAAACTATTTTCACGGAAAGACATTCCTGAATTGCTTCACTTATCTCTGAAGCAGAGAACTAAGCTGGCACTCTACTTCGGAGATCTTCCTGTGCTCGTCCCCAAACCCGTTTCCTTCAAATGCAATTTACTTTCAACCAAAGCACTTCATTACTTCATCAGGTAATCTCTTGTTCTTAATGTTCGGGGTAGTGTTCTAAAAGGGTAAGAACATATTCTAGTAAGAAGGTAGAACCTCTTTCTTGAGTAGTAGACATCACTGGGCTTTGGTTCATGCACCAGAACAACAGCAAGGAATGTCGTTTGCAATCAATAGATGGGTTGGGGAAACCGGCCACAAGTTTAGGAATCTTTCTCCAATTAATTATGCTTTAAAATTTGTCTCTTAGCATTTCAAGTGTGTTTTTATTAAAACAATCAACTATTTATTACCTGTACCACAACGAAGCACAATCAGCAGTGCTTGTGCATCCTTCACCAATTCCAAGAAGAAGAATGGTCTGAGCCTCCAGTATAGCTCATTACCATAAGCTGAAAAAAAGTTCTTGGAAAAATTTCTTTTGCATCCTTCTAAACTTTATGCAGCACTTCCTGGCCAATCTTACATTTTCTTTTCTCCAGGAGATGGTAAGAACTCGAGTACCTTCATGACAACCGTCGCGGGTCGCTTGCTGTGCTGGCAGAGTTCCTTTTTGAGAAAATGCTTGGAAAAGCTTTTCGCTAAGGTCTAGGCGGCAAGAGACGCAGAAGACGGGCATACGCAGCTGTCCGAAGGTAGGTGCCGGTCCCGGGCGGCTTTCGGCAGAAGCCGCGGTTCGGAGCGCACCGCGACCGGCAGAAAGCTCTGGGCGCGAAAAAGCCGCTTCTTCGCCTCCGGCAGCCGGAGAGCTCGGCCGATGCTGAGACGTCAAGAACGAAGCCGCACAGCACTGGGATTAAGTGAGCAGCTCTCAAACTGAGGGAAAACGATAACTAACCACTTTCCAACAGTTTCAACTTGCATTACCATAAGTAGGGAAAAAGTTCTTGGACAGCTTTCTTTTGCATCCTTCTAAACCTTATGCACCATGTCCTATCCAACCTTCTTTTTCTTTTCTCCAGGAGATGGTAAGAAATCGAGTACCTTCATGACAACCGTCGCGGGTCGCTTGCTGTGCTGGCACAGTTCCTTTTTGAGATAATGCCTGGAAAAGCTTTTCGCTAAGGTCTAGGCGGCAAGAGACGCAGAAGACGGGCATACGCAGCTGTCCGAAGGTAGGTGCCGGTCCCCGGCGGCTTTCGGCAGAAGCCGCGGTTCGGAGCGCACCGCGACCGGCAGAAAGCTCTGGGCGCGAAAAAGCCGCTTCTTCGCCTCCGGCAGCCGGAGAGCTCGGCCGATGCTGAGACGTCAAGAACGAAGCCGCACAGCACTGCGATTAAGTGAGCAGCTCTCAAACTGAGGGAAAACGATAACTAACCACTTTCCAACAGTTTCAACTTGCATTACCATAAGTAGGGAAAAAGTTCTTGGACAGCTTTCTTTTGCATCCTTCTAAACCTTATGCAGCACTCTCTGGCCAATCTCACTTTTTCTTTTCTCCAGGAGATGGTAAGAACTCGAGTACCTTCATGAAAACCGTCGCGGGTCGCTTGCTGTGCTGGCACAGTTCCTTTTTGAGATAATGCCTGGAAAAGCTTTTCGCTAAGGTCTAGGCGGCAAGACACGCAAAAGACGGCATACGCAGCTGTCCGAAGGTAGGTGCCGGTCCCCGGCGGCTTTCGGCAGAAGCCGCGGTTCGGAGCGCACCGCGACCGGCAGAAAGCTCGGGGCGCGAAAAAGCCGCTTCTTCGCCTCCGGCAGCCGGAGAGCTCGGCCGATGCTGAGACGTCAAGAACGAAGCCGCACAGCACTGCGATTAAGTGAGCAGCTCTCAAACTGAGGGAAAACGATAACTAACCACTTTCCAACAGTTTCAACTTGCATTACCATAAGTAGGGAAAAAGTTCTTGGACAGCTTTCTTTTGCATCCTTCTAAACCTTATGCAGCACTCTCTGGCCAATCTCACTTTTTCTTTTCTCCAGGAGATGGTAAGAACTCGAGTACCTTCATGAAAACCGTCGCGGGTCGCTTGCTGTGCTGGCACAGTTCCTTTTTGAGATAATGCCTGGAAAAGCTTTTCGCTAAGGTCTAGGCGGCAGGAGACGCAGAAGACGGGCATACGCAGCTGTCCGAAGGTAGGTGCCGGTCCCCGGCGGCTTTCGGCAGAAGCCGCGGTTCGGAGCGCACCGCGACCGGCAGAAAGCTCTGGGCGCGAAAAAGCCGCTTCTTCGCCTCCGGCAGCCGGAGAGCTCGGCCGATGCTGAGACGTCAAGAACGAAGCCGCACAGCACTGGGATTAAGTGAGCAGCTCTCAAACTGAGGGAAAACGATAACTAACCACTTTCCAACAGTTTCAACTTGCATTACCATAAGTAGGGAAAAAGTTCTTGGACAGCTTTCTTTTGCATCCTTCTAAACCTTATGCAGCACTCTCTGGCCAATCTCACTTTTTCTTTTCTCCAGGAGATGGTAAGAACTCGAGTACCTTCATGAAAACCGTCGCGGGTCGCTTGCTGTGCTGGCAGAGTTCCTTTTTGAGATAATGCCTGGAAAAGCTTTTCGCTAAGGTCTAGGCGGCAGGAGACGCAGAAAACGGGCATAGGCAGCTGTCCGAAGGTAGGTGCCGGTCCCCGGCGGCTTTCGGCAGAAGCCGCGGTTCGGAGCGCACCGCGACCGGCAGAAAGCTCTGGGCGCGAAAAAGCCGCTTCTTCGCCTCCGGCAGCCGGAGAGCTCGGCCGATGCTGAGACGTCAAGAACGAAGCCGCACAGCACTGGGATTAAGTGAGCAGCTCTCAAACTGAGGGAAAACGATAACTAACCACTTTCCAACAGTTTCAACTTGCATTACCATAAGTAGGGAAAAAGTTCTTGGACAGCTTTCTTTTGCATCCTTCTAAACCTTATGCAGCACTTCCTGGCCAATCTCACTTTTTCTTTTCTCCAGGAGATGGTAAGAACTCGAGTACCTTCATGAAAACCGTCGCGGGTCGCTTGCTGTGCTGGCAGAGTTCCTTTTTGAGATAATGCCTGGAAAAGCTTTTCGCTAAGGTCTAGGCGGCAAGAGACGCAGAAGACGGGCATACGCAGCTTTCCGAAGGTAGGTGCCGGTCCCCGGCGGCTTTCGGCAGAAGCCGCGGTTCGGAGCGCACCGCGACCGGCAGAAAGCTCTGGGCGCGAAAAAGCCGCTTCTTCGCCTCCGGCAGCCGGAGAGCTCGGCCGATGCTGAGACGTCAAGAACGAAGCCGCACAGCACTGGGATTAAGTGAGCAGCTCTCAAACTGAGGGAAAACGATAACTAACCACTTTCCAACAGTTTCAACTTGCATTACCATAAGTAGGGAAAAAGTTCTTGGACAGCTTTCTTTTGCATCCTTCTAAACCTTATGCAGCACTCTCTGGCCAATCTCACTTTTTCTTTTCTCCAGGAGATGGTAAGAACTCGAGTACCTTCATGAAAACCGTCGCGGGTCGCTTGCTGTGCTGGCAGAGTTCCTTTTTGAGATAATGCCTGGAAAAGCTTTTCGCTAAGGTCTAGGCGGCAAGAGACGCAGAAGACGGGCATACGCAGCTTTCCGAAGGTAGGTGCCGGTCCCCGGCGGCTTTCGGCAGAAGCCGCGGTTCGGAGCGCACCGCGACCGGCAGAAAGCTCTGGGCGCGAAAAAGCCGCTTCTTCGCCTCCGGCAGCCGGAGAGCTCGGCCGATGCTGAGACGTCAAGAACGAAGCCGCACAGCACTGGGATTAAGTGAGCAGCTCTCAAACTGAGGGAAAACGATAACTAACCACTTTCCAACAGTTTCAACTTGCATTACCATAAGTAGGGAAAAAGTTCTTGGACAGCTTTCTTTTGCATCCTTCTAAACCTTATGCAGCACTTCCTGGCCAATCTCACTTTTTCTTTTCTCCAGAAGATGGTAAGAACTCGAGTACCTTCATGAAAACCGTCGCGGGTCGCTTGCTGTGCTGGCACAGTTCCTTTTTGAGAAAATGCTTGGAAAAGCTTTTCGCTAAGGTCTAGGCGGCAAGAGACGCAGAAGACGGGCATACGCAGCTGTCCGAAGGTAGGTGCCGGTCCCCGGCGGCTTTCGGCAGAAGCCGCGGTTCGGAGCGCACCGCGACCGGCAGAAAGCTCTGGGCGCGAAAAAGCCGCTTCTTCGCCTCCGGCAGCCGGAGAGCTCGGCCGATGCTGAGACGTCAAGAACGAAGCCGCACAGCACTGGGATTAAGTGAGCAGCTCTCAAACTGAGGGAAAACGATAACTAACCACTTTCCAACAGTTTCAACTTGCATTACAATAAGTAGGGAAAAAGTTCTTGGACAGCTTTCTTTTGCATCCTGCTAAACCTTATGCAGCACTTCCTGGTCAATCTTACATTTTCTTTTCTCCAGGAGATGGTAAGAACTCGAGTACCCTCATGACAACCGTCGTGGGACGCTTGCTGTGCTGGCAGAGTTCCTTTTTGAGATAATGCCTGGAAAAGCTTTTCGCTAAGGTCTAGGCGGCAAGAGACGCAGAAGAAGGGCATACGCAGCTGTCCGAAGGTAGGTGCCGGTAGCCGGATTCTTTTAACAGAAGCCGCTCTTCGGCGGGCTCTCTTACCTTCATAATGGGTTTTGCTGGAGGAAGCCGCTTTTTCGTTTCCGGGAATACCTAGAGAGGAACACTAGCTAAAGACGTGATTGGCACCATTATGTCGAGTTTTGCTCGTTCCAGCAGGAATAACTGTGTTCTTCCTTACGCTAGATGGCGCTGCTTATCAAGGTTCGGCTGCTTTTAATCATTTGTGGTGCTGGATGTTCAAACGACTTATCGTAACTTCTTCTATTTTAAGTCAGGTGCTCACTGACGTAGATCCTATTAGATATAGCACACTGCAAATAGGAGGTGAAATAGATTTATTGTTACTAGCACATGGGTACGAGTGTTAGGAATTTTATATGGAATATGTTGCATGAATCTTTTCGACCATTCTGCAGCCATTCATACGAAACTCACACAAGTACAAGACAATATGAAGAAATTGACTGGGAACGAGTGGGGTTTGCATCAATGGTTTGAGGGATGGGAAAGAACTGGGTGGTTGAAAGATCTCGTAAATGGAGCTTTGTTTTTACCAGTAGTCATGATTTCATTGCTTTGTGTTATTCCATGCATCGTGAAACTGGTGTGCCTCTTGCTAAAAATGACATTGGAAAAGATCTGGCTGGTGCAAGAAGAAGGGGCAATTGTGACAATGTATCTGAACCGCTTAGACTACGGGCTGCACCAGCCATCCAGCGTGGAACGGTTCTTCTCAGAATTTTCTCAGGGCCCTCTGGAATTCATCAAGACATAAGCCTTGCTAAAACAAGAGAGGAAAAGCTGAGAAACTAAATTCCAAGACCACAAGAACTCCAAAACGGGGGGGGGGGGGGGGGGGGGCAAAGTACCTGGACTGTAAGGAAACACATCTTCTGAGAGGTGCACGCAGAATGCGTGGACAAGACAAAGGCACCAATAAGAAAAGCGTGACTAGCGTGTGCAGAGAGTCAGAATGAGTAAGTGCATCATGTAAACCATACACGGCTTCTGCTTAATCCTCTTGGTCCATTGTGCAGGAGTCCTGAATTTCCCATAAGTGATACTTACTAAAAGGGTTCTGATTTTAATGCTAGAGTTACTGTCTATACGATGATTCATGGGAATAGTTCTTTCAAGTCCTTCCCTTGCTGACATCAGTCAGTTTCATCTTTTCCTGAATGTACTGCTGGCTATACATAAGTGATGAATAGAAGGGAATGAGTTTTAGGGATATGTTGCAAGGAAATAGATTGGTAGCTCTGCTTCCATTTCCATTGTCTAAGAAGAATTCCGAATATTTTTGGCCCTTTCATAGACCTCTGACTCAATTAGCATCAGCAGGGAGGGACATTTAATTGGTTTTTCTCCTTTTTAGAGAGAAGCTAACGAAAAAGTTTCACCAGAATCAGAGCAGGCTGCGTAACAAGAAGAGCGTCATGAAAAGGCGCCAATCCTATCCTCTTAGTATTGCTAGTTGTGATTGGACTTCAATGAAATGTGTCAACTCTGTGTTCCTGGGTATCACATCAGTAACAGGTACTTCACCTGCTGTACTTCTCTCCTAAAGCTAAGAACAGAATCCCAAATAATCTTGATTCCAAGGTCTCAATTCACCCTGTGATGCTGACAGGTGAAATAGGAGTGGAAGGTGCACCAGTAAATGAACTTGAATGGCCTATCTAAATCAGCGGCCACTGATTTCCTGAAGGCCTTAACAGGTCAGTTGCCCCTATTTTTCTTGGGGTTCTTTTATTCTTTGGTCATGTTTTTCTTGGGATTCTTTGAATCCTTCCCCACCAGTTCAGCCTCTGCTCTCAAATCCTTTGCTGTCATTTAAAGTATCTCGATAGCCTGGAAACCTGTTGTCTTTATTTATCAACCCATTATTCCCTTCCAAAGGTTGTTTGCCTCAAGTCTCATTCTTGCTGATTTTCTGCTAGTTCATTGTCAGATGGCAGCAGGTGTTCTGTAAGAGCAAGTACACAATCCTATCGCTTGCTTTTCTTTTGATTTGGCCTGTCTAGAAAATGGAATGACTGAACATCTCCAACAGCATTTTCTCTCCCCATTGTGTTTCACCGCAAGGGCAGATGCCAATCCATCTACCTAAACTCTTGGTGGTGAAGAAACTAGTGGTATGCTGTTGCATATAGGTAGAACTTTCCGAAAGGAAGGCCTTGTAAAACCATGGCTGAGGCCCGTTACTTTGGCTAAGTAGAAAATGACTAGGGGAAAGTGAGACAGCTGAATTAGAGGTAGATCAAGAAGTTCTAGAAGCATTGCGTGTTCACAGCGTGGGGTATGACGGTTGGTTGAATTATGTTTCTTGCGGCTTAAAGCTATGCAAGTGATAAAGGCCTGACTGCTTCAAAAGCCTGGCTTTTGCAAGAAAGCGGCTCTCCTTTGCACCTGCCTGGGGACTCTGCGTCACTACGGACCCTCACGCCCAGTTTGCCAAGGAGATGATGAGTAGGAATGTTGCAGAGCTGCTGTGTGCATATGAAAGGAATGGCAGAGAGTGAAGCCATGGACAATTTCTGGGCTTTAGTACAATGCTGCTGCATTGGTGCCAGTTTAGTCGGTTTTCCATCAGTGGCATTTCTGTCTAGAAGTACACTGCCCAGAGTCTTTCTAGCATTTGATGCCATTTCCTTACTGCCATTAATACCTTCCTTCAGTTTAAAGGATGAGAGAATCTTTACAGGATTTTGAAGATCCCTGTTAGGAAACACTATGCCAGAGGAGTCATCACTCCCTTTTCTTTTGCCTCCTTTGTAATTTTTATAGACTCATTTCACATTTCTGCTAATGGCAATAAGAATACTGAGACTACTTAGCAGGGTTGACGCTCTCAGCTGCTTTCCTCTTTCCTACTGCTTCATACCGTATGTGACTTGATGGCCTCGTTTTGCAATCAGCATTTTGCTGTGGTTTGCTAAAACCTGGCATGCACTGCCAACTCACAACTTGTGTGTTGGCATTTCAGGGGCTTTGATGGGTTCCTTTCTGAGATTGCCATGCACTGGACTTTCACAGTCACAAAGACTTCATCCACCATCGGTCAAATTTCAGTATTTAATACTCTTTCCTGGAATGTAGGCAACCTAGCAGCAAGTACTAAATTCGCTGCAAGCCCTGTCTTCCCAAAGGACCATTCAAAAAGTTTGCTTTTCCCCTCTGACCAATCTGACAGTATTTTGATGAAGAATTTGCTACCTTAATAGAACCTCTTAGAAGGGATCTCATGGCAGACAACATCTCAGGCTTTCTTGAAATACTGGCTCCTTTGGATCTCAATTCCATTCAGAGTGCATTTAAGATTTTTTTTTCACTGAAGCCATTCAACAATGCCTCTTCTCTTTAAAATGTGCTGCAGGTGAGAAAGATGGATCCCCGTGAAAGGTTCTATTGATATCAAAATTTGTGCCCAATGGACTGTGCTGATGGAAATCAAATACTAGTCTAGTATTTTGAATCCAAATAATTCCTCCCAATCAGGCCCGACAGGATTGTTTGGCTTTGAATCTGAGCACGTGGACAGTAGTGGATGGTCCACAGGTTGAAAAGAGTGTAGATTCTTCTCCTTCTTTTCATTGATGGCTCAGAGACTGAAAAGGCAGCTCCAAAATGGTAAATACATCCCTACAGATTCAAAAATTGTTCTTCTTAATTTGCATCTCCACCATAACAACAGATGCTTAGAACTAAATTACCAATGGGAATTTTATGGCTTCTCAGAAATGAAACAGGACCTGGCTTATGGGCCTTAGCAGTAGCTACAAGTTTTTCAGCACAAGCCATCTCAAAAGTATTTTAACTTTACCGTACTTTTCTGTCTTATGCTTTCATCTCAAGGATGCAGGAAAAAAAAAAACAACACAACAAAAAAAACCAAAAAAAAAAAAAAAAAAACAAAACAAGAAACCCCACCAAATTGATAATAAGCAAAATCAGTGACATATATAGAAACAGATCCCATGGTTTTTAACTTCCAAACTTGTCTTCTCAGCACACTCTCTACAATGGAATTGTTTCCCTATCTGCCTTGAAACATTTTGCAGCAAAAACACTCTAAGGTCCTGCTGGGTGTTTTGTTCAAAAATGACTTCTTCTGGTTTTCTGTCCATAAGCGGAGTAACGTGACTGTGCTGGCAGCTGACCAAAGGAGGTAGGAAGAGTAATCATCATCCACAACACTGGGGCTAAAGAAATTTCCACAGAAAATTACCTGCCCTATTACTTGTTCACGTGTTGGGTTGAACGTTCAGAATCTGTTTCCATTTTCCCCATTCATAGAATGTTCTATTTCACAGAATTCCAGCCCCTCAAACATCAGTTCTGCCAGAACTGCCCGCCATAGGGGGCTGGCATAGGGGATCTGCTAATGTCCACTGACTCTTACCAGTATAGTGCTTGTCACTGTTGCAGATCAAGAACTTCTGAATAGTTTGGATTCATGCTCTTTGAGGGGTTGAAAACAAGAAAAGAATGACTAGACATTTCCATGATCAAATCCCCTGATGGAATAAAAATAGGAGCATAATAAATGTATTCATTGTTCTAAGAAGGGAGATGAAGGCTCCAAATGATTACTTGCATACTTCCTGTTCTAAATCCCTTGTTATCTGGCAAATTGCAGAAGATTCCAGGCTTTTGCCAAAATGCAAACCAGGTTAAAATGTGAAGCCTTACAGTTTACTGGATATAAAACTTCATCATCCATTTTTAAATCTTTGAGATTGTTATGTACTTCCTATTACTACCCTGAGGTTTAGAGCTGTAATTCAGAGAGAAAAGAATGCTATCTTGAATTCATTCTAGTAAATCGGCACTCTCATCTTGTCGGCACTCTCTCCTCTTGCTTTTCACTTCTGAAACTCTGTACGGAAGAGTGCATTAATGCATAGAGCTCTGCATCAATTCTTTACAACAGTTTCCTCTGTAATTCTTCTTTCAAGGAAAACCTATAAAAAGCCACACTTTCTTACCCCACCACTTCTAAAATTCTATTGAGAAGCAAAAAAAAAAAAAAACCCATCAAACCACTAAATCACTGCTCCAATAAAAAAAGCAGTCCATTAACTGCTTTCTTAGCAGGTTCTTTACCTTGTATTAATATGGCAACCTTTTCTTGCTCTTCTAGATTAGAACCAAATTCTTCCAGCATATAAGGAAACATAGGTTTACTGTATCTGATTCTTAGATACAGAAGTCCAGCAAGGAGTTCAGACCTCAAAAGAAGTGTCTGTACAACGAGATTCAGCACAACGTTGAGACATATTAGCTATTTTTCAAGAAAAGCGGCCAAACTGAAACTTTTTAGACTTCTCTACAATCATGCGTGCCTGCTTCCAGAACCTGACCTTCGTTGCTGGAAACTAGCTGCAATGTTACTGTAAACAATGCTGTGAATGTCATCATCATCGTCATTCTTCTCTTCCATTGAAAACCTCAAGTGGAGTCGCGTCACTTCTCTTCAAAATTCTGTATTTCCTTGCAAACTGGTCAAATAAGGATAAATAAAGCGTTCTGTTCATTCGGTTTAAACCTAATGTTCAAAATGAAAAAAAAAAAATCCATTCAGATATGGTCTGCAATAATACAGTAGAAGAGAAGATGAACCAGACTGGCCTACAACAGAAAGAAGTGAAGCAGAATTTGGGAATTTGGAAGACCTTATGATGAATAATTCAAATAAATAAATAAAAAAAATATTGCCTACCCAAATTCAATCAGTGATGCACAGACAGAGAAAAAGTACTAATTACTACTCATATTTCTTTCATTCTCAGACAAGAAGTTCAATGATCCTCTTGAATGCACGGAAGATTCTTGGAAAAGACAGCAGCCTTCTTCTTCACCACATACTCCTCAGAACTCCAGGAGACAAATCATTTGAGCTGTGAGGATCTTTCTCTCTGTAAAACTCCCAGAGCATAGCCAATATTCTATTCCTTTAGGGATCCTGGCCTCCCTGGGGGAGTGCTGGATAGTCTACATCCCGGTACATCAGCCAGACACTCCACCTTATTTCCCATGGCTACTGCAGCAAGGACATCATCTACACTGGCTTTCTAGCCAAAATATATGCAAGGCACAACAAAGAACATAGCCAAAACCTTGAGCTCAGCTTATGGACTTCGAAAGAAAAATCTCAGGATGGCAATACTGGATCTTCTGATCCAAACCATCAGGAAACATTTCTTTAGAGGTGTTGGGAAAGATGAAAGTTTGACGAGAAAGTCTCACAGATATGTATGCTTGGCAGAAAGATTTTTCAATGTGGAGTCTGAAGAAGGAATAGAGTTGGAAGCAAGTTTTGATCTAGAAGAAAAGAATTGCTGAGCCAGTCTTACTGGATAACCGAGGATACCTTAGTTAGAAGAGGGTTTTATGACTTACAGCAAAGGATAAACCCACCCCAAACAAGAAGATGTTTTTACCAAGCAGGAAGCTAGCACAGGCAAACAAGTCAGCAAATGCTGCAAGCAGAAAAAGCTCTCCAAATTTTCCACTGTCAAGAAAACTGAAAAACAACTTTCCGCTTCAACTGTAATATACTGACTTTTAGTGAGTGGAGAATAGCAACATATGGTAATTAGAGTCGTTAGGATAGGCTATAGATAATAGTTAAGGGATAGATTGGTTCTACTGTATGAAGATGCTCAGCAAAGTGCCAAAACCAAAGGGTCTCCAGGCCTGCCTGCAGCTAGAGCTGACAGCTGTAGGCACAGGCTCTGTTGCCCACTACCCTGGACTGCTGCAACGTCGTGGATGGAATAAACTGCATTTTGGAGAGCCGCCTGGACTCCCACATCCCTCATTTAGGCTCTTCCATGGAGGTGAAAAAAGCCTCTGGGTATTGTACAAAAAAACAGCTATGTAATCTAGAGTTGCATGACCCAATATTTCTATTGAACTGGAACAATTTTTATCAATATTATGGATCCACTTCTTTTCAGTGCGTTTGGTCAAAAACATAAAGCATCGTTTAAAAGACATTCTTGGATGCGTACTAAGTACTACGAATTAGTTAAGGTGTTGGTTTGGCATGGCTTGGTTTTTGGTGGGGAGGGAAGAAGCCAGCCACAGAAGTGATTTTTTGTGCAAAGCTCCTAGAAGCTTCCTCCATGCCTGGCAAAGTGAATCCCTGCTTGGCACTAAGAACAGACATGCTGCTGAGCCAATTACAGAAGCTGATAGCGCCTTGGTGATATATTGAAGAAGGAAATCAAAACTGCAGCCAGTTAACCTTGAAGTTGGGAAATTTTTAGGTTGGCACCTCTTCTGCTTTGAAAGCCAAACCAGTGAGACACTCTGTTGCAGTGTGTGTTTATTATTGTACTGCAGTTCTAGTAGTCCGTTTTCTAAGCCTTCCTATTTTGTGCTGTTATAGCATATGTTATTCTTAATGGATTGTTCCTTTCCCCCCTGTATTGTTGGGTTTTGCCCTAGCTGTCCCTCTCCCCAAAGACCTGCCCTTTTGTTCCCTGTTCCTTCTCCCATTGAACATCAACCCCTCCCCAAGCCTGCCCCTTTCTCTAGAAACTTCCCTCTCAATTTTGTACCCTTCAAAACCCCAGTGGTTTCTTCAAGTTATTCTCCTCCCCTGTAGTCCCCCTACTGGTTTCAACATTGTATTCCCCTCCTTGTCTACCACCCCCAGTTTCTCCCAGTTGGTTAAAGATTGCATCCTCCCCTGGGACCTTCCCCCCATTTAGAAGTTGATGGATGCCTTTGAATCAGTGTCTTTCTGTCCTTGACCCTCCAGGGAGTAAACTGAAAAATATGCAGAAGACCTCTCCCTGTTCCTTGTCCCTGCTCTCAGCGCAGTTCTATCCCCAAGGCAGTCCACCTGTGCCGTAGAGCAGCTGTGCCCTACAGCTGCAGCCCGGATTCGACAGCTTTCTTGGGGCGGCCCACTCTCGCTGTCGGTGTCGGGAGCTAGTTGGGCTGAAGAAATCCAGCACCGCAGCAAGACTCCAAGTCAGAAATCCAGTTTATTAGGAAAAGGAGGAAAAACCCAAATCCATGCAAGAGTACAAAAGAAAAACCACTGACAGAGTCAGAATACAAGCTGACGTCCTGCTAGTTAGGGTGGTGAAAGCAGTTTGGATTAAATGGTCTTGTTGAAGTGGTGATTCTGTAGAAACCATCTGGTAGCTCTCGTCCTCTGGAAAACCAGTGGCTAAGGGTGGCCGTTCCTCTGGCAATGCAGTAGAAATGGTGCTTCTTGCCTTCCAAAACCCAGATTATATCCAGGTGGGGATGCTTAGCTCCTACCCCCTGGGCAGAGCATCTCCCAATGGGCTGATATCATTCTGAGTCATGATGTGGGTCCTTGATTACCCGTGAAACAGAAATGGCTCCTGGAGGGAGTTATCTCTGAGTCATGTGGCAAGACATTGATGGGCCCATTAACAGGAGAGAAGGAAAAAACGATGCCACCCCTGGTTTCCTCAGTTCTTGAGGGTGGGAATAGGATGCATTTTGATATTGTAAGCTAGGACAATACAGGATGCAGGTTTTTGCATTTGCAGGAAGTTTGTATGGATTTGAAAAGTATCCTCATAGCAGAAGCACAAAAGTATTCTCATACCCCTTTTAATCATCTTCCAATGAAGCAATTCTCCCAATAACCTAAGGCATGAATGACTTGCGAGTGAGTTGAAGGAACACGCCAAAGATAAGTAGTGTTCAACTGCAGAGAATTGTTTAGGGACATCAAACCCTAATATTTTAAATCAGAAAGCATGGATGGACGGGTCTTTTTTCCTTGGTTGACTACAGAACCAGCGGTCCTTTGCAGGAGGGTCTTTGGATTTAGGATGAGACTGGCAACTAAGAGCATGGCTACACAGAAGGTGCTACTTTTAGACCAGAACATTCAACTACTAAAGGCAGATAGGAGAATAGCTGATTAGTGACAGCTCCGACAGGAGGAGTCTGCGGCTTACCCCATGGGAACAATAGTAGCACATTTCAATTTTAGAAAACCATTCTTTTCAGAGGACCAAGCATCAGTGAAAAGAAAAGGTCGAGTAAAGACATCCTAGTGCTCTTCTGATCAGAAGCATCTTCCTCCATATGAGAATATTTAGGAAAGGACAGTGCGTTCATAAGGAAAGGTGTGCCAGTTACAAAACCTGCAGAACAAGGCAAGACGAACTTATACATTTTATTTGCTATTTTTATTTCACCTGCTAAAAAATGATTTTTTTTAAGACTGAATTTTATGAATTCTGCAACGCTGTCTTTTTGAACGTCTTCCTACTCGTATTAAACACCGAGGTGACAAAGAGAGCAGCAGTGGAAGGAAAGCTGGTCCATCTCCCCCTCCTTGTGGCTTTAGGCCAGTGAGCGATTAGAAGTTGGTCACTTCATTTGAGATAAATAGCTTTACCAAGAGAGAATATTATCCAGCCTTGATCTTTCCTTTGGAGCTGATCCACTTTGTAGTCATGAATTCTTGACTCAGCTGGGGAGAAACAATGGCATTACGGCCATGGATGTTAGAGTGCGCTGATGGGAAATGAAGTTTTCATCTTCCGGTCCTTGCTTCAGTAAATATTCCAAATTCATCAGAAAGAAAATTCGAAGACCAGGAATCCCCACTCAAATGACCTACTTCAAATAGTCTGCAAGCATAAGAGACATCAAGCAGGTGCTCTCATCTGTTAGGGGAATACCCAGCCAGTATATTATTGTCTACTTAGGAGGCAATAATTTTGGAAATCATTGAATTTTTTGTATTGCAAGTGAATGGTCAACACATTTTATTACTGGATTAGGTAAAATCATGTCTTCTGCATCCTTTCAGAGAGGAAGCTTACCTGGATCTAAAGCTGCTCAGCTCCATGATGGGATGCTTTGTCTTCAAAGGGAACTCTAGTCTTCGTCCTTTTGGATTGCTTCCATAGCTTTTCACTCACTCTTCAAGTACCTGTTAAAATGTCCTCTTATCCCATGCAAATTTTTATGGGCATAGTCACTGAATTGGGAAGTATTCCATAAAGTCCACAGGCCTTGTTGAGATGGATGCACAGGTCTCAAGGGTGTTAGCAGATGTTATTCTGAGGCCACTCCTGATCATGTTGGATGGACCATGGTGACTGAGGAAAGTGCCCAAAGACTGGATGAAAGCAAATGTCACCCATCTTCAAAAAAGGCAACCAGGAGGACTCAGAAAAGTACAAGCCAGCCAGCCTCATTTGGATCCCCAGGAAGTTGATGGAGTAGCTATTCCTGGAAAGCATTGCCAGGCACACCAAGGAGGACAGAACAAATGTAGTCAGCATGGATTTACCAGGGGAAATTGGTGCTTGACGACTTTTTAAACTCCTCTGGTGAATGAACTTGCCTGGTAGATGAAGAGAATATCATCTGCCTGGGCTTCAGGGAAGTTTTGGACGTTTATCTACATGGCAGCACACATACCTACGGGAAGGAATAGTGCAAAGAGCAGGGAACCAGTGTCTTTTCAATGATGCTCAGTGAAAAGACAAGAGGCAGTGGGCACACACTGAAATACAGGAGATTGCCTCTGAGCATCACAAAATTATTTTTTACCGTGACGGTGACTGAACCATGGCACAGAGTGTCCAGAAAGATGGTGGAGTCTGGATCATTGAAGACATTAAAAGTAGGCCCAGATATAATCCTGGGCAACAGGCTCTAGGTATCCTGGTTGAAGCAGGGGGATGGGACTTGGGGAGCCGCACAGAGCCCTTCCACCCTCATTCATTCTGTGCTAGTGAATTCTCTTAGAGATGCATTTCAAGGACTGGCATGACAAAGCTCTGTGCAGAGTGAGATCCAAATGGACATGGGATTTAAGTTCCTTAAGTAGTGTTCAAGAAGAATGTAAAACTCCAGGAAACCTGTCTCTTCCATAACTGAATCCCTTTCATGGGAAAATTCCTCAGCTCTAGAAAGATCCTCTGAGATGCATGCTTAAGACTGACACTGGCAGAGCAAATTTCTCCCTATGCGTGTCTAAGACCAGTTAGGATCTTTACCAAAAGTGTTGTCAACGTAGTCACAGAAGGCATATTGTTAAGAAGTGACAACTTACATCAGAATGGCAAATATTGGTCCAGCAATGAATTACTGTATGGGAATTATCGACTTGTATTCCAAATAAATAAAAAGGAGTTGGTCTTTATTGAACTCTTTCATTGCAATATTCATAAGGGAAGAAAAAGACCTATGTCCTTAACTTTCTTAATTCTAACAAAGATTTAAAACATTCCTTGTAAAAAGCGTATCTGAATTATCGGTCTATGAAACAATTTGAGTTGGGAAAAAAGTCCTAAAATTGTGTAGACAGTTGCAGAGAAAGCAAGAAAATAGGAAAGAAACAAAAACAGAGAAAAAGAGTCATCTTGAGTCTGCTAGCTAGTTCTAGAAGTAGTCTGCTAGAAAAAGGAAACCCCAGTGGAATTTCAAATGTGTTCATGCACTTGATTCAGTAACTGGTCAATGTAAAAACCAGTCCTTTCGTACAACTTCCCCCAGCAACAAAAACTTCAACAGATTGACGCCACCATCATGCCTGTCCCAGATGTATTTAAAAGAGAAATGATGATTTTCTTGAAAATCTATTTGCGTAAAAGTTGCAAGACATTGGAGGGATTCTCCACATTCTCCTTCCTCCACGCGGCTTGAAAGTATATTTGATAAAATATGCAACAAAGCATGTGATTTCCAAGGTAGAGTAAAATGGATGACTTGGGAATTGATCTCTTTTGGATATGAAACTTCATATCCACTCTCTGGGAAGTTTCTAAAAGAAATGATGGAGCTGAGGCATGAATCTGCCTCTCCGAGTGCTAAGCAAACATAGACACTCCCCTTCACATGGCCCCACCTTCCGCACACACCTAGGCATGCACAGAGATCAGCATAGCAGATCATGAACACCTTGGAAAAGACTGAAATGCTAAATAGCTCTCTTTGTGGACAAAATAGCCGGTACACTATTTCAAATATCTGGTACAAAAACTCTGTTGAATATCTGCCTCATATTTAAAACACAGCTTTTCATTGAATTCTGTTTGCAGAATATTTTCCTTCCATTTGTTCCTTTAAAATTCCTTTGTTCTATGTCTAGAAATATTTTCTTCTAAAAATAGAAAAAATTAGATGATGTCTTTTCAGAAGAAAACATTGGTTTAGACAATTTTTAACCATCATGGTATGGAAGAATTTATTTGTCCCTCACTAAGGAGGAATAAGTATTTTGATCATAGATCATTTACAGTGAAATACTTGACATTTTTAAGATGCTTTCAATCAATTTTGATCCTCATTGCTTATTCATTGTAAACAGTAAGTTTTCAGTGCATGGAAAGTGTGTGTGGTATGTCTACATTAGTTCAAACACCAATTCCAACTAATGGCCAGGCTGAACTACAGTAAATAATGTCCTGAAGGATATTTTGCCGCCTTCTTTGGCACTCCTTGAAATCCTAATGATTGGCATGAAGTGTCGAAATACAGAGATTTTCTCTCAGAGGGTGTCCCATGTTGACACCCATCCCATGTGTTTGATGTTGTAGTTCTTATCGCTTTTAAAAGTTGATATCTTCTGCACAGTTTTCATGAAGCTTTCTGTTACAGTAGTGAAAATCACAGAGAAATGCAATTTTGTACAACTTTGAATTTACCCCAAGAGCTGAGAGAAAATTTGTTCGTATACCTCAATCTGAGTCTCTTCTATATTCAAGCTTTGTTTATCTACCATCAAGGGTCGCATTCGTTGCTGTTCAAAGCCCCATCCAAGCTGACTTGAATACGTTCAGGGATGGGACATCCACAACTTCTCTGGGCAACCCGAAGCAGCGTTCCAGCACCCCAACAGCAAAAAATGTCTTCCTTTCATCTAATAGAGATCAGAAATACTAAATCTAGGTATATAAACTTTGAGGAAAGGTTTGAAATTCTATTGATTTGAAACACATTTGATATGAATACTAACTTCCAGACGACTGAAATATGTTGATGGCCATTTGAGATTGACACTTTTTGAAAAAGTGCATGGAATTGAAAATTAAAACCGGCAAAATTAAAAACTTCTTGCCATTTTCTTTTAACTCTGATCTTCAAAATTGCATAGGTCAGATATCTGTGCTTCATGCAAATCTCTCAGATACTCTCAGACCAAAGCTTTTCTTTCAGACTAAACTGCGGTTTAGGTAGAACACGAGTGCTTAGTGAAGGTTTTTCTGGGCATAGGGGGATTTGTGTGCACAAGAGGTTTTATCCAAACTGGAAAATTCATCCCAGCTGCATTTGTTCATCATTCCTACTGCATCAGGCCTGAAGATTCTGTGAAAAGTATCCTGTGGACCTTGAACATAGCTCATGTGAAAGAGATGAGAGATGATGGAGAAGTTGAGGGAGAGAATCAAGAGCATATGGCCCAGTAAAGGCACCAGAAGGTATTTTTTCATGTGGTCCACAGCCCAAACAATTGTTTAGCACCGTTTGAAGGCTGTGTTTGACCAACAGGGCTGAAGCAGGTCTTCAAAATATCCAGTAGATCAAAATCCATGGAAGCAAATGACCCTGGCCAGTCACCTTGCTGCTGATCATTCACCCTCCATACCAGCTGATCAGGCCTAAGAATGCTGCTGCAAAAGTGTTGTGAAAAAGGTAGGCACATTTTCACAGAGGCAGGGGAAAATGCCCTTGGATGGTGATTCCAAGGGATAACTTGATGGCGCAAGTTAGGTACTCTTATCTACTGTGCAATATCGAAGTTGGTGAGTTCACCATCTGTAAGCATCACTTTAGAAAATAAATGTTTGATCCACAAAACGATACTTCCTATGTCCTGTCTACCTGCTTCATTTCAGCCAAGGAATAGGCTACGTTCCATCAGCAAAGTGTTCATGATCATATGCTTCTTTAAACTGTGATAATTCTTTCTTTTTTTCTAAATCAGACACTGTCTATTCCTAAGATTCAGATGTCCATGGGTAGGGGTGTAATTAAGTTCACTGTTAAAAAATGTCCTTCTTGTTATCTTTTTAATAAATTACTGAGATGTAACATCAGCCTGAGAGCTGAAAGAAACCCCTTCATTTGCTGTTTGCCAAGTATCATCTATGTGATACAAATTCTATTTGACCCATCCATTGCCATCTAATACTACTAGTAATGCCTTCACAACCTTTACTTCATCGTTAGGGATTTTGGAGAAGTGAAAGATTTGAACATAAGCAAGGGCATTTGTTCAAGATGCTCCAGAAAGAGCTGCCGTCTGTTCTCTTCCTTGCTGCCTATGTTGGCAGGAAGCTGCAAAAAACCCAAAGATAACTAGAAAGAGTGTTACTTTTAGTCTAAATTTGGAAATGATGTTTGGAATACCCTGTTAAATGAAAAGGTGCTCTTTTAAAAGATGGCATCTTCAGGGGAAAAGTCAGTTTAGAGAGGTTTTGAGACAGTTGCTTCTGGAAAAAAAAAAAAAAAATTTGAGGTATCCAAGGTCTTTAGCCATACCACTTGGAAGATTGATTCAAAACACAGTTCCTTCATCTAGGAAGAACAGAGGACCATAGATGCAGCCCATTTCAAAACGGAGTTCTTTATGTGTCAGGTTGGGATTTACTGGACATCATTTCTTGTAAAGTCGAGGGACTGCAGTTAGCTCTCCAATAATTTCCTTCCCTGAAATTCATCTGCATTTGCTCCTTTCTCCAGCGTTCCCATTTCTTAGTGCTGGTATACTCCATCTATGCATTAGAATATTCAACTGGAGTGTGTGTCCGATATTTTCTAGTTCAAATTGGCTGGAACGCAATGGATAGTTCCAGTTGCTTGTATACACTAGTTTTATTTTGACAAGTTTTCTTTGAACAATGTTGAAGCAGCAGTAGCAAATCGGAAGTACAGCTTGCAGCAGGGAAAGACACTTCTGCTTGCTCAAGTTTCCTGTAGTCAGATAGATGCCAAAAGGCTTTTCATAGTACTACTACTGTCTTGTAGGAATACTTGATCTAATCCTACCTTTGATACAATTACGAATGGGCTACTTTTCCACAAGGTGGAACATTTTTCTTTTAATCATATGTTTTTTGTAAGTTGGAAACATGAACTTGTGCACCAGTCAGGTGGAAGGTACTCTTACTTCTTCATAAGTTTCACAACATTATTTAGAAAATATTGACTCTGTGTAACTTCAAAAGAAGAATTCTGGGCATCTTCATTCTATTGATGTGATTTTTTTTCTACCATGCTGTTCTTGTTTTCTATGGAACTCATTTTTACCAATAGAAATATTTTTCCCTGACACCTATGGAAAATACCTATGTTTCCTCAATATTGCAGCCTCAGTACACTGTTTAGAATTATTTCAACATGGTCCCAAGCATATCCGACAGCTAGACAGCAGAGGTTAGCAACAGTGAGTGGGAATAACTTCTGAACCATTTCAGTAGATTTCCCAGGAAGGGCTTGCTTTCTGCCCCTGCACATTTTCCCAGAGATATTGTCTGGTGCACAGTTGCATCAAAAGAGTATTTTTGCACAAACCTTGGGCCAAGCTCTGTCTCAGATTTACTAGTGAATGCAAAGAGGGTGAAAGTGCTGCTTCAAAGCCCTCTGTGTGCTTTCCGTACCAAAACGGAGGTGACCCCAGCAATAACTTTTTGATCTCTCTTCAAAACACGAGGCACGTCACCACCTCATTCATCTTTTTCTGGGACTCAGCATCTAAAGACCAAGAAGCCCTCTTGCTTGCTAAAGTGTGTTCAGCAAAAAAACCCTTGTCCCATCAGCAAATTGGAACACAGCTGCATTCCAGTCAATACCAATGCTGGCAGGGCAATACTCTAGCCCAGTAGTAACATGCCACTGTTAGAAGACTGTGTAAAAATCTTTGTGTACAAAGTAATGGGAGGGAAAAATAGAATTGGGAAGAACTGCACATTGTTCTGGAAAAAGCCTCCTGCCACAGTCTTACAGACGTCATTTTCTGGTATCATTTTTAAGAGTTGGAGTTTCTTAAATTTTGTACAAGATAAAATCTTACTGGACCTTGAAGTTTCCCTACTAGAAGTACAGCCATTTCTTAGTAGAATAGAAGTAAGCCCTTTGAATATGTACACATGGCCTTTCAAAATACATATGCTATAGCCCACTGTGAAAGGAATTAGCTATAAAAATAGAAATTCAAAGGTTTAAAAAGGTTTTGAATAAAGTAAGTCTAAGGTGATAGAAGAAGAAGAAAACAGCAGTTTTCTTCTTCTGCTGAAAAAACAACTCCGAGGACATTGTACTCTACAGGTGTATTATATCACTTTCTGAAAAACGGAGTAGGTTTGCTATTTCAAAAGGTTTTCATTAGGAAGGAAGAGATTCCTTTGGAAAAAAAAACTTCAAATTGACTTGACATGAATGTTATGACACTTCACCAATCATGAAGAAAAATTCTCATCACTTGATATGGAAATCATGACGGTAACGGAGTCAAGGATGTCTAAGCCGTGCCATCAGGAACATAAAAAAGCATTAGAATGCTGGTAAGACTGAGCTCCTGAACTAGTCAGAAGAGAACGCAACCAAAACATTTTCCTTTAAGAGTCTTCAGCATGAACAGCAGATCAAATGTTTTCCTGTGAAGTATTTATGAATTGAATTAACCTTTAAAATAACATTGTTTTCAAAAACCTGTGACCAGTATCTCTTAGAATGATACAGAGTTCTTATTACTAGAAAAAAGAAAAGCACTTTTTTCCAAACTGTTGTGCACTTTTAAACGATCTACAATAAAAAGAGTACTTTTTCATGCTGGGCATGATGTTCATTACAAAAAAGCCTTGTCGCACGCTTGGTACTCTAGTGTCTTGATTAGCATCGTTTTTTATTCATTGACTCTTTTTCACCTTGAAATAATGGCGTCTTTGTACTTATGCAGCATCCATGAAGAATTTCTTGGGTGTCATTTTGTACTCGATCCTAAATGGCAGGTTCTGCATTCTGCCATCCGTCTAGCTTTCCCATTTGATGCAGCTTCTGAGAGGTCTTTTCAGAATTGAGGACTACCTGCAAGAATGATGCTAAATGCATGCATTTTACTCCTTGGTTAATGCAAAAGAGTTTCTCCTTTACAGCATAATAATAACAGGAAAAGAATGATGGTGGATTCAATTCTTATAGTAATACAAAGAGAACTATTATCATCATTAGAAACCAAGCAAGTCATATTTATTGCTCATGCAGTACAACCACTAATGCAAATTACCCTGTAAATTCAAAATGAATCTGTATCACAGGAGTGGATTGAATGTCTCTCTTGATATTTTGCTTAAAGCAGAAAATTAATTCTTTTGACAGCCAACTCATAATTGCAACCTAACTTTCAACTCCAGCTTTCAAACAGTGGAAACATGTCTGTTTATAACACGATACAGTACCGTACACAAGACCAAAACAGGTCCTAGACGTTCAAATGAAAGAAAAGATCAAAGGACAGATTAATTCGTGTCTGCAAGCCCTCAAGAGCGTGCAGGTCAAAAGTCCCCAGAAAACTAGGCCAGTGGCACAAATTCTCGATGTTGGCACCAGCAGAAGCAGCTGCTATCTTTCTAGGATGCAATCTTGCTTACATCATCCTTCAAAGCAATCTTCTGTCCCCCTGCCCAATATGCCTTCTGCTCTACTCCTTGGACTTCACGTTTGCATTTCTACAGAGTCCTGCAAACGGACTCAAAGTTCAGGTAATAGATTTCCAAGATTTAGAAATATTGTGTTAAGTCTATTTCTTTCGTATTTCATCCCGTCTAAGCATACTGAACTTTCTGAGGTGAAATATGTCGAGTATGTCACGTGTAGTTTACATGTTAGTTCTGCTTGACATTAAAACTTCGCACAGACCCCTGGGATGCCTTACTGCAAAAATATATAGCTGCAAAGAGTGGTTGCACAAAGTTAGAAGGGCCAGAAAACCATGTAAACAACCTAACAGTAGAGGCTTGAATTTCTGAATATAATCTTGCACCATCTAAAGTCAAAATAGAATATTGAAATGATTTTCATCTAATAATGAGCGTGGGGAAGAAAGAATCCAGATAGGATTTTTTTTTTTTTTTGAAACAGTTCCAGGAAATACATGGCCTTAACTTGGAAGTATAGCATTAAATATTTTTAAACAGCATGAGTTCTCATTACCTAATCATATGATTTGTAGAACTGAATTGGAAAGTAGGAAATAAACAAAGAAAAATATTCAAGCTATAAAAAATGTGAGTTTAAAATTTTCTTTGTATTTCTGATTAAAACGATGAGGTAGCCAAATGGTCACCCATTATTTTCAAAAGCATCTGGACATAAAAAACGGATCAATTTTGGCGGGACTTGGATGTCCGGTATTCCTGAAAAGCTTTATTTCACTGCTTCCCAAGCCTGATTCAATCCCCTTAAATGCAGCTGTATTTCAGTTGCTCAGTGAAACTGTCCATCTCATGCATATAGTTTACAAATAATCTGCAGAAAAAGCTAGCTAGATTTAAAGATCTTTTTTCTGTAAATGGCCTTCAACTGATTTCTACAAACACACAGCTGGGATTTCTGCTGTCTTCTTCAGGCCACTTCCTGCAGAGACCTCTCCATTAAATTTGTCTCGTTCTACTAAGAACGCTTCTGGTGATCCAAAGTCAGCACTGGGATTGTCCAACTGCATGGAATTACTGTCTGCTAGAGCTGCACACTGAGGGCTTCTGTGTGAAGCATCATGTGAGCCCTGCTAATGTCACCCTGTTGGTATAAACTGAGCTAAGTGGACCTTAAGGGACAAGATTGTGCACTGATTTTGTAATAGAAATTAGGTACTAAGAAGGAGGCGGGAGGATTTCAATGTTTCTGCCCCCAGCTGAAGCAACACTAAATCTCGGTCTTTATCTGAAAAACGAGGTGAATTAAACCGTTTGGCATTCATATGCCAAAAAGGTCAGTAATACACTCAGAACTGTCAAAAGAGTAACAATTCCAATCATTACTTTCTAAAAAGAATTCATTTGAAGAAGTCAGGAAGACAGATGAAACATGCAAATATCCTACCCTGAGAATCATTCTGTTGATCTGCACAGGTTTCTTATTATATTCCCATCTAATGCATTGGTCATGTGTGCTTGTGATGACACAAATACTTGCAAAGCTTACCAGATAAATCACGTTCTCTTCAAACAGCAAAGCATTTCTTGATGGTTGCACTTGCTAATTCCATTTAGACTCAGTGTTCTTAAAGGTCTTTTCCAACCAAAGTTCCAACCACCATTCTCTAAGTCGCACATCCTGATTGTCCTGGTTTAGGGCTAAATTTGGCAGAAAACCTCACAAAGGGCCACTGCACCCTCCCCCCCACCGAAAGCCCACCCACACAGCCGCTCCCTTCAACTGGTTTGGGGAGAGAAGTGGGAAAAAGCTGTTGATTTAACAGGCAAAGCACTTCCCAGCACAAAAAAATGAACAATACCAGATGACAAAACTCATTTGCCGCACTGAAGAGACGACAAATCAGAAAGTCTCTCCTGTGGGTGCTCACTCTGTTATCAACCCCTCCAGCAATGGGGAAGGCTGCTGCCCAGGGTAGGCCCCAGTAGGCCACAAAGTGCAAGTTCCCAGTGCTTCCCAGGTCCCAGTCCGGAGCAGATTCGAAACGTTCCAAGAAAAGGGAAAGGAAAAAAAAAACCAGTCCAGGGAAAACTCTGCCTCAGCCAGCTAAACCAACTAAAAAGCAAATGCGTGCTCTGTTCTGCTCCATCAGTGCCCAGACAACACAGTGCAGCGCAGAATGTGGAAGAGTGTTGCTTTTTAAGGAGTGCAGCCTCTGATAAGAAACTCGGTGCTTCTTCTTCTCCCCACCTTTGCTCTCAGAACCAGTCTTGAAGGCAGAGAATATCATATCCAGCATTAAGAGAACAGATGACTGGGGATACAAGCATCATAAAGTCACCCTAGGACACCGCTCCTTTGAGATATGTCACCAGACTATGCTAAGACCAAGTTTTGGAACTGCTCATTAAAATTCTACTCTCACAGTGAAGCTGAGGAGGAAACACAGCTCACTACAGTTACCTTGTGGCATGCCAGTGCTTCCTTTCCATCACAATGGTCTTCGTTTTTAAGTCCCTGACATCACAGGCATCATGAAACATCCTTTGTGCAGGAAGGAAGAAAATATTCTTCTCATTGATGCTGATGGGTTAGCTGACATGCAAAGCAGTTAATTCAAAGTGACAGAGCAATCAAGTCAATAGGAAAACTCACCACAGTTTTGTTTACTCCCCTAAATCCTTACTATCCCAAAATACAAGAACAGCTGTAAAAGCCTTGTGGCTACCTAATTTTTTCCTAGACCTACATGGTGGGGTAAGAGATAAACAATCCCAAACTATGGTAATCCACAACAAAGCATTCTTGACCTCATATTCAGGTTCTGCATAGCGAGCTCTTCCTCCTGATCAAGTTATTCCATCGCAATACTTTGGGGAGTATCTCAGAGGGCTGGCTGTTGTTTGGTTTGAAAGCATCTTGATCATTCAGGAACCCAGTAGCAAGGACAAAGTTTAAAAGAAGATAGTGCTATGCATTGATTTTCATCTAGGACAGAGATATTTCTACAACACAGAAGGCTGACCTAATGCTTCACGACAACGTGGCTGAAGTGGCATCCTGGTCCCCATAGGTTTTTCTCTTTACTTTTAGCTGCTTTCTTACCAGATTAATGAGCTGAACTAGCTCAAAAAAGAATCAGATAAGTGCCAGAGCTTTCAAACAAACAAACAAACAAAAAAAAACAAACAAACAAAAAAAAAACAAACCCAAAACAGATGCAAAAGGGTGATTTGTAAGTGCATTTGAAAACAGAAGTTTTTTGTACTTTTCATAGATACATGGCATTCTCTAGAATGATATTGCTCCAATGCTTCGGGTTTGGTTTTGTTTTTGTTTTTTTCCTCAATTCGAAATGTTACACATTCTTTTTTGGCCATTTTAGTAAACTGATTTTCTGATCCATGTGAAAGACAGTCCGAAGTTCCCCTCATTTGCCTCACGACCGTCCCCAGGACAGACATCGGGACCCTGAGGACCCTGACTGGAATGCTGGCATGCCGGTCAGAGAGGAATGCCAGAAATCCTGAGGCCCCTGAGCAGAATTCTGGCCTGCCAAGTGATTGTTGGCAGCTGTGTCTACAGTGACTGCTTCTAGCAGGGCCTGCCAAGGGGCGAGGCGACCTATGGGCCTGCACGTGCTTCGCGACACCAGCCCAGGAATTTTCCCACCTCTTGGCCAGATGAACTTGCTGGGGCAACTGTGGTAGCCGCCCCATGGAAAATCCTTCATCTGCTCCACTACCACCGTGAGGGACGCAGATTGAAGCCCCCCTCCCAAGGACTGAGGCTGAGACGCCCGTCATTCTGATCCAGGGCTGCTGGCTTGACTGAAGCAGGATGCCTGCTAAGTGTTGCCTGCAGATGTGTTCGCGGGACCTAGACTGGTTTCCTATAGAAACCAGTCCTGAAACAATAGCTCCCACTCACTGCTGATATTGATATTGACTTCTCCTGCTGAGAACATGGACTCTCTGTACCCGTCTTCAATACCATTTTTCCCCTCAGCAATTTCAATAGACTTGCTCTTTATTGTATCTGCTCCCCCTCAGCCATTTCTAGATCTGTTTCCCCCCTCAGCAATGGACTAGAATAGAACCTTGAGATAACCAGGACTTTGAGATCTCCCCTAGGAGAACTCCATCGGCTGGGCTGCGAGGACTTCATCTCTCTCCATTTGGTAGCTATACTCCCTCTCTCTTTCTCCCCCTCTTTTCTATTTTTTTCCTCTCCCTAATTCCTTGAAGGCATTTGCTGTGGTCATTCTAGAAAGGTGCATTTGTTTGGAGTGATACTGCAATCCCTTTTCCATCTTGTCTTTTGCCCTCCGAGATCAGTTAAGAAAACATCATCCCCCCTTGGTAGGAGCGGATCAGAACAATATGTTCTTTCCAGCTGAAATTGGTTCTAGTCAATAGAAGCACACGGGTAGGTAAAAGTAGACTATAAAAGATAACCTTCAGAATGTATTTCCCATGTCTTCCCATTCAAGCAAGTGAAGAAAGCAGACAGATCTTCAGATAACATGCTATGCGAATTGAAAGGAATCTTCTTGGAGGCAACTGTGAAACTCACGCAATGAAATACAGATGAGAGAGATGAAAGGGTCACATATGATGTCAAATCTATTCTTTTAATGTTTGAATGAAACAAGATTTCTTCAAGTACAATCCTACAAAATGAAGGTGAACTTGCAGAAGCAATTGAACTGGGTCTCCTTTAGAAACACAATGTTTTCTAATTAAACTGAGCATTCAGGAAGGCAACCTTGAAATCAAAAGGATTTAGAAAAATACAAAATACCAAGACTGGCAGTTCGTTACCTTTCACGGTCTCTTTAAGATAAGATTGATTTGAACTTCCACTTGTAGTAGGTCTGAAGACATTAGGAATGATGCAATATGAAAAAACCAAAACAAAACAACTTTCTCAAAAAGCTTTGAGAAACCAGAGAAATGATGATTTTTAGTGGTTAGGTAGTCCTTTAAAATTTGTCTTGGGGGGAAAGAGATAAAAAACTGACTGAGATCAAATGACTGTGGAGTATATTCCAAAACAGTAATGAAGAAGGTAAGGGGCAAGAGCCTGTTAGAAAAATACTATGCTGGCTTCATCTGTTGAAAGCATTCCAGAATAGTTGAAATTATGAATCATATCTTCTGGGATTTAAAAAAAAAAAAAAAAAAAAAAAAAAAAAAAAAAAAAAAAAGAGGAAGAAAACAGAAGGAAAAAAATATTTTGAACATATTTTTCCATTCCAAGATGGTATAATGGCTTTATTTCATTTTGTTCCTATGACCGGTTAATAGCTTATGAAATGTTTAGCAATAGAGAGTGAGAGTCTTCACACTAGCCATACCATTTGGATGTGTCTCTTTTACTTTCTAGAGCAGCAGATATGGTTTAGCACTCCACAATTCAGTCCCCAAAAGTGAGTAAGGGTGGCAGATTTAACCTAACTGCCCAGTCCACCAAAATGCCTAATTATCTTGAAAAATGCTTTGCTCTATCTCATGATCTGGACATGTCTCTCTAGCTCCACTTTGAGCTTCTTGATCTTTCATCTACAGGATGAGATCCAATTTAGCTTAGCAAGGATGTAGCCTTTCCAAACCATATCTTTTACCTTCTGTATTCTTACAAGTACATTTCTACCGCAGGGACCAGTTTGGAAGATCTTAGTTGTTTTATTCCTTAGATTATGTTGCTGCATTAATTAGCTCTTCTTTGAAGTTTTTTCCCTGCTCAAGTATAGGGTCAGTGCTGAAATGATTGTGATGCTAACTCCTTATGATCTATTCTGCAGGCTTACAGAGTATGCAGCAAAGTTTTCTCTTCTTCTGAGGACATTCTACTCTTTTGATGAGAAATGCTGAAGGTCTGACTTCAGTTGCAAAGGTATCTGATTGACAGATTGCAAAATTGTTAAGTCTAGTAACAGCAGGAAAAGCGTGCTCTTGCTCTCTATGTAAATGTCGTGTCAGCTGCTGTTGGGATAAAAAGCATGAGCATAAGCAAAGATATCTGCATGGATAGAAAAGAAACAAAGAAGATATTTGTTGTGATTTCTGCACTAAGGAGCAAGAAGAAGCATGAAGCGCTAATTTCAGTGGCTAAGACAGTATCGTCCTTGGGCCAGTTCTCTTCAACATCTTTTGAACCACTTGGACTCGGCACTTGAAGGAATATTAAGCAAGTTTGCCAGAGACGCTACATTGGGAGGAGCTGTCAACTAACTCCCTTGAGGCCAGTGAGACGCTGCAGAGAGATCTTGACAAATAAGAGAGATGGGCAATTATGGCTGGCCGGGAGTCTATGCACAAATCACGAAAGGGGCGGGACTGCTGGGGAAGCCGTCCCAAGCTGTTGTATTTTCCAGCATCAGTCTCATGACATGCTTATGACAGTGGGAAGATGCCAGCAGCTCACGTCCCCAGCAGCAGAAAAAGAACTTCATGTTACAACTTACTTGAAAAGCTTTTTGACCAATCCCACAAAGCAAAAGCATATTGACAGTAGTTCTTTCCGATCCCTAGAAGCACACAGAACTTTGGTTCAAAGAACGCTTGCTTCTTTTGAATAAAAGACCTGCTTGTAAGCCTTAAGATAGAATGGAGCTCTGTGCTCCATTATTAAGCTTAGAACTTCCTAACATCTGGCTAGATCTACTTTGCTGTAGCTTAGGGAGTTCTTCTGGTCAAGCTTTAATACACAGGCCATTGTTCTATTTGTCCTTACTTCTCTACTTCTTCTATCATTTTTCTGCTGACAAACCTTATGACTACTGCTTAGCTCCAAGCACAGTTCTGCTGTCTCTGAGGCCTGCCTTTTGCAGCTTTCCCAAAATCCTCTGTTTCCAAGGATTGCCACAGGCAATCCCCAACCTTAGGGAGTTGTGCGATGACAAGTGCTGGATTCAGCACCTGGGACAGGGCAATCCTGCTCTGTGTGTGTGTATAGACTAGGGAGCCAGAGGCTGAAAGGAAGCCAGGCTCCTGGCCAATGGCAAGCTAAATGGGTATCAGCAGTGCCCTGGCAGCCAGGAGGGCCAAGCCTGTCCTGGGGTGCATCAGGCACAGTATCACCAGCTGGGCAAGAGAGGGCATTGTCCTGCTCTGCTCTGCCCTGCTCTGCTGTGTTCTGGGGCGGCCTCACCTTGAGTGCTTGGGGGCAGTTTTGGGTACCACAATGAAAAAAGACATGAAGGTATCAGAAAGTTCTCCAATGAGGTTTACAAGGACAGAACTGGAGGAAATAGCATGCAGCTGAGTCAGGGGAGGCTCAGGTCCGGTATCAGGAAAAAGTTTTTTAACCAGAGGATGGCTGGGCACTGGAAGAGTCTCTCCAGGGTGTGCTCACAGCATCACACCTATCTTGAGTTCAAGAACCTTTGGGACATTGCTCTCAGGCATCTGGTGTGATTCTTGAGGAAGGTCCCATGCAGGGCCAGAAGTTGGACTTGATGCTCCTGACGGGCCCCTTCCAATTCAACTGATTCTACCACTCTATGATTCTGTCCTGGCCACTCAAGGTATATTGCTTGATCTCACCAGATTTTGACCTGCTCTTGTTGGTCAGAATTTGTCCCTACTGCCTAATGATATTTATCACAAAAGACAAAGGGCCTTTTCTCAATTTTCTCAAGAAAGTTGAAGATGCACCCTAGAATCCTAAAAAAGTCTTTTCCTTGAAACAACACTGTCTCCTGCCCAGTATTCTTTCCAGATCTTAAGGAGAAAGAAGGCAAAATCAGGGGATGTATTACAATGAAGCACTGTCAAGTTTCCGGACCTTTAGCAGTATATTTGTACTTCCACTATTCTTTTCTATAAAATCATGGTTTTGTAGAGCATGTCATTTTCTAGCAAGACACATTTTTGCAACTGAGCCCATCAGTCTCTGTGAGAATATATTGTCAAAAGCACAAAACATATGAATGGGCAGTGGCAAGTGAGGGGAAAAAGCAGTATGGGAAGCAGCTCCGTGATACTACAGTAAGACAAGGAGGAGGAGGTGTTCCAGTTGACAGAGCAAAGAATCCCCCGCAGTCCCTGGAGATATCGTAGTGAAGCAGGTTGTCTCCCAGCGGTCCCTAGAGAACCATGGAGGAACACATACCTACAGTGCAGCTGGCGGAGGGCTCCATGCCACAGCAGGTGAAAGTGCCTTGAAGGAAGCTGCAGCTTGTGGAGGGAGGGCCAGAAAACCATCCTTGACCTCTTCTTTAGCGGAAGAGTATGTGCAAATGTTTAACAGCTGCTAACTGGAATCTATCCTCTTTCCAGTTCTTGTCGTAGGTAAGTAGGACAATACAAGAATTAGAAGCCTAAACTGTTTTGCATGAGGCTCCCATTCTCTCTGCCACGCCCTTAAAATTTACTTTGAGATGAAATAAAACTCATGATCAAGTTCCTAAGGCTTGATGGTCAGGCTTCTCAGAAAACAGGGAGTGCAAAGAACTCTTGTCACTGTCATTTTTTTTCATAGAACTAAAAAAGTTAAAGTACTGTTTTCTAAGAACTTACGAAAATCAACTGGTAGAGGTGGTGAGAGTGAAGAGTATAATTAAGCTGGAAAGAGACTATCATGTAGCTACCTCATCTGCATAGAAGTTTTTTTACCAGGAACTCTGGACTTTTAAACAGATTTAGGACACAATAGTTATCTCTGGGAATGTTTTAGTATGTATAGAACATTCATCTTTAAATAGCTCGATCTGTTTTACCGTTATGACTTACGTTTTAAATTTTATTTGAGGAGAAATATTTGCCATTCAGATCATTTCGAGTTCTGAAGCATTTCAGTTGTTGACAGTTTTTGCTGTCTCCTGAGGGCAGGAAAATAGTCCTGGAACCAATACTGAAAGAAACTAGATGGAAAAATTAGTTTTCCTCATTCTTTTCTGTCTATTCTATGAGGCACAAGAGCAAAACCACTGCTATGAGTCTGAGTTGCCTTACCACTCATGGATGACAACCTTGTAGTGAGTAGTCTGTTATTTGCACACATTTCTGATGCTGGTGGTTACCTGTTGTGCAGAAAGATCTGTAAACTATTTTCACGGAAAGACATTCCTGAATTGCTTCACTTATCTCTGAAGCAGAGAACTAAGCTGGCACTCTACTTCGGAGATCTTCCTGTGCTCGTCCCCAAACCCGTTTCCTTCAAATGCAATTTACTTTCAACCAAAGCACTTCATTACTTCATCAGGTAATCTCTTGTTCTTAATGTTCGGGGTAGTGTTCTAAAAGGGTAAGAACATATTCTAGTAAGAAGGTAGAACCTCTTTCTTGAGTAGTAGACATCACTGGGCTTTGGTTCATGCACCAGAACAACAGCAAGGAATGTCGTTTGCAATCAATAGATGGGTTGGGGAAACCGGCCACAAGTTTAGGAATCTTTCTCCAATTAATTATGCTTTAAAATTTGTCTCTTAGCATTTCAAGTGTGTTTTTATTAAAACAATCAACTATTTATTACCTGTACCACAACGAAGCACAATCAGCAGTGCTTGTGCATCCTTCACCAATTCCAAGAAGAAGAATGGTCTGAGCCTCCAGTATAGCTCATTACCATAAGCTGAAAAAAAGTTCTTGGAAAAATTTCTTTTGCATCCTTCTAAACTTTATGCAGCACTTCCTGGCCAATCTTACATTTTCTTTTCTCCAGGAGATGGTAAGAACTCGAGTACCTTCATGACAACCGTCGTGGGACGCTTGCTGTGCTGGCAGAGTTCCTTTTTGAGAAAATGCTTGGAAAAGCTTTTCGCTAAGGTCTAGGCGGCAAGAGACGCAGAAGACGGGCATACGCAGCTGTCCGAAGGTAGGTGCCGGTCCCGGGCGGCTTTCGGCAGAAGCCGCGGTTCGGAGCGCACCGCGACCGGCAGAAAGCTCTGGGCGCGAAAAAGCCGCTTCTTCGCCTCCGGCAGCCGGAGAGCTCGGCCGATGCTGAGACGTCAAGAACGAAGCCGCACAGCACTGGGATTAAGTGAGCAGCTCTCAAACTGAGGGAAAACGATAACTAACCACTTTCCAACAGTTTCAACTTGCATTACCATAAGTAGGGAAAAAGTTCTTGGACAGCTTTCTTTTGCATCCTTCTAAACCTTATGCAGCACTTCCTGGCCAATCTAACTTTTTCTTTTCTCCAGGAGATGGTAAGAACTCGAGTACCTTCATGACAACCGTCGTGGGACGCTTGCTGTGCTGGCAGAGTTCCTTTTTGAGAAAATGCTTGGAAAAGCTTTTCGCTAAGGTCTAGGCGGCAAGAGACGCAGAAGACGGGCATACGCAGCTGTCCGAAGGTAGGTGCCGGCCCCCGGCGGCTTTCGGCAGAAGCCGCGGTTCGGAGCGCACCGCGACCGGCAGAAAGCTCTGTGCGCAAAAAAGCCGCTTCTTCGCCTCCGGCAGCCGGAGAGCTCGGCCGATGCTGAGACGTCAAGAACGAAGCCGCACAGCACTGGGATTAAGTGAGCAGCTCTCAAACTGAGGGAAAACGATAACTAACCACTTTCCAACAGTTTCAACTTGCATTACCATAAGTAGGGAAAAAGTTCTTGGACAGCTTTCTTTTGCATCCTTCTAAACCTTATGCACCATGTCCTATCCAACCTTCTTTTTCTTTTCTCCAGGAGATGGTAAGAACTCGAGTACCTTCATGAAAACCGTCGCGGGTCGCTTGCTGTGCTGGCACAGTTCCTTTTTGAGATAATGCCTGGAAAAGCTTTTCGCTAAGGTCTAGGCGGCAAGAGACGCAGAAGACGGGCATACGCAGCTCTCCGAAGGTAGGTGCCGGTCCCCGGCGGCTTTCGGCAGAAGCCGCGGTTCGGAGCGCACCGCGACCGGCAGAAAGCTCTGGGCGCGAAAAAGCCGCTTCTTCGCCTCCGGCAGCCGGAGAGCTCGGCCGATGCTGAGACGTCAAGAACGAAGCCGCACAGCACTGGGATTAAGTGAGCAGCTCTGAAACTGAGGGAAAACGATAACTAACCACTTTCCAACAGTTTCAACTTGCATTACCATAAGTAGGGAAAAAGTTCTTGGACAGCTTTCTTTAGCATCCTTCTAAACCTTATGCACCACTTCCTGGCCAATCATACTTTTTCTTTTCTCCAGGAGATGGTAAGAACTCGAGTACCTTCATGACAACCGTCGTGGGACGCTTGCTGTGCTGGCAGAGTTCCTTTTTGAGAAAATGCTTGGAAAAGCTTTTCGCTAAGGTCTAGGCGGCAAGAGGCGCAGAAGACGGGCATACGCAGCTGTCCGAAGGTAGGTGCCGGTCCCCGGCGGCTTTCGGCAGAAGCCGCGGTTCGGAGCGCACCGCGACCGGCAGAAAGCTCTGGGCGCGAAAAAGCCGCTTCTTCGCCTCCGCCAGCCGGAGAGCTCGGCCGATGCTGAGACGTCAAGAACGAAGCCGCACAGCACTGGGATTAAGTGAGCAGCTCTGAAACTGAGGGAAAACGATAACTAACCACTTTCCAACAGTTTCAACTTGCATTACCATAAGTAGGGAAAAAAGTTATTGGACAGCTTTCTTTTGCATCCTTCTAAACCTTATGCACCACGTCCTGGTCAATCTTACATTTTCTTTTCTCCAGGAGATGGTAAGAACTCGAGTACCTTCATGACAACCGTCGCGGGTCGCTTGCTGTGCTGGCAGAGTTCCTTTTTGAGAAAATGCTTGGAAAAGCTTTTCGCTAAGGTCTAGGCGGCAAGAGACGCAGAAGACGGGCATACGCAGCTGTCCGAAGGTAGGTGCCGGCCCCCGGCGGCTTTCGGCAGAAGCCGCGGTTCGGAGCGCACCGCGACCGGCAGAAAGCTCTGTGCGCAAAAAAGCCGCTTCTTCGCCTCCGGCAGCCGGAGAGCTCGGCCGATGCTGAGACGTCAAGAACGAAGCCGCACAGCACTGGGATTAAGTGAGCAGCTCTCAAACTGAGGGAAAACGATAACTAACCACTTTCCAACAGTTTCAACTTGCATTACCATAAGTAGGGAAAAAGTTCTTGGACAGCTTTCTTTTGCATCCTTCTAAACCTTATGCACCATGTCCTATCCAACCTTCTTTTTCTTTTCTCCAGGAGATGGTAAGAACTCGAGTACCTTCATGAAAACCGTCGCGGGTCGCTTGCTGTGCTGGCACAGTTCCTTTTTGAGATAATGCCTGGAAAAGCTTTTCGCTAAGGTCTAGGCGGCAAGAGACGCAGAAGACGGGCATACGCAGCTGTCCGAAGGTAGGTGCCGGTCCCCGGCGGCTTTCGGCAGAAGCCGCGGTTCGGAGCGCACCGCGACCGGCAGAAAGCTCTGGGCGCGAAAAAGCCGCTTCTTCGCCTCCGGCAGCCGGAGAGCTCGGCCGATGCTGAGACGTCAAGAACGAAGCCGCACAGCACTGGGATTAAGTGAGCAGCTCTCAAACTGAGGGAAAACGATAACTAACCACTTTCCAACAGTTTCAACTTGCATTACCATAAGTAGGGAAAAAGTTCTTGGACAGCTTTCTTTTGCATCCTTCTAAACCTTATGCACCACTTCCTGGCCAATCATACTTTTTCTTTTCTCCAGGAGATGGTAAGAACTCGAGTACCTTCATGACAACCGTCGTGGGACGCTTGCTGTGCTGGCAGAGTTCCTTTTTGAGAAAATGCTTGGAAAAGCTTTTCGCTAAGGTCTAGGCGGCAAGAGACGCAGAAGACGGGCATACGCAGCTGTCCGAAGGTAGGTGCCGGTCCCCGGCGGCTTTCGGCAGAAGCCGCGGTTCGGAGCGCACCGCGACCGGCAGAAAGCTCTGGGCGCGAAAAAGCCGCTTCTTCGCCTCCGGCAGCCGGAGAGCTCGGCCGATGCTGAGACGTCAAGAACGAAGCCGCACAGCACTGGGATTAAGTGAGCAGCTCTGAAACTGAGGGAAAACGATAACTAAACACTTTCCAACAGTTTCAACTTGCATTACCATAAGTAGGGAAAAAGTTCTTGGACAGCTTTCTTTTGCATCCTTCTAAACCTTATGCAGCACTTCCTGGCCAATCTTACTTTTTCTTTTCTCCAGGAGATGGTAAGAACTCGAGTACCTTCATGAAAACCGTCGCGGGTCGCTTGCTGTGCTGGCAGAGTTCCTTTTTGAGATAATGCCTGGAAAAGCTTTTCGCTAAGGTCTAGGCGGCAGGAGACGCAGAAGACGGGCATACGCAGCTGTCCGAAGGTAGGTGCCGGTCCCCGGCGGCTTTCGGCAGAAGCCGCGGTTCGGAGCGCACCGCGACCGGCAGAAAGCTCTGGGCGCGAAAAAGCCGCTTCTTCGCCTCCGGCAGCCGGAGAGCTCGGCCGATGCTGAGACGTCAAGAACGAAGCCGCACAGCACTGGGATTAAGTGAGCAGCTCTCAAACTGAGGGAAAACGATAACTAACCACTTTCCAACAGTTTCAACTTGCATTACCATAAGTAGGGAAAAAGTTCTTGGACAGCTTTCTTTTGCATCCTTCTAAACCTTATGCAGCACTCTCTGGCCAATCTTACATTTTTTTTCTCCAGGAGATGGTAAGAACTCGAGTACCTTCATGAAAACCGTCGCGGGTCGCTTGCTGTGCTGGCACAGTTCCTTTTAGAGAAAATTCCTGGAAAAGCTTTTCGCTAAGGTCTAGGCGGCAGGAGACGCAGAAGACGGGCATACGCAGCTGTCCGAAGGTAGGTGCCGGTCCCCGGCGGCTTTCGGCAGAAGCCGCGGTTCGGAGCGCACCGCGACCGGCAGAAAGCTCTGGGCGCGAAAAAGCCGCTTCTTCGCCTCCGGCAGCCGGAGAGCTCGGCCGATGCTGAGACGTCAAGAACGAAGCCGCACAGCACTGGGATTAAGTGAGCAGCTCTCAAACTGAGGGAAAACGATCACTAACCACTTTCCAACAGTTTCAACTTGCATTACCATAAGTAGGGAAAAAGTTCTTGGACAGCTTTCTTTTGCATCCTTCTAAACCTTATGCACCACTTCCTGGCCAATCTCACTTTTTCTTTTCTCCAGGAGATGGTAAGAACTCGAGTACCTTCATGACAACCGTCGTGGGACGCTTGCTGTGCTGGCAGAGTTCCTTTTCGAGAAAATGCTTGGAAAAGCTTTTCGCTAAGGTCTAGGCGGCAGGAGACGCAGAAGACGGGCATACGCTGCTGTCCGAAGGTAGGTGCCGGTCCCCGGCGGCTTTCGGCAGAAGCCGCGGTTCGGAGCGCACCGCGACCGGCAGAAAGCTCTGGGCGCGAAAAAGCCGCTTCTTCGCCTCCGGCAGCCGGAGAGCTCGGCCGATGCTGAGACGTCAAGAACGAAGCCGCACAGCACTGGGATTAAGTGAGCAGCTCTCAAACTGAGGGAAAACGATAACTAACCACTTTCCAACAGTTTCAACTTACATTACCATAAGTAGGAAAATTTTCTCAAACAACTTTCTTTTCTATCGTTCTTAGCCATTTGCAGCACTCTCTGGCCAATCTTACTTTTTCTTTTCTCCAGGACAATGTAAGAACTCGAGTACCTTCATGAAAACCGTCGTGATGGCACAGTTTCTTTTTGAGATAATGCCTGGAAAAGCTTTTCGCTAGGGTGTAGGCGGCAAGAGACGCAGAAGACGGGCATACGCAGCTGTCCGAAGGTAGGTGCCGGTAGCCGGATTCTTTTAACAGAAGCCGCTCTTCGGCGGGCTCTCTTACCTTCATAATGGGTTTTGCTGGAGGAAGCCGCTTTTTCGTTTCCGGGAATACCTAGAGAGGAACACTAGCTAAAGACGTGATTGGCACCATTATGTCGAGTTTTGCTCGTTCCAGCAGGAATAACTGTGTTCTTCCTTACGCTAGATGGCGCTGCTTATCAAGGTTCGGCTGCTTTTAATCATTTGTGGTGCTGGATGTTCAAACGACTTATCGTAACTTCTTCTATTTTAAGTCAGGTGCTCACTGACGTAGATCCTATTAGATATAGCACACTGCAAATAGGAGGTGAAATAGATTTATTGTTACTAGCACATGGGTACGAGTGTTAGGAATTTTATAAGGAATATGTTGCATGAATCTTTTGGACCATTCTGCAGCCATTCATACGAAACTCACACAAGTACAAGACAATATGAAGAAATTGACTGGGAACGAGTGGGGTTTGCATCAATGGTTTGAGGGATGGGAAAGAACTGGGTGGTTGAAAGATCTCGTAAATGGAGCTTTGTTTTTACCAGTAGTCATTATTTCATTGCTTTGTGTTATTCCATGCATGGTGAAACTGGTGTGCCTCTTGCTAAAAATGACATTGGAAAAGATCTGGCTGGTGCAAGAAGAAGGGGCAATTGTGACAATGTATCTGAACCGCTTAGACTATGGGCTGCACCAGCCATCCAGCGTGGAACGGTTCTTCTCAGAATTTTCTCAGGGCCCTCTGGAATTCATCAAGACATAAGCCTTGCTAAAACAAGAGAGGAAAAGCTGAGAAACTAAATTCCAAGACCACAAGAACTCCAAAACGGGGGGGGGGGGGGGGGGGGCAAAGTACCTGGACTGTAAGGAAACACATCTTCTGAGAGGTGCACGCAGAATGCGTGGACAAGACAAAGGCACCAATAAGAAAAGCGTGACTAGCGTGTGCAGAGAGTCAGAATGAGTAAGTGCATCATGTAAACCATACACGGCTTCTGCTTAATCCTCTTGGTCCATTGTGCAGGAGTCCTGAATTTCCCATAAGTGATACTTACTAAAAGGGTTCTGATTTTAATGCTAGAGTTACTGTCTATACGATGATTCATGGGAATAGTTCTTTCAAGTCCTTCCCTTGCTGACATCAGTCAGTTTCATCTTTTCCTGAATGTACTGCTGGCTATACATAAGTGATGAATAGAAGGGAATGAGTTTTAGGGATATGTTGCAAGGAAATAGATTGGTAGCTCTGCTTCCATTTCCATTGTCTAAGAAGAATTCCGAATATTTTTGGCCCTTTCATAGACCTCTGACTCGATTAGCATCAGCAGGGAGGGACATTTAATTGGTTTTTCTCCTTTTTAGAGAGAAGCTAATGAAAAAGTTTCACCAGAATCAGAGCAGGCTGCGTAACAAGAAGAGCGTCATGAAAAGGCGCCAATCCTATCCTCTTAGTATTGCTAGTTGTGATTGGACTTCAATGAAATGTGTCAACTCTCTGTTCCTGGGTATCACATCAGTAACAGGTACTTCACCTGCTGTACTTCTCTCCTAAAGCTAAGAACAGAATCCCAAATAATCTTGATTCCAAGGTCTCAATTCACCCTGTGATGCTGACAGGTGAAATAGGAGTGGAAAATGCACCAGTAAATGAACTTGAATGGCCTATCTAAATCAGCGGCCACTGATTTCCTGAAGGCCTTAACAGGTCAGTTGCCCCTATTTTTCTTGGGGTTCTTTTATTCTTTGGTCATGTTTTTCTTGGGATTCTTTGAATCCTTCCCCACCAGTTCAGCCTCTGCTCTCAAATCCTTTGCTGTCATTTAAAGTATCTCGATAGCCTTGAAACCTGTTGTCTTTATTTATCAACCCATTATTCCCTTCCAAAGGTTGTTTGCCTCAAGTCTCATTCTTGCTGATTTTCTGCTAGTTCATTGTCAGATGGCAGCAGGTGTTCTGTAAGAGCAAGTACACAATCCTATAGCTTGCTTTTCTTTTGATTTGGCCTGTCTAGAAAATGGAATGACTGAACATCTCCAACAGCATTTTCTCTCCCCATTGTGTTTCACCGCAAGGGCAGATGCCAATCCATCTACCTAAACTCTTGGTGGTGAAGAAACTAGTGGTATGCTGTTGCATATAGGTAGAACTTTCCGAAAGGAAGGCCTTGTAAAACCATGGCTGAGGCCCGTTACTTTGGCTAAGTAGAAAATGACTAGGGGAAAGTGAGACAGCTGAATTAGAGGTAGATCAAGAAGTTCTAGAAGCATTGCGTGTTCACAGCGTGGGGTATGACGGTTGGTTGAATTATGTTTGTTGCGGCTTAAAGCTATGCAAGTGATAAAGGCCTGACTGCTTCAAAAGCCTGGCTTTTGCAAGGAAGCGGCTCTCCTTTGCACCTGCCTGGGGACTCTGCGTCACTACGGACCCTCACACCCAGTTTGCCAAGGAGATGATGAGTAGGAATGTTGCAGAGCTGCTGTGTGCATATGAAAGGAATGGCAGAGAGTGAAGCCGTGGACAATTTCTGGGCTTTAGTACAATGCTGCTGCATTGGTGCCAGTTTAGTCGGTTTTCCATCAGTGGCATTTCTGTCTAGAAGTACACTGCCCAGAGTCTTTCTAGCACTTGATGCCATTTCCTTACTGCCATTAATACCTTCCTTCAGTTTCAAGGATGAGAGAATCTTTACAGGATTTTGAAGATCCCTGTTAGGAAACACTATGCCAGAGGAGTCATCACTCCCTTTTCTTTTGCCTCCTTTGTAATTTTTATAGACTCATTTCACATTTCTGCTAATGGCAATAAGAATACTGAGACTACTTAGCAGGGTTGACGCTCTCAGCTGCTTTCCTCTTTCCTACTGCTTCATACCGGATGTGACTTGATGGCCTCGTTTTGCAATCAGCATTTTGCTGTGGTTTGCTAAAACCTGGCATGCACTGCCAACTCACAACTTGTGTGTTGGCATTTCAGGGGCTTTAAAGGGTTCCTTTCTGAGATTGCCATGCACTGGACTTTCACAGTCACAAAGACTTCATCCACCATCGGTCAAATTTCAGTATTTAATACTCTTTCCTGGAATGTAGGCAACCTAGCAGCAAGTACTAAATTCACTGCAAGCCCTGTCTTCCCAAAGGACCATTCAAAAAGTTTGCTTTTCCCCTCTGACCAATCTGACAGTATTTTGATGAAGAATTTGGTACCTTAATAGAACCTCTTAGAAGGGATCTCATGGCAGACAACATCTCAGGCTTTCTTGAAATACTGGCTCCTTTGGATCTCAATTCCATTCAGAGTGCATTTAAGATTTTTTTTTCACTGAAGCCATTCAACAATGCCTCTTCTCTTTAAAATGTGCTGCAGGTGAGAAAGATGGATCCCCGTGAAAGGTTCTATTGATATCAAAATTTGTGCCCAATGGACTGTGCTGATGGAAATCAAATACTAGTCTAGTATTTTGAATCCAAATAATTCCTCCCAATCAGGCCCGACAGGATTGTTTGGCTTTGAATCTGAGCACGTGGACAGTAGTGGATGGTCCACAGGTTGAAAAGAGTGTAGATTCTTCTCCTTCTTTTCATTGATGGCTCAGAGACTGAAAAGGCAGCTCCAAAATGGTAAATACATCCCTACAGATTCAAAAATTGTTCTTCTTAATTTGCATCTCCACCATAACAACAGATGCTTAGAACTAAATTACCAATGGGAATTTTATAGCTTCTCAGAAATGAAACAGGACCTGGCTTATGGGCCTTAGCAGTAGCTACAAGTTTTTCAGCACAAGCCATCTCAAAAGTATTTTAACTTTACCGTTCTTTTCTGTCTTATGCTTTCATCTCAAGGATGCAGGAAAAAAAATAAACAAACAAACAAAAAAAAACACAACAAAAAAAACCAAAAAAAAAAAAAAAAAACAACAAAACAAGAAACCCCACCAAATTGATAATAAGCAAAATCAGTGACATATATAGAAACAGATCCCATGGTTTTTAACTTCCAAACTTGTCTTCTCAGCACACTCTCTACAATGGAATTGTTTCCCTATCTGCCTTGAAACATTTTGCAGCAAAAACACTCTAAGGTCCTGCTGGGTGTTTTGTTCAAAAATGACTTCTTCTGGTTTTCTGTCCATAAGCGGAGTAACGTGACTGTGCTGGCAGCTGACCAAAGGAGGTAGGAAGAGTAATCATCATCCACAACACTGGGGCTAAAGAAATTTCCACAGAAAATTACCTGCCCTATTACTTGTTCATGTGTTGGGTTGAACGTTCAGAATCTGTTTCCATTTTCCCCATTCATAGAATGTTCTATTTCACAGAATTCCAGCCCCTCAAACATCAGTCCTGCCAGAACTGCCCGCCATAGGGGGCTGGCATAGGGGATCTGCTAATGTCCACTGACTCTTACCAGTATAGTGCTTGTCACTGTTGCAGATCAAGAACTTCTGAATAGTTTGGATTCATGCTCTTTGAGGGGTTGAAAACAAGAAAAGAATGACTAGACATTTCCATGATCAAATCCCCTGATGGAATAAAAATAGGAGCATAATAAATGTATCCATTGTTCTAAGAAGGGAGATGAAGGCTCCAAATGATTACTTGCATACTTCCTGTTCTAAATCCCTTGTTATCTGGCAAATTGCAGAAGATTCCAGGCTTTTGCCAAAATGCAAACCAGGTTAAAATGTGAAGCCTTACAGTTTACTGGATATAAAACTTCATCATCCATTTTTAAATCTTTGAGATTGTTATGTACTTCCTATTACTACCCTGAGGTTTAGAGCTGTAATTCAGAGAGAAAAGAATGCTATCTTGAATTCATTCTAGTAAATCGGCACTCTCATCTTGTCGGCACTCTCTCCTCTTGGTTTTCACTTCTGAAACTCTGTACGGAAGAGTGCATTAATGCATAGAGCTCTGCATCAATTCTTTACAACAGTTTCCTCTGTAATTCTTCTTTCAAGGCAAACCTATAAAAAGCCACACTTTCTTACCCCACCACTTCTAAAATTCTATTGAGAAGCAAAAAAAAAAAAAAAACCCATCAAACCACTAAATCACTGCTCCAATAAAAAAAGCAGTCCATTAACTGCTTTCTTAGCAGGTTCTTTACCTTGTATTAATATGGCAACCTTTTCTTGCTCTTCTAGATTAGAACCAAATTCTTACAGCATATAAGGAAACATAGGTTTACTGTATCTGATTCTTAGATACAGAAGTCCAGCAAGGAGTTCAGACCTCAAAAGAAGTGTCTGTACAACGAGATTCAGCACAACGTTGAGACATATTAGCTATTTTTCAAGAAAAGCGGCCAAACTGAAACTTTTTAGACTTCTCTACAATCATGCGTGCCTGCTTCCAGAACCTGACCTTCGTTGCTGGAAACTAGCTGCAATGTTACTGTAAACAATGCTGTGAATGTCATCATCATCGTCATTCTTCTCTTCCATTGAAAACCTCAAGTGGAGTCCCGTCACTTCTCTTCAAAATTCTGTATTTCCTTGCAAACTGGTCAAATAAGGATAAATAAAGCGTTCTGTTCATTCGGTTTAAACCTAATGTTCAAAATGAAAAAAAAAAAATCCATTCAGATATGGTCTGCAATAATACAGTAGAAGAGAAGATGAACCAGACTGGCCTACAACAGAAAGAAGTGAAGCAGAATTTGGGAATTTGGAAGACCTTATGATGAATAATTCAAATAAATAAATAAAAAAAATATTGCCTACCCAAATTCAATCAGTGATGCACAGACAGAGAAAAAGTACTAATTACTACTCATATTTCTTTCATTCTCAGACAAGAAGTTCAATGATCCTCTTGAATGCACGGAAGATTCTTGGAAAAGACAGCAGCCTTCTTCTTCACCACATACTCCTCAGAACTCCAGGAGACAAATCATTTGAGCTGTGAGGATCTTTCTCTCTGTAAAACTCCCAGAGCATAGCCAATATTCTATTCCTTTAGGGATCCTCGCCTCCCTGGGGGAGTGCTGGATAGTCTACATCCCGGTACATCAGCCAGACACTCCACCTTATTTCCCATGGCTACTGCAGCAAGGACATCATCTACACTGGCTTTCTAGCCAAAATAGATGCAAGGCACAATGAAGAACATAGCCAACACCTTGAGCACAGCTTATGGGTTTTGAATGAAAAATCTCAGGATGGCAATACTGGATCTTCTGATCCAAACCATCAGGAAACATTTCTTTAGAGGTGTTGGGAAAGATGAAAGTTTGACGAGAAAGTCTCACAGATATGTATGCTTGGCAGAAAGATTTTTCAATGTGGAGTCTGAAGAAGGAATAGAGTTGGAAGCAAGTTTTGATCTAGAAGAAAAGAATTGCTGAGCCAGTCTTACTGGATAACCGAGGATACCTTAGTTAGAAGAGGGTTTTATGACTTACAGCAAAGGATAAACCCACCCCAAACAAGAAGATGTTTTTACCAAGCAGGAAGCTAGCACAGGCAAACAAGTCAGCAAATGCTGCAAGCAGAAAAAGCTCTCCAAATTTTCCACTGTCAAGAAAACTGAAAAACAACTTTCCGCTTCAACTGTAATATACTGACTTTTAGTGAGTGGAGAATAGCAACATATGGTAATTAGAGTCGTTAGGATAGGCTATAGATAATAGTTAAGGGATAGATTGGTTCTACTGTATGAAGATGCTCAGCAAAGTGCCAAAACCAAAGGGTCTCCAGGCCTGCCTGCAGCTAGAGCTGACAGCTGTAGGCACAGGCTCTGTTGCCCACTACCCTGGACTGCTGCAACGTCTTGGATGGAATAAACTGCATTTTGGAGAGCCGCCTGGACTCCCACATCCCTCATTTAGGCTCTTCCATGGAGGTGAAAAAAGCCTCTGGGTATTGTACAAAAAAACAGCTATGTAATCTAGAGTTGCATGACCCAATATTTCTATTGAACTGGAACAATTTTTATCAATATTATGGATCCACTTCTTTTCAGTGCGTTTGGTCAAAAACATAAAGCATCGTTTAAAAGACATTCTTGGATGCGTACTAAGTACTACGAATTAGTTAAGGTGTTGGTTTGGCATGGCTTGGTTTTTGGTGGGGAGGGAAGAAGCCAGCCACAGAAGTGATTTTTTGTGCAAAGCTCCTAGAAGCTTCCTCCATGCCTGGCAAAGTGAATCCCTGCTTGGCACTAAGAACAGACATGCTGCTGAGCCAATTACAGAAGCTGGTAGCGCCTTGGTGATATATTGAAGAAGGAAATCAAAACTGCAGCCAGTTAACCTTGAAGTTGGGAAATTTTTAGGTTGGCACCTCTTCTGCTTTGAAAGCCAAACCAGTGAGACACTCTGTTGCAGTGTGTGTTTATTATTGTACTGCAGTTCTAGTAGTCCGTTTTCTAAGGCTTCCTATTTTGTGCTGTTATAGCATATGTTATTATGAATGGATTGTTCCTTTCCCCCCAGTATTGTTGGCTTTTGCCCTAGCTGTCCATCTCCCCAAAGACCTGCCCTTTTGTTCCCTGTTCCTTCTCCCATTGAACATCAACCCCTCCCCAAGCCTGCCCCTTTCTCTAGAAACGTCCCTCTCAATTTTGTACCCTTCAAAACCCCAGTGGTTTCTTCAAGTTATTCTCCTCCCCTGTAGTCCCCCTACTGGTTTCAACATTGTATTCCCCTCCTTGTCTACCACCCCCAGTTTCTCCCAGTTGGTTAAAGATTGTATCCTCCCCTGGGACCTTCCCCCCATTTAGAAGTTGATGGATGCCTTTGAATCAGTGTCTTTCTGTCCTTGACCCTCCAGGGAGTAAACTGAAAAATATGCAGAAGACCTCTCCCTGTTCCTTGTCCCTGCTCTCAGCGCAGTTCTATCCCCAAGGCAGTCCACCTGTGCCGTAGAGCAGCTGTGCCCTACAGCTGCAGCCCGGATTCAACAGCTTTCTTGGGGCGGCCCACTCTCGCTGTCGGTGTCGGGAGCTAGTTGGGCTGAAGAAATCCAGCACCGCAGCAAGACTCCAAGTCAGAAATCCAGTTTATTAGGAAAAGGGGGAAAAACCCAAATCCATGCAAGAGTACAAAAGAAAAACCACTGACAGAGTCAGAATACAAGCTGACATCCTGCTAGTTAGGGTGGTGAAAGCAGTTTGGATGAAATGGTCTTGTTGAAGTGGTGATTCTGTAGAAACCATCTGGTAGCTCTCGTCCTCTGGAAAACCAGTGGCTAAGGGTGGCCGTTCCTCTGGCAATGCAGTAGAAATGGTGCTTCTTGCCTTCCAAAACCCAGATTATATCCAGGTGGGGATGCTTAGCTCCTACCCCCTGGGCTGAGCATCTCCCAATGGGCTGATATCGTTCTGAGTCATGATGTGGGTCCTTGATTACCCGTGAAACAGAAATGGCTCCTGGAGGGAGTTATCTCTGAGTCATGTGGCAAGACATTGATGGGCCCATTAACAGGAGAGAAGGAAAAAACGATGCCACCCCTGGTTTCCTCAGTTCTTGAGGGTGGGAATAGGATGCATTTTGATATTGTAAGCTAGGACAATACAGGATGCAGGTTTTTGCATTTGCAGGATGTTTGTATGGATTTGAAAAGTATCCTCATAGCAGAAGCACAAAAGTATTCTCATACCCCTTTTAATCATCTTCAAATGAAGCAATTCTCCCAATAACCTAAGGCATGAATGACTTGCGAGTGAGTTGAAGGAACACGCCAAAGATAAGTAGTGTTCAACTGCAGAGAATTGTTTAGGGACATCAAACCCTAATATTTTAAATCAGAAAGCATGGATGGACGGGTCTTTTTTCCTTGGTTGACTACAGAACCAGCGGTCCTTTGCAGGAGGGTCTTTGGATTTAGGATGAGACTGGCAACTAAGAGCATGGCTACACAGAAGGTGCTACTTTTAGACCAGAACATTCAACTACTAAAGGCAGATAGGAGAATAGCTGATTAGTGACAGCTCCGACAGGAGGAGTCTGCGGCTTACCCCATGGGAACAATAGTAGCACATTTCAATTTTAGAAAACCATTCATTTCAGAGGACCAAGCATCAGTGAAAAGAAAAGGTCGAGTAAAGAGATCCTAGTGCTCTTCTGATCAGAAGCATCTTCCTCCATATGAGAGTATTTAGGAAAGGACAGTGCGTTCATAAGGAAAGGTGTGCCAGTTACAAAACCTGCAGAACAAGGCAAGACAAACTTATATATTTTATTTGCTATTTTTATTTCACCTGCTAAAAAATGATTTTTTTTAAGACTGAATTTTATGAATTCTGCAACGCTGTCTTTTTGAACGTCTTCCTACTCGTATTAAACACCGAGGTGACAAAGAGAGCAGCAGTGGAAGGAAAGCTGGTCCATCTCCCCCTCCTTGTGGCTTTAGGCCAGTGAGCGATTAGAAGTTGGTCACTTCATTTGAGATAAATAGCTTTACCAAGAGAGAATATTATCCAGCCTTGATCTTTCCTTTGGAGCTGATCCACTTTGTAGTCATCAATTCTTGACTCAGCTGGGGAGAAACAATGGCATTACGGCCATGGATGTTAGAGTGCGCTGATGGGAAATGAAGTTTTCATCTTCCGGTCCTTGCTTCAGTAAATATTCCAAATTCATCAGAAAGAAAATTCGAAGACCAGGAATCCCCACTCAAATGACCTACTTCAAATAGTCTGCAAGCATAAGAGACATCAAGCAGGTGCTCTCATCTGTTAGGGGAATACCCAGCCAGTATATTATTGTCTACTTAGGAGGCAATAATTTTGGAAATCATTGAATTTTTTGTATTGCAAGTGAATGGTCAACACATTTTATTACTGGATTAGGTAAAATCATGTCTTCTGCATCCTTTCAGAGAGGAAGCTTACCTGGATCTAAAGCTGCTCAGCTCCATGATGGGATGCTTTGTCTTCAAAGGGAACTCTAGTCTTCGTCCTTTTGGATTGCTTCCATAGCTTTTCACTCACTCTTCAAGTACCTGTTAAAATGTCCTCTTATCCCATGCAAATTTTTATGGGCATAGTCACTGAATTGGGAAGTATTCCATAAAGTCCACAGGCCTTGTTGAGATGGATGCACAGGTCTCAAGGGTGTTAGCAGATGTTATTCTGAGGCCACTCCTGATCATGTTGGATGGACCATGGTGACTGAGGAAAGTGCCCAAAGACTGGATGAAAGCAAATGTCACCCATCTTCAAAAAAGGCAACCAGGAGGACTCAGAAAAGTACAAGCCAGCCAGCCTCATTTGGATCCCCAGGAAGTTGATGGAGTAGCTATTCCTGGAAAGCATTGCCAGGCACACCAAGGAGGACAGAACAAATGTAGTCAGCATGGATTTACCAGGGGAAATTGGTGCTTGACGACTTTTTAAACTCCTCTGGTGAATGAACTTGCCTGGTAGATGAAGAGAATATCATCTGCCTGGGCTTCAGGGAAGTTTTGGACGTTTATCTACATGGCAGCACACATACCTACGGGAAGGAATAGTGCAAAGAGCAGGGAACCAGTGTCTTTTCAATGATGCTCAGTGAAAAGACAAGAGGCAGTGGGCACACACTGCAATACAGAAGATTGCCTCTGAGCATCACAAAATTATTTTTTATCGTGACGGTGACTGAACCATGGCACAGAGTGTCCAGAAAGATGGTGGAGTCTGGATCATTGAAGACATTAAAAGTAGGCCCAGATATAATCCTGGGCAACAGGCTCTAGGTATCCTGGTTGAAGCAGGGGGATGGGACTTGGGGAGCCGCACAGAGCCCTTCCACCCTCATTCATTCTGTGCTAGTGAATTCTCTTAGATATGCATTTCAAGGACTGGCATGACAAAGCCCTGTGCAGAGTGAGATCCAAATGGACATGGGATTTAAGTTCCTTAAGTAGTGTTCAAGAAGAATGTAAAACTCCAGGAAACCTGTCTCTTCCATAACTGAATCCCTTTCATGGGAAAATTCCCCAGCTCTAGAAAGATCCTCTGAGACGCATGCTTAAGACTGACACTGGCAGAGCAAATTTCTCCCTATGCGTGTCTAAGACCAGTTAGGATCTTTACCAAAAGTGTTGTCAACGTAGTCACAGAAGGCATATTGTTAAGAAGTGACAACTTACATCAGAATGGCAAATATTGGTCCAGCAATGAATTACTGTATGGGAATTATCGACTTGTATTCCAAATAAATAAAAAGGAGTTGGTCTTTATTGAACTCTTTCATTGCAATATTCATAAGGGAAGAAAAAGACCTAGGTCCTTAACTTTCTTAATTCTAACAAAGATTTAAAACATTCCTTGTAAAAAGCGTATCTGAATTATCGGTCTATGAAACAATTTGAGTTGGGAAAAAAGTCCTAAAATTGTGTAGACAGTTGCAGAGAAAGCAAGAAAATAGGAAAGAAACAAAAACAGAGAAAAAGAGTCATCTTGAGTCTGCTAGCTAGTTCTAGAAGTAGTCTGCTAGAAAAAGGAAACCCCAGTGGAATTTCAAATGTGTTCATGCACTTGATTCAGTAACTGGTCAATGTAAAAACCAGTCCTTTCGTACAACTTCCCCCAGCAACAAAAACTTCAACAGATTGACGCCACCATCATGCCTGTCCCAGATGTATTTAAAAGAGAAATGATGATTTTCTTGAAAATCTATTTGCGTACAAGTTGCAAGACATTGGAGGGATTCTCCACATTCTCCTTCCTCCACGCGGCTTGAAAGTATATTTGATAAAATATGCAACAAAGCATGTGATTTCCAAGGTAGAGTAAAATGGATGACTTGGGAATTGATCTCTTTTGGATATGAAACTTCATATCCACTCTCTGGGAAGTTTCTAAAAGAAATGATGGAGCTGAGGCATGAATCTGCCTCTCCGAGTGCTAAGCAAACATAGACACTCCCCTTCACATGGCCCCACCTTCTGCACACACCTAGGCATGCACAGAGATCAGCATAGCAGATCATGAACACCTTGGAAAAGACTGAAATGCTAAATAGCTCTCTTTGTGGACAAAATAGCCGGTACACTATTTCAAATATCTGGTACAAAAACTCTGTTGAATATCTGCCTCATATTTAAAACACAGCTTTTCATTGAATTCTGTTTGCAGAATATTTTCCTTCCATTTGTTCCTTTAAAATTCCTTTGTTCTATGTCTAGAAATATTTTCTTCTAAAAATAGAAAAAATTAGATGATGTCTTTTCAGAAGAAAACATTGGTTTAGACAATTTTTAACCATCATGGTATGGAAGAATTTTTTTGTCCCTCACTAAGGAGGAATAAGTATTTTGATCCTAGATCATTTACAGTGAAATACTTGACATTTTTAAGATGCTTTCAATCAATTTTGATCCTCATTGCTTATTCATTGTAAACAGTAAGTTTTCAGTGCATGGAAAGTGTGTGTGGTATGTCTACATTAGTTCAAACACCAATTCCAACTAATGGCCAGGCTGAACTACAGTAAATAATGTCCTGAAGGATATTTTGCCGCCTTCTTTGGCACTCCTTGAAATCCTAATGATTGGCATGAAGTGTAGAAATACAGAGATTTTCTCTCAGAGGGTGTCCCATGTTGAAACCCATCCCATGTGTTTGATGTTGTAGTTCTTATCGCTTTTAAAAGTTGATATCTTCTGCACAGTTTTCATGAAGCTTTCTGTTACAGTAGTGAAAATCACAGAGAAATGCAATTTTGTACAACTTTGAATTTACCCCAAGAGCTGAGAGAAAATTTGTTCGTATACCTCAATCTGAGTCTCTTCTATATTCAAGCTTTGTTTATCTCCCATCAAGGGTCGCATTCGTTGCTGTTCAAAGCCCCATCCAAGCTGACTTGAATACGTTCAGGGATGGGACATCCACAACTTCTCTGGGCAACCCGAAGCAGCGTTCCAGCACCCCAACAGCAAAAAATGTCTTCCTTTCATCTAATAGAGATCAGAAATACTAAATCTAGGTATATAAACTTTGAGGAAAGGTTTGAAATTCTATTGATTTGAAACACATTTGATATGAATACTAACTTCCAGACGACTGAAATATGTTGATGGCCATTTGAGATTGACACTTTTTGAAAAAGTGCATGGAATTGAAAATTAAAACCGGCAAAATTAAAAACTTCTTGCCATTTTCTTTTAACTCTGATCTTCAAAATTGCATAGGTCAGATATCTGTGCTTCGCGCAAATCTCTCAGATACTCTCAGACCAAAGCTTTTCTTTCAGACTAAACTGCGGTTTAGGTAGAACACGAGTGCTTAGTGAAGGTTTTTCTGGGCATAGGGGGATTTGTGTGCACAAGAGGTTTTATCCAAACTGGAAAATTCATCCCAGCTGCATTTGTTCATCATTCCTACTGCATCAGGCCTGAAGATTCTGTGAAAAGTATCCTGTGGATTTGAACATAGCTCATGTGAAAGAGATGAGAGGTGATGGAGAAGTTGAGGGAGAGAATCAAGAGCATATGGCCCAGTAAAGGCACCAGAAGGTATTTTTTCATGTGGTCCACAGCCCAAACAATTGTTTAGCACCGTTTGAAGGCTGTGTTTGACCAACAGGGCTGAAGCAGGTCTTCAAAATATCCAGTAGATCAAAATCCATGGAAGCAAATGACCCTGGCCAGTCACCTTGCTGCTGATCATTCACCCTCCATACCAGCTGATCAGGCCTAAGAATGCTGCTGCAAAAGTGTTGTGAAAAAGGTAGGCACATTTTCACAGAGGCAGGGGAAAATGCCCTTGGATGGTGATTCCAAGGGATAACTTGATGGCGCAAGTTAGGTACTCTTATCTACTGTGCAATATCAAAGTTGGTGAGTTCACCATCTGTAAGCATCACTTTAGAAAATAAATGTTTGATCCACAAAACGATACTTCCTATGTCCTGTCTACCTGCTTCATTTCAGCCAAGGAATAGGCTACGTTCCATCAGCAAAGTGTTCATGATCATATGTTTCTTTAAACTGTGGTCATTCTTTCTTTTTTTCTAAATCAGACACTGTCTATTCCTAAGATTCAGATGTCCATGGGTAGGGGTGTAATTAAGTTCACTGTTAAAAAATATCCTTCTTGTTATCTTTTTAATAAATTACTGAGATGTAACATCAGCCTGAGAGCTGAAAGAAACCCCTTCATTTGCTGTTTGCCAAGTATCATCTATGTGATACAAATTCTATTTGACCCATCCATTGCCATCTAATACTACTAGTAATGCCTTCACAACCTTTACTTCATCGTTAGGGATTTTGGAGAAGTGAAAGATTTGAACATAAGCAAGGGCATTTGTTCAAGATGCTCCAGAAAGAGCTGCTGTCTGTTCTCTTCCTTGCTGCCTATGTTGGCAGGAAGCTGCAAAAAACCCAAAGATAACTAGAAAGAGTGTTACTTTTAGTCTAAATTTGGAAATGATGTTTGGAATACCCTGTTAAATGAAAAGGTGCTCTTTTAAAAGATGGCATCTTCAGGGGAAAAGTCAGTTTAGAGAGGTTTTGAGACAGTTGCTTCTGGAAAAAAAAAAAAAAAATTTGAGGTATCCAAGGTCTTTAGCCATACCACTTGGAAGATTGATTCAAAACACAGTTCCTTCATCTAGGAAGAACAGAGGACCATAGATGCAGCCCATTTCAAAACGGAGTTCTTTATGTGTCAGGTTGGGATTTACTGGACATCATTTCTTGTAAAGTCGAGGGACTGCAGTTAGCTCTCCAATAATTTCCTTCTCTGAAATTCATCTGCATTTGCTCCTTTCTCCAGCGTTCCCATTTCTTAGTGCTGGTATACTCCATCTATGCATTAGAATATTCAACTGGAGTGTGTGTCCGATATTTTCTAGTTCAAATTGGCTGGAACGCAATGGATAGTTCCAGTTGCTTGTATACACTAGTTTTATTTTGACAAGTTTTCTTTGAACAATGTTGAAGCAGCAGTAGCAAATCGGAAGTACAGCTTGCAGCAGGGAAAGACACTTCTGCTTGCTCAAGTTTCCTGTAGTCAGATAGATGCCAAAAGGCTTTTCATAGTACTACTACTGTCTTGTAGGAATACTTGATCTAATCCTACCTTTGATACAATTACGAATGGGCTACTTTTCCACAAGGTGGAACATTTTTCTTTTAATAATATGTTTTTTGTAAGTTGGAAACATGAACTTGTGCACCAGTCAGGTGGAATGTACTCTTACTTCTTCATAAGTTTCACAACATTATTTAGAAAATATTGACTCTGTGTAACTTCAAAAGAAGAATTCTGGGCATCTTCATTCTATTGATGTGATTTTTTTTCTACCATGCTGTTCTTGTTTTCTATGGAACTCATTTTTACCAATAGAAATATTTTTCCCTGACACCTATGGAAAATACCTATGTTTCCTCAATATTGCAGCCTCAGTACACTGTTTAGAATTATTTCAACATGGTCCCAAGCAGATCCGACAGCTAGACAGCAGAGGTTAGCAACAGTGAGTGGGAATAACTTCTGAACCATTTCAGTAGATTTCCCAGGAAGGGCTTGCTTTCTGCCCCTGCACATTTTCCCAGAGATATTGTCTGGTGCACAGTTGCATCAAAAGAGTATTTTTGCACAAACCTTGGGCCAAGCTCTGTCTCAGATTTACTAGTGAATGCAAAGAGGGTGAAAGTGCTGCTTCAAAGCCCTCTGTGTGCTTTCCGTACCAAAACGGAGGTGACCCCAGCAATAACTTTTTGATCTCTCTTCAAAACACGAGGCACGTCACCACCTCATTCATCTTTTTCTGGGACTCAGCATCTAAAGAAAGACCAAGAAGCCCTCTTGCTTGCTAAAGTGTGTTCAGCAAAAAAACCCTTGTCCCATCAGCAAATTGGAACACAGCTGCATTCCAGTCAATACCAATGCTGGCAGGGCAATACTCTAGCCCAGTAGTAACATGCCACTGTTAGAAGACTGTGTAAAAATCTTTGTGTACAAAGTAATGGGAGGGAAAAATAGAATTGGGAAGAACTGCACATTGTTCTGGAAAAAGCCTCCTGCCACAGTCTTACAGACGTCATTTTCTGGTATCATTTTAAAGAGTTAGAGTTTCTTAAATTTTGTACAAGATAAAATCTTACTGGACCTTGAAGTTTCCCTACTAGAAGTACAGCCATTTCTTAGTAGAATAGAAGTAAGCCCTTTGAATATGTACAAATGGCCTTTCAAAATACATATGCTATAGCCCACTGTGAAAGGAATTAGCTATAAAAATAGAAATTCAAAGGTTTAAAAAGGTTTTGAATAAAGTAAGTCTAAGGTGATAGAAGAAGAAGAAAACAGCAGTTTTCTTCTTCTGCTGAAAAAACAACTCCCAGGACATTGTACTCTACAGGTGTATTATATCACTTTCTGAAAAACGGAGTAGGTTTGCTATTTCAAAAGGTTTTCATTAGGAAGGAAGAGATTCCTTTGGAAAAAAAAACTTCAAATTGACTTGACATGAATGTTATGACACTTCACCAATCATGAAGAAAAATTCTCATCACTTGATATGGAAATCATGACGGTAACGGAGTCAAGGATGTCTAAGCCGTGCCATCAGGAACATAAAAAAGCATTAGAATGCTGGTAAGACTGAGCTCCTGAACTAGTGAGAAGAGAACGCAACCAAAACATTTTCCTTTAAGAGTCTTCAGGATGAACAGCAGATCAAATGTTTTCCTGTGAAGTATTTATGAATAGAATTAACCTTTAAAAGAACATTGTTTTCAAAAACCTGTGACCAGTATCTCTTAGAATGATACAGAGTTCTTATTACTAGAAAAAAGAAAAGCACTTTTTTCCAAACTGTTGTGCACTTTTAAACGATCTACAATAAAAAGAGTACTTTTTCATGCTGGGCATGATGTTCATTACAAAAAAGCCTTGTCGCACGCTTGGTACTCTAGTGTCTTGATTAGCATCGTTTTTTATTCATTGACTCTTTTTCACCTTGAAATAATGGCGTCTTTGTACTTATGCAGCATCCATGAAGAATTTCTTGGGTGTCATTTTGTACTCGATCCTAAATGGCAGGTTCTGCATTCTGCCATCCGTCTAGCTTTCCCATTTGATGCAGCTTCTGAGAGGTCTTTTCAGAATTGAGGACTACCTGCAAGAATGATGCTAAATGCATGCATTTTACTCCTTCGGTAATGCAAAAGAGTTTTTCCTTTACAGCATAATAATAATAGGAAAAGAATGATGGTGGATTCAATTCTTATAGTAATACAAAGAGAACTATTATCATCATTAGAAACCAAGCAAGTCATATTTATTGCTCATGCAGTACAACCACTAATGCAAATTACCCTGTAAATTCAAAATGAATCTGTATCACAGGAGTGGATTGAATGTCTCTCTTGATATTTTGCTTAAAGCAGAAAATTAATTCTTTTGACAGCCAACTCATAGTTGCAACCTAACTTTCAGCTACAGCTTTCAAACAGTGGAAACATGTCTGTTTATAACACGATACAGTACCGTACACAAGACCAAAACAGGTCCTAGACGTTCAAATGAAAGAAAAGATCAAAGGACAGATTAATTCGTGTCTGCAAGCCCTCAAGAGCGTGCAGGTCAAAAGTCCCCAGAAAACTAGGCCAGTGGCACAAATTCTCGATGTTGGCACCAGCAGAAGCAGCTGCTATCTTTCTAGGATGCAATCTTGCTTACATCATCCTTCAAAGCAATCTTCTGTCCCCCTGCCCAATATGCCTTCTGCTCTACTCCTTGGACTTCACGTTTGCATTTCTACAGAGTCCTGCAAACGGACTCAAAGTTCAGGTAATAGATTTCCAAGATTTAGAAATATTGTGTTAAGTCTATTTCTTTCGTATTTCATCCCGTCTAAGCATACTGTAACTTTCTGAGGTGAAATATGTCGAGTATGTCACGTGTAGTTTACATGTTAGTTCTGCTTGACATTAAAACTTCGCACAGACCCCTGGGATGCCTTACTGCAAAAATATATAGCTGCAAAGAGTGGTTGCACAAAGTTAGAAAGGCCAGAAAACCATGTAAACAACCTAACAGTAGAGGCTTGAATTTCTGAATATAATCTTGCACCATCTAAAGTCAAAATAGAATATTGAAATGATTTTCATCTAATAATGAGCGTGGGGAAGAAAGAATCCAGATAGGATTTTTTTTTTTTTTGAAACAGTTCCAGGAAATACATGGCCTTAACTTGGAAGTATAGCATTAAATATTTTTATACAGCATGAGTTCTCATTACCTAATCATATGATTTGTAGAACTGAATTGGAAAGTAGGAAATAAACAAAGAAAAATACTCAAGCTATAAAATATGTGAGTTTAAAATTTTCTTTGTATTTCTGATTAAAACGATGAGGTAGCCAAATGGTCACCCATTATTTTCAAAAGCATCTGGACATAAAAAACGGATCAATTTTGGCGGGACTTGGATGTCCGGTATTCCTGAAAAGCTTTATTTCACTGCTTCCCAAGCCTGATTCAATCCCCTTAAATGCAGCTGTATTTCAGTTGCTCAGTGAAACTGTCCATGTCATGCATATAGTTTACAAATAATCTGCAGAAAAAGCTAGCTAGATTTAAAGATCTTTTTTCTGTAAATGGCCTTCAACTGATTTCTACAAACACACAGCTGGGATTTCTGCTGTCTTCTTCAGGCCACTTCCTGCAGAGACCTCTCCATTAAATTTGTCTCGTTCTACTAAGAACGCTTCTGGTGATCCAAAGTCAGCACTGGGATTGTCCAACTGCATGGAATTACTGTCTGCTAGAGCTGCACACTGAGGGCTTCTGTGTGCAGCATCATGTGAGCCCTGCTAATGTCACCCTGTTGGTATAAACTGAGCTAAGTGGACCTTAAGGGACAAGATTGTGCACTGATTTTGTAATAGAAATTAGGTACTAAGAAGGAGGCGGGAGGATTTCAATGTTTCTGCCCCCAGCTGAAGCAACACTAAATCTCGGTCTTTATCTGAAAAACGAGGTGAATTAACCCGTTTGGCATTCATATGCCAAAAAGGTCAGTAATACACTCAGAACTGTCAAAAGAGTAACAATTCCAATCATTACTTTCTAAAAAGAATTCATTTGAAGAAGTCAGGAAGACAGATGAAACATGCAAATATCCTACCCTGAGAATCATTCTGTTGATCTGCACAGGTTTCTTATTATATTCCCATCTAATGCATTGGACATGTGTGCTTGTGATGACACAAATACTTGCAAAGCTTACAAGATAAATCACCTTCTCTTCAAACAGCAAAGCATTTCTTGATGGTTGCACTTGCTAATTCCATTTAGACTCAGAGTTCTTAAAGGTCTTTTCCAACCAAAGTTCCAACCACCATTCTCTAAGTCGCACATCCTGATTGTCCTGGTTTAGGGCTAAATTTGGCAGAAAACCTCACAAAGGGCCACTGCACCCTCCCCCCCACCAAAAGCCCACCCACACAGCCGCTCCCCTCAACTGGTTTGGGGAGAGAAGTGGGAAAAAGCTGTTTCTTTAACAGGCAAAGCACTTCCCAGCACAAAAAATGAACAATACCAGATGACAAAACTCATTTGCTGCACTGAAGAGACGACAAATCAGAAAGTCTCTCCTGTGGGTGTTCACTCTGTTATCAACCCCTCCAGCAATGGGGAAAGCTGCTGCCCAGGGTAGGCCCCAGTAGGCCACAAAGTGCAAGTTCCCAGTGCTTCCCAGGTCCCAGTCCGGAGCAGATTTGAAACGTTCCAAGAAAAAGGAAAGGAAAAAAAAACCAGTCCAGGGAAAACTCTGCCTCAGCCAGCTAAACCAACTAAAAAGCAAATGCGTGCTCTGTTCTGCTCCGTCAGTGCCCAGACAACACAGTGCAGCGCAGAATGTGGAAGAGTGTTGCTTTCTAAGGAGTGCAGCCTCTGATAAGAAACTCGGTGCTTCTTCTTCTCCCCACCTTTGCTCTCAGAACCAGTCTTGAAGGCAGAGAATATCATATCCAGCATTAAGAGAACAGATGACTGGGGATACAAGCATCATAAAGTCACCCTAGGACACTGCTCCTTTGAGATATGTCACCAGACTATGCTAAGACCAAGTTTTGGAACTGCTCAATAAAATTCTACTATCACAGTGAAGCTGAGGAGGAAACACAGCTCACTACAGTTACCTTGTGGCATGCCAGTGCTTCCTTTCCATCACAATGGTCTTCATTTTTAAGTCCCTGACATCACAGGCATCATGAAACATCCTTTGTGCAGGAAGGAAGAAAATATTCTTCTCATTGATGCTGATGGGTTAGCTGACATGCAAAGCAGTTAATTCAAAGTGACAGAGCAATCAAGTCAATAGGAAAACTCACCACAGTTTTGTTTACTCCCCTAAATCCTTACTATCCCAAAATACAAGAACAGCTGTAAAAGCCTTGTGGCTACCTAATTTTTTCCTAGACCTACATGGTGGGGTAAGAGATAAACAATCCCAAACTATGGTAATCCACAACAAAGCATTCTTGACCTCATATTCAGGTTCTGCATAGCGAGCTCTTCCTCCTGATCAAGTTATTCCATCGCAATACTTTGGGGAGTATCTCAGAGGGCTGGCTGTTGTTTGGTTTGAAAGCATCTTGATCATTCAGGAACCCAGTAGCAAGGACAAAGTTTAAAAGAAGATAGTGCTATGCATTGATTTTCATCTAGGACAGAGATATTTCTACAACACAGAAGGCTGACCTAATGCTTCACGACAACGTGGCTGAAGTGGCATCCTGGTCCCCATAGGTTTTTCTCTTTACTTTTAGCTGCTTTCTTACCAGATTAATGAGCTGAACTAGCTCAAAAAAGAATCAGATAAGTGCCAGAGCTTTCAAACAAACAAACAAACAAAAAAAAAACAAACCCAAAACAGATGCAAAAGGGTGATTTGTAAGTGCATTTGAAAACAGAAGTTTTTTGTACTTTTCATAGATACATGGCATTCTCTAGAATGATATTGCTCCAATGCTTTGGGTTTGGTTTTGTTTTGGATTTTTTCCTCAATTCTAAATGTTACACATTCTTTTTTGGCCATTTTAGTAAACTGATTTTCTGATCCATGTGAAAGACAGTCCGAAGTTCCCCTCATTTGCCTCACGACCGTCCCCAGGACAGACATCGGGACCCTGAGGACCCTGACTGGAATGCTGGCATGCCGGTCAGAGAGGAATGCCAGAAATCCTGAGGCCCCTGAGCAGAATTCTGGCCTGCCAAGTGATTGTTGGCAGCTGTGTCTACAGTGACTGCTTCTAGCAGGGCCTGCCAAGGGGCGAGGCGACCTATGGGCCTGCACGTGCTTCGCGACACCAGCCCAGGAATTTTCCCACCTCTCGGCCAGATGAACTTGCTGGGGCAACTGTGGTAGCCGCCCCATGGAAAATCCTTCATCTGCTCCACTACCACCGTGAGGGACGCAGATTGAAGCCCCCCTCCCAAGGACTGAGGCTGAGACGGCCGTCATTCTGATCCAGGGCTGCTGGCCTGACTGAAGCAGGATGCCTGCTAAGTGTTGCCTGCAGATGTGTTTGCGGGACCTAAACTGGTTTCCTATAGAAACCAGTCCTGAAACAATAGCTCCCACTCACTGCTGATATTGATATTGACTTCTCCTGCTGAGAACATGGACTGTCTGTACCCGTCTTCAATACCATTTTCCCCCTCAGCAATTTCAATAGACTTGCTCTTTATTGTATCTGCTCCCCCTCAGCCATTTCTAGATCTGTTTCCCCCCTCAGCAATGGACTAGAATAGAACCTTGAGATAACCAGGACTTTGAGATCTCCCCTAGGAGAACTCCATCAGCTGGGCTGCGAGGACTTCATCTCTCTCCATTTGGTAGCTATACTCCCTCTCTCTTTCTCCCCCTCTTTTCTATTCTTTTCCTCTCCCTAATTCCTTGAAGGCATTTGCTGTGGTCATTCTAGAAAGGTGCATTTGTTTGGAGTGATACTGCAATCCCTTTTCCATCTTGTCTTTTGCCCTCCGAGATCAGTTAAGAAAACATCATCCCCCCTTGGTAGGAGCGGATCAGAACAATATGTCCTTTCCAGCTGAAATTGGTTCTAGTCAATAGAAGCACACTTGTAGGTAAAAGTAGACTATAAAAGATAACCTTCAGAATGTATTTCCCATGTCTTCCCATTCAAGCAAGTGAAGAAAGCAGACAGATCTTCAGATAACATGCTATGCGAATTGAAAGGAATCTTCTTGGAGGCAACTGTGAAACTCACGCAATGAAATACAGATGAGAGAGATGAAAGGGTCACATATGATGTCAAATCTATTCTTTTAATGTTTGAATGAAACAAGATTTCTTGAAGTACAATCCTACAAAATGAAGGTGAACTTGCAGAAGCAATTGAACTGGGTCTCCTTTAGAAACACAATGTTTTCTAATTAAACTGCGCATTCAGGAAGGCAACCTTGAAATCAAAAGGATTTAGAAAAATACAAAATACCAAGACTGGCAGTTCGTTATCTTTCACGGTCTCTTTAAGATAAGATTGATTTGAACTTCCACTTGTAGTAGGTCTGAAGACATTAGGAATGATGCAATATGAAAAAACCAAAACAAAACAACTTTCTCAAAAAGCTTTGAGAAACCAGAGAAATGATGATTTTTAGTGGTTAGGTAGTCCTTTAAAATTTGTCTTGGGGGGAGAGAGATAAAAAACTGACTGAGATCAAATGACTGTGGAGTATATTCCAAAACAGTAATGAAGAAGGTAAGGGGCAAGAGCCTGTTAGAAAAATACTATGCTGGCTTCATCTGTTGAAAGCATTCCAGAATGGTTGAAATTATGAATCATATCTTCTGGGATTAAAAAAAAAAAAAAAAAAAAAAAAAAAAAAAAAAAAAAAAAGAGGAAGAAAACAGAAGGAAAAAAATATTTTGAACATATTTTTCCATTCCAAGATGGTATAATGGCTTTATTTCATTTTGTTCCTATGACAGGTTAATAGCTTATGAAGTGTTTAGCAATAGAGAGTGAGAGTCCTCACACTAGCCATACCATTTGGATGTGTCTCTTTTACTTTCTAGAGCAGCAGATATGGTTTCGCACTCCACAATTCAGTCCCCAAAAGTGAGTAAGTGTGGCAGATTTAACCTAACTGCCCAGTCCACCAAAATGCCTAATTATCTTGAAAAATGATTTGCTCTATCTCATGATCTGGACATGTCTCTCTAGCTCCACTTTGAGCTTCTTGATCTTTCATCTACAGGATGAGATCCAATTTAGCTTAGCAAGGATGTAGCCTTTCCAAACCATATCTTTTACCTTCTGTATTCTTACAAGTACATTTCTACCGCAGGGACCAGTTTGGAAGATCCTAGTTGTTTTATTCCTTAGATTATGTTGCTGCATTAATTAGCTCTTCTTTGAAGTTTTTTCCCTGCTCAAGTATAGGGTCAGTGCTGAAATGATTGTGATGCTAACTCCTTATGATCTATTCTGCAGGCTTACAGAGTATGCAGCAAAGTTTTCTCTTCTTCTGAGGACATTCTACTCTTTTGATGAGAAATGCTGAAGGTCTGACTTCAGTTGCAAAGGTATCTGATTGACAGATTGCAAAATTGTTAAGTCTAGTAACAGCAGGAAAAGCGTGCTCTTGCTCTCTATGTAAATGTCGTGTCAGCTGCTGTTGGGATAAAAAGCATGAGCATAAGCAAAGATATCTGCATGGATAGAAAAGAAACAAAGAAGATATTTGTTGTGATTTCTGCACTAAGGAGCAAGAAGAAGCATGAAGCGCTAATTTCAGTGGCTAAGACAGTATCGTCCTTGGGCCAGTTCTCTTCAACATCTTTTGAACCACTTGGACTCGGCACTTGAAGGAATATTAAGCAAGTTTGCCAGAGACGCTACATTGGGAGGAGCTGTCAACTAACTCCCTTGAGGCCAGTGAGACGCTGCAGAGAGATCTTGACAAATAAGAGAGATGGGCAATTATGGCTGGCCGGGAGTCTATGCACAAATCACGAAAGGGGCAGGACTGCTGGGGAAGCCGTCCCAAGCTGTTGTATTTTCCAGCATCAGTCTCATGACATGCTTATGACAGTGGGAAGATGCCAGCAGCTCACGTCCCCAGCAGCAGAAAAAGAACTTCATGTTACAACTTACTTGAAAAGCTTTTTGACCAATCCCACAAAGCAAAAGCATATTGACAGTAGTTCTTTCCGATCCCTAGAAGCACACAGAACTTTGGTTCAAAGAACGCTTGCTTCTTTTGAATAAAAGACCTGCTTGTAAGCCTTAAGATAGAATGCACAGAGCTCCATTATTAAGCTTAGAACTTCCTAACATCTGGCTAGATCTACTTTGCTGTAGCTTAGGGAGTTCTTCTGGTCAAGCTTTAATACACAGGCCATTGTTCTATTTGTCCTTACTTCTCTACTTCTTCTATCATTTTTCTGCTGACAAACCTTATGACTACTGCTTAGCTCCAAGCACAGTTCTGCTGTCTCTGAGGCCTGCCTTTTGCAGCTTTCCCAAAATCCTCTGTTTCCAAGGATTCCCACAGGCAATCCCCAACCTTAGGGAGTTGTGCGATGGCAAGTGCTGGATTCAGCACCTGGGACAGGGCAATCCTGCTCTGTGTGTGTGTATAGACTAGGGAGCCAGAGGCTGAAAGGAAGCCAGGCTCCTGGCCAATGGCAAGCTAAATGTGCATCAGCAGTGCCCTGGCAGCCAGGAGGGCCAAGCCTGTCCTGGGGTGCATCAGGCACAGTATCACCAGCTGGGCAAGAGAGGGCATTGTCCTGCTCTGCTCTGCCCTGCTCTGCTCTGCTGTGTTCTGGGACGGCCTCACCTTGAGTGCTTGGGGGCAGTTTTGGGTACCACAATGAAAAAAGACATGAAGGTATCGGAAAGTTCTCCAATGAGGTTTACAAGGACAGAACTGGAGGAAATGGCATGCAGCTGAGTCAGGGGAGGGTCAGGTCCGGTATCAGGAAAAAGTTTTTTAACCAGAGGATGGCTGGGCACTGGAAGAGTCTCTCCAGGGTGTGCTCACAGCATCACACCTATCTTGAGTTCAAGAACCTTTGGGACATTGCTCTCAGGCATCTGGTGTGATTCTTGAGGAAGGTCCCATGCAGGGCCAGAAGTTGGACTTGATGCTCCTGACGGGCCCCTTCCAATTCAACTGATTCTACCACTCTATGATTCTGTCCTGGCCACTCAAGGTATATTGCTTGATCTCACCAGATTTTGACCTGCTCTTGTTGGTCAGAATTTGTCCCTACTGCCTAATGATATTTACCACAAAAGACAAAGGGCCTTTTCTCAATTTTCTCAAGAAAGTTGAAGATGCACCCTAGAATCCTAAAAAAGTCTTTTCCTTGAAACAACACTGTCTCCTGCCCAGTATTCTTTCCAGATCTTAAGGAGAAAGAAGGCAAAATCAGGGGATGTATTACAATGAAGCACTGTCAAGTTTCCGGACCTTTAGCAGTATATTTGTACTTCCACTATTCTTTTCTATAAAATCATGGTTTTGTAGAGCATGTCATTTTCTAGCAAGACACATTTTTGCAGCTGAGCCCATCAGTCTCTGTGAGAATATATTGTCAAAAGCACAAAACATATGAATGGGCAGTGGCAAGTGAGGGGAAAAAGCAGTATGGGAAGCAGCTCCGTGATACTACAGTAAGACAAGGAGGAGGAGGTGTTCCAGTTGACAGAGCAAAGAATCCCCCGCAGTCCCTGGAGATATCGTAGTGAAGCAGGTTGTCTCCCAGCAGTCCCTAGAGAACCATGGAGGAACACATACCTACAGTGCAGCTGCTGGAAAGCTCCATGCCACAACAGGTGAAAGTGCCTTGAAGGAAGCTGCAGCTTGTGGAGGGAGGGCCAGAAAACCATCCTTGACCTCTTCTTTAGCGGAAGAGTATGTGCAAATGTTTAACAGCTGCTAACTGGAATCTATCCTCTTTCCAGTTCTTGTCGTAGGTAAGTAGGACAATACAAGAATTAGAAGCCTAAACTGTTTTGCATGAGGCTCCCATTCTCTCTGCCACTCCCTTAAAATTTACTTTGAGATGAAATAAAACTCATGATCAAGTTCCTAAGGCTTGATGGTCAGGCTTCTCAGAAAACAGGCAGTGCAAAGAACTCTTGTCACTGTCATTTTTTTTCATAGAACTAAAAAAGTTAAAGTACTGTTTTCTAAGAACTTACGAAAATCAACTGGTAGAGGTGGTGAGAGTGAAGAGTATAATTAAGCTGGAAAGAGACTATCATGTAGCTACCTCATCTGCATAGAAGTTTTTTTACCAGGAACTCTGGACTTTTAAACAGATTTAGGACACAATAGTTATCTCTGGGAATGTTTTAGTATGTATAGAACATTCATCTTTAAATAGCTCGATCTGTTTTACCGTTATGACTTATGTTTTAAATTTTATTTGAGGAGAAATATTTGCCATTCAGATCATTTCAAGTTCTGAAGCATTTCAGTTGTTGACAGTTTTTGCTGTCTCCTGAGGGCAGGAAAATAGTCTTGGAACCAATACTGAAAGAAACTAGATGGAAAAATTAGTTTTCCTCATTCTTTTCTGTCTATTCTATGAGGCACAAGAGCAAAACCACTGCTATGAGTCTGAGTTGCCTTACCACTCATGGATGACAACCTTGTAGTGAGTAGTCTGTTATTTGCACACATTTCTGATGCTGGTGGTTACCTGTTGTGCAGAAAGATCTGTAAACTATTTTCACGGAAAGACATTCCTGAATTGCTTCACTTATCTCTGAAGCAGAGAACTAAGCTGGCACTCTACTTCGGAGATCTTCCTGTGCTCGCCCCCAAACCCATTTCCTTCAAATGCAATTTACTTTCAACCAAAGCACTTCATTACTTCATCAGGTAATCTCTTGTTCTTAATGTTCGGGGTAGTGTTTTAAAAGGGTAAGAACATATTCTAGTAAGAAGGTAGAACCTCTTTCTTAAGTAGTAGACATCACTGGGCTTTGGTTCATGCACCAGAACAACAGCAAGGAATGTCGTTTGCAATCAATAGATGGGTTGGGGAAACCGGCCACAAGTTTAGGAATCTTTCTCCAATTAATTATGCTTTAAAATTTGTCTCCTAGCATTTCAAGTGTTTTTTTATTAAAACAATCAACTATTTATTACCTGTACCACAACGAAGCACAATCAGCAGTGCTTGTACATCCTTCACCAATTCCAAGAAGAAGAATGGTCTGAGCCTCCAGTATAGCTCATTACCATAAGCTGAAAAAAAGTTCTTGGACAGCTTTCTTTTGCATCCTTCTAAACCTTATGCAGCACTTCCTGGCCAATCTTACATTTTCTTTTCTCCAGGAGATGGTAAGAACTCGAGTACCTTCATGAAAACCGTCGCGGGTCGCTTGCTGTGCTGGCACAGTTCCTTTTTGAGAAAATGCTTGGAAAAGCTTTTCGCTAAGGTCTAGGCGGCAGGAGACGCAGAAGACGGGCATACGCAGCTGTCCGAAGGTAGGTGCCGGTCCCCGGCGGCTTTCGGCAGAAGCCGCGGTTCGGAGCGCACCGCGACCGGCAGAAAGCTCTGGGCGCGAAAAAGCCGCTTCTTCGCCTCCGGCAGCCGGAGAGCTCGGCCGATGCTGAGACGTCAAGAACGAAGCCGCACAGCACTGGGATTAAGTGAGCAGCTCTCAAACTGAGGGAAAACGATAACTAACCACTTTCCAACAGTTTCAACTTGCATTACCATAAGTAGGGAAAAAGTTCTTGGACAGCTTTCTTTTGCATCCTCCTAAACCTTATGCACCACGTCCTGGCCAATCTTACTTTTTCTTTTCTCCAGGAGATGGTAAGAACTCGAGTACCTTCATGACAACCGTCGTGGGACACTTGCTGTGCTGGCACAGTTCCTTTTTGAGAAAATGCTTGGAAAAGCTTTTCGCTAAGGTCTAGGCGGCAGGAGACGCAGAAGACGGGCATACGCAGCTGTCCGAAGGTAGGTGCCGGTCCCCGGCGGCTTTCGGCAGAAGCCGCGGTTCGGAGCGCACCGCGACCGGCAGAAAGCTCTGGGCGCGAAAAAGCCGCTTCTTCGCCTCCGGCAGCCGGAGAGCTCGGCCGATGCTGAGACGTCAAGAACGAAGCCGCACAGCACTGGGATTAAGTGAGCAGCTCTCAAACTGAGGGAAAACGATAACTAACCACTTTCCAACAGTTTCAACTTGCATTACCATAAGTAGGGAAAAAAGTTCTTGGACAGCTTTCTTTTGCATCCTTCTAAACCTTATGCATCACGTCCTGGTCAATCTTACATTTTCTTTTCTCCAGGAGATGGTAGGAACTCGAGTACCTTCATGAAAACCGTCGCGGGTCGCTTGCTGTGCTGGCAGAGTTCCTTTTTGAGATAATGCCTGGAAAAGCTTTTCGCTAAGGTCTAGGCGGCAAGAGACGCAGAAGACGGGCATAGGCAGCTGTCCGAAGGTAGGTGCCGGTCCCCGGCGGCTTTCGGCAGAAGCCGCGGTTCGGAGCGCACCGCGACCGGCAGAAAGCTCTGGGCGCGAAAAAGCCGCTTCTTCGCCTCCGGCAGCCGGAGAGCTCGGCCGATGCTGAGACGTCCAAGAACGCAGCCGCACAGCACTGGGATTAAGTGAGCAGCTCTGAAACTGAGGGAAAACGATAACTAACCACTTTCCAACAGTTTCAACTTGCATTACCATAAGTAGGGAAAAAGTTCTTGGACAGCTTTCTTTTGCATCCTCCTAAACCTTATGCACCACGTCCTGGCCAATCTTACTTTTTCTTTTCTCCAGGAGATGGTAAGAACTCGAGTACCTTCATGACAACCGTCGTGGGACACTTGCTGTGCTGGCACAGTTCCTTTTTGAGAAAATGCTTGGAAAAGCTTTTCGCTAAGGTCTAGGCGGCAGGAGACGCAGAAGACGGGCATACGCAGCTGTCCGAAGGTAGGTGCCGGTCCCCGGCGGCTTTCGGCAGAAGCCGCGGTTCGGAGCGCACCGCGACCGGCAGAAAGCTCTGGGCGCGAAAAAGCCGCTTCTTCGCCTCCGGCAGCCGGAGAGCTCGGCCGATGCTGAGACGTCAAGAACGAAGCCGCACAGCACTGGGATTAAGTGAGCAGCTCTCAAACTGAGGGAAAACGATAACTAACCACTTTCCAACAGTTTCAACTTGCATTACCATAAGTAGGGAAAAAAGTTCTTGGACAGCTTTCTTTTGCATCCTTCTAAACCTTATGCATCACGTCCTGGTCAATCTTACATTTTCTTTTCTCCAGGAGATGGTACGAACTCGAGTACCTTCATGAAAACCGTCGCGGGTCGCTTGCTGTGCTGGCAGAGTTCCTTTTTGAGATAATGCCTGGAAAAGCTTTTCGCTAAGGTCTAGGCGGCAAGAGACGCAGAAGACGGGCATAGGCAGCTGTCCGAAGGTAGGTGCCGGTCCCCGGCGGCTTTCGGCAGAAGCCGCGGTTCGGAGCGCACCGCGACCGGCAGAAAGCTCTGGGCGCGAAAAAGCCGCTTCTTCGCCTCCGGCAGCCGGAGAGCTCGGCCGATGCTGAGACGTCCAAGAACGCAGCCGCACAGCACTGGGATTAAGTGAGCAGCTCTGAAACTGAGGGAAAACGATAACTAACCACTTTCCAACAGTTTCAACTTGCATTACCATAAGTAGGGAAAAAGTTCTTGGACAGCTTTCTTTTGCATCCTCCTAAACCTTATGCACCACGTCCTGGCCAATCTTACTTTTTCTTTTCTCCAGGAGATGGTAAGAACTCGAGTACCTTCATGACAACCGTCGTGGGACACTTGCTGTGCTGGCACAGTTCCTTTTTGAGAAAATGCTTGGAAAAGCTTTTCGCTAAGGTCTAGGCGGCAGGAGACGCAGAAGACGGGCATACGCAGCTGTCCGAAGGTAGGTGCCGGTCCCCGGCGGCTTTCGGCAGAAGCCGCGGTTCGGAGCGCACCGCGACCGGCAGAAAGCTCTGGGCGCGAAAAAGCCGCTTCTTCGCCTCCGGCAGCCGGAGAGCTCGGCCGATGCTGAGACGTCAAGAACGAAGCCGCACAGCACTGGGATTAAGTGAGCAGCTCTCAAACTGAGGGAAAACGATAACTAACCACTTTCCAACAGTTTCAACTTGCATTACCATAAGTAGGGAAAAAAGTTCTTGGACAGCTTTCTTTTGCATCCTTCTAAACCTTATGCACCACGTCCTGGTCAATCTTACTTTTTCTTTTCTCCAGGAGATGGTAGGAACTCGAGTACCTTCATGAAAACCGTCGCGGGTCGCTTGCTGTGCTGGCAGAGTTCCTTTTTGAGATAATGCCTGGAAAAGCTTTTCGCTAAGGTCTAGGCGGCAAGAGACGCAGAAGACGGGCATACGCAGCTGTCCGAAGGTAGGTGCCGGTCCCCGGCGGCTTTCGGCAGAAGCCGCGGTTCGGAGCGCACCGCGACCGGCAGAAAGCTCTGGGCGCGAAAAAGCCGCTTCTTCGCCTCCGGCAGCCGGAGAGCTCGGCCGATGCTGAGACGTCAAGAACGAAGCCGCACAGCACTGGGATTAAGTGAGCAGCTCTCAAACTGAGGGAAAACGATAACTAACCACTTTCCAACAGTTTCAACTTGCATTACCATAAGTAGGGAAAAAAGTTCTTGGACAGCTTTCTTTTGCATCCTTCTAAACCTTATGCACCACGTCCTGGTCAATCTTACTTTTTCTTTTCTCCAGGAGATGGTACGAACTCGAGTACCTTCATGAAAACCGTCGCGGGTCGCTTGCTGTGCTGGCAGAGTTCCTTTTTGAGATAATGCCTGGAAAAGCTTTTCGCTAAGGTCTAGGCGGCAAGAGACGCAGAAGACGGGCATAGGCAGCTGTCCGAAGGTAGGTGCCGGTCCCCGGCGGCTTTCGGCAGAAGCCGCGGTTCGGAGCGCACCGCGACCGGCAGAAAGCTCTGGGCGCGAAAAAGCCGCTTCTTCGCCTCCGGCAGCCGGAGAGCTCGGCCGATGCTGAGACGTCAAGAACGAAGCCGCACAGCACTGGGATTAAGTGAGCAGCTCTCAAACTGAGGGAAAACGATAACTAACCACTTTCCAACAGTTTCAACTTGCATTACCATAAGTAGGGAAAAAAGTTCTTGGACAGCTTTCTTTTGCATCCTTCTAAACCTTATGCACCACGTCCTGGCCAATCTTACTTTTTCTTTTCTCCAGGAGATGGTAAGAACTCGAGTACCTTCATGAAAACCGTCGCGGGTCGCTTGCTGTGCTGGCAGAGTTCCTTTTTGAGATAATGCCTGGAAAAGCTTTTCGCTAAGGTCTAGGCGGCAAGAGACGCAGAAGACGGGCATAGGCAGCTGTCCGAAGGTAGGTGCCGGTCCCCGGCGGCTTTCGGCAGAAGCCGCGGTTCGGAGCGCACCGCGACCGGCAGAAAGCTCTGGGCGCGAAAAAGCCGCTTCTTCGCCTCCGGCAGCCGGAGAGCTCGGCCGATGCTGAGACGTCAAGAACGAAGCCGCACAGCACTGGGATTAAGTGAGCAGCTCTCAAACTGAGGGAAAACGATAACTAACCACTTTCCAACAGTTTCAACTTGCATTACCATAAGTAGGGAAAAAAGTTCTTGGACAGCTTTCTTTTGCATCCTTCTAAACCTTATGCACCACGTCCTGGCCAATCTTACTTTTTCTTTTCTCCAGGAGATGGTAGGAACTCGAGTACCTTCATGAAAACCGTCGCGGGTCGCTTGCTGTGCTGGCAGAGTTCCTTTTTGAGATAATGCCTGGAAAAGCTTTTCGCTAAGGTCTAGGCGGCAAGAGACGCAGAAGACGGGCATAGGCAGCTGTCCGAAGGTAGGTGCCGGTCCCCGGCGGCTTTCGGCAGAAGCCGCGGTTCGGAGCGCACCGCGACCGGCAGAAAGCTCTGGGCTCGAAAAAGCCGCTTCTTCGCCTCCGGCAGCCGGAGAGCTCGGCCGATGCTGAGACGTCAAGAACGAAGCCGCACAGCACTGGGATTAAGTGAGCAGCTCTCAAACTGAGGGAAAACGATAACTAACCACTTTCCAACAGTTTCAACTTACATTACCATAAGTAGGAAAATTTTCTCAAACAACTTTCTTTTCTATCGTTCTTAGCCATTTGCAGCACTCCCTGGTCAATCTTACTTTTTCTTTTCTCCAGGAGAATGTAAGAACTCGAGTACCTTCATGTAAACCGTCGTGATGGCACAGTTCCTTTTTGAGATAATGCCTGGAAAAGCTTTTCGCTAAGGTCTAGGCGGCAAGAGACGCAGAAGAAGGGCATACGCAGCTGTCCGAAGGTAGGTGCCGGTAGCCGGATTCTTTTAACAGAAGCCGCTCTTCGGCGGGCTCTCTTACCTTCATAATGGGTTTTGCTGGAGGAAGCCGCTTTTTCGTTTCCGGGAATACCTAGAGAGGAACACTAGCTAAAGACGTGATTGGCACCATTATGTCGAGTTTTGCTCGTTCCAGCAGGAATAACTGTGTTCTTCCTTACGCTAGATGGCGCTGCTTATCAAGGTTCGGCTGCTTTTAATCATTTGTGGTGCTGGATGTTCAAACGACTTATCGTAACTTCTTCTATTTTAAGTCAGGTGCTCACTGACATAGATCCTATTAGATATAGCACACTGCAAATAGGAGGTGAAATAGATTTATTGTTACTAGCACATGGGTACGAGTGTTAGGAATTTTATAAGGAATATGTTGCATGAATCTTTTGGACCATTCTGCAGCCATTCATACGAAACTCACACAAGTACAAGACAATATGAAGAAATTGACTGGGAACGAGTGGGGTTTGCATCAATGGTTTGAGGGATGGGAAAGAACTGGGTGGTTGAAAGATCTCGTAAATGGAGCTTTGTTTTTACCAGTAGTCATTATTTCATTGCTTTGTGTTATTCCATGCATCGTGAAACTGGTGTGCCTCTTGCTAAAAATGACATTGGAAAAGATCTGGCTGGTGCAAGAAGAAGGGGCAATTGTGACAATGTATCTGAACCGCTTAGACTATGGGCTGCACCAGCCATCCAGCGTGGAACGGTTCTTCTCAGAATTTTCTCAGGGCCCTCTGGAATTCATCAAGACATAAGCCTTGCTAAAACAAGAGAGGAAAAGCTGAGAAACTAAATTCCAAGACCACAAGAACTCCAAAACGGGGGGGGGGGGGGGGGGGGGCAAAGTACCTGGACTGTAAGGAAACACATCTTCTGAGAGGTGCACGCAGAATGCGTGGACAAGACAAAGGCACCAATAAGAAAAGCGTGACTAGCGTGTGCAGAGAGTCAGAATGAGTAAGTGCATCATGTAAACCATACACGGCTTCTGCTTAATCCTCTTGGTCCATTGTGCAGGAGTCCTGAATTTCCCATAAGTGATACTTACTAAAAGGGTTCTGATTTTAATGCTAGAGTTACTGTCTATACGATGATTCATGGGAATAGTTCTTTCAAGTCCTTCCCTTGCTGACATCAGTCAGTTTCATCTTTTCCTGAATGTACTGCTGGCTATACATAAGTGATGAATAGAAGGGAATGAGTTTTAGGGATATGTTGCAAGGAAATAGATTGGTAGCTCTGCTTCCATTTCCATTGTCTAAGAAGAATTCCCAATATTTTTGGCCCTTTCATAGACCTCTGACTCGATTAGCATCAGCAGGGAGGGACATTTAATTGGTTTTTCTCCTTTTTAGAGAGAAGCTAATGAAAAAGTTTCACCAGAATCAGAACAGGCTGCGTAACAAGAAGAGCGTCATGAAAAGGCGCCAATCCTATCCTCTTAGTATTGCTAGTTGTGATTGGACTTCAATGAAATGTGTCAACTCTGTGTTCCTGGGTATCACATCAGTAACAGGTACTTCATCTGCTGTACTTCTCTCCTAAAGCTAAGAACAGAATCCCAAATAATCTTGATTCCAAGGTCTTAATTCACCCTGTGATGCTGACAGGTGAAATAGGAGTGGAAAATGCACCAGTAAATGAACTTGAATGGCCTATCTAAATCAGCGGCCACTGATTTCCTGAAGGCCTTAACAGGTCAGTTGCCCCTATTTTTCTTGGGGTTCTTTTATTCTTTGGTCATGTTTTTCTTGGGATTCTTTGAATCCTTCCCCACCAGTTCAGCCTCTGCTCTCAAATCCTTTGCTGTCATTTAAAGTATCTCGATAGCCTGGAAACCTGTTGTCTTTATTTATCAACCCATTATTCCCTTCCAAAGGTTGTTTGCCTCAAGTCTCATTCTTGCTGATTTTCTGCTAGTTCATTGTCAGATGGCAGCAGGTGTTCTGTAAGAGCAAGTACACAATCCTATAGCTTGCTTTTCTTTTGATTTGGCCTGTCTAGAAAATGGAATGACTGAACATCTCCAACAGCATTTTCTCTCCCCATTGTGTTTCACCGCAAGGGCAGATGCCAATCCATCTACCTAAACTCTTGGTGGTGAAGAAACTAGTGGTATGCTGTTGCATATAGGTAGAACTTTCCGAAAGGAAGGCCTTGTAAAACCATGGCTGAGGCCCGTTACTTTGGCTAAGTAGAAAATGACTAGGGGAAAGTGAGACAGCTGAATTAGAGGTAGATCAAGAAGTTCTAGAAGCATTGCGTGTTCACAGCGTGGGGTATGACGGTTGGTTGAATTATGTTTGTTGCGGCTTAAAGCTATGCAAGTGATAAAGGCCTGACTGCTTCAAAAGCCTGGCTTTTGCAAGAAAGCGGCTCTCCTTTGCACCTGCCTGGGGACTCTGCGTCACTACGGACCCTCACGCCCAGTTTGCCAAGGAGATGATGAGTAGGAATGTTGCAGAGCTGCTGTGTGCATATGAAAGGAATGGCAGAGAGTGAAGCCGTGGACAATTTCTGGGCTTTAGTACAATGCTGCTGCACTGGTGCCAGTTTAGTCGGTTGTCCATCAGTGGCATTTCTGTCTAGAAGTACACTGCCCAGAGTCTTTCTAGCATTTGATGCCATTTCCTTACTGCCATTAATACCTTCCTTCAGTTTCAAGGATGAGAGAATCTTTACAGGATTTTGAAGATCCCTGTTAGGAAACACTATGCCAGAGGAGTCATCACTCCCTTTTCTTTTGCCTCCTTTGTAATTTTTATAGACTCATTTCACATTTCTGCTAATGGCAATAAGAATACTGAGACTACTTAGCAGGGTTGACGCTCTCAGCTGCTTTCCTCTTTCCTACTGCTTCATATCGGATGTGACTTGATGGCCTCGTTTTGCAATCAGCATTTTGCTGTGGTTTGCTAAAACCTGGCATGCACTGCCAACTCACAATTTGTGTGTTGGCATTTCAGGGGCTTTGATGGGTTCCTTTCTGAGATTGCCATGCACTGGACTTTCACAGTCACAAAGACTTCATCCACCATCGGTCAAATTTCAGTATTTAATACTCTTTCCTGGAATGTAGGCAACCTAGCAGCAAGTACTAAATTCGCTGCAAGCCCTGTCTTCCCAAAGGACCATTCAAAAAGTTTGCTTTTCCCCTCTGACCAATCTGACAGTATTTTGATGAAGAATTTGGTACCTTAATAGAACCTCTTAGAAGGGATCTCATGGCAGACAACATCTCAGGCTTTCTTGAAATACTGGCTCCTTTGGATCTCAATTCCATTCAGAGTGCATTTAAGATTTTTTTTTCACTGAAGCCATTCAACAATGCCTCTTCTCTTTAAAATGTGCTGCAGGTGAGAAAGATGGATCCCCGTGAAAGGTTCTATTGATATCAAAATTTGTGCCCAATGGACTGTGCTGATGGAAATCAAATACTAGTCTAGTATTTTGAATCCAAATAATTCCTCCCAATCAGGCCCGACAGGATTGTTTGGCTTTGAATCTGAGCACGTGGACAGTAGTGGATGGTCCACAGGTTGAAAAGAGTGTAGATTCTTCTCCTTCTTTTCATTGATGGCTCAGAGACTGAAAAGGCAGCTCCAAAATGGTAAATACATCCCTACAGATTCAAAAATTGTTCTTCTTAATTTGCATCTCCACCATAACAACAGATGCTTAGAACTAAATTACCAATGGGAATTTTATGGCTTCTCAGAAATGAAACAGGACCTGGCTTATGGGCCTTAGCAGTAGCTACAAGTTTTTCAGCACAAGCCATCTCAAAAGTATTTTAACTTTACCGTTCTTTTCTGTCTTATGCTTTCATCTCAAGGATGCAGGAAAAAAAAAAAAAAAAAAAAAAAACCAACAAAAAAAACCAAAAAAAAAAAAAAAAAACAAAACAAGAAACCCCACCAAATTGATAATAAGCAAAATCAGTGACATATATAGAAACAGATCCCATGGTTTTTAACTTCCAAACTTGTCTTCTCAGCACACTCTCTACAATGGAATTGTTTCCCTATCTGCCTTGAAACATTTTGCAGCAAAAACACTCTAAGGTCCTGCTGGGTGTTTTGTTCAAAAATGACTTCTTCTGGTTTTCTGTCCATAAGCGGAGTAACGTGACTGTGCTGGCAGCTGACCAAAGGAGATAGGAAGAGTAATCATCATCCACTGGGGCTAAAGAAATTTCCACAGAAAATTACCTGCCCTAGTACTTGTTCATGTGTTGGGTTGAACGTTCAGAATCTGTTTCCATTTTCCCCATTCATAGAATGTTCTATTTCACAGAATTCCAGCCCCTCAAACATCAGTCCTGCCAGAACTGCCCGCCATAGGGGGCTGGCATAGGGGATCTGCTAATGTCCACTGACTCTTACCAGTATAGTGCTTGTCACTGTTGCAGATCAAGAACTTCTGAATAGTTTGGATTCATGCTCTTTGAGGGGTTGAAAACAAGAAAAGAATGACTAGACATTTCCATGATCAAATCCCCTGATGGAATAAAAATAGGAGCATAATAAATGTATCCATTGTTCTAAGAAGGGAGATGAAGGCTCCAAATGATTACTTGCATACTTCCTGTTCTAAATCCCTTGTTATCTGGCAAATTGCAGAAGATTCCAGGCTTTTGCCAAAATGCAAACCAGGTTAAAATGTGAAGCCTTACAGTTTACTGGATATAAAACTTCATCATCCATTTTTAAATCTTTGAGATTGTTATGTACTTCCTATTACTACCCTGAGGTTTAGAGCTGTAATTCAGAGAGAAAAGAATGCTATCTTGAATTCATTCTAGTAAATCGGCACTCTCATCTTGTCGGCACTCTCTCCTCTTGGTTTTCACTTCTGAAACTCTGTACGGAAGAGTGCATTAATGCATAGAGCTCTGCATCAATTCTTTACAACAGTTTCCTCTGTAATTCTTCTTTCAAGGCAAACCTATAAAAAGCCACATTTTCTTACCCCACCACTTCTTAAATTCTATTGAGAAGCAAAAAAAAAAAAAAAAACCCATCAAACCACTAAATCACTGCTCCAATAAAAAAAGCAGTCCGTTAACTGCTTTCTTAGCAGGTTCTTTACCTTGTATTAATACGGCAACCTTTTCTTGCTCTTCTAGATTAGAACCAAATTCTTCCAGCATATAAGGAAACATAGGTTTACTGTATCTGATTCTTAGATACAGAAGTCCAGCAAGGAGTTCAGACCTCAAAAGAAGTGTCTGTACAACGAGATTCAGCACAACGTTGAGACATATTAGCTATTTTTCAAGAAAAGCGGCCAAACTGAAACTTTTTAGACTTCTCTACAATCATGCGTGCCTGCTTCCAGAACCTGACCTTCGTTGCTGGAAACTAGCTGCAATGTTACTGTAAACAATGCTGTGAATGTCATCATCATCGTCATTCTTCTCTTCCATTGAAAACCTCAAGTGGAGTCCCGTCACTTCTCTTCAAAATTCTGTATTTCCTTGCAAACTGGTCAAATAAGGATAAATAAAGCGTTCTGTTCATTCGGTTTAAACCTAATGTTCAAAATGAAAAAAAAAAAATCCATTCAGATATGGTCTGCAATAATACAGTAGAAGAGAAGATGAACCAGACTGGCCTACAACAGAAAGAAGTGAAGCAGAATTTGGGAATTTGGAAGACCTTATGATGAATAATTCAAATAAATAAATAAAAAAAATATTGCCTACCCAAATTCAATCAGTGATGCACAGACAGAGAAAAAGTACTAATTACTACTCATATTTCTTTCATTCTCAGACAAGAAGTTCAATGATCCTCTTGAATGCACGGAAGATTCTTGGAAAAGACAGCAGCCTTCTTCTTCACCACATACTCCTCAGAACTCCAGGAGACAAATCATTTGAGCTGTGAGGATCTTTCTCTCTGTAAAACTCCCAGAGCATAGCCAATATTCTATTCCTTTAGGGATCCTCGCCTCCCTGGGGGAGTGCTGGATAGTCTACATCCCGGTACATCAGCCAGACACTCCACCTTATTTCCCATGGCTACTGCAGCAAGGACATCATCTACACTGGCTTTCTAGCCAAAATAGATGCAAGGCACAACAAAGAACATAGCCAAAACCTTGAGCACAGCTTATGGGTTTTGAATGAAAAATCTCAGGATGGCAATACTGGATCTTCTGATCCAAACCATCAGGAAACATTTCTTTAGAGGTGTTGGGAAAGATGAAAGTTTGACGAGAAAGTCTCACAGATATGTATGCTTGGCAGAAAGATTTTTCAATGTGGAGTCTGAAGAAGGAATAGAGTTGGAAGCAAGTTTTGATCTAGAAGAAAAGAATTGCTGAGCCAGTCTTACTGGATAACCGAGGATACCTTAGTTAGAAGAGGGTTTTATGACTTACAGCAAAGGATAAACCCACCCCAAACAAGAAGATGTTTTTACCAAGCAGGAAGCTAGCACAGGCAAACAAGTCAGCAAATGCTGCAAGCAGAAAAAGCTCTCCAAATTTTCCACTGTCAAGAAAACTGAAAAACAACTTTCCGCTTCAACTGTAATATACTGACTTTTAGTGAGTGGAGAATAGCAACATATGGTAATTAGAGTCGTTAGGATAGGCTATAGATAATAGTTAAGGGATAGATTGGTTCTACTGTATGAAGATGCTCAGCAAAGTGCCAAAACCAAAGGGTCTCCAGGCCTGCCTGCAGCTAGAGCTGACAGCTGTAGGCACAGGCTCTGTTGCCCACTACCCTGGACTGCTGCAACGTCTTGGATGGAATAAACTGCATTTTGGAGAGCCGCCTGGACTCCCACATCCCTCATTTAGGCTCTTCCATGGAGGTGAAAAAAGCCTCTGGGTATTGTACAAAAAAACAGCTATGTAATCTAGAGTTGCATGACCCAAGATTTCTATTGAACTGGAACAATTTTTATCAATATTATGGATCCACTTCTTTTCAGTGCGTTTGGTCAAAAACATAAAACATCGTTTAAAAGACATTCTTGGATGCGTACTAAGTACTACGAATTAGTTAAGGTGTTGGTTTGGCATGGCTTGGTTTTTGGTGGGGAGGGAAGAAGCCAGCCACAGAAGTGATTTTTTGTGCAAAGCTCCTAGAAGCTTCCTCCATGCCTGGCAAAGTGAATCCCTGCTTGGCACTAAGAACAGACATGCTGCTGAGCCAATTACAGAAGCTGATAGCGCCTTGGTGATATATTTAAGAAGGAAATCAAAACTGCAGCCAGTTAACCTTGAAGTTGGGAAATTTTTAGGTTGGCACCTCTTCTGGTTTGAAAGCCAAACCAGTGAGACACTCTGTTGCAGTGTGTGTTTATTATTGTACTGCAGTTCTAGTAGTCCGTTTTCTAAGGCTTCCTATTTTGTGCTGTTATAGCATATGTTATTATGAATGGATTGTTCCTTTCCCCCCAGTATTGTTGGCTTTTGCCCTAGCTGTCCATCTCCCCAAAGACCTGCCCTTTTGTTCCCTGTTCCTTCTCCCATTGAACATCAACCCCTCCCCAAGCCTGCCCCTTTCTCTAGAAACGTCCCTCTCAATTTTGTACCCTTCAAAACCCCAGTGGTTTCTTCAAGTTATTCTCCTCCCCTGTAGTCCCCCTACTGGTTTCAACATTGTATTCCCCTCCTTGTCTACCACCCCCAGTTTCTCCCAGTTGGTTAAAGATTGTATCCTCCCCTGGGACCTTCCCCCCATTTAGAAGTTGATGGATGCCTTTGAATCAGTGTCTTTCTGTCCTTGACCCTCCAGGGAGTAAACTGAAAAATATGCAGAAGACCTCTCCCTGTTCCTTGTCCCTGCTCTCAGCGCAGTTCTATCCCCAAGGCAGTCCACCTGTGCCGTAGAGCAGCTGTGCCCTACAGCTGCAGCCCGGATTCAACAGCTTTCTTGGGGCGGCCCACTCTCGCTGTCGGTGTCGGGAGCTAGTTGGGCTGAAGAAATCCAGCACCGCAGCAAGACTCCAAGTCAGAAATCCAGTTTATTAGGAAAAGGGGGAAAAACCCAAATCCATGCAAGAGTACAAAAGAAAAACCACTGACAGAGTCAGAATACAAGCTGACATCCTGCTAGTTAGGGTGGTGAAAGCAGTTTGGATGAAATGGTCTTGTTGAAGTGGTGATTCTGTAGAAACCATCTGGTAGCTCTCGTCCTCTGGAAAACCAGTGGCTAAGGGTGGCCGTTCCTCTGGCAATGCAGTAGAAATGGTGCTTCTTGCCTTCCAAAACCCAGATGATATCCAGGTGGGGATGCTTAGCTCCTACCCCCTGGGCAGAGCATCTCCCAATGGGCTGATATCGTTCTGAGTCATGATGTGGGTCCTTGATTACCCGTGAAACAGAAATGGCTCCTGGAGGGAGTTATCTCTGAGTCATGTGGCAAGACATTGATGGGCCCATTAACAGGAGAGAAGGAAAAAACGATGCCACCCCTGGTTTCCTCAGTTCTTGAGGGTGGGAATAGGATGCATTTTGATATTGTAAGCTAGGACAATACAGGATGCAGGTTTTTGCATTTGCAGGGAGTTTGTATGGATTTGAAAAGTATCCTCATAGCAGAAGCACAAAAGTATTCTCATACCCCTTTTAATCATCTTCAAATGAAGCAATTCTCCCAATAACCTAAGGCATGAATGACTTGCGAGTGAGTTGAAGGAACACGCCAAAGATAAGTAGTGTTCAACTGCAGAGAATTGTTTAGGGACATCAAACCCTAATATTTTAAATCAGAAAGCATGGATGGACGGGTCTTTTTTCCTTGGTTGACTACAGAACCAGCGGTCCTTTGCAGGAGGGTCTTTGGATTTAGGATGAGACTGGCAACTAAGAGCATGGCTACACAGAAGGTGCTACTTTTAGACCAGAACATTCAACTACTAAAGGCAGATAGGAGAATAGCTGATTAGTGACAGCTCCGACAGGAGGAGTCTGCGGCTTACCCCATGGGAACAATAGTAGCACATTTCAATTTTAGAAAACCATTCATTTCAGAGGACCAAGCATCAGTGAAAAGAAAAGGTCGAGTAAAGAGATCCTAGTGCTCTTCTGATCAGAAGCATCTTCCTCCATATGAGAGTATTTAGGAAAGGACAGTGCGTTCATAAGGAAAGGTGTGCCAGTTACAAAACCTGCAGAACAAGGCAAGACAAACTTATATATTTTATTTGCTATTTTTATTTCACCTGCTAAAAAATGATTTTTTTTAAGACTGAATTTTATGAATTCTGCAACGCTGTCTTTTTGAACGTCTTCCTACTCGTATTAAACACCGAGGTGACAAAGAGAGCAGCAGTGGAAGGAAAGCTGGTCCATCTCCCCCTCCTTGTGGCTTTAGGCCAGTGAGCGATTAGAAGTTGGTCACTTCATTTGAGATAAATAGCTTTACCAAGAGAGAATATTATCCAGCCTTGATCTTTCCTTTGGAGCTGATCCACTTTGTAGTCATCAATTCTTGACTCAGCTGGGGAGAAACAATGGCATTACGGCCATGGATGTTAGAGTGCGCTGATGGGAAATGAAGTTTTCATCTTCCGGTCCTTGCTTCAGTAAATATTCCAAATTCATCAGAAAGAAAATTCGAAGACCAGGAATCCCCACTCAAATGACCTACTTCAAATAGTCTGCAAGCATAAGAGACATCAAGCAGGTGCTCTCATCTGTTAGGGGAATACCCAGCCAGTATATTATTGTCTACTTAGGAGGCAATAATTTTGGAAATCATTGAATTTTTTGTATTGCAAGTGAATGGTCAACACATTTTATTACTGGATTAGGTAAAATCATGTCTTCTGCATCCTTTCAGAGAGGAAGCTTACCTGGATCTAAAGCTGCTCAGCTCCATGATGGGATGCTTTGTCTTCAAAGGGAACTCTAGTCTTCGTCCTTTTGGATTGCTTCCATAGCTTTTCACTCACTCTTCAAGTACCTGTTAAAATGTCCTCTTATCCCATGCAAATTTTTATGGGCATAGTCACTGAATTGGGAAGTATTCCATAAAGTCCACAGGCCTTGTTGAGATGGATGCACAGGTCTCAAGGGTGTTAGCAGATGTTATTCTGAGGCCACTCCTGATCATGTTGGATGGACCATGGTGACTGAGGAAAGTGCCCAAAGACTGGATGAAAGCAAATGTCACCCATCTTCAAAAAAGGCAACCAGGAGGACTCAGAAAAGTACAAGCCAGCCAGCCTCATTTGGATCCCCAGGAAGTTGATGGAGTAGCTATTCCTGGAAAGCATTGCCAGGCACACGAAGGAGGACAGAACAAATGTAGTCAGCATGGATTTACCAGGGGAAATTGGTGCTTGACGACTTTTTAAACTCCTCTGGTGAATGAACTTGCCTGGTAGATGAAGAGAATATCATCTGCCTGGGCTTCAGGGAAGTTTTGGACATTTATCTACATGGCAGCACACATACCTACGGGAAGGAATAGTGCAAAGAGCAGGGAACCAGCGTCTTTTCAATGATGCTCAGTGAAAAGACAAGAGGCAGTGGGCACACACTGCAATACAGAAGATTGCCTCTGAGCATCACAAAATTATTTTTTATCGTGACGGTGACTGAACCATGGCACAGAGTGTCCAGAAAGATGGTGGAGTCTGGATCATTGAAGACAATAAAAGTAGGCCCAGATATAATCCTGGGCAACAGGCTCTAGGTATCCTGGTTGAAGCAGGGGGATGGGACTTGGGGAGCCGCACAGAGCCCTTCCACCCTCATTCATTCTGTGCTAGTGAATTCTCTTAGAGATGCATTTCAAGGACTGGCATGACAAAGCTCTGTGCAGAGTGAGATCCAAATGGACATGGGATTTAAGTTCCTTAAGTAGTGTTCAAGAAGAATGTAAAACTCCAGGAAACCTGTCTCTTCCATAACTGAATCCCTTTCATGGGAAAATTCCCCAGCTCTAGAAAGATCCTCTGAGACGCATGCTTAAGACTGACACTGGCAGAGCAAATTTCTCCCTATGCGTGTCTAAGACCAGTTAGGATCTTTACCAAAAGTGTTGTCAACGTAGTCACAGAAGGCATATTGTTAAGAAGTGACAACTTACATCAGAATGGCAAATATTGGTCCACCAATGAATTACTGTATGGGAATTATCGACTTGTATTCCAAATAAATAAAAAGGAGTTGGTCTTTATTGAACTCTTTCATTGCAATATTCATAAGGGAAGAAAAAGACCTATGTCCTTAACTTTCTTAATTCTAACAAAGATTTAAAACATTCCTTGTAAAAAGCGTATCTGAATTATCGGTCTATGAAACAATTTGAGTTGGGAAAAAAGTCCTAAAATTGTGTAGACAGTTGCAGAGAAAGCAAGAAAATAGGAAAGAAACAAAAACAGAGAAAAAGAGTCATCTTGAGTCTGCTAGCTAGTTCTAGAAGTAGTCTGCTAGAAAAAGGAAACCCCAGTGGAATTTCAAATGTGTTCATGCACTTGATTCAGTAACTGGTCAATGTAAAAACCAGTCCTTTCGTACAACTTCCCCCAGCAACAAAAACTTCAACAGATTGACGCCACCATCATGCCTGTCCCAGATGTATTTAAAAGAGAAATGATGATTTTCTTGAAAATCTATTTGCGTACAAGTTGCAAGACATTGGAGGGATTCTCCACATTCTCCTTCCTCCACGCGGCTTGAAAGTATATTTGATAAAATATGCAACAAAGCATGTGATTTCCAAGGTAGAGTAAAATGGATGACTTGGGAATTGATCTCTTTTGGATATGAAACTTCATATCCACTCTCTGGGAAGTTTCTAAAAGAAATGATGGAGCTGAGGCATGAATCTGCCTCTCCGAGTGCTAAGCAAACATAGACACTCCCCTTCACATGGCCCCACCTTCCGCACACACCTAGGCATGCACAGAGATCAGCATAGCAGATCATGAACACCTTGGAAAAGACTGAAATGCTAAATAGCTCTCTTTGTGGACAAAATAGCCGGTACACTATTTCAAATATCTGGTACAAAAACTCTGTTGAATATCTGCCTCATATTTAAAACACAGATTTTCATTGAATTCTGTTTGCAGAATATTTTCCTTCCATTTGTTCCTTTAAAATTCCTTTGTTCTATGTCTAGAAATATTTTCTTCTAAAAATAGAAAAAATTAGATGATGTCTTTTCAGAAGAAAACATTGGTTTAGACAATTTTTAACCATCATGGTATGGAAGAATTTTTTTGTCCCTCACTAAGGAGGAATAAGTATTTTGATCCTAGATCATTTACAGTGAAATACTTGACATTTTTAAGATGCTTTCAATCAATTTTGATCCTCATTGCTTATTCATTGTAAACAGTAAGTTTTCAGTGCATGGAAAGTGTGTGTGGTATGTCTACATTAGTTCAAACACCAATTCCAACTAATGGCCAGGCTGAACTACAGTAAATAATGTCCTGAAGGATATTTTGCCGCCTTCTTTGGCACTCCTTGAAATCCTAATGATTGGCATGAAGTGTCGAAATACAGAGATTTTCTCTCAGAGGGTGTCCCATGTTGAAACCCATCCCATGTGTTTGATGTTGTAGTTCTTATCGCTTTTAAAAGTTGATATCTTCTGCACAGTTTTCATGAAGCTTTCTGTTACAGTAGTGAAAATCACAGAGAAATGCAATTTTGTACAACTTTGAATTTACCCCAAGAGCTGAGAGAAAATTTGTTCGTATACCTCAATCTGAGTCTCTTCTATATTCAAGCTTTGTTTATCTCCCATCAAGGGTCGCATTCGTTGCTGTTCAAAGCCCCATCCAAGCTGACTTGAATACGTTCAGGGATGGGACATCCACAACTTCTCTGGGCAACCCGAAGCAGCGTTCCAGCACCCCAACAGCAAAAAATGTCTTCCTTTCATCTAATAGAGATCAGAAATACTAAATCTAGGTATATAAACTTTGAGGAAAGGTTTGAAATTCTATTGATTTGAAACACATTTGATATGAATACTAACTTCCAGACGACTGAAATATGTTGATGGCCATTTGAGATTGACACTTTTTGAAAAAGTGCATGGAATTGAAAATTAAAACCGGCAAAATTAAAAACTTCTTGCCATTTTCTTTTAACTCTGATCTTCAAAATTGCATAGGTCAGATATCTGTGCTTCATGCAAATCTCTCAGATACTCTCAGACAAAAGCTTTTCTTTCAGACTAAACTGCGGTTTAGGTAGAACACGAGTGCTTAGTGAAGGTTTTTCTGGGCATAGGGGGATTTGTGCGCACAAGAGGTTTTATCCAAACTGGAAAATTCATCCCAGCTGCATTTGTTCATCATTCCTACTGCATCAGGCCTGAAGATTCTGTGAAAAGTATCCTGTGGACCTTGAACATAGCTCATGTGAAAGAGATGAGAGGTGATGGAGAAGTTGAGGGAGAGAATCAAGAGCATATGGCCCAGTAAAGGCACCAGAAGGTATTTTTTCATGTGGTCCACAGCCCAAACAATTGTTTAGCACCGTTTGAAGGCTGTGTTTGACCAACAGGGCTGAAGCAGGTCTTCAAAATATCCAGTAGATCAAAATCCATGGAAGCAAATGACCCTGGCCAGTCACCTTGCTGCTGATCATTCACCCTCCATACCAGCTGATCAGGCCTAAGAATGCTGCTGCAAAGGTGTTGTGAAAAAGGTAGGCACATTTTCACAGAGGCAGGGGAAAATGCCCTTGGATGGTGATTCCAAGGGATAACTTGATGGCGCAAGTTAGGTACCCTTATCTACTGTGCAATATCGAAGTTGGTGAGTTCACCATCTGTAAGCATCACTTTAGAAAATAAATGTTTGATCCACAAAACGATACTTCCTATGTCCTGTCTACCTGCTTCATTTCAGCCAAGGAATAGGCTACGTTCCATCAGCAAAGTGTTCATGATCATATGCTTCTTTAAACTGTGGTCATTCTTTCTTTTTTTCTAAATCAGACACTGTCTATTCCTAAGATTCAGATGTCCATGGGTAGGGGTGTAATTAAGTTCACTGTTAAAAAATATCCTTCTTGTTATCTTTTTAATAAATTACTGAGATGTAACATCAGCCTGAGAGCTGAAAGAAACCCCTTCATTTGCTGTTTGCCAAGTATCATCTATGTGATACAAATTCTATTTGACCCATCCATTGCCATCTAATACTACTAGTAATGCCTTCACAACCTTTACTTCATCGTTAGGGATTTTGGAGAAGTGAAAGATTTGAACATAAGCAAGGGCATTTGTTCAAGATGCTCCAGAAAGAGCTGCTGTCTGTTCTCTTCCTTGCTGCCTATGTTGGCAGGAAGCTGCAAAAAACCCAAAGATAACTAGAAAGAGTGTTACTTTTAGTCTAAATTTGGAAATGATGTTTGGAATACCCTGTTAAATGAAAAGGTGCTCTTTTAAAAGATGGCATCTTCAGGGGAAAAGTCAGTTTAGAGAGGTTTTGAGACAGTTGCTTCTGGAAAAAAAAAAAAAAAATTTGAGGTATCCAAGGTCTTTAGCCATACCACTTGGAAGATTGATTCAAAACACAGTTCCTTCATCTAGGAAGAACAGAGGACCATAGATGCAGCCCATTTCAAAACAGAGTTCTTTATGTGTCAGGTTGGGATTTACTGGACATCATTTCTTGTAAAGTCGAGGGACTGCAGTTAGCTCTCCAATAATTTCCTTCCCTGAAATTCATCTGCATTTGCTCCTTTCTCCAGCGTTCCCATTTCTTAGTGCTGGTATACTCCATCTATGCATTAGAATATTCAAATGGAGTGTGTGTCCGATATTTTCCAGTTCAAATTGGCTGGAACGCAATGGATAGTTCCAGTTGCTTGTATACACTAGTTTTATTTTGACAAGTTTTCTTTGAACAATGTTGAAGCAGCAGTAGCAAATCGGAAGTACAGCTTGCAGCAGGGAAAGACACTTCTGCTTGCTCAAGTTTCCTGTAGTCAGATAGATGCCAAAAGGCTTTTCATAGTACTACTACTGTCTTGTAGGAATACTTGATCTAATCCTACCTTTGATACAATTACGAATGGGCTACTTTTCCACAAGGTGGAACATTTTTCTTTTAATAATATGTTTTTTGTAAGTTGGAAACATGAACTTGTGCACCAGTCAGGTGGAAGGTACTCTTACTTCTTCATAAGTTTCACAACATTATTTAGAAAATATTGACTCTGTGTAACTTCAAAAGAAGAATTCTGGGCATCTTCATTCTATTGATGTGATTTTTTTTCTACCATGCTGTTCTTGTTTTCTATGGAACTCATTTTTACCAATAGAAATATTTTTCCCTGACACCTATGGAAAATACCTATGTTTCCTCAATATTGCAGCCTCAGTACACTGTTTAGAATTATTTCAACATGGTCCCAAGCATATCCGACAGCTAGACAGCAGAGGTTAGCAACAGTGAGTGGGAATAACTTCTGAACCATTTCAGTAGATTTCCCAGGAAGGGCTTGCTTTCTGCCCCTGCAAATTTTCCCAGAGATATTGTCTGGTGCACAGTTGCATCAAAAGAGTATTTTTGCACAAACCTTGGGGCAAGCTCGGTCTCAGATTTACTAGTGAATGCAAAGAGGGTGAAAGTGCTGCTTCAAAGCCCTCTGTGTGCTTTCCGTACCAAAACGGAGGTGACCCCAGCAATAACTTTTTGATCTCTCTTCAAAACACGAGGCACGTCACCACCTCATTCATCTTTTTCTGGGACTCAGCATCTAAAGACCAAGAAGCCCTCTTGCTTGCTAAAGTGTGTTCAGCAAAAAAACCCTTGTCCCATCAGCAAATTGGAACACAGCTGCATTCCAGTCAATACCAATGCTGGCAGGGCAATACTCTAGCCCAGTAGTAACATGCCACTGTTAGAAGACTGTGTAAAAATCTTTGTGTACAAAGTAATGGGAGGGAAAAATAGAATTGGGAAGAACTGCACATTGTTCTGGAAAAAGCCTCCTGCCACAGTCTTACAGACGTCATTTTCTGGTATCATTTTTAAGAGTTGGAGTTTCTTAAATTTTGTACAAGATAAAATCTTACTGGACCTTGAAGTTTCCCTACTAGAAGTACAGCCATTTCTTAGTAGAATAGAAGTAAGCCCTTTGAATATGTACAAATGGCCTTTCAAAATACATATGCTATAGCCCACTGTGAAAGGAATTAGCTATAAAAATAGAAATTCAAAGGTTTAAAAAGGTTTTGAATAAAGTAAGTCTAAGGTGATAGAAGAAGAAGAAAACAGCAGTTTTCTTCTTCTGCTGAAAAAACAACTCCGAGGACATTGTACTCTACAGGTGTATTATATCATTTTCTGAAAAACGGAGTAGGTTTGCTATTTCAAAAGGTTTTCTTTAGGAAGGAAGAGATTCCTTTGGAAAAAAAAACTTCAAATTGACTTGACATGAATGTTATGACACTTCACCAATCATGAAGAAAAATTCTCATCACTTGATATGGAAATCATGACGGTAACGGAGTCAAGGATGTCTAAGCCGTGCCATCAGGAACATAAAAAAGCATTAGAATGCTGGTAAGACTGAGCTCCTGAACTAGTCAGAAGAGAACGCAACCAAAACATTTTCCTTTAAGAGTCTTCAGCATGAACAGCAGATCAAATGTTTTCCTGTGAAGTATTTATGAATAGAATTAACCTTTAAAAGAACATTGTTTTCAAAAACCTGTGTCCAGTATCTCTTAGAATGATACAGAGTTCTTATTACTAGAAAAAAGAAAAGTACTTTTTTCCAAACTGTTGTGCACTTTTAAACGATCTACAATAAAAAGAGAACTTTTTCATGCTGGGCATGATGTTCATTACAAAAAAGCCTTGTCGCACGCTTGGTACTCTAGTGTCTTGATTAGCATCGTTTTTTATTCATTGACTCTTTTTCACCTTGAAATAATGGCGTCTTTGTACTTATGCAGCATCCATGAAGAATTTCTTGGGTGTCATTTTGTACTCGATCCTAAATGGCAGCTTCTGCATTCTGCCATCCGTCTAGCTTTCCCATTTGATGCAGCTTCTGAGAGGTCTTTTCAGAATTGAGGACTACCTGCAAGAATGATGCTAAATGCATGCATTTTACTCCTTGGTTAATGCAAAAGAGTTTCTCCTTTACAGCATAATAATAACAGGAAAAGAATGATGGTGGATTCAATTCTTATAGTAATACAAAGAGAACTATTATCATCATTAGAAACCAAGCAAGTCATATTTATTGCTCATGCAGTACAACCACTAATGCAAATTACCCTGTAAATTCAAAATGAATCTGTATCACAGGAGTGGATTGAATGTCTCTCTTGATATTTTGCTTAAAGCAGAAAATTAATTCTTTTGACAGCCAACTCATAGTTGCAACCTAACTTTCAGCTACAGCTTTCAAACAGTGGAAACATGTCTGTTTATAACACGATACAGTACCGTACACAAGACCAAAACAGGTCAAAGACGTTCAAATGAAAGAAAAGATCAAAGGACAGATTAATTCATGTCTGCAAGCCCTCAAGAGCGTGCAGGTCAAAAGTCCCCAGAAAACTAGGCCAGTGGCACAAATTCTCGATGTTGGCACCAGCAGAAGTAGCTGCTATCTTTCTAGGATGCAATCTTGCTTACATCATCCTTCAAAGCAATCTTCTGTCCCCCTGCCCAATACGCCTTCTGCTCTACTCCTTGGACTTCACGTTTGCATTTCTACAGAGTCCTGCAAACGGACTCAAAGTTCAGGTAATAGATTTCCAAGATTTAGAAATATTGTGTTAAGTCTATTTCTTTCGTATTTCATCCCGTCTAAGCATACTGAACTTTCTGAGGTGAAATATGTCGAGTAGGTCACGTGTAGTTTACATGTTAGTTCTGCTTGACATTAAAACTTCGCACAGACCCCTGGGATGCCTTACTGCAAAAATATATAGCTGCAAAGAGTGGTTGCACAAAGTTAGAAAGGCCAGAAAACCATGTAAACAACCTAACAGTAGAGGCTTGAATTTCTGAATATAATCTTGCACCATCTAAAGTCAAAATAGAATATTGAAATGATTTTCATCTAATAATGAGCGTGGGGAAGAAAGAATCCAGATAGGATTTTTTTTTTTTTTTGAAACAGTTCCAGGAAATACATGGCCTTAACTTGGAAGTATAGCATTAAATATTTTTATACAGCATGAGTTCTCATTACCTAATCATATGATTTATAGAACTGAATTGGAAAGTAGGAAATAAACAAAGAAAAATACTCAAGCTATAAAATATGTGAGTTTAAAATTTTCTTTGTATTTCTGATTAAAACGATGAGGTAGCCAAATGGTCACCCATTATTTTCAAAAGCATCTGGACATAAAAAACGGATCAATTTTGGCGGGACTTGGATGTCCGGTATTCCTGAAAAGCTTTATTTCACTGCTTCCCAAGCCTGATTCAATCCCCTTAAATGCAGCTGTATTTCAGTTGCTCAGTGAAACTGTCCATCTCATGCATATAGTTTACAAATAATCTGCAGAAAAAGCTAGCTAGATTTAAAGATCTTTTTTCTGTAAATGGCCTTCAACTGATTTCTACAAACACACAGCTGGGATTTCTGCTGTCTTCTTCAGGCCACTTCCTGCAGAGACCTCTCCATTAAATTTGTCTCGTTCTACTAAGAACGCTTCTGGTGATCCAAAGTCAGCACTGGGATTGTCCAACTGCATGGAATTACTGTCTGCTAGAGCTGCACACTGAGGGCTTCTGTGTGCAGCATCATGTGAGCCCTGCTAATGTCACCCTGTTGGTATAAACTGAGCTAAGTGGACCTTAAGGGACAAGATTGTGCACTGATTTTGTAATAGAAATGAGGTACTAAGAAGGAGGCGGGAGGATTTCAATGTTTCTGCCCCCAGCTGAAGCAACACTAAATCTCGGTCTTTATCTGAAAAACGAGGTGAATTAACCCGTTTGGCATTCATATGCCAAAAAGGTCAGTAATACACTCAGAACTGTCAAAAGAGTAACAATTCCAATCATTACTTTCTAAAAAGAATTCATTTGAAGAAGTCAGGAAGACAGATGAAACATGCAAATATCCTACCCTGAGAATCATTCTGTTGATCTGCACAGGTTTCTTATTATATTCCCATCTAATGCATTGGACATGTGTGCTTGTGATGACACAAATACTTGCAAAGCTTACAAGATAAATCACGTTCTCTTCAAACAGCAAAGCATTTCTTGATGGTTGCACTTGCTAATTCCATTCAGACTCAGTGTTCTTAAAGGTCTTTTCCAACCAAAGTTCCAACCACCATTCTCTAAGTCGCACATCCTGATTGTCCTGGTTTAGGGCTAAATTTGGCAGAAAACCTCACAAAGGGTCACTGCACCCTCCCCCCCACCAAAAGCCCACCCACACAGCCGCTCCCTTCAACTGGTTTGGGGAGAGAAGTGGGAAAAAGCTGTTTCTTTAACAGGCAAAGCACTTCCCAGCACAAAAAATGAACAATACCAGATGACAAAACTCATTTGCCGCACTGAAGAGACGACAAATCAGAAAGTCTCTCCTGTGGGTGCTCACTCTGTTATCAACCCCTCCAGCAATGGGGAAGGCTGCTGCCCAGGGTAGGCCCCAGTAGGCCACAGAGTGCAAGTTCCCAGTGCTTCCCAGGTCCCAGTCCGGAGCAGATTTGAAACGTTCCAAGAAAAAGGAAAGGAAAAAAAAAACCAGTCCAGGGAAAACTCTGCCTCAGCCAGCTAAACCAACTAAAAAGCAAATGCGTGCTCTGTTCTGCTCCGTCAGTGCCCAGACAACACAGTGCAGCGCAGAATGTGGAAGAGTGTTGCTTTTTAAGGAGTGCAGCCTCTGATAAGAAACTCGGTGCTTCTTCTTCTCCCCACCTTTGCTCTCAGAACCAGTCTTGAAGGCAGAGAATATCATATCCAGCATTAAGAGAACAGATGACTGGGGATACAAGCATCATAAAGTCACCCTAGGACACTGCTCCTTTGAGATATGTCACCAGACTATGCTAAGACCAAGTTTTGGAACTGCTCAATAAAATTCTACTATCACAGTGAAGCTGAGGAGGAAACACAGCTCACTACAGTTACCTTGTGGCATGCCAGTGCTTCCTTTCCATCACAATGGTCTTCGTTTTTAAGTCCCTGACATCACAGGCATCATGAAACATCCTTTGTGCAGGAAGGAAGAAAATATTCTTCTCATTGATGCTGATGGGTTAGCTGACATGCAAAGCAGTTAATTCAAAGTGACAGAGCAATCAAGTCAATAGGAAAACTCACCACAGTTTTGTTTACTCCCCTAAATCCTTACTATCCCAAAATACAAGAACAGCTGTAAAAGCCTTGTGGCTACCTAATTTTTTCCTAGACCTACATGGTGGGGTAAGAGATAAACAATCCCAAACTATGGTAATCCACAACAAAGCATTCTTGACCTCATATTCAGGTTCTGCATAGCGAGCTCTTCCTCCTGATCAAGTTATTCCATCGCAATACTTTGGGGAGTATCTCAGAGGGCTGGCTGTTGTTTGGTTTGAAAGCATCTTGATCATTCAGGAACCCAGTAGCAAGGACAAAGTTTAAAAGAAGATAGTGCTATGCATTGATTTTCATCTAGGACAGAGATATTTCTACAACACAGAAGGCTGACCTAATGCTTCACCACAACGTGGCTGAAGTGGCATCCTGGTCCCCATAGGTTTTTCTCTTTACTTTTAGCTGCTTTCTTACCAGATTAATGAGCTGAACTTACTCAAAAAAGAATCAGATAAGTGCCAGAGCTTTCAAACAAAAAAAAAAAAAAACAAAAAACCAAACAAAAAAAAACCCCAAAACAGATGCAAAAGGGTGATTTGTAAGTGCATTTGAAAACAGAAGTTTTTTGTACTTTTCATAGATACATGGCATTCTCTAGAATGATATTGCTCCAATGCTTTGGGTTTGGTTTTGTTTTTGTTTTTTTCCTCAATTCGAAATGTTACACATTCTTTTTTGGCCATTTTAGTAAACTGATTTTCTGATCCATGTGAAAGACAGTCCGAAGTTCCCCTCATTTGCCTCACGACCGTCCCCAGGACAGACATCGGGACCCTGAGGACCCTGACTGGAATGCTGGCATGCCGGTCAGAGAGGAATGCCAGAAATCCTGAGGCCCCTGAGCAGAATTCTGGCCTGCCAAGTGATTGTTGGCAGCTGTGTCTACAGTGACTGCTTCTAGCAGGGCCTGCCAAGGGGCGAGGCGACCTATGGGCCTGCACGTGCTTCGCGACACCAGCCCAGGAATTTTCCCACCTCTTGGCCAGATGAACTTGCTGGGGCAACTGTGGTAGCCGCCCCATGGAAAATCCTTCATCTGCTCCACTACCACCGTGAGGGACGCAGATTGAAGCCCCCCTCCCAAGGACTGAGGCTGAGACGCCCGTCATTCTGATCCAGGGCTGCTGGCTTGACTGAAGCAGGATGCCTGCTAAGTGTTGCCTGCAGATGTGTTGGCGGGACCTAAACTGGTTTCCTATAGAAACCAGTCCTGAAACAATAGCTCCCACTCACTGCTGATATTGATATTGACTTCTCCTGCTGAGAACATGGACTGTCTGTACCCGTCTTCAATACCATTTTTCCCCTCAGCAATTTCAATAGACTTGCTCTTTATTGTATCTGCTCCCCCTCAGCCATTTCTAGATCTGTTTCCCCCCTCAGCAATGGACTAGAATAGAACCTTGAGATAACCAGGACTCTGAGATCTCCCCTAGGAGAACTCCATCGGCTGGGCTGCGAGGACTTCATCTCTCTCCATTTGGTAGCTATACTCCCTCTCTCTTTCTCCCCCTCTTTTCTATTCCTTTCCTCTCCCTAATTCCTTGAAGGCATTTGCTGTGGTCATTCTAGAAAGGTGCATTTGTTTGGAGTGATACTGCAATCCCTTTTCCATCTTGTCTTTTGCCCTCCGAGATCAGTTAAGAAAACATCATCCCCCCTTGGTAGGAGCGGATCAGAACAATATGTTCTTTCCAGCTGAAATTGGTTCTAGTCAATAGAAGCACACTGGTAGGTAAAAGTAGACTATAAAAGATAACCTTCAGAATGTATTTCCCATGTCTTCCCATTCAAGCAAGTGAAGAAAGCAGACAGATCTTCAGATAACATGCTATGCGAATTGAAAGGAATCTTCTTGGAGGCAACTGTGAAACTCACGCAATGAAATACAGATGAGAGAGATGAAAGGGTCACATATGATGTCAAATCTATTCTTTTAATGTTTGAATGAAACAAGATTTCTTGAAGTACAATCCTACAAAATGAAGGTGAACTTGCAGAAGCAATTGAACTGGGTCTCCTTTAGAAACACAATGTTTTCTAATTAAACTGAGCATTCAGGAAGGCAACCTTGAAATCCAAAGGATTTAGAAAAATACAAAATACCAAGACTGGCAGTTCGTTATCTTTCACGGTCTCTTTAAGATAAGATTGATTTGAACTTCCACTTGTAGTAGGTCTGAAGACATTAGGAATGATGCAATATGAAAAAACCAAAACAAAACAACTTTCTCAAAAAGCTTTGAGAAACCAGAGAAATGATGATTTTTAGTGGTTAGGTAGTCCTTTAAAATTTGTCTTGGGGGAAAGAGATAAAAAACTGACTGAGATCAAATGACTGTGGAGTATATTCCAAAACAGTAATGAAGAAGGTAAGGGGCAAGAGCCTGTTAGAAAAACACTATGCTGGCTTCATCTGTTGAAAGCATTCCAGAATGGTTGAAATTATGAATCATATCTTGTGGGATTAAAAAAAAAAAAAAAAAAAAAAAAAGAGGAAGAAAACAGAAGGAAAAAATATTTTGAACATATTTTTCCATTCCAAGATGGTATAATGGCTTTATTTCATTTTGTTCCTATGACCGGTTAATAGCTTATGAAATGTTTAGCAATAGAGAGTGAGAGTCTTCACACTAGCCATACCATTTGGATGTGTCTCTTTTACTTTCTAGAGCAGCAGATATGGTTTAGCACTCCACAATTCAGTCCCCAAAAGTGAGTAAGTGTGGCAGATTTAACCTAACTGCCCAGTCCACCAAAATGCCTAATTATCTTGAAAAATGCTTTGCTCTATCTCATGATCTGGACATGTCTCTCTAGCTCCACTTTGAGCTTCTTGATCTTTCATCTACAGGATGAGATCCAATTTAGCTTAGCAAGGATGTAGCCTTTCCAAACCATATCTTTTACCGTCTGTATTCTTACAAGTACATTTCTACCGCTGGGACCAGTTTGGAAGATCCTAGTTGTTTTATTCCTTAGATTATGTTGCTGCATTAATTAGCTCTTCTTTGAAGTTTTTTCCCTGCTCAAGTATAGGGTCTGTGCCTAAATGATCGTGATGCTAACTCCTTATGATCTATTCTGCAGGCTTACAGAGTATGCAGCAAAGTTTTCTCTTCTTCTGAGGACATTCTACTCTTTTGATGAGAAATGCTGAAGGTCTGACTTCAGTTGCAAAGGTATCTGATTGACAGATTGCAAAATTGTTAAGTCTAGTAACAGCAGGAAAAGCGTGCTCTTGCTCTCTATGTAAATGTCGTGTCAGCTGCTGTTGGGATAAAAAGCATGAGCATAAGCAAAGATATCTGCATGGATAGAAAAGAAACAAAGAAGATATTTGTTGTGATTTCTGCACTAAGGAGCAAGAAGAAGCATGAAGCGCTAATTTCAGTGGCTAAGACAGTATCGTCCTTGGGCCAGTTCTCTTCAACATCTTTTGAACCACTTGGACTCGGCACTTGAAGGAATATTAAGCAAGTTTGCCAGAGACGCTACATTGGGAGGAGCTGTCAACTAACTCCCTTGAGGCCAGTGAGACGCTGCAGAGAGATCTTGACAAATAAGAGAGATGGGCAATTATGGCTGGCCGGGAGTCTATGCACAAATCACGAAAGGGGCGGGACTGCTGGGGAAGGCGTCCCAAGCTGTTGTATTTTCCAGCATCAGTCTCATGACATGCTTATGACAGTGGGAAGATGCCAGCAGCTCACGTCCCCAGCAGCAGAAAAAGAACTTCATGTTACAACTTACTTGAAAAGCTTTTTGACCAATCCCACAAAGCAAAAGCATATTGACAGTAGTTCTTTCCGATCCCTAGAAGCACACAGAACTTTGGTTCAAAGAACGCTTGCTTCTTTTGAATAAAAGACCTGCTTGTAAGCCTTAAGATAGAATGGAGCTCTGTGCTCCATTATTAAGCTTAGAACTTCCTAACATCTGGCTAGATCTACTTTGCTGTAGCTTAGGGAGTTCTTCTGGTCAAGCTTTAATACACAGGCCATTGTTCTATTTGTCCTTACTTCTCTACTTCTTCTATCATTTTTCTGCTGACAAACCTTATGACTACTGCTTAGCTCCAAGCACAGTTCTGCTGTCTCTGAGGCCTGCCTTTTGCAGCTTTCCCAAAATCCTCTGTTTCCAAGGATTGCCACAGGCAATCCCCAACCTTAGGGAGTTGTGCGATGACAAGTGCTGGATTCAGCACCTGGGACAGGGCAATCCTGCTCTGTGTGTGTGTATAGACTAGGGAGCCAGAGGCTGAAAGGAAGCCAGGCTCCTGGCCAATGGCAAGCTAAATGGGTATCAGCAGTGCCCTGGCAGCCAGGAGGGCCAAGCCTGTCCTGGGGTGCATCAGGCACAGTATCACCAGCTGGGCAAGAGAGGGCATTGTCCTGCTCTGCTCTGCCCTGCTCTGCTGTGTTCTGGGGCGGCCTCACCTTGAGTGCTTGGGGGCAGTTTTGGGTACCACAATGAAAAAAGACATGAAGGTATCAGAAAGTTCTCCAATGAGGTTTACAAGGACAGAACTGGAGGAAATAGCATGCAGCTGAGTCAGGGGAGGCTCAGGTCCGGTATCAGGAAAAAGTTTTTTAACCAGAGGATGGCTGGGCACTGGAAGAGTCTCTCCAGGGTGTGCTCACAGCATCACACCTATCTTGAGTTCAAGAACCTTTGGGACATTGCTCTCAGGCATCTGGTGTGATTCTTGAGGAAGGTCCCATGCAGGGCCAGAAGTTGGACTTGATGCTCCTGACGGGCCCCTTCCAATTCAACTGATTCTACCACTCTATGATTCTGTCCTGGCCACTCAAGGTATATTGCTTGATCTCACCAGATTTTGACCTGCTCTTGTTGGTCAGAATTTGTCCCTACTGCCTAATGATATTTATCACAAAAGACAAAGGGCCTTTTCTCAATTTTCTCAAGAAAGTTGAAGATGCACCCTAGAATCCTAAAAAAGTCTTTTCCTTGAAACAACACTGTCTCCTGCCCAGTATTCTTTCCAGATCTTAAGGAGAAAGAAGGCAAAATCAGGGGATGTATTACAATGAAGCACTGTCAAGTTTCCGGACCTTTAGCAGTATATTTGTACTTCCACTATTCTTTTCTATAAAATCATGGTTTTGTAGAGCATGTCATTTTCTAGCAAGACACATTTTTGCAACTGAGCCCATCAGTCTCTGTGAGAATATATTGTCAAAAGCACAAAACATATGAATGGGCAGTGGCAAGTGAGGGGAAAAAGCAGTATGGGAAGCAGCTCCGTGATACTACAGTAAGACAAGGAGGAGGAGGTGTTCCAGTTGACAGAGCAAAGAATCCCCCGCAGTCCCTGGAGATATCGTAGTGAAGCAGGTTGTCTCCCAGCGGTCCCTAGAGAACCATGGAGGAACACATACCTACAGTGCAGCTGCTGGAAAGCTCCATGCCACAACAGGTGAAAGTGCCTTGAAGGAAGCTGCAGCTTGTGGAGGGAGGGCCAGAAAACCATCCTTGACCTCTTCTTTAGCGGAAGAGTATGTGCAAATGTTTAACAGCTGCTAACTGGAATCTATCCTCTTTCCAGTTCTTGTCGTAGGTAAGTAGGACAATACAAGAATTAGAAGCCTAAACTGTTTTGCATGAGGCTCCCATTCTCTCTGCCACGCCCTTAAAATTTACTTTGAGATGAAATAAAACTCATGATCAAGTTCCTAAGGCTTGATGGTCAGGCTTCTCAGAAAACAGGGAGTGCAAAGAACTCTTGTCACTGTCATTTTTTTTCATAGAACTAAAAAAGTTAAAGTACTGTTTTCTAAGAACTTACGAAAATCAACTGGTAGAGGTGGTGAGAGTGAAGAGTATAATTAAGCTGGAAAGAGACTATCATGTAGCTACCTCATCTGCATAGAAGTTTTTTTACCAGGAACTCTGGACTTTTAAACAGATTTAGGACACAATAGTTATCTCTGGGAATGTTTTAGTATGTATAGAACATTCATCTTTAAATAGCTCGATCTGTTTTACCGTTATGACTTACGTTTTAAATTTTATTTGAGGAGAAATATTTGCCATTCAGATCATTTCGAGTTCTGAAGCATTTCAGTTGTTGACAGTTTTTGCTGTCTCCTGAGGGCAGGAAAATAGTCCTGGAACCAATACTGAAAGAAACTAGATGGAAAAATTAGTTTTCCTCATTCTTTTCTGTCTATTCTATGAGGCACAAGAGCAAAACCACTGCTATGAGTCTGAGTTGCCTTACCACTCATGGATGACAACCTTGTAGTGAGTAGTCTGTTATTTGCACACATTTCTGATGCTGGTGGTTACCTGTTGTGCAGAAAGATCTGTAAACTATTTTCACGGAAAGACATTCCTGAATTGCTTCACTTATCTCTGAAGCAGAGAACTAAGCTGGCACTCTACTTCGGAGATCTTCCTGTGCTCGTCCCCAAACCCGTTTCCTTCAAATGCAATTTACTTTCAACCAAAGCACTTCATTACTTCATCAGGTAATCTCTTGTTCTTAATGTTCGGGGTAGTGTTCTAAAAGGGTAAGAACATATTCTAGTAAGAAGGTAGAACCTCTTTCTTGAGTAGTAGACATCACTGGGCTTTGGTTCATGCACCAGAACAACAGCAAGGAATGTCGTTTGCAATCAATAGATGGGTTGGGGAAACCGGCCACAAGTTTAGGAATCTTTCTCCAATTAATTATGCTTTAAAATTTGTCTCTTAGCATTTCAAGTGTGTTTTTATTAAAACAATCAACTATTTATTACCTGTACCACAACGAAGCACAATCAGCAGTGCTTGTGCATCCTTCACCAATTCCAAGAAGAAGAATGGTCTGAGCCTCCAGTATAGCTCATTACCATAAGCTGAAAAAAAGTTCTTGGAAAAATTTCTTTTGCATCCTTCTAAACTTTATGCAGCACTTCCTGGCCAATCTTACATTTTCTTTTCTCCAGGAGATGGTAAGAACTCGAGTACCTTCATGACAACCGTCGTGGGACGCTTGCTGTGCTGGCAGAGTTCCTTTTTGAGAAAATGCTTGGAAAAGCTTTTCGCTAAGGTCTAGGCGGCAAGAGACGCAGAAGACGGGCATACGCAGCTGTCCGAAGGTAGGTGCCGGCCCCCGGCGGCTTTCGGCAGAAGCCGCGGTTCGGAGCGCACCGCGACCGGCAGAAAGCTCTGTGCGCAAAAAAGCCGCTTCTTCGCCTCCGGCAGCCGGAGAGCTCGGCCGATGCTGAGACGTCAAGAACGAAGCCGCACAGCACTGGGATTAAGTGAGCAGCTCTCAAACTGAGGGAAAACGATAACTAACCACTTTCCAACAGTTTCAACTTGCATTACCATAAGTAGGGAAAAAGTTCTTGGACAGCTTTCTTTTGCATCCTTCTAAACCTTATGCACCATGTCCTATCCAACCTTCTTTTTCTTTTCTCCAGGAGATGGTAAGAACTCGAGTACCTTCATGAAAACCGTCGCGGGTCGCTTGCTGTGCTGGCACAGTTCCTTTTTGAGATAATGCCTGGAAAAGCTTTTCGCTAAGGTCTAGGCGGCAAGAGACGCAGAAGACGGGCATACGCAGCTCTCCGAAGGTAGGTGCCGGTCCCCGGCGGCTTTCGGCAGAAGCCGCGGTTCGGAGCGCACCGCGACCGGCAGAAAGCTCTGGGCGCGAAAAAGCCGCTTCTTCGCCTCCGGCAGCCGGAGAGCTCGGCCGATGCTGAGACGTCAAGAACGAAGCCGCACAGCACTGGGATTAAGTGAGCAGCTCTGAAACTGAGGGAAAACGATAACTAACCACTTTCCAACAGTTTCAACTTGCATTACCATAAGTAGGGAAAAAGTTCTTGGACAGCTTTCTTTAGCATCCTTCTAAACCTTATGCACCACTTCCTGGCCAATCATACTTTTTCTTTTCTCCAGGAGATGGTAAGAACTCGAGTACCTTCATGACAACCGTCGTGGGACGCTTGCTGTGCTGGCAGAGTTCCTTTTTGAGAAAATGCTTGGAAAAGCTTTTCGCTAAGGTCTAGGCGGCAAGAGGCGCAGAAGACGGGCATACGCAGCTGTCCGAAGGTAGGTGCCGGTCCCCGGCGGCTTTCGGCAGAAGCCGCGGTTCGGAGCGCACCGCGACCGGCAGAAAGCTCTGGGCGCGAAAAAGCCGCTTCTTCGCCTCCGCCAGCCGGAGAGCTCGGCCGATGCTGAGACGTCAAGAACGAAGCCGCACAGCACTGGGATTAAGTGAGCAGCTCTGAAACTGAGGGAAAACGATAACTAACCACTTTCCAACAGTTTCAACTTGCATTACCATAAGTAGGGAAAAAAGTTATTGGACAGCTTTCTTTTGCATCCTTCTAAACCTTATGCACCACGTCCTGGTCAATCTTACATTTTCTTTTCTCCAGGAGATGGTAAGAACTCGAGTACCTTCATGACAACCGTCGTGGGACGCTTGCTGTGCTGGCAGAGTTCCTTTTTGAGAAAATGCTTGGAAAAGCTTTTCGCTAAGGTCTAGGCGGCAAGAGACGCAGAAGACGGGCATACGCAGCTGTCCGAAGGTAGGTGCCGGCCCCCGGCGGCTTTCGGCAGAAGCCGCGGTTCGGAGCGCACCGCGACCGGCAGAAAGCTCTGTGCGCAAAAAAGCCGCTTCTTCGCCTCCGGCAGCCGGAGAGCTCGGCCGATGCTGAGACGTCAAGAACGAAGCCGCACAGCACTGGGATTAAGTGAGCAGCTCTCAAACTGAGGGAAAACGATAACTAACCACTTTCCAACAGTTTCAACTTGCATTACCATAAGTAGGGAAAAAGTTCTTGGACAGCTTTCTTTTGCATCCTTCTAAACCTTATGCACCATGTCCTATCCAACCTTCTTTTTCTTTTCTCCAGGAGATGGTAAGAACTCGAGTACCTTCATGAAAACCGTCGCGGGTCGCTTGCTGTGCTGGCACAGTTCCTTTTTGAGATAATGCCTGGAAAAGCTTTTCGCTAAGGTCTAGGCGGCAAGAGACGCAGAAGACGGGCATACGCAGCTGTCCGAAGGTAGGTGCCGGTCCCCGGCGGCTTTCGGCAGAAGCCGCGGTTCGGAGCGCACCGCGACTGGCAGAAAGCTCTGGGCGCGAAAAAGCCGCTTCTTCGCCTCCGGCAGCCGGAGAGCTCGGCCGATGCTGAGACGTCAAGAACGAAGCCGCACAGCACTGGGATTAAGTGAGCAGCTCTCAAACTGAGGGAAAACGATAACTAACCACTTTCCAACAGTTTCAACTTGCATTACCATAAGTAGGGAAAAAGTTCTTGGACAGCTTTCTTTTGCATCCTTCTAAACCTTATGCACCACTTCCTGGCCAATCATACTTTTTCTTTTCTCCAGGAGATGGTAAGAACTCGAGTACCTTCATGACAACCGTCGTGGGACGCTTGCTGTGCTGGCAGAGTTCCTTTTTGAGAAAATGCTTGGAAAAGCTTTTCGCTAAGGTCTAGGCGGCAAGAGACGCAGAAGACGGGCATACGCAGCTGTCCGAAGGTAGGTGCCGGTCCCCGGCGGCTTTCGGCAGAAGCCGCGGTTCGGAGCGCACCGCGACCGGCAGAAAGCTCTGGGCGCGAAAAAGCCGCTTCTTCGCCTCCGGCAGCCGGAGAGCTCGGCCGATGCTGAGACGTCAAGAACGAAGCCGCACAGCACTGGGATTAAGTGAGCAGCTCTGAAACTGAGGGAAAACGATAACTAAACACTTTCCAACAGTTTCAACTTGCATTACCATAAGTAGGGAAAAAGTTCTTGGACAGCTTTCTTTTGCATCCTTCTAAACCTTATGCAGCACTTCCTGGCCAATCTTACTTTTTCTTTTCTCCAGGAGATGGTAAGAACTCGAGTACCTTCATGAAAACCGTCGCGGGTCGCTTGCTGTGCTGGCAGAGTTCCTTTTTGAGATAATGCCTGGAAAAGCTTTTCGCTAAGGTCTAGGCGGCAGGAGACGCAGAAGACGGGCATACGCAGCTGTCCGAAGGTAGGTGCCGGTCCCCGGCGGCTTTCGGCAGAAGCCGCGGTTCGGAGCGCACCGCGACCGGCAGAAAGCTCTGGGCGCGAAAAAGCCGCTTCTTCGCCTCCGGCAGCCGGAGAGCTCGGCCGATGCTGAGACGTCAAGAACGAAGCCGCACAGCACTGGGATTAAGTGAGCAGCTCTCAAACTGAGGGAAAACGATAACTAACCACTTTCCAACAGTTTCAACTTGCATTACCATAAGTAGGGAAAAAGTTCTTGGACAGCTTTCTTTTGCATCCTTCTAAACCTTATGCAGCACTCTCTGGCCAATCTTACATTTTTTTTCTCCAGGAGATGGTAAGAACTCGAGTACCTTCATGAAAACCGTCGCGGGTCGCTTGCTGTGCTGGCACAGTTCCTTTTAGAGAAAATTCCTGGAAAAGCTTTTCGCTAAGGTCTAGGCGGCAGGAGACGCAGAAGACGGGCATACGCAGCTGTCCGAAGGTAGGTGCCGGTCCCCGGCGGCTTTCGGCAGAAGCCGCGGTTCGGAGCGCACCGCGACCGGCAGAAAGCTCTGGGCGCGAAAAAGCCGCTTCTTCGCCTCCGGCAGCCGGAGAGCTCGGCCGATGCTGAGACGTCAAGAACGAAGCCGCACAGCACTGGGATTAAGTGAGCAGCTCTCAAACTGAGGGAAAACGATCACTAACCACTTTCCAACAGTTTCAACTTGCATTACCATAAGTAGGGAAAAAGTTCTTGGACAGCTTTCTTTTGCATCCTTCTAAACCTTATGCACCACTTCCTGGCCAATCTCACTTTTTCTTTTCTCCAGGAGATGGTAAGAACTCGAGTACCTTCATGACAACCGTCGTGGGACGCTTGCTGTGCTGGCAGAGTTCCTTTTCGAGAAAATGCTTGGAAAAGCTTTTCGCTAAGGTCTAGGCGGCAGGAGACGCAGAAGACGGGCATACGCTGCTGTCCGAAGGTAGGTGCCGGTCCCCGGCGGCTTTCGGCAGAAGCCGCGGTTCGGAGCGCACCGCGACCGGCAGAAAGCTCTGGGCGCGAAAAAGCCGCTTCTTCGCCTCCGGCAGCCGGAGAGCTCGGCCGATGCTGAGACGTCAAGAACGAAGCCGCACAGCACTGGGATTAAGTGAGCAGCTCTCAAACTGAGGGAAAACGATAACTAACCACTTTCCAACAGTTTCAACTTGCATTACCATAAGTAGGGAAAAAAGTTCTTGGACAGCTTTATTTTGCATCCTTCTAAACCTTATGCACCACGTCCTGGCCAATCTCACTTTTTCTTTTCTCCAGGAGATGGTAAGAACTCGAGTACCTTCATGAAAACCGTCGCGGGTCGCTTGCTGTGCTGGCAGAGTTCCTTTTTGAGATAATGCCTGGAAAAGCTTTTCGCTAAGGTCTAGGCGGCAGGAGACGCAGAAGACGGGCATACGCAGCTGTCCGAAGGTAGGTGCCGGCCCCCGGCGGCTTTCGGCAGAAGCCGCGGTTCGGAGCGCACCGCGACCGGCAGAAAGCTCTGGGCGCGAAAAAGCCGCTTCTTCGCCTCCGGCAGCCGGAGAGCTCGGCCGATGCTGAGACGTCAAGAACGAAGCCGCACAGCACTGGGATTAAGTGAGCAGCTCTCAAACTGAGGGAAAACGATAACTAACCACTTTCCAACAGTTTCAACTTGCATTACCATAAGTAGGGAAAAAGTTCTTGGACAGCTTTCTTTTGCATCCTTCTAAACCTTATGCACCACTTCCTGGCCAATCATACTTTTTCTTTTCTCCAGGAGATGGTAAGAACTCGAGTACCTTCATGACAACCGTCGTGGGACGCTTGCTGTGCTGGCAGAGTTCCTTTTTGAGAAAATGCTTGGAAAAGCTTTTCGCTAAGGTCTAGGCGGCAAGAGGCGCAGAAGACGGGCATACGCAGCTGTCCGAAGGTAGGTGCCGGTCCCCGGCGGCTTTCGGCAGAAGCCGCGGTTCGGAGCGCACCGCGACCGGCAGAAAGCTCTGGGCGCGAAAAAGCCGCTTCTTCGCCTCCGGCAGCCGGAGAGCTCGGCCGATGCTGAGACGTCAAGAACGAAGCCGCACAGCACTGGGATTAAGTGAGCAGCTCTCAAACTGAGGGAAAATGATAACTAACCACTTTCCAACAGTTTCAACTTACATTACCATAAGTAGGAAAATTTTCTCAAACAACTTTCTTTTCTATCGTTCTTAGCCATTTGCAGCACTCTCTGGCCAATCTTACTTTTTCTTTTCTCCAGGACAATGTAAGAACTCGAGTACCTTCATGAAAACCGTCGTGATGGCACAGTTTCTTTTTGAGATAATGCCTGGAAAAGCTTTTCGCTAGGGTGTAGGCGGCAAGAGACGCAGAAGACGGGCATACGCAGCTGTCCGAAGGTAGGTGCCGGTAGCCGGATTCTTTTAACAGAAGCCGCTCTTCGGCGGGCTCTCTTACCTTCATAATGGGTTTTGCTGGAGGAAGCCGCTTTTTCGTTTCCGGGAATACCTAGAGAGGAACACTAGCTAAAGACGTGATTGGCACCATTATGTCGAGTTTTGCTCGTTCCAGCAGGAATAACTGTGTTCTTCCTTACGCTAGATGGCGCTGCTTATCAAGGTTCGGCTGCTTTTAATCATTTGTGGTGCTGGATGTTCAAACGACTTATCGTAACTTCTTCTATTTTAAGTCAGGTGCTCACTGACATAGATCCTATTAGATATAGCACACTGCAAATAGGAGGTGAAATAGATTTATTGTTACTAGCACATGGGTACGAGTGTTAGGAATTTTATAAGGAATATGTTGCATGAATCTTTTGGACCATTCTGCAGCCATTCATACGAAACTCACACAAGTACAAGACAATATGAAGAAATTGACTGGGAACGAGTGGGGTTTGCATCAATGGTTTGAGGGATGGGAAAGAACTGGGTGGTTGAAAGATCTCGTAAATGGAGCTTTGTTTTTACCAGTAGTCATTATTTCATTGCTTTGTGTTATTCCATGCATCGTGAAACTGGTGTGCCTCTTGCTAAAAATGACATTGGAAAAGATCTGGCTGGTGCAAGAAGAAGGGGCAATTGTGACAATGTATCTGAACCGCTTAGACTATGGGCTGCACCAGCCATCCAGCGTGGAACGGTTCTTCTCAGAATTTTCTCAGGGCCCTCTGGAATTCATCAAGACATAAGCCTTGCTAAAACAAGAGAGGAAAAGCTGAGAAACTAAATTCCAAGACCACAAGAACTCCAAAACGGGGGGGGGGGGGGGGGGGCAAAGTACCTGGACTGTAAGGAAACACATCTTCTGAGAGGTGCACGCAGAATGCGTGGACAAGACAAAGGCACCAATAAGAAAAGCGTGACTAGCGTGTGCAGAGAGTCAGAATGAGTAAGTGCATCATGTAAACCATACACGGCTTCTGCTTAATCCTCTTGGTCCATTGTGCAGGAGTCCTGAATTTCCCATAAGTGATACTTACTAAAAGGGTTCTGATTTTAATGCTAGAGTTACTGTCTATACGATGATTCATGGGAATAGTTCTTTCAAGTCCTTCCCTTGCTGACATCAGTCAGTTTCATCTTTTCCTGAATGTACTGCTGGCTATACATAAGTGATGAATAGAAGGGAATGAGTTTTAGGGATATGTTGCAAGGAAATAGATTGGTAGCTCTGCTTCCATTTCCATTGTCTAAGAAGAATTCCGAATATTTTTGGCCCTTTCATAGACCTCTGACTCGATTAGCATCAGCAGGGAGGGACATTTAATTGGTTTTTCTCCTTTTTAGAGAGAAGCTAATGAAAAAGTTTCACCAGAATCAGAGCAGGCTGCGTAACAAGAAGAGCGTCATGAAAAGGCGCCAATCCTATCCTCTTAGTATTGCTAGTTGTGATTGGACTTCAATGAAATGTGTCAACTCTCTGTTCCTGGGTATCACATCAGTAACAGGTACTTCACCTGCTGTACTTCTCTCCTAAAGCTAAGAACAGAATCCCAAATAATCTTGATTCCAAGGTCTCAATTCACCCTGTGATGCTGACAGGTGAAATAGGAGTGGAAAATGCACCAGTAAATGAACTTGAATGGCCTATCTAAATCAGCGGCCACTGATTTCCTGAAGGCCTTAACAGGTCAGTTGCCCCTATTTTTCTTGGGGTTCTTTTATTCTTTGGTCATGTTTTTCTTGGGATTCTTTGAATCCTTCCCCACCAGTTCAGCCTCTGCTCTCAAATCCTTTGCTGTCATTTAAAGTATCTCGATAGCCTTGAAACCTGTTGTCTTTATTTATCAACCCATTATTCCCTTCCAAAGGTTGTTTGCCTCAAGTCTCATTCTTGCTGATTTTCTGCTAGTTCATTGTCAGATGGCAGCAGGTGTTCTGTAAGAGCAAGTACACAATCCTATAGCTTGCTTTTCTTTTGATTTGGCCTGTCTAGAAAATGGAATGACTGAACATCTCCAACAGCATTTTCTCTCCCCATTGTGTTTCACCGCAAGGGCAGATGCCAATCCATCTACCTAAACTCTTGGTGGTGAAGAAACTAGTGGTATGCTGTTGCATATAGGTAGAACTTTCCGAAAGGAAGGCCTTGTAAAACCATGGCTGAGGCCCGTTACTTTGGCTAAGTAGAAAATGACTAGGGGAAAGTGAGACAGCTGAATTAGAGGTAGATCAAGAAGTTCTAGAAGCATTGCGTGTTCACAGCGTGGGGTATGACGGTTGGTTGAATTATGTTTGTTGCGGCTTAAAGCTATGCAAGTGATAAAGGCCTGACTGCTTCAAAAGCCTGGCTTTTGCAAGGAAGCGGCTCTCCTTTGCACCTGCCTGGGGACTCTGCGTCACTACGGACCCTCACACCCAGTTTGCCAAGGAGATGATGAGTAGGAATGTTGCAGAGCTGCTGTGTGCATATGAAAGGAATGGCAGAGAGTGAAGCCGTGGACAATTTCTGGGCTTTAGTACAATGCTGCTGCATTGGTGCCAGTTTAGTCGGTTTTCCATCAGTGGCATTTCTGTCTAGAAGTACACTGCCCAGAGTCTTTCTAGCACTTGATGCCATTTCCTTACTGCCATTAATACCTTCCTTCAGTTTCAAGGATGAGAGAATCTTTACAGGATTTTGAAGATCCCTGTTAGGAAACACTATGCCAGAGGAGTCATCACTCCCTTTTCTTTTGCCTCCTTTGTAATTTTTATAGACTCATTTCACATTTCTGCTAATGGCAATAAGAATACTGAGACTACTTAGCAGGGTTGACGCTCTCAGCTGCTTTCCTCTTTCCTACTGCTTCATACCGGATGTGACTTGATGGCCTCGTTTTGCAATCAGCATTTTGCTGTGGTTTGCTAAAACCTGGCATGCACTGCCAACTCACAACTTGTGTGTTGGCATTTCAGGGGCTTTAAAGGGTTCCTTTCTGAGATTGCCATGCACTGGACTTTCACAGTCACAAAGACTTCATCCACCATCGGTCAAATTTCAGTATTTAATACTCTTTCCTGGAATGTAGGCAACCTAGCAGCAAGTACTAAATTCACTGCAAGCCCTGTCTTCCCAAAGGACCATTCAAAAAGTTTGCTTTTCCCCTCTGACCAATCTGACAGTATTTTGATGAAGAATTTGGTACCTTAATAGAACCTCTTAGAAGGGATCTCATGGCAGACAACATCTCAGGCTTTCTTGAAATACTGGCTCCTTTGGATCTCAATTCCATTCAGAGTGCATTTAAGATTTTTTTTTCACTGAAGCCATTCAACAATGCCTCTTCTCTTTAAAATGTGCTGCAGGTGAGAAAGATGGATCCCCGTGAAAGGTTCTATTGATATCAAAATTTGTGCCCAATGGACTGTGCTGATGGAAATCAAATACTAGTCTAGTATTTTGAATCCAAATAATTCCTCCCAATCAGGCCCGACAGGATTGTTTGGCTTTGAATCTGAGCACGTGGACAGTAGTGGATGGTCCACAGGTTGAAAAGAGTGTAGATTCTTCTCCTTCTTTTCATTGATGGCTCAGAGACTGAAAAGGCAGCTCCAAAATGGTAAATACATCCCTACAGATTCAAAAATTGTTCTTCTTAATTTGCATCTCCACCATAACAACAGATGCTTAGAACTAAATTACCAATGGGAATTTTATAGCTTCTCAGAAATGAAACAGGACCTGGCTTATGGGCCTTAGCAGTAGCTACAAGTTTTTCAGCACAAGCCATCTCAAAAGTATTTTAACTTTACCGTTCTTTTCTGTCTTATGCTTTCATCTCAAGGATGCAGGAAAAAAAATAAACAAACAAACAAAAAAAAACACAACAAAAAAAACCAAAAAAAAAAAAAAAACAACAAAACAAGAAACCCCACCAAATTGATAATAAGCAAAATCAGTGACATATATAGAAACAGATCCCATGGTTTTTAACTTCCAAACTTGTCTTCTCAGCACACTCTCTACAATGGAATTGTTTCCCTATCTGCCTTGAAACATTTTGCAGCAAAAACACTCTAAGGTCCTGCTGGGTGTTTTGTTCAAAAATGACTTCTTCTGGTTTTCTGTCCATAAGCGGAGTAACGTGACTGTGCTGGCAGCTGACCAAAGGAGGTAGGAAGAGTAATCATCATCCACAACACTGGGGCTAAAGAAATTTCCACAGAAAATTACCTGCCCTATTACTTGTTCATGTGTTGGGTTGAACGTTCAGAATCTGTTTCCATTTTCCCCATTCATAGAATGTTCTATTTCACAGAATTCCAGCCCCTCAAACATCAGTCCTGCCAGAACTGCCCGCCATAGGGGGCTGGCATAGGGGATCTGCTAATGTCCACTGACTCTTACCAGTATAGTGCTTGTCACTGTTGCAGATCAAGAACTTCTGAATAGTTTGGATTCATGCTCTTTGAGGGGTTGAAAACAAGAAAAGAATGACTAGACATTTCCATGATCAAATCCCCTGATGGAATAAAAATAGGAGCATAATAAATGTATCCATTGTTCTAAGAAGGGAGATGAAGGCTCCAAATGATTACTTGCATACTTCCTGTTCTAAATCCCTTGTTATCTGGCAAATTGCAGAAGATTCCAGGCTTTTGCCAAAATGCAAACCAGGTTAAAATGTGAAGCCTTACAGTTTACTGGATATAAAACTTCATCATCCATTTTTAAATCTTTGAGATTGTTATGTACTTCCTATTACTACCCTGAGGTTTAGAGCTGTAATTCAGAGAGAAAAGAATGCTATCTTGAATTCATTCTAGTAAATCGGCACTCTCATCTTGTCGGCACTCTCTCCTCTTGGTTTTCACTTCTGAAACTCTGTACGGAAGAGTGCATTAATGCATAGAGCTCTGCATCAATTCTTTACAACAGTTTCCTCTGTAATTCTTCTTTCAAGGCAAACCTATAAAAAGCCACACTTTCTTACCCCACCACTTCTAAAATTCTATTGAGAAGCAAAAAAAAAAAAAAAACCCATCAAACCACTAAATCACTGCTCCAATAAAAAAAGCAGTCCATTAACTGCTTTCTTAGCAGGTTCTTTACCTTGTATTAATATGGCAACCTTTTCTTGCTCTTCTAGATTAGAACCAAATTCTTCCAGCATATAAGGAAACATAGGTTTACTGTATCTGATTCTTAGATACAGAAGTCCAGCAAGGAGTTCAGACCTCAAAAGAAGTGTCTGTACAACGAGATTCAGCACAACGTTGAGACATATTAGCTATTTTTCAAGAAAAGCGGCCAAACTGAAACTTTTTAGACTTCTCTACAATCATGCGTGCCTGCTTCCAGAACCTGACCTTCGTTGCTGGAAACTAGCTGCAATGTTACTGTAAACAATGCTGTGAATGTCATCATCATCGTCATTCTTCTCTTCCATTGAAAACCTCAAGTGGAGTCCCGTCACTTCTCTTCAAAATTCTGTATTTCCTTGCAAACTGGTCAAATAAGGATAAATAAAGCGTTCTGTTCATTCGGTTTAAACCTAATGTTCAAAATGAAAAAAAAAAAATCCATTCAGATATGGTCTGCAATAATACAGTAGAAGAGAAGATGAACCAGACTGGCCTACAACAGAAAGAAGTGAAGCAGAATTTGGGAATTTGGAAGACCTTATGATGAATAATTCAAATAAATAAATAAAAAAAATATTGCCTACCCAAATTCAATCAGTGATGCACAGACAGAGAAAAAGTACTAATTACTACTCATATTTCTTTCATTCTCAGACAAGAAGTTCAATGATCCTCTTGAATGCACGGAAGATTCTTGGAAAAGACAGCAGCCTTCTTCTTCACCACATACTCCTCAGAACTCCAGGAGACAAATCATTTGAGCTGTGAGGATCTTTCTCTCTGTAAAACTCCCAGAGCATAGCCAATATTCTATTCCTTTAGGGATCCTCGCCTCCCTGGGGGAGTGCTGGATAGTCTACATCCCGGTACATCAGCCAGACACTCCACCTTATTTCCCATGGCTACTGCAGCAAGGACATCATCTACACTGGCTTTCTAGCCAAAATAGATGCAAGGCACAATGAAGAACATAGCCAACACCTTGAGCACAGCTTATGGGTTTTGAATGAAAAATCTCAGGATGGCAATACTGGATCTTCTGATCCAAACCATCAGGAAACATTTCTTTAGAGGTGTTGGGAAAGATGAAAGTTTGACGAGAAAGTCTCACAGATATGTATGCTTGGCAGAAAGATTTTTCAATGTGGAGTCTGAAGAAGGAATAGAGTTGGAAGCAAGTTTTGATCTAGAAGAAAAGAATTGCTGAGCCAGTCTTACTGGATAACCGAGGATACCTTAGTTAGAAGAGGGTTTTATGACTTACAGCAAAGGATAAACCCACCCCAAACAAGAAGATGTTTTTACCAAGCAGGAAGCTAGCACAGGCAAACAAGTCAGCAAATGCTGCAAGCAGAAAAAGCTCTCCAAATTTTCCACTGTCAAGAAAACTGAAAAACAACTTTCCGCTTCAACTGTAATATACTGACTTTTAGTGAGTGGAGAATAGCAACATATGGTAATTAGAGTCGTTAGGATAGGCTATAGATAATAGTTAAGGGATAGATTGGTTCTACTGTATGAAGATGCTCAGCAAAGTGCCAAAACCAAAGGGTCTCCAGGCCTGCCTGCAGCTAGAGCTGACAGCTGTAGGCACAGGCTCTGTTGCCCACTACCCTGGACTGCTGCAACGTCTTGGATGGAATAAACTGCATTTTGGAGAGCCGCCTGGACTCCCACATCCCTCATTTAGGCTCTTCCATGGAGGTGAAAAAAGCCTCTGGGTATTGTACAAAAAAACAGCTATGTAATCTAGAGTTGCATGACCCAATATTTCTATTGAACTGGAACAATTTTTATCAATATTATGGATCCACTTCTTTTCAGTGCGTTTGGTCAAAAACATAAAGCATCGTTTAAAAGACATTCTTGGATGCGTACTAAGTACTACGAATTAGTTAAGGTGTTGGTTTGGCATGGCTTGGTTTTTGGTGGGGAGGGAAGAAGCCAGCCACAGAAGTGATTTTTTGTGCAAAGCTCCTAGAAGCTTCCTCCATGCCTGGCAAAGTGAATCCCTGCTTGGCACTAAGAACAGACATGCTGCTGAGCCAATTACAGAAGCTGGTAGCGCCTTGGTGATATATTGAAGAAGGAAATCAAAACTGCAGCCAGTTAACCTTGAAGTTGGGAAATTTTTAGGTTGGCACCTCTTCTGCTTTGAAAGCCAAACCAGTGAGACACTCTGTTGCAGTGTGTGTTTATTATTGTACTGCAGTTCTAGTAGTCCGTTTTCTAAGGCTTCCTATTTTGTGCTGTTATAGCATATGTTATTATGAATGGATTGTTCCTTTCCCCCCAGTATTGTTGGCTTTTGCCCTAGCTGTCCATCTCCCCAAAGACCTGCCCTTTTGTTCCCTGTTCCTTCTCCCATTGAACATCAACCCCTCCCCAAGCCTGCCCCTTTCTCTAGAAACGTCCCTCTCAATTTTGTACCCTTCAAAACCCCAGTGGTTTCTTCAAGTTATTCTCCTCCCCTGTAGTCCCCCTACTGGTTTCAACATTGTATTCCCCTCCTTGTCTACCACCCCCAGTTTCTCCCAGTTGGTTAAAGATTGTATCCTCCCCTGGGACCTTCCCCCCATTTAGAAGTTGATGGATGCCTTTGAATCAGTGTCTTTCTGTCCTTGACCCTCCAGGGAGTAAACTGAAAAATATGCAGAAGACCTCTCCCTGTTCCTTGTCCCTGCTCTCAGCGCAGTTCTATCCCCAAGGCAGTCCACCTGTGCCGTAGAGCAGCTGTGCCCTACAGCTGCAGCCCGGATTCAACAGCTTTCTTGGGGCGGCCCACTCTCGCTGTCGGTGTCGGGAGCTAGTTGGGCTGAAGAAATCCAGCACCGCAGCAAGACTCCAAGTCAGAAATCCAGTTTATTAGGAAAAGGGGGAAAAACCCAAATCCATGCAAGAGTACAAAAGAAAAACCACTGACAGAGTCAGAATACAAGCTGACATCCTGCTAGTTAGGGTGGTGAAAGCAGTTTGGATGAAATGGTCTTGTTGAAGTGGTGATTCTGTAGAAACCATCTGGTAGCTCTCGTCCTCTGGAAAACCAGTGGCTAAGGGTGGCCGTTCCTCTGGCAATGCAGTAGAAATGGTGCTTCTTGCCTTCCAAAACCCAGATGATATCCAGGTGGGGATGCTTAGCTCCTACCCCCTGGGCTGAGCATCTCCCAATGGGCTGATATCGTTCTGAGTCATGATGTGGGTCCTTGATTACCCGTGAAACAGAAATGGCTCCTGGAGGGAGTTATCTCTGAGTCATGTGGCAAGACATTGATGGGCCCATTAACAGGAGAGAAGGAAAAAACGATGCCACCCCTGGTTTCCTCAGTTCTTGAGGGTGGGAATAGGATGCATTTTGATATTGTAAGCTAGGACAATACAGGATGCAGGTTTTTGCATTTGCAGGATGTTTGTATGGATTTGAAAAGTATCCTCATAGCAGAAGCACAAAAGTATTCTCATACCCCTTTTAATCATCTTCAAATGAAGCAATTCTCCCAATAACCTAAGGCATGAATGACTTGCGAGTGAGTTGAAGGAACACGCCAAAGATAAGTAGTGTTCAACTGCAGAGAATTGTTTAGGGACATCAAACCCTAATATTTTAAATCAGAAAGCATGGATGGACGGGTCTTTTTTCCTTGGTTGACTACAGAACCAGCGGTCCTTTGCAGGAGGGTCTTTGGATTTAGGATGAGACTGGCAACTAAGAGCATGGCTACACAGAAGGTGCTACTTTTAGACCAGAACATTCAACTACTAAAGGCAGATAGGAGAATAGCTGATTAGTGACAGCTCCGACAGGAGGAGTCTGCGGCTTACCCCATGGGAACAATAGTAGCACATTTCAATTTTAGAAAACCATTCATTTCAGAGGACCAAGCATCAGTGAAAAGAAAAGGTCGAGTAAAGAGATCCTAGTGCTCTTCTGATCAGAAGCATCTTCCTCCATATGAGAGTATTTAGGAAAGGACAGTGCGTTCATAAGGAAAGGTGTGCCAGTTACAAAACCTGCAGAACAAGGCAAGACAAACTTATATATTTTATTTGCTATTTTTATTTCACCTGCTAAAAAATGATTTTTTTTAAGACTGAATTTTATGAATTCTGCAACGCTGTCTTTTTGAACGTCTTCCTACTCGTATTAAACACCGAGGTGACAAAGAGAGCAGCAGTGGAAGGAAAGCTGGTCCATCTCCCCCTCCTTGTGGCTTTAGGCCAGTGAGCGATTAGAAGTTGGTCACTTCATTTGAGATAAATAGCTTTACCAAGAGAGAATATTATCCAGCCTTGATCTTTCCTTTGGAGCTGATCCACTTTGTAGTCATCAATTCTTGACTCAGCTGGGGAGAAACAATGGCATTACGGCCATGGATGTTAGAGTGCGCTGATGGGAAATGAAGTTTTCATCTTCCGGTCCTTGCTTCAGTAAATATTCCAAATTCATCAGAAAGAAAATTCGAAGACCAGGAATCCCCACTCAAATGACCTACTTCAAATAGTCTGCAAGCATAAGAGACATCAAGCAGGTGCTCTCATCTGTTAGGGGAATACCCAGCCAGTATATTATTGTCTACTTAGGAGGCAATAATTTTGGAAATCATTGAATTTTTTGTATTGCAAGTGAATGGTCAACACATTTTATTACTGGATTAGGTAAAATCATGTCTTCTGCATCCTTTCAGAGAGGAAGCTTACCTGGATCTAAAGCTGCTCAGCTCCATGATGGGATGCTTTGTCTTCAAAGGGAACTCTAGTCTTCGTCCTTTTGGATTGCTTCCATAGCTTTTCACTCACTCTTCAAGTACCTGTTAAAATGTCCTCTTATCCCATGCAAATTTTTATGGGCATAGTCACTGAATTGGGAAGTATTCCATAAAGTCCACAGGCCTTGTTGAGATGGATGCACAGGTCTCAAGGGTGTTAGCAGATGTTATTCTGAGGCCACTCCTGATCATGTTGGATGGACCATGGTGACTGAGGAAAGTGCCCAAAGACTGGATGAAAGCAAATGTCACCCATCTTCAAAAAAGGCAACCAGGAGGACTCAGAAAAGTACAAGCCAGCCAGCCTCATTTGGATCCCCAGGAAGTTGATGGAGTAGCTATTCCTGGAAAGCATTGCCAGGCACACCAAGGAGGACAGAACAAATGTAGTCAGCATGGATTTACCAGGGGAAATTGGTGCTTGACGACTTTTTAAACTCCTCTGGTGAATGAACTTGCCTGGTAGATGAAGAGAATATCATCTGCCTGGGCTTCAGGGAAGTTTTGGACGTTTATCTACATGGCAGCACACATACCTACGGGAAGGAATAGTGCAAAGAGCAGGGAACCAGTGTCTTTTCAATGATGCTCAGTGAAAAGACAAGAGGCAGTGGGCACACACTGCAATACAGAAGATTGCCTCTGAGCATCACAAAATTATTTTTTATCGTGACGGTGACTGAACCATGGCACAGAGTGTCCAGAAAGATGGTGGAGTCTGGATCATTGAAGACATTAAAAGTAGGCCCAGATATAATCCTGGGCAACAGGCTCTAGGTATCCTGGTTGAAGCAGGGGGATGGGACTTGGGGAGCCGCACAGAGCCCTTCCACCCTCATTCATTCTGTGCTAGTGAATTCTCTTAGATATGCATTTCAAGGACTGGCATGACAAAGCCCTGTGCAGAGTGAGATCCAAATGGACATGGGATTTAAGTTCCTTAAGTAGTGTTCAAGAAGAATGTAAAACTCCAGGAAACCTGTCTCTTCCATAACTGAATCCCTTTCATGGGAAAATTCCCCAGCTCTAGAAAGATCCTCTGAGACGCATGCTTAAGACTGACACTGGCAGAGCAAATTTCTCCCTATGCGTGTCTAAGACCAGTTAGGATCTTTACCAAAAGTGTTGTCAACGTAGTCACAGAAGGCATATTGTTAAGAAGTGACAACTTACATCAGAATGGCAAATATTGGTCCAGCAATGAATTACTGTATGGGAATTATCGACTTGTATTCCAAATAAATAAAAAGGAGTTGGTCTTTATTGAACTCTTTCATTGCAATATTCATAAGGGAAGAAAAAGACCTAGGTCCTTAACTTTCTTAATTCTAACAAAGATTTAAAACATTCCTTGTAAAAAGCGTATCTGAATTATCGGTCTATGAAACAATTTGAGTTGGGAAAAAAGTCCTAAAATTGTGTAGACAGTTGCAGAGAAAGCAAGAAAATAGGAAAGAAACAAAAACAGAGAAAAAGAGTCATCTTGAGTCTGCTAGCTAGTTCTAGAAGTAGTCTGCTAGAAAAAGGAAACCCCAGTGGAATTTCAAATGTGTTCATGCACTTGATTCAGTAACTGGTCAATGTAAAAACCAGTCCTTTCGTACAACTTCCCCCAGCAACAAAAACTTCAACAGATTGACGCCACCATCATGCCTGTCCCAGATGTATTTAAAAGAGAAATGATGATTTTCTTGAAAATCTATTTGCGTACAAGTTGCAAGACATTGGAGGGATTCTCCACATTCTCCTTCCTCCACGCGGCTTGAAAGTATATTTGATAAAATATGCAACAAAGCATGTGATTTCCAAGGTAGAGTAAAATGGATGACTTGGGAATTGATCTCTTTTGGATATGAAACTTCATATCCACTCTCTGGGAAGTTTCTAAAAGAAATGATGGAGCTGAGGCATGAATCTGCCTCTCCGAGTGCTAAGCAAACATAGACACTCCCCTTCACATGGCCCCACCTTCTGCACACACCTAGGCATGCACAGAGATCAGCATAGCAGATCATGAACACCTTGGAAAAGACTGAAATGCTAAATAGCTCTCTTTGTGGACAAAATAGCCGGTACACTATTTCAAATATCTGGTACAAAAACTCTGTTGAATATCTGCCTCATATTTAAAACACAGCTTTTCATTGAATTCTGTTTGCAGAATATTTTCCTTCCATTTGTTCCTTTAAAATTCCTTTGTTCTATGTCTAGAAATATTTTCTTCTAAAAATAGAAAAAATTAGATGATGTCTTTTCAGAAGAAAACATTGGTTTAGACAATTTTTAACCATCATGGTATGGAAGAATTTTTTTGTCCCTCACTAAGGAGGAATAAGTATTTTGATCCTAGATCATTTACAGTGAAATACTTGACATTTTTAAGATGCTTTCAATCAATTTTGATCCTCATTGCTTATTCATTGTAAACAGTAAGTTTTCAGTGCATGGAAAGTGTGTGTGGTATGTCTACATTAGTTCAAACACCAATTCCAACTAATGGCCAGGCTGAACTACAGTAAATAATGTCCTGAAGGATATTTTGCCGCCTTCTTTGGCACTCCTTGAAATCCTAATGATTGGCATGAAGTGTAGAAATACAGAGATTTTCTCTCAGAGGGTGTCCCATGTTGAAACCCATCCCATGTGTTTGATGTTGTAGTTCTTATCGCTTTTAAAAGTTGATATCTTCTGCACAGTTTTCATGAAGCTTTCTGTTACAGTAGTGAAAATCACAGAGAAATGCAATTTTGTACAACTTTGAATTTACCCCAAGAGCTGAGAGAAAATTTGTTCGTATACCTCAATCTGAGTCTCTTCTATATTCAAGCTTTGTTTATCTCCCATCAAGGGTCGCATTCGTTGCTGTTCAAAGCCCCATCCAAGCTGACTTGAATACGTTCAGGGATGGGACATCCACAACTTCTCTGGGCAACCCGAAGCAGCGTTCCAGCACCCCAACAGCAAAAAATGTCTTCCTTTCATCTAATAGAGATCAGAAATACTAAATCTAGGTATATAAACTTTGAGGAAAGGTTTGAAATTCTATTGATTTGAAACACATTTGATATGAATACTAACTTCCAGACGACTGAAATATGTTGATGGCCATTTGAGATTGACACTTTTTGAAAAAGTGCATGGAATTGAAAATTAAAACCGGCAAAATTAAAAACTTCTTGCCATTTTCTTTTAACTCTGATCTTCAAAATTGCATAGGTCAGATATCTGTGCTTCGCGCAAATCTCTCAGATACTCTCAGACCAAAGCTTTTCTTTCAGACTAAACTGCGGTTTAGGTAGAACACGAGTGCTTAGTGAAGGTTTTTCTGGGCATAGGGGGATTTGTGTGCACAAGAGGTTTTATCCAAACTGGAAAATTCATCCCAGCTGCATTTGTTCATCATTCCTACTGCATCAGGCCTGAAGATTCTGTGAAAAGTATCCTGTGGATTTGAACATAGCTCATGTGAAAGAGATGAGAGGTGATGGAGAAGTTGAGGGAGAGAATCAAGAGCATATGGCCCAGTAAAGGCACCAGAAGGTATTTTTTCATGTGGTCCACAGCCCAAACAATTGTTTAGCACCGTTTGAAGGCTGTGTTTGACCAACAGGGCTGAAGCAGGTCTTCAAAATATCCAGTAGATCAAAATCCATGGAAGCAAATGACCCTGGCCAGTCACCTTGCTGCTGATCATTCACCCTCCATACCAGCTGATCAGGCCTAAGAATGCTGCTGCAAAAGTGTTGTGAAAAAGGTAGGCACATTTTCACAGAGGCAGGGGAAAATGCCCTTGGATGGTGATTCCAAGGGATAACTTGATGGCGCAAGTTAGGTACTCTTATCTACTGTGCAATATCAAAGTTGGTGAGTTCACCATCTGTAAGCATCACTTTAGAAAATAAATGTTTGATCCACAAAACGATACTTCCTATGTCCTGTCTACCTGCTTCATTTCAGCCAAGGAATAGGCTACGTTCCATCAGCAAAGTGTTCATGATCATATGTTTCTTTAAACTGTGGTCATTCTTTCTTTTTTTCTAAATCAGACACTGTCTATTCCTAAGATTCAGATGTCCATGGGTAGGGGTGTAATTAAGTTCACTGTTAAAAAATATCCTTCTTGTTATCTTTTTAATAAATTACTGAGATGTAACATCAGCCTGAGAGCTGAAAGAAACCCCTTCATTTGCTGTTTGCCAAGTATCATCTATGTGATACAAATTCTATTTGACCCATCCATTGCCATCTAATACTACTAGTAATGCCTTCACAACCTTTACTTCATCGTTAGGGATTTTGGAGAAGTGAAAGATTTGAACATAAGCAAGGGCATTTGTTCAAGATGCTCCAGAAAGAGCTGCTGTCTGTTCTCTTCCTTGCTGCCTATGTTGGCAGGAAGCTGCAAAAAACCCAAAGATAACTAGAAAGAGTGTTACTTTTAGTCTAAATTTGGAAATGATGTTTGGAATACCCTGTTAAATGAAAAGGTGCTCTTTTAAAAGATGGCATCTTCAGGGGAAAAGTCAGTTTAGAGAGGTTTTGAGACAGTTGCTTCTGGAAAAAAAAAAAAAAAATTTGAGGTATCCAAGGTCTTTAGCCATACCACTTGGAAGATTGATTCAAAACACAGTTCCTTCATCTAGGAAGAACAGAGGACCATAGATGCAGCCCATTTCAAAACGGAGTTCTTTATGTGTCAGGTTGGGATTTACTGGACATCATTTCTTGTAAAGTCGAGGGACTGCAGTTAGCTCTCCAATAATTTCCTTCTCTGAAATTCATCTGCATTTGCTCCTTTCTCCAGCGTTCCCATTTCTTAGTGCTGGTATACTCCATCTATGCATTAGAATATTCAACTGGAGTGTGTGTCCGATATTTTCTAGTTCAAATTGGCTGGAACGCAATGGATAGTTCCAGTTGCTTGTATACACTAGTTTTATTTTGACAAGTTTTCTTTGAACAATGTTGAAGCAGCAGTAGCAAATCGGAAGTACAGCTTGCAGCAGGGAAAGACACTTCTGCTTGCTCAAGTTTCCTGTAGTCAGATAGATGCCAAAAGGCTTTTCATAGTACTACTACTGTCTTGTAGGAATACTTGATCTAATCCTACCTTTGATACAATTACGAATGGGCTACTTTTCCACAAGGTGGAACATTTTTCTTTTAATAATATGTTTTTTGTAAGTTGGAAACATGAACTTGTGCACCAGTCAGGTGGAATGTACTCTTACTTCTTCATAAGTTTCACAACATTATTTAGAAAATATTGACTCTGTGTAACTTCAAAAGAAGAATTCTGGGCATCTTCATTCTATTGATGTGATTTTTTTTCTACCATGCTGTTCTTGTTTTCTATGGAACTCATTTTTACCAATAGAAATATTTTTCCCTGACACCTATGGAAAATACCTATGTTTCCTCAATATTGCAGCCTCAGTACACTGTTTAGAATTATTTCAACATGGTCCCAAGCAGATCCGACAGCTAGACAGCAGAGGTTAGCAACAGTGAGTGGGAATAACTTCTGAACCATTTCAGTAGATTTCCCAGGAAGGGCTTGCTTTCTGCCCCTGCACATTTTCCCAGAGATATTGTCTGGTGCACAGTTGCATCAAAAGAGTATTTTTGCACAAACCTTGGGCCAAGCTCTGTCTCAGATTTACTAGTGAATGCAAAGAGGGTGAAAGTGCTGCTTCAAAGCCCTCTGTGTGCTTTCCGTACCAAAACGGAGGTGACCCCAGCAATAACTTTTTGATCTCTCTTCAAAACACGAGGCACGTCACCACCTCATTCATCTTTTTCTGGGACTCAGCATCTAAAGAAAGACCAAGAAGCCCTCTTGCTTGCTAAAGTGTGTTCAGCAAAAAAACCCTTGTCCCATCAGCAAATTGGAACACAGCTGCATTCCAGTCAATACCAATGCTGGCAGGGCAATACTCTAGCCCAGTAGTAACATGCCACTGTTAGAAGACTGTGTAAAAATCTTTGTGTACAAAGTAATGGGAGGGAAAAATAGAATTGGGAAGAACTGCACATTGTTCTGGAAAAAGCCTCCTGCCACAGTCTTACAGACGTCATTTTCTGGTATCATTTTAAAGAGTTAGAGTTTCTTAAATTTTGTACAAGATAAAATCTTACTGGACCTTGAAGTTTCCCTACTAGAAGTACAGCCATTTCTTAGTAGAATAGAAGTAAGCCCTTTGAATATGTACAAATGGCCTTTCAAAATACATATGCTATAGCCCACTGTGAAAGGAATTAGCTATAAAAATAGAAATTCAAAGGTTTAAAAAGGTTTTGAATAAAGTAAGTCTAAGGTGATAGAAGAAGAAGAAAACAGCAGTTTTCTTCTTCTGCTGAAAAAACAACTCCCAGGACATTGTACTCTACAGGTGTATTATATCACTTTCTGAAAAACGGAGTAGGTTTGCTATTTCAAAAGGTTTTCATTAGGAAGGAAGAGATTCCTTTGGAAAAAAAAACTTCAAATTGACTTGACATGAATGTTATGACACTTCACCAATCATGAAGAAAAATTCTCATCACTTGATATGGAAATCATGACGGTAACGGAGTCAAGGATGTCTAAGCCGTGCCATCAGGAACATAAAAAAGCATTAGAATGCTGGTAAGACTGAGCTCCTGAACTAGTGAGAAGAGAACGCAACCAAAACATTTTCCTTTAAGAGTCTTCAGGATGAACAGCAGATCAAATGTTTTCCTGTGAAGTATTTATGAATAGAATTAACCTTTAAAAGAACATTGTTTTCAAAAACCTGTGACCAGTATCTCTTAGAATGATACAGAGTTCTTATTACTAGAAAAAAGAAAAGCACTTTTTTCCAAACTGTTGTGCACTTTTAAACGATCTACAATAAAAAGAGTACTTTTTCATGCTGGGCATGATGTTCATTACAAAAAAGCCTTGTCGCACGCTTGGTACTCTAGTGTCTTGATTAGCATCGTTTTTTATTCATTGACTCTTTTTCACCTTGAAATAATGGCGTCTTTGTACTTATGCAGCATCCATGAAGAATTTCTTGGGTGTCATTTTGTACTCGATCCTAAATGGCAGGTTCTGCATTCTGCCATCCGTCTAGCTTTCCCATTTGATGCAGCTTCTGAGAGGTCTTTTCAGAATTGAGGACTACCTGCAAGAATGATGCTAAATGCATGCATTTTACTCCTTCGGTAATGCAAAAGAGTTTTTCCTTTACAGCATAATAATAATAGGAAAAGAATGATGGTGGATTCAATTCTTATAGTAATACAAAGAGAACTATTATCATCATTAGAAACCAAGCAAGTCATATTTATTGCTCATGCAGTACAACCACTAATGCAAATTACCCTGTAAATTCAAAATGAATCTGTATCACAGGAGTGGATTGAATGTCTCTCTTGATATTTTGCTTAAAGCAGAAAATTAATTCTTTTGACAGCCAACTCATAGTTGCAACCTAACTTTCAGCTACAGCTTTCAAACAGTGGAAACATGTCTGTTTATAACACGATACAGTACCGTACACAAGACCAAAACAGGTCCTAGACGTTCAAATGAAAGAAAAGATCAAAGGACAGATTAATTCGTGTCTGCAAGCCCTCAAGAGCGTGCAGGTCAAAAGTCCCCAGAAAACTAGGCCAGTGGCACAAATTCTCGATGTTGGCACCAGCAGAAGCAGCTGCTATCTTTCTAGGATGCAATCTTGCTTACATCATCCTTCAAAGCAATCTTCTGTCCCCCTGCCCAATATGCCTTCTGCTCTACTCCTTGGACTTCACGTTTGCATTTCTACAGAGTCCTGCAAACGGACTCAAAGTTCAGGTAATAGATTTCCAAGATTTAGAAATATTGTGTTAAGTCTATTTCTTTCGTATTTCATCCCGTCTAAGCATACTGTAACTTTCTGAGGTGAAATATGTCGAGTATGTCACGTGTAGTTTACATGTTAGTTCTGCTTGACATTAAAACTTCGCACAGACCCCTGGGATGCCTTACTGCAAAAATATATAGCTGCAAAGAGTGGTTGCACAAAGTTAGAAAGGCCAGAAAACCATGTAAACAACCTAACAGTAGAGGCTTGAATTTCTGAATATAATCTTGCACCATCTAAAGTCAAAATAGAATATTGAAATGATTTTCATCTAATAATGAGCGTGGGGAAGAAAGAATCCAGATAGGATTTTTTTTTTTTTTGAAACAGTTCCAGGAAATACATGGCCTTAACTTGGAAGTATAGCATTAAATATTTTTATACAGCATGAGTTCTCATTACCTAATCATATGATTTGTAGAACTGAATTGGAAAGTAGGAAATAAACAAAGAAAAATACTCAAGCTATAAAATATGTGAGTTTAAAATTTTCTTTGTATTTCTGATTAAAACGATGAGGTAGCCAAATGGTCACCCATTATTTTCAAAAGCATCTGGACATAAAAAACGGATCAATTTTGGCGGGACTTGGATGTCCGGTATTCCTGAAAAGCTTTATTTCACTGCTTCCCAAGCCTGATTCAATCCCCTTAAATGCAGCTGTATTTCAGTTGCTCAGTGAAACTGTCCATGTCATGCATATAGTTTACAAATAATCTGCAGAAAAAGCTAGCTAGATTTAAAGATCTTTTTTCTGTAAATGGCCTTCAACTGATTTCTACAAACACACAGCTGGGATTTCTGCTGTCTTCTTCAGGCCACTTCCTGCAGAGACCTCTCCATTAAATTTGTCTCGTTCTACTAAGAACGCTTCTGGTGATCCAAAGTCAGCACTGGGATTGTCCAACTGCATGGAATTACTGTCTGCTAGAGCTGCACACTGAGGGCTTCTGTGTGCAGCATCATGTGAGCCCTGCTAATGTCACCCTGTTGGTATAAACTGAGCTAAGTGGACCTTAAGGGACAAGATTGTGCACTGATTTTGTAATAGAAATGAGGTACTAAGAAGGAGGCGGGAGGATTTCAATGTTTCTGCCCCCAGCTGAAGCAACACTAAATCTCGGTCTTTATCTGAAAAACGAGGTGAATTAACCCGTTTGGCATTCATATGCCAAAAAGGTCAGTAATACACTCAGAACTGTCAAAAGAGTAACAATTCCAATCATTACTTTCTAAAAAGAATTCATTTGAAGAAGTCAGGAAGACAGATGAAACATGCAAATATCCTACCCTGAGAATCATTCTGTTGATCTGCACAGGTTTCTTATTATATTCCCATCTAATGCATTGGACATGTGTGCTTGTGATGACACAAATACTTGCAAAGCTTACAAGATAAATCACCTTCTCTTCAAACAGCAAAGCATTTCTTGATGGTTGCACTTGCTAATTCCATTTAGACTCAGAGTTCTTAAAGGTCTTTTCCAACCAAAGTTCCAACCACCATTCTCTAAGTCGCACATCCTGATTGTCCTGGTTTAGGGCTAAATTTGGCAGAAAACCTCACAAAGGGCCACTGCACCCTCCCCCCCACCAAAAGCCCACCCACACAGCCGCTCCCCTCAACTGGTTTGGGGAGAGAAGTGGGAAAAAGCTGTTTCTTTAACAGGCAAAGCACTTCCCAGCACAAAAAATGAACAATACCAGATGACAAAACTCATTTGCTGCACTGAAGAGACGACAAATCAGAAAGTCTCTCCTGTGGGTGTTCACTCTGTTATCAACCCCTCCAGCAATGGGGAAAGCTGCTGCCCAGGGTAGGCCCCAGTAGGCCACAAAGTGCAAGTTCCCAGTGCTTCCCAGGTCCCAGTCCGGAGCAGATTTGAAACGTTCCAAGAAAAAGGAAAGGAAAAAAAAACCAGTCCAGGGAAAACTCTGCCTCAGCCAGCTAAACCAACTAAAAAGCAAATGCGTGCTCTGTTCTGCTCCGTCAGTGCCCAGACAACACAGTGCAGCGCAGAATGTGGAAGAGTGTTGCTTTCTAAGGAGTGCAGCCTCTGATAAGAAACTCGGTGCTTCTTCTTCTCCCCACCTTTGCTCTCAGAACCAGTCTTGAAGGCAGAGAATATCATATCCAGCATTAAGAGAACAGATGACTGGGGATACAAGCATCATAAAGTCACCCTAGGACACTGCTCCTTTGAGATATGTCACCAGACTATGCTAAGACCAAGTTTTGGAACTGCTCAATAAAATTCTACTATCACAGTGAAGCTGAGGAGGAAACACAGCTCACTACAGTTACCTTGTGGCATGCCAGTGCTTCCTTTCCATCACAATGGTCTTCATTTTTAAGTCCCTGACATCACAGGCATCATGAAACATCCTTTGTGCAGGAAGGAAGAAAATATTCTTCTCATTGATGCTGATGGGTTAGCTGACATGCAAAGCAGTTAATTCAAAGTGACAGAGCAATCAAGTCAATAGGAAAACTCACCACAGTTTTGTTTACTCCCCTAAATCCTTACTATCCCAAAATACAAGAACAGCTGTAAAAGCCTTGTGGCTACCTAATTTTTTCCTAGACCTACATGGTGGGGTAAGAGATAAACAATCCCAAACTATGGTAATCCACAACAAAGCATTCTTGACCTCATATTCAGGTTCTGCATAGCGAGCTCTTCCTCCTGATCAAGTTATTCCATCGCAATACTTTGGGGAGTATCTCAGAGGGCTGGCTGTTGTTTGGTTTGAAAGCATCTTGATCATTCAGGAACCCAGTAGCAAGGACAAAGTTTAAAAGAAGATAGTGCTATGCATTGATTTTCATCTAGGACAGAGATATTTCTACAACACAGAAGGCTGACCTAATGCTTCACGACAACGTGGCTGAAGTGGCATCCTGGTCCCCATAGGTTTTTCTCTTTACTTTTAGCTGCTTTCTTACCAGATTAATGAGCTGAACTAGCTCAAAAAAGAATCAGATAAGTGCCAGAGCTTTCAAACAAACAAACAAACAAAAAAAAAACAAACCCAAAACAGATGCAAAAGGGTGATTTGTAAGTGCATTTGAAAACAGAAGTTTTTTGTACTTTTCATAGATACATGGCATTCTCTAGAATGATATTGCTCCAATGCTTTGGGTTTGGTTTTGTTTTGGATTTTTTCCTCAATTCTAAATGTTACACATTCTTTTTTGGCCATTTTAGTAAACTGATTTTCTGATCCATGTGAAAGACAGTCCGAAGTTCCCCTCATTTGCCTCACGACCGTCCCCAGGACAGACATCGGGACCCTGAGGACCCTGACTGGAATGCTGGCATGCCGGTCAGAGAGGAATGCCAGAAATCCTGAGGCCCCTGAGCAGAATTCTGGCCTGCCAAGTGATTGTTGGCAGCTGTGTCTACAGTGACTGCTTCTAGCAGGGCCTGCCAAGGGGCGAGGCGACCTATGGGCCTGCACGTGCTTCGCGACACCAGCCCAGGAATTTTCCCACCTCTTGGCCAGATGAACTTGCTGGGGCAACTGTGGTAGCCGCCCCATGGAAAATCCTTCATCTGCTCCACTACCACCGTGAGGGACGCAGATTGAAGCCCCCCTCCCAAGGACTGAGGCTGAGACGGCCGTCATTCTGATCCAGGGCTGCTGGCCTGACTGAAGCAGGATGCCTGCTAAGTGTTGCCTGCAGATGTGTTTGCGGGACCTAAACTGGTTTCCTATAGAAACCAGTCCTGAAACAATAGCTCCCACTCACTGCTGATATTGATATTGACTTCTCCTGCTGAGAACATGGACTGTCTGTACCCGTCTTCAATACCATTTTCCCCCTCAGCAATTTCAATAGACTTGCTCTTTATTGTATCTGCTCCCCCTCAGCCATTTCTAGATCTGTTTCCCCCCTCAGCAATGGACTAGAATAGAACCTTGAGATAACCAGGACTTTGAGATCTCCCCTAGGAGAACTCCATCAGCTGGGCTGCGAGGACTTCATCTCTCTCCATTTGGTAGCTATACTCCCTCTCTCTTTCTCCCCCTCTTTTCTATTCTTTTCCTCTCCCTAATTCCTTGAAGGCATTTGCTGTGGTCATTCTAGAAAGGTGCATTTGTTTGGAGTGATACTGCAATCCCTTTTCCATCTTGTCTTTTGCCCTCCGAGATCAGTTAAGAAAACATCATCCCCCCTTGGTAGGAGCGGATCAGAACAATATGTCCTTTCCAGCTGAAATTGGTTCTAGTCAATAGAAGCACACTTGTAGGTAAAAGTAGACTATAAAAGATAACCTTCAGAATGTATTTCCCATGTCTTCCCATTCAAGCAAGTGAAGAAAGCAGACAGATCTTCAGATAACATGCTATGCGAATTGAAAGGAATCTTCTTGGAGGCAACTGTGAAACTCACGCAATGAAATACAGATGAGAGAGATGAAAGGGTCACATATGATGTCAAATCTATTCTTTTAATGTTTGAATGAAACAAGATTTCTTGAAGTACAATCCTACAAAATGAAGGTGAACTTGCAGAAGCAATTGAACTGGGTCTCCTTTAGAAACACAATGTTTTCTAATTAAACTGCGCATTCAGGAAGGCAACCTTGAAATCAAAAGGATTTAGAAAAATACAAAATACCAAGACTGGCAGTTCGTTATCTTTCACGGTCTCTTTAAGATAAGATTGATTTGAACTTCCACTTGTAGTAGGTCTGAAGACATTAGGAATGATGCAATATGAAAAAACCAAAACAAAACAACTTTCTCAAAAAGCTTTGAGAAACCAGAGAAATGATGATTTTTAGTGGTTAGGTAGTCCTTTAAAATTTGTCTTGGGGGGAGAGAGATAAAAAACTGACTGAGATCAAATGACTGTGGAGTATATTCCAAAACAGTAATGAAGAAGGTAAGGGGCAAGAGCCTGTTAGAAAAATACTATGCTGGCTTCATCTGTTGAAAGCATTCCAGAATGGTTGAAATTATGAATCATATCTTCTGGGATTAAAAAAAAAAAAAAAAAAAAAAAAAAAAAAAAAAAAAAAAAAGAGGAAGAAAACAGAAGGAAAAAAATATTTTGAACATATTTTTCCATTCCAAGATGGTATAATGGCTTTATTTCATTTTGTTCCTATGACAGGTTAATAGCTTATGAAGTGTTTAGCAATAGAGAGTGAGAGTCCTCACACTAGCCATACCATTTGGATGTGTCTCTTTTACTTTCTAGAGCAGCAGATATGGTTTCGCACTCCACAATTCAGTCCCCAAAAGTGAGTAAGTGTGGCAGATTTAACCTAACTGCCCAGTCCACCAAAATGCCTAATTATCTTGAAAAATGATTTGCTCTATCTCATGATCTGGACATGTCTCTCTAGCTCCACTTTGAGCTTCTTGATCTTTCATCTACAGGATGAGATCCAATTTAGCTTAGCAAGGATGTAGCCTTTCCAAACCATATCTTTTACCTTCTGTATTCTTACAAGTACATTTCTACCGCAGGGACCAGTTTGGAAGATCCTAGTTGTTTTATTCCTTAGATTATGTTGCTGCATTAATTAGCTCTTCTTTGAAGTTTTTTCCCTGCTCAAGTATAGGGTCAGTGCTGAAATGATTGTGATGCTAACTCCTTATGATCTATTCTGCAGGCTTACAGAGTATGCAGCAAAGTTTTCTCTTCTTCTGAGGACATTCTACTCTTTTGATGAGAAATGCTGAAGGTCTGACTTCAGTTGCAAAGGTATCTGATTGACAGATTGCAAAATTGTTAAGTCTAGTAACAGCAGGAAAAGCGTGCTCTTGCTCTCTATGTAAATGTCGTGTCAGCTGCTGTTGGGATAAAAAGCATGAGCATAAGCAAAGATATCTGCATGGATAGAAAAGAAACAAAGAAGATATTTGTTGTGATTTCTGCACTAAGGAGCAAGAAGAAGCATGAAGCGCTAATTTCAGTGGCTAAGACAGTATCGTCCTTGGGCCAGTTCTCTTCAACATCTTTTGAACCACTTGGACTCGGCACTTGAAGGAATATTAAGCAAGTTTGCCAGAGACGCTACATTGGGAGGAGCTGTCAACTAACTCCCTTGAGGCCAGTGAGACGCTGCAGAGAGATCTTGACAAATAAGAGAGATGGGCAATTATGGCTGGCCGGGAGTCTATGCACAAATCACGAAAGGGGCAGGACTGCTGGGGAAGCCGTCCCAAGCTGTTGTATTTTCCAGCATCAGTCTCATGACATGCTTATGACAGTGGGAAGATGCCAGCAGCTCACGTCCCCAGCAGCAGAAAAAGAACTTCATGTTACAACTTACTTGAAAAGCTTTTTGACCAATCCCACAAAGCAAAAGCATATTGACAGTAGTTCTTTCCGATCCCTAGAAGCACACAGAACTTTGGTTCAAAGAACGCTTGCTTCTTTTGAATAAAAGACCTGCTTGTAAGCCTTAAGATAGAATGCACAGAGCTCCATTATTAAGCTTAGAACTTCCTAACATCTGGCTAGATCTACTTTGCTGTAGCTTAGGGAGTTCTTCTGGTCAAGCTTTAATACACAGGCCATTGTTCTATTTGTCCTTACTTCTCTACTTCTTCTATCATTTTTCTGCTGACAAACCTTATGACTACTGCTTAGCTCCAAGCACAGTTCTGCTGTCTCTGAGGCCTGCCTTTTGCAGCTTTCCCAAAATCCTCTGTTTCCAAGGATTCCCACAGGCAATCCCCAACCTTAGGGAGTTGTGCGATGGCAAGTGCTGGATTCAGCACCTGGGACAGGGCAATCCTGCTCTGTGTGTGTGTATAGACTAGGGAGCCAGAGGCTGAAAGGAAGCCAGGCTCCTGGCCAATGGCAAGCTAAATGTGCATCAGCAGTGCCCTGGCAGCCAGGAGGGCCAAGCCTGTCCTGGGGTGCATCAGGCACAGTATCACCAGCTGGGCAAGAGAGGGCATTGTCCTGCTCTGCTCTGCCCTGCTCTGCTCTGCTGTGTTCTGGGACGGCCTCACCTTGAGTGCTTGGGGGCAGTTTTGGGTACCACAATGAAAAAAGACATGAAGGTATCGGAAAGTTCTCCAATGAGGTTTACAAGGACAGAACTGGAGGAAATGGCATGCAGCTGAGTCAGGGGAGGGTCAGGTCCGGTATCAGGAAAAAGTTTTTTAACCAGAGGATGGCTGGGCACTGGAAGAGTCTCTCCAGGGTGTGCTCACAGCATCACACCTATCTTGAGTTCAAGAACCTTTGGGACATTGCTCTCAGGCATCTGGTGTGATTCTTGAGGAAGGTCCCATGCAGGGCCAGAAGTTGGACTTGATGCTCCTGACGGGCCCCTTCCAATTCAACTGATTCTACCACTCTATGATTCTGTCCTGGCCACTCAAGGTATATTGCTTGATCTCACCAGATTTTGACCTGCTCTTGTTGGTCAGAATTTGTCCCTACTGCCTAATGATATTTACCACAAAAGACAAAGGGCCTTTTCTCAATTTTCTCAAGAAAGTTGAAGATGCACCCTAGAATCCTAAAAAAGTCTTTTCCTTGAAACAACACTGTCTCCTGCCCAGTATTCTTTCCAGATCTTAAGGAGAAAGAAGGCAAAATCAGGGGATGTATTACAATGAAGCACTGTCAAGTTTCCGGACCTTTAGCAGTATATTTGTACTTCCACTATTCTTTTCTATAAAATCATGGTTTTGTAGAGCATGTCATTTTCTAGCAAGACACATTTTTGCAGCTGAGCCCATCAGTCTCTGTGAGAATATATTGTCAAAAGCACAAAACATATGAATGGGCAGTGGCAAGTGAGGGGAAAAAGCAGTATGGGAAGCAGCTCCGTGATACTACAGTAAGACAAGGAGGAGGAGGTGTTCCAGTTGACAGAGCAAAGAATCCCCCGCAGTCCCTGGAGATATCGTAGTGAAGCAGGTTGTCTCCCAGCAGTCCCTAGAGAACCATGGAGGAACACATACCTACAGTGCAGCTGCTGGAAAGCTCCATGCCACAACAGGTGAAAGTGCCTTGAAGGAAGCTGCAGCTTGTGGAGGGAGGGCCAGAAAACCATCCTTGACCTCTTCTTTAGCGGAAGAGTATGTGCAAATGTTTAACAGCTGCTAACTGGAATCTATCCTCTTTCCAGTTCTTGTCGTAGGTAAGTAGGACAATACAAGAATTAGAAGCCTAAACTGTTTTGCATGAGGCTCCCATTCTCTCTGCCACTCCCTTAAAATTTACTTTGAGATGAAATAAAACTCATGATCAAGTTCCTAAGGCTTGATGGTCAGGCTTCTCAGAAAACAGGCAGTGCAAAGAACTCTTGTCACTGTCATTTTTTTTCATAGAACTAAAAAAGTTAAAGTACTGTTTTCTAAGAACTTACGAAAATCAACTGGTAGAGGTGGTGAGAGTGAAGAGTATAATTAAGCTGGAAAGAGACTATCATGTAGCTACCTCATCTGCATAGAAGTTTTTTTACCAGGAACTCTGGACTTTTAAACAGATTTAGGACACAATAGTTATCTCTGGGAATGTTTTAGTATGTATAGAACATTCATCTTTAAATAGCTCGATCTGTTTTACCGTTATGACTTATGTTTTAAATTTTATTTGAGGAGAAATATTTGCCATTCAGATCATTTCAAGTTCTGAAGCATTTCAGTTGTTGACAGTTTTTGCTGTCTCCTGAGGGCAGGAAAATAGTCTTGGAACCAATACTGAAAGAAACTAGATGGAAAAATTAGTTTTCCTCATTCTTTTCTGTCTATTCTATGAGGCACAAGAGCAAAACCACTGCTATGAGTCTGAGTTGCCTTACCACTCATGGATGACAACCTTGTAGTGAGTAGTCTGTTATTTGCACACATTTCTGATGCTGGTGGTTACCTGTTGTGCAGAAAGATCTGTAAACTATTTTCACGGAAAGACATTCCTGAATTGCTTCACTTATCTCTGAAGCAGAGAACTAAGCTGGCACTCTACTTCGGAGATCTTCCTGTGCTCGCCCCCAAACCCGTTTCCTTCAAATGCAATTTACTTTCAACCAAAGCACTTCATTACTTCATCAGGTAATCTCTTGTTCTTAATGTTCGGGGTAGTGTTTTAAAAGGGTAAGAACATATTCTAGTAAGAAGGTAGAACCTCTTTCTTAAGTAGTAGACATCACTGGGCTTTGGTTCATGCACCAGAACAACAGCAAGGAATGTCGTTTGCAATCAATAGATGGGTTGGGGAAACCGGCCACAAGTTTAGGAATCTTTCTCCAATTAATTATGCTTTAAAATTTGTCTCTTAGCATTTCAAGTGTTTTTTTATTAAAACAATCAACTATTTATTACCTGTACCACAACGAAGCACAATCAGCAGTGCTTGTGCATCCTTCACCAATTCCAAGAAGAAGAATGGTCTGAGCCTCCAGTATAGCTCATTACCATAAGCTGAAAAAAAGTTCTTGGACAGCTTTCTTTTGCATCCTTCTAAACCTTATGCAGCACTTCCTGGCCAATCTTACATTTTCTTTTCTCCAGGAGATGGTAAGAACTCGAGTACCTTCATGAAAACCGTCGCGGGTCGCTTGCTGTGCTGGCACAGTTCCTTTTTGAGAAAATGCTTGGAAAAGCTTTTCGCTAAGGTCTAGGCGGCAGGAGACGCAGAAGACGGGCATACGCAGCTGTCCGAAGGTAGGTGCCGGTCCCCGGCGGCTTTCGGCAGAAGCCGCGGTTCGGAGCGCACCGCGACCGGCAGAAAGCTCTGGGCGCGAAAAAGCCGCTTCTTCGCCTCCGGCAGCCGGAGAGCTCGGCCGATGCTGAGACGTCAAGAACGAAGCCGCACAGCACTGGGATTAAGTGAGCAGCTCTCAAACTGAGGGAAAACGATAACTAACCACTTTCCAACAGTTTCAACTTGCATTACCATAAGTAGGGAAAAAGTTCTTGGACAGCTTTCTTTTGCATCCTCCTAAACCTTATGCACCACGTCCTGGCCAATCTTACTTTTTCTTTTCTCCAGGAGATGGTAAGAACTCGAGTACCTTCATGACAACCGTCGTGGGACACTTGCTGTGCTGGCACAGTTCCTTTTTGAGAAAATGCTTGGAAAAGCTTTTCGCTAAGGTCTAGGCGGCAGGAGACGCAGAAGACGGGCATAGGCAGCTGTCCGAAGGTAGGTGCCGGTCCCCGGCGGCTTTCGGCAGAAGCCGCGGTTCGGAGCGCACCGCGACCGGCAGAAAGCTCTGGGCGCGAAAAAGCCGCTTCTTCGCCTCCGGCAGCCGGAGAGCTCGGCCGATGCTGAGACGTCAAGAACGAAGCCGCACAGCACTGGGATTAAGTGAGCAGCTCTGAAACTGAGGGAAAACGATAACTAACCACTTTCCAACAGTTTCAACTTGCATTACCATAAGTAGGGAAAAAGTTCTTGGACAGCTTTCTTTTGCATCCTCCTAAACCTTATGCACCACGTCCTGGCCAATCTTACTTTTTCTTTTCTCCAGGAGATGGTAAGAACTCGAGTACCTTCATGACAACCGTCGTGGGACACTTGCTGTGCTGGCACAGTTCCTTTTTGAGAAAATGCTTGGAAAAGCTTTTCGCTAAGGTCTAGGCGGCAGGAGACGCAGAAGACGGGCATAGGCAGCTGTCCGAAGGTAGGTGCCGGTCCCCGGCGGCTTTCGGCAGAAGCCGCGGTTCGGAGCGCACCGCGACCGGCAGAAAGCTCTGGGCGCGAAAAAGCCGCTTCTTCGCCTCCGGCAGCCGGAGAGCTCGGCCGATGCTGAGACGTCAAGAACGAAGCCGCACAGCACTGGGATTAAGTGAGCAGCTCTCAAACTGAGGGAAAACGATAACTAACCACTTTCCAACAGTTTCAACTTGCATTACCATAAGTAGGGAAAAAAGTTCTTGGACAGCTTTCTTTTGCATCCTTCTAAACCTTATGCATCACGTCCTGGTCAATCTTACATTTTCTTTTCTCCAGGAGATGGTAGGAACTCGAGTACCTTCATGAAAACCGTCGCGGGTCGCTTGCTGTGCTGGCAGAGTTCCTTTTTGAGATAATGCCTGGAAAAGCTTTTCGCTAAGGTCTAGGCGGCAAGAGACGCAGAAGACGGGCATAGGCAGCTGTCCGAAGGTAGGTGCCGGTCCCCGGCGGCTTTCGGCAGAAGCCGCGGTTCGGAGCGCACCGCGACCGGCAGAAAGCTCTGGGCGCGAAAAAGCCGCTTCTTCGCCTCCGGCAGCCGGAGAGCTCGGCCGATGCTGAGACGTCCAAGAACGCAGCCGCACAGCACTGGGATTAAGTGAGCAGCTCTGAAACTGAGGGAAAACGATAACTAACCACTTTCCAACAGTTTCAACTTGCATTACCATAAGTAGGGAAAAAGTTCTTGGACAGCTTTCTTTTGCATCCTCCTAAACCTTATGCACCACGTCCTGGCCAATCTTACTTTTTCTTTTCTCCAGGAGATGGTAAGAACTCGAGTACCTTCATGACAACCGTCGTGGGACACTTGCTGTGCTGGCACAGTTCCTTTTTGAGAAAATGCTTGGAAAAGCTTTTCGCTAAGGTCTAGGCGGCAGGAGACGCAGAAGACGGGCATACGCAGCTGTCCGAAGGTAGGTGCCGGTCCCCGGCGGCTTTCGGCAGAAGCCGCGGTTCGGAGCGCACCGCGACCGGCAGAAAGCTCTGGGCGCGAAAAAGCCGCTTCTTCGCCTCCGGCAGCCGGAGAGCTCGGCCGATGCTGAGACGTCAAGAACGAAGCCGCACAGCACTGGGATTAAGTGAGCAGCTCTCAAACTGAGGGAAAACGATAACTAACCACTTTCCAACAGTTTCAACTTGCATTACCATAAGTAGGGAAAAAAGTTCTTGGACAGCTTTCTTTTGCATCCTTCTAAACCTTATGCACCACGTCCTGGTCAATCTTACTTTTTCTTTTCTCCAGGAGATGGTACGAACTCGAGTACCTTCATGAAAACCGTCGCGGGTCGCTTGCTGTGCTGGCAGAGTTCCTTTTTGAGATAATGCCTGGAAAAGCTTTTCGCTAAGGTCTAGGCGGCAAGAGACGCAGAAGACGGGCATAGGCAGCTGTCCGAAGGTAGGTGCCGGTCCCCGGCGGCTTTCGGCAGAAGCCGCGGTTCGGAGCGCACCGCGACCGGCAGAAAGCTCTGGGCGCGAAAAAGCCGCTTCTTCGCCTCCGGCAGCCGGAGAGCTCGGCCGATGCTGAGACGTCAAGAACGAAGCCGCACAGCACTGGGATTATATGAGCAGCTCTCAAACTGAGGGAAAACGATAACTAACCACTTTCCAACAGTTTCAACTTGCATTACCATAAGTAGGGAAAAAGTTCTTGGACAGCTTTCTTTTGCATCCTCCTAAACCTTATGCACCACGTCCTGGCCAATCTTACTTTTTCTTTTCTCCAGGAGATGGTAAGAACTCGAGTACCTTCATGACAACCGTCGTGGGACACTTGCTGTGCTGGCACAGTTCCTTTTTGAGAAAATGCTTGGAAAAGCTTTTCGCTAAGGTCTAGGTGGCAGGAGACGCAGAAGACGGGCATACGCAGCTGTCCGAAGGTAGGTGCCGGTCCCCGGCGGCTTTCGGCAGAAGCCGCGGTTCGGAGCGCACCGCGACCGGCAGAAAGCTCTGGGCGCGAAAAAGCCGCTTCTTCGCCTCCGGCAGCCGGAGAGCTCGGCCGATGCTGAGACGTCAAGAACGAAGCCGCACAGCACTGGGATTAAGTGAGCAGCTCTCAAACTGAGGGAAAACGATAACTAACCACTTTCCAACAGTTTCAACTTGCATTACCATAAGTAGGGAAAAAAGTTCTTGGACAGCTTTCTTTTGCATCCTTCTAAACCTTATGCACCACGTCCTGGTCAATCTTACTTTTTCTTTTCTCCAGGAGATGGTACGAACTCGAGTACCTTCATGAAAACCGTCGCGGGTCGCTTGCTGTGCTGGCAGAGTTCCTTTTTGAGATAATGCCTGGAAAAGCTTTTCGCTAAGGTCTAGGCGGCAAGAGACGCAGAAGACGGGCATAGGCAGCTGTCCGAAGGTAGGTGCCGGTCCCCGGCGGCTTTCGGCAGAAGCCGCGGTTCGGAGCGCACCGCGACCGGCAGAAAGCTCTGGGCGCGAAAAAGCCGCTTCTTCGCCTCCGGCAGCCGGAGAGCTCGGCCGATGCTGAGACGTCCAAGAACGCAGCCGCACAGCACTGGGATTAAGTGAGCAGCTCTGAAACTGAGGGAAAACGATAACTAACCACTTTCCAACAGTTTCAACTTGCATTACCATAAGTAGGGAAAAAGTTCTTGGACAGCTTTCTTTTGCATCCTCCTAAACCTTATGCACCACGTCCTGGCCAATCTTACTTTTTCTTTTCTCCAGGAGATGGTAAGAACTCGAGTACCTTCATGACAACCGTCGTGGGACACTTGCTGTGCTGGCACAGTTCCTTTTTGAGAAAATGCTTGGAAAAGCTTTTCGCTAAGGTCTAGGCGGCAGGAGACGCAGAAGACGGGCATACGCAGCTGTCCGAAGGTAGGTGCCGGTCCCCGGCGGCTTTCGGCAGAAGCCGCGGTTCGGAGCGCACCGCGACCGGCAGAAAGCTCTGGGCGCGAAAAAGCCGCTTCTTCGCCTCCGGCAGCCGGAGAGCTCGGCCGATGCTGAGACGTCAAGAACGAAGCCGCACAGCACTGGGATTAAGTGAGCAGCTCTCAAACTGAGGGAAAACGATAACTAACCACTTTCCAACAGTTTCAACTTGCATTACCATAAGTAGGGAAAAAAGTTCTTGGACAGCTTTCTTTTGCATCCTTCTAAACCTTATGCACCACGTCCTGGTCAATCTTACTTTTTCTTTTCTCCAGGAGATGGTACGAACTCGAGTACCTTCATGAAAACCGTCGCGGGTCGCTTGCTGTGCTGGCAGAGTTCCTTTTTGAGATAATGCCTGGAAAAGCTTTTCGCTAAGGTCTAGGCGGCAAGAGACGCAGAAGACGGGCATAGGCAGCTGTCCGAAGGTAGGTGCCGGTCCCCGGCGGCTTTCGGCAGAAGCCGCGGTTCGGAGCGCACCGCGACCGGCAGAAAGCTCTGGGCGCGAAAAAGCCGCTTCTTCGCCTCCGCCAGCCGGAGAGCTCGGCCGATGCTGAGACGTCCAAGAACGCAGCCGCACAGCACTGGGATTAAGTGAGCAGCTCTGAAACTGAGGGAAAACGATAACTAATCACTTTCCAACAGTTTCAACTTGCATTACCATAAGTAGGGAAAAAGTTCTTGGACAGCTTTCTTTTGCATCCTTCTAAACCTTATGCAGCACTTCCTGGCCAATCTTACTTTTTCTTTTCTCCAGGAGATGGTAAGAACTCGAGTACCTTCATGACAACCGTCGTGGGACGCTTGCTGTGCTGGCAGAGTTCCTTTTTGAGAAAATGCTTGGAAAAGCTTTTCGCTAAGGTCTAGGCGGCAAGAGACGCAGAAGACGGGCATAGGCAGCTGTCCGAAGGTAGGTGCCGGTCCCCGGCGGCTTTCGGCAGAAGCCGCGGTTCGGAGCGCACCGCGACCGGCAGAAAGCTCTGGGCGCGAAAAAGCCGCTTCTTCGCCTCCGGCAGCCGGAGAGCTCGGCCGATGCTGAGACGTCAAGAACGAAGCCGCACAGCACTGGGATTAAGTGAGCAGCTCTCAAACTGAGGGAAAACGATAACTAACCACTTTCCAACAGTTTCAACTTGCATTACCATAAGTAGGGAAAAAAGTTCTTGGACAGCTTTCTTTTGCATCCTTCTAAACCTTATGCACCACGTCCTGGTCAATCTTACTTTTTCTTTTCTCCAGGAGATGGTACGAACTCGAGTACCTTCATGAAAACCGTCGCGGGTCGCTTGCTGTGCTGGCAGAGTTCCTTTTTGAGATAATGCCTGGAAAAGCTTTTCGCTAAGGTCTAGGCGGCAAGAGACGCAGAAGACGGGCATAGGCAGCTGTCCGAAGGTAGGTGCCGGTCCCCGGCGGCTTTCGGCAGAAGCCGCGGTTCGGAGCGCACCGCGACCGGCAGAAAGCTCTGGGCGCGAAAAAGCCGCTTCTTCGCCTCCGGCAGCCGGAGAGCTCGGCCGATGCTGAGACGTCAAGAACGAAGCCGCACAGCACTGGGATTATATGAGCAGCTCTCAAACTGAGGGAAAACGATAACTAACCACTTTCCAACAGTTTCAACTTGCATTACCATAAGTAGGGAAAAAGTTCTTGGACAGCTTTCTTTTGCATCCTCCTAAACCTTATGCACCACGTCCTGGCCAATCTTACTTTTTCTTTTCTCCAGGAGATGGTAAGAACTCGAGTACCTTCATGACAACCGTCGTGGGACACTTGCTGTGCTGGCACAGTTCCTTTTTGAGAAAATGCTTGGAAAAGCTTTTCGCTAAGGTCTAGGTGGCAGGAGACGCAGAAGACGGGCATACGCAGCTGTCCGAAGGTAGGTGCCGGTCCCCGGCGGCTTTCGGCAGAAGCCGCGGTTCGGAGCGCACCGCGACCGGCAGAAAGCTCTGGGCGCGAAAAAGCCGCTTCTTCGCCTCCGGCAGCCGGAGAGCTCGGCCGATGCTGAGACGTCAAGAACGAAGCCGCACAGCACTGGGATTAAGTGAGCAGCTCTCAAACTGAGGGAAAACGATAACTAACCACTTTCCAACAGTTTCAACTTGCATTACCATAAGTAGGGAAAAAAGTTCTTGGACAGCTTTCTTTTGCATCCTTCTAAACCTTATGCACCACGTCCTGGTCAATCTTACTTTTTCTTTTCTCCAGGAGATGGTACGAACTCGAGTACCTTCATGAAAACCGTCGCGGGTCGCTTGCTGTGCTGGCAGAGTTCCTTTTTGAGATAATGCCTGGAAAAGCTTTTCGCTAAGGTCTAGGCGGCAAGAGACGCAGAAGACGGGCATAGGCAGCTGTCCGAAGGTAGGTGCCGGTCCCCGGCGGCTTTCGGCAGAAGCCGCGGTTCGGAGCGCACCGCGACCGGCAGAAAGCTCTGGGCGCGAAAAAGCCGCTTCTTCGCCTCCGCCAGCCGGAGAGCTCGGCCGATGCTGAGACGTCAAGAACGAAGCCGCACAGCACTGGGATTAAGTGAGCAGCTCTCAAACTGAGGGAAAACGATAACTAACCACTTTCCAACAGTTTCAACTTGCATTACCATAAGTAGGGAAAAAAGTTCTTGGACAGCTTTCTTTTGCATCCTTCTAAACCTTATGCACCACGTCCTGGCCAATCTTACTTTTTCTTTTCTCCAGGAGATGGTAAGAACTCGAGTACCTTCATGAAAACCGTCGCGGGTCGCTTGCTGTGCTGGCAGAGTTCCTTTTTGAGATAATGCCTGGAAAAGCTTTTCGCTAAGGTCTAGGCGGCAAGAGACGCAGAAGACGGGCATACGCAGCTGTCCGAAGGTAGGTGCCGGTCCCCGGCGGCTTTCGGCAGAAGCCGCGGTTCGGAGCGCACCGCGACCGGCAGAAAGCTCTGGGCGCGAAAAAGCCGCTTCTTCGCCTCCGGCAGCCGGAGAGCTCGGCCGATGCTGAGACGTCAAGAACGAAGCCGCACAGCACTGGGATTAAGTGAGCAGCTCTCAAACTGAGGGAAAACGATAACTAACCACTTTCCAACAGTTTCAACTTGCATTACCATAAGTAGGGAAAAAAGTTCTTGGACAGCTTTCTTTTGCATCCTTCTAAACCTTATGCACCACGTCCTGGCCAATCTTACTTTTTCTTTTCTCCAGGAGATGGTAGGAACTCGAGTACCTTCATGAAAACCGTCGCGGGTCGCTTGCTGTGCTGGCAGAGTTCCTTTTTGAGATAATGCCTGGAAAAGCTTTTCGCTAAGGTCTAGGCGGCAAGAGACGCAGAAGACGGGCATAGGCAGCTGTCCGAAGGTAGGTGCCGGTCCCCGGCGGCTTTCGGCAGAAGCCGCGGTTCGGAGCGCACCGCGACCGGCAGAAAGCTCTGGGCTCGAAAAAGCCGCTTCTTCGCCTCCGGCAGCCGGAGAGCTCGGCCGATGCTGAGACGTCAAGAACGAAGCCGCACAGCACTGGGATTAAGTGAGCAGCTCTCAAACTGAGGGAAAACGATAACTAACCACTTTCCAACAGTTTCAACTTACATTACCATAAGTAGGAAAATTTTCTCAAACAACTTTCTTTTCTATCGTTCTTAGCCATTTGCAGCACTCCCTGGTCAATCTTACTTTTTCTTTTCTCCAGGAGAATGTAAGAACTCGAGTACCTTCATGTAAACCGTCGTGATGGCACAGTTCCTTTTTGAGATAATGCCTGGAAAAGCTTTTCGCTAAGGTCTAGGCGGCAAGAGACGCAGAAGAAGGGCATACGCAGCTGTCCGAAGGTAGGTGCCGGTAGCCGGATTCTTTTAACAGAAGCCGCTCTTCGGCGGGCTCTCTTACCTTCATAATGGGTTTTGCTGGAGGAAGCCGCTTTTTCGTTTCCGGGAATACCTAGAGAGGAACACTAGCTAAAGACGTGATTGGCACCATTATGTCGAGTTTTGCTCGTTCCAGCAGGAATAACTGTGTTCTTCCTTACGCTAGATGGCGCTGCTTATCAAGGTTCGGCTGCTTTTAATCATTTGTGGTGCTGGATGTTCAAACGACTTATCGTAACTTCTTCTATTTTAAGTCAGGTGCTCACTGACATAGATCCTATTAGATATAGCACACTGCAAATAGGAGGTGAAATAGATTTATTGTTACTAGCACATGGGTACGAGTGTTAGGAATTTTATAAGGAATATGTTGCATGAATCTTTTGGACCATTCTGCAGCCATTCATACGAAACTCACACAAGTACAAGACAATATGAAGAAATTGACTGGGAACGAGTGGGGTTTGCATCAATGGTTTGAGGGATGGGAAAGAACTGGGTGGTTGAAAGATCTCGTAAATGGAGCTTTGTTTTTACCAGTAGTCATTATTTCATTGCTTTGTGTTATTCCATGCATCGTGAAACTGGTGTGCCTCTTGCTAAAAATGACATTGGAAAAGATCTGGCTGGTGCAAGAAGAAGGGGCAATTGTGACAATGTATCTGAACCGCTTAGACTATGGGCTGCACCAGCCATCCAGCGTGGAACGGTTCTTCTCAGAATTTTCTCAGGGCCCTCTGGAATTCATCAAGACATAAGCCTTGCTAAAACAAGAGAGGAAAAGCTGAGAAACTAAATTCCAAGACCACAAGAACTCCAAAACGGGGGGGGGGGGGGGGGGGGGGCAAAGTACCTGGACTGTAAGGAAACACATCTTCTGAGAGGTGCACGCAGAATGCGTGGACAAGACAAAGGCACCAATAAGAAAAGCGTGACTAGCGTGTGCAGAGAGTCAGAATGAGTAAGTGCATCATGTAAACCATACACGGCTTCTGCTTAATCCTCTTGGTCCATTGTGCAGGAGTCCTGAATTTCCCATAAGTGATACTTACTAAAAGGGTTCTGATTTTAATGCTAGAGTTACTGTCTATACGATGATTCATGGGAATAGTTCTTTCAAGTCCTTCCCTTGCTGACATCAGTCAGTTTCATCTTTTCCTGAATGTACTGCTGGCTATACATAAGTGATGAATAGAAGGGAATGAGTTTTAGGGATATGTTGCAAGGAAATAGATTGGTAGCTTTGCTTCCATTTCCATTGTCTAAGAAGAATTCCCAATATTTTTGGCCCTTTCATAGACCTCTGACTCGATTAGCATCAGCAGGGAGGGACATTTAATTGGTTTTTCTCCTTTTTAGAGAGAAGCTAATGAAAAAGTTTCACCAGAATCAGAACAGGCTGCGTAACAAGAAGAGCGTCATGAAAAGGCGCCAATCCTATCCTCTTAGTATTGCTAGTTGTGATTGGACTTCAATGAAATGTGTCAACTCTGTGTTCCTGGGTATCACATCAGTAACAGGTACTTCATCTGCTGTACTTCTCTCCTAAAGCTAAGAACAGAATCCCAAATAATCTTGATTCCAAGGTCTTAATTCACCCTGTGATGCTGACAGGTGAAATAGGAGTGGAAAATGCACCAGTAAATGAACTTGAATGGCCTATCTAAATCAGCGGCCACTGATTTCCTGAAGGCCTTAACAGGTCAGTTGCCCCTATTTTTCTTGGGGTTCTTTTATTCTTTGGTCATGTTTTTCTTGGGATTCTTTGAATCCTTCCCCACCAGTTCAGCCTCTGCTCTCAAATCCTTTGCTGTCATTTAAAGTATCTCGATAGCCTTGAAACCTGTTGTCTTTATTTATCAACCCATTATTCCCTTCCAAAGGTTGTTTGCCTCAAGTCTCATTCTTGCTGATTTTCTGCTAGTTCATTGTCAGATGGCAGCAGGTGTTCTGTAAGAGCAAGTACACAATCCTATAGCTTGCTTTTCTTTTGATTTGGCCTGTCTAGAAAATGGAATGACTGAACATCTCCAACAGCATTTTCTCTCCCCATTGTGTTTCACCGCAAGGGCAGATGCCAATCCATCTACCTAAACTCTTGGTGGTGAAGAAACTAGTGGTATGCTGTTGCATATAGGTAGAACTTTCCGAAAGGAAGGCCTTGTAAAACCATGGCTGAGGCCCGTTACTTTGGCTAAGTAGAAAATGACTAGGGGAAAGTGAGACAGCTGAATTAGAGGTAGATCAAGAAGTTCTAGAAGCATTGCGTGTTCACAGCGTGGGGTATGACGGTTGGTTGAATTATGTTTGTTGCGGCTTAAAGCTATGCAAGTGATAAAGGCCTGACTGCTTCAAAAGCCTGGCTTTTGCAAGAAAGCGGCTCTCCTTTGCACCTGCCTGGGGACTCTGCGTCACTACGGACCCTCACGCCCAGTTTGCCAAGGAGATGATGAGTAGGAATGTTGCAGAGCTGCTGTGTGCATATGAAAGGAATGGCAGAGAGTGAAGCCGTGGACAATTTCTGGGCTTTAGTACAATGCTGCTGCACTGGTGCCAGTTTAGTCGGTTGTCCATCAGTGGCATTTCTGTCTAGAAGTACACTGCCCAGAGTCTTTCTAGCATTTGATGCCATTTCCTTACTGCCATTAATACCTTCCTTCAGTTTCAAGGATGAGAGAATCTTTACAGGATTTTGAAGATCCCTGTTAGGAAACACTATGCCAGAGGAGTCATCACTCCCTTTTCTTTTGCCTCCTTTGTAATTTTTATAGACTCATTTCACATTTCTGCTAATGGCAATAAGAATACTGAGACTACTTAGCAGGGTTGACGCTCTCAGCTGCTTTCCTCTTTCCTACTGCTTCATATCGGATGTGACTTGATGGCCTCGTTTTGCAATCAGCATTTTGCTGTGGTTTGCTAAAACCTGGCATGCACTGCCAACTCACAATTTGTGTGTTGGCATTTCAGGGGCTTTGATGGGTTCCTTTCTGAGATTGCCATGCACTGGACTTTCACAGTCACAAAGACTTCATCCACCATCGGTCAAATTTCAGTATTTAATACTCTTTCCTGGAATGTAGGCAACCTAGCAGCAAGTACTAAATTCGCTGCAAGCCCTGTCTTCCCAAAGGACCATTCAAAAAGTTTGCTTTTCCCCTCTGACCAATCTGACAGTATTTTGATGAAGAATTTGGTACCTTAATAGAACCTCTTAGAAGGGATCTCATGGCAGACAACATCTCAGGCTTTCTTGAAATACTGGCTCCTTTGGATCTCAATTCCATTCAGAGTGCATTTAAGATTTTTTTTTCACTGAAGCCATTCAACAATGCCTCTTCTCTTTAAAATGTGCTGCAGGTGAGAAAGATGGATCCCCGTGAAAGGTTCTATTGATATCAAAATTTGTGCCCAATGGACTGTGCTGATGGAAATCAAATACTAGTCTAGTATTTTGAATCCAAATAATTCCTCCCAATCAGGCCCGACAGGATTGTTTGGCTTTGAATCTGAGCACGTGGACAGTAGTGGATGGTCCACAGGTTGAAAAGAGTGTAGATTCTTCTCCTTCTTTTCATTGATGGCTCAGAGACTGAAAAGGCAGCTCCAAAATGGTAAATACATCCCTACAGATTCAAAAATTGTTCTTCTTAATTTGCATCTCCACCATAACAACAGATGCTTAGAACTAAATTACCAATGGGAATTTTATGGCTTCTCAGAAATGAAACAGGACCTGGCTTATGGGCCTTAGCAGTAGCTACAAGTTTTTCAGCACAAGCCATCTCAAAAGTATTTTAACTTTACCGTTCTTTTCTGTCTTATGCTTTCATCTCAAGGATGCAGGAAAAAAAAAAAAAAAAAAAAAAAACCAACAAAAAAAACCAAAAAAAAAAAAAAAAACAAAACAAGAAACCCCACCAAATTGATAATAAGCAAAATCAGTGACATATATAGAAACAGATCCCATGGTTTTTAACTTCCAAACTTGTCTTCTCAGCACACTCTCTACAATGGAATTGTTTCCCTATCTGCCTTGAAACATTTTGCAGCAAAAACACTCTAAGGTCCTGCTGGGTGTTTTGTTCAAAAATGACTTCTTCTGGTTTTCTGTCCATAAGCGGAGTAACGTGACTGTGCTGGCAGCTGACCAAAGGAGATAGGAAGAGTAATCATCATCCACTGGGGCTAAAGAAATTTCCACAGAAAATTACCTGCCCTAGTACTTGTTCATGTGTTGGGTTGAACGTTCAGAATCTGTTTCCATTTTCCCCATTCATAGAATGTTCTATTTCACAGAATTCCAGCCCCTCAAACATCAGTCCTGCCAGAACTGCCCGCCATAGGGGGCTGGCATAGGGGATCTGCTAATGTCCACTGACTCTTACCAGTATAGTGCTTGTCACTGTTGCAGATCAAGAACTTCTGAATAGTTTGGATTCATGCTCTTTGAGGGGTTGAAAACAAGAAAAGAATGACTAGACATTTCCATGATCAAATCCCCTGATGGAATAAAAATAGGAGCATAATAAATGTATCCATTGTTCTAAGAAGGGAGATGAAGGCTCCAAATGATTACTTGCATACTTCCTGTTCTAAATCCCTTGTTATCTGGCAAATTGCAGAAGATTCCAGGCTTTTGCCAAAATGCAAACCAGGTTAAAATGTGAAGCCTTACAGTTTACTGGATATAAAACTTCATCATCCATTTTTAAATCTTTGAGATTGTTATGTACTTCCTATTACTACCCTGAGGTTTAGAGCTGTAATTCAGAGAGAAAAGAATGCTATCTTGAATTCATTCTAGTAAATCGGCACTCTCATCTTGTCGGCACTCTCTCCTCTTGGTTTTCACTTCTGAAACTCTGTACGGAAGAGTGCATTAATGCATAGAGCTCTGCATCAATTCTTTACAACAGTTTCCTCTGTAATTCTTCTTTCAAGGCAAACCTATAAAAAGCCACATTTTCTTACCCCACCACTTCTTAAATTCTATTGAGAAGCAAAAAAAAAAAAAAAAACCCATCAAACCACTAAATCACTGCTCCAATAAAAAAAGCAGTCCGTTAACTGCTTTCTTAGCAGGTTCTTTACCTTGTATTAATACGGCAACCTTTTCTTGCTCTTCTAGATTAGAACCAAATTCTTCCAGCATATAAGGAAACATAGGTTTACTGTATCTGATTCTTAGATACAGAAGTCCAGCAAGGAGTTCAGACCTCAAAAGAAGTGTCTGTACAACGAGATTCAGCACAACGTTGAGACATATTAGCTATTTTTCAAGAAAAGCGGCCAAACTGAAACTTTTTAGACTTCTCTACAATCATGCGTGCCTGCTTCCAGAACCTGACCTTCGTTGCTGGAAACTAGCTGCAATGTTACTGTAAACAATGCTGTGAATGTCATCATCATCGTCATTCTTCTCTTCCATTGAAAACCTCAAGTGGAGTCCCGTCACTTCTCTTCAAAATTCTGTATTTCCTTGCAAACTGGTCAAATAAGGATAAATAAAGCGTTCTGTTCATTCGGTTTAAACCTAATGTTCAAAATGAAAAAAAAAAAATCCATTCAGATATGGTCTGCAATAATACAGTAGAAGAGAAGATGAACCAGACTGGCCTACAACAGAAAGAAGTGAAGCAGAATTTGGGAATTTGGAAGACCTTATGATGAATAATTCAAATAAATAAATAAAAAAAATATTGCCTACCCAAATTCAATCAGTGATGCACAGACAGAGAAAAAGTACTAATTACTACTCATATTTCTTTCATTCTCAGACAAGAAGTTCAATGATCCTCTTGAATGCACGGAAGATTCTTGGAAAAGACAGCAGCCTTCTTCTTCACCACATACTCCTCAGAACTCCAGGAGACAAATCATTTGAGCTGTGAGGATCTTTCTCTCTGTAAAACTCCCAGAGCATAGCCAATATTCTATTCCTTTAGGGATCCTCGCCTCCCTGGGGGAGTGCTGGATAGTCTACATCCCGGTACATCAGCCAGACACTCCACCTTATTTCCCATGGCTACTGCAGCAAGGACATCATCTACACTGGCTTTCTAGCCAAAATAGATGCAAGGCACAACAAAGAACATAGCCAAAACCTTGAGCACAGCTTATGGGTTTTGAATGAAAAATCTCAGGATGGCAATACTGGATCTTCTGATCCAAACCATCAGGAAACATTTCTTTAGAGGTGTTGGGAAAGATGAAAGTTTGACGAGAAAGTCTCACAGATATGTATGCTTGGCAGAAAGATTTTTCAATGTGGAGTCTGAAGAAGGAATAGAGTTGGAAGCAAGTTTTGATCTAGAAGAAAAGAATTGCTGAGCCAGTCTTACTGGATAACCGAGGATACCTTAGTTAGAAGAGGGTTTTATGACTTACAGCAAAGGATAAACCCACCCCAAACAAGAAGATGTTTTTACCAAGCAGGAAGCTAGCACAGGCAAACAAGTCAGCAAATGCTGCAAGCAGAAAAAGCTCTCCAAATTTTCCACTGTCAAGAAAACTGAAAAACAACTTTCCGCTTCAACTGTAATATACTGACTTTTAGTGAGTGGAGAATAGCAACATATGGTAATTAGAGTCGTTAGGATAGGCTATAGATAATAGTTAAGGGATAGATTGGTTCTACTGTATGAAGATGCTCAGCAAAGTGCCAAAACCAAAGGGTCTCCAGGCCTGCCTGCAGCTAGAGCTGACAGCTGTAGGCACAGGCTCTGTTGCCCACTACCCTGGACTGCTGCAACGTCTTGGATGGAATAAACTGCATTTTGGAGAGCCGCCTGGACTCCCACATCCCTCATTTAGGCTCTTCCATGGAGGTGAAAAAAGCCTCTGGGTATTGTACAAAAAAACAGCTATGTAATCTAGAGTTGCATGACCCAAGATTTCTATTGAACTGGAACAATTTTTATCAATATTATGGATCCACTTCTTTTCAGTGCGTTTGGTCAAAAACATAAAACATCGTTTAAAAGACATTCTTGGATGCGTACTAAGTACTACGAATTAGTTAAGGTGTTGGTTTGGCATGGCTTGGTTTTTGGTGGGGAGGGAAGAAGCCAGCCACAGAAGTGATTTTTTGTGCAAAGCTCCTAGAAGCTTCCTCCATGCCTGGCAAAGTGAATCCCTGCTTGGCACTAAGAACAGACATGCTGCTGAGCCAATTACAGAAGCTGATAGCGCCTTGGTGATATATTTAAGAAGGAAATCAAAACTGCAGCCAGTTAACCTTGAAGTTGGGAAATTTTTAGGTTGGCACCTCTTCTGGTTTGAAAGCCAAACCAGTGAGACACTCTGTTGCAGTGTGTGTTTATTATTGTACTGCAGTTCTAGTAGTCCGTTTTCTAAGGCTTCCTATTTTGTGCTGTTATAGCATATGTTATTATGAATGGATTGTTCCTTTCCCCCCAGTATTGTTGGCTTTTGCCCTAGCTGTCCATCTCCCCAAAGACCTGCCCTTTTGTTCCCTGTTCCTTCTCCCATTGAACATCAACCCCTCCCCAAGCCTGCCCCTTTCTCTAGAAACGTCCCTCTCAATTTTGTACCCTTCAAAACCCCAGTGGTTTCTTCAAGTTATTCTCCTCCCCTGTAGTCCCCCTACTGGTTTCAACATTGTATTCCCCTCCTTGTCTACCACCCCCAGTTTCTCCCAGTTGGTTAAAGATTGTATCCTCCCCTGGGACCTTCCCCCCATTTAGAAGTTGATGGATGCCTTTGAATCAGTGTCTTTCTGTCCTTGACCCTCCAGGGAGTAAACTGAAAAATATGCAGAAGACCTCTCCCTGTTCCTTGTCCCTGCTCTCAGCGCAGTTCTATCCCCAAGGCAGTCCACCTGTGCCGTAGAGCAGCTGTGCCCTACAGCTGCAGCCCGGATTCAACAGCTTTCTTGGGGCGGCCCACTCTCGCTGTCGGTGTCGGGAGCTAGTTGGGCTGAAGAAATCCAGCACCGCAGCAAGACTCCAAGTCAGAAATCCAGTTTATTAGGAAAAGGGGGAAAAACCCAAATCCATGCAAGAGTACAAAAGAAAAACCACTGACAGAGTCAGAATACAAGCTGACATCCTGCTAGTTAGGGTGGTGAAAGCAGTTTGGATGAAATGGTCTTGTTGAAGTGGTGATTCTGTAGAAACCATCTGGTAGCTCTCGTCCTCTGGAAAACCAGTGGCTAAGGGTGGCCGTTCCTCTGGCAATGCAGTAGAAATGGTGCTTCTTGCCTTCCAAAACCCAGATGATATCCAGGTGGGGATGCTTAGCTCCTACCCCCTGGGCAGAGCATCTCCCAATGGGCTGATATCGTTCTGAGTCATGATGTGGGTCCTTGATTACCCGTGAAACAGAAATGGCTCCTGGAGGGAGTTATCTCTGAGTCATGTGGCAAGACATTGATGGGCCCATTAACAGGAGAGAAGGAAAAAACGATGCCACCCCTGGTTTCCTCAGTTCTTGAGGGTGGGAATAGGATGCATTTTGATATTGTAAGCTAGGACAATACAGGATGCAGGTTTTTGCATTTGCAGGGAGTTTGTATGGATTTGAAAAGTATCCTCATAGCAGAAGCACAAAAGTATTCTCATACCCCTTTTAATCATCTTCAAATGAAGCAATTCTCCCAATAACCTAAGGCATGAATGACTTGCGAGTGAGTTGAAGGAACACGCCAAAGATAAGTAGTGTTCAACTGCAGAGAATTGTTTAGGGACATCAAACCCTAATATTTTAAATCAGAAAGCATGGATGGACGGGTCTTTTTTCCTTGGTTGACTACAGAACCAGCGGTCCTTTGCAGGAGGGTCTTTGGATTTAGGATGAGACTGGCAACTAAGAGCATGGCTACACAGAAGGTGCTACTTTTAGACCAGAACATTCAACTACTAAAGGCAGATAGGAGAATAGCTGATTAGTGACAGCTCCGACAGGAGGAGTCTGCGGCTTACCCCATGGGAACAATAGTAGCACATTTCAATTTTAGAAAACCATTCATTTCAGAGGACCAAGCATCAGTGAAAAGAAAAGGTCGAGTAAAGAGATCCTAGTGCTCTTCTGATCAGAAGCATCTTCCTCCATATGAGAGTATTTAGGAAAGGACAGTGCGTTCATAAGGAAAGGTGTGCCAGTTACAAAACCTGCAGAACAAGGCAAGACAAACTTATATATTTTATTTGCTATTTTTATTTCACCTGCTAAAAAATGATTTTTTTTAAGACTGAATTTTATGAATTCTGCAACGCTGTCTTTTTGAACGTCTTCCTACTCGTATTAAACACCGAGGTGACAAAGAGAGCAGCAGTGGAAGGAAAGCTGGTCCATCTCCCCCTCCTTGTGGCTTTAGGCCAGTGAGCGATTAGAAGTTGGTCACTTCATTTGAGATAAATAGCTTTACCAAGAGAGAATATTATCCAGCCTTGATCTTTCCTTTGGAGCTGATCCACTTTGTAGTCATCAATTCTTGACTCAGCTGGGGAGAAACAATGGCATTACGGCCATGGATGTTAGAGTGCGCTGATGGGAAATGAAGTTTTCATCTTCCGGTCCTTGCTTCAGTAAATATTCCAAATTCATCAGAAAGAAAATTCGAAGACCAGGAATCCCCACTCAAATGACCTACTTCAAATAGTCTGCAAGCATAAGAGACATCAAGCAGGTGCTCTCATCTGTTAGGGGAATACCCAGCCAGTATATTATTGTCTACTTAGGAGGCAATAATTTTGGAAATCATTGAATTTTTTGTATTGCAAGTGAATGGTCAACACATTTTATTACTGGATTAGGTAAAATCATGTCTTCTGCATCCTTTCAGAGAGGAAGCTTACCTGGATCTAAAGCTGCTCAGCTCCATGATGGGATGCTTTGTCTTCAAAGGGAACTCTAGTCTTCGTCCTTTTGGATTGCTTCCATAGCTTTTCACTCACTCTTCAAGTACCTGTTAAAATGTCCTCTTATCCCATGCAAATTTTTATGGGCATAGTCACTGAATTGGGAAGTATTCCATAAAGTCCACAGGCCTTGTTGAGATGGATGCACAGGTCTCAAGGGTGTTAGCAGATGTTATTCTGAGGCCACTCCTGATCATGTTGGATGGACCATGGTGACTGAGGAAAGTGCCCAAAGACTGGATGAAAGCAAATGTCACCCATCTTCAAAAAAGGCAACCAGGAGGACTCAGAAAAGTACAAGCCAGCCAGCCTCATTTGGATCCCCAGGAAGTTGATGGAGTAGCTATTCCTGGAAAGCATTGCCAGGCACACGAAGGAGGACAGAACAAATGTAGTCAGCATGGATTTACCAGGGGAAATTGGTGCTTGACGACTTTTTAAACTCCTCTGGTGAATGAACTTGCCTGGTAGATGAAGAGAATATCATCTGCCTGGGCTTCAGGGAAGTTTTGGACATTTATCTACATGGCAGCACACATACCTACGGGAAGGAATAGTGCAAAGAGCAGGGAACCAGCGTCTTTTCAATGATGCTCAGTGAAAAGACAAGAGGCAGTGGGCACACACTGCAATACAGAAGATTGCCTCTGAGCATCACAAAATTATTTTTTATCGTGACGGTGACTGAACCATGGCACAGAGTGTCCAGAAAGATGGTGGAGTCTGGATCATTGAAGACAATAAAAGTAGGCCCAGATATAATCCTGGGCAACAGGCTCTAGGTATCCTGGTTGAAGCAGGGGGATGGGACTTGGGGAGCCGCACAGAGCCCTTCCACCCTCATTCATTCTGTGCTAGTGAATTCTCTTAGAGATGCATTTCAAGGACTGGCATGACAAAGCTCTGTGCAGAGTGAGATCCAAATGGACATGGGATTTAAGTTCCTTAAGTAGTGTTCAAGAAGAATGTAAAACTCCAGGAAACCTGTCTCTTCCATAACTGAATCCCTTTCATGGGAAAATTCCCCAGCTCTAGAAAGATCCTCTGAGACGCATGCTTAAGACTGACACTGGCAGAGCAAATTTCTCCCTATGCGTGTCTAAGACCAGTTAGGATCTTTACCAAAAGTGTTGTCAACGTAGTCACAGAAGGCATATTGTTAAGAAGTGACAACTTACATCAGAATGGCAAATATTGGTCCACCAATGAATTACTGTATGGGAATTATCGACTTGTATTCCAAATAAATAAAAAGGAGTTGGTCTTTATTGAACTCTTTCATTGCAATATTCATAAGGGAAGAAAAAGACCTATGTCCTTAACTTTCTTAATTCTAACAAAGATTTAAAACATTCCTTGTAAAAAGCGTATCTGAATTATCGGTCTATGAAACAATTTGAGTTGGGAAAAAAGTCCTAAAATTGTGTAGACAGTTGCAGAGAAAGCAAGAAAATAGGAAAGAAACAAAAACAGAGAAAAAGAGTCATCTTGAGTCTGCTAGCTAGTTCTAGAAGTAGTCTGCTAGAAAAAGGAAACCCCAGTGGAATTTCAAATGTGTTCATGCACTTGATTCAGTAACTGGTCAATGTAAAAACCAGTCCTTTCGTACAACTTCCCCCAGCAACAAAAACTTCAACAGATTGACGCCACCATCATGCCTGTCCCAGATGTATTTAAAAGAGAAATGATGATTTTCTTGAAAATCTATTTGCGTACAAGTTGCAAGACATTGGAGGGATTCTCCACATTCTCCTTCCTCCACGCGGCTTGAAAGTATATTTGATAAAATATGCAACAAAGCATGTGATTTCCAAGGTAGAGTAAAATGGATGACTTGGGAATTGATCTCTTTTGGATATGAAACTTCATATCCACTCTCTGGGAAGTTTCTAAAAGAAATGATGGAGCTGAGGCATGAATCTGCCTCTCCGAGTGCTAAGCAAACATAGACACTCCCCTTCACATGGCCCCACCTTCCGCACACACCTAGGCATGCACAGAGATCAGCATAGCAGATCATGAACACCTTGGAAAAGACTGAAATGCTAAATAGCTCTCTTTGTGGACAAAATAGCCGGTACACTATTTCAAATATCTGGTACAAAAACTCTGTTGAATATCTGCCTCATATTTAAAACACAGCTTTTCATTGAATTCTGTTTGCAGAATATTTTCCTTCCATTTGTTCCTTTAAAATTCCTTTGTTCTATGTCTAGAAATATTTTCTTCTAAAAATAGAAAAAATTAGATGATGTCTTTTCAGAAGAAAACATTGGTTTAGACAATTTTTAACCATCATGGTATGGAAGAATTTTTTTGTCCCTCACTAAGGAGGAATAAGTATTTTGATCCTAGATCATTTACAGTGAAATACTTGACATTTTTAAGATGCTTTCAATCAATTTTGATCCTCATTGCTTATTCATTGTAAACAGTAAGTTTTCAGTGCATGGAAAGTGTGTGTGGTATGTCTACATTAGTTCAAACACCAATTCCAACTAATGGCCAGGCTGAACTACAGTAAATAATGTCCTGAAGGATATTTTGCCGCCTTCTTTGGCACTCCTTGAAATCCTAATGATTGGCATGAAGTGTCGAAATACAGAGATTTTCTCTCAGAGGGTGTCCCATGTTGAAACCCATCCCATGTGTTTGATGTTGTAGTTCTTATCGCTTTTAAAAGTTGATATCTTCTGCACAGTTTTCATGAAGCTTTCTGTTACAGTAGTGAAAATCACAGAGAAATGCAATTTTGTACAACTTTGAATTTACCCCAAGAGCTGAGAGAAAATTTGTTCGTATACCTCAATCTGAGTCTCTTCTATATTCAAGCTTTGTTTATCTCCCATCAAGGGTCGCATTCGTTGCTGTTCAAAGCCCCATCCAAGCTGACTTGAATACGTTCAGGGATGGGACATCCACAACTTCTCTGGGCAACCCGAAGCAGCATTCCAGCACCCCAACAGCAAAAAATGTCTTCCTTTCATCTAATAGAGATCAGAAATACTAAATCTAGGTATATAAACTTTGAGGAAAGGTTTGAAATTCTATTGATTTGAAACACATTTGATATGAATACTAACTTCCAGACGACTGAAATATGTTGATGGCCATTTGAGATTGACACTTTTTGAAAAAGTGCATGGAATTGAAAATTAAAACCGGCAAAATTAAAAACTTCTTGCCATTTTCTTTTAACTCTGATCTTCAAAATTGCATAGGTCAGATATCTGTGCTTCATGCAAATCTCTCAGATACTCTCAGACAAAAGCTTTTCTTTCAGACTAAACTGCGGTTTAGGTAGAACACGAGTGCTTAGTGAAGGTTTTTCTGGGCATAGGGGGATTTGTGCGCACAAGAGGTTTTATCCAAACTGGAAAATTCATCCCAGCTGCATTTGTTCATCATTCCTACTGCATCAGGCCTGAAGATTCTGTGAAAAGTATCCTGTGGACCTTGAACATAGCTCATGTGAAAGAGATGAGAGGTGATGGAGAAGTTGAGGGAGAGAATCAAGAGCATATGGCCCAGTAAAGGCACCAGAAGGTATTTTTTCATGTGGTCCACAGCCCAAACAATTGTTTAGCACCGTTTGAAGGCTGTGTTTGACCAACAGGGCTGAAGCAGGTCTTCAAAATATCCAGTAGATCAAAATCCATGGAAGCAAATGACCCTGGCCAGTCACCTTGCTGCTGATCATTCACCCTCCATACCAGCTGATCAGGCCTAAGAATGCTGCTGCAAAGGTGTTGTGAAAAAGGTAGGCACATTTTCACAGAGGCAGGGGAAAATGCCCTTGGATGGTGATTCCAAGGGATAACTTGATGGCGCAAGTTAGGTACCCTTATCTACTGTGCAATATCGAAGTTGGTGAGTTCACCATCTGTAAGCATCACTTTAGAAAATAAATGTTTGATCCACAAAACGATACTTCCTATGTCCTGTCTACCTGCTTCATTTCAGCCAAGGAATAGGCTACGTTCCATCAGCAAAGTGTTCATGATCATATGCTTCTTTAAACTGTGGTCATTCTTTCTTTTTTTCTAAATCAGACACTGTCTATTCCTAAGATTCAGATGTCCATGGGTAGGGGTGTAATTAAGTTCACTGTTAAAAAATATCCTTCTTGTTATCTTTTTAATAAATTACTGAGATGTAACATCAGCCTGAGAGCTGAAAGAAACCCCTTCATTTGCTGTTTGCCAAGTATCATCTATGTGATACAAATTCTATTTGACCCATCCATTGCCATCTAATACTACTAGTAATGCCTTCACAACCTTTACTTCATCGTTAGGGATTTTGGAGAAGTGAAAGATTTGAACATAAGCAAGGGCATTTGTTCAAGATGCTCCAGAAAGAGCTGCTGTCTGTTCTCTTCCTTGCTGCCTATGTTGGCAGGAAGCTGCAAAAAACCCAAAGATAACTAGAAAGAGTGTTACTTTTAGTCTAAATTTGGAAATGATGTTTGGAATACCCTGTTAAATGAAAAGGTGCTCTTTTAAAAGATGGCATCTTCAGGGGAAAAGTCAGTTTAGAGAGGTTTTGAGACAGTTGCTTCTGGAAAAAAAAAAAAAAAATTTGAGGTATCCAAGGTCTTTAGCCATACCACTTGGAAGATTGATTCAAAACACAGTTCCTTCATCTAGGAAGAACAGAGGACCATAGATGCAGCCCATTTCAAAACAGAGTTCTTTATGTGTCAGGTTGGGATTTACTGGACATCATTTCTTGTAAAGTCGAGGGACTGCAGTTAGCTCTCCAATAATTTCCTTCCCTGAAATTCATCTGCATTTGCTCCTTTCTCCAGCGTTCCCATTTCTTAGTGCTGGTATACTCCATCTATGCATTAGAATATTCAAATGGAGTGTGTGTCCGATATTTTCCAGTTCAAATTGGCTGGAACGCAATGGATAGTTCCAGTTGCTTGTATACACTAGTTTTATTTTGACAAGTTTTCTTTGAACAATGTTGAAGCAGCAGTAGCAAATCGGAAGTACAGCTTGCAGCAGGGAAAGACACTTCTGCTTGCTCAAGTTTCCTGTAGTCAGATAGATGCCAAAAGGCTTTTCATAGTACTACTACTGTCTTGTAGGAATACTTGATCTAATCCTACCTTTGATACAATTACGAATGGGCTACTTTTCCACAAGGTGGAACATTTTTCTTTTAATAATATGTTTTTTGTAAGTTGGAAACATGAACTTGTGCACCAGTCAGGTGGAAGGTACTCTTACTTCTTCATAAGTTTCACAACATTATTTAGAAAATATTGACTCTGTGTAACTTCAAAAGAAGAATTCTGGGCATCTTCATTCTATTGATGTGATTTTTTTTCTACCATGCTGTTCTTGTTTTCTATGGAACTCATTTTTACCAATAGAAATATTTTTCCCTGACACCTATGGAAAATACCTATGTTTCCTCAATATTGCAGCCTCAGTACACTGTTTAGAATTATTTCAACATGGTCCCAAGCATATCCGACAGCTAGACAGCAGAGGTTAGCAACAGTGAGTGGGAATAACTTCTGAACCATTTCAGTAGATTTCCCAGGAAGGGCTTGCTTTCTGCCCCTGCAAATTTTCCCAGAGATATTGTCTGGTGCACAGTTGCATCAAAAGAGTATTTTTGCACAAACCTTGGGGCAAGCTCGGTCTCAGATTTACTAGTGAATGCAAAGAGGGTGAAAGTGCTGCTTCAAAGCCCTCTGTGTGCTTTCCGTACCAAAACGGAGGTGACCCCAGCAATAACTTTTTGATCTCTCTTCAAAACACGAGGCACGTCACCACCTCATTCATCTTTTTCTGGGACTCAGCATCTAAAGACCAAGAAGCCCTCTTGCTTGCTAAAGTGTGTTCAGCAAAAAAACCCTTGTCCCATCAGCAAATTGGAACACAGCTGCATTCCAGTCAATACCAATGCTGGCAGGGCAATACTCTAGCCCAGTAGTAACATGCCACTGTTAGAAGACTGTGTAAAAATCTTTGTGTACAAAGTAATGGGAGGGAAAAATAGAATTGGGAAGAACTGCACATTGTTCTGGAAAAAGCCTCCTGCCACAGTCTTACAGACGTCATTTTCTGGTATCATTTTTAAGAGTTGGAGTTTCTTAAATTTTGTACAAGATAAAATCTTACTGGACCTTGAAGTTTCCCTACTAGAAGTACAGCCATTTCTTAGTAGAATAGAAGTAAGCCCTTTGAATATGTACAAATGGCCTTTCAAAATACATATGCTATAGCCCACTGTGAAAGGAATTAGCTATAAAAATAGAAATTCAAAGGTTTAAAAAGGTTTTGAATAAAGTAAGTCTAAGGTGATAGAAGAAGAAGAAAACAGCAGTTTTCTTCTTCTGCTGAAAAAACAACTCCGAGGACATTGTACTCTACAGGTGTATTATATCATTTTCTGAAAAACGGAGTAGGTTTGCTATTTCAAAAGGTTTTCTTTAGGAAGGAAGAGATTCCTTTGGAAAAAAAAACTTCAAATTGACTTGACATGAATGTTATGACACTTCACCAATCATGAAGAAAAATTCTCATCACTTGATATGGAAATCATGACGGTAACGGAGTCAAGGATGTCTAAGCCGTGCCATCAGGAACATAAAAAAGCATTAGAATGCTGGTAAGACTGAGCTCCTGAACTAGTCAGAAGAGAACGCAACCAAAACATTTTCCTTTAAGAGTCTTCAGCATGAACAGCAGATCAAATGTTTTCCTGTGAAGTATTTATGAATAGAATTAACCTTTAAAAGAACATTGTTTTCAAAAACCTGTGTCCAGTATCTCTTAGAATGATACAGAGTTCTTATTACTAGAAAAAAGAAAAGTACTTTTTTCCAAACTGTTGTGCACTTTTAAACGATCTACAATAAAAAGAGAACTTTTTCATGCTGGGCATGATGTTCATTACAAAAAAGCCTTGTCGCACGCTTGGTACTCTAGTGTCTTGATTAGCATCGTTTTTTATTCATTGACTCTTTTTCACCTTGAAATAATGGCGTCTTTGTACTTATGCAGCATCCATGAAGAATTTCTTGGGTGTCATTTTGTACTCGATCCTAAATGGCAGCTTCTGCATTCTGCCATCCGTCTAGCTTTCCCATTTGATGCAGCTTCTGAGAGGTCTTTTCAGAATTGAGGACTACCTGCAAGAATGATGCTAAATGCATGCATTTTACTCCTTGGTTAATGCAAAAGAGTTTCTCCTTTACAGCATAATAATAACAGGAAAAGAATGATGGTGGATTCAATTCTTATAGTAATACAAAGAGAACTATTATCATCATTAGAAACCAAGCAAGTCATATTTATTGCTCATGCAGTACAACCACTAATGCAAATTACCCTGTAAATTCAAAATGAATCTGTATCACAGGAGTGGATTGAATGTCTCTCTTGATATTTTGCTTAAAGCAGAAAATTAATTCTTTTGACAGCCAACTCATAGTTGCAACCTAACTTTCAGCTACAGCTTTCAAACAGTGGAAACATGTCTGTTTATAACACGATACAGTACCGTACACAAGACCAAAACAGGTCAAAGACGTTCAAATGAAAGAAAAGATCAAAGGACAGATTAATTCATGTCTGCAAGCCCTCAAGAGCGTGCAGGTCAAAAGTCCCCAGAAAACTAGGCCAGTGGCACAAATTCTCGATGTTGGCACCAGCAGAAGTAGCTGCTATCTTTCTAGGATGCAATCTTGCTTACATCATCCTTCAAAGCAATCTTCTGTCCCCCTGCCCAATACGCCTTCTGCTCTACTCCTTGGACTTCACGTTTGCATTTCTACAGAGTCCTGCAAACGGACTCAAAGTTCAGGTAATAGATTTCCAAGATTTAGAAATATTGTGTTAAGTCTATTTCTTTCGTATTTCATCCCGTCTAAGCATACTGAACTTTCTGAGGTGAAATATGTCGAGTAGGTCACGTGTAGTTTACATGTTAGTTCTGCTTGACATTAAAACTTCGCACAGACCCCTGGGATGCCTTACTGCAAAAATATATAGCTGCAAAGAGTGGTTGCACAAAGTTAGAAAGGCCAGAAAACCATGTAAACAACCTAACAGTAGAGGCTTGAATTTCTGAATATAATCTTGCACCATCTAAAGTCAAAATAGAATATTGAAATGATTTTCATCTAATAATGAGCGTGGGGAAGAAAGAATCCAGATAGGATTTTTTTTTTTTTTGAAACAGTTCCAGGAAATACATGGCCTTAACTTGGAAGTATAGCATTAAATATTTTTATACAGCATGAGTTCTCATTACCTAATCATATGATTTGTAGAACTGAATTGGAAAGTAGGAAATAAACAAAGAAAAATACTCAAGCTATAAAATATGTGAGTTTAAAATTTTCTTTGTATTTCTGATTAAAACGATGAGGTAGCCAAATGGTCACCCATTATTTTCAAAAGCATCTGGACATAAAAAACGGATCAATTTTGGCGGGACTTGGATGTCCGGTATTCCTGAAAAGCTTTATTTCACTGCTTCCCAACCCTGATTCAATCCCCTTAAATGCAGCTGTATTTCAGTTGCTCAGTGAAACTGTCCATCTCATGCATATAGTTTACAAATAATCTGCAGAAAAAGCTAGCTAGATTTAAAGATCTTTTTTCTGTAAATGGCCTTCAACTGATTTCTACAAACACACAGCTGGGATTTCTGCTGTCTTCTTCAGGCCACTTCCTGCAGAGACCTCTCCATTAAATTTGTCTCGTTCTACTAAGAACGCTTCTGGTGATCCAAAGTCAGCACTGGGATTGTCCAACTGCATGGAATTACTGTCTGCTAGAGCTGCACACTGAGGGCTTCTGTGTGCAGCATCATGTGAGCCCTGCTAATGTCACCCTGTTGGTATAAACTGAGCTAAGTGGACCTTAAGGGACAAGATTGTGCACTGATTTTGTAATAGAAATGAGGTACTAAGAAGGAGGCGGGAGGATTTCAATGTTTCTGCCCCCAGCTGAAGCAACACTAAATCTCGGTCTTTATCTGAAAAACGAGGTGAATTAACCCGTTTGGCATTCATATGCCAAAAAGGTCAGTAATACACTCAGAACTGTCAAAAGAGTAACAATTCCAATCATTACTTTCTAAAAAGAATTCATTTGAAGAAGTCAGGAAGACAGATGAAACATGCAAATATCCTACCCTGAGAATCATTCTGTTGATCTGCACAGGTTTCTTATTATATTCCCATCTAATGCATTGGACATGTGTGCTTGTGATGACACAAATACTTGCAAAGCTTACAAGATAAATCACGTTCTCTTCAAACAGCAAAGCATTTCTTGATGGTTGCACTTGCTAATTCCATTCAGACTCAGTGTTCTTAAAGGTCTTTTCCAACCAAAGTTCCAACCACCATTCTCTAAGTCGCACATCCTGATTGTCCTGGTTTAGGGCTAAATTTGGCAGAAAACCTCACAAAGGGTCACTGCACCCTCCCCCCCACCAAAAGCCCACCCACACAGCCGCTCCCTTCAACTGGTTTGGGGAGAGAAGTGGGAAAAAGCTGTTTCTTTAACAGGCAAAGCACTTCCCAGCACAAAAAATGAACAATACCAGATGACAAAACTCATTTGCCGCACTGAAGAGACGACAAATCAGAAAGTCTCTCCTGTGGGTGCTCACTCTGTTATCAACCCCTCCAGCAATGGGGAAAGCTGCTGCCCAGGGTAGGCCCCAGTAGGCCACAGAGTGCAAGTTCCCAGTGCTTCCCAGGTCCCAGTCCGGAGCAGATTTGAAACGTTCCAAGAAAAAGGAAAGGAAAAAAAAAACCAGTCCAGGGAAAACTCTGCCTCAGCCAGCTAACCCAACTAAAAAGCAAATGCGTGCTCTGTTCTGCTCCGTCAGTGCCCAGACAACACAGTGCAGCGCAGAATGTGGAAGAGTGTTGCTTTTTAAGGAGTGCAGCCTCTGATAAGAAACTCGGTGCTTCTTCTTCTCCCCACCTTTGCTCTCAGAACCAGTCTTGAAGGCAGAGAATATCATATCCAGCATTAAGAGAACAGATGACTGGGGATACAAGCATCATAAAGTCACCCTAGGACACTGCTCCTTTGAGATATGTCACCAGACTATGCTAAGACCAAGTTTTGGAACTGCTCAATAAAATTCTACTATCACAGTGAAGCTGAGGAGGAAACACAGCTCACTACAGTTACCTTGTGGCATGCCAGTGCTTCCTTTCCATCACAATGGTCTTCGTTTTTAAGTCCCTGACATCACAGGCATCATGAAACATCCTTTGTGCAGGAAGGAAGAAAATATTCTTCTCATTGATGCTGATGGGTTAGCTGACATGCAAAGCAGTTAATTCAAAGTGACAGAGCAATCAAGTCAATAGGAAAACTCACCACAGTTTTGTTTACTCCCCTAAATCCTTACTATCCCAAAATACAAGAACAGCTGTAAAAGCCTTGTGGCTACCTAATTTTTTCCTAGACCTACATGGTGGGGTAAGAGATAAACAATCCCAAACTATGGTAATCCACAACAAAGCATTCTTGACCTCATATTCAGGTTCTGCATAGCGAGCTCTTCCTCCTGATCAAGTTATTCCATCGCAATACTTTGGGGAGTATCTCAGAGGGCTGGCTGTTGTTTGGTTTGAAAGCATCTTGATCATTCAGGAACCCAGTAGCAAGGACAAAGTTTAAAAGAAGATAGTGCTATGCATTGATTTTCATCTAGGACAGAGATATTTCTACAACACAGAAGGCTGACCTAATGCTTCACCACAACGTGGCTGAAGTGGCATCCTGGTCCCCATAGGTTTTTCTCTTTACTTTTAGCTGCTTTCTTACCAGATTAATGAGCTGAACTTACTCAAAAAAGAATCAGATAAGTGCCAGAGCTTTCAAACAAAAAAAAAAAAAAACAAAAAACCAAACAAAAAAAAACCCCAAAACAGATGCAAAAGGGTGATTTGTAAGTGCATTTGAAAACAGAAGTTTTTTGTACTTTTCATAGATACATGGCATTCTCTAGAATGATATTGCTCCAATGCTTTGGGTTTGGTTTTGTTTTTGTTTTTTTCCTCAATTCGAAATGTTACACATTCTTTTTTGGCCATTTTAGTAAACTGATTTTCTGATCCATGTGAAAGACAGTCCGAAGTTCCCCTCATTTGCCTCACGACCGTCCCCAGGACAGACATCGGGACCCTGAGGACCCTGACTGGAATGCTGGCATGCCGGTCAGAGAGGAATGCCAGAAATCCTGAGGCCCCTGAGCAGAATTCTGGCCTGCCAAGTGATTGTTGGCAGCTGTGTCTACAGTGACTGCTTCTAGCAGGGCCTGCCAAGGGGCGAGGCGACCTATGGGCCTGCACGTGCTTCGCGACACCAGCCCAGGAATTTTCCCACCTCTTGGCCAGATGAACTTGCTGGGGCAACTGTGGTAGCCGCCCCATGGAAAATCCTTCATCTGCTCCACTACCACCGTGAGGGACGCAGATTGAAGCCCCCCTCCCAAGGACTGAGGCTGAGACGCCCGTCATTCTGATCCAGGGCTGCTGGCTTGACTGAAGCAGGATGCCTGCTAAGTGTTGCCTGCAGATGTGTTGGCGGGACCTAAACTGGTTTCCTATAGAAACCAGTCCTGAAACAATAGCTCCCACTCACTGCTGATATTGATATTGACTTCTCCTGCTGAGAACATGGACTGTCTGTACCCGTCTTCAATACCATTTTTCCCCTCAGCAATTTCAATAGACTTGCTCTTTATTGTATCTGCTCCCCCTCAGCCATTTCTAGATCTGTTTCCCCCCTCAGCAATGGACTAGAATAGAACCTTGAGATAACCAGGACTCTGAGATCTCCCCTAGGAGAACTCCATCGGCTGGGCTGCGAGGACTTCATCTCTCTCCATTTGGTAGCTATACTCCCTCTCTCTTTCTCCCCCTCTTTTCTATTCCTTTCCTCTCCCTAATTCCTTGAAGGCATTTGCTGTGGTCATTCTAGAAAGGTGCATTTGTTTGGAGTGATACTGCAATCCCTTTTCCATCTTGTCTTTTGCCCTCCGAGATCAGTTAAGAAAACATCATCCCCCCTTGGTAGGAGCGGATCAGAACAATATGTTCTTTCCAGCTGAAATTGGTTCTAGTCAATAGAAGCACACTGGTAGGTAAAAGTAGACTATAAAAGATAACCTTCAGAATGTATTTCCCATGTCTTCCCATTCAAGCAAGTGAAGAAAGCAGACAGATCTTCAGATAACATGCTATGCGAATTGAAAGGAATCTTCTTGGAGGCAACTGTGAAACTCACGCAATGAAATACAGATGAGAGAGATGAAAGGGTCACATATGATGTCAAATCTATTCTTTTAATGTTTGAATGAAACAAGATTTCTTGAAGTACAATCCTACAAAATGAAGGTGAACTTGCAGAAGCAATTGAACTGGGTCTCCTTTAGAAACACAATGTTTTCTAATTAAACTGAGCATTCAGGAAGGCAACCTTGAAATCCAAAGGATTTAGAAAAATACAAAATACCAAGACTGGCAGTTCGTTATCTTTCACGGTCTCTTTAAGATAAGATTGATTTGAACTTCCACTTGTAGTAGGTCTGAAGACATTAGGAATGATGCAATATGAAAAAACCAAAACAAAACAACTTTCTCAAAAAGCTTTGAGAAACCAGAGAAATGATGATTTTTAGTGGTTAGGTAGTCCTTTAAAATTTGTCTTGGGGGAAAGAGATAAAAAACTGACTGAGATCAAATGACTGTGGAGTATATTCCAAAACAGTAATGAAGAAGGTAAGGGGCAAGAGCCTGTTAGAAAAACACTATGCTGGCTTCATCTGTTGAAAGCATTCCAGAATGGTTGAAATTATGAATCATATCTTGTGGGATTAAAAAAAAAAAAAAAAAAAAAAAAAGAGGAAGAAAACAGAAGGAAAAAATATTTTGAACATATTTTTCCATTCCAAGATGGTATAATGGCTTTATTTCATTTTGTTCCTATGACCGGTTAATAGCTTATGAAATGTTTAGCAATAGAGAGTGAGAGTCTTCACACTAGCCATACCATTTGGATGTGTCTCTTTTACTTTCTAGAGCAGCAGATATGGTTTAGCACTCCACAATTCAGTCCCCAAAAGTGAGTAAGTGTGGCAGATTTAACCTAACTGCCCAGTCCACCAAAATGCCTAATTATCTTGAAAAATGCTTTGCTCTATCTCATGATCTGGACATGTCTCTCTAGCTCCACTTTGAGCTTCTTGATCTTTCATCTACAGGATGAGATCCAATTTAGCTTAGCAAGGATGTAGCCTTTCCAAACCATATCTTTTACCGTCTGTATTCTTACAAGTACATTTCTACCGCTGGGACCAGTTTGGAAGATCCTAGTTGTTTTATTCCTTAGATTATGTTGCTGCATTAATTAGCTCTTCTTTGAAGTTTTTTCCCTGCTCAAGTATAGGGTCTGTGCCTAAATGATCGTGATGCTAACTCCTTATGATCTATTCTGCAGGCTTACAGAGTATGCAGCAAAGTTTTCTCTTCTTCTGAGGACATTCTATTCTTTTGATGAGAAATGCTGAAGGTCTGACTTCAGTTGCAAGGGTATCTGATTGACAGATTGCAAAATTGTTAAGTCTAGTAACAGCAGGAAAAGCGTGCTCTTGCTCTCTATGTAAATGTCGTGTCAGCTGCTGTTGGGATAAAAAGCATGAGCATAAGCAAAGATATCTGCATGGATAGAAAAGAAACAAAGAAGATATTTGTTGTGATTTCTGCACTAAGGAGCAAGAAGAAGCATGAAGCACTAATTTCAGTGGCTAAGACAGTATCGTCCTTGGGCCAGTTCTCTTCAACATCTTTTGAACCACTTGGACTCGGCACTTGAAGGAATATTAAGCAAGTTTGCCAGAGACGCTACATTGGGAGGAGCTGTCAACTAACTCCCTTGAGGCCAGTGAGACACTGCAGAGAGATCTTGACAAATAAGAGAGATGGGCAATTATGGCTGGCCGGGAGTCTATGCACAAATCACGAAAGGGGCGGGACTGCTGGGGAAGGCGTCCCAAGCTGTTGTATTTTCCAGCATCAGTCTCATGACATGCTTATGACAGTGGGAAGATGCCAGCAGCTCACGTCCCCAGCAGCAGAAAAAGAACTTCATGTTACAACTTACTTGAAAAGCTTTTTGACCAATCCCACAAAGCAAAAGCATATTGACAGTAGTTCTTTCCGATCCCTAGAAGCACACAGAACTTTGGTTCAAAGAACGCTTGCTTCTTTTGAATAAAAGACCTGCTTGTAAGCCTTAAGATAGAATGCACAGAGCTCCATTATTAAGCTTAGAACTTCCTAACATCTGGCTAGATCTACTTTGCTGTAGCTTAGGGAGTTCTTCTGGTCAAGCTTTAATACACAGGCCATTGTTCTATTTGTCCTTACTTCTCTACTTCTTCTATCATTTTTCTGCTGACAAACCTTATGACTACTGCTTAGCTCCAAGCACAGTTCTGCTGTCTCTGAGGCCTGCCTTTTGCAGCTTTCCCAAAATCCTCTGTTTCCAAGGATTCCCACAGGCAATCCCCAACCTTCGGGAGTTGTGCGATGGCAAGTGCTGGATTCAGCACCTGGGACAGGGCAATCCTGCTCTGTGTGTGTGTATAGACTAGGGAGCCAGAGGCTGAAAGGAAGCCAGGCTCCTGGCCAATGGCAAGCTAAATGGGTATCAGCAGTGCCCTGGCAGCCAGGAGGGCCAAGCCTGTCCTGGGGTGCATCAGGCACAGTATCACCAGCTGGGCAAGAGAGGGCATTGTCCTGCTCTGCTCTGCCCTGCTCTGCTGTGTTCTGGGGCGGCCTCACCTTGAGTGCTTGGGGGCAGTTTTGGGTACCACAATGAAAAAAGACATGAAGGTATCGGAAAGTTCTCCAATGAGGTTTACAAGGACAGAACTGGAGGAAATAGCATGCAGCTGAGTCAGGGGAGGCTCAGGTCCGGTATCAGGAAAAAGTTTTTTAACCAGAGGATGGCTGGGCACTGGAAGAGTCTCTCCAGGGTGTGCTCACAGCATCACACCTATCTTGAGTTCAAGAACCTTTGGGACATTGCTCTCAGGCATCTGGTGTGATTCTTGAGGAAGGTCCCATGCAGGGCCAGAAGTTGGACTTGATGCTCCTGACGGGCCCCTTCCAATTCAACTGATTCTACCACTCTATGATTCTGTCCTGGCCGCTCAAGGTATATTGCTTGATCTCACCAGATTTTGACCTGCTCTTGTTGGTCAGAATTTGTCCCTACTGCCTAATGATATTTACCACAAAAGACAAAGGGCCTTTTCTCAATTTTCTCAAGAAAGTTGAAGATGCACCCTAGAATCCTAAAAAAGTCTTTTCCTTGAAACAACACTGTCTCCTGCCCAGTATTCTTTCCAGATCTTAAGGAGAAAGAAGGCAAAATCAGGGGATGTATTACAATGAAGCACTGTCAAGTTTCCGGACCTTTAGCAGTATATTTGTACTTCCACTATTCTTTTCTATAAAATCATGGTTTTGTAGAGCATGTCATTTTCTAGCAAGACACATTTTTGCAGCTGAGCCCATCAGTCTCTGTGAGAATATATTGTCAAAAGCACAAAACATATGAATGGGCAGTGGCAAGTGAGGGGAAAAAGCAGTATGGGAAGCAGCTCCGTGATACTACAGTAAGACAAGGAGGAGGAGGTGTTCCAGTTGACAGAGCAAAGAATCCCCCGCAGTCCCTGGAGATATCCTAGTGAAGCAGGTTGTCTCCCAGCAGTCCCTAGAGAACCATGGAGGAACACATACCTACAGTGCAGCTGCTGGAGGGCTCCATGCCACAGCAGGTGAAAGTGCCTTGAAGGAAGCTGCAGCTTGTGGAGGGAGGGCCAGAAAACCATCCTTGACCTCTTCTTTAGCGGAAGAGTATGTGCAAATGTTTAACAGCTGCTAACTGGAATCTATCCTCTTTCCAGTTCTTGTCGTAGGTAAGTAGGACAATACAAGAATTAGAAGCCTAAACTGTTTTGCATGAGGCTCCCATTCTCTCTGCCACGCCCTTAAAATTTACTTTGAGATGAAATAAAACTCATGATCAAGTTCCTAAGGCTTGATGGTCAGGCTTCTCAGAAAACAGGCAGTGCAAAGAACTCTTGTCACTGTCATTTTTTTTCATAGAACTAAAAAAGTTAAAGTACTGTTTTCTAAGAACTTACGAAAATCAACTGGTAGAGGTGGTGAGAGTGAAGAGTATAATTAAGCTGGAAAGAGACTATCATGTAGCTACCTCATCTGCATAGAAGTTTTTTTACCAGGAACTCTGGACTTTTAAACAGATTTAGGACATAATAGTTATCTCTGGGAATGTTTTAGTATGAATAGAACATTCATCTTTAAATAGCTCGATCTGTTTTACCGTTATGACTTACGTTTTAAATTTTATTTGAGGAGAAATATTTGCCATTCAGATCATTTCAAGTTCTGAAGCATTTCAGTTGTTGACAGTTTTTGCTGTCTCCTGAGGGCAGGAAAATAGTCTTGGAACCAATACTGAAAGAAACTAGATGGAAAAATTAGTTTTCCTCATTCTTTTCTGTCTATTCTATGAGGCACAAGAGCAAAACCACTGCTATGAGTGAGAGTTGCCTTACCACTCATGGATGACAACCTTGTAGTGAGTAGTCTGTTATTGGCACACATTTCTGATGCTGGTGGTTACCTGTTGTGCAGAAAGATCTGTAAACTATTTTCACGGAAAGACATTCCTGAATTGCTTCACTTATCTCTAAGCTGGCACTCTACTCTGGAGATCTTCCTGTGCTCGCCCCCAAACCCGTTTCCTTCAAATGCAATTTACTTTCAACCAAAGCACTTCATTACTTCATCAGGTAATCTCTTGTTCTTAATGTTCGGGGTAGTGTTCTAAAAGGGTAAGAACACATTCTAGTAAGAAGGTAGAACCTCTTTCTTAAGTAGTAGACATCACTGGGCTTTGGTTCATGCACCAGAACAACAGCAAGGAATGTCGTTTGCAATCAATAGATGGGTTGGGGAAACCGGCCACAAGTTTAGGAATCTTTCTCCAATTAATTATGCTTTAAAATTTGTCTCTTAGCATTTCAAGTGTTTTTTTATTAAAACAATCAACTATTTATTACCTGTACCACAACGAAGCACAATCAGCAGTGCTTGTGCATCCTTCACCAATTCCAAGAAGAAGAATGGTCTGAGCCTCCAGTATAGCTCATTACCATAAGCTGAAAAAAAGTTCTTGGAAAAATTTCTTTTGCATCCTTCTAAACCTTATGCAGCACTCCCTGGCCAATCTTACATTTTCTTTTCTCCAGGAGATGGTAAGAACTCGAGTACCTTCATGACAACCGTCGTGGGACGCTTGCTGTGCTGGCAGAAATCCTTTTTGAGATAATGCCTGGAAAAGCTTTTCGCTAAGGTCTAGGCGGCAAGAGACGCAGAAGACGGGCATATGCAGCTGTCCGAAGGTAGGTGCCGGCCCCCGGCGGCTTTCAGCAGAAGCCGCGGTTCGGAGCGCACCGCGACCGGCAGAAAGCTCTGGGCGCGAAAAAGCCGCTTCTTCGCCTCCGGCAGCCGGAGAGCTCGGCCCATGCTGAGACGTCAAGAACGAAGCCGCACAGCACTGGGATTAAGTGAGCAGCTCTCAAACTGAGGGAAAACGATAACTAACCACTTTCCAACAGTTTCAACTTACATTACCATAAGTAGGAAAATTTTCTCAAACAACTTTCTTTTCTATCGTTCTTAGCCATTTGCAGCACTCCCTGGTCAATCTTACTTTTTCTTTTCTCCAGGAGAATGTAAGAACTCGAGTACCTTCATGAAAACCGTCGTGATGGCACAGTTCCTTTTTGAGATAATGCCTGGAAAAGCTTTTCGCTAAGGTCTAGGCGGCAAGAGACGCGGAAGACGGGCATACGCAGCCGTCCGAAGGTAGGTGCCGGTAGCCGGATTCTTTTAACAGAAGCCGCTCTTCGGCGGGCTCTCTTACCTTCATAATGGGTTTTGCTGGAGGAAGCCGCTTTTTCGTTTCCGGGAATACCTAGAGAGGAACACTAGCTAAAGACGTGATTGGCACCATTATGTCGAGTTTTGCTCGTTCCAGCAGGAATAACTGTGTTCTTCCTTACGCTAGATGGCGCTGCTTATCAAGGTTTGGCTGCTTTTAATCATTTGGGGTGCTGGATGTTCAAACGACTTATCGTAACTTCTTCTATTTTAAGTCAGGTGCTCACTGACGTAGATCCTATTAGATATAGCACACTGCAAATAGGAGGTGAAATAGATTTATTGTTACTAGCACATGGGTACGAGTGTTAGGAATTTTATAAGGAATATGTTGCATGAATCTTTTTAACCATTCTGCAGCCATTCATACGAAACTCATACAAGTACAAGACAATATGAAGAAATTGACTGGGAACGAGTGGGGTTTGCATCAATGGTTTGAGGGATGGGAAAGAACTGGGTGGTTGAAAGATCTCGTAAATGGAGCTTTGTTTTTACCAGTAGTCATGATTTCCTTGCTTTGTGTTATTCCATGCATGGTGAAACTGGTGTGCCTCTTGCTAAAAATGACATTGGAAAAGATCTGGCTGGTGCAAGAAGAAGGGGCAATTGTGACAATGTATCTGAACCGCTTAGACTACGGGCTGCACCAGCCATCCAGCGTGGAACGGTTCTTCTCAGAATTTTCTCAGGGCCCTCTGGAATTCATCAAGACATAAGCCTTGCTAAAACAAGAGAGGAAAAGCTGAGAAACTAAATTCCAAGACCACAAGAACTCCAAAACGGGGGGGGGGGGGGTGGGGGAGGGGCAAAGTACCTGGACTGTAAGGAAACACATCTTCTGAGAGGTGCACGCAGAATGCGTGGACAAGACAAAGGCACCAATAAGAAAAGCGTGACTAGCGTGTGCAGAGAGTCAGAATGAGTAAGCGCATCATGTAAACCATAAACGGCTTCTGCTTAATCCTCTTGGTCCATTGTGCAGGAGTCCTGAATTTCCCATAAGTGATACTTACTAAAAGGGTTCTGATTTTAATGCTAGAGTTACTGTCTATACGATGATTCATGGGAATAGTTCTTTCAAGTCCTTCCCTTGCTGACATCAGTCAGTTTCATCTTTTCCTGAATGTACTGCTGGCTATACATAAGTGATGAATAGAAGGGAATGAGTTTTAGGGATATGTTGCAAGGAAATAGATTGGTAGCTCTGCTTCCATTTCCATTGTCTAAGAAGAATTCCCAATATTTTTGGCCCTTTCATAGACCTCTGACTCGATTAGCATCAGCAGGGAGGGACATTTAATTGGTTTTTCTCCTTTTTAGAGAGAAGCTAACGAAAAAGTTTCACCAGAATCAGAGCAGGCTGCGTAACAAGAAGAGCGTCATGAAAAGGCGCCAATCCTATCCTCTTAGTATTGCTAGTTGTGATTGGACTTCAATGAAATGTGTCAACTCTGTGTTCCTGGGTATCACATCAGTAACAGGTACTTCACCTGCTGTACTTCTCTCCTAAAGCTAAGAACAGAATCCCAAATAATCTTGATTCCAAGGTCTCAATTCACCCTGTGATGCTGACAGGTGAAATAGGAGTGGAAGGTGCACCAGTAAATGAACTTGAATGGCCTATCTAAATCAGCGGCCACTGATTTCCTGAAGGCCTTAACAGGTCAGTTGCCCCTATTTTTCTTGGGGTTCTTTTATTCTTTGGTCATGTTTTTCTTGGGATTCTTTGAATCCTTCCCCACCAGTTCAGCCTCTGCTCTCAAATCCTTTGCTGTCATTTAAAGTATCTCAAGAGCCTGGAAACTGTTGTCTTTATTTATCAACCCATTATTCCCTTCCAAAGGTTGTTTGCCTCAAGTCTCATTCTTGCTGATTTTCTGCTAGTTCATTGTCAGATGGCAGCAGGTGTTCTGTAAGAGCAAGTACACAATCCTATAGCTTGCTTTTCTTTTGATTTGGCCTGTCTAGAAAATGGAATGACTGAACATCTCCAACAGCATTTTCTCTCCCCATTGTGTTTCACCGCAAGGGCAGATGCCAATCATCTACCTAAACTCTTGGTGGTGAAGAAACTAGTGGTATGCTGTTGCATATAGGTAGAACTTTCCGAAAGGAAGGCCTTGTAAAACCATGGCTGAGGCCCGTTACTTTGGCTAAGTAGAAAATGACTAGGGGAAAGTGAGACAGCTGAATTAGAGGTAGATCAAGAAGTTCTAGAAGCATTGCGTGTTCACAGCGTGGTGTATGATGGTTGGTTGAATTATGTTTGTTGTTGCTTAAAGCTATGCAAGTGATAAAGGCCTGACTGCTTCAAAAGCCTGGCTTTTGCAAGAAAGCGGCTCTCCTTTGCACCTGCCTGGGGACTCTGCGTCACTACGGACCCTCACGCCCAGTTTGCCAAGGAGATGATGAGTAGGAATGTTGCAGAGCTGCTGTGTGCATATGAAAGGAATGGCAGAGAGTGAAGCCGTGGACAATTTCTGGGCTTTAGTACAATGCTGCTGCATTGGTGCCAGTTTAGTCGGTTTTCCATCAGTGGCATTTCTGTCTAGAAGTACACTGCCCAGAGTCTTTCTAGCACTTGATGCCATTTCCTTACTGCCATTAATACCTTCCTTCAGTTTCAAGGATGAGAGAATCTTTACAGGATTTTGAAGATCCCTGTTAGGAAACACTATGCCAGAGGAGTCATCACTCCCTTTTCTTTTGCCTCCTTTGTAATTTTTATAGACTCATTTCACATTTCTGCTAATGGCAATAAGAATACTGAGACTACTTAGCAGGGTTGACGCTCTCAGCTGCTTTCCTCTTTCCTACTGCTTCATACCGGATGTGACTTGATGGCCTCGTTTTGCAATCAGCATTTTGCTGTGGTTTGCTAAAACCTGGCATGCACTGCCAACTCACAACTTGTGTGTTGGCATTTCAGGGGCTTTGATGGGTTCCTTTCTGAGATTGCCATGCACTGGACTTTCACAGTCACAAAGACTTCATCCACCATCGGTCAAATTTCAGTATTTAATACTCTTTCCTGGAATGTAGGCAACCTAGCAGCAAGTACTAAATTCGCTGCAAGCCCTGTCTTCCCAAAGGACCATTCAAAAAGTTTGCTTTTCCCCTCTGACCAATCTGACAGTATTTTGATGAAGAATTTGGTACCTTAATAGAACCTCTTAGAAGGGATCTCATGGCAGACAACATCTCAGGCTTTCTTGAAATACTGGCTCCTTTGGATCTCAATTCCATTCAGAGTGCATTTAAGATTTTTTTTTCACTGAAGCCATTCAACAATGCCTCTTCTCTTTAAAATGTGCTGCAGGTGAGAAAGATGGATCCCCGTGAAAGGTTCTATTGATATCAAAATTTGTGCCCAATGGACTGTGCTGATGGAAATCAAATACTAGTGTAGTATTTTGAATCCAAATAATTCCTCCCAATCAGGCCCGACAGGATTGTTTGGCTTTGAATCTGAGCACGTGGACAGTAGTGGATGGTCCACAGGTTGAAAAGAGTGTAGATTCTTCTCCTTCTTTTCATTGATGGCTCAGAGACTGAAAAGGCAGCTCCAAAATGGTAAATACATCCCTACAGATTCAAAAATTGTTCTTCTTAATTTGCATCTCCACCATAACAACAGATGCTTAGAACTAAATTACCAATGGGAATTTTATAGCTTCTCAGAAATGAAACAGGACCTGGCTTATGGGCCTTAGCAGTAGCTACAAGTTTTTCAGCACAAGCCATCTCAAAAGTATTTTAACTTTACCGTACTTTTCTGTCTTATGCTTTCATCTCAAGGATGCAGAAAAAAAACAAAACAAAACAAAACAAAACAAAAAAAAAACCAAAACAAAAAAAACCAAAAAAAAAAACAAACAACAAAACAAGAAACCCCACCAAATTGATAATAAGCAAAATCAGTGACATATATAGAAACAGATCCCATGGTTTTTAACTTCCAACCTTGTCTTCTCAACACACTCTCTAAAATGGAATTGTTTCCCTTTCTGCCTTGAAGCATTTTGCAGCAAAAAACACTCTAAGGTCCTGATAGGTGTTTTGTTCAAAAATCACTTCTGGTTTTCTGTCCATAATCAGAGTAACATGGCTGCGCTGGCAGCTGGCCAAAGGAGGTAGGAAGAGAAATCATCATCCACAACACTGGGGCTAAAGAAATTTCTACAGAAAATTACATGCCCTATTACTTGTTCATGTGTTGGGTTGAACGTTCAGAATCTGTTTCCACTTTTTCCCATTCATAGAATGTTCTATTTCACAGAATTCCAGCCCCTCAAGCATCACTCCTGCCAGAACAGCCCGCCATAGGGGGCTGTCATATGGCGATCTGCTAATGTCCACTGACTCTTACCAGTATAGTGCTTGTCACCGTTGCAGATCAAGAACTTCTGAATAGTTTGGATTCATGCTCTTTGAGGGGTTGAAAACAAGAAAAGAATGACTAGACATTTCTAGGATCAAATCCCCTGATGGAATAAAAATAGGAGCATAATAAATGTATTCGTTGTTCTAAGAAGGGAGATGAAGGCTCCAAAAGATTACTTGCATACTTCCTGTTCTAAATCCCTTATTATCCGGCAAATTGCAAAAGATTCCAGGCTTTTGCCAAAATGCAAATCAGATTAAAATGTGAAGCCTTACAGTTTACTGGATATAAAACTTCATCATCCATTTTTAAATCTTTGAGATTGTCATGTACTTCCTATTATTACCCTGAGGTTTAGAGCTGTAATTCAGAGAGATAAGAATGCTATTTTGAATTCATTCTATTAAATCATCTTGTCGGCACTCTCTCCTCTTGGTTTTCACTTCTGAAACTCTGTACGGAAGAGTGCATTAATGCAGAGAGCTCTGCATCAATTCTTTACAACAGTTTCCTCTGTAATTCTTCTTTCAAGGCAAACCTATAAAAAGCCACACTTTCTTACCCCACCACTTCTAAAATTCTATTGAGAAGCAAAAAAAAACCCCATCAAACAATGAAATCTCTGCTCCAAATTGTATTTAAAAAGCAGTCCATTAACTGCTTTCTTAGCAGATACTTTAGCTTGTAATCATACAGCAACCTTTCTTGCTCTTCTGGATTAGAACTAAATTCTTAAAGCGTATAAGGAAACATAGGTTTACTGTATCTGATTCTTAGATACAGAAGTCCAGCAAGGAGTTCAGACCTCAAAAGAAATGTCTGTACAAGAAGATTCAGCACAACGTTGAGACATATTAGCTATTTTTCAAGAAGAGCAGCCAAACTGAAACTTTTTAGACTTCTATACTATCACGGCTGCCTGCTTCCAGAACCTGACCTAAGTTGCTGGAAACTAGCTGCAATATTACTGTAAACACTGCTGTGAATGTAGGACATGGTCATTCTTCTCTTCCATTGAAAACCTCAAGTGGAGTCGCGTCACTTCTCTTCAAAATTCTGTATTTCCTTGCAAACTGGTCAAATAAGGATAAATAAAGCGTTCTGTTCATTCGGTTTAAACCTAATGTTCAAAATGAAAAAAAAAAAATCCATTCAGATATGGTCTGCAATAATACAGTAGAAGAGAAGATGAACCAGACTGGCCTACAACAGAAAGAAGTGAAGCAGAATTTGGGAATTTGGAAGACCTTATGATGTATTATTTAAACAAATAAATAAATAAAATATAACCTAGCCAAATTCAATCAGTGATGCACAGACAGAGAAAAAGTACTAATTACTACTCATATTTCTTTCATTCTCAGACAAGAAGTTCAATGATCCTCTTGAATGCACGGAAGATTCTTGGAAAAGACAGCAGCCTTCTTCTTCACCACATACTCCTCAGAACTCCAGGAGACAAATCATTTGAGCTAGGAGGATCTTTCTCTCTGTAAAACTCCCAGAGCATAGCCAATATTCTATTCCTTTAGGGATCCTGGCCTCCCTGGGGGAGTGCTGGATAGTCTACAGGCCCGGTACATCAGCTAGACACTCTGCCTTATTTCCCATGGCTACTGCAGCAAGGACATCATCTACACTGGCTTTCTAGCCAAAATATATGCAAGGCACAACAAAGAACATAGCCAAAACCTTGAGCTCAGCTTATGGACTTCGAAACAAAAATCTCAGGATGGCAATACTGGATCTTCTGATCCAAACCATCAGGAAACATTTCTTTAGAGGTGTTGGGAAAGATGAAAGTTTGATGAGAAAGTCTCACAGATATGTATGCTTGGCAGAAAGATTTTTGAATGTGGAGTCTGAAGAAAGAATAGAGTTGGAAGCAAGTTTTGATCTAGAAGAGAAGAATTGCTGAGCCAGTCTTACTGGATAACCAAGGAAGCGAAGGGTATGTTAGTTAGAAGGGGGTTTTATGACTTAGAGCAAAGGATAAACCCAGTCCAGACAAGAAGATGTCTTTACCAAGCAGGAAGATAGCACCGGAAACAAGCCTGCCGATGTGGCAAGCAGAAGAAAGGTCTCCGAATTTTCCACTGCCAAGAAAACTGAAAAAACAATTTTCAGCTTAAACTGTAATGTACTGACTTTTAGTGATTGGAGAACAGTGACATGAATATGGTAATTAGAGTAGCTATGATAGGCTATAGATAATAGTTAAGGCATAGATTGGTTCTACTGTATGAAGATGCTCAGCAAAGTATATAATGCAATGTAACCAAAACCAAAGGGTGTCCAGGCCTGCCTGCAGCTGGAGCTGACAGCTGTGGGCACAGGCTTTGTCGCCCACCACCCTGGACTGCTGCAACGTCTTGGATGGAATAAACTGCATTTTGGAGAGCCGCCTGGAGTCCCGCATCCCTCATTTAGGCTCTGACATGGAGGTGAAAAAAACTTTTGTGTATTGTACAAAAGAATAGCTATGTAATCCAGAGTTGCATGACCCAATATTTCTACTGCACTGGAACAATTTTTATCAATATTATGGATCCACTTCTTTTCAGTGCGCTTGGTAAAAACCGAAAAGTATCGTTTGAAAGAAATTATTGGATGCGTTCTAAGTTCTACGGATTAGTTAAGGTGTTGGTATTTCATGACTTGGTTTTTGGTGGGGAGGGAAGAAGCCAGCCACAGAAGTGACTTTTTGTGGAAAGCCCCTAGAAGCTTCCTCCATGCCTGGCAAAGTGAATCCCTGCTTGGCACTAAGAATAGACATGTTGCTAAGCCAATTACAGAAGCTGGTAGCGCCTCGGTGATATATTTAAGAAGGAAATCAAAACTGCAGCCAGTTGTCTTTAAGGTTTGGAAATTTTTAGGTTGGCACCTCTTCTGGTTTGAAAGCCAAACCAGTGAGACATTCTGTTGCAGTGTGTGTTCATTATTGTAATGCAGTTCTAGTAGCCCGTTTTATAATCCTTCCTATTTTGTGCTGTTATAGCATATGTTATTCTTAATGGATTGTTCCTTTCCCCCCTGTATTGTTGGGTTTTGCCCTAGCTGTCCATCTCCCCAAAGACCTGCCCTTTTGTTCCCTTTTCCTCCTCCCATTGAACATCAACCCCTCCCCAAGCCTGCCCCTTTCTCTAGAAACTTCCCTCACAATTTTGTACCCTTCAAAACCCCAGTGGTTTGTTCAAGTTATTCTCCTCCCCTGTAGTCCCCCTACTGGTTTCAACATTGTATTCCCCGCCTTGTGTTCCACCCCCAGTTTCTCCCAGTTGGTTAAAGATTGTATCCTCCCCTGGAACCTCCCCTCATTTCTTAGTTGATGGATGCCTTTGAGTCAGTGTCTTTCTGTCCTTGACCCTCCAGGGAGTAAACTGGAAAACATACAGAAGACCTCTCCCTGTTCCTTGTCCCTGCCCTCAGCGCAGTTCTATCCCCAAGGCAGTCCACCTGTGCCATAGAGCAGCTGTGCCCTACAGCTGCAGCCCGGATTCGACAGCTTTCTTGGGGCGGCCCACTCTCGCTGTCGGTGTTGGGAGCTAGTCGGGCTGAAGAAATCGGGCACAGCAGCAAGACTCCAAGTCAGAAATCCAGTTTATTAGGAAAAGGGGGAAAACCCCAAATCCATGCAGGAATACAAAAGAAAAACCACTGACAGAGTCAGAATAGTAGCTGACGTCCTGCTTGTTAGGGTGGTGGTAGCAGTTTGGATGAAATGGTCTTGTTGAAATGGTGATTCTGTAGAAACCATCTGGTTGCTCTTTTCCTCTGGAAAACCATTGGGTAAGGGCGGCCGTTCCTCTGGCATTGCAGTGGAAAGACTGCTTGTTGTGTCCCAAAACCCAGATTATATCCAGGTTGGGATGCTTAGCTCCTACCCCCTGGGCGGAGCATCTCACAATGGGCTGATATCCTTCTGAGTCATGCTATGGGTCCTTGATTACCCGTTAAACAGAAATGGCTCCTGGAGGGAGTTATCTCTGAGTCATGTGGCAAGACATTGATGGGCCCATTAACAGGAGGTAAGGAAAAAACAATGCCACCGCTCAGCAGTTCTTGAGGGTGGGAATAGAATGCATTTTTATATTGTAAGCTAGGACAATACAGAATGCAGGTTTTTGCATTTGCTGGAAGTTTGTATGAATTTGAAAAGTATCCTCATACCAGAGGCACAAAAGTATTCTCATACCCCTTTTAATCATCTTCAAATGAAGCAATTCTCCCAATAACCTAACGCATGAATGACTTGCAAGTGAGTTGAAGGAATACGCCAAAGATAAGTAGTGTTCAGCTGCAGAGAATTGTTTAGGGACGTCATACCCTAATATTTTAAATCAGAAAGCATGGATGGACGGGTCTTTTTTCCCTAGTTGACTACAGAACCAGCGGTCCTTTGCAGGAGGGTGTTTGGATTTAGGATGACACTGGCAACTAAGAGCATGGCTACATAGAAGGTGCTGCTTTTAGACCAGAACATTCAACTACTTAAAGGCAGATAGGAGAGTAGCTGATTAGTGACTGCTCCGACAGGAAGAGTCTGCGGCTTACCCCGTGGGAACAATAGTAGCACATTTCAATTTTAGAAAACCATTCGTTTCAGAGGACCAAGCATCAGTAAAAATAGAAGGTCAAGTAAAGACATCCTAGTGCTCTTCTTATCAGAAGCATGTTCCTCCATATGAGAGTATTTAGAAAAGTACAGTGCGTTCATAAGGAAAGGTGTGCCAGTTACAAAACCTGGAGAACAAGGCAAGACAAACTTATACAATATACATCCTCCAATGCAAAATGAAGAAACAATCATTTCAATCTTCCACGGAATTAATTGCATTTTATTTGCTATTTTCATTTCACCTGCTAAAAAATGATTTTTTACGACTGAATTTTATGAATTCTGCAAAGCTATCTTTTGGAATGTCTTCATACCCGTATTAAACACTGAGGTGACAAAGAGAATGGCAGTGCAAGGAAACCTTGTCCATCTCCCCCTCCTTGTAGCTTTAGACCAGTGAGAAATCACTGAAGCCAGTCACTTCATTTGAGATAAATAGCTTTACCAAGAGAGAATATTATCCAGCCTTGATCTTTCCTTTTGGAGCTGATCCACTTTGTAGTCATCAATTCTTGACTCAGCTGGGGAGAAACAATGGCATTACGGCCATGGATGTTAGAGTGCGCTGATGGGAAATGAAGTTCTCATCTTCAGGTCCTTGCTTCAGTAAATATTCCAAATTCATCAGAAAGAAAATTCGAAGACCAGTAATCCCCACTCAAATGACCTAATTCGAATCGTCTGCACGCATAAGAGACATCAGGCAGATGCTTTCATCTGTTAGGGGCATACCCAGCCAGTACACTATTGTCTAGTTAGGAGGCAATAATTTTGGAAATCATTGAATTTTTTGTATTGCAAGTGAATGGTCAACACATTTTATTACTGGATTAGGTAAAATCATGTCTTCTGCATCCTTTCAGAGAGGAAGCTTACCTGGATCTAAAGCTGCTCAGCTCCATGATGGGATGCTTTGTCTTCAAAGGGAACTCTAGTCTTTGTCTTTTTGGATTGTTTCCATAGCTTTTCACTCACTCTTCAGGTACATGTTAAAATGTCCTCTTATCCCATGCAAATTTTTATGGGCATAGTCACTGAATTGGTAAGTATTCCATTAAGTCCACAGGCCCTGTTGAGATGGATGCACAGCTCTCAAGGGTGTTAGCAGATGTTATTCTGAGGCCACTCCTGATCATGTTTGACGGATCATGGTGACTGAGGAAAGTGAGCAAAGACTGGATGAAAGCAAATGTCACCCATCTTGAAAAAGGCAACTAGGAGGACTCAGAAAAGCACAAGCCAGCCAGCCTCATTTTTATCCCCAGGAAGTTAGTTGATGGAGTAGCTATTCCTGGAAAGCATTGCCAGGCACATGAAGGAGGACAAAATAATGTAATCAGCATGGATTTACCAGGGGAAATTGGTGCTTGACAACTTTTTTAAGTCCTCCGGTGAATGAACTTGCCTGGTAGATGAAGAGAATATCGTCTGCCTGGACTTCAGGGAAGTTTTTGACATTTATCTACATGGCATCGCAATGTAGGAAGGAATAGTGTAAAGAGCAGGGAACCAGTGTCTTTTCAATGATGCTCAGTGAAAAGACAAGAGGCAGTGGGCACACACTGAAATACAGGAGATTGCCTCCGAACATCACAAACTGATTTTTTACTGTGATGGTGACTGAACCATGGCACAGAGTGTCCAGAAAGATGGTGGAGTCTGGATCATTGAAGACATTAAAAGTAGGCCCAGATATAATCCTGGGCAACAGGCTCTAGGTATCCTGGTTGAAGCAGGGGGATTGGACTTGGGGAGCCCCACAGACCGCTTCCACCCTCATTCATTCTGTGCTAGTGAATTCTCTTAGATATGCATTTCAAGGACTGGCATGACAAAGCCCTGTGCAGAGCGAGATTCAAATGGACATGGGATTTAAGTTCCTTAAGTAATGTTCAAGATGAATGTAAAACTCCAGGAAACCTGTCTCTTCCATAACTGAATCCCTTTCATGGGAAAATTCCCCAGCTCTAGAAAGATCCTCTGAGACGCATGCTTAAGACTGACACCGGCAGAGCAAATTTCTCCCTATGCGTGTCTAAGACCAGTTAGGATCTTCACCGAAAGTGTTGTCAACGTAGTCACTGAAGGCATGTTTTTAAGAAACGACAACTTACATCAGAATGACAAACATCGGTCCTCAAAATGTATTACTGTATGGGAATTATCTACTTGGATTCCAAATAAAAATAAAGAGTTGGTCTTTATTTAACTTTTTCATTGCAATATTCATAAGGGAAGAAAAGGACCTATGTCCTTAACTTTCTTAACTCTAACAAAGATTGAAAACATTCCTTGTAAAAAGCGTATCTTAATTATCAGTCTATCAAACAATTTGAGTTGGGAAAAAAGTTCGACAATTGTGTAGATAGTTGCAAAGAAGCCAAAAAAATAGGAAAGAAACAAAAACAGAGAAAAAGAGTCATCTTGAGTCTGCTAGCTAATTCTAGAAGTAGTCTGCTAGAAAAAGGAAACCCCAGTGGAATTTCAAATGTGTTCATGCAATTGATTCAGTAACTGGTCAATGTAAAAACCAATCCTTTCGTACAACTTCCCTCAGCAACAAAAACTCCAACAGGTTGACACCACCATCATGCCTGTCCCAGACATATTGAAAAGAGAAATGATGATTTCCTTGAAAATCTATTTGCAGAAAAGTTGCAAGGCTTTGGAGGGATTCTCCACATTCTCATTCCTCCATGTAGCGTGAAAGCATATTTGATAAAACATGCAACAAAGCATATTTTATCAATATCAACAAAGTGATTTACAAGGTAAAGTAAAATGGATGACTTAGGAATTGATCTCTTTTGAACATGAAACTTCATATCCACTCTCTGTGAAGTTTCTTACAAAAAATGATGGAGCTGAGGCATGAATCTGCCACTACGAGGGTTAAACAAACATAGACACTCCCCTTCACATGCCCCCCCTTCTGCACACACCTAGGCACGCACAGAGATCAGCATAGCAGATCATGAACACCTTGGAAAAGACTGAAATGCTAAATGCCACTCTTTGTGGGCAAAATAGCTGGTACACTATTTCAAATATCTGGTACTAAAATTCTGTTTAATATCTACCTCATATTTAAAACACAGGTTTTCATTGAATTCTGTTTGCAGAATATTTTCCTTTCATTTGTTCCTTTAAAATTACTGAGTTCTATGTCTAGGAAGATTTTCTTCTACAAATAGAAAGAATTAGATGATGTCTTTTCAGAAGAAAACATTGGTTTATACAATTTTAAACCATCGTGGTATGGAAGAATTTATTTGTCCCTCACTAAGGTAGAATAAGTATTTTGATCATAGATCATTTACAGTGAAATACTTGACATTTTTAAGATGCTTTCAATCAATTTTGATCCTCATTGCTTATTCATTGTAAACAGTAATTTTCAGTGCATGGAAAGTGTGTGTGGTACATCGACATTAGTTCAAACACCAATTCCAACTAATGGCCAGGCTGAACTACAGTAAATAATGTCCTGAAGGACATTTTGCCGCCTTCTTTGGCACTTCATGAAATCCTAATGATTGGGATGAAGTGTTGAAATACAGAGATTTTCTCTCAGAGCGTGTCCCATGTTGAAACCCATCACGTGTGTTTGATATTGTAGTTCTTATCGCTTTTAAAATGTGATATCTTCTGCACAGTTTTCATGAAGCTTTCTGTTACAGTAGTGAAAATCACAGAGAAATGCAATTTTGTACAACGTTGAACTTACCCCAAGAGCTGAGAGAAAATTTGCTCCTGTACTTCAATCTGAGTTTCTTCTATATTCAAGCTTTGTTTATCTACCATCAGGGGTCGCATTCGTTGCTGTTCAAAGCCCCATCCAAGCTGACCTTGAATACACTCAGGGATGCGACATCCACAACTTCTCTGGGCAACCTGTTCCAGCGTTCCCGCACCCCAACAGCAAAAAATGTCTTCCTTTCATCTAATCTAGATCAGAAATACTAAATCTAGGCATATGAACTTTGAGGAGAGGCTTGAAATTCTTTTGATTTGAAACACATTTGATAGGAATACTAACTTACAGATGACTGAAATATGTTGATGGCCATTTGAGATTGACACTTTTTGAAAAAGTGCATGGAATTGAAAATTAAAATCAGTAAAATGAAAAACTTCTTGCCTTTTTCTTTTTTCTCTGATATTCAAAATTGCATAGGTCAGATATCTGTGCTTCATGCAGATCTCTCAGATACTCTCAGACAAAAGCTTTTCTTTCAGACTAAATTGCAGATTAGGTAGAACACTAGTACTAGTGAAGGTTTTTCTGGGCATAGGGGGATTTGGGTGCACAAAAGGTTTTATCCAAACTGGAAAATTCATCCCAGCTGCGTTCTGTTCATGATTCTTACTGCATCAGGCCTGAAGATTCTGTGAAAAGTATCCTGTGGACCTTGAACATAGCTCATGTGAAAGAGATGAGAGGTGATGGAGAAGTTGAGGGAGAGAATCAAGAGCATATGGCCCAGTACAGGCACCAGAAAGTACTTTTTCATGTGGTCCACAGCCCGAACAATTGTTTAGCACCATTTGAAGGCTGTGTCTGACAAAGAGGGCTGAAGCAGGTCTTCAAAATATCCGGTAGATCAAAATCCATTGAAGCAAATGACCCTGGCCAGTCACATTGCTGCTGATAATTCACCCTCCATACCAGCTGATCAGGCCTAGCAATGCTGCTGCAAAAGTATTGTGAAAAAGGTAGGCACATTTTCACAGAGGCAGGGGGAAATGCCCTTGGATGATGATTCCAAGGGATAACTTGATGGCGCAAGTTAGGTACCCTTATCTACTGTGCAATATTGAAGTTGGTGAGTTCACCATCTGTAAGCATCACTTTAAAAAAATAAATGTTTGATCCACAAAACGATACTTCCTATGTCCTGTCTACCTGCTTCATTTCAGCCAATGAATAGGCTATGTTCCATCAGCAAAGTGTTCATGATCATATGCTTCTTTAATCTGTGATAATTCTTTTTTTTTTTTCTAAATCAGACACTGTCTATTCCTAAGATTCAGATGTCCATGGGTAGGGGTGTAATTAAGTTCACTGTTATAAAATATCCTTCTTGTTATCTTTTTAATAAATTACTGAGATGTAACATCAGTCTGAGAGCTGAAAGAAACCCCTTCATTTGCTGTTTGCCAGTATCATCTATGTGATACAAATTCTACTTGATAAATCACACCCATACATTGCCATATCATACTACTAGTAATGCCTTCACAACCTTTTCTTCATCATTAGGGATTTTGGCAAAGTGAATGATTGGAACACAAGCAAGGGCATTTGTTCAAGATGTTCCAGAAAGAGCTGGGATCTGTTCTCTACTTTGCTGCCTATGTTAGCAGGAAGCTGTAAAAAAAAAAAAGAAAGATAACTAGGAAGAGTGTTATTTTTAGTCTAAGTTTGGAAATGATGTTTGGAATACCCTGTTAAATGAGAAGGTGCTCTTTGAATATATAGCATCTTAAGGGGAAAAGCCAGCTTTAAAGAGGTTTTGAGACAGTTGCTTCTGGAAAAAAAAAAAATAAAATTGAGGTATCTAAGGTCTTTAGCCATACTGCTTGGAAGATTGATTCAAAACACAGTTTCTTCATCTAGGAAGGACAGAGGACCATAGATGCAACTCACTTCAAAATGGAGTTATGTAGGTTTCTGGTTGGGATTTACTGGACATCATTTCTTGTAAAGTCGAGGGACTGCAGTAGCTCTCCAATAATTTCCTTCCCTGAAATTCATCTGCATTTGCTCCTTTCTCCAGCGTTCCCATTTCTTTGTGATGGTATACTCCATCTATGCATTAGAATATTCAGCTAGAGTGTGTGTCTGATATTTTCTAGTTAAAATTGACTGGAACGCAATGGATAGTTCCAGTTGCTTGTATAGAGTAGTTCTTTTTTGACAAGTTTTCTTTTGACAATGTTGAAGCAGCAGCAGCAAATAGGAAGTACAGCTTGCAGCAGGGAAAGACGCTTCTGCTTGCTCAAGTTTCCTGTAGTCAAATAGATGCCAAAAGGCTTTTCATAGTACTACTACTGTCTTGTAGGAATACTTGATCAAATCCTACCTTTGATAAAATTACTAATGGGCTACTTTTCCACAAGGCGGAACATTTTTCTTTTAATAATATGTTTTTTGTAAGTTGGAAACATGAACTTGTGCACCAGTCAGGTGGAATGTACTCCTCCTTCTTCTTAAGTTTCACAACCTTATTTAGAAAATATTGACTCTGTGTAACTTCAAAAGAAGAATTCTGGGCATCTTCATTCTATGGATGTAATTTTTTTTCTACCATGCTGTTCTTGTTTTCTATGGAACTCATTTTTACCCATAGAAATATTTTTCCCTGACACCTATGGAAAATACCTATGTTTCCTCAATGTTGCAGCCTCAGTACATTGTTTAGAATTATTTCAACAAGGTCCCAAGCATATCCGACAGCTAGACAGCAGAGGTTAGCAACAGTGAATGGGAATAACTTCTGAACCATTTCAGTAGATTTCCCGGGAGGGGCTTGCTTTCTGCCCCTGCAAATTTTCCCAGAGATATTGTCTGGTTAACAGTTGCATCAAAAGAGTATTTTTGCACAAACCTTGGGCCAAGCTCTGTCTCAGATTTACTAGAGAATGCAAAGAGGGTGAAAGTGCTGCTTCAAAGCCCTCTGTGCGCTTTCTGTACCAAAAGGGAGGTGACCCCAGAAATAAGTTTTTGATCTCTCTTCAAAACACGAGGCAAGTCACCACATCATTCATCTTTTTCTGGGACTCATAGCATCGAAAGGCCAAGAAGCCCTCTTGCTTGCTAAAGTGTGTTCAGCAAAAAACCCTTGTCCCATCAGCAAATTTGAACACAACTGCATTTGAGTCAATTCCAATGCTGGCAGGGCAATACTCTAGCCCAGTAGTAACATGCCACTGTTAGAAGACTGTGTAAAAATCTTTGTGTACAAAGTAATGGGAGGGAAAAATAGAATTGGGAAGAACTGCACATTGTTCTGGAAAAAGCCTCCTGCCACAGTCTTACAGACGTCATTTTCTGGTATCATTTTTAAGAGTTGGAGTTTTTTAAATTTTGTACAAGATAAAATCTTACTGGACCTTGAAGTTTCCCTACTAGAAGTACAGCCATTTCTTAGTAGAATAGAAGTAAGCCATTTGAATGTGTACAAATGGCCTTTCAAAATACATATGCTATAGCCCACTGTGAAAGGAATTAGCTATAAAAATAGAAATTCAAAGGTTTAAAAAGGTTTTGAATAAAGTAAGTCTAAGGTGATAGAAGAAGAAGAAAACAGCAGTTTTCTTCTTCTGGTGAAAAAACAACTCCGAGGACATTGTACTCTACAGGTGTATTATATCACTTTCTGAAAAACTGAGTAGGTTTGCCATTTCAAATGGTTTTCATTAGGAAGGAAGAGATTCCTTTGGAAAAAAAACTTCAAATTGACTTGCATTAATGTTATGACACTTCACCAATCATGAAGAAAAATTCTCATCACTTGATATGGAAATCATGACGGTAACGGAGTCAAGGATGTCTAAGCCGTGCCATCAGGAACATAAAAAAGCATTAGAATGCAGGTAAGACTGAGCTCCTGAACTAGTCAGAAGAGAACGCAACCAAAACATTTTCCTTTAAGAGTCTTCAGGATGAACAGCAGATCAAATGTTTTCCTGTGAAGTATTTATGAATTGAATTAACCTTTAAAATAACATTGTTTTCAAAAACCTGTGTCCAGTATCTCTTAGAATGATACACAGTTCTTATTACTAGAAAAATGAAAAGCACTTTTTTCCAAACTGTTGTGCACTTTTAAACGATCTGCAATAAAAAGAGTACTTTTTCATGCTGGGCATGATGTTCATTACAAAAAAGCCTTGTCGCATGTTTGGTACTCTAGTGTCTTGATTAGCATCATTTTTTATTCATCGAACAAGTTTCACATTGACTATTTTTCACCTTGAAATAGTGGCGTCTTTGTACTTATGCAGCATCCATGAAGAATTTCTTGGGTGTCATTTTGTACTCGATCCTAAACGGCAGGTTCTGCATTCTGCCATCCGTCTGGCTTTCCCGTTTGATGCAGCTTCTGAGAGGTCTTTTCAGAATTGAGGACTACCTGCAAGAATGATGCTAAATACATGCATTTTACTCCTTGGTTAATGCAAAACTGTTTTTCCTTTACAGCACAATAATAATAGGAAAAGAATGATGGTGGATTCAATTCTTACAGTAATACAAAGAGGACTATTATCATCATTAGAAACCAAGCAAGTCATATTTATTGCTCATGCAGTACAACCACTAATGCAAATTACCCTGTAAATTCAAAATGAATCTGTATCACAGGAGTGGATTGAATGCGTCTATTGATATTTTGCTTAAAGCAGAAAATTAATTCTTTTGACAGCCAACTCATAATTGCAACCTAACTTTCAACTCCAGCTTTCAAACAGTGGAAACATGTCTGTTTATAACACGATACAGTACCGTACACAAGACCAAAACAGGTCCTAGACGTTCAAATGAAAGAAAAGATCAAAGGACAGATTAATTCGTGTCTGCAAGCCCTCAAGAGCGTGCAGGTCAAAAGTCCCCAGAAAACTAGGCCAGTGGCACAAATTCTCGATGTTGGCACCAGCAGAAGCAGCTGCTATCTTTCTAGGATGCAATCTTGCTTACATCATCCTTCAAAGCAATCTTCTGTCCCCCTGCCCAATATGCCTTCTGCTCTACTCCTTGGACTTCACGTTTGCATTTCTACAGAGTCCTGCAAACGGACTCAAAGTTCAGGTAATAGATTTCCAAGATTTAGAAATATTGTGTTAAGTCTATTTCTTTCGTATTTCATCCCGTCTAAGCATACTGAACTTTCTGAGGTGAAATATGTCGAGTATGTCACGTGTAGTTTACATGTTAGTTCTGCTTGACATTAAAACTTCGCACAGACCCCTGGGATGCCTTACTGCAAAAATATATAGCTGCAAAGAGTGGTTGCACAAAGTTAGAAGGGCCAGAAAACCATGTAAACAACCTAACAGTAGAGGCTTGAATTTCTGAATATAATCTTCCACCATCTAAAGTCAAAATAGAATACTGAAATGATTTTCATCTAATAATGAGCGTGGGGAAGAAAGAATCCAGATAGGATTTTTTTTTTTTTTTTTTTTTTAACAGTTCCAGGAAATACATGGCCTTAACTTGGAAGTATAGCATTAAATATTTTTATACAGCATGAGTTCTCATTACCTAATCATATGATTTGTAGAACTGAATTGGAAAGTAGGAAATAAACAAAGAAAAATATTCAAGCTATAAAAGATTTGAGTTTAAAATTCTCTTTGTATTTCTGATTAAAACGATGAGGTAGCCAAATGGTCACCCATTATTTTCAAAAGCATCTGGACATAAAAAACGGATAAATTTTGGCGGGACTTGGATGTCAGGTATTCCTGAAAAGCTTTATTTCACTGCTTCCCAACCCTGATTCAATCCCCCTAAACGCAGCTGTATTTCAGATGCTCAGTGAAACTGTCCGTGTAATGCATATAGTTTACAAATAATCTGCAGAAAAAGCTAGCTAGATTTAAAGATCTTTTTCTGTAAATGGAATTCAATTGATTTCTACAAACACACAGCTGGGATTTCTGCTGTCTTCTTCAGGCCACTTCCTGCAGAGACCTCTCCATTAAATCTGTCTCGTTCTACTAAGAACGCTTCTGGTGATCCAAAGTCTGCACTGGGATTGTCCAACTGCATGGAATTACTGTCTGCTAGAGCTGCACACTGAGGGCTTCTGTGTGCAGCATCATGTGAGCCCTGCTAATGTCACCCTGTTGGTATAAACTGAGCTAAGTGGACCTTAAGGGACAAGATTGTGCACTGATTTTGTAATAGAAATGAGGTACTAAGAAGGAGGCGGGAGGATTTCAATGTTTCTGCCCCCAGCTGAAGCAACACTAAATCTCGGTCCTTATCTGAAAAACAAGGTGAATTAACCCGTTTGGCATTCATATGCCAAAAAGGTCAGTAATACACTCAGAACTGTCAAAAGAGTAACAATTCCAATCATTACTTTCTAAAAAGAATTCATTTGAAGAAGTCAGGAAGACAGATGAAACATGCAAATATCCTACCCTGAGAATCATTCTGTTGATCTGCACAGGTTTCTTATTATATTCCCATCTAATGCATTGGACATGTGTGCTTGTGATGACACAAATACTTGCAAAGCTTACCAGATAAATCACGTTCTCTTCAAACAGCAAAGCATTTCTTGATGGTTGCATTTGCTAATTCCATTTAGACTCAATGTTCTTAAAGGTCTGTTCCAACCAAAGTTCCCACCACCATTCTCTAATTCGCACATCCTGATTGTCCTTTAGGTTTAGGGCAAATTTGGCAGAAAACCTCACACAAAGGGCCACTGCACCCTCCCCCCCACCGAAAGCCCACCCACACAGCCCCTCCCCTCAACTGGTTTGGGGAGAGAAGTGGGAAAAAGCTGTTTCTTTAACAGGCAAAGCACTCCCCCGCACAAAAAAATGAACAATGCCACATGACAAAACTCATTTGCCGCACTGAAGAGATGACAAATCAGAAAGTCTCTCCTATGGGTGCTCACTCTGTTATCAACCCCTCCAGCAATGGGGAAGGCTGCTGCCCAGGGTAGGCCCCAGTAGGCCACAAAGTGCAAGTTCCCAGTGCTTCCCAGGTCCCAGTCCGGAGCAGATTTGAAACGTTCCAAAAAAAGGGAAAGGAAAAAAAAAAAACAGTCCAGGGAAAAATCTGCCTCAGCCAGCTGAACCAACTAAAAAGCAAATGAGCGCTCTGTTCTGCTCCGTCAGTGCCCAGACAACACAGTGCAGCGCAGAATGTGGAAGAGTGTTGCTTTTTAAGGAGTGCAGCCTCTGATAAGAAACTCGGTGCTTCTTCTTCTCCCCACCTTTGCTCTCAGAACCAGTCTTGAAGGCAGAGAATATCATATCCAGCATTAAGAGAACAGATGACTGGGGATACAAGCATCATAAAGTCACCCTAGGACACTGCTCCTTTGAGATATGTCACCAGACCATGCTAAGACCAAGTTTTGGAACTGCTCATTAAAATTCTACTCTCACAGTGAAGCTGAGGAGGAAACACAGCTCACTACAGTTACCTTGTGGCATGCCAGTGCTTCCTTTCAATCACAATGGTCTTCGTTTTTAAGTCCCTGACATCACAGGCATCATGAAACATCCTTTGTGCAGGAAGGAAGATAATATTCTTCTCATTGATGCTGATGGGTTAGCTGACATGAAAACTCACCACAGTTTTGTTTACTCCCCTAAATCCTTACTATCCCAAAATACAAGAACAGCTGTAAAAGCCTTGTGGCTACCTAATTTTTTTCCTAGACCTACATGGTGGGGTAAGAGATAAACAATCCCAAACTATGGTAATCCACAACAAAGCATTCTTGACCTCATATTCAGGTTCTGCATAGCGAGCTCTTCCTCCTGATCAAGTTATTCCATCGCAATACTTTGGGGAGTATCTCAGAGGGCTGGCTGTTGTTTGGTTTGAAAGCATCTTGATCATTCAGGAACCCAGTAGCAAGGACAAAGTTTAAAAGAAGATAGTGCTATGCATTGATTTTCATCTAGGACAGAGATATTTCTACAACACAGAAGGCTGACCTAATGCTTCACGACAACGTGGCTGAAGTGGCATCCTGGTCCCCATAGGTTTTTCTCTTTACTTTTAGCTGCTTTCTTACCAGATTAATGAGCTGAACTTACTCAAAAAAGAATCAGATAAGTGCCAGAGCTTTCAAACAAAAAAAAAAACAACAAAAAAACCCAAAAAAAAACCAAAAAAACAACAACAAAAAATCCCAAAACAGATGCAAAATGGTGATTTGTAAGTGCATTTGAAAACAGAAGTTTTTTGTACTTTTCATAGATACATGGCATTCTCTAGAATGATATTGCTCCAATGCTTTGGGTTTGGTTTTGCTTTTGTTTTTTTCCTCAATTCTAAATGTTACACATTCTTTTTTGGCCATTTTAGTAAACTGATTTTCTGATCCATGTGAAAGACAGTCCGAAGTTCCCCTCATTTGCCTCACGACCGTCCCCAGGACAGACATCGGGACCCTGAGGACCCTGACTGGAATGCTGGCATGCCGGTCAGAGAGGAATGCCAGAAATCCTGAGGCCCCTGAGCAGAATTCTGGCCTGCCAAGTGACTGTTGGCAGCTGTGTCTACAGTGACTGCTTCTAGCAGGGCCTGCCAAGGGGCGAGGCGACCTATGGGCCTGCACGTGCTTCGCGACACCAGCCCAGGAATTTTCCCACCTCTTGGCCAGATGAACTTGCTGGGGCAACTGTGGTAGCCGCCCCATGGAAAATCCTTCATCTGCTCCACTACCACCGTGAGGGACGCAGATTGAATCCCCCCTCCCAAGGACTGAGGCTGAGACGCCCGTAATTCTGATCCAGGGCTACTGGCCTGACTGAAGCAGGATGCCTGCTAAGTGTTGCCTGCAGATGTGTTCGCGGGACCTAAACTGGTTTCCTATAGAAACCAGTCCTGAAACAATAGCTCCCACTCACTGCTGATATTGATATTGACTTCTCCTGGTGAGAACATGGACTGTCTGTACCCGTCTTCAATACCATTTTCCCCCTCAGCAATTTCAATAGACTTGCTCTTTATTGTATCTGCTCCCCCTCAGCCATTTCTAGATCTGTTTCCCCCCTCAGCAATGGACTAGAATAGAACCTTGAGATAACCAGGACTCTGAGATCTCCCCTAGGATAACTCCATCGGCTGGGCTGCGAGGACTTCATCTCTCTCCATTTGGTAGCTATACTCCCTCTCTCTTTCTCCCCCTCTTTTCTATTTTTTTCCTCTCCCTAATTCCTTGAAGGCATTTGCTGTGGTCATTCTAGAAAGGTGCATTTGTTTGGAGTGATACTGCAATCCCTTTTCCATCTTGTCTTTTGCCCTCCGAGATCAGTTAAGAAAACATCATCCCCCCTTGGTAGGAGCGGATCAGAACAATATGTCCTTTCCAGCTGAAATTGGTTCTAGTCAATAGAAGCACTCTGGTAGGTAAAAGTAGACTGTAAAAGATAACCTTTAGAATGTATTTCCCATGTCTTCCCATTCAAGCAAGTGAAGAAAGCAGACAGATCTTCAGATAACATGCTATGCGAATTGAAAGGAATCTTCTTGGAGGCAACTGTGAAACTCACGCAATGAAATACAGATGAGAGAGATGAAAGGGTCACATATGATGTCAAATCAACTCTTTTAATGTTTGAATGAAACAAGATTTCTTGAAGTACAATCCTACAAAATGAAGGTGAACTTGCAGAAGCAATTGAACTGGGTCTCCTTTAGAAACACAATGTTTTCTAATTAAACTGAGCATTCAGGAAGGCAACCTTGAAATCAAAAGGATTTAGAAAAATACAAATACCAAGACTGGCAGTTCGTTATCTTTCACGGTCTCTTTAAGATAAGATTTATTTGAACTTCCACTTGTAGTAGGTCTGAAGACATTAGGAATGATGCAATATGAAAAAACCAAAACAAAACAACTTTCTCAAAAAGCTTTGAGAAACCAGAGAAATGATGATTTTTAGTGGTTAGGTAGTCCTTTAAAATTTGTCTTGGGGGGAGAGAGATAAAAAACTGACTGAGATCAAATGACTGTGGAGTATATTCCAAAACAGTAATGAAGAATGTAAGGGGCAAGAGCCTGTTAGAAAAATACTATGCTGGCTTCATCTATTGAAAGCATTCCAGAATGGTTGAAATTATGAATCATATCTTCTGGGATTAAAAAAAAAAAAAAAAAAAAAAAAAAAAAAGAAGAGGAAGAAAACAGAAGGAAAAAAAATATTTTGAACGTATTTTTCCATTCCAAGATGGTATAATGGCTTTATTTCATTTTGTTCCTATGACCGGTTAATAGCTTATGAAGTGTTTAGCAATAGAGAGTGAGAGTCTTCACACTAGCCATACCATTTGGATGTGTCTCTTTTACTTTCTAGAGCAGCAGATATGGTTTAGCACTCCACAATTCAGTCCCCAAAAGTGAGTAAGTGTGGCAGATTTAACCTAACTGCCCAGTCCACCAGAATGCCTAATTATCTTGAAAAATGCTTTGCTCTATCTCATGATCTGGACATGTCTCTCTAGCTCCACTTTGAGCTTCTTGATCTTTCATCTACAGGATGAGATCCAATTTAGCTTAGCAAGGATGTAGCCTTTCCAAACCATATCTTTTACCTTCTGTATTCTTACAAGTACATTTCTACCGCAGGGACCAGTTTGGAAGATCCTAGTTGTTTTATTCCTTAGATTATGTTGCTGCATTAATTAGCTCTTCTTTGAAGTTTTTTCCCTGCTCAAGTATAGGGTCAGTGCTGAAATGATTGTGATGCTAACTCCTTATGATCTATTCTGCAGGCTTACAGAGTATGCAGCAAAGTTTTCTCTTCTTCTGAGGACATTCTACTCTTTTGATGAGAAATGCTGAAGGTCTGACTTCAGTTGCAAAGGTATCTGATTGACAGATTGCAAAATTGTTAAGTCTAGTAACAGCAGGAAAAGCGTGCTCTTGCTCTGTATGTAAATGTCGTGTCAGCTGCTGTTGGGATAAAAAGCATGAGCATAAGCAAAGATATCTGCATGGATAGAAAAGAAACAAAGAAGATATTTGTTGTGATTTCTGCACTAAGGAGCAAGAAGAAGCATGAAGCGCTAATTTCAGTGGCTAAGACAGTATCGTCCTTGGGCCAGTTCTCTTCAACATCTTTTGAACCACTTGGACTCGGCACTTGAAGGAATATTAAGCAAGTTTGCCAGAGACGCTACATTGGGAGGAGCTGTCAACTAACTCCCTTGAGGCCAGTGAGACACTGCCGAGAGATCTTGACAAATAAGAGAGATGGGCAATTATGGCTGGCCGGGAGTCTATGCACAAATCACGAAAGGGGCGGGACTGCTGGGGAAGGCGTCCCAAGCTGTTGTATTTTCCAGCATCAGTCTCATGACATGGTTATGACAGTGGGAAGATGCCAGCAGCTCACGTCCCCAGCAGCAGAAAAAGAACTTCATGTTACAACTTACTTGAAAAGCTTTTTGACCAATCCCACAAAGCAAAAGCATATTGACAGTAGTTCTTTCCGATCCCTAGAAGCACACAGAACTTTGGTTCAAAGAACGCTTGCTTCTTTTGAATAAAAGACCTGCTTGTAAGCCTTAAGATAGAATGCACAGAGCTCCATTATTAAGCTTAGAACTTCCTAACATCTGGCTAGATCTACTTTGCTGTAGCTTAGGGAGTTCTTCTGGTCAAGCTTTAATACACAGGCCATTGTTCTATTTGTCCTTACTTCTCTACTTCTTCTATCATTTTTCTGCTGACAAACCTTATGACTACTGCTTAGCTCCAAGCACAGTTCTGCTGTCTCTGAGGCCTGCCTTTTGCAGCTTTCCCAAAATCCTCTGTTTCCAAGGATTCCCACAGGCAATCCCCAACCTTAGGGAGTTGTGCGATGGCAAGTGCTGGATTCAGCACCTGGGACAGGGCAATCCTGCTCTGTGTGTGTGTATAGACTAGGGAGCCAGAGGCTGAAAGGAAGCCAGGCTCCTGGCCAATGGCAAGCTAAATGGGTATCAGCAGTGCCCTGGCAGCCAGGAGGGCCAAGCCTGTCCTGGGGTGCATCAGGCACAGTATCACCAGCTGGGCAAGAGAGGGCATTGTCCTGCTCTGCTCTGCCCTGCTCTGCTCTGCTGTGTTCTGGGGCGGCCTCACCTTGAGTGCTTGGGGGCAGTTTTGGGTACCACAATGAAAAAAGACATGAAGGTATCGGAAAGTTCTCCAATGAGGTTTACAAGGACAGAACTGGAGGAAATTGCATGCAGCTGAGTCAGGGGAGGCTCAGGTCCGGTATCAGGAAAAAGTTTTTTAACCAGAGGATGGCTGGGCACTGGAAGAGTCTCTCCAGGGTGTGCTCACAGCATCACACCTATCTTGAGTTCAAGAACCTTTGGGACATTGCTCTCAGGCATCTGGTGTGATTCTTGAGGAAGGTCCCATGCAGGGCCAGAAGTTGGACTTGATGCTCCTGACGGGCCCCTTCCAATTCAACTGATTCTACCACTCTATGATTCTGTCCTGGCCACTCAAGGTATATTGCTTGATCTCACCAGATTTTGACCTGCTCTTGTTGGTCAGAATTTGTCTCTACTGCCTAATGATATTTACCACAAAAGACAAAGTGCCTTTTCTCAATTTTCTCAAGAAAGTTGAAGATGCACCCTAGAATCCTAAAAAAGTCTTTTCCTTGAAACAACACTGTCTCCTGCCCAGTATTCTTTCCAGATCTTAAGGAGAAAGAAGGCAAAATCAGGGGATGTATTACAATGAAGCACTGTCAAGTTTCCGGACCTTTAGCAGTATATTTGTACTTCCACTATTCTTTTCTATAAAATCATGGTTTTGTAGAGCATGTCATTTTCTAGCAAGACACATTTTTGCAGCTGAGCCCATCAGTCTCTGTGAGAATATATTGTCAAAAGCACAAAACATATGAATGGGCAGTGGCAAGTGAGGGGAAAAACCAGTATGGGAAGCAGCTCCGTGATACTACAGTAAGACAAGGAGGAGGAGGTGTTCCAGTTGACAGAGCAAAGAATCCCGAGCAGTCCCTGGAGATATCGTAGTGAAGCAGGTTGTCTCCCAGCAGTCCCTAGAGAACCATGGAGGAACACATACCTACAGTGCAGCTGCTGGAAAGCTCCATGCCACAACAGGTGAAAGTGCCTTGAAGGAAGCTGCAGCTTGTGGAGGGAGGGCCAGAAAACCATCCTTGACCTCTTCTTTAGCGGAAGAGTATGTGCAAATGTTTAACAGCTGCTAACTGGAATCTATCCTCTTTCCAGTTCTTGTCGTAGGTAAGTAGGACAATACAAGAATTAGAAGCCTAAACTGTTTTGCATGAGGCTCCCATTCTCTCTGCCACGCCCTTAAAATTTACTTTGAGATGAAATAAATCTCATGATCAAGTTCCTAAGGCTTGATGGTCAGGCTTCTCAGAAAACAGGCAGTGCAAAGAACTCTTGTCACTGTCATTTTTTTTCATAGAACTAAAAAAGTTAAAGTACTGTTTTCTAAGAACTTACGAAAATCAACTGGTAGAGGTGGTGAGAGTGAAGAGTATAATTAAGCTGGAAAGAGACTATCATGTAGCTACCTCATCTGCATAGAAGTTTTTTTACCAGGAACTCTGGACTTTTAAACAGACCTAGGACACAATAGTTATCTCTGGGAATGTTTTAGTATGTATAGAACATTCATCTTTAAATAGCTCGATCTGTTTTACCGTTATGACTTATGTTTTAAATTTTATTTGAGGAGAAATATTTGCCATTCAGATCATTTCAAGTTCTGAAGCATTTCAGTTGTTGACAGTTTTTGCTGTCTCCTGAGGGCAGGAAAATAGTCCTGGAACCAATACTGAAAGAAACTAGATGGAAAAATTAGTTTTCCGCATTCTTTTCTGTCTATTCTATGAGGCACAAGAGCAAAACCACTGCTATGAGTCTGAGTTGCCTTACCACTCATGGATGACAACCTTGTAGTGAGTAGTCTGTTATTTGCACACATTTCTGATGCTGTTTGTTAACTGTTGGGCAGAAAGATCTGTAAACTATTTTCACGGAAAGACATTCCTGAATTGCTTCACTTATCTCAGAAGCAGAGAACTAAGCTGGCACTCTACTTCGGAGATCTTCCTGTGCTCGCCCCCAAACCCGTTTCCTTCAAATGCAATTTACTTTCAACCAAAGCACTTCATTACTTCATCAGGTAATCTCTTGTTCTTAATGTTCGGGGTAGTGTTTTAAAAAGGTAAGAACATATTCTAGTAAGAAGGTAGAACCTCTTTCTTAAGTAGTAGACATCACTGGGCTTTGGTTCATGCACCAGAACAACAGCAAGGAATGTCGTTTGCAATCAATAGATGGGTTGGGGAAACCGGCCACAAGTTTAGGAATCTTTCTCCAATTAATTATGCTTTAAAATTTGTCTCTTAGCATTTCAAGTGTTTTTTTTATTAAAACAATCAACTATTTATTACCTGTACCACAACGAAGCACAATCAGCAGTGCTTGTGCATCCTTCACCAATTCCAAGAAGAAGAATGGTCTGAGCCTCCAGTATAGCTCATTACCATAAGCTGAAAAATAGTTCTTGGAAAAATTTCTTTTGCATCCTTCTAAACCTTATGCAGCACTTCCTGGCCAATCTTACATTTTCTTTTCTCCAGGAGATGGTAAGAACTCGAGTACCTTCATGACAACCGTCGCGGGTCGCTTGCTGTGCTGGCACAGTTCCTTTTTGAGAAAATGCTTGGAAAAGCTTTTCGCTAAGGTCTAGGCGGCAAGAGACGCAGAAGAAGGGCATACGCAGCTGTCCGAAGGTAGGTGCCGGTCCGCGGCGGCTTTCGGCAGAAGCCGCGGTTCGGAGCGCACCGCGACCGGCAGAAAGCTCTGGGCGCGAAAAAGCCGCTTCTTCGCCTCCGGCAGCCGGAGAGCTCGGCCGATGCTGAGACGTCAAGAATGAAGCCGCACAGCACTGGGATTAAGTGAGCAGCTCTCAAACTGAGGGAAAACGATAACTAACCACTTTCCAACAGTTTCAACTTGCATTACCATAAGTAGGGAAAAAAGTTCTTGGACAGCTTTCTTTTGCATCCTTCTAAACCTTATGCACCACGTCCTGGCCAATCTTACTTTTTCTTTTCTCCAGGAGATGGTAAGAACTCGAGTACCTTCATGAAAACCGTAGCGGGTCGCTTGCTGTGCTGGCAGAGATCCTTTTTGAGAAAATGCCTGGAAAAGCTTTTCGCTAAGGTCTAGGCGGCAAGAGACGCAGAAGACGGGCATACGCAGCTGTCCGAAGGTAGGCGCCGGTCCCCAGCGGCTTTTGGCAGAAGCCGCGGTTCGGAGCGCACCGCGACCGGCAGAAAGCTCTGGGCGCGAAAAAGCCACTTCTTCGCCTCTGGCAGCCGGAGAGCTCGGCCGATACTGAGACGTCAAGAACGAAGCCGCGCAGCACTGCGATTAAGTGAGCAGCTCTGAAACTGAGGGAAAACGATAACTAACCACTTTCCAACAGTTTCAACTTACATTACCATAAGTAGGAAAATTTTCTCAAACAACTTTCTTTTCTATCGTTCTTAGCCATTTGCAGCACTCCCTGGTCAATCTTATATTTTCTTTTCTCCAGGAGAATGTAAGAACTCGAGTACCTTCATGAAAACCGTCGTGATGGCACAGTTCCTTTTTGAGATAATGCCAGGAAAAGCTTTTCGCTAAGGTCTAGGCGGCAAGAGACGCAGAAGAAGGGCATACGCAGCTCTCCGAAGGTAGGTGCCGGTAGCCGGATTCTTTTAACAGAAGCCGCTCTTCGGCGGGCTCTCTTACCTTCATAATGGGTTTTGCTGGAGGAAGCCGCTTTTTCGTTTTCGGGAATACCTAGAGAGGAACACTAGCTAAAGACGTGATTGGCACCATTATGTCGAGTTTTGCTCGTTCCAGCAGGAATAACTGTGTTCTTCCTTACGCTAGATGGCGCTGCTTATCAAGGTTTGGCTGCTTTTAATCATTTGGGGTGCTGGATGTTCAAACGACTTATCGTAACTTCTTCTATTTTAAGTCAGGTGCTCACTGACGTAGATCCTATTAGATATAGCACACTGCAAATAGGAGGTGAAATAGATTTATTGTTACTAGCACATGGGTACGGGTGTTAGGAATTTTATAAGGAATATGTTGCATGAATCTTTTTAACCATTCTGCAGCCATTCATACGAAACTCACACAAGTACAAGACAATATGAAGAAATTTACTGGGAACGAGTGGGGTTTGCATCAATGGTTTGAGGGATGGGAAAGAACTGGGTGGTTGAAAGATCTCGTAAATGGAGCTTTGTTTTTACCAGTAGTCATGATTTCCTTGCTTTGTGTTATTCCATGCATGGTGAAACTGGTGTGCCTCTTGCTAAAAATGACATTGGAAAAGATCTGGCTGGTGCAAGAAGAAGGGGCAATTGTGACAATGTATCTGAACTGCTTAGACTACGGGCTGCACCAGCCATCCAGCGTGGAACGGTTCTTCTCAGAATTTTCTCAGGGCCCTCTGGAATTCATCAAGACATAAGCCTTGCTAAAACAAGAGAGGAAAAGCTGAGAAACTAAATTCCAAGACCACAAGAACTCCAAAACGGGGTGGGGGGGGGGGGGGGGGGGGGCAAAGTACCTGGACTGTAAGGAAACACATCTTCTGAGAGGTGCACGCAGAATGCGTGGACAAGACAAAGGCACCAATAAGAAAAGCGTGACTAGCATGTGCAGAGAGTCAGAATGAGTAAGCGCATCATGTAAACCATAAACGGCTTCTGCTTAATCCTCTTGGTCCATTGTGCAGGAGTCCTGAATTTCCCATAAGTGATACTTACTAAAAGGGTTCTGATTTTAATGCTAGAGTTACTGTCTATACGATGATTCATGGGAATAGTTCTTTCAAGTCCTTCCCTTGCTGACATCAGTCAGTTTCATCTTTTCCTGAATGTACTGCTGGCTATACATAAGTGATGAATAGAAGGGAATGAGTTTTAGGGATATGTTGCAAGGAAATAGATTGGTAGCTCTGCTTCCATTTCCATTGTCTAAGAAGAATTCCCAATATTTTTGGCCCTTTCATAGACCTCTGACTCGATTAGCATCAGCAGGGAGGGACATTTAATTGGTTTTTCTCCTTTTTAGAGAGAAGCTAACGAAAAAGTTTCACCAGAATCAGAGCAGGCTGCGTAACAAGAAGAGCGTCATGAAAAGGCGCCAATCCTATCCTCTTAGTATTGCTAGTTGTGATTGGACTTCAATGAAATGTGTCAACTCTGTGTTCCTGGGTATCACATCAGTAACAGGTACTTCACCTGCTGTACTTCTCTCCTAAAGCTAAGAACAGAATCCCAAATAATCTTGATTCCAAGGTCTCAATTCACCCTGTGATGCTGACAGGTGAAATAGGAGTGGAAGGTGCACCAGTAAATGAACTTGAATGGCCTATCTAAATCAGCGGCCACTGATTTCCTGAAGGCCTTATCAGGTCAGTTGCCCCTATTTTTCTTGGGGTTCTTTTATTCTTTGGTCATGTTTTTCTTGGGATTCTTTGAATCCTTCCCCACCAGTTCAGCCTCTGCTCTCAAATCCTTTGCTGTCATTTAAAGTATCTCAAGAGCCTGGAAACTGTTGTCTTTATTTATCAACCCATTATTCCCTTCCAAAGGTTGTTTGCCTCAAGTCTCATTCTTGCTGATTTTCTGCTAGTTCATTGTCAGATGGCAGCAGGTGTTCTGTAAGAGCAAGTACACAATCCTATAGCTTGCTTTTCTTTTGATTTGGCCTGTCTAGAAAATGGAATGACTGAACATCTCCAACAGCATTTTCTCTCCCCATTGTGTTTCACCGCAAGGGCAGATGCCAATCCATCTACCTAAACTCTTGGTGGTGAAGAAACTAGTGGTATGCTGTTGCATATAGGTAGAACTTTCCGAAAGGAAGGCCTTGTAAAACCATGGCTGAGGCCCGTTACTTTGGCTAAGTAGAAAAGGACTATGGGAAAGTGAGACAGCTGAATTAGAGGTAGATCAAGAAGTTCTAGAAGCATTGCGTGTTCACAGCGTGGGGTATGACGGTTGGTTGAATTATGTTTGTTGCGGCTTAAAGCTATGCAAGTGATAAAGGCCTGACTGCTTCAAAAGCCTGGCTTTTGCAAGAAAGCGGCTCTCCTTTGCACCTGCCTGGGGACTCTGCGTCACTACGGACCTTCACGCCCAGTTTGCCAAGGAGATGATGAGTAGGAATGTTGCAGAGCTGCTGTGTGCATATGAAAGGAATGGCAGAGAGTGAAGCCGTGGACAATTTCTGGGCTTTAGTACAATGCTGCTGCATTGGTGCCAGTTTAGTCGGTTTTCCATCAGTGGCATTTCTGTCTAGAAGTACACTGCCCAGAGTCTTTCTAGCATTTGATGCCATTTCCTTACTGCCATTAATACCTTCCTTCAGTTTCAAGGATGAGAGAATCTTTACAGGATTTTGAAGATCCCTGTTAGGAAACACTATGCCAGAGGAGTCATCACTCCCTTTTCTTTTGCCTCCTTTGTAATTTTTATAGACTCATTTCACATTTCTGCTAATGGCAATAAGAATACTGAGACTACTTAGCAGGGTTGACGCTCTCAGCTGCTTTCCTCTTTCCTACTGCTTCATACCGGATGTGACTTGATGGCCTCGTTTTGCAATCAGCATTTTGCTGTGGTTTGCTAAAACCTGGCATGCACTGCCAACTCACAACTTGTGTGTTGGCATTTCAGAGGCTTTGATGGGTTCCTTTCTGAGATTGCCATGCACTGGACTTTCACAGTCACAAAGACTTCATCCACCATCGGTCGAATTTCAGTATTAAATACTCTTTCCTGGAATGTAGGCAACCTAGCAGCAAGTACTAAATTCGCTGCAAGCCCTGTCTTCCCAAAGGACCATTCAAAAAGTTTGCCTTTCCCCTCTGACCAATCTGACAGTATTTTGATGAAGAATTTGGTACCTTAATAGAACCTCTTAGAAGGGATCTCATGGCAGACAACATCTCAGGCTTTCTTGAAATACTGGCTCCTTTGGATCTCAATTCCATTCAGAGTGCATTTAAGATTTTTTTTTCACTGAAGCCATTCAACAATGCCTCTTCTCTTTAAAATGTGCTGCAGGTGAGAAAGATGGATCCCTGTGAAAGGTTCTATTGATATCAAAATTTGTGCCCAATGGACTGTGCTGATGGAAATCAAATACTAGTCTAGTATTTTGAATCCAAATAATTCCTCCCAATCAGGCCCGACAGGATTGTTTGGCTTTGAATCTGAGCACGTGGACAGTAGTGGATGGTCCACAGGTTGAAAAGAGTGTAGATTCTTCTCCTTCTTTTCATTGATGGCTCAGAGACTGAAAAGGCAGCTCCAAAATGGTAAATACATCCCTACAGATTCAAAAATTGTTCTTCTTAATTTGCGTCTCCACCATAACAACAGATGCTTAGAACTAAATTACCAATGGGAATTTTATAGCTTCTCAGAAATGAAACAGGACCTGGCTTATGGGCCTTAGCAGTAGCTACAAGTTTTTCAGCACAAGGCATCTCAAAAGTATTTTAACTTTACCGTACTTTTCTGTCTTATGCTTTCATCTCAAGGATGCAGGAAAAAAAAAAAAAAAAAAAAAAACCACAACAAAAAAAAAACAAAAAAAAACAACAAAACAAAACAAGAAACCCCACCAAATTGATAATAAGCAAAATCAGTGACATATATAGAAACAGATCCCATGGTTTTTAACTTCCAAACTTGTCTTCTCAGCACACTCTCTACAATGGAATTGTTTCCCTATCTGCCTTGAAACATTTTGCAGCAAAAACACTCTAAGGTCCTGCTGGGTGTTTTGTTCAAAAATGACTTCTTCTGGTTTTCTGTCCATAAGCGGAGTAACGTGACTGTGCTGGCAGCTGACCAAAGGAGATAGGAAGAGTAATCATCATCCACAACACTGGGGCTAAAGAAATTTCCACAGAAAATTACCTGCCCTAGTACTTGTTCATGTGTTGGGTTGAACGTTCAGAATCTGTTTCCATTTTCCCCATTCATAGAATGTTCTATTTCACAGAATTCCAGCCCCTCAAACATCAGTCCTGCCAGAACTGCCCGCCATAGGGGGCTGGCATAGGGGATCTGCTAATGTCCACTGACTCTTACCAGTATAGTGCTTGTCACTGTTGCAGATCAAGAACTTCTGAATAGTTTGGATTCATGCTCTTTGAGGGGTTGAAAACAAGAAAAGAATGACTAGACATTTCCATGATCAAATCCCCTGATGGAATAAAAATAGGAGCATAATAAATGTATTCATTGTTCTAAGAAGGGAGATGAAGGCTCCAAATGATTACTTGCATACTTCCTGTTCTAAATCCCTTGTTATCTGGCAAATTGCAGAAGATTCCAGGCTTTTGCCAAAATGCAAACCAGGTTAAAATGTGAAGCCTTACAGTTTACTGGATATAAAACTTCATCATCCATTTTTAAATCTTTGAGATTGTTATGTACTTCCTATTACTACCCTGAGGTTTAGAGCTGTAATTCAGAGAGAAAAGAATGCTATCTTGAATTCATTCTAGTAAATCGGCACTCTCATCTTGTCGGCACTCTCTCCTCTTGGTTTTCACTTCTGAAACTCTGTACGGAAGAGTGCATTAATGCATAGAGCTCTGCATCAATTCTTTACAACAGTTTCCTCTGTAATTCTTCTTTCAAGGCAAACCTATAAAAAGCCACACTTTCTTACCCCACCACTTCTAAAATTCTATTGAGAAGCAAAAAAAAAAAAAAAAACCATCAAACCACTAAATCACTGCTCCAATAAAAAAAGCAGTCCATTAACTGCTTTCTTAGCAGGTTCTTTACCTTGTATTAATATGGCAACCTTTTCTTGCTCTTCTAGATTAGAACCAAATTCTTACAGCATATAAGGAAACATAGGTTTACTGTATCTGATTCTTAGATGCAGAAGTCCAGCAAGGAGTTCAGACCTCAAAAGAAGTGTCTGTACAACGAGATTCAGCACAACGTTGAGACATATTAGCTATTTTTCAAGAAAAGCGGCCAAACTGAAACTTTTTAGACTTCTCTACAATCATGCGTGCCTGCTTCCAGAACCTGACCTTCGTTGCTGGAAACTAGCTGCAATGTTACTGTAAACAATGCTGTGAATGTCATCATCATCGTCATTCTTCTCTTCCATTGAAAACCTCAAGTGGAGTCACGTCACTTCTCTTCAAAATTCTGTATTTCCTTGCAAACTGGTCAAATAAGGATAAATAAAGCGTTCTGTTCATTCGGTTTAAACCTAATGTTCAAAATGAAAAAAAAAAAATCCATTCAGATATGGTCTGCAATAATACAGTAGAAGAGAAGATGAACCAGACTGGCCTACAACAGAAAGAAGTGAAGCAGAATTTGGGAATTTGGAAGACCTTATGATGAATAATTCAAATAAATAAATAAAAAAAATATTGCCTACCCAAATTCAATCAGTGATGCACAGACAGAGAAAAAGTACTAATTACTACTCATATTTCTTTCATTCTCAGACAAGAAGTTCAATGATCCTCTTGAATGCACGGAAGATTCTTGGAAAAGACAGCAGCCTTCTTCTTCACCACATACTCCTCAGAACTCCAGGAGACAAATCATTTGAGCTGTGAGGATCTTTCTCTCTGTAAAACTCCCAGAGCATAGCCAATATTCTATTCCTTTAGGGATCCTCGCCTCCCTGGGGGAGTGCTGGATAGTCTACATCCCGGTACATCAGCCAGACACTCCACCTTATTTCCCATGGCTACTGCAGCAAGGACATCATCTACACTGGCTTTCTAGCCAAAATAGATGCAAGGCACAACAAAGAACATAGCCAACACCTTGAGCACAGCTTATGGGTTTTGAATGAAAAATCTCAGGATGGCAATACTGGATCTTCTGATCCAAACCATCAGGAAACATTTCTTTAGAGGTGTTGGGAAAGATGAAAGTTTGATGAGAAAGTCTCACAGATATGTATGCTTGGCAGAAAGATTTTTCAATGTGGAGTCTGAAGAAGGAATAGAGTTGGAAGCAAGTTTTGATCTAGAAGAAAAGAATTGCTGAGCCAGTCTTACTGGATAACCGAGGATACCTTAGTTAGAAGAGGGTTTTATGACTTACAGCAAAGGATAAACCCACCCCAAACAAGAAGATGTTTTTACCAAGCAGGAAGCTAGCACAGGCAAACAAGTCAGCAAACGCTGCAAGCAGAAAAAGCTCTCCAAATTTTCCACTGTCAAGAAAACTGAAAAACAACTTTCCGCTTCAACTGTAATATACTGACTTTTAGTGAGTGGAGAATAGCAACATATGGTAATTAGAGTCGTTAGGATAGGCTATAGATAATAGTTAAGGGATAGATTGGTTCTACTGTATGAAGATGCTCAGCAAAGTGCCAAAACCAAAGGGTCTCCAGGCCTGCCTGCAGCTAGAGCTGACAGCTGTCGGCACAGGCTCTGTTGCCCACTACCCTGGACTGCTGCAACGTCTTGGATGGAATAAACTGCATTTTGGAGAGCCGCCTGGACTCCCACATCCCTCATTTAGGCTCTTCCATGGAGGTGAAAAAAGCCTCTGGGTATTGTACAAAAAAACAGCTATGTAATCTAGAGTTGCATGACCCAATATTTCTATTGAACTGGAACAATTTTTATCAATATTATGGATCCACTTCTTTTCAGTGCGTTTGGTCAAAAACATAAAGCATCGTTTAAAAGACATTCTTGGATGCGTACTAAGTACTACAAATTAGTTAAGGTGTTGGTTTGGCATGGCTTGGTTTTTGGTGGGGAGGGAAGAAGCCAGCCACAGAAGTGATTTTTTGTGCAAAGCTCCTAGAAGCTTCCTCCATGCCTGGCAAAGTGAATCCCTGCTTGGCACTAAGAACAGACATGCTGCTGAGCCAATTACAGAAGCTGATAGCGCCTTGGTGATATATTTAAGAAGGAAATCAAAACTGCAGCCAGTTAACCTTGAAGTTGGGAAATTTTTAGGTTGGCACCTCTTCTGCTTTGAAAGCCAAACCAGTGAGACACTCTGTTGCAGTGTGTGTTTATTATTGTACTGCAGTTCTAGTAGTCCGTTTTCTAAGGCTTCCTATTTTGTGCTGTTATAGCATATGTTATTATGAATGGATTGTTCCTTTCCCCCCAGTATTGTTGGCTTTTGCCCTAGCTGTCCATCTCCCCAAAGACCTGCCCTTTTGTTCCCTGTTCCTTCTCCCATTGAACATCAACCCCTCCCCAAGCCTGCCCCTTTCTCTAGAAACTTCCCTCTCAATTTTGTACCCTTCAAAACCCCAGTGGTTTCTTCAAGTTATTCTCCTCCCCTCTAGTCCCCCTACTGGTTTCAACATTGTATTCCCCTCCTTGTCTACCACCCCCAGTTTCTCCCAGTTGGTTAAAGATTGTATCCTCCCCTGGGACCTTCCCCCCATTTAGAAGTTGATGGATGCCTTTGAATCAGTGTCTTTCTGTCCTTGACCCTCCAGGGAGTAAACTGAAAAATATGCAGAAGACCTCTCCCTGTTCCTTGTCCCTGCTCTCAGCGCAGTTCTATCCCCAAGGCAGTCCACCTGTGCCGTAGAGCAGCTGTGCCCTACAGCTGCAGCCCGGATTCGACAGCTTTCTTGGGGCGGCCCACTCTCGCTGTCGGTGTCGGGAGCTAGTTGGGCTGAAGAAATCCAGCACCGCAGCAAGACTCCAAGTCAGAAATCCAGTTTATTAGGAAAAGGGGGAAAAACCCAAATCCATGCAAGAGTACAAAAGAAAAACCACTGACAGAGTCAGAATAGAAGCTGACATCCTGCTAGTTAGGGTGGTGAAAGCAGTTTGGATGAAATGGTCTTGTTGAAGTGGTGATTCTGTAGAAACCATCTGGTAGCTCTCGTCCTCTGGAAAACCAGTGGCTAAGGGTGGCCGTTCCTCTGGCAATGCAGTAGAAATAGTGCTTCTTGCCTTCCAAAACCCAGATGATATCCAGGTGGGGATGCTTAGCTCCTACCCCCTGGGCAGAGCATCTCCCAATGGGCTGATATCGTTCTGAGTCATGATGTGGGTCCTTGATTACCCGTGAAACAGAAATGGCTCCTGGAGGGAGTTATCTCTGAGTCATGTGGCAAGACATTGATGGGCCCATTAACAGGAGAGAAGGAAAAAACGATGCCACCCCTGGTTTCCTCAGTTCTTGAGGGTGGGAATAGGATGCATTTTGATATTGTAAGCTAGGACAATACAGGATGCAGGTTTTTGCATTTGCAGGGAGTTTGTATGGATTTGAAAAGTATCCTCATAGCAGAAGCACAAAAGTATTCTCATACCCCTTTTAATCATCTTCAAATGAAGCAATTCTCCCAATAACCTAAGGCATGAATGACTTGCGAGTGAGTTGAAGGAACACGCCAAAGATAAGTAGTGTTCTACTGCAGAGAATTGTTTAGGGACATCATACCCTAATATTTTAAATCAGAAAGCATGGATGGACGGGTCTTTTTTCCTTGGTTGACTACAGAACCAGCGGTCCTTTGCAGGAGGGTCTTTGGATTTAGGATGAGACTGGCAACTAAGAGCATGGCTACACAGAAGGTGCTACTTTTAGACCAGAACATTCAACTACTAAAGGCAGATAGGAGAGTAGCTGATTAGTGACAGCTCCGACAGGAGGAGTCTGCGGCTTACCCCATGGGAACAATAGTAGCACATTTCAATTTTAGAAAACCATTCTTTTCAGAGGACCAAGCATCAGTGAAAAGAAAAGGTCGAGTAAAGACATCCTAGTGCTCTTCTGATCAGAAGCATCTTCCTCCATATGAGAGTATTTAGGAAAGGACAGTGTGTTCATAAGGAAAGGTGTGCCAGTTACAAAACCTGCAGAACAAGGCAAGACAAACTTATATATTTTATTTGCTATTTTTATTTCACCTGCTAAAAAATGATTTTTTTTAAGACTGAATTTTATGAATTCTGCAACGCTGTCTTTTTGAACGTCTTCCTACTCGTATTAAACACCGAGGTGACAAAGAGAGCAGCAGTGGAAGGAAAGCTGGTCCATCTCCCCCTCCTTGTGGCTTTAGGCCAGTGAGCGATTAGAAGTTGGTCACTTCATTTGAGATAAATAGCTTTACCAAGAGAGAATATTATCCAGCCTTGATCTTTCCTTTGGAGCTGATCCACTTTGTAGTCATGAATTCTTGACTCAGCTGGGGAGAAACAATGGCATTACGGCCATGGATGTTAGAGTGCGCTGATGGGAAATGAAGTTTTCATCTTCCGGTCCTTGCTTCAGTAAATATTCCAAATTCATCAGAAAGAAAATTCGAAGACCAGGAATCCCCACTCAAATGACCTACTTCAAATAGTCTGCACGCATAAGAGACATCAAGCAGGTGCTCTCATCTGTTAGGGGAATACCCAGCCAGTATATTATTGTCTACTTAGGAGGCAATAATTTTGGAAATCATTGAATTTTTTGTATTGCAAGTGAATGGTCAACACATTTTATTACTGGATTAGGTAAAATCATGTCTTCTGCATCCTTTCAGAGAGCAAGCTTACCTGGATCTAAAGCTGCTCAGCTCCATGATGGGTTGCTTTGTCTTCAAAGGGAACTCTAGTCTTCGTCCTTTTGGATTGCTTCCATAGCTTTTCACTCACTCTTCAAGTACCTGTTAAAATGGCCTCTTATCCCATGCAAATTTTTATGGGCATAGTCACTGAATTGGGAAGTATTCCATAAAGTCCACAGGCCTTGTTGAGATGGATGCACAGGTCTCAAGGGTGTTAGCAGATGTTATTCTGAGGCCACTCCTGATCATGTTGGATGGACCATGGTGACTGAGGAAAGCGCCCAAAGACTGGATGACAGCAAATGTCACCCATCTTCAAAAAAGGCAACCAGGAGGACTCAGAAAAGTACAAGCCAGCCAGCCTCATTTGGATCCCCAGGAAGTTGATGGAGTAGCTATTCCTGGAAAGCATTGCCAGGCACACCAAGGAGGACAGAACAAATGTAGTCAGCATGGATTTACCAGGGGAAATTGGTGCTTGACGACTTTTTAAACTCCTCTGGTGAATGAACTTGCCTGGTAGATGAAGAGAATATCATCTGCCTGGGCTTCAGGGAAGTTTTGGACGTTTATCTACATGGCAGCACACATACCTACGGGAAGGAATAGTGCAAAGAGCAGGGAACCAGTGTCTTTTCAATGATGCTCAGTGAAAAGACAAGAGGCAGTGGGCACACACTGCAATACAGGAGATTGCCTCTGAGCATCACAAAATTATTTTTTACCGTGACGGTGACTGAACCATGGCCCAGAGTGTCCAGAAAGATGGTGGAGTCTGGATCATTGAAGACAATAAAAGTAGGCCCAGATATAATCCTGGGCAACAGGCTCTAGGTATCCTGGTTGAAGCAGGGGGATGGGACTTGGGGAGCCGCACAGAGCCCTTCCACCCTCATTCATTCTGTGCTAGTGAATTCTCTTAGAGATGCATTTCAAGGACTGGCATGACAAAGCTCTGTGCAGAGTGAGATCCAAATGGACATGGGATTTAAGTTCCTTAAGTAGTGTTCAAGAAGAATGTAAAACTCCAGGAAACCTGTCTCTTCCATAACTGAATCCCTTTCATGGGAAAATTCCCCAGCTCTAGAAAGATCCTCTGAGACGCATGCTTAAGACTGACACCGGCAGAGCAAATTTCTCCCTATGCGTGTCTAAGACCAGTTAGGATCTTTACCAAAAGTGTTGTCAACGTAGTCACAGAAGGCATATTGTTAAGAAGTGACAACTTGCATCAGAATGGCAAATATTGGTCCAGCAATGAATTACTGTATGGGAATTATCGACTTGTATTCCAAATAAATAAAAAGGAGTTGGTCTTTATTGAACTCTTTCATTGCAATATTCATAAGGGAAGAAAAAGACCTATGTCCTTAACTTTCTTAATTCTAACAAAGATTTAAAACATTCCTTGTAAAAAGCGTATCTGAATTATCGGTCTATGAAACAATTTGAGTTGGGAAAAAAGTCCTAAAATTGTGTAGACAGTTGCAGAGAAAGCAAGAAAATAGGAAAGAAACAAAAACAGAGAAAAAGAGTCATCTTGAGTCTGCTAGCTAGTTCTAGAAGTAGTCTGCTAGAAAAAGGAAACCCCAGTGGAATTTCAAATGTGTTCATGCACTTGATTCAGTAACTGGTCAATGTAAAAACCAGTCCTTTCGTACAACTTCCCCCAGCAACAAAAACTTCAACAGATTGACGCCACCATCATGCCTGTCCCAGATGTATTTAAAAGAGAAATGATGATTTTCTTGAAAATCTATTTGCGTACAAGTTGCAAGACATTGGAGGGATTCTCCACATTCTCCTTCCTCCACGCGGCTTGAAAGTATATTTGATAAAATATGCAACAAAGCATGTGATTTACAAGGTAGAGTAAAATGGATGACTTGGGAATTGATCTCTTTTGGATATGAAACTTCATATCCACTCTCTGGGAAGTTTCTAAAAGAAATGATGGAGCTGAGGCATGAATCTGCCACTCCGAGTGCTAAGCAAACATAGACACTCCCCTTCACATGGCCCCACCTTCCGCACACACCTAGGCATGCACAGAGATCAGCATAGCAGATCATGAACACCTTGGAAAAGACTGAAATGCTAAATAGCTCTCTTTGTGGACAAAATAGCCGGTACACTATTTCAAATATCTGGTACAAAAACTCTGTTGAATATCTGCCTCATATTTAAAACACAGGTTTTCATTGAATTCTGTTTGCAGAATATTTTCCTTCCATTTGTTCCTTTAAAATTCCTTTGTTCTATGTCTAGAAATATTTTCTTCTAAAAATAGAAAAAATTAGATGATGTCTTTTCAGAAGAAAACATTGGTTTAGACAATTTTTAACCATCATGGTATGGAAGAATTTTTTTGTCCCTCACTAAGGTGGAATAAGTATTTTGATCATAGATCATTTACAGTGAAATACTTGACATTTTTAAGATGCTTTCAATCAATTTTGATCCTCATTGCTTATTCATTGTAAACAGTAAGTTTTCAGTGCATGGAAAGTGTGTGTGGTATGTCTACATTAGTTCAAACACCAATTCCAACTAATGACCAGGCTGAACTACAGTAAATAATGTCCTGAAGGATATTTTGCCGCCTTCTTTGGCACTCCTTGAAATCCTAATGATTGGCATGAAGTGTCGAAATACAGAGATTTTCTCTCAGAGGGTGTCCCATGTTGACACCCATCCCATGTGTTTGATGTTGTAGTTCTTATCGCTTTTAAAATTTGATATCTTCTGCACAGTTTTCATGAAGCTTTCTGTTACAGTAGTGAAAATCACAGAGAAATGCAATTTTGTACAACTTTGAATTTACCCCAAGAGCTGAGAGAAAATTTGTTCGTATACCTCAATCTGAGTCTCTTCTATATTCAAGCTTTGTTTATCTCCCATCAAGGGTCGCATTCGTTGCTGTTCAAAGCCCCATCCAAGCTGACTTGAATACGTTCAGGGATGGGACATCCACAACTTCTCTGGGCAACCCGAAGCAGCGTTCCAGCACCCCAACAGCAAAAAATGTCTTCCTTTCATCTAATAGAGATCAGAAATACTAAATCTAGGTATATAAACTTTGAGGAAAGGTTTGAAATTCTATTGATTTGAAACACATTTGATATGAATACTAACTTCCAGACGACTGAAATATGTTGATGGCCATTTGAGATTGACACTTTTTGAAAAAGTGCATGGAATTGAAAATTAAAACCGGCAAAATTAAAAACTTCTTGCCATTTTCTTTTAACTCTGATCTTCAAAATTGCATAGGTCAGATATCTGTGCTTCATGCAAATCTCTCAGATACTCTCAGACCAAAGCTTTTCTTTCAGACTAAACTGCGGTTTAGGTAGAACACGAGTGCTTAGTGAAGGTTTTTCTGGGCATAGGGGGATTTGTGTGCACAAGAGGTTTTATCCAAACTGGAAAATTCATCCCAGCTGCATTTGTTCATCATTCCTACTGCATCAGGCCTGAAGATTCTGTGAAAAGTATCCTGTGGACCTTGAACATAGCTCATGTGAAAGAGATGAGAGGTGATGGAGAAGTTGAGGGAGAGAATCAAGAGCATATGGCCCAGTAAAGGCACCAGAAGGTATTTTTTCATGTGGTCCACAGCCCAAACAATTGTTTAGCACCGTTTGAAGGCTGTGTTTGACCAACAGGGCTGAAGCAGGTCTTCAAAATATCCAGTAGATCAAAATCCATGGAAGCAAATGACCCTGGCCAGTCACCTTGCTGCTGATCATTCACCCTCCATACCAGCTGATCAGGCCTAAGAATGCTGCTGCAAAAGTGTTGTGAAAAAGGTAGGCACATTTTCACAGAGGCAGGGGAAAATGCCCTTGGATGGTGATTCCAAGGGATAACTTGATGGCGCAAGTTAGGTACTCTTATCTACTGTGCAATATCGAAGTTGGTGAGTTCACCATCTGTAAGCATCACTTTAGAAAATAAATGTTTGATCCACAAAACGATACTTCCTATGTCCTGTCTACCTGCTTCATTTCAGCCAAGGAATAGGCTACGTTCCATCAGCAAAGTGTTCATGATCATATGCTTCTTTAAACTGTGGTCATTCTTTCTTTTTTTCTAAATCAGACACTGTCTATTCCTAAGATTCAGATGTCCATGGGTAGGGGTGTAATTAAGTTCACTGTTAAAAAATATCCTTCTTGTTATCTTTTTAATAAATTACTGAGATGTAACATCAGTCTGAGAGCTGAAAGAAACCCCTTCATTTGCTGTTTGCCAAGTATCATCTATGTGATACAAATTCTATTCGACCCATCCATTGCCATCTAATACTACTAGTAATGCCTTCACAACCTTTACTTCATGGTTAGGGATTTTGGAGAAGTGAAAGATTTGAACATAAGCAAGGACATTTGTTCAAGATGCTCCAGAAAGAGCTGCCGTCTGTTCTCTTCCTTGCTGCCTATGTTGGCAGGAAGCTGCAAAAAACCCAAAGATAACTAGAAAGAGTGTTACTTTTAGTCTAAATTTGGAAATGATGTTTGGAATACCCTGTTAAATGAAAAGGTGCTCTTTTAAAAGATGGCATCTTCAGGGGAAAAGTCAGTTTAGAGAGGTTTTGAGACAGTTGCTTCTGGAAAAAAAAAAAAAAAATTTGAGGTATCCAAGGTCTTTAGCCATACCACTTGGAAGATTGATTCAAAACACAGTTCCTTCATCTAGGAAGAACAGAGGACCATAGATGCAGCCCATTTCAAAACGGAGTTCTTTATGTGTCAGGTTGGGATTTACTGGACATCATTTCTTGTAAAGTCGAGGGACTGCAGTTAGCTCTCCAATAATTTCCTTCCCTGAAATTCATCTGCATTTGCTCCTTTCTCCAGCGTTCCCATTTCTTAGTGCTGGTATACTCCATCTATGCATTAGAATATTCAACTGGAGTGTGTGTCCAATATTTTCTAGTTCAAATTGGCTGGAACGCAATGGATAGTTCCAGTTGCTTGTATACACTAGTTTTATTTTGACAAGTTTTCTTTGAACAATGTTGAAGCAGCAGTAGCAAATCGGAAGTACAGCTTGCAGCAGGGAAAGACACTTCTGCTTGCTCAAGTTTCCTGTAGTCAGATAGATGCCAAAAGGCTTTTCATAGTACTACTACTGTCTTGTAGGAATACTTGATCTAATCCTACCTTTGATACAATTACGAATGGGCTACTTTTCCACAAGGTGGAACATTTTTCTTTTAATAATATGTTTTTTGTAAGTTGGAAACATGAACTTGTGCACCAGTCAGGTGGAAGGTACTCTTACTTCTTCATAAGTTTCACAACATTATTTAGAAAATATTGACTCTGTGTAACTTCAAAAGAAGAATTCTGGGCATCTTCATTCTATTGATGTGATTTTTTTTCTACCATGCTGTTCTTGTTTTCTATGGAACTCATTTTTACCAATAGAAATATTTTTCCCTGACACCTATGGAAAATACCTATGTTTCCTCAATATTGCAGCCTCAGTACACTGTTTAGAATTATTTCAACATGGTCCCAAGCATATCCGACAGCTAGACAGCAGAGGTTAGCAACAGTGAGTGGGAATAACTTCTGAACCATTTCAGTAGATTTCCCAGGAAGGGCTTGCTTTCTGCCCCTGCAAATTTTCCCAGAGATATTGTCTGGTGAACAGTTGCATCAAAAGAGTATTTTTGCACAAACCTTGGGCCAAGCTCTGTCTCAGATTTACTAGTGAATGCAAAGAGGGTGAAAGTGCTGCTTCAAAGCCCTCTGTGTGCTTCCCGTACCAAAACGGAGGTGACCCCAGCAATAACTTTTTGATCTCTCTTCAAAACACGAGGCACGTCACCACCTCATTCATCTTTTTCTGGGACTCAGCATCTAAAGACCAAGAAGCCCTCTTGCTTGCTAAAGTGTGTTCAGCAAAAAAACCCTTGTCCCATCAGCAAATTGGAACACAGCTGCATTCCAGTCAATACCAATGCTGGCAGGGCAATACTCTAGCCCAGTAGTAACATGCCACTGTTAGAAGACTGTGTAAAAATCTTTGTGTACAAAGTAATGGGAGGGAAAAATAGAATTGGGAAGAACTGCACATTGTTCTGGAAAAAGCCTCCTGCCACAGTCTTACAGACGTCATTTTCTGGTATCATTTTTAAGAGTTGGAGTTTCTTAAATTTTGTACAAGATAAAATCTTACTGGACCTTGAAGTTTCCCTACTAGAAGTACAGCCATTTCTTAGTAGAATAGAAGTAAGCCCTTTGAATATGTGCAAATGGCCTTTCAAAATACATATGCTATAGCCCACTGTGAAAGGAATTAGCTATAAAAATAGAAATTCAAAGGTTTAAAAAGGTTTTGAATAAAGTAAGTCTAAGGTGATAGAAGAAGAAGAAAACAGCAGTTTTCTTCTTCTGGTGAAAAAACAACTCCGAGGACATTGTACTCTACAGGTGTATTATATCACTTTCTGAAAAACGGAGTAGGTTTGCTATTTCAAAAGGTTTTCATTAGGAAGGAAGAGATTCCTTTGGAAAAAAAAACTTCAAATTGACTTGACATGAATGTTATGACACTTCACTTCACCAATCATGAAGAAAAATTCTCATCACTTGATATGGAAATCATGACGGTAACGGAGTCAAGGATGTCTAAGCCGTGCCATCAGGAACATAAAAAAGCATTAGAATGCTGGTAAGACTGAGCTCCTGAACTAGTGAGAGAGGAGAACGCAACCAAAACATTTTCCTTTAAGAGTCTTCAGGATGAACAGCAGATCAAATGTTTTCCTGTGAAGTATTTATGAATTGAATTAACCTTTAAAATAACATTGTTTTCAAAAACCTGTGTCCAGTATCTCTTAGAATGATACAGAGTTCTTATTACTAGAAAAAAGAAAAGTACTTTTTTCCAAACTGTTGTGCACTTTTAAACGATCTACAATAAAAAGAGTACTTTTTCATGCTGGGCATGATGTTCATTACAAAAAAGCCTTGTCGCACGCTTGGTACTCTAGTGTCTTGATTAGCATCGTTTTTTATTCATTGACTCTTTTTCACCTTGAAATAATGGCGTCTTTGTACTTCTGCAGCATCCAGGAAGAATTTCTTGGGTGTCATTTTGTACTCGATCCTAAATGGCAGGTTCTGCATTCTGCCATCCGTCTAGCTTTCCCATTTGATGCAGCTTCTGAGAGGTCTTTTCAGAATTGAGGACTACCTGCAAGAATGATGCTAAATGCATGCATTTTACTCCTTGGTTAATGCAAAAGAGTTTCTCCTTTACAGCATAATAATAACAGGAAAAGAATGATGGTGGATTCAATTCTTATAGTAATACAAAGAGAACTATTATCATCATTAGAAACCAAGCAAGTCATATTTATTGCTCATGCAGTACAACCACTAATGCAAATTACCCTGTAAATTCAAAATGAATCTGTATCACAGGAGTGGATTGAATGTCTCTCTTGATATTTTGCTTAAAGCAGAAAATTAATTCTTTTGACAGCCAACTCATAATTGCAACCTAACTTTCAACTCCAGCTTTCAAACAGTGGAAACATGTCTGTTTATAAAACAATACAGTACAGTACACAAGACCAAAACAGGTCCTAGACATTCAAATGAAAGAAAAGATCAAAGGACAGATTAATTCGTGTCTGCAAGCCCTCAAGAGCGTGCAGGTCAAAAGTCCCCAGAAAACTAGGCCAGTGGCACAAATTCTCGATGTTGGCACCAGCAGAAGCAGCTGCTATCTTTCTAGGATGCAATCTTGCTTACATCATCCTTCAAAGCAATCTTCTGTCCCCCTGCCCAATATGCCTTCTGCTCTACTCCTTGGACTTCACGTTTGCATTTCTACAGAGTCCTGCAAACGGACTCAAAGTTCAGGTAATAGATTTCCAAGATTTAGAAATATTGTGTTAAGTCTATTTCTTTCGTATTTCATCCCGTCTAAGCATACTGAACTTTCTGAGGTGAAATATGTCGAGTATGTCACGTGTAGTTTACATGTTAGTTCTGCTTGACATTAAAACTTCGCACAGACCCCTGGGATGCCTTACTGCAAAAATATATAGCTGCAAAGAGTGGTTGCACAAAGTTAGAAGGGCCAGAAAACCATGTAAACAACCTAACAGTAGAGGCTTGAATTTCTGAATATAATCTTGCACCATCTAAAGTCAAAATAGAATATTGAAATGATTTTCATCTAATAATGAGCGTGGGGAAGAAAGAATCCAGATAGGCTTTTTTTTTTTTTTGAAACAGTTCCAGGAAATACATGGCCTTAACTTGGAAGTATAGCATTAAATATTTTTATACAGCATGAGTTCTCATTACCTAATCATATGATTTGTAGAACTGAATTGGAAAGTAGGAAATAAACAAAGAAAAATATTCAAGCTATAAAAAATGTGAGTTTAAAATTTTCTTTGTATTTCTGATTAAAACGATGAGGTAGCCAAATGGTCACCCATTATTTTCAAAAGCATCTGGACATAAAAAACGGATCAATTTTGGCGGGACTTGGATGTCCGGTATTCCTGAAAAGCTTTATTTCACTGCTTCCCAAGCCTGATTCAATCCCCTTAAATGCAGCTGTATTTCAGTTGCTCAGTGAAACTGTCCATCTCATGCATATAGTTTACAAATAATCTGCAGAAAAAGCTAGCTAGATTTAAAGATCTTTTTTCTGTAAATGGCCTTCAACTGATTTCTACAAACACACAGCTGGGATTTCTGCTGTCTTCTTCAGGCCACTTCCTGCAGAGACCTCTCCATTAAATTTGTCTCGTTCTACTAAGAACGCTTCTGGTGATCCAAAGTCAGCACTGGGATTGTCCAACTGCATGGAATTACTGTCTGCTAGAGCTGCACACTGAGGGCTTCTGTGTGCAGCATCATGTGAGCCCTGCTAATGTCACCCTGTTGGTATAAACTGAGCTAAGTGGACCTTAAGGGACAAGATTGTGCACTGATTTTGTAATAGAAATTAGGTACTAAGAAGGAGGCGGGAGGATTTCAATGTTTCTGCCCCCAGCTGAAGCAACACTAAATCTCGGTCTTTATCTGAAAAACGAGGTGAATTAACCCGTTTGGCATTCATATGCCAAAAAGGTCAGTAATACACTCAGAACTGTCAAAAGAGTAACAATTCCAATCATTACTTTCTAAAAAGAATTCATTTGAAGAAGTCAGGAAGACAGATGAAACATGCAAATATCCTACCCTGAGAATCATTCTGTTGATCTGCACAGGTTTCTTATTATATTCCCATCTAATGCATTGGTCATGTGTGCTTGTGATGACACAAATACTTGCAAAGCTTACCAGATAAATCACGTTCTCTTCAAACAGCAAAGCATTTCTTGATGGTTGCACTTGCTAATTCCATTTAGACTCAGTGTTCTTAAAGGTCTTTTCCAACCAAAGTTCCAACCACCATTCTCTAAGTCGCACATCCTGATTGTCCTGGTTTAGGGCTAAATTTGGCAGAAAACCTCACAAAGGGCCACTGCACCCTCCCCCCCACCAAAAGCCCACCCACACAGCCGCTCCCTTCAACTGGTTTGGGGAGAGAAGTGGGAAAAAGCTGTTGATTTAACAGGCAAAGCACTTCCCAGCACAAAAAAATGAACAATACCAGATGACAAAACTCATTTGCCGCACTGAAGAGACAACAAATCAGAAAGTCTCTCCTGTGGGTGCTCACTCTGTTATAAACCCCTCCAGCAATGGGGAAGGCTGCTGCCCAGGGTAGGCCCCAGTAGGCCACAAAGTGCAAGTTCCCAGTGCTTCCCAGGTCCCAGTCCGGAGCAGATTCGAAACGTTCCAAGAAAAGGGAAAGGAAAAAAAAAACCAGTCCAGGGAAAACTCTGCCTCAGCCAGCTAAACCAACTAAAAAGCAAATGCGTGCTCTGTTCTGCTCCGTCAGTGCCCAGACAACACAGTGCAGCGCAGAATGTGGAAGAGTGTTGCTTTTTAAGGAGTGCAGCCTCTGATAAGAAACTCGGTGCTTCTTCTTCTCCCCACCTTTGCTCTCAGAACCAGTCTTGAAGGCAGAGAATATCATATCCAGCATTAAGAGAACAGATGACTGGGGATACAAGCATCATAAAGTCACCCTAGGACACTGCTCCTTTGAGATATGTCACCAGACTATGCTAAGACCAAGTTTTGGAACTGCTCATTAAAATTCTACTCTCACAGTGAAGCTGAGGAGGAAACACAGCTCACTACAGTTACCTTGTGGCATGCCAGTGCTTCCTTTCAATCACAATGGTCTTCGTTTTTAAGTCCCTGACATCACAGGCATCATGAAACATCCTTTGTGCAGGAAGGAAGAAAATATTCTTCTCATTGATGCTGATGGGTTAGCTGACATGCAAAGCAGTTAATTCAAAGTGACAGAGCAATCAAGTCAATAGGAAAACTCACCACAGTTTTGTTTACTCCCCTAAATCCTTACTATCCCAAAATACAAGAACAGCTGTAAAAGCCTTGTGGCTACCTAATTTTTTCCTAGACCTACATGGTGGGGTAAGAGATAAACAATCCCAAACTATGGTAATCCACAACAAAGCATTCTTGACCTCATATTCAGGTTCTGCATAGCGAGCTCTTCCTCCTGATCAAGTTATTCCATCGCAATACTTTGGGGAGTATCTCAGAGGGCTGGCTGTTGTTTGGTTTGAAAGCATCTTGATCATTCAGGAACCCAGTAGCAAGGACAAAGTTTAAAAGAAGATAGTGCTATGCATTGATTTTCATCTAGGACAGAGATATTTCTACAACACAGAAGGCTGACCTAATGCTTCACGACAACGTGGCTGAAGTGGCATCCTGGTCCCCATAGGTTTTTCTCTTTACTTTTAGCTGCTTTCTTACCAGATTAATGAGCTGAACTAGCTCAAAAAAGAATCAGATAAGTGCCAGAGCTTTCAAACAAAAAAAAAAAAAACCAAAAAACCAAACAAAAAAAAACCCCAAAACAGATGCAAAAAGGTGATTTGTAAGTGCATTTGAAAACAGAAGTTTTTTGTACTTTTCATAGATACATGGCATTCTCTAGAATGATATTGCTCCAATGCTTTGGGTTTGGTTTTGTTTTGGATTTTTTCCTCAATTCTAAATGTTACACATTCTTTTTTGGCCATTTTAGTAAACTGATTTTCTGATCCATGTGAAAGACAGTCCGAAGTTCCCCTCATTTGCCTCACGACCGTCCCCAGGACAGACATCGGGACCCTGAGGACCCTGACTGGAATGCTGGCATGCCGGTCAGAGAGGAATGCCAGAAATCCTGAGGCCCCTGAGCAGAATTCTGGCCTGCCAAGTGATTGTTGGCAGCTGTGTCTACAGTGACTGCTTCTAGCAGGGCCTGCCAAGGGGCGAGGCGACCTATGGGCCTGCACGTGCTTCGCGACACCAGCCCAGGAATTTTCCCACCTCTTGGCCAGATGAACTTGCTGAGGCAACTGTGGTAGCCGCCCCATGGAAAATCCTTCATCTGCTCCACTACCACCGTGAGGGACGCAGATTGAATCCCCCCTCCCAAGGACTGAGGCTGAGACGCCCGTAATTCTGATCCAGGGCTACTGGCCTGACTGAAGCAGGATGCCTGCTAAGTGTTGCCTGCAGATGTGTTCGCGGGACCTAAACTGGTTTCCTATAGAAACCAGTCCTGAAACAATAGCTCCCACTCACTGCTGATATTGATATTGACTTCTCCTGCTGAGAACATGGACTGTCTGTACCCGTCTTCAATACCATTTTCCCCCTCAGCAATTTCAATAGACTTGCTCTCTATTGTATCTGCTCCCCCTCAGCCATTTCTAGATCTGTTTCCCCCCTCAGCAATGGACTAGAATAGAACCTTGAGATAACCAGGACTCTGAGATCTCCCCTAGGAGAACTCCATCGGCTGGGCTGCGAGGACTTCATCTCTCTCCATTTGGTAGCTATACTCCCTCTCTCTTTCTCCCCCTCTTTTCTATTCTTTTCCTCTCCCTAATTCCTTGAAGGCATTTGCTGTGGTCATTCTAGAAAGGTGCATTTGTTTGGAGTGATACTGCAATCCCTTTTCCATCTTGTCTTTTGCCCTCCGAGATCAGTTAAGAAAACATCATCCCCCCTTCGTACGAGCGGATCAGAACAATATGTTCTTTCCAGCTGAAATTGGTTCTAGTCAATAGAAGCACACTGGTAGGTAAAAGTAGACTATAAAAGATAACCTTCAGAATGTATTTCCCATGTCTTCCCATTCAAGCAAGTGAAGAAAGCAGACAGATCTTCAGATAACATGCTATGCGAATTGAAAGGAATCTTCTTGGAGGCAACTGTGAAACTCACGCAATGAAATACAGATGAGAGAGATGAAAGGGTCACATATGATGTCAAATCTATTCTTTTAATGTTTGAATGAAACAAGATTTCTTGAAGTACAATCCTACAAAATGAAGGTGAACTTGCAGAAGCAATTGAACTGGGTCTCCTTTAGAAACACAATGTTTTCTAATTAAACTGAGCATTCAGGAAGGCAACCTTGAAATCCAAAGGATTTAGAAAAATACAAAATACCAAGACTGGCAGTTCGTTATCTTTCACGGTCTCTTTAAGATAAGATTGATTTGAACTTCCACTTGTAGTAGGTCTGAAGACATTAGGAATGATGCAATATGAAAAAACCAAAACAAAACAACTTTCTCAAAAAGCTTTGAGAAACCAGAGAAATGATGATTTTTAGTGGTTAGGTAGTCCTTTAAAATTTGTCTTGGGGGAAAGAGATAAAAAACTGACTGAGATCAAATGACTGTGGAGTATATTCCAAAACAGTAATGAAGAAGGTAAGGGGCAAGAGCCTGTTAGAAAAATACTATGCTGGCTTCATCTGTTGAAAGCATTCCAGAATGGTTGAAATTATGAATCATATCTTCTGGGATTAAAAAAAAAAAAAAAAAAAAAAAAAAAAAAAAAGGAAGAAAACAGAAGGAAAAAAATATTTTGAACATATTTTTCCATTCCAAGATGGTATAATGGCTTTATTTCATTTTGTTCCTATGACCGGTTAATAGCTTATGAAATGTTTAGCAATAGAGAGTGAGAGTCTTTACACTAGCCATACCATTTGGATGTGTCTCTTTTACTTTCTAGAGCAGCAGATATGGTTTAGCACTCCACAATTCAGTCCCCAAAAGTGAGTAAGTGTGGCAGATTTAACCTAACTGCCCAGTCCACCAAAATGCCTAATTATCTTGAAAAATGCTTTGCTCTATCTCATGATCTGGACATGTCTCTCTAGCTCCACTTTGAGCTTCTTGATCTTTCATCTACAGGATGAGATCCAATTTAGCTTAGCAAGGATGTAGCCTTTCCAAACCATATCTTTTACCTTCTGTATTCTTACAAGTACATTTCTACCGCAGGGACCAGTTTGGAAGATCCTAGTTGTTTTATTCCTTAGATTATGTTGCTGCATTAATTAGCTCTTCTTTGAAGTTTTTTCCCTGCTCAAGTATAGGGTCAGTGCTGAAATGATTGTGATGCTAACTCCTTATGATCTATTCTGCAGGCTTACAGAGTATGCAGCAAAGTTTTCTCTTCTTCTGAGGACATTCTATTCTTTTGATGAGAAATGCTGAAGGTCTGACTTCAGTTGCAAAGGTATCTGATTGACAGATTGCAAAATTGTTAAGTCTAGTAACAGCAGGAAAAGCATGCTCTTGCTCTGTATGTAAATGTCGTGTCAGCTGCTGTTGGGATAAAAAGCATGAGCATAAGCAAAGATATCTGCATGGATAGAAAAGAAACAAAGAAGATATTTGTTGTGATTTCTGCACTAAGGAGCAAGAAGAAGCATGAAGCGCTAATTTCAGTGGCTAAGACAGTATCGTCCTTGGGCCAGTTCTCTTCAACATCTTTTGAACCACTTGGACTCGGCACTTGAAGGAATATTAAGCAAGTTTTCCAGAGACGCTACATTGGGAGGAGCTGTCAACTAACTCCCTTGAGGCCAGTGAGACACTGCAGAGAGATCTTGACAAATAAGAGAGATGGGCAATTATGGCTGGCCGGGAGTCTATGCACAAATCACGAAAGGGGCGGGACTGCAGGGGAAGGCGTCCCAAGCTGTTGTATTTTCCAGCATCAGTCTCATGACATGCTTATGACAGTGGGAAGATGCCAGCAGCTCACGTCCCCAGCAGCAGAAAAAGAACTTCATGTTACAACTTACTTGAAAAGCTTTTTGACCAATCCCACAAAGCAAAAGCATATTGACAGTAGTTCTATCCGATCCCTAGAAGCACACAGAACTTTGGTTCAAAGAACGCTTGCTTCTTTTGAATAAAAGACCTGCTTGTAAGCCTTAAGATAGAATGCACAGAGCTCCATTATTAAGCTTAGAACTTCCTAACATCTGGCTGGATCTACTTTGCTGTAGCTTAGGGAGTTCTTCTGGTCAAGCTTTAATACACAGGCCATTGTTCTATTTGTCCTTACTTCTCTACTTCTTCTATCATTTTTCTGCTGACAAACCTTATGACTACTGCTTAGCTCCAAGCACAGTTCTGCTGTCTCTGAGGCCTGCCTTTTGCAGCTTTCCCAAAATCCTCTGTTTCCAAGGATTCCCACAGGCAATCCCCAACCTTAGGGAGTTGTGCGATGACAAGTGCTGGATTCAGCACCTGGGACAGGGCAATCCTGCTCTGTGTGTGTGTATAGACTAGGGAGCCAGAGGCTGAAAGGAAGCCAGGCTCCTGGCCAATGGCAAGCTAAATGTGCATCAGCAGTGCCCTGGCAGCCAGGAGGGCCAAGCCTGTCCTGGGGTGCATCAGGCACAGTATCACCAGCTGGGCAAGAGAGGGCATTGTCCTGCTCTGCTCTGCCCTGCTCTGCTGTGTTCTGGGGCGGCCTCACCTTGAGTGCTTGGGGGCAGTTTTGGGTACCACAATGAAAAAAGACATGAAGGTATCGGAAAGTTCTCCAATGAGGTTTACAAGGACAGAACTGGAGGAAATAGCATGCAGCTGAGTCAGGGGAGGGTCAGGTCCGGTATCAGGAAAAAGTTTTTTAACCAGAGGATGGCTGGGCACTGGAAGAGTCTCTCCAGGGTGTGCTCACAGCATCACACCTATCTTGAGTTCAAGAACCTTTGGGACATTGCTCTCAGGCATCTGGTGTGATTCTTGAGGAAGGTCCCATGCAGGGCCAGAAGTTGGACTTGATGCTCCTGACGGGCCCCTTCCAATTCAACTGATTCTACCACTCTATGATTCTGTCCTGGCCACTCAAGGTATATTGCTTGATCTCACCAGATTTTGACCTGCTCTTGTTGGTCAGAATTTGTCCCTACTGCCTAATGATATTTACCACAAAAGACAAAGGGCCTTTTCTCAATTTTCTCAAGAAAGTTGAAGATGCACCCTAGAATCCTAAAAAAGTCTTTTCCTTGAAACAACACTGTCTCCTGCCCAGTATTCTTTCCAGATCTTAAGGAGAAAGAAGGCAAAATCAGGGGATGTATTACAATGAAGCACTGTCAAGTTTCCGGACCTTTAGCAGTATATTTGTACTTCCACTATTCTTTTCTATAAAATCATGGTTTTGTAGAGCATGTCATTTTCTAGCAAGACACATTTTTGCAGCTGAGCCCATCAGTCTCTGTGAGAATATATTGTCAAAAGCACAAAACATATGAATGGGCAGTGGCAAGTGAGGGGAAAAACCAGTATGGGAAGCAGCTCCGTGATACTACAGTAAGACAAGGAGGAGGAGGTGTTCCAGTTGACAGAGCAAAGAATCCCCCGCAGTCCCTGGAGATATCCTAGTGAAGCAGGTTGTCTCCCAGCAGTCCCTAGAGAACCATGGAGGAACACATACCTACAGTGCAGCTGCTGGAAAGCTCCATGCCACAACAGGTGAAAGTGCCTTGAAGGAAGCTGCAGCTTGTGGAGGGAGGGCCAGAAAACCATCCTTGACCTCTTCTTTAGCGGAAGAGTATGTGCAAATGTTTAACAGCTGCTAACTGGAATCTATCCTCTTTCCAGTTCTTGTCGTAGGTAAGTAGGACAATACAAGAATTAGAAGCCTAAACTGTTTTGCATGAGGCTCCCATTCTCTCTGCCACTCCCTTAAAATTTACTTTGAGATGAAATAAAACTCATGATCAAGTTCCTAAGGCTTGATGGTCAGGCTTCTCAGAAAACAGGCAGTGCAAAGAACTCTTGTCACTGTCATTTTTTTTCATAGAACTAAAAAAGTTAAAGTACTGTTTTCTAAGAACTTACGCAAATCAACTGGTAGAGGTGGTGAGAGTGAAGAGTATAATTAAGCTGGAAAGAGACTATCATGTAGCTACCTCATCTGCATAGAAGTTTTTTTACCAGGAACTCTGGACTTTTAAACAGATTTAGGACACAATAGTTATCTCTGGGAATGTTTTAGTATGTATAGAACATTCCTCTTTAAATAGCTCGATCTGTTTTACCGTTATGACTTACGTTTTAAATTTTATTTGAGGAGAAATATTTGCCATTCAGATCATTTCAAGTTCTGAAGCATTTCAGTTGTTGACAGTTTTTGCTGTCTCCTGAGGGCAGGAAAATAGTCCTGGAACCAATACTGAAAGAAACTAGATGGAAAAATTAGTTTTCCGCATTCTTTTCTGTCTATTCTATGAGGCACAAGAGCAAAACCACTGCTATGAGTCTGAGTTGCCTTACCACTCATGGATGACAACCTTGTAGTGAGTAGTCTGTTATTTGCACACATTTCTGATGCTGTTTGTTAACTGTTGGGCAGAAAGATCTGTAAACTATTTTCACGGAAAGACATTCCTGAATTGCTTCACTTATCTCTGAAGCAGAGAACTAAGCTGGCACTCTACTTCGGAGATCATCCTGTGCTCGCCCCCAAACCCGTTTCCTTCAAATGCAATTTACTTTCAACCAAAGCACTTCATTACTTCATCAGGTAATCTCTTGTTCTTAATGTTCGGGGTAGTGTTTTAAAAAGGTAAGAACATATTCTAGTAAGAAGGTAGAACCTCTTTCATAAGTAGTAGACATCACTGGGCTTTGGTTCATGCACCAGAACAACAGCAAGGAATGTCGTTTGCAATCAATAGATGGGTTGGGGAAACCGGCCACAAGTTTAGGAATCTTTCTCCAATTAATTATGCTTTAAAATTTGTCTCTTAGCATTTCAAGTGTTTTTTTATTAAAACAATCAACTATTTATTACCTGTACCACAACGAAGCACAATCAGCAGTGCTTGTGCATCCTTCACCAATTCCAAGAAGAAGAATGGTCTGAGCCTCCAGTATAGCTCATTACCATAAGCTGAAAAAAAGTTCTTGGAAAAATTTCTTTTGCATCCTTTTGAAACTTATGCAGCACTTCCTGGCCAATCTTACATTTTCTTTTCTCCAGGAGATGATAAGAACTCGAGTACCTTCATGAAAACCGTCGCGGGTCGCTTGCTGTGCTGGCAGAGTTCCTTTTTGAGATAATGCCTGGAAAAGCTTTTCGCTAAGGTCTAGGCGGCAGGAGACGCAGAAGAAGGGCATACGCAGCTGTCCGAAGGTAGGTGCCGGTCCCCGGCGGCTTTCGGCAGAAGCCGCGGTTCGGAGCGCACCGCGACCGGCAGAAAGCTCTGGGCGCGAAAAAGCCGCTTCTTCGCCTCCGCCAGCCGGAGAGCTCGGCCGATGCTGAGACGTCAAGAACGAAGCCGCACAGCACTGGGATTAAGTGAGCAGCTCTCAAACTGAGGGAAAACGATAACTAACCACTTTCCAACAGTTTCAACTTGCATTACCATAAGTAGGGAAAAAAGTTCTTGGACAGCTTTCTTTTGCATCCTTCTAAACCTTATGCACCAGGTCCTGGCCAATCTTACTTTTTCTTTTCTCCAGGAGATGGTAAGAACTCGAGTACCTTCATGAAAACCGTCGCGAGTCGCTTGCTGTGCTGGCAGAGTTCCTTTTTGAGATAATGCCTGGAAAAGCTTTTCGCTAAGGTCTAGGCGGCAGGAGACGCAGAAGACGAGCATACGCAGCTGTCCGAAGGTAGGTGCCGGTCCCCGGCGGCTTTCGGCAGAAGCCGCGGTTCGGAGCGCACCGCGACCGGCAGAAAGCTCTGGGCGCGAAAAAGCCGCTTCTTCGCCTCCGGCAGCCGGAGAGCTCGGCCGATGCGGAGACGTCCAAGAACGAAGCCGCACAGCACTGGGATTAAGTGAGCAGCTCTGAAACTGAGGGAAAACGATAACTAACCACTTTCCAACAGTTTCAACTTGCATTACCATAAGTAGGGAAAAAGTTCTTGGACAGCTTTCTTTTGCATCCTTCTAAACCTTATGCAGCACTTCCTGGCCAATCTTACTTTTTCTTTTCTCCAGGAGATGGTAAGAACTCGAGTACCTTCATGACAACCGTCGCGGGTCGCTTGCTGTGCTGGCACAGTTCCTTTTTGAGATAATGCCTGGAAAAGCTTTTCGCTAAGGTCTAGGCGGCAAGAGACGCAGAAGACGGGCATAGGCAGCTGTCCGAAGGTAGGTGCCGGTCCCCGGCGGCTTTCGGCAGAAGCCGCGGTTCGGAGCGCACCGCGACCGGCAGAAAGCTCTGGGCGCGAAAAAGCCGCTTCTTCGCCTCCGGCAGCCGGAGAGCTCGGCCGATGCTGAGACGTCAAGAACGAAGCCGCACAGCACTGGGATTAAGTGAGCAGCTCTCAAACTGAGGGAAAACGATAACTAACCACTTTCCAACAGTTTCAACTTACATTACCATTACTAGGGAAAAAGTTCTTGGACAACTTTCTTTTGCATCCTTCTATACCTTATGCAGCATTCTGTGGCAAATCTTTTTCTTTTCTCCAGGAGATGATAAGAGCTCGACTACCCTCATGGAAAACGTTGTGGGATGCTTGCTGTGCTGGCACAGTTTCTTTTTGAGAAAATGTTTGGAGAAGCTTTTCGCCAAAATATAGGCGGCAAGAGAGGCAGAAGACGGGCACACGCAGCTTTCCGAAGGTAGGTGCCGGTCCCTGGCGACATTCGGCCGAAGCCGCGGTCCGGAGCGCACCGCGACCGGCAGAAAGCTCTGTGCGCGAAAATGCCGCTTCTTCGCCTCCGGCAGCCGGAGAGCTCGGCAGATGGTGAGACACCAAGAACGAGGCCGTAGAGCACAGGGATGAAGTGCGAAGCTCTCAAACTGAGAGAAGACGATAATTAACCACTTTCTAACAGTTTAAAATTACATTACCATAAATAGGGAAAAAGTTCTTGGACAACTTTCTTTTGCATCCTTCTATACCTTTTGCAGCACTCCCTGGACAATCTTACTTTTTCTTTTCTCCAGAAGATGGGAAGAACTCGACTACTTTCATGAAACACGTCAGAGGACGCTTGCTGTTTTGGGACAGTTTCTTTATGAGAAAATGCGAGGAAAATTTTTTCGCTAAGGTGTAGGCGGCAAGAGACGCAGAAGACGCGCACATGCAGCTCTCCGAGGGTTGGTGCCGGTCCCGGGCGACATTCGGCAGAAGCCGCGGTCCGGAGCGCACCGCGACCGGCAGAAAGCTCTGGGCGCGAAAAAGCCGCTGCTTCGCCTCCGGGAGCCGGAGAGCTCGGCAGATGCTGAGACGCCAAGAACGAGGCCGTAGAGCACAGGGATGAAGTGCGAAGCTCTCAAACTGAGAGAAGACGATGATTAACCATTTTCCAACAGTTTAAACTTACATTACCATAACTAGGGAAAAAGTTCTTGCACAACTCTCTTTTGCATCCTTCTATACCTTTTGCAGCACTCCCTGGACAATCTTACTTTTTCTTTTCTCCAGAAGATGGGAAGAACTCGACTACCTTCATGAAACACGTCAGAGGACGCTTGCTGTTTTGGGACAGTCTCTTTATGAGAAAATGCGAGGATAATCTTTTCGCTAAGGTGTCGGCGGCAAGAGACGCAGAAGACGGGCACACGCAGCTTTCCGAAGGTAGGTGCCGGTCCCGGGCGACATTCGGCCGAAGCCGCGGTTCGGAGCGCACCGCGACCGGCAGAAAGCTCTGGGCGCGAAAAAGCCGCTTCTTCGCCTCCGGCAGCCGGAGAGCTCGGCAGATGCTGAGACGCCAAGAACGAAGCCGTAGAGCACAGGGATGAAGTGCGAAGCTCTCAAACTGAGAGAAGACGACGATTAACCATTTTCCAACAGTTTAAACTTACATTACCATTACTAGGGAAAAAGTTCTTGGACAACTTTCTTTTGCATCCTTCTATACCTTATGCAGCATTCTGTGGCAAATCTTTTTCTTTTCTCCAGGAGATGATAAGAACTCCACTACCCTCATGGAAAACGTTGTGGGATGCTTGCTGTTTTGGGACAGTCTCTTTATGAGAAAATGCGAGGATAATCTTTTCGCTAAGGTGTAGGCGGCAAGAGACGCAGAAGACGGGCACACGCAGCTTTCCGAAGGTAGGTGCTGGTCCCGGGCGACATTCGGCAGAAGCCGCGGTCCGGAGCGCACCGCGACCGGCAGAAAGCTCTGGGCGCGAAAAAGCCGCTTCTTCGCCTCCGGCAGCCAGAGAGCTCGGCAGATGCTGAGACGCCAAGAACGAGGCCGTAGAGCACAGGGATGAAGTGCGAAGCTCTCAAACTGAGAGAAGACGATGATTAACCATTTTCCAACAGTTTAAACTTACATTACCATAACTAGGGAAAAAGTTCTTGCACAACTCTCTTTTGCATCCTTCTATACCTTTTGCAGCACTCCTCTGACAATCTTACTTTTTCTTTTCTCCAGAAGATGGGAAGAACTCGACTACTTTCATGAAACACGTCAGAGGACGCTTGCTGTTTTGGGACAGTCTCTTTATGAGAAAATGCGAGGAAAATTTTTTCGCTAAGGTGTAGGCGGCAAGAGACGCAGAAGACGGGCACACGCAGCTTTCCGAAGGTAGGTGCTGGTCCCGGGCGTCTTTCGGCCGAAGCCGTGGTCCGGAGCGCACCGTGACCGGCAGAAAGCTCTGTGCGCGAAAAAGCCGCTTCTTCGCCTCCGGCAGCCGGAGAGCTCGGCAGATGCTGAGACGCCAAGAACGAAGCCGTAGAGCACAGGGATGAAGTGCGAAGCTCTCAAACTGAGAGAAGACGACGATTAACCATTTTCCAACAGTTTAAACTTACATTACCATAAATAGGGAAAAAGTTCTTGCACAACTCTCTTTTGCATCCTTCTATACCTTTTGCAGCACTCCCTGGACAATCTTACTATTTCTTTTCTCCAGAAGATGGGAAGAACTCGACTACCTTCATGAAACACGTCAGAGGACGCTTACTGTTTTGGGACAGTCTCTTTATGAGAAAATGCGAGGAAAATCTTTTCGCGAACGTGTAGGCGGCAAGAGTCTCAGAAGACGGCTATACGCAGCTCTCCGAAGGTGCCAGTAGCCACATTCTTTTAACAGAAGCCGCTCTTCGGAGGGCTCTTTTACCTTCATAATTGTCTTTGCTGGACGAAGCCGCTTTTTCATTTCCGGGAATACCTAGAGAGCAGCACTAGCTAAAGACGTGATTGGCACCATTATGGAGAGTTTTGCGTTGTTTCTTACGCTAGGTGTCGCTGCTTATCAAGGTTTGGCTGCTTTTAACCATTTGGGGTGCTGGATCTTCAAACAACTTATCGTAACTTCTTCTATTTTAAGTCAGGTGCTCACTGACGTAGATCCTATTAGATATAGCACACTGCAAATAAGAGCTGAAATAGATTTATTGTTATTAGCACATGGGCACGAGTGTTAGGAATTTTATAAGGAATATGTTGCATGAATCTTTTGGACCATTCTGCAGCCATTCATACGAAACTCACACAACTACAAGGCAATATGAAGAAATTGACTGGGAACGAGTGGGGTTTGCATGAATGGTTTGAGGGATGGGAAAGAACTGGATGGTTGAAAGATCTCCGAAATGGAGCTTTGTTTTTACCAGTTTTCATTATTTTGTTGCTTTGTGTTATTCCATGCATCGTGAAACTGGTGTGCCTCTTGCTAAAAATTACATTGGAAAAGATCTGGCTGGTGCAAGAAGAAGGGGCAATTGTGACAATGTATCTGAGCCGCTTAGACTATGGGCTGCACCAGCCATCTAGCTTGGAACGGTTCTTCTCAGAATTTTCTCAGGGCCTTCTGGAATTCATCAAGACATAAGCCGTGCTCAAACAAGAGAGGAGAAGCTGAGAAAGCATATTCCAAGACCACAAGAACTCCAAATTGGGGGGGGGGGGGGGGGGGGGAGGGGCAAAGTACCTGGACTGTAAGGAAACACATCTTCTGAGAGGTGCACGCAGAATGTGTGGACAAGACAAAGGCACCAATAAGAAAAGCGTGACTAGCGTGTGCAGAGAGTCAGAATGTGTAAGTGCATCATGTAAACCATAAACGGCTTCTGCTTAATCCTCTTGGTCCATTGTGCAGGAGTCCTGAATTCCCCCTAAGTGATACTTACTAAAAGAGCTCCGATTTTAATGCTAGAGTTACTGTCTATACGATGATTCATGGGAATGGTTCTTTCAAATCCTTCCCTTGCTGACATCAGTCAGTTTAGTCTTTTCCTGATTGTACTGATGGCTATACATTAGTTAGGAATAGAAAGGAATGAGTTTTAGGGATATGTTGCATAGAAATAGACTGGTAGCTCTGCTTCCATTTCCATTGTCTAAGTAGAATTCCGATTATTTTTGGCCCTTTCATAGACCTCTGACTAGATTAGCATTTGTCTTTGATTGACTCCCTAAATTTTAGGCTACTAGGCTTGACCAATGAATGGAAAGGGGAAAGTCACAGAGCTTCAGTGGTTCTCTTGTCAGCAATTTCTCAGGAGCAGGGAGATTTCTTTCCTCAAGTTTGTTGCTTCAGCTAGCAGATTATGCTCACGCCAAAAGGAGGTGAGAAGGTTGCTTCCTTAAATGGTCAAATAATTCTTCCTGCTATTTGTGACGCTTTTGTATTACTGGAGTTTGTTCCAGAAAGTTGGATTAAATTGCATGCATCCGCTCCTGGGGAAACAGAGCATTTAGCCAATAGCACGCAGGATTTATCAACCTGAGATTGTCTTAACGGACCGGAGGCTTAAAGCACATTAATTCCTGCACAGTAGTTTCAATTCCACTTTTAGGCTTGACAAACCGAATGGTAAACCTGCATCAGCAGGGAGGGACATTTAATTGGTTTTTCTCCTTTTTAGAGAGAAGCTAATGAAAAAGTTTCACCAGAATCAGAGCGGGCTGTATAACAAGAAGAGCGTCATGAAAAGAGGCAAATCCTATCCTCTTAGTATTGCTAGCTGTGATTGGACTTCAATGAAATGTGTCAACTCTGTGTTCCTGGGTATCACATCAGTAACAGGTACTTCAGCTGCTGTACGTCTCTCCTAAAGCTAAGGACAGAATCTCAAATAATCTTAATTCCAAGGTCCCAATTCACCGTGTGATGCTGACAGGTGAAAAAGGAGTGGAAAGTGCACCAGTAAATGAACTTGAATGGCCTATCTAAATCAGCGGCCACTGATTTCCTGAAGGCTTAAACAGGTCAGTTGCCCCTATTTTTCTTGGGATTCTTTTAGTCTTTGGTCATGTTTATCTTGGGATTCTTTAAATCCTTCCCCATTAGTTCAGCCTCTGCTCTCAAATCTTTTGCTGCCATTTAAAGTATCTCGATAGCCTGGAAACGTGTTGTCTTTATTCATCACCTCATTATTCCTTTCAAAGGGTTGTTTGCCTCAAGTCTCGTTCTTGCTGATTTTCTGCTAGTTCATTGTCAGATGGCAGCAGGTGTTCTGTAAGAGCAAGTACACAATCCTATAGCTTGCTTTTCTTTTGATTTGGCCTGTCTAGAAAATGGAATGACTGAACATCTCCAACAGCATTTTCTCTCCCCATTGTGTTTCACCGCAAGGGCAGATGCAAATCGTCTACCTAAACTCATGGCGCTGAAGAAACTAGTGGCTTGCTGTTGCATGTAGGTAGAACCTTCCAAAAGGAAGGCCTTGTAAAACCATGTCTGAGGCCCGTTACTTTGGCTAAGTAGAAAAGGACTATGGGAAAGTGAGGCAGCTGAATTAGAGGTAGATCAACAAGTTCTAGAACCGTCGCGTGTTCACAGCGTGGGGTATGGCGGTTGGTTGAATTATGTTTGTTGTGGCTTAAAGCTATGCAACTGACAAAGGCCTGACTGCTTCAAAAGCCTGGCTTTTGCAAGAAAGCAGCTCTCCTTTGCACCTGCCTGGGGACTCTGCGTCACTACGGACCCTCACGCCCAGTTTGCCAAGGAGATGATGAGTAGGAATGTTGCAGGGCTGCTGTGTGCATATGAAAGGAATGGCAGAGAGTGAAGCCGTGGACATTTCTGGGCTTTAGTACAATGCTGCTGCATTGGTGCCGGTTTAGTCGGTTTTCCATCAGTGGCATTTCTGTCTAGAAGTACACTGCCCAGAGTCTTTCGAGCATTTGATGCCATTTCCTTACTGTCGTCTTAATACCTTCCTTCAGTTTAAAGGATGATGCAATCTTTACATTTTGAAGATCCCTGTTAGGAAACACTATGCCAGAGGAGTCATCGCTCCCTTTTCTTTTGCCTCCTTTGTAATTTTTATAGACTCATTTCACATTTCTGCTAATGGCAATAGGAATACTGAGACTACTTAAGCAGGGATGACGCTCTCAGCTGCTTTCTTCTTTCCTACTGCTTCATACCGTATGCGACTTAATGGCCTCGTTTTGCAATCAGCATTTTGCTGTGGTTTGCTAAAACCTGGCATGCACTGCCAACTCACAACTTGTGTGTTGGCATTTCAGGGGCTTTGATGGGTTCCTTTCTGAGATTGCCATGCACTGGACTTTCACAGTCACAAAGAATTCATCTACCATTGCTCGAAGTTCAGTATTAAATAGTCTTGCCTGGAAAGTAGGCAACCTAGCAGCAAGTACTAAATTTGCTGCAAGCCCTGTCTTCCCAAAGGACCATTCAAAAAGACTGCTTTTCCCCTCTGACCAATCTGCCAGTATTTTGTTGGAGAATTTGGTACCTTAAGTGAACCTCTTGGAACGGATCTCATCACAGACAATATCTCAGGCTTTCTTGAAATACGGGCTCCTTTGGATTTCAATTCCATTCAGAGTGCATTTAAGATTTTTTCTTTTTTCACTGAAGCCGTTCAACGATGCCTCTTCTCTTATAAAATGTGATGCAGGTGAGAAAGATGGATCCCCATGAAAGGTTATATAGATGCCAAAGTTCATGCCCAATGGACTGTACTGGTGGAAATCCAGTACTAGTCTAGTATTTTGAATCCAAATAATTCCTCCCAGTCAGGCCCGACAGGATTGTTTGGCTTTGAATATGAGCACGTGGACAGTAGTGGATGGTCCACAGGTTGAAAACAGTGTAGATTCTCCTCCTTTTTTCATTGATGGCTCAGAGACTGAAAAGGCAGCTACAAAATGGTAAGTACATCCCTCCAGATTCAAAAATTGTTCTTCTTAATTTGCATCTCCACCATAACAACAGATGGTTAGAACTAACTTACCAATGGTTATTTTATAGCTTCTCAGAAATGAAACAGGATCTGGCCAATGGGCCTTAGCAGTAGCTACAAGTTTTCCAGCACAAGGCATCTCAAAAGTATTTTAACCTTACAGTACTTTTCTGTCTTATGCTTTCATCTCAAGGATGCAGGCAAAAAAAAACAACCCCAAAAAACCAAACCCCCACCAAATAGCTAATAAGCAAATCAGTAACATATATAGAAGCAGAAGCCATGGTTTTTAACTTCCAACCTTGTCTTCTCAACACACTCTCTAAAATGGAATTGTTTCCCTTTCTGCCTTGAAGCATTTTGCAGCAAAAAACACTCTAAGGTCCTGATAGGTGTTTTGTTCAAAAATCACTTCTGGTTTTCTGTCCATAATCAGAGTAACATGGCTGCGCTGGCAGCTGGCCAAAGGAGGTAGGAAGAGAAATCATCATCCACAACACTGGGGCTAAAGAAATTTCTACAGAAAATTACACGCCCTATTACTTGTTCATGTGTTGGGTTGAACGTTCAGAATCTGTTTCCACTTTTTCCCATTCATAGAATGTTCTATTTCACAGAATGCCAGCCCCTCAAACATCAGTCCTGCCAGAACAGCCCGCCATAGGGGGCTGTCATATGGGGATCAGCTAATGTCCACTGACTCTTACCAGTATAGTGCTTGTCACCGTTGCAGATCAAGAACTTCTGAATAGTTTGGATTCATGCTCTTTGAGGGGTTGAAAACAAGAAAAGAATGACTAGACATTTCTAGGATCAAATCCCCTGATGGAATAAAAATAGGAGCATAATAAATGTATTCGTTGTTCTAAGAAGGGAGATGAAGGGTCCAAAAGATTACTTGCATACTTCCTGTTCTAAATCCCTTATTATCTGGCAATTTGCAAAAGATTCCAGGCTTTTGCCAAAATGCAAATCAGATTAAAATGTGAAGCCTTACAGTTTACTGGATATAAAACTTCATCATCCATTTTTAAATCTTTGAGATTGTCATGTACTTCCTATTACTACCCTGAGGTTTAGAGCTGTAATTCAGAGAGATAAGAATGCTATTTTGAATTCATTCTAGTAAATCATCTTGTCGGCACTCTCTCCTCTTGGTTTTCACTTCTGAAACTCTGTACGGAAGAGTGCATTAATGCAGAGAGCTCTGCATCAATTCTTTACAACAGTTTCCTCTGTAATTCTTCTTTCAAGGCAAACCTATAAAAAGCCACACTTTCTTACCCCACCACTTCTAAAATTCTATTGAGAAGCAAAAAAAAACCCCATCAAACAATGAAATCTCTGCTCCAAATTGTATTTAAAAAGCAGTCCATTAACTGCTTTCTTAGCAGATACTTTAGCTTGTAATCATACAGCAACCTTTCTTGCTCTTCTGGATTAGAACTAAATTCTTAAAGCGTATAAGGAAACATAGGTTTACTGTATCTGATTCTTAGATACAGAAGTCCAGCAAGGAGTTCAGACCTCAAAAGAAATGTCTGTACAAGAAGATTCAGCACAACGTTGAGACATATTAGCTATTTTTCAAGAAGAGCAGCCAAACTGAAACTTTTTAGACTTCTATACTATCACGGCTGCCTGCTTCCAGAACCTGACCTAAGTTGCTGGAAACTAGCTGCAATATTACTGTAAACACTGCTGTGAATGTAGGACATGGTCATTCTTCTCTTCCATTGAAAACCTCAAGTGGAGTCGCGTCACTTCTCTTCAAAATTCTGTATTTCCTTGCAAACTGGTCAAATAATGATAAATAAAGTGTTCTGTTCATTCAGTTTAAACCTAATGTTCAAAATGAAAAAAAAAAAATCCATTCAGATATGGTCTGCAATAATATAGCAGAGAGAAGAGGAAGCAGACTGGCCTACAAAAGAAAGAAGTGAAGCAGAATTTGGGAATTTGGAAGACCTTATGATGTATTATTCAAACAAATAAATAAATAAAATATAACCTAGCCAAATTCAATCAGTGATGCACAGACAGAGAAAAAGAGCTAATTACTACTCATATTTCTTTCATTCTCAGACAAGAAGTTCAATGATCCTCTTGAATGCACGGAAGATTCTTGGAAAAGACAGCAGCCTTCTTCTTCACAACTTATTCCTCAGAACTCCAGGAGACAAATCATTTGAGCTGTGAGGATCTTTCTCTCTGTAAAACTCCCAGAGCATAGCCAATATTCTATTCCTTTAGGGATCCTCGCCTCCCTGGGGGAGTGCTGGATAGTCTACAGGCCCAGTACATCAGCCAGACACTCCACCTTATTTCCCATTGCTACTGCAGCAAGGACATCATCTACACTGGCTTTCTTGCCAAAATAGATGCAAGGCACAACAAAGAACATAGCCAAAACCTTGAGCACAGCTTATGGGCTTCGAAACAAAAATCTCAGGATGGCAATACTGGATCTTCTGATCCAAACCATCAGGAAACATTTCTTTAGAGGTGTTGGGAAAGATGAAAGTTTGACAAGAAAGTCTCACAGATATGTATGCTTGGCAGAAAGATTTTTGAATGTGGAGTCTGAAGAAAGAATAGAGTTGGAAGCAAGTTTTGATCTAGAAGAGAAGAATTGCTGAGCCAGTCTTACTGGATAACCAAGGAAGCAAAGGGTATGTTAGTTAGAAGGGGGTTTTATGACTTAGAGCAAAGGATAAACCCAGTCCAGACAAGAAGATGTCTTTACCAAGCAGGAAGATAGCACCGGAAACAAGCCTGCCGATGTGGCAAGCAGAAGAAAGGTCTCCAAATTTTCCACTGCCAAGAAAACTGAAAAAACAATTTTCAGCTTAAACTGTAATGTACTGACTTTTAGTGATTGGAGAACAGTGACATGAATATGGTAATTAGAGTAGCTATGATAGGCTATAGATAATAGTTAAGGCATAGATTGGTTCTACTGTATGAAGATGCTCAGCAAAGTATATAATGCAATGTAACCAAAACCAAAGGGTGTCCAGGCTTGCCTGCAGCTGGAGCTGACAGCTGTGGGCACAGGCTTTGTCGCCCACCACCCTGGACTGCTGCAACGTCTTGGATGGAATAAACTGCATTTTGGAGAGCTGCCTGGAGTCCCGCATCCCTCATTTAGGCTCTGACATGGAGGTGAAAAAAACTTTTGTGTATTGTACAAAAGAATAGCTATGTAATCCAGAGTTGCATGACCCAATATTTCTACTGCACTGGAACAATTTTTATCAATATTATTGATCCACTTCTTTTCAGTGCGCTTGGTAAAAACCGAAAAGTATCATTTGAAAGAAATTATTGGATGCATTCTAAGTTCTACGGATTAGTTAAGGTGTTGGTATTTCATGGCTTGGTTTTTGGTGGGGAGGGAAGAAGCCAGCCACAGAAGTGACTTTTTGTGGAAAGCCCCTAGAAGCTTCCTCCATGCCTGGCAAAGTGAATCCCTGCTTGGCACTAAGAATAGACATGTTGCTAAGCCAATTACAGAAGCTGGTAGCGCCTCGGTGATATATTTAAGAAGGAAATCAAAACTGCAGCCAGTTGTCTTTAAGGTTTGGAAATTTTTAGGTTGGCACCTCTTCTGGTTTGAAAGACAAACCAGTGAGACAATCTGTTGCAGTGTGTGTTCATTATTGTACTGCAGTTCTAGTAGCCCGTTTTATAATCCTTCCTATATTGTGCTGTTATAGCATATGTTATTATGAATGGATTGTTCCTTTCCCCCCAGTATTGTTGGCTTTTGCCCTAGCTGTCCATCTCCCCAAAGACCTGCCCTTTTGTTCCCTTTTCCTCCTCCCATTGAACATCAACCCCTCCCCAAGCCTGCCCCTTTCTCTAGAAACTTCCCTAACAATTTTGTACCCTTGGAAACCCCATTGGTTTGTTCAAGATATTCTCCTGCCCTGTAGTCCCCCTACTGGTTTCAACATTGTATTCCCCTCCTTGTCTTCCACCCCCAGTTTCTCCCAGTTGGTTAAAGATTGTATCCTCCCCTGGAACCTCCCCTCATTTCTTAGTTGATGGATGCCTTTGAGTCAGTGTCTTTCTGTCCTTGACCCTCCAGGGAGTAAACTGGAAAACATACAGAAGACCTCTCCCTGTTCCTTGTCCCTGCCCTCAGCGCAGTTCTATCCCCAAGGCAGTCCACCTGTGCCATAGAGCAGCTGTGCCCTACAGCTGCAGCCCGGATTCGACAGCTTTCTTGGGGCGGCCCACTCTTGCTGTCAGTGTCGGGAGCTAGTCGGGCTGAAGAAATCGGGCACAGCAGCAAGACTCCAAGTCAGAAATCCAGTTTATTAGGAAAAGGGGGATAACCCCAAATCCATGCAGGAATGCAAAAGAAAAACCACTGACAGAGTCAGAATAGAAGCTGACGTCCTGCTAGTTAGGGTGGTGGTAGCAGTTTGGATGAAATGGTCTTGTTGAAATGGTGATTCTGTAGAAACCATCTGGTTGCTCTTTTCCTCTGGAAAACCATTGGGTAAGGGCGGCCATTCCTCTGGCAATGCAGTGGAAAGACTGCTTGTTGTGTCCCAAAACCCAGATTATATCCAGGTTGGGATGCTTAGCTCCTCCCTCCTGGGCGGAGCATCTCACAATGGGCTGATATCCTTCTGAGTCATGCTATGGGTCCTTGATTACCCGTGAAACAGAAATGGCTCCTGGAGGGAGTTATCTCTGAGTCATGTGGCAAGACATTGATGGGCCCATTAACAGGAGGTAAGGAAAAAACAATGCCACCGCAGCAGTTCTTGAGGGTGGGAATAGAATGCATTTTTATATTGTAAGCTAAGACAATACAGGATGCAGGTTTTTGCATTTGCAGGAAGTTTGTATGGATTTGAAAAGTATCCTCATAGCAGAAGCACAAAAGTATTCTCATACTCCTTTTAATCATCTTCCAATGAAGCAATTCTCCCAATAACCTAACGCATGAATGACTTGCAAGTGAGTTGAAGGAATACGCCAAAGATAAGTAGTGTTCAGCTGCAGAGAATTGTTTAGGGACGTCATACCCTAATATTTTAAATCAGAAAGCATGGATGGACGGGTCTTTTTTCCCTAGTTGACTACAGAACCAGCGGTCCTTTGCAGGGGGGTGTTTGGATTTAGGATGACACTGGCAACTAAGAGCATGGCTACATAGAAGGTGCTGCTTTTAGACCAGAACATTCAACTACTTAAAGGCAGATAGGAGAGTAGCTGATTAGTGACTGCTCCGACAGGAAGAGTCTGCGGCTTACCCCGTGGGAACAATAGTAGCACATTTCAATTTTAGAAAACCATTCGTTTCAGAGGACCAAGCATCAGTAAAAATAAAAGGTCAAGTAAAGACATCCTAGTGCTCTTCTTATCAGAAGCATGTTCCTCCATATGAGAGTATTTAGGAAAGAACAGTGCGTTCATAAGGAAAGGTGTGCCAGTTACATAACCTGGAGAACAAGGCAAGACAAACTTATACAATATACATCCTCCAATGCAAAATGAAGAAACAATCATTTCAATCTTCCACGGAATTAATTGCATTTTATTTGCTATTTTCATTTCAGCTGCTAAGAAATGATTTTTTACGACTGAATTTTATGAATTCTGCAAAGCTATCATTTCTAATGTCTTCATACCTGTATTAAACACTGAGGTGACAAAGAGAATGGCAGTGCAAGGAAACCTTGTCCATCTCCCCCTCCTTGTAGCTTTAGACCAGTGAGAAATCACTGAAGGCGGTCACTTCATTTGAGATAAATAGCTTTACCAAGAGAGAGTATTATCCAGCCTTGATCTTTCCTTTTGGAGCTGATCCACTTTGTAGTCATGAATTCTTGACTCAGCTGGGGAGAAACAATGGCATTACGGCCATGGATGTTAGAGTGCGCTGATGGGAAATGAAGTTCTCATCTTCAGGTCCTTGCTACAGTAAATATTCCAAATTCATCAGAAAGAAAATTCGAAGACCAGGAATCCCCACTCAAATGACCTAATTCGAATCGTCTGCACGCATAAGAGACATCAGGCAGATGCTTTCATCTGTTAGGGGCATACCCAGCCAGTACACTATTGTCTAGTTAGGGGGCAATAATTTTGGAAATCATTGAATTTTTTGTATTGCAAGTGAATGGTCAACACATTTTATTACTGGATAAGGTAAAATCATGTCTTCTGCATCCTTTCAGAGAGGAAGCTTACCTGGATCTAAAGCTGCTCAGCTCCATGATGGGATGCTTTGTCTTCAAAGGGAACTCTAGTCTTTGTCTTTTTGGATTGTTTCCATAGCTTTTCACTCACTCTTCAGGTACATGTTAAAATGTCCTCTTATCCCATGCAAATTTTTATGGGCATAGTCACTGAATTGGTAAGTATTCCATTAAGTCCACAGGCCCTGTTGAGATGGATGCACAGCTCTCAAGGGTGTTAGCAGATGTTATTCTGAGGCCACTCCTGATCATGTTTGACGGATCATGGTGACTGAGGAAAGTGAGCAAAGACTGGATGAAAGCAAATGTCACCCATCTTGAAAAAAGGCAACTAGGAGGACTCAGAAAAGCACAAGCCAGCCAGCCTCATTTTTATCCCCAGGAAGTTAGTTGATGGAGTAGCTATTCCTGGAAAGCATTGCCAGGCACATGAAGGAGGACAAAATAATGTAGTCAGCATGGATTTACCAGGGGAAATTTGTGCTTGACAACTTTTTAAAGTCCTCCGGTGAATGAACTTGCCTGCTAGATGAAGAGAATATCGTCTGCCTGGACTTCAGGGAAGTTTTTGACATTTATCTACATCGCATCGCAATGTAGGAAGGAATAGTGTAAAGAGCAGGGAACCAGTGTCTTTTCAATGATGCTCAGTGAAAAGACAAGAGGCAGTGGGCACACACTGAAATACAGGAGATTGCCTCCGAACATCACAAACTGATTTTTTACTGTGATGGTGACTGAACCATGGCACAGAGTGTCCAGAAAGATGGTGGAGTCTGGATCACTGAAGACATTAAAAGTAAGCCCAGATATAATCCTGGGCAACAGGCTCTAGGTATCCTGGTTGAAGCAGGGGGATTGGACTTGGTGAGCCCCACAGACCGCTTCCACCCTCATTCATTCTGTGCTAGTGAATTCTCTTAGATATGCCTTTCAAGGACTGGCATGACAAAGCTCTGTGCAGAGCGAGATTCAAATGGACATGGGATTTAAGTTCCTTAAGTAATGTTCAAGATGAATGTAAAACGCCGGGATAACTGTCTCTTCCATAACTGAATCCCTTTCATAAGAAAATTCCCCAGCTCTAGAAAGATCTTCTAAGACGCATGCTTAAGACTGACACTGGCTGAGCAAATTTCTCCCTATGAGTGTCTAAGACCAGTTAGGATCTTCACCGAAAGTGTTGTCAACGTAGTCACTGAAGGCATGTTTTTAAGAAGCGACAACTTACATCAGAATGACAAACATCGGTCCCCAAAATGTATTACTGTATGGGAATTATCTACTTGGATTCCAAATAAAAATAAAGAGTTGGTCTTTATTTAACTTTTTCATTGCAATATTCATAAGGGAAGAAAAGGACCTATGTCCTTAACTTTCTTAACTCTAACAAAGATTGAAAACATTCCTTGTAAAAAGCGTATCTTAATTATCAGTCTATCAAACAATTTGAGTTGGGAAAAAAGTTCGACAATTGTGTAGATAGTTGCAAAGAAGCCAAGAAAATAGGAAAGAAACAAAAACAGAGAAAAAGAGTCATCTTGAGTCTGCTAGCTAATTCTAGAAGTAGTCTGCTAGAAAAAGGAAACCCCAGTTGAATTTCAAATGTGTTCATGCAATTGATTCAGTAACTGGTCAATGTAAAAACCAATCCTTTCGTACAACTTCCCTCAGCAACAAAAACTCCAACAGGTTGACACCACCATCATGCCTGTCCCAGACATATTGAAAAGAGAAATGATGATTTCCTTGAAAATCTATTTGCGGAAAAGTTGCAAGGCATTGGAGGGATTCTCCACATTCTCATTCCTCCATGTAGCGTGAAAGCATATTTGATAAAACATGCAACAAAGCATATTTTATCAATATCAACAAAGTGATTTACAAGGTAAAGTAAAATGGATGACTTAGGAATTGATCTCTTTTGAACATGAAACTTCATATCCACTCTCTGTGAAGTTTCTTACAAAAAATGATGGAGCTGAGGCATGAATCTGCCACTACGAGGGTTAAACAAACATAGACACTCCCCTTCACATGCCCCCCCTTCCGCACACACCTAGGCACGCACAGAGATCAGCATAGCAGATCATGAACACCTTGGAAAAGACTGAAATGCTAAATGCCACTCTTTGTGGGCAAAATAGCTGGTACACTATTTCAAATATCTAGTACTAAAATTCTGTTTAATATCTACCTCATATTTAAAACACAGGTTTTCATTGAATTCTGTTTGCAGAATATTTTCCTTCCATTTGTTCCTTTAAAATTACTGAGTTCTATGTCTAGGAAGATTTTCTTCTACAAATAGAAAGAATTAGATGATGTCTTTTCAGAAGAAAACATTGGTTTATACAATTTTAAACCATCGTGGTATGGAAGAATTTATTTGTCCCTCACTAAGGTGGAATAAGTATTTTGATCATAGATCATTTACAGTGAAATACTTGACATTTTTAAGATGCTTTCAATCAATTTTGATCCTCATTGCTTATTCATTGTAAACAGTAAGTTTCAGTGCATGGAAAGTGTGTGTGGTACATCGACATTAGTTCAAACACCAATTCCAACTAATGGCCAGGCTGAACTACAGTAAATAATGTCCTGAAGGACATTTTGCCGCCTTCTTTGGCACTTCATGAAATCCTAATGATTGGGATGAAGTGTTGAAATACAGAGATTTTCTCTCAGAGCGTGTCCCATGTTGAAACCCATCCCATGTGTTTGATATTGTAGTTCTTATCGCTTTTAAAATGTGATATCTTCTGCACAGTTTTCATGAAGCTTTCTGTTACAGTAGTGAAAATCACAGAGAAATGCAATTTTGTACAACGTTGAACTTACCCCAAGAGCTGAGAGAAAATTTGCTCCTGTACTTCAATCTGAGTTTCTTCTATATTCAAGCTTTGTTTATCTACCATCAGGGGTCGCATTCGTTGCTGTTCAAAGCCCCATCCAAGCTGACCTTGAATACGTTCAGGGATGCGACATCCACAACTTCTCTGGGCAACCTGTTCCAGCGTTCCCGCACCCCAACAGCAAAAAATGTCTTCCTTTCATCTAATCTAGATCAGAAATACTAAATCTAGGCATATGAACTTTGAGGAGAGGCTTGAAATTCTTTTGATTTGAAACACATTTGATAGGAATACTAACTTACAGATGACTGAAATATGTTGATGGCCATTTGAGATTGACACTTTTTGAAAAAGTGCATGGAATTGAAAATTAAAACCAGTAAAATGAAAAACTTCCTGCCTTTTTCTTTTTTCTCTGATATTCAAAATTGCATAGGTCAGATATCTGTGCTTCATGTAAATCTCTCAGATACTCTCAGACAAAAGCTTTTCTTTCAGACTAAATTGCAGATTAGGTAGAACACTAGTACTAGTGAAGGTTTTTCTGGGCATAGGGGGATTTGGGTGCACAAAAGGTTTTATCCAAACTGGAAAATTCATCCCAGCTGCGTTCTGTTCATGATTCTTACTGCATCAGGCCTGAAGATTCTGTGAAAAGTATCCTGTGGACCTTGAACATAGCTCATGTGAAAGAGATGAGAGGTGATGGAGAAGTTGAGGGAGAGAATCAAGAGCATATGGCCCAGTACAGGCACCAGAAAGTACTTTTTCATGTGGTCCACAGCCCGAACAATTGTTTAGCACCATTTGAAGGCTGTGTCTGACAAAGAGGGCTGAAGCAGGTCTTCAAAATATCCGGTAGATCAAAATCCATGGAAGCAAATGACCCTGGCCAATCACCTTGCTGCTGATAATTCACCCTCCATACCAGCTGATCAGGCCTAGCAATGCTGCTGCAAAAGTATTGTGAAAAAGGTAGGCACATTTTCACAGAGGCAGGGGGAAATGCCCTTGGATGGTGATTCCAAGGGATAACTTGATGGAGCAAGTTAGGTACCCTTATCTACTGTGCAATATCGAAGTTGGTGAGTTCACCATCTGTAAGCATCACTTTAAAAAAATAAATGTTTGATCCACAAAACAATATTTCCTATGTCCTGTCTACCTGCTTCATTTCAGCCAATGAATAGGCTATGTTCCATCAGCAAAGTGTTCATGATCATATGCTTCTTTAAACTGTGATAATTCTTTTTTTTTTTTCTAAATCAGACACTGTCTATTCCTAAGATTCAGATGTCCATGGTAGGGGTGTAATTAAGTTCACTGTTATAAAATATCCTTCTTGTTATCTTTTGTTTAAATTACTGACATGTAACATCAGTCTGAGAGCTGAAAGAAACCCCTTCATTTGCTGTTTGCCAGTATCATCTATGTGATACAAATTCTACTTGATAAATCACACCCATACATTGCCATCTAATACTACTAGTAATGCCTTCACAACCTTTTCTTCATCATTAGGGATTTTGGCAAAGTGAATGATTGGAACACAAGCAAGGGCATTTGTTCAAGATGTTCCAGAAAGAGCTGGGATCTGTTCTCTACTTTGCTGCCTATGTTAGCAGGAAGCTGCAAAAAAAAAAAAGAAAGATAACTAGGAAGAGTGTTATTTTTAGCCTAAGTTTGGAAATGATGTTTGGAATACCCTGTTAAATGAGAAGGTGCTCTTTGAATATATAGCATCTTAAGGGGAAAAGTCAGCTTTAAAGAGGTTTTGAGACAGTTGCTTCTGGGAAAAAAAAAAAAAAATTGAGGTATCTAAGGTCTTTAGCCATACTGCTTGGAAGATTGATTCAAAACACAGTTTCTTCATCTAGGAAGGACAGAGGACCATAGATGCAACTCACTTCAAAATGGAGTTATGTAGGTTTCTGGTTGGGATTTACTGGACATCATTTCTTGTAAAGTCGAGGGACTGCAGTAGCTCTCCAATAATTTCCTTCCCTGAAATTCATCTGCATTTGCTCCTTTCTCCAGCGTTCCCATTTCTTTGTGATGGTATACTCCATCTATGCATTAGAATATTCAGCTAGAGTGTGTGTCTGATATTTTCTAGTTAAAATGGACTGGAACGCAATGGATAGTTCCAGTTGCTTGTATAGAGTAGTTCTTTTTTGACAAGTTTTCTTTTGACAATGTTTAAGCAGCAGCAGCAAATAGGAAGTACAGCTTGCAGCAGGGAAAGACGCTTCTGCTTGCTCAAGTTTCCTGTAGTCAAATAGATGCCAAAAGGCTTTTCATAGTACTACTACTGTCTTGTAGGAATACTTGATCAAATCCTACCTTTGATAAAATTACTAATGGGCTACTTTTCCACAAGGCGGAACATTTTTCTTTTAATAATATGGTTTTTGTAAGTTGGAAACATGAACTTGTGCACCAGTCAGGTGGAATGTACTCCTCCTTCTTCTTAAGTTTCACAACCTTATTTAGAAAATATTGACGCTGTGTAACTTCAAAAGAAGAATTCTGGGCATCTTCATTCTATGGATGTAATTTTTTTTCTACCATGCTGTTCTTGTTTTCTATGGAACTCATTTTTACCCATAAAAATATTTTCCCCTGACACCTATGGAAAATACCTATGTTTCCTCAATGTTGCAGCCTCAGTACATTGTTTAGAATTATTTCAACAAGGTCCCAAGCATATCCGACAGCTAGACAGCAGAGGTTAGCAACAGTGAGTGGGAATAACTTCTGAACCATTTCAGTAGATTTCCCGGGAGGGGCTTGCTTTCTGCCCCTGCAAATTTTCCCAGAGATATTGTCTGGTGAACAGTTGCATCAAAAGAGTATTTTTGCACAAACCTTGGGCCAAGCTCTGTCTCAGATTTACTAGAGAATGCAAAGAGGGTGAAAGTGCTGCTTCAAAGCCCTCTGTGCGCTTTCTGTACCAAAAGGGAGGTGACCCCAGAAATAAGTTTTTGATCTCTCTTCAAAACACGAGGCAAGTCACCACCTCATTCATCTTTTTCTGGGACTCATAGCATCGAAAGGCCAAGAAGCCCTCTTGCTTGCTAAAGTGTGTTCAGCAAAAAACCCTTGTCCCATCAGCAAATTTGAACACAACTGCATTTGAGTCAATTCCAATGCTGGCAGGGCAATACTCTAGCCCAGTAGTAACATGCCACTGTTAGAAGACTGTGTAAAAATCTTTGTGTACAAAGTAATGGGAGGGAAAAATAGAATTGGGAAGAACTGCACATTGTTCTGGAAAAAGCCTCCTGCCACAGTCTTACAGACGTCATTTTCTGGTATCATTTTTAAGAGTTGGAGTTTCTTAAATTTTGTACAAGATAAAATCTTACTGGACCTTGAAGTTTCCCTACTAGAAGTACAGCCATTTCTTAGTAGAATAGAAGTAAGCCATTTGAATGTGTACAAATGGCCTTTCAAAATACATATGCTATAGCACACTGTGAAAGGAATTAGCTATCAAAATAGAAATTCAAAGGTTTAAAAAGGTTTTGAATAAAGTAAGTCTAAGGTGATAGAAGAAGAAGAAAACAGCAGTTTTCTTCTTCTGCTGAAAAAACAACTCCGAGGACATTGTACTCTACAGGTGTATTATAGCACTTTCTGAAAAACTGAGTAGGTTTGCCATTTCAAATGGTTTTCATTAGGAAGGAAGAGATTCCTTTGGAAAAAAAACTTCAAATTGACTTGCATTAATGTTATGACACTTCACCAATCATGAAGAAAAATTCTCATCACTTGATATGGAAATCATGACGGTAACGGAGTCAAGGATGTCTAAGCCGTGCCATCAGGAACATAAAAAAGCATTAGAATGCTGGTAAGACTGAGCTCCTGAACTAGTGAGAAGAGAACGCAACCAAAACATTTTCCTTTAAGAGTCTTCAGGATGAACAGCAGATCAAATGTTTTCCTGTGAAGTATTTATGAATTGAATTAACCTTTAAAAGAACATTGTTTTCAAAAACCTGTGTCCAGTATCTCTTAGAATGATACACAGTTCTTATTACTAGAAAAATGAAAAGCACTTTTTTCCAAACTGTTGTGCACTTTTAAACGATCTACAATAAAAAGAGTACTTTTTCATGCTGGGCATGATGTTCATTACAAAAAAGCCTTGTCGCATGTTTGGTACTCTAGTGTCTTGATTAGCATTGTTTTTTATTCATCGAACAAGTTTCACATTGACTATTTTTCACCTTGAAATAGTGGCGTCTTTGTACTTATGCAGCATCCATGAAGAATTTCTTGGGTGTCATTTTGTACTCGATCCTAAACGGCAGGTTCTGCATTCTGCCATCCGTCTGGCTTTCCCGTTTGATGCAGCTTCTGAGAGGTCTTTTCAGAATTGAGGACTACCTGCAAGAATGATGCTAAATACATGCATTTTACTCCTTGGTTAATGCAAAACTGTTTTTCCTTTACAGCACAATAATAATAGGAAAAGAATGATGGTGGATTCAATTCTTACAGTAATACAAAGAGGACTATTATCATCATTAGAAACCAAGCAAGTCATATTTATTGCTCATGCAGTACAACCACTAATGCAAATTACCCTGTAAATTCAAAATGAATCTGTATCACAGGAGTGGATTGAATGCGTCTATTGATATTTTGCTTAAAGCAGAAAATTAATTCTTTTGACAGCCAACTCATAATTGCAACCTAACTTTCAACTCCAGCTTTCAAACAGTGGAAACATGTCTGTTTATAAAACAATACAGTACAGTACACAAGACCAAAACAGGTCATAGACATTCAAATGAAAGAAAAGATCAAAGGACAGATTAATTCACATCTGCAAGCCCTCAAGAGCGTACAGGTCAAAAGTCCCCAGAAAACTAGGCCAGTGGCACAAATTCTCGATGTTGGCACCAGCAGAAGCAGCTGCTCTCTTTATAGGATGCAATCTTGCTTACATCACCCTTCAAAGCAATCTTCTGTCCCCCTGCCCAATACGCCTTCTGCTCTACTCCTTGGACTTCACGTTTGCATTTCTACAGAGTCCTGCAAACGGACTCAAAGTTCAGGTAACAGATTTCCAAGATTTAGAAATACTGTGTTAAGTCTATTTCTTTCGTATTTCATCCCGTCTAAGCATACTGTAACTTTCTGAAGTGAAATATGTCGAGTATGTCACGTGTAGTTTACATGTTAGTTCTGCTTGACATTAAAACTTCGCACAGACCCCTGGGATGCCTTACTGCAAAAATATATAGCTGCAAAGAGTGGTTGCACAAAGTTAGAAGGGCCAGAAAACCATGTAAACAACCTAACAGTAGAGGCTTGAATTTCTGAATATAATCTTGCACCATCTAAAGTCAAAATAGAATACTGAAATGATTTTCATCTAATAATGAGCGTGGGGAAGAAAGAATCCAGATAGGATTTTTTTTTTTTTTTTTTTTTTGAAACAGTTCCAGGAAATACATGGCCTTAACTTGGAAGTATAGCATTAAATATTTTTATACAGCATGAGTTCTCATTACCTAATCATATGATTTGTAGAACTGAATTGGAAAGTAGGAAATAAACAAAGAAAAATATTCAAGCTATAAAAGATTTGAGTTTAAAATTCTCTTTGTATTTCTGATTAAAACGATGAGGTAGCCAAATGGTCACCCATTATTTTCAAAAGCATCTGGACATAAAAAACGGATCAATTTTGGCGGGACTTGGATGTCAGGTATTCCTGAAAAGCTTTATTTCACTGCTTCCCAACCCTGATTCAATCCCCCTAAACGCAGCTGTATTTCAGATGCTCAGTGAAACTGTCCGTGTAATGCATATAGTTTACAAATAATCTGCAGAAAAAGCAAGCTAGATTTAAAGATCTTTTTCTGTAAATGGAATTCAATTGATTTCTACAAACACACAGCTGGGATTTCTGCTGTCTTCTTCAGGCCACTTCCTGCAGAGACCTCTCCATTAAATCTGTCTCGTTCTACTAAGAACGCTTCTGGTGATCCAAAGTCAGCACTGGGATTGTCCAACTGCATGGAATTACTGTCTGCTAGAGCTGCACACTGAGGGCTTCTGTGTGCAGCATCATGTGAGCCCTGCTAATGTCACCCTGTTGGTATAAACTGAGCTAAGTGGACCTTAAGGGACAAGATTGTGCACTGATTTTGTAATAGAAATTAGGTACTAAGAAGGAGGCGGGAGGATTTTAATGTTTCTGCCTCCAGCTGAAGCAACACTAAATCTCGGTCCTTATCTGAAAAACAAGGTGAATTAACCCGTTCGGCATTCATATGCCAAAAAGGTCAGTAATACACTCAGAACTATCAAAAGAGTAACAATTCCAATCATTACTTTCTAAAAAGAATTCATTTGAAGAAGTCAGGAAGACAGATGAAACATGCAAATATCCTACCCTGAGAATCATTCTGTTGATCTGCACAGGTTTCTTATTATATTCCCATCTAATGCAGTGGTCATGTGTGCTTGTGATGACACAAATACTTGCAAAGCTTACCAGATAAATCACGTTCTCTTCAAACAGCAAAGCATTTCTTGATGGTTGCATTTGCTAATTCCATTTAGACTCAATGTTCTTAAAGGTCTGTTCCAACCAAAGTTCCCACCACCATTCTCTAAGTCGCACATCCTGATTGTCCTTTAGGTTTAGGGCAAATTTGGCAGAAAACCTCACACAAAGGGCCACTGCACCCTCCCCCCCACCGAAAGCCCACCCACACAGCCGCTCCCCTCAACTGGTTTGGGGAGAGAAGTGGGAAAATGCTGTTTCTTTAACAGGCAAAGCACTTCCCAGCAGAAAAAAATGAACAATACCAGATGACAAAACTCATTTGCCGCACTGAAGAGATGACAAATCAGAAAGTCTCTCCTATGGGTGCTCACTCTGTTATCAACCCCTCCAGCAATGGGGAAGGCTGCTGCCCAGGGTAGGCCCCAGTAGGCCACAAAGTGCAAGTTCCCAGTGCTTCCCAGGTCCCAGTCCGGAGCAGATTCGAAACGTTCCAAGAAAAGGGAAAGGAAAAAAAAAAAACAGGCCAGGGAAAAATCTGCCTCAGCCAGCTGAACCAACTAAAAAGCAAATGAGCGCTCTGTTCTGCTCCGTCAGTGCCCAGACAACACAGTGCAGCGCAGAATGTGGAAGAGTGTTGCTTTTTAAGGAGTGCAGCCTCTGATAAGAAACTCGGTGCTTCTTCTTCTCCCCACCTTTGCTCTCAGAACCAGTCTTGAAGGCAGAGAATATCATATCCAGCATTAAGAGAACAGATGACTGGGGATACAAGCATCATAAAGTCACCCTAGGACACTGCTCCTTTGAGATATGTCACCAGACCATGCTAAGACCAAGTTTTGGAACTGCTCATTAAAATTCTACTCTCACAGTGAAGCTGAGGAGGAAACACAGCTCACTACAGTTACCTTGTGGCATGCCAGTGCTTCCTTTCAATCACAATGGTCTTCGTTTTTAAGTCCCTGACATCACAGGCATCATGAAACATCCTTTGTGCAGGAAGGAAGATAATATTCTTCTCATTGATGCTGATGGGTTAGCTGACATGAAAACTCACCACAGTTTTGTTTACTCCCCTAAATCCTTACTATCCCAAAATACAAGAACAGCTGTAAAAGCCTTGTGGCTACCTAATTTTTTTCCTAGACCTACATGGTGGGGTAAGAGATAAACAATCCCAAACTATGGTAATCCACAACAAAGCATTCTTGACCTCATATTCAGGTTCTGCATAGCGAGCTCTTCCTCCTGATCAAGTTATTCCATCGCAATACTTTGGGGAGTATCACAGAGGGCTGGCTGTTTTTTGTTTTGAAAGCATCTTGATCATTCAGGAACCCAGTAGCAAGGACAAAGTTTAAAAGAAGATAGTGCTATGCATTGATTTTCATCTAGGACAGAGATATTTCTACCACACAGAAGGCTGACCTAATGCTTCACGACAACGTGGCTGAAGTGGCATCCTGGTCCCCATAGGTTTTTCTCTTTACTTTTAGCTGCTTTCTTACCAGATTAATGAGCTGAACTTACTCAAAAAAGAATCAGATAAGTGCCAGAGCTTTCAAACAAACAAACAAAAAAAAAAAGAACAAAAAAAAAAAAAAAACCAAAACAGATGCAAAAAGGTGATTTGTAAGTGCATTTGAAAACAGAAGTTTTTTGTACTTTTCATAGATACATGGCATTCTCTAGAATGATATTGCTCCAATGCTTTGGGTTTGGTTTTTTTTTTGTTTTTTTCCTCAATTCGAAATGTTACACATTCTTTTTTGGCCATTTTAGTAAACTGATTTTCTGATCCATGTGAAAGACAGTCGGAAGTTCCCCTCATTTGCCTCACGACCGTCCCCAGGACAGACATCGGGACCCTGAGGACCCTGACTGGAATGCTGGCATGCCGGTCAGAGAGGAATGCCAGAAATCCTGAGGCCCCTGAGCAGAATTCTGGCCTGCCAAGTGATTGTTGGCAGCTGTGTCTACAGTGACTGCTTCTAGCAGGGCCTGCCAAGGGGCGAGGCGACCTATGGGCCTGCACGTGCTTCGCGACACCAGCCCAGGAATTTTCCCACCTCTTGGCCAGATGAACTTGCTGGGGCAACTGTGGTAGCCGCCCCATGGAAAATCCTTCATCTGCTCCACTACCACCGTGAGGGACGCAGATTGAAGCCCCCCTCCCAAGGACTGAGGCTGAGACGCCCGTCATTCTGATCCAGGGCTACTGGCCTGACTGAAGCAGGATGCCTGCTAAGTGTTGCCTGCAGATGTGTTCGCGGGACCTAGACTGGTTTCCTATAGAAACCAGTCCTGAAACAATAGCTCCCACTCACTGCTGATATTGATATTGACTTCTCCTGCTGAGAACATGGACTGTCTGTACCCGTCTTCAATACCATTTTCCCCCTCAGCAATTTCAATAGACTTGCTCTTTATTGTATCTGCTCCCCCTCAGCCATTTCTAGATCTGTTTCCCCCCTCAGCAATGGACTAGAATAGAACCTTGAGATAACCAGGACTCTGAGATCTCCCCTAGGAGAACTCCATCGGCTGGGCTGCGAGGACTTCATCTCTCTCCATTTGGTAGCTATACTCCCTCTCTCTTTCTCCCCCTCTTTTCTATTCTTTTCCTCTCCCTAATTCCTTGAAGGCATTTGCTGTGGTCATTCTAGAAAGGTGCATTTGTTTGGAGTGATACTGCAATCCCTTTTCCATCTTGTCTTTTGCCCTCCGAGATCAGTTAAGAAAACATCATCCCCCCTTGGTAGGAGCGGATCAGAACAATATGTCCTTTCCAGCTGAAATTGGTTCTAGTCAATAGAAGCACACTGGTAGGTAAAAGTAGACTATAAAAGATAACCTTCAGAATGTATTTCCCATGTCTTCCCATTCAAGCAAGTGAAGAAAGCAGACAGATCTTCAGATAACATGCTATGCGAATTGAAAGGAATCTTCTTGGAGGCAACTGTGAAACTCACGCAATGAAATACAGATGAGAGAGATGAAAGGGTCACATATGATGTCAAATCTATTCTTTTAATGTTTGAATGAAACAAGATTTCTTCAAGTACAATCCTACAAAATGAAGGTGAACTTGCAGAAGCAATTGAACTGGGTCTCCTTTAGAAACACAATGTTTTCTAATTAAACTGAGCATTCAGGAAGGCAACCTTGAAATCCAAAGGATTTAGAAAAATACAAAATACCAAGACTGGCAGTTCGTTATCTTTCACGGTCTCTTTAAGATAAGATTGATTTGAACTTCCACTTGTAGTAGGTCTGAAGACATTAGGAATGATGCAATATGAAAAAACCAAAACAAAACAACTTTCTCAAAAAGCTTTGAGAAACCAGAGAAATGATGATTTTTAGTGGTTAGGTAGTCCTTTAAAATTTGTCTTGGGGGAAAGAGATAAAAAACTGACTGAGATCAAATGACTGTGGAGTATATTCCAAAACAGTAATGAAGAAGGTAAGGGGCAAGAGCCTGTTAGAAAAATACTATGCTGGCTTCATCTGTTGAAAGCATTCCAGAATGGTTGAAATTATGAATCATATCTTCTGGGATTAAAAAAAAAAAAAAAAAAAAAAGAGGAAGAAAACAGAAGGAAAAAAATATTTTGAACATATTTTTCCATTCCAAGATGGTATAATGGCTTTATTTCATTTTGTTCCTATGACAGGTTAATAGCTTATGAAATGTTTAGCAATAGAGAGTGAGAGTCTTCACACTAGCCATACCATTTGGATGTGTCTCTTTTACTTTCTAGAGCAGCAGATATGGTTTAGCACTCCACAATTCAGTCCCCAAAAGTGAGTAAGTGTGGCAGATTTAACCTAACTGCCCAGTCCACCAAAATGCCTAATTATCTTGAAAAATGCTTTGCTCTATCTCATGATCTGGACATGTCTCTCTAGCTCCACTTTGAGCTTCTTGATCTTTCATCTACAGGATGAGATCCAATTTAGCTTAGCAAGGATGTAGCCTTTCCAAACCATATCTTTTACCTTCTGTATTCTTACAAGTACATTTCTACCGCAGGGACCAGTTTGGAAGATCTTAGTTGTTTTATTCCTTAGATTATGTTGCTGCATTAATTAGCTCTTCTTTGAAGTTTTTTCCCTGCTCAAGTATAGGGTCAGTGCTGAAATGATTGTGATGCTAACTCCATATGATCTATTCTGCAGGCTTACAGAGTATGCAGCAAAGTTTTCTCTTCTTCTGAGGACATTCTACTCTTTTGATGAGAAATGCTGAAGGTCTGACTTCAGTTGCAAAGGTATCTGATTGACAGATTGCAAAATTGTTAAGTCTAGTAACAGCAGGAAAAGCATGCTCTTGCTCTGTATGTAAATGTCGTGTCAGCTGCTGTTGGGATAAAAAGCATGAGCATAAGCAAAGATATCTGCATGGATAGAAAAGAAACAAAGAAGATATTTGTTGTGATTTCTGCACTAAGGAGCAAGAAGAAGCATGAAGCGCTAATTTCAGTGGCTAAGACAGTATCGTCCTTGGGCCAGTTCTCTTCAACATCTTTTGAACCACTTGGACTCGGCACTTGAAGGAATATTAAGCAAGTTTGCCAGAGACGCTACATTGGGAGGAGCTGTCAACTAACTCCCTTGAGGCCAGTGAGACGCTGCAGAGAGATCTTGACAAATAAGAGAGATGGGCAATTATGGCTGGCCGGGAGTCTATGCACAAATCACGAAAGGGGCGGGACTGCTGGGGAAGGCGTCCCAAGCTGTTGTATTTTCCAGCATCAGTCTCATGACATGCTTATGACAGTGGGAAGATGCCAGCAGCTCACGTCCCCAGCAGCAGAAAAAGAACTTCATGTTACAACTTACTTGAAAAGCTTTTTGACCAATCCCACAAAGCAAAAGCATATTGACAGTAGTTCTATCCGATCCCTAGAAGCACACAGAACTTTGGTTCAAAGAACGCTTGCTTCTTTTGAAGAAAAGACCTGCTTGTAAGCCTTAAGATAGAATGCACAGAGCTCCATTATTAAGCTTAGAACTTCCTAACATCTGGCTAGATCTACTTTGCTGTAGCTTAGGGAGTTCTTCTGGTCAAGCTTTAATACACAGGCCATTGTTCTATTTGTCCTTACTTCTCTACTTCTTCTATCATTTTTCTGCTGACAAACCTTATGACTACTGCTTAGCTCCAAGCACAGTTCTGCTGTCTCTGAGGCCTGCCTTTTGCAGCTTTCCCAAAATCCTCTGTTTCCAAGGATTCCCACAGGCAATCCCCAACCTTAGGGAGTTGTGCGATGACAAGTGCTGGATTCAGCACCTGGGACAGGGCAATCCTGCTCTGTGTGTGTGTATAGACTAGGGAGCCAGAGGCTGAAAGGAAGCCAGGCTCCTGGCCAATGGCAAGCTAAATGTGCATCAGCAGTGCCCTGGCAGCCAGGAGGGCCAAGCCTGTCCTGGGGTGCATCAGGCACAGTATCACCAGCTGGGCAAGAGAGGGCATTGTCCTGCTCTGCTCTGCCCTGCTCTGCTCTGCTGTGTTCTGGGGCGGCCTCACCTTGAGTGCTTGGGGGCAGTTTTGGGTACCACAATGAAAAAAGACATGAAGGTATCGGAAAGTTCTCCAATGAGGTTTACAAGGACAGAACTGGAGGAAATAGCATGCAGCTGAGTCAGGGGAGGCTCAGGTCCGGTATCAGGAAAAAGTTTTTTAACCAGAGGATGGCTGGGCACTGGAAGAGTCTCTCCAGGGTGTGCTCACAGCATCACACCTATCTTGAGTTCAAGAACCTTTGGGACATTGCTCTCAGGCATCTGGTGTGATTCTTGAGGAAGGTCCCATGCAGGGCCAGAAGTTGGACTTGATGCTCCTGACGGGCCCCTTCCAATTCAACTGATTCTACCACTCTATGATTCTGTCCTGGCCACTCAAGGTATATTGCTTGGTAATCTCACCAGATTTTGACCTGCTCTTGTTGGTCAGAATTTGTCCCTACTGCCTAATGATATTTATCACAAAAGACAAAGGGCCTTTTCTCAATTTTCTCAAGAAAGTTGAAGATGCACCCTAGAATCCTAAAAAAGTCTTTTCCTTGAAACAACACTGTCTCCTGCCCAGTATTCTTTCCAGATCTTAAGGAGAAAGAAGGCAAAATCAGGGGATGTATTACAATGAAGCACTGTCAAGTTTCCGGACCTTTAGCAGTATATTTGTACTTCCACTATTCTTTTCTATAAAATCATGGTTTTGTAGAGCATGTCATTTTCTAGCAAGACACATTTTTGCAACTGAGCCCATCAGTCTCTGTGAGAATATATTGTCAAAAGCACAAAACATATGAATGGGCAGTGGCAAGTGAGGGGAAAAAGCAGTATGGGAAGCAGCTCCGTGATACTACAGTAAGACAAGGAGGAGGAGGTGTTCCAGTTGACAGAGCAAAGAATCCCCCGCAGTCCCTGGAGATATCCTAGTGAAGCAGGTTGTCTCCCAGCAGTCCCTAGAGAACCATGGAGGAACACATACCTACAGTGCAGCTGCTGGAAAGCTCCATGCCACAGCAGGTGAAAGTGCCTTGAAGGAAGCTGCAGCTTGTGGAGGGAGGGCCAGAAAACCATCCTTGACCTCTTCTTTAGCGGAAGAGTATGTGCAAATGTTTAACAGCTGCTAACTGGAATCTATCCTCTTTCCAGTTCTTGTCGTAGGTAAGTAGGACAATACAAGAATTAGAAGCCTAAACTGTTTTGCATGAGGCTCCCATTCTCTCTGCCACTCCCTTAAAATTTACTTTGAGATGAAATAAAACTCATGATCAAGTTCCTAAGGCTTGATGGTCAGGCTTCTCAGAAAACAGGCAGTGCAAAGAACTCTTGTCACTGTCATTTTTTTTCATAGAACTAAAAAAGTTAAAGTACTGTTTTCTAAGAACTTACGAAAATCAACTGGTAGAGGTGGTGAGAGTGAAGAGTATAATTAAGCTGGAAAGAGACTATCATGTAGCTACCTCATCTGCATAGAAGTTTTTTTACCAGGAACTCTGGACTTTTAAACAGATTTAGGACACAAGAGTTATCTCTGGGAATGTTTTAGTATGTATAGAACATTCATCTTTAAATAGCTCGATCTGTTTTACCGTTATGACTTACGTTTTAAATTTTATTTGAGGAGAAATATTTGCCATTCAGATCATTTCAAGTTCTGAAGCATTTCAGTTGTTGACAGTTTTTGCTGTCTCCTGAGGGCAGGAAAATAGTCCTGGAACCAATACTGAAAGAAACTAGATGGAAAAATTAGTTTTCCTCATTCTTTTCTGTCTATTCTATGAGGCACAAGAGCAAAACCACTGCTATGAGTCTGAGTTGCCTTACCACTCATGGATGACAACCTTGTAGTGAGTAGTCTGTTATTTGCACACATTTCTGATGCTGGTGGTTACCTGTTGTGCAGAAAGATCTGTAAACTATTTTCACGGAAAGACACTCCTGAATTGCTTCACTTATCTCTGAAGCAGAGAACTAAGCTGGCACTCTACTTCGGAGATCTTCCTGTGCTCGTCCCCAAACCCGTTTCCTTCAAATGCAATTTACTTTCAACCAAAGCACTTCATTACTTCATCAGGTAATCTCTTGTTCTTAATGTTCGGGGTAGTGTTCTAAAAGGGTAAGAACATATTCTAGTAAGAAGGTAGAACCTCTTTCTTAAGTAGTAGACATCACTGGGCTTTGGTTCATGCACCAGAACAACAGCAAGGAATGTCATTTGCAATCAATAGATGGGTTGGGGAAACCGGCCACAAGTTTAGGAATCTTTCTCCAATTAATTATGCTTTAAAATTTGTCTCTTAGCATTTCAAGTGTTTTTTTATTAAAACAATCAACTATTTATTACCTGTACCACAACGAAGCACAATCAGCAGTGCTTGTGCATCCTTCACCAATTCCAAGAAGAAGAATGGTCTGAGCCTCCAGTATAGCTCATTACCATAAGCTGAAAAAAAGTTCTTGGACAGCTTTCTTTTGCATCCTTCTAAACCTTATGCAGCACTTCCTGGTCAATCTTACATTTTCTTGTCTCCAGGAGATGGTAAGAACTCGCGTACCTTCATGAAAACCGTCGCGGGTCGCTTGCTGTGCTGGCACAGTTCCTTTTTGAGATAATGCCTGGAAAAGCTTTTCGCTAAGGTCTAGGCGGCAAGAGACGCAGAAGACGGGCATACGCAGCTGTCCGAAGGTAGGTGCCGGTCCCCGGCGGCTTTCGGCAGAAGCCGCGGTTCGGAGCGCACCGCGACCGGCAGAAAGCTCTGGGCGCGAAAAAGCCGCTTCTTCGCCTCCGGCAGCCGGAGAGCTCGGCCGATGCTGAGACGTCAAGAACGAAGCCGCACAGCACTGGGATTAAGTGAGCAGCTCTCAAACTGAGGGAAAACGATAACTAACCACTTTCCAACAGTTTCAACTTGCATTACCATAAGTAGGGAAAAAGTTCTTGGACAGCTTTCTTTTGCATCCTTCTAAACCTTATGCAGCACTCTCTGGCCAATCTTACATTTTCTTTTCTCCAAGAGATGGTAAGAACTCGAGTACCTTCATGACAACCGTCGCGGGTCGCTTGCTGTGCTGGCAGAGTTCCTTTTAGAGAAAATGCCTGGAAAAGCTTTTCGCTAAGGTGTAGGCGGCAAGAGACGCAGAAGACGGGCATAGGCAGCTGTCCGAAGGTAGGTGCCGGTCCCCGGCGGCTTTCGGCAGAAGCCGCGGTTCGGAGCGCACCGCGACCGGCAGAAAGCTCTGGGCGCGAAAAAGCCGCTTCTTCGCCTCCGGCAGCCGGAGAGCTCGGCCGATGCTGAGACGTCAAGAACGAAGCCGCACAGCACTGGGATTAAGTGAGCAGCTCTCAAACTGAGGGAAAACGATAACTAACCACTTTCCAACAGTTTCAACTTGCATTACCATAAGTAGGGAAAAAGTTCTTGGACAGCTTTCTTTTGCATCCTTCTAAACCTTATGCAGCACTCTCTGGCCAATCTTACATTTTCTTTTCTCCAGGAGATGGGAAGAACTCGAGTACCTTCATGACAACCGTCGCGGGTCGCTTGCTGTGCTGGCAGAGTTCCTTTTTGAGATAATGCCTGGAAAAGCTTTTCGCTAAGGTCTAGGCGGCAAGAGACGCAGAAGACGGGCATACGCAGCTGTCCGAAGGTAGGTGCCGGTCCCCGGCGGCTTTCGGCAGAATCCGCGGTTCGGAGCGCACCGCGACCGGCAGAAAGCTCTGGGCGCGAAAAAGCCGCTTCTTCGCCTCCGGCAGCCGGAGAGCTCGGCCGATGCTGAGACGTCAAGAACGAAGCCGCACAGCACTGGGATTAAGTGAGCAGCTCTGAAACTGAGGGAAAACGATAACTAACCACTTTCCAACAGTTTCAACTTGCATTACCATAAGTAGGGAAAAAGTTCTTGGACAGCTTTCTTTTGCATCCTTCTAAACCTTATGCAGCACTCTCTGGCCAATCTCACTTTTTCTTTTCTCCAGGAGATGGTAAGAACTCGAGTACCTTCATGAAAACCGTCGCGGGTCGCTTGCTGTGCTGGCAGAGTTCCTTTTTGAGATAATGCCTGGAAAAGCTTTTCGCTAAGGTCTAGGCGGCAAGAGACGCAGAAGACGGGCATACGCAGCTGTCCGAAGGTAGGTGCCGGTCCCCGGCGGCTTTCGGCAGAAGCCGCGGTTCGGAGCGCACCGCGACCGGCAGAAAGCTCTGGGCGCGAAAAAGCCGCTTCTTCGCCTCCGGCAGCCGGAGAGCTCGGCCGATGCTGAGACGTCAAGAACGAAGCCGCACAGCACTGGGATTAAGTGAGCAGCTCTCAAACTGAGGGAAAACGATAACTAACCACTTTCCAACAGTTTCAACTTGCATTACCATAAGTAGGGAAAAAGTTCTTGGACAGCTTTCTTTTGCATCCTTCTAAACCTTATGCAGCACTCTCTGGCCAATCTTACATTTTCTTTTCTCCAGGAGATGGTAAGAACTCGAGTACCTTCATGACAACCGTCGCGGGTCGCTTGCTGTGCTGGCAGAGTTCCTTTTTGAGATAATGCCTGGAAAAGCTTTTCGCTAAGGTCTAGGCGGCAAGAGACGCAGAAGACGGGCATACGCAGCTGTCCGAAGGTAGGTGCCGGTCCCCGGCGGCTTTCGGCAGAAGCCGCGGTTCGGAGCGCACCGCGACCGGCAGAAAGCTCTGGGCGCGAAAAAGCCGCTTCTTCGCCTCCGCCAGCCGGAGAGCTCGGCCGATGCTGAGACGTCAAGAACGAAGCCGCACAGCACTGGGATTAAGTGAGCAGCTCTCAAACTGAGGGAAAACGATAACTAACCACTTTCCAACAGTTTCAACTTGCATTACCATAAGTAGGGAAAAAGTTCTTGGACAGCTTTCTTTTGCATCCTTCTAAACCTTATGCAGCACTCTCTGGCCAATCTTACATTTTCTTTTCTCCAGGAGATGGTAGGAACTCGAGTACCTTCATGACAACCGTCGCGGGTCGCTTGCTGTGCTGGCACAGTTCCTTTTTGAGATAATGCCTGGAAAAGCTTTTCGCTAAGGTCTAGGCGGCAGGAGACGCAGAAGACGGGCATACGCAGCTGTCCGAAGGTAGGTGCCGGTCCCCGGCGGCTTTCGGCAGAAGCCGCGGTTCGGAGCGCACCGCGACCGGCAGAAAGCTCTGGGCGCGAAAAAGCCGCTTCTTCGCCTCCGCCAGCCGGAGAGCTCGGCCGATGCTGAGACGTCCAAGAACGAAGCCGCACAGCACTGGGATTAAGTGAGCAGCTCTGAAACTGAGGGAAAACGATAACTAACAACTTTCCAACAGTTTCAACTTGCATTACCATAAGTAGGGAAAAAGTTCTTGGACAGCTTTCTTTTGCATCCTTCTAAACCTTATGCAGCACGCTCTGGCCAATCTTACATTTTCTTTTCTCCAGGAGATGGTAAGAACTCGAGTACCTTCATGACAACCGTCGCGGGTCGCTTGCTGTGCTGGCAGAGTTCCTTTTTGAGAAAATGCTTGGAAAAGCTTTTCGCTAAGGTCTAGGCGGCAGGAGACGCAGAAGAAGGGCATACGCAGCTGTCCGAAGGTAGGTGCCGGTCCCCGGCGGCTTTCGGCAGAAGCCGCGGTTCGGAGCGCACCGCGACCGGCAGAAAGCTCTGGGCGCGAAAAAGCCGCTTCTTCGCCTCCGGCAGCCGGAGAGCTCGGCCGATGCTGAGACGTCAAGAACGAAGCCGCACAGCACTGGGATTAAGTGAGCAGCTCTGAAACTGAGGGAAAACGATAACTAACCACTTTCCAACAGTTTCAACTTGCATTACCATAAGTAGGGAAAAAGTTCTTGGACAGCTTTCTTTTGCATCCTTCTAAACCTTATGCAGCACTCTCTGGCCAATCTTACATTTTCTTTTCTCCAGGAGATGGTAGGAACTCGAGTACCTTCATGAAAACCGTCGCGGGTCGCTTGCTGTGCTGGCAGAGTTCCTTTTTGAGATAATGCCTGGAAAAGCTTTTCGCTAAGGTCTAGGCGGCAAGAGACGCAGAAGACGGGCATACGCAGCTGTCCGAAGGTAGGTGCCGGTCCCCGGCGGCTTTCGGCAGAAGCCGCGGTTCGGAGCGCACCGCGACCGGCAGAAAGCTCTGGGCGCGAAAAAGCCGCTTCTTCGCCTCCGCCAGCCGGAGAGCTCGGCCGATGCTGAGACGTCCAAGAACGAAGCCGCACAGCACTGGGATTAAGTGAGCAGCTCTGAAACTGAGGGAAAACGATAACTAACCACTTTCCAACAGTTTCAACTTGCATTACCATAAGTAGGGAAAAAGTTCTTGGACAGCTTTCTTTTCTATCGTTCTTAGCCATTTGTAGCACTTCCTGGTCAATCTTACATTTTCTTTTCTCCAGGAGATGGTAAGAACTCGAGTACCTTCATGACAACCGTCGCGGGTCGCTTGCTGTGCTGGCAGAGTTCCTTTTTGAGATAATGCCTGGAAAAGCTTTTCGCTAAGGTCTAGGCGGCAAGAGACGCAGAAGAAGGGCATACGCAGCTGTCCGAAGGTAGGTGCCGGTAGCCGGATTCTTTTAACAGAAGCCGCTCTTCGGCGGGCTCTCTTACCTTCATAATGGGTTTTGCTGGAGGAAGCCGCTTTTTCGTTTCCGGGAATACCTAGAGAGGAACACTAGCTAAAGTCGTGATTGGCACCATTATGTCGAGTTTTGCTCGTTCCAGCAGGAATAACTGTGTTCTTCCTTACGCTAGATGGCGCTGCTTATCAAGGTTTGGCTGCTTTTAATCATTTGGGGTGCTGGATGTTCAAACGACTTATCGTAACTTCTTCTATTTTAAGTCAGGTGCTCACTGACGTAGATCCTATTAGATATAGCACACTGCAAATAAGAGCTGAAATAGATTTATTGTTACTAGCACATGGGTACGAGTGTTAGGAATTTTATAAGGAATATGTTGCATGAATCTTTTGGACCATTCTGCAGCCATTCATACGAAACTCACACAAGTACAAGACAATATGAAGAAATTGACTGGGAACGAGTGGGGTTTGCATCAATGGTTTGAGGGATGGGAAAGAACTGGGTGGTTGAAAGATCTCGTAAATGGAGCTTTGTTTTTACCAGTAGTCATGATTTCCTTGCTTTGTGTTATTCCATGCATGGTGAAACTGGTGTGCCTCTTGCTAAAAATGACATTGGAAAAGATCTGGCTGGTGCAAGAAGAAGGGGCAATTGTGACAATGTATCTGAACCGCTTAGACTACGGGCTGCACCAGCCATCCAGCGTGGAACGGTTCTTCTCAGAATTTTCTCAGGGCCCTCTGGAATTCATCAAGACATAAGCCTTGCTAAAACAAGAGAGGAAAAGCTGAGAAACTAAATTCCAAGACCACAAGAACTCCAAAACGGGGGGGGGGGGGGGGGGGGGGGGGGGCAAAGTACCTGGACTGTAAGGAAACACATCTTCTGAGAGGTGCACGCAGAATGCGTGGACAAGACAAAGGCACCAATAAGAAAAGCGTGACTAGCGTGTGCAGAGAGTCAGAATGAGTAAGTGCATCATGTAAACCATACACGGCTTCTGCTTAATCCTCTTGGTCCATTGTGCAGGAGTCCTGAATTTCCCATAAGTGATACTTACTAAAAGGGTTCTGATTTTAATGCTAGAGTTACTGTCTATACGATGATTCATGGGAATAGTTCTTTCAAGTCCTTCCCTTGCTGACATCAGTCAGTTTCATCTTTTCCTGAATGTACTGCTGGCTATACATAAGTGATGAATAGAAGGGAATGAGTTTTAGGGATATGTTGCAAGGAAATAGATTGGTAGCTCTGCTTCCATTTCCATTGTCTAAGAAGAATTCCCAATATTTTTGGCCCTTTCATAGACCTCTGACTCGATTAGCATCAGCAGGGAGGGACATTTAATTGGTTTTTCTCCTTTTTAGAGAGAAGCTAATGAAAAAGTTTCACCAGAATCAGAACAGGCTGCGTAACAAGAAGAGCGTCATGAAAAGGCGCCAATCCTATCCTCTTAGTATTGCTAGTTGTGATTGGACTTCAATGAAATGTGTCAACTCTCTGTTCCTGGGTATCACATCAGTAACAGGTACTTCATCTGCTGTACTTCTCTCCTAAAGCTAAGAACAGAATCCCAAATAATCTTGATTCCAAGGTCTCAATTCACCCTGTGATGCTGACAGGTGAAATAGGAGTGGAAAATGCACCAGTAAATGAACTTGAATGGCCTATCTAAATCAGCGGCCACTGATTTCCTGAAGGCCTTAACAGGTCAGTTGCCCCTATTTTTCTTGGGATTCTTTTATTCTTTGGTCATGTTTTTCTTGGGATTCTTTGAATCCTTCCCCACCAGTTCAGCCTCTGCTCTCAAATCCTTTGCTGTCATTTAAAGTATCTCAAGAGCCTGGAAACCTGTTGTCTTTATTTATCAACCCATTATTCCCTTCCAAAGGTTGTTTGCCTCAAGTCTCATTCTTGCTGATTTTCTGCTAGTTCATTGTCAGATGGCAGCAGGTGTTCTGTAAGAGCAAGTACACAATCCTATAGCTTGCTTTTCTTTTGATTTGGCCTGTCTAGAAAATGGAATGACTGAACATCTCCAACAGCATTTTCTCTCCCCATTGTGTTTCACCGCAAGGGCAGATGCCAATCATCTACCTAAACTCTTGGTGGTGAAGAAACTAGTGGTATGCTGTTGCATATAGGTAGAACTTTCCGAAAGGAAGGCCTTGTAAAACCATGGCTGAGGCCCGTTACTTTGGCTAAGTAGAAAATGACTAGGGGAAAGTGAGACAGCTGAATTAGAGGTAGATCAAGAAGTTCTAGAAGCATTGCGTGTTCACAGCGTGGGGTATGATGGTTGGTTGAATTATGTTTGTTGCGGCTTAAAGCTATGCAAGTGATAAAGGCCTGACTGCTTCAAAAGCCTGGCTTTTGCAAGAAAGCGGCTCTCCTTTGCACCTGCCTGGGGACTCTGCGTCACTACGGACCCTCACGCCCAGTTTGCCAAGGAGATGATGAGTAGGAATGTTGCAGAGCTGCTGTGTGCATATGAAAGGAATGGCAGAGAGTGAAGCCATGGACAATTTCTGGGCTTTAGTACAATGCTGCTGCATTGGTGCCAGTTTAGTCGGTTTTCCATCAGTGGCATTTCTGTCTAGAAGTACACTGCCCAGAGTCTTTCTAGCATTTGATGCCATTTCCTTACTGCCATTAATACCTTCCTTCAGTTTCAAGGATGAGAGAATCTTTACAGGATTTTGAAGATCCCTGTTAGGAAACACTATGCCAGAGGAGTCATCACTCCCTTTTCTTTTGCCTCCTTTGTAATTTTTATAGACTCATTTCACATTTCTGCTAATGGCAATAAGAATACTGAGACTACTTAGCAGGGTTGACGCTCTCAGCTGCTTTCCTCTTTCCTACTGCTTCATACCGGATGTGACTTGATGGCCTCGTTTTGCAATCAGCATTTTGCTGTGGTTTGCTAAAACCTGGCATGCACTGCCAACTCACAACTTGTGTGTTGGCATTTCAGGGGCTTTGATGGGTTCCTTTCTGAGATTGCCATGCACTGGACTTTCACAGTCACAAAGACTTCATCCACCATCGGTCAAATTTCAGTATTTAATACTCTTTCCTGGAATGTAGGCAACCTAGCAGCAAGTACTAAATTCGCTGCAAGCCCTGTCTTCCCAAAGGACCATTCAAAAAGTTTGCTTTTCCCCTCTGACCAATCTGACAGTATTTTGATGAAGAATTTGGTACCTTAATAGAACCTCTTAGAAGGGATCTCATGGCAGACAACATCTCAGGCTTTCTTGAAATACTGGCTCCTTTGGATCTCAATTCCATTCAGAGTGCATTTAAGATTTTTTTTTCACTGAAGCCATTCAACAATGCCTCTTCTCTTTAAAATGTGCTGCAGGTGAGAAAGATGGATCCCCGTGAAAGGTTCTATTGATATCAAAATTTGTGCCCAATGGACTGTGCTGATGGAAATCAAATACTAGTCTAGTATTTTGAATCCAAATAATTCCTCCCAATCAGGCCCGACAGGATTGTTTGGCTTTGAATCTGAGCACGTGGACAGTAGTGGATGGTCCACAGGTTGAAAAGAGTGTAGATTCTTCTCCTTCTTTTCATTGATGGCTCAGAGACTGAAAAGGCAGCTCCAAAATGGTAAATACATCCCTACAGATTCAAAAATTGTTCTTCTTAATTTGCATCTCCACCATAACAACAGATGCTTAGAACTAAATTACCAATGGGAATTTTATAGCTTCTCAGAAATGAAACAGGACCTGGCTTATGGGCCTTAGCAGTAGCTACAAGTTTTTCAGCACAAGCCATCTCAAAAGTATTTTAACTTTACCGTACTTTTCTGTCTTATGCTTTCATCTCAAGGATGCAGGAAAAAAAAAAAAACCAAAAAAAAAAAAACAACAAAACAAGAAACCCCACCAAATTGATAATAAGCAAAATCAGTGACATATATAGAAACAGATCCCATGGTTTTTAACTTCCAAACTTGTCTTCTCAGCACACTCTCTACAATGGAATTGTTTCCCTATCTGCCTTGAAACATTTTGCAGCAAAAACACTCTAAGGTCCTGCTGGGTGTTTTGTTCAAAAATGACTTCTTCTGGTTTTCTGTCCATAAGCGGAGTAACGTGACTGTGCTGGCAGCTGACCAAAGGAGGTAGGAAGAGTAATCATCATCCACAACACTGGGGCTAAAGAAATTTCCACAGAAAATTACCTGCCCTAGTACTTGTTCACGCGTTGGGTTGAACGTTCAGAATCTGTTTCCATTTTCCCCATTCATAGAATGTTCTATTTCACAGAATTCCAGCCCCTCAAACATCAGTCCTGCCAGAACTGCCCGCCATAGGGGGCTGGCATAGGGGATCTGCTAATGTCCACTGACTCTTACCAGTATAGTGCTTGTCACCGTTGCAGATCAAGAACTTCTGAATAGTTTGGATTCATGCTCTTTGAGGGGTTGAAAACAAGAAAAGAATGACTAGACATTTCCATGATCAAATCCCCTGATGGAATAAAAATAGGAGCATAATAAATGTATCCATTGTTCTAAGAAGGGAGATGAAGGCTCCAAATGATTACTTGCATACTTCCTGTTCTAAATCCCTTGTTATCTGGCAAATTGCAGAAGATTCCAGGCTTTTGCCAAAATGCAAACCAGGTTAAAATGTGAAGCCTTACAGTTTACTGGATATAAAACTTCATCATCCATTTTTAAATCTTTGAGATTGTTATGTACTTCCTATTACTACCCTGAGGTTTAGAGCTGTAATTCAGAGAGAAAAGAATGCTATCTTGAATTCATTCTAGTAAATCGGCACTCTCATCTTGTCGGCACTCTCTCCTCTTGGTTTTCACTTCTGTAACTCTGTACGGAAGAGTGCATTAATGCATAGAGCTCTGCATCAATTCTTTACAACAGTTTCCCCTGTAATTCTTCTTTCAAGGCAAACCTATAAACATCCACACATTCTTACCCCACCACTTCTTAAATTCTATTGAGAAGCAAAAAAAAAAAAAACCATCAAACCACTAAATCACTGCTCCAATAAAAAAAGCAGTCCATTAACTGCTTTCTTAGCAGGTTCTTTACCTTGTATTAATATGGCAACCTTTTCTTGCTCTTCTAGATTAGAACCAAATTCTTACAGCATATAAGGAAACATAGGTTTACTGTATCTGATTCTTAGATACAGAAGTCCAGCAAGGAGTTCAGACCTCAAAAGAAGTGTCTGTACAACGAGATTCAGCACAACGTTGAGACATATTAGCTATTTTTCAAGAAAAGCGGCCAAACTGAAACTTTTTAGACTTCTCTACAATCATGCGTGCCTGCTTCCAGAACCTGACCTTCGTTGCTGGAAACTAGCTGCAATGTTACTGTAAACAATGCTGTGAATGTAGGACATCGTCATTCTTCTCTTCCATTGAAAACCTCAAGTGGAGTCACGTCACTTCTCTTCAAAATTCTGTATTTCCTTGCAAACTGGTAAAATAAGGATAAATAAAGCGTTCTGTTCATTCAGTTTAAACCAAATGTTCAAAATGAAAAAAAAAATCCATTCAGATATGGTCTGCAATAATACAGTAGAAGAGAAGATGAACCAGACTGGCCTACAACAGAAAGAAGTGAAGCAGAATTTGGGAATTTGGAAGACCTTATGATGAATAATTCAAATAAATAAATAAAAAAAATATTGCCTACCCAAATTCAATCAGTGATGCACAGACAGAGAAAAAGTACTAATTACTACTCATATTTCTTTCATTCTCAGACAAGAAGTTCAATGATCCTCTTGAATGCACGGAAGATTCTTGGAAAAGACAGCAGCCTTCTTCTTCACCACATACTCCTCAGAACTCCAGGAGACAAATCATTTGAGCTGTGAGGATCTTTCTCTCTGTAAAACTCCCAGAGCATAGCCAATATTCTATTCCTTTAGGGATCCTCGCCTCCCTGGGGGAGTGCTGGATAGTCTACATCCCAGTACATCAGCCAGACACTCCACCTTATTTCCCATGGCTACTGCAGCAAGGACATCATCTACACTGGCTTTCTAGCCAAAATAGATGCAAGGCACAACGAAGAACATAGCCAACACCTTGAGCACAGCTTATGGGTTTCGAAAGAAAAATCTCAGGATGGCAATACTGGATCTTCTGATCCAAACCATCAGGAAACATTTCTTTAGAGGTGTTGGGAAAGATGAAAGTTTGACAAGAAAGTCTCACAGATATGTATGCTTGGCAGAAAGATTTTTCAATGTGGAGTCTGAAGAAGGAATAGAGTTGGAAGCAAGTTTTGATCTAGAAGAAAAGAATTGCTGAGCCAGTCTTACTGGATAACCGAGGATACCTTAGTTAGAAGAGGGTTTTATGACTTACAGCAAAGGATAAACCCACCCCAAACAAGAAGATGTTTTTACCAAGCAGGAAGCTAGCACAGGCAAACAAGTCAGCAAATGCTGCAAGCAGAAAAAGCTCTCCAAATTTTCCACTGTCAAGAAAACTGAAAAACAACTTTCCGCTTCAGCTGTAATATACTGACTTTTAGTGAGTGGAGAATAGCAACATATGGTAATTAGAGTCGTTAGGATAGGCTATAGATAATAGTTAAGGGATAGATTGGTTCTACTGTATGAAGATGCTCAGCAAAGTGCCAAAACCAAAGGGTCTCCAGGCCTGCCTGCAGCTAGAGCTGACAGCTGTAGGCACAGGCTCTGTTGCCCACTACCCTGGACTGCTGCAACGTCTTGGATGGAATAAACTGCATTTTGGAGAGCCGCCTGGACTCCCACATCCCTCATTTAGGCTCTTCCATGGAGGTGAAAAAAGCCTCTGGGTATTGTACAAAAAAACAGCTATGTAATCTAGAGTTGCATGACCCAATATTTCTATTGAACTGGAACAATTTTTATCAATATTATGGATCCACTTCTTTTCAGTGCGTTTGGTAAAAACATAAAGCATCGTTTAAAAGACATTCTTGGATGCGTACTAAGTACTACGAATTAGTTAAGGTGTTGGTTTGGCATGGCTTGGTTTTTGGTGGGGAGGGAAGAAGCCAGCCACAGAAGTGATTTTTTGTGCAAAGCTCCTAGAAGCTTCCTCCATGCTTGGCACTAAGAACAGACATGCTGCTGAGCCAATTACAGAAGCTGGTAGCGCCTTGGTGATATATTGAAGAAGGAAATCAAAACTGCAGCCAGTTAACCTTGAAGTTGGGAAATTTTTAGGTTGGCACCTCTTCTGCTTTGAAAGCCAAACCAGTGAGACACTCTGTTGCAGTGTGTGTTTATTATTGTACTGCAGTTCTAGTAGTCCATTTTCTAAGGCTTCCTATTTTGTGCTGTTATAGCATATGTTATTATGAATGGATTGTTCCTTTCCCCCCAGTATTGTTGGCTTTTGCCCTAGCTGTCCATCTCCCCAAAGACCTGCCCTTTTGTTCCCTGTTCCTTCTCCCATTGAACATCAACCCCTCCCCAAGCCTGCCCCTTTCTCTAGAAACTTCCCTCTCAATTTTGTACCCTTCAAAACCCCAGTGGTTTCTTCAAGTTATTCTCCTCCCCTCTAGTCCCCCTACTGGTTTCAACATTGTATTCCCCTCCTTGTCTTCCACCCCCAGTTTCTCCCAGTTGGTTAAAGATTGCATCCTCCCTTGGGACCTTCCCCCCATTTAGAAGTTGATGGATGCCTTTGAATCATTGTCTTTCTGTCCTTGACCCTCCAGGGAGTAAACTGAAAAATATGCAGAAGACCTCTCCCTGTTCCTTGTCCCTGCCCTCAGCGCAGTTCTATCCCCAAGGCAGTCCACCTGTGCCGTAGAGCAGCTGTGCCCTACAGCTGCAGCCCGGATTCGACAGCTTTCTTGGGGCGGCCCACTCTCGCTGTCGGTGTCGGGAGCTAGTTGGGCTGAAGAAATCCAGCACTGCAGCAAGACTCCAAGTCAGAAATCCAGTTTATTAGGAAAAGGGGAAAAAACCCAAATCCATGCAAGAGTACAAAAGAAAAACCACTGACAGAGTCAGAATACAAGCTGACGTCCTGCTAGTTAGGGTGGTGAAAGCAGTTTGGATGAAATGGTCTTGTTGAAGTGGTGATTCTGTAGAAACCATCTGGTAGCTCTTGTCCTCTGGAAAACCAGTGGCTAAGGGTGGCCATTCCTCTGGCAATGCAGTAGAAATAGTGCTACTTGCCTTCTAAAACCCAGATGATATCCAGGTGGGGATGCTTAGCTCCTACCCCCTGGGCAGAGCATCTCCCAACGGGCTGATATCGTTCTGAGTCATGATGTGGGTCCTTGATTACCCGTGAAACAGAAATGGCTCCTGGAGGGAGTTATCTCTGAGTCATGTGGCAAGACATTGATGGGCCCATTAACAGGAGAGAAGGAAAAAACGATGCCACCCCTGGTTTCCTCAGTTCTTGAGGGTGGGAATAGGATGCATTTTGATATTGTAAGCTAGGACAATACAGGATGCAGGTTTTTGCATTTGCAGGGAGTTTGTATGGATTTGAAAAGTATCCTCATAGTAGAAGCACAAAAGTATTCTCATACCCCTTTTAATCATCTTCAAATGAAGCAATTCTCCCAATAACTTAAGGCATGAATGACTTGCGAGTGAGTTGAAGGAACACGCCAAAGATAAGTAGTGTTCAACTGCAGAGAATTGTTTAGGGACATCATACCCTAATATTTTAAATCAGAAAGCATGGATGGACGGGTCTTTTTTCCTTGGTTGACTACAGAACCAGCGGTCCTTTGCAGGAGGGTCTTTGGATTTAGGATGAGACTGGCAACTAAGAGCATGGCTACACAGAAGGTGCTACTTTTAGACCAGAACATTCAACTACTAAAGGCAGATAGGAGAGTAGCTGATTAGTGACAGCTCCGACAGGAGGAGTCTGCGGCTTACCCCATGGGAACAATAGTAGCACATTTCAATTTTAGAAAACCATTCTTTTCAGAGGACCAAGCATCAGTGAAAAGAAAAGGTCGAGTAAAGACATCCTAGTGCTCTTCTGATCAGAAGCATCTTCCTCCATATGAGAATATTTAGGAAAGGACAGTGCGTTCATAAGGAAAGGTGTGCCAGTTACAAAACCTGCAGAACAAGGCAAGACAAACATATACATTTTATTTGCTATTTTTATTTCACCTGCTAAAAAATGATTTTTTTTAAGACTGAATTTTATGAATTCTGCAACGCTGTCTTTTTGAACGTCTTCCTACTCGTATTAAACACCGAGGTGACAAAGAGAGCAGCAGTGGAAGGAAAGCTGGTCCATCTCCCCCTCCTTGTGGCTTTAGGCCAGTGAGCGATTAGAAGTTGGTCACTTCATTTGAGATAAATAGCTTTACCAAGAGAGAATATTATCCAGCCTTGATCTTTCCTTTGGAGCTGATCCACTTTGTAGTCATCAATTCTTGACTCAGCTGGGGAGAAACAATGGCATTACGGCCATGGATGTTAGAGTGCGCTGATGGGAAATGAAGTTTTCATCTTCCGGTGCTTGCTTCAGTTAATATTCCAAATTCATCAGAAAGAAAATTCGAAGACCAGGAATCCCCACTCAAATGACCTACTTCAAATAGTCTGCAAGCATAAGAGACATCAAGCAGGTGCTCTCATCTGTTAGGGGAATACCCAGCCAGTATATTATTGTCTACTTAGGAGGCAATAATTTTGGAAATCATTGAATTTTTTGTATTGCAAGTGAATGGTCAACACATTTTATTACTGGATTAGGTAAAATCATGTCTTCTGCATCCTTTCAGAGAGGAAGCTTACCTGGATCTAAAGCTGCTCAGCTCCATGATGGGATGCTTTGTCTTCAAAGGGAACTCTAGTCTTCGTCTTTTTGGATTGCTTCCATAGCTTTTCACTCACTCTTCAAGTACCTGTTAAAATGTCCTCTTATCCCATGCAAATTTTTATGGGCATAGTCACTGAATTGGGAAGTATTCCATAAAGTCCACAGGCCTTGTTGAGATGGATGCACAGGTCTCAAGGGTGTTAGCACATGTTATTCTGAGGCCACTCCTGATCATGTTGGATGGACCATGGTGACTGAGGAAAGTGCCCAAAGACTGGATGAAAGCAAATGTCACCCATCTTCAAAAAAGGCAACCAGGAGGACTCAGAAAAGTACAAGCCAGCCAGCCTCATTTGGATCCCCAGGAAGTTGATGGAGTAGCTATTCCTGGAAAGCATTGCCAGGCACACCAAGGAGGACAGAACAAATGTAGTCAGCATGGATTTACCAGGGGAAATTGGTGCTTGACGACTTTTTAAACTCCTCTGGTGAATGAACTTGCCTGGTAGATGAAGAGAATATCATCTGCCTGGGCTTCAGGGAAGTTTTGGACGTTTATCTACATGGCAGCACACATACCTACGGGAAGGAATAGTGCAAAGAGCAGGGAACCAGTGTCTTTTCAATGATGCTCAGTGAAAAGACAAGAGGCAGTGGGCACACACTGCAATACAGGAGATTGCCTCTGAGCATCACAAAATTCTTTTTTATCGTGACGGTGACTGAACCATGGCACAGAGTGTCCAGAAAGATGGTGGAGTCTGGATCATTGAAGACATTAAAAGTAGGCCCAGATATAATCCTGGGCAACAGGCTCTAGGTATCCTGGTTGAAGCAGGGGGATGGGACTTGGGGAGCCGCACAGAGCCCTTCCACCCTCATTCATTCTGTGCTAGTGAATTCTCTTAGAGATGCATTTCAAGGACTGGCATGACAAAGCTCTGTGCAGAGTGAGATCCAAATGGACATGGGATTTAAGTTCCTTAAGTAGTGTTCAAGAAGAATGTAAAACTCTAGGAAACCTGTCTCTTCCATAACTGAATCCCTTTCATGGGAAAATTCCCCAGCTCTAGAAAGATCCTCTGAGACGCATGCTTAAGACTGACACCGGCAGAGCAAATTTCTCCCTATGCGTGTCTAAGACCAGTTAGGAT